>NC_089498.1:91739104-93161604 GCF_036850765.1 Saccopteryx bilineata
ACAACTAGTTGTAACCCTGAATTTTCAGTGACTTGACAGATTAGGTTTATTTCCAACATTGCATGTGCAGTGCAGGTCATGATAGGTGATGTTGGCATAAAAAACGTCCAAACCTATACGAATTTTGATGAGTTTATTTGAGCCAAACTGTCGGCAATTCTGGGAAGCCAAATCTTGATTGAGAAAATGCTCTGGAAAATGGCAGTTTCAGCATTTATTTTATACATCAGAATCAAAGGGGAAGATGTCAAGAGGTTACATAAAATTTATTTGTGATAGATTAGGGAGGCAGGAATGCAAAATAAGACAACAGACAGGCTCAGTGAAAGTAAGCATGAACCTTTGTTAGAGAAAAATACCTCCGTAGGATAGGACTACCCACCATGAACTGCTTTTAGTTAGAAAGTTTTAATTTTAGATCATTTTGTGTGGTTACTTTAGGTCTCTGAGTTTGCAAGACCACCCTGAAGGTTCCCCTGTACTTGACAGGTTCAGCATGTGGCCTGCTTTTTTATCTACAGTTAGGATTTTGGGTTACATAGGTGCTCAGCAGTTCAGACTGGCAGGTGGTCCTTGATCTATGTTACTAATCACGAAAGCAAGGGAGGAACAGAAGGATGCACTTCTAGTCTTTGTTCCCTCTCACATCTCACTGACTAGAACTAATCACAGCAAGGCTGGTCTACCTACCTACCTACCTACCAACCTAGCTAATTGTGAGGGGGCTGGAAATTCTCTGGAAAGAAGATAGATGTTCTTAAGTTAGTTCCACTTCCTCTGCCACAAATTTATACAAAGGCAGTTCTTCTTATATAGTTAGCAGTGGCTCTAACATCTGAAAGGAACATACTGATATACAAGGATAGATTTCGGGTAATATTCTTTGAGGCATTTTTGTACAGTTTCTTCTTTAAAAATACCTATTTTTAAAGTGTATTTTGCATTTAATTTTTCCAAAATAAAGTGTTTAAAGTTAGAATCTTACTCCTATATGAGAATGCAGTAGTATCAAGACCCATTAATTCTTAACCATCACAGTAAACACTGAAGTGGTATCAAAGCTTATAATTTTTATTGTTGAACATGCAGTGATACTTTACTGAGATAATGTATTTTGGAAATAGTGGCAACATTATATATACAGAATAGCAATAATGAAAAATTTTATCTTCTGTCTCACTAAACCTGTTAATCTCTAATTTTAATTTGATAAAATCCTTGTGTTATAGATCTTCTAAAGCCATCCATGATTGCCTATAAAAATACGCTTATTTTTTCTGGATATAAACGTTACAAAAGTGATCATTGCCTTTCAGGCTGTCAGGACCAGTAGTGGAATGTGTTTGTGTTGTGGATATATGCTTGCTTTCGTTGGTCTCTTGGTTCAGATAGGTTTCATGGAAGTTAACAACAAAATGTGTTGAACTTGAAGCCATGCCTCCTTGTAATGATGATATCCCAGAATTCCTTAAGGTTGGGGTCAGGTGGAAAATTCTTCACAAAGACATTATTTAGTAGCATTCACAGCAAGTAATTTTATAGATTAGTGGCACCAAGACAATACTGCCCTACCTCTACAAGCAGACAAAATGTCATGAGTGAATTTGGGTGATTTTGGATGGGAAATCAGTGATGGAAGACTGTTAATGACTATTTCAGTCCTTTAGAATTGAACATCTGCCAGTTTGAAAAGTCAATGGCACTTGCTTGGATTGACATAGAATGGCCCATTGTTGAAGTTCATTGTGTCTTTAAAATTAGTTGTTGTTCTGGCTGGGTAGTTCAGACAGGTAGAGCGTCATCCCCAGACACCAGGGTTGCGCATCTGATCCCCAGCCAGGGCACGTGCAAGAATTGGCCAGTGAATGCAGGGATGGGTGGAGCAGCAAAACAGTATTTCTCTCTCTCTCTTTCTCCCTTACCCTCTCTCCTTTTCTCTCTCTAAAATAAATATTTTTTAAATAATTTTTTAAATGTTGGTATTTAATATATAAGTGAATATAAATGTTAGCTTATGGTTCTCTCTTTTACCATATTAGTTCTTAGGTGAACTTTTATATGCCTTTCCAAATCGCTATTACTCCACTTGATTGAAAAATTACTAGCTAATCATAATTTCTAGAAAAAGAAATTACTAACTTTTCTAATAACTATATATATTCATAAATTAAAATGCCTTTAAGCTAATTTCCTCAAATGTGCCTACTAAGATGAATCTGTGCAGTGATATTAATTATGGTGAGAGATATAAACAATTAGCATGAATTGTTTTACTAGTGATCTGATAACTTGTGAACTGCAAAATATTTGTATATATCATAGCAGTCATTTTTTAATTTTTTTATTTTCAAAGGACTTAAAGCCCAGTAACATAGTAGTTAAGTCAGACTGCACTTTGAAGATCCTTGACTTTGGACTGGCCAGGACTGCAGGAACCAGTTTTATGATGACGCCTTATGTAGTGACGCGCTACTACAGAGCACCTGAAGTCATCCTAGGGATGGGCTACAAGGAGAACGGTCAGAAAACACTTTATTTGAACTACTTCTGTTTTATAAGATTGCGTATGTAAATATTTAAGCTGAAGTGCATAGTTAAATATAATATATATATCACTGTTTGAAATGTTTTATCTAGTGTTTGAAAGTATACATTTTGTCATCAATGGAAAAATGATATATGACCTACTTATTTAAATACAGATATATGACCATCAACACTACCATTGGATAAAATATTTGTTGCCACGTGAAATTTGCTTTTCTGTAACTTGAAGATGAGTACTGGTAACATGGGCTCAGGAAGTGTACTGTGAACTACAGTCTGTCTTCTGTAGTAATCCTTGTTTGCACTGGTGACATTTGTACCTGTTTCCAACCCCCTGGGACTAAAGTTTATAGCACTAGCGCTTAATATAAACTAAGAGCTAAGGCATTCAGCAAAGCTGGTGGGTAATTTAGGGGACCTTTCATAGGAAACAGTGTTTCATCACAGCCCAGTGTCCAGCCTGTAAAGAAATGTGTCACTGTGATGTGTGGGATGTTCAGTTACATATGTCAGCAATAGAATCAAGGGTGAAGAAAATTATCAGTCATGTAGTTTGTGAATTTTTTTAAAAATTAAACATATATAAGGTCTGCCAGAAAGTTCTGTCCGTTTCTATCACAAGTTTCGACATGTAAGCACGTTTATTTGGCGCATGTGTGCCTCTCTATTTTTATCACTTAATGTATACATACTGACGTAGCAAATTAACTAAAACAAAGTTGATTCACGTTAGTCTTATGTGTAAAGCAATAGTGTGCCCATGGCTACTGATAAAGTTCATTTACGCCACTGTAATTTTTACGAATTTCAACAAGGAAGAAATGCTACAGAACATGTCTGTCACATTCACCATATTCCCTGGACTCAGCACTCTCCGACTATCACTTGTTTTTGTCCTTAAAAAATTTTTTGAAGGGCAAAAAATTCAAAAATGAAGAAGATATCAAACAAGCACTGGTTCAATTTTTCGCATCAAAAGATAAAACATTTTTCAAAAATGGGATATACAAACTGCCCTCATGCTGGCAAGAAATCATGAATAGTAATGGCAATTATATTATTTAATAAAGTTCATTGACGGTAAGAAAAATTTGTATTTTGTTTTATTCCAAAAACGGACAGAACTTTCCAGTAGACCTTACACATATATTTAAGAAGGAAGTTTTATTGACTCTCAGAAGGTGAATAAGTTTGCATAGGTCTTACTGACTTAAATTATAACTTTTAAAATGTGGTAACTTCATCCAAAACACTCCCTAAAATAGAACCTAGACATTTTTTCTAGGAAGGAATCTGGAACAGCAGTTCACTTGGAGTTAAGAAACTGTAGTAAGTCAGTCTTCATGATTCATTTTTATAAAAGATACCATTGAACTAAGAATTTTAGCCTAATTTCCTGTTCTTTTCTGAACTAATTAAAAACTCTTTAAACATTTACGATTATTCTTTTGTTCTTAAATAAACATGCTGTTTGGTTTTCTTACTGTCTACCTAAAATTGTATTCTACCCTGTAGAATGTAGTTAGCTGTATTTAATACTAGACACATTGGGATTTTGTTGTTTTTTTGGTTGGTTTTTCTTTTTCTTTTTTTCTTATCTCAGGAAATTGAGTCAAATGTCATGCTTAATTATGATAACTACATTAGCTATTAAGGTTAAACATAAGAACTTCCTTCTTTCAAAGACACTCTCCCTCCCACCCACTCTCACCTATTTTAACAACTTTGTTTCTTACTTTGTCTTTTACAAAGCTTTTTGGAAAGTATGATATAATAGAATATATTTAAACTGCCTAAGAAGCTAAGCAGTTAGACTCTCTAAGCTGGTTTTATGAGTGAACCAGGTTTGTCATGTTCTGATAAGTGTTCACTGACCTGGACAGTAACTTCTCCCATGCTCGCAGCTTTCAAAATCTGTTTACAAATATGTTTTCTTAAAATTTTCTTCATAAGTTAGGTCCTGGACATTTAACTAAAATTTGCCATTCTGTATAAAATCTATAGGAAAATTTTATTGTAATAGATTTTTTTTTTGTATTTTTCTGAAGTTGGAAATGGGGAGGCAGTCAGACAGACTCCCACATGCGCCCAACCAGGATCCACCTGGCATGCCCACCAGGGGGCGATGCTCTGCCCATCTTGTGGCGTCGCTCTGTTGTGACCAGAGTCACTCTAGCGCCTGAGGCAGAGGCCATGGAGCCATCCCCAGCGCCTGGGCCATCTTTGCTCCAATGGAGTCTTGGCTGTGGGAGGGGAAGAGAGAGACAGAGAGGAAGGAGGGGGGGGGGAGTGGAGAAACAGATGGGCACTTCTCCTGTGTGCCCTGGCTGGGAATTGAACCCGGGATTCCTGCACGCCAGGCCGATGCTCTACCACTGAGCCAACCAGCCAGGGCCTTGTAATAGATTTTTACCAAAATGAAAGCCCTGGAAAAAAATATTCTCTGAACTGATTTATGAATATTAACTTTCCTCCAAAATTTATCTTTGAAAGTTGCATTATATCATAAATGTAACATTTGCATGTATTTTAATATGAAATATTAGAGAAACTTTAGTTCCAAAGAGTTTCAAAAATGTATTTCCAATTTAGCTCCTAAACTCTATGATGAATTGGTAGTCTCCTTATAAGAATGTAATTAATTAGCCCTGGCTAGGTAGCTTAGTTGGCAGGAGGATCGTCTCAGTGCATCAAGTCATAGGTTCAATCCCAGGTAGGGCACATACGGGAACCAACCAATGAATGCATGGATAGATGGAACAACAAGTCAGTGTTTCTCTCTCTCTCTCCCTTCCTCTCTCAATAAATAATTTTTTTAAAAAATTAAGATCGGAAAAAAACACAAAGTATGTACTAGAAAGAACACTTTAATTTCTCAAATTCTCCAGCATGGGTAAGGGATGTTTCTCTCTCTAGCATTAGTCTGCCTTTTTCATCTTTTGCCCTTAAAGATTTTGAACCTTCAAACTTCAAAGACAAGTGCAAGTTTCTAAAGCAGGCATCCCCAAACTACGCCGCATGTGGCCCTCTGAGGCCATTTATCTGGCCCCCCACCGCACTTCCGGAAGGGGCACCTCTTTCATTGGTGGTCAGTGAGAGGAGCACTGTATGTGGCGGCCCTCCAACAGTCTGAGGGACAGTGAACTGGCCCCCTGTGTAAAAAGTTTGGGGACCCCTGCTAAAGCTTTCCTTTTAAGTTTCTCATTCTTCCCCTTTCCTGTGAAACTAACTGCAGGCACCTGATCTCGTTTTATCTGATTTTTAAACTCAAGAAATATAAAATGTCAGGGTGTGCTGTTAGCTTTTGTGAAACAGGTGGAGATCTTCAAATTGCCCATTTCTCTGTCTAGTCAGTGGATTCCTTTCAGCATTGATTAGAGCTCCCATCAAAGTGAGAACTTTCATACTGTTTTCAGCCAAAACTAATGTCTTAAATAAAAATCACTTTAGTTTAGAAACTTTAGGTGGAAAAACATGATGCATACTTTTTTTACTCAGTTTTCTTACTTGATCATTTGTTCATTCTCTGTGCACTTGTTCCTTTGGGGACCACAGCGTAAATGTAGTGTGTCATTGCCAAGAAACCTAATGAGTCAATTCAGAACAAACATAGGACTACTCAGATAAATTCATGAAATCCAGTTTGAAAATTTCTGAAGACCTTTAGATTAATTTTTAACTATAATTATTCATAGAAATACATGTTTTCTGTTTAATATGTAACATACTAGATTATTTCTGCTCATGCTTTTCCTTTTATTTGACTTAAAGGGAGAGCATAATGCACAGCTGAACCTCAGTGGTATCAAGATTTCATATTTTTGTGTTTTGCTACCTCGTGTACTTTTTCAACCATATTTACAAAGTTTGTATTTAGTTCTGTTTCATATTTTATGAACAGATTTTCAGTGACAAAATGTATAGGCTTTTTAATCATGTAATTTTTGTGCATAGCTCTCACTTTAAAATCAGATATACAGTTAAAAGGCCACTTCATGTTTGCTTTTGTGAATGAAAGCCTTTTGAAAAATACTTTGTGTTTTAAATTATTCCATTAGCTGAAGTTAAAATCACTTTTTTCTTTTTGTGATGTTTTGTAGTTTTTATATAATGCAGTCATATTATGCTTTTTTGATTTTAATGACCTTTTGCTTTGCTTCTTCTTTTGTGCTGCAAACATATAGTGGATTTATGGTCTGTGGGGTGCATTATGGGAGAAATGGTTTGCCACAAAATCCTCTTTCCAGGAAGGGACTGTATCCTTGAGCTGCTGCAGCAGTTTAATCAGTTAGGTGATGGACTTCCTTATGTTTTCTAAGGAAAGTGAATACGGTGCATTCTTACATGTGAGTTGTTTTTTTTTAAACAAAGTTTGTGGCTGTTATAGTTTAAAAATTGTTGAGTCAAGAAGCTGAAACACTTGTAGGCTGCATCTAGCATTAGGACATACAGTCTCTGCTGGTCATTAGAGCACATTCACTGTCACTCATTTTTATTTTGTTCTGCTTTCTATAATTTTAAAGTATACATGGTGTGCGTGGTGTTTTTTTTTTAATGTTTATATATATATTTTTTTAATTTTAACCAAAATCTTTATGTTAATGTCATTGCATTTTGTTTTCAGTTGACATTTGGTCAGTTGGGTGCATCATGGGAGAAATGATCAAAGGTGGTGTTTTGTTCCCAGGTACTGATCGTATCCTTATCTTTGGCCTAACGTAGTTTTTGAAGGTCAAAATGTATTATGGCACTTCAGCTAAGTCAAGTAGAATGTATTTTGTCTCTCCCTTAATGACATTGTTAAATTACTCGGCTCTTTAAAAATACCACCTGCTATTTGACATAGACTTTCCTTTCTCTCACTTAACAATTGTGTTATATGTTATTTCTGAAAACTGCTCAAATTAATTATCCACAATTACTTGCTGGCTTTGAGTTGACTTATTTAACCTAAATAAAAATATCATGGCTTACATGGAAATATTTTAATAATTATACACTTGATTAAAGCTAGAAGTACTTAGGACTTTTAACATGCACTTTGGAATAGTCTGTTGTTTCTGGTCATCCTTCGTTTTCATGCCCTGACCCTACCTCCTTTTTTGTTAACATTCTGTGTGTTTTGTGTCTCTGGGTTGTTGTCTCATTTCTCAGCCTAACATACTGATTTTTTCATCTGAGAATTTTGGCAGTAATAGTTTTATTATGGTGTAAATAGATTGGGATTCATGCTTTTTGTTTATCTGACTACTTTTAATATTTATATTACTAGTGAGTGATCTGCTATGTGTTTATCGGCTAGTAACAGAATTATTTCAGGAAGAGGAATGGAAAAAGCACTATAGGTTACAATAAGAAAGTTTTAGCTCCTAGGAGGATGGATTCTAGGGAATTCTAACCTTATACCTTACCAAAATGCTGATTCATCTTCATAAGCTTCAGAGCTTTAAAACACATTTATTTAACATAAGCTAAACAAGGAATGATTAAAGAAAATTCTACTTTTATAAGAAATATTTCTTAGTCTCTAGGATATGCATTCACATTTTCTGATAAGCCAGAAGAAAAGGCAAATTTTGTGTTCTAGAATTGTGTACACTGTACAGTATACATTTAGAGTCCCTGTGAGTAGTAATTATCACTGTTCTTTGAGTCGCTTGTCATTTGTATTTAGAATTTGTTTAAGCTTTTATTTTTATGATAAAATCAATATGAGACACATACACATTCTCTCTAAATAAGGTGAACATAGCTTGTTCTTTGATCCTACCTTTTGCAAAGTGGCTGTAAGGTGCAAGATTTATAACTGCCACATTCTTCCTTAGAATTTTATCATTGTTATTTTAATATGACTATGACTAATGTGTTGAACATTAGCTACAGAGCATTTTTCTTAGCTACTTGATACTAGATATTGATCAGTGGAATAAAGTTATCGAACAGCTTGGAACACCATGTCCTGAATTCATGAAGAAACTACAACCTACAGTAAGGACATATGTTGAAAACAGACCTAAATATGCTGGATATAGCTTTGAGAAACTCTTCCCCGATGTCCTTTTCCCTGCCGACTCAGAACACAACAAACTGAAAGGTACTTTTTATAAATACATACATTTAATGCTGTGTGTATGTGTGTGTGTATGTGTGTTAACTTATGATGGAACATAGACCACGTTATTTCTGGATAGTGGAACAAAGTAAGGTTTTAGTTAATTTTTTCTATAACTATATATTTTTTCATCCAATGTATGACTGGGTTTTATAGTAAAATCTAGTTTTAAAAAAACATAAAACTATTTACAAAATGATAATTTTGTTTCTGAAATGTATTGCTAATTTAAAAACCTTAATGAGATACATGTACATTAACATCATTATTTTTGCAGCCAGTCAGGCCAGGGATTTATTATCCAAAATGCTGGTAATTGACGCATCTAAAAGGATCTCCGTGGACGAAGCCCTCCAGCACCCATACATCAACGTCTGGTACGACCCTTCTGAGGCAGAGGCTGTGAGTTCTTCCTTCCTGTTTGAAGAGCATATCGCCTCTTTCAGTTAGAATTAAAGGAGACATTTTAGTTTTGAATAATAAAACAGATGACTGATGATGTTTTTTTGTTTTTGCATTGAAATTAACCTAAGTTAATGAGCCTATTCAAGCACTCCTAGGCAACATACAGTTACCTCTCACAGTTTCTTGCCTTCTTGTCTTGACACCTGATCTGATGGGCTGGTACATAGTTATGAAACAAATTACCTTATCCAAAGCATAGCCCCGTTCTATGATATAAACCAAATGTGACCACTTCAAAAGCTAAAAGAAAATAAAAAGATAGTTGAACATCATTTTCCTGTCATGCAGGAGTCTTCCAAAACTAGTCATTTCATAGGAAGATGATTCATCAGTCTTGGTCTCATAATATATTTTTACAAACCTAAATATATTTTTACAAAAATATTCACCTTTCTGTCTGGCTAATATTTCAAATAATTATGAAGAATTTACATATTCCCAGTAAACTGACTCAATGATTATTGCCTTCTGTTCTCCAGCCACCACCAAAGATACCCGACAAGCAGTTAGATGAACGGGAACACACAATAGAAGAGTGGAAAGGTAACAGTCATTGGGTTCTTAGAGGTATAGCTAAAAGAGCTTTGGCTCTTTGTGTTGACTTTTCATCATGTTGGGGAAACTACAGATATTATGTATTATTTGTAACTCATACTTGGTAGTATGATTATTAATATTTTTTGCAAAAATAGAAAGTAGGTCTCCTTTCCTCCCTGACTAAATTCAATTCTCTCACGTCCCCACCCCAGACAGAAATATTCGTTCTTTCTGGAATGTTTTGCTCTTCCATAGTCTACAAGTACACAGGCATGCGTGTTTGCTGTTTGCCTTTCTCCTCTCTCACCTCTTTAATCCCAGGTGGGCATACCCTGTGCACAGTTGCTGTTGATGTGATCACGTGGTATAGGGTTATCCTCATGCTGCATGTATCTGGCACATCCGCAGGTGCTCTGCTGTTGTGTGATGTGTCACAAGTTCTATATCCAACTTCCCCCTGAAGAGTACTTCAGTTGTGTCCAGTCTGTTGTTGTTACAAATAACTGGGGTTTTCTTGTGCACATATGAGAACATGCCTATAAAAAAGTCCTACAAGATTTGCTGGGTCAAAGGTTATTTTCCAATTATCTCCAGATTACTTTCCAGAGGAACTGGAGCAATGTACATTCCCATCAGCACTGTATGGGAATGTGTTTACCCTTGCTTCACCAGTGGAGTAAGTTTACTTTTAATCTTTGCAAGTCCAGTATAGTAGTTTTATTTAGGAATATGGTTGAACATTAATAATGCTTTGATAGTCATGAGAGTGTTAAAATATTTCTTTTGTTAAACGATTCCCTGGGACATTTAGGCCAGGTAATTTTTAGATTCTTTTGCCTCATTTGTGTGCTTGTCATTTACTGTTTGCGCACCACTTTTGGGCAAGTCACTTAACCCTCCCCCCTAATTACCTGAACTTAAACTGGGTACAGAAGACTTTTTATTAAGAATTAAGTACCTAAATCTTAGGAAGGCAAAAGACACTGGTATTAGGTACTGAACAAGTGATCCATCTATAGATTTATTTGTGAGGAATGAATTTTATTCTTTCTTCTTAGGAATAACCAGAGATTAGTTTTCTCTGAGTTGGCTTTGGGAGACATATAATTAGACTCTTAGAGCTGACTGCATGATAGAATTGGGTTGAACCAGGTGCCTTTATGTATGTAATAAGTAATACACAAACAGATAACTGTGAGCCACACTATGTATTAAAATATACAACCTGATATTATTATGTCATTACATTTAGAATAGACATTTCTGGTATCTGGTGGAATCTAACAAGCCACCAGATGTAAGACATACCATACTGTACCCCTCAGAGAGGGGGCACTGCCCATTTCACTGTGGCACTGGTTATAAGTTACAGCCCAATTTCAGAGATATTAAACTGTGGGGAAAAAAGTGCATCTTAAAATTGATGGAATGTAGTGTTTCCGTTTGTATAAGGATATACCTGCCTGACCAGGTGGTGGTGTAGTGGATAGAGTGTCGGACTGGGATACAGAGGACCCAGGTTCGAAACTGTGAGGTCGCCAGCTTGAGCGCAGAGTCACTGGCTTGAGCACGGGATCATAAACATGACCCCATGGTTGCTGGCTTGAACCCGAGGTTGCTGGCTTGAGCAAGGGGTCACTCACTCTGCTGTAGTCCGCCCCCCTTCCCAGTCAAGGCACATATGAGAAAGCAATCAATGAACAGCTAAGGAGCCGCAACGAAGAATTGATGCTTCTTATCTCTCTCCCTTCCTGTCTGTGTGTCCCTTTCTGTCTCTCTCTGCCTGTGTCACACACAAAAAAAAAAAAAAAAAGAAAAGATATATGTTTACCTTTATTCTGTATCTTTTTCTCCCAGCCCCAAGTGCTGCTGCTCAGGAATTACCTACAAACTGTCCTTTTCAAGAGCAGTTTAGAAGTTTTAGCATCATAACACAAAAGAAAAATTCATTGCCAAAGCCATTAACTGTAGATTGCTTTGCCTAGTTAGCACTGCTAATTAGCTTGATTCTTCTACCTAATCGGTTTTCATAAAGGAGTACTGTTTTCTCATTTTAGAAGAAGTCCTCCTATCTGCAATGCTGATCATTCCTTTTTGTTTTCAGGGGTCTCTACCGCTTGTTCATTCCAACATCCACTTCTTTTACCTGATTACCAACATAAACATTGTCAATCCCTATATAATAACAGGTTCTTTATCAGAAGTTTAAAGAATTACAGACTCCTTAAAATTCTGTGCAACACTTTTTTTTTTTTTCAAACAAGAGAGATAGGAAGGGGAAAAGATGAGTAGCATCAACTCGTAGGTTGCGGCACTTTATTTTATTTTATTTTTTAACATGAATAACATTTCAATAAAAAGATAAATATTTTCCAAATTATGAGAAATTTAATAGGAGTGTAACACTGTTTTTTTTGTTGTTGGTTTTTTTTTTTATAAATAAATTTTTATTTTAATGGGATGACATCAATAAATCAGGGTACATATATTCAAAGAAAACATGTCCAGGTTATCTTGTCATTCAATTCTGTTGCATACCCATCACCCAAAGAGAGATTGTCCTCCGTCACCTTCTATCTAGTTTTCTTTGTACCCCTCCTCCTCCCCCTCCCCCTTTCCCTCCTTCCCTCCTCCCTCCCCTCATAACCACCACACTCTTGTCCATGTCTCTTAGTCTCGTTTTTATGTCCTACCAATGTATGGAATCCTGCAGTTCTTGGGTTTTTTGTTTTGTTTTGTTTTGTTTTTTTACTTATTTCACTCCGTATAATGTTATCAAGATCCCACCATTTTGTTGTAAGTGATCCGATGTCATTTCTTATGGCTGAGTAGTATACCATGGTGTATATGTGCCACATCTTCTTTATCTAGTCTTCTATTTTTTTTTTACAGTGATTAAAGCCTTTAAGCAAACTCTTGGCCAATACAGCAAGAATCCATAAAAGAGTAGTGTCCTTAACATGTTCACCAAGTCCAAGTTGGCCCCAACACCATGCCAAATCTCTGAAAAATGCAACTCAACACCAGTTCAGTTTGTTAGGAGCTGTCACAAGGAGTAGGAGTCCAGGAAAAGTCCACATCCAGGAAAAGTCCGCATGGCACTGGAATTGTTGTCACAATTCTATACTTTGCAGCTCACGTCCAAGTCCCAATGACCGCTGCTTCTAGCTGGTAATGATTCAGGTAGACTGGAAAAGCCATCTACAGCATGTGTGGAGATGGAGCTTCTATTCTCCTCTGCCTGGAGAGATGAGACCAGGTTGCTTTTCCCTGGAGCTCTGTGACTGTGGCTTGGTAAAAAGAACCTTGGGATACAGTAAGCTGGGTGGCAAAGGTAGATTCATAATAGAAGTTGGCAAAAGGGGGGAAAGAGAGTTCTAAATTAGGAGTAGGTTCCAGCCTGAAATATGAGTGGGGCATTGAAGTAGGAGGAATAAAGGAAACACTATATATTAAACAAAGCAGCAGAAAATAGGACTATCAACACCCACAACAGAGATCTTCAAGGGAAGAATAAAAAACCTGACTATTCAGGCAAGACATAGTTAAATGGCCCTTGTGCAAGTGAGATCAGTTTACCTGCTTCTTGGAAGAAATACCCTAGGCTCGTCCACAGTGTCGTAGATGGGGCTGATGGCCCTGAGCACCTTCAGCCTTCAGTGGCAAACCCCAGCATTCTGGGCAAGGTTAGGTCATAGGTGGCTGGAGCAGGGCTGGAAGAGACTGCACCCTCCCTTAGAGGAGCGAGGGGGAAGCCTACCTTCTAGTGTCCCTGTTTCCTCACAGCAGAGGCATGTAAGTCTGGCAGGCTTTAGCTCAATGACCTTCCTTTTCACTATTGAAGCAGGACCCAGATGGCATCCTATGAGACCCCTTTGGGGCGTTTGAGCCTTTAAGGGTGTATCCTAAAAGCTGGTAGTTCCCCTGATCTCTATTGGGCTTTTTCTGCCTCTAGGTATCTTAAAAGCCATACTCAGAAGATCTCGCTGAGGGGTTTGAGAATCCCCATCCGCCTATATAAATCTATTTGTTTGGGTAGCTTGATCAACACGGGCATTCCTAGGCCCTGGCTGGTTGGCTCAGTGGTAGAGCATCAGCCTGGTGTGCCAGATTCCCAGGTTCGATTCCCAGCCAGAACACACAGAAGAAGCGCCCATCTGCCTCTCCACCCTCCCCCTCTCCTTCCTCTCTGTCTCTCTCTTCCCCTCCTGCAGCCAAGGCTCCACCAGAGCAAAGCCACCCCAGGCTCTAAGGATGGCCCCGTGGCCTCTGCCTCAGGCGCTAGAATGGCTCTGGTTGCAACAGAGCAACACCCCAGATGGGCAGAGCATTCCACCCTGGTAGGCGTGTTGAGTGGATCCTGGTCCGGAGCATGCGGGAGTCTGTCTGACTGCCTCTCCATTTCCAACTACAGAAAAATACCAAAAATATACCAAAAAAAAAAAAAAAAAAAAAGGCATTCCCTTGTGCTAAAGCTCCAGGGAGCATGGAGTGAGCTCGAGTATGTCCTATAAAACATGGAGCTCTGTGTTGACATATAAGTCTTTGAAGAAGGAGAAACTGCTGAAATAGTTCACAGCATTTGTCCCTAAGACAGCAGTCTTTATAGTGGAAACACCATAAGTAAATATTTGCTGTCTGTATATAGATTAAAGGGGGAATATGGCAAATGCTGAAAAGCCATGATAATGGCATATAATTCTAGACTTTGAGCTGATTTTAAGTTGACAGTTTCAGTATAAAGTCCATTGATTTGCAAGAGCAATTGGCTGTTTAGTGGAAGTTTCTCAGAGCCATTGTTGTTGATCCTTTGAAAAAAAGGAACAACAATAATTTTGAGGCTCAAAACCTATAAGCTGTAAGGGTCGCCTATGCCCCTTGATAATCAAGGAGGCCCTAAGTTTCTCCTGAGGAAGGGGCCATTGGTCTACCCATACAGGATTATCTGATTTCCAAGTAATTGGGTCTGCACAATGCATTATTGAGGTAGCAGGAGCTACCAAGGCCCCTATGCTAAAATTTGATACCTAATCTACACCTTCTGGTATTGGGTGCCACTTCTATGGGGGTGAGAATTCCTCGCTGTTCTTTCCCTACTCCCTTGGTAGGCAAAAATCCCTGATCAAGCATCTGAGTCCCCAAACTTTTTACACAGGGGGCCAGTTCACTGTCCCACAGACCGTTGGAGGGCCACCACATACAGTGCTTCTCTCACTGACCACCAATGAAAGAGGTGCCCCTTCCAGAAGTGCAGGGGGGGGGGGCGGATAAATGGCCTCAGGGGTCCGCATGCTGCCCGCGGCTGTAGTTTGGGGACTCCTGGACTAAACCATTAGGACTGACAGGCAACACTCCCATATTTTTCAAAACATCTCTACCTCACAAATTAATTAGCCATCCAGGGGGCACATAAGACTTAAAAAATCCAGAATGACCTTCTTAATCTTCCCAATGTAGAAAACTAGAACTTTGTTGAGGGAATTTACTCTGCCCTATACCTTGTAATTCTGTGGCTGCTGCATGAGTGGGCCAGGAAGGAGGCCAATGTAGCTTAGCAATAACAGATACATCAGCTCCAGTATCTAAAAGTCCTTTAAATTTATGCTCATGTATTGTTAGTTCCTTTTCAGGGTGTTCCTGACCTATTTTTTTTTTTAATCCAATTGGCAAAATCAGAGGAGCCAAATCACCAAATTGCTTGGGGGCCCTTTTGCAGGATGTGGCCTGAGAAGCAGAATTAGCATCCTTATGCTATTCTTCTGTCTGAATTAGCCGTAAGACACATTCTTTTTTATTATTATTATTAATTTTGATGGGGTGACATTGATAAAATTGTCTTCTGTCACCTTCTAACTGGTTTTCTTTGTGCCCCTCCCCTAGGTTGCGGCACTTTAGTTGTTCATTGGTTGCTTCTCATATGTGCCTTGACACCAGGTCGGGGGAGTGGCTCCAGCTGAACCAGTGACCCCTTGTTGCTCAAGCCAGCGACCTTGGGATCATGTTGATGATCCCACACTCAAACTGGCGACTCCACACTCAAAGCTGGTGACCTTGGGGTTTTGAGCCTGGGACTTCAGGGTCCCAGGTCGACGCTGTATCCACTGCACCACCACTGGTCAGGCGACACTTTTTGCTTATACATTTTTCTTAGAAGAGTGTTTATTGCTTTTATGTAATTCTTAAATTATTCCTTGACCCCAAAAAGATGATAAATAATGGCTTTGTGGCATACACCCATCCTCTTAAATAGATCTTAAGAGTCACAGGCTCATCACACTTGACACCAGGATCACATAGAAGACTACAGGGCAAGAGATACACCAGCAGGGCAGCACCTGGCCTGGTCTCTAATTGGAGCAGTCCTCACAGCAGTCCAATCACTGCTAGGAAAAAAACAAGGCTCCCATGGAGAAATCTTGACAGTTAGAACATGTCATATGTCATGCTTCAGCTCATAAGTATTTGAAGTATAGCCATCTGCTTCTTTTCCTTTAATAATGTGTTTTCATACCATTCCATTAAAGGGGCTTCCACATGCTTTCATTTTAATCTTTTTATTTATTTTATTTTTTGAGAGAGAGTAGGGGGGGTAGAGAGATGAAAATCATCACCTCATAGTTGCTTTACTTTAATTGTTTATTGATTGCTTCTCATATGTTCCTTGACTGTGGGGCTCAAACTGAGTCAGTGACCTCTTGCTCAAGCCAGCGACCTTGGGCTCTAGCCAGCAACCTTGGGATCATGTTGATGATCCCATGCTCACACTCAAGCCAACAAACACATGCTCTAGCTGTCGACCTCAAGGTTACCAGGCTGATGCTCAATCCACTGCACAATCAGGCTCATTTAAATCTTTTAACAGGTATCTGAGTAAGCACCTACAATGTACTGGTCCTATCAGGAAAGAGAAGTTAATAAGACCAATGTGCTTCAAGCCCTCACTGAAACGGAATTAAACAAACGTTTGCAGTACAGAATGATATGGTATGACATGGTATAGTACGGAGTGCTGCTGGAGTTAAAACATAAAGCTTCTAGTCACAGCTCCGTCCTTGATCCAGCTTGAGGAACACTAGTTAAGGCAGAAGTTTTGTTTCTTTCAGCGTATTTTGCAGTTGAGGATCAAGGAATTGCTTTTAACATCTTTGAAGCTTGGGCCGACATTTACAGACCCTCTGCCATTGGAGGATAATGTTAAAAATGTTTACTTAAAACATTCATGTCTTGTGAGACTGGCGCCAGGCTTTGAAAAGTTTGTTTATGTTCGCCTCTTTTTCAGAGTTGATATACAAGGAAGTTATGGACTTGGAGGAGAGAACCAAGAATGGAGTTATACGGGGGCAGCCCTCTCCTTTAGGTTGGTTACAATATAAGCTTGGTTAAGATTGCAGTTTACGATCTTGTGTTGTAATCTTCAGTGGCCCAAAACCTGCAGTTCTTTCATATTTACTGCCATTATTATTCAAAGTTTAATAAGTATAAGGAATATAATTTGAGTGTTTAAATTGGAAAGCATTGGTAAGCTGTTGTACTGGTGCACTGTACAAATATATTGGTAACTGACTTCATCTAGTACACATCTTTTTCTGTGACACTGACATTCCATCGGAGAACACACATTTTTTTCTTGGCATTGTTGTCTTTAAAGAAATTTCTTACAAGTCAGTATACTTATCTTTCTGTGATTTAACAGTCTTTACTTTGTTATACAAAGTAAAAAGTAAGTTAAAGCCTCATTAGAAAATTTGGTACATGTGATACCAAGTTAGCATCTCGTTCCTTTTAATATTTTTGATTTGTTAAACCAAGTCAGTAACATTAAAACTACCATTAGAAAGTGTTCTATCTCTAATAAGAAACTGGTTTGCAGTTTTTTTATCATAAGCTCATATTTAATTTAGTACCTGTAAAAGCGTGAAGATTTGAGGGGACAAGTTCAATGCCAGGCAACTCCTGCACATTAATTAAGTACGTAGCTGCACAGCAGACTGGTGGTTGACGCACATTGTTTCGTTCAGCCTGTAGGAGAGATTATTATACATGCTACTGATGAGGGAACTAAATTCACAAAAGTAAATGACGTAAGATTACAAATCTATTATGTAGAAAAACTAATGCTTGAAGCCACGTTGAGTAGGAACTTTGGAGGGCGTGGTTGTCCCAGCATGCTGCGTGCCCTCTAGCTGGGAGCAGAAACTTCTGTTGGGCTGCAGAGGTGAGGACAGATTTAGAAGAGGCAGAATTTGAGCTAACCCTTGAGGCTGAATTGTGTTTCAACAGATAGGTCTCGGATTTGAGTAAAACTATGCCATGTTAGTAATCCCTCAAAAATTCTTCTACATTCTAAGAAAAAAAATGGGATATTTTATCTGTTTAGGTGTAAAGTTGTAACTATAGTTTTAGGTACCCACTTTGTTGTGCTATAAACATATATTTGTTTAAACAATTTTTGTAGCTTCCTGTGACATTTTTGGTTATATTTTAGCTTTTAAAATTTTTTCTGTTGTTAAATACTTAATCAAGAATGCAGTTTTTCAAATTATAACATAGATCCTATTGAAAATATAAATTGGTTTTGACAGCTTTTACTTAGAATTTAGTTATAACAAAGCTCTGTTGTAGATACTTGAACAGCAGTTAGTCGGCTGTGCAGTGATACGCAGTAATAAGATGACCGAATGCCCAGGACGGGTTTGCATGTCTGTTATTTGGTAGACTTTTGCATGGTAGCCTGTTCTCACAAGGGCCCCATCCTCAGTGTGGAATGTTTGAGTAAACTTAATAATCTCATGCGATAGAGCAGTTGTGTTTGCTCTTGATTTAAAAGTGAAAAATTTGGATCCTAGGTAGCACTTGACTATGGTTACAAGATAAGTCAATGGAAAGGACAGGACTTCAGGCTTGTGGGCATATTTGGAGTCTCATTGCTTGCAAAGAATAATGTTAGTAAAACTGCTATAAAAATATTCTATTCTTGATTATATACTAATATAGAAGAAACAGCCTGATAGCAAAACATCAGATAATCCCAATACCATTTGCACTTGATTTTAAAAAATGAAACATTAAACTAAGAATTTTGATTAAAAGGAATTTGGATTTAAAAAAATAGACCCATGAAAAACTATCTGGTGGAACCTTGTGTGGATTGAATGTTTCAATACAAGCCTTTGAAGCCAGAGGTTGTGTTTCCAGCCTCTGCAGATGGGGCGGGCATGTCCCATCGGGCATATGGATTGAACTTGGTGAAAGTGTAGTGTCTTCCCTTCCTTCCGGCTGGAAACCAGTGGCCTTTCTTGGGTCCAGCATGACCCCAGTTTTCTTCCCTCTCTCCAGGCTCTGCTACTCCTGCTTTCCTTCTTCCCTGCTCCTCCTGTCACCAGCTCGGCCCCTTGCGCTTCTGCCGTCTCCCAGGCCCTCCCCAGCACCCCACAGATTTGTCTATTCTGACCTTCCTGCCTGTTTTCTTCCTACATTTGAAGATAAGCTCTCAGAGGACCTTTTATATTTATTACTCATCCTTCCAGAATGGAAGGGTTATTTTAAACTCTGATATTCCAGATTCTGGAGCGGCGGCTACTTAGTTTTCAGCATCATTGGGTGCTGAATTTTTCTTCCTGCTCATTTTGGAAACCATTGCTTTTATTTTATAAATGTGTTCTTAAAAATTTTGTCGCCTGACCTGTGGTGGCGCAGTGGATAAAGCATCCACCTGGAAATGCTGGGGTTGCCGGTTCGAAACCCTGGGCTTGCCTGGTCAGGGCACATGTGGGAGTTGATGCTTCCAGCTCCTCCCCTCGTCTCTGTCTCTCCCTCTCCTCTCTAAAATGAATAAATAAAAAAATTAAAAAAAAAATTTTGTCTAACTTGCATTATTTGGTATACTCAAATTTGGAATGATTCTTACTTAGTGATCATGAAGTTCCTAAATACCTAGTGTATGAATCACCTTTAATACATTCCCTACCCCACCCCTTCTCACCTGAGAGGGTTCCTTTAAAGGCCGAGTACAAGCACACTTTGGAGGTACTGCTGGATTGGCCTATAACCACTGTAACAAAGCAAGTGTCACAGTAAAAACAATCTGTGGTCATTTTGCCAGTGGAAGGTCTTGTCTTTAATTTGTTTAAAAAAATAAAACATGCAACACCCATGAAGTGCAGTAAAACAAGACTTGCCTGTATTCCTGGGTTTTGTTTTTTTTTTTTTACAATTCTGGAAATTCTTGTTAGGCTATACTTCTGATAAAGGAAATAGCCTTCCCCAACTTTACCTGTTGAGTAAATTCATATTTGCATTTACTAGAATATAAATTACCAGACCTGAGTTTTCCTAATTAGATCCCTGACTGATCATGACAAGTCATGTAACCTCGTGTAGATTGATACACTTGACATAAAGATTACCCTTTCAATGGAAGTGATTTCAGTCTTTGTGTTGGCTTTTGCTTTGAAACAAGTGTACCAGAAGCATTGGTTCAACTTTGCTGTGAGAAGATACCATAGATCACTTTTATTAGGGCAGCAGTTTTTACCTCTTTGAGTCATACATTGCTTTGAGATCCTCCTTCCAGCAGAACAGAATGCAGACAGTTTTGCATGTACTGTCAGTATTGTTCACATGCAGCTTGGAGCCCATTTGTGAATCTTTCTGTAGGGCCATTTTCTAACTGTGGCTTGGATGTGACAATTCTTGTCTTGAAATGAACAAATTTGTGGAAAGGACAGCACTCTGGGTTTCCAGACATTGTTTCAGAGTTCTCACCTTGTAATGCAATGAAAAGAGTTTGTAAATTAGTGTTGTGTTATCTCTTGTGACTATTTTTAGTGAGCCTCCCAAAGCCAAGAGAAAAGTTCCTGACCACTGGAGTGGCCAGGACAGTACAAGCAGCTGGGTCTGCAACTCCGTCTGCAACTGATTTGCTGTTTTGTTTCTCATAGCACAGGTGCAGCAGTGATCAATGGCTCTCAGCATCTATCGTCATCATCATCTGCCAACGATGTGTCTTCAGTGTCAACAGATCTGACTCTGGCCTCGGATACAGACAGCAGTCTGGAAGCATCAGCTGGACCTCTGGGTTGCTGTAGATGACTACTTGGGCTGTGGGGGGTGGGGTGGGGGTGGGGAGTCGTTTAGTCATTGATAGAACTACTTTGAAAACTAAGTCGGTGGTCTTACTTTGAGTGATTTTTCAAAAATGTAGAATTCATTTGTAGTAAAGTAGTTTATTTTTTTTAATTTCAAGTGATGTAATTTAAAACTTAAGTTGTGTTTTAAAACAGCAACAAAACTATTGTATTTTTGTTGTAATTAACTGTATAATGTAAACCTAATTTTATCATGGTTTAAAATTTTTGCGTATTTGCTTTACCATATGCTGCTGATTTTTTTTTTTTTACTGAATTTGTAAGATTTTGTTTATCAAAGCAACTATTGTGTGATGACTTGCCTATATCATGAATTATTTAAGATTTTTATAGTTTTTTTAATTAGAAATTATTTCAGATGTTTTGTTCATGATGATATCCTTCAGGTTTATGTGCTTATCAATGAAATAATCACAGAGGAATGAGGGAAAACAACCTTTAGTCAGTTATAGCCAGGAATAACTACTGTAAATCATGAATGTGTTAAAAAAAAACAAACCTCCAATCTTTGCTACTTGCCAGTCTTAACTTATTTCATAATTGGAAGGTATTCCTACGTGAATTTTGGCAGAAGCTCCATCATCTCAATGGTAGAATAACTCAGAGCGTGTCTTTGAAGACACTGGGCATCTCCCACCACCCTCTGTTCCCCTGTCCCACCTGACAGAAGTCAGTTAAAATGAACATGGTGTTTTCTGCAAATCTGTGGCATGCTCAAAGCTTAGGATCACATACAATCAAGAGGATACTTCATGAATAATACATTTTAATGCAAATAAACAGATGGTTCACTTCTAGCCATGAGCCTATATTTGTACACACTGAGTTACCCTACTCAGGCTGTAGGTCCCAGTGACAGTCTAGAGCCTAGTCTTTCCCTTCCCTGCAGCTCGGGCCCGTGGACCTTTCTGGTTTCCTATTCGAATGTCAGTTGAGCACCAGTTCTGGTGTTTCTGGCCATTTGATTCTACCTATAGCATAATCATGTTTATACTAACTGTTGGGAGGTTCCAACGCCTACTTAGATTTCTGTAGGTAATGTATCAAATGAGCAATATACCGTTCATCTGAAAATAGTAGCACACAGCCATATATAAGATATTATTTTCCAAGGACTGTTTTTTCACATTGAGCAGAGCAGGCAAAAGTGGTGATTATTTAGTCTGAGTCTTTCATTTTTTTTATATCTGATTTTCAATAAAACACACAATGTGGATGTTGACTAGTGTAAGAATGGTGCTGCTCCTGACAAGTGTATGTTAACTGTTTACATTTATATCTGCAGAATTCTCTACAACTGAATTTTTCTTACATAAAATGTCATTGAAGTCTCATCTCTGAAATACATTGTCTGTAATGCCCTAGGCACCTTTTGTTATATTTGGAACAAGAGGAATTTCATGGAATGAACTAGGAAATGCCTGCTTAAGTAAATGACAAGGTTCTAGGCAGAAGGCTCATTGGGATTAATGACCAACAGGAGTGAGACCTGGTGCAGCTCAACATGTAGTGACTGAAAGTTTGCTTGGCATGTTTTGTATATTTAGTGCAAAATTTCTTTTGAGTAAGATATTTTAGATCATTGTTAATGTGCAATATTTAGGATCAAAATACATTAGCCTTTTTTTGTACTTTGGAATAGCAAGTTTGTTCTTGATGGTTTAAAACTCATGACGTCTAATCTCTTTTGAAGTTGTCAACCTTATTATCCATCCTTTTCCTACTCATCTACAACGTGGTGCATTAACTTCATTAAGTAAATTAGAGTTTTGAGACTGTAACACCTTGAATTGCAGAAGCAGGATTGAATTTATGGAGAAATATGAGCATGTGTGTGTTCTGAGTTTATATTAGTTTGACAATTAGCTCTGTGTTCTAGGACAGATCATTTCACTGTTGCACTTTAACAACTGACATGCTTTCAGAAGAGTCTCCTGTTTTATGTTTGATCACTAAGAAGCCACCTCTGTTGGAACAGATTTTGGTTAAGCAAGGAAAGCCAGCTGTTCCTACTGTGTCGTTCGTCGGAAATGCCAGCTCCCACTTGCCAACCAACCTGTTTTATTTGATTCAGAGGAAATGAACTCATATTAGTTAATGTAGACAAAAATGCTTAAATTCTATCCTGAAAACAAAGTCTGTTTGTTAAATATTGTGTGCCCTAGTGTTTTAAGATGCAGTATCTAAATAGAACTTTCCCTCTTAAATTTGTTAGGCTAAAGAGATACATGTTCATTTTATTTTAGAAACTTTTTAAACCTTTAAAATATCTTACACGTATGTGTGTTGTTTTTTTAGTGAAGTTACAAATGAGATTTCTGTCAGGCAGTACTTAAGGTAAGCCACCTTACTTATCTTACAAACTTTGGTTTTTCAACTTAATACACTTAATGCACCCATCTGTCTTACTGTCAGTAAATTATTTTGACCAATATTATTTCTCAAATTTGCAGATTAGGAAGGAGACACTAAATCTAATTATTTCGGCATATTTCTTCCTGGTTACTATTCTTTTACTCTCTAATGTATATTGACCATTTGTAAAATAACTTGTATTGAAATTGCTTAATTATACTTTACACACGTAGAGCATCTCAACGCTTTCATTCTATTTGCTAAACAGTTCTCATTTTGTTGCACACCCTCTGCTGCTGATTGTTCCCAGTGTGCGCTCTTCCCGCTGGTAAAGGCACAGTGCATTCACACCAGACTTCCTAAGAGAAGGAAGTGCCAGCTCTCAGCTGACGCCACCGCACAGCCTCTTGAACAATACAGAGAGAAACTTGATTGTGTGGAAAACATCAAACTTCCCTACCCTTGTTATTCTGTTCCATGCTGATCCTGCTGTGTTGTCTGAAAAGATGAAGGTGAAGAAGACGTCAGTGTCTGGTAGGAAAGTCGGCTGCAGGCAAGTGCAGCCAGTCCGGCTAACAGATAGGACTTGGCTTCCACTACCGGCCGGGACATGCCTGCGTGTAAAGACTGAGCCGCTCAGTGTTGCCTAGGCCCGAGCCTGCTCATGGTGAGGTAAAAGCGTAGTCTGTCTTCAAGAATACTGTTGTAGTTTGTTCGTGTTTGTCCACTAGTCACACATTAGCCACAGAGTGACTGCATGAAGCCCCATGACCCCAGACACTTCTCTTACCGGTAGAAAAACCAAACCGCCATTCTGTCCTCAGCAGCCCTCTCAGTGTTGATTCTGTGTCTTTCACATTTTAGTATAGATTGTGTTTCTACTGATCTCTCTTAGATTTTTTTTCTAAATCAGGGAAAACTAAATTTTCCTTAATAGCAAGAAAGATGAAGAGGCAAAGGGCATTGAAGCAGAAACGCATAGTTTGGGGTATGACTAGAAAACTTGTAAGGAGAACAAGTCCTAATTAATTTCAAACGAACTGCTCTTAGGTAAGTGCTCTTAAGGAGAGTCTAGTAAGAGTAACACATTCTGGCCATTTCTGGTTTAGATTCTCTTCATTATTGAAACTTTTTAAGAAATATTACCTGTGGATTAGTTTTGCACAATGTTTTATTCTCACAATAACTTACAAATTAAACTAGGTTTTTATTGAACTACCTCACACTAATTTTCTATGCTTTCCCAAATAAGCTGTTGCCCTTCCTGTTAGATCTTTACTGAGTGTGAATTATAAATATGTGTTAAATACTTTATAGCTATGTGGACACAATAACAGTAAATTCGTGAAATACATACCTTGCATCAGTAAGAGAGATTCATGTGTAAAATCTTTCACTGTATCTTGGAAAATGGTTAAATGTGCTTGTTGGACCTTATTACTTACTGTCTGTTTTGTAAGTAGAAACCTGCTTGTGATATCAGTCCATTCTTTACATTAAAAAAAAAAGGAAGAAATCTTAGTAAATTTTACGAAGAAATAAATTACTTTTGTAGGCCCGATATTTGGTATATTTTTGAAAAGCTCTTAATCTTTTATCCGAATGATGAATTTAAATTGAACTAGCTGTCTACCCGGACTGTGACATCTATTTTCTCATACAGTTTATCCTGTGCAATGGGATTTAAAACCTAGAAACCTAAGTATGATAATTGACATTTGCTTTTCTCCCTATATGATTCCTCCTTCATTCCTCTCCCCGTGTTCCGTCCTCTCTCCTCTCTAGACAAAACAAAATGGGGCACTTTGTAGGGAATGCTGAGATAATTATTGTGGTTTTTAATCATCCATGCCCTAGTCATTAAACATGCACCACTGGAATGTAAACAATGTTATCTAGTATGTTCATTGGTTATAATATTTTAAATAAAAAAGAAAAAAGTGATATGAAAACTATGACATTAAAAGTGTTTTTATTGGGGAAAAATCAACTTTGTGGTGAAAGGTTTTTCTGGGCCATGTTGAGATACTGTGAGGGTTGGGAGAGAATGGAGCAGCATGAGGGCAGGGCTCTTGGATTTGGGTTTTATACAGATTGTAAGTAGCCTGAACGGTTGCCAAAGTGTTTGGGTTTATCTAGTATTGCCTTCCTGGTGTTTGAAATCACTGGAGAAAGCTGATCTTGAAAGGGAATTTGCTTCAGTGCCCTTAACCTAGTTCTTGGTAATCGTATGAGAGAATGGCCATCATGGCCGCTTGGCAAAAATAAATATTTAAAAGGATCTCTTTCAATGCAGACTTGACTTGGGAGGGTGGTGAACTCACAATACAGTGTACGATGATGTGTTGTGGAATTGTGCACCTGAAACCTATTTAATTTTGTTAACCAGCGTCACCCCTATAAATTCAATAAGGGAAAATGTATAAAAAGGCTCTTTCAGAACAAACCTGGGATTCAGCTCTGAGCTATGTTTCCAGCGACTGCCACCCTTGTCCTCTCTGCCTATATTGAGTGGCTGCCCCTCGGGGTCACTTGCTGCGTGTGTCCAGGCTTCATATGTCAACCTCTGTCTTGCTCGGCTCTTGCTTCAGGAAACCCTCATGTCTACTCGGTCCCCTCCTTGCACTCCCAGTCTCTGAGGAAAGGGAAGGACGGGAGCAGGTCTTGACCTGACAGCCCCACGAGGTTGCCAGCTGCGTGTACCTGCTTCCTCAGAGTCGGTGGAGAGGCCTGCGGAGATGGCGGCAAGAGCAGACGCCAGAGGGGTGAGTCCGTTTAATCTCCACCCCATCATAGCACCCCCACAACCCCGAATAAAAGAACCTTCCATCCTTGTTCATCTAGCTACTGCATCTATTTTAGTATTGTTCCTTGAAAGGGTCCATTGAAGTTATGTGAATCAAAATTAAATTATACTGATGTGTGCTTTAACTTTTTATTTTTAGCTTCTAATACTAGTAATACCAATATGTCTCTGGATTTCATTTTAAATGTAAGGATACCTCGAATATGCTTTCTAAATGTTAGAATTCTGTTAGACTTCTAACATTTAATTTTATCTTTTTTTTTTTTTTTTGCATTTTTCTGAAGCTGGAAACAGGGAAAGACAGACAGACTCCCGCATGCACCCGACCGGGATCCACCCGGCACGCCCACCATGGGGCGACGCTCTGCCCACCAGGGGGGGCTGCTCTGCCCATCCTGGGCATCGCCATGTTGCAACCAGAGCCACTCCAGCGCCTGAGGCAGAGGCCACAGAGCCATCCCCAGCGCCCGGGCCATCTTTGCTCCAATGGAGCCTTGGCTGCGGGAGGGGAAGAGAGAGACAGAGAGGAAGGGGGGGGGGGGAGTGGAGAAGCAAATGGGTGCTTCTCCTGTGTGCCCTGACCGGGAATCGAACCCGGGTCTTCCGCACGCTAGGCCGACACTCTACCGCTGAGCCAACCGGCCAGGGCCTAATTTTATCATTTGATGCACATAAGCTCCAGACCCTGTGTTGTCAGCTGGGGGTGAAGAGAGTAGCGATGGAGCCATTGGCCTGATTGAAGGACGTGTGTGGAGGAGCAAGAGCTGCCCTGGATGGGCACAGGCAAGGGGGTAAGAGGAAACGAAGGGTTTGCAGGGCAGGCAGGTTTTGAGCCTCGGTTTCAGGAAGATTTGGAGAGGAGAGGTATTCCCAGGTTGATGGACAGGCAAGGAGTCTTAAAAGTGTGAATGGGCAATTCCATTTTTAATTTTAAAAAATGGAACTGCCTTTTGACCCAGCCATCCCACTTTTAGGAATATACCCCAAGAACACCACATCACTGTTTCAAAAGGAGAAATGCACCCCCATGTTTATGGCAGCATTGTTCACAATAGCGAAGATCTGGAAACAGCCCAAGTGTCTGTCAGTGGACGAGTAGATTAAAAAGCAGTAGTAGGCCCTGGCCGGTTGGCTCAGTGGTAGAGCGTCAGCCTGGCGTGCAGAAGTCCCGGGTTCAATTCCCGGCCAGGGCACACAGGAGATGCGCCCATCTGCTTCTCCACCCCTCCCCCTCTCCTTCCTCTCTGTCTCTCTCTTCCCCTCCCGCAGCCGAGGCTCCACTGGAGCAAAGATGGCCCGGGCGCTGGGGATGGCTCCTCGGCCTCTGCCCCAGGCGCTAGAGTGGCTCTGGTCGCAACAGAGTGACGCCCTCGAGGGGCAGAGCATCGCCCCTGGTGGGCGTGCCGGGTGGATCCCGTTTGGGCGCATGCGGGAGTCTGTCTGACTGTCTCTCCCCGTTTCTGGCTTTAGAAAAATACAGGAGGGAAAAAAAAAAAAAAAAGCAGTGGTACATATACACAATGGAATACTACATGGCTGTGAAAAAGAAGGAAATCTTACCTTTTGCAACAACATAGATGGACATGGAGTCTATTATGCTAAGTGAAATAAGCCAGGCAGAGAAAGAAAAATATATGACCTCACTCATTTGAAGAATCCATTGAACAATGTGAACTGAGGAATGGAATAGAGGCAGAGACGGGATCACAGGGACCAGAGGGAAAGCGGACAGAGGGAAAGGGATGAAAGGATGGGATGAGAGCAGAAAAGCAAAACCACGGGGAAGGCATTGTGGGGAGGAGGGCAAGGGGGATGTGGGAACACGGAGGGGGGCGGTATTCGGGGGGACACTAGAATCTATGTACACCCAATAAATTAAAATAAATTTTTTTAAAAAGTGTGAATGGGGCAACTTCCCTAGCCTCCATGTTTCTTTCCTAGGGGCCAGGGAACCTTGCCGGGCAGGGTGTGCACTCTGTACTCAATAAAGCCGTTTATTATTTCAAAAAAAAAAAAAAAAAAAAGTGTGAATGGGCAAGAAATGAGAATGGCCTGGCATGGGTGTGGGAATATGGAGAGAGAATGGAATGGGAAATGGGACTGGAATCTGAGACTAGGAATTGAAATGTTTTGGAGGAATTGTCTTTATTTTAAAGGCAGTAAGAAGTTATAGTTTGTGAGAAAGAAGAGCAATGTGACCAGACGTTTGTTTTAGGGGGGGTCACTGGCAGTGGGAGCAAGTTTGGTTAGACTGAGGGTGTGGGGATTCGTGACTGGGAAACCGCAGGAACTCAGTTGATGGGAGTTGAGGTTCTTTTTTCATAATGAGAATGGAGAAGAGGGGCTTTCATTGCCATCACATGAGCAAAGTCACCAGTGTAGCACTGGGGCCTGAAGGAAGGTTTTGAGCCCTAATATTTGGAAGGTACATGAGAGGTTGTGCAGGGAAAATCCATCCAACGTGTTTTCCGGTCTGTGCAGTCCGGTGTGAAGAGTCTGTGACAGAGCACACATTGGGTATGTCATCAGCTGGCCACTTACTGCTCCCTAACAGCCTGTAGACCTCGCTGGTCTTGTAGTCTCTTCCTGTGTGAGGTCTACCTTCTTTGCTCTTACGGCCTTGCACTGTTTCCCTTAGTGTCATTTTGTGGAAAAAGATAAGAGATAAGATTAACTGTAACATATGTAAGATTTAGAGAGCTACCTGGACAGGATAGGTTGTAGCTGCTGGCTAAGAATGTGTGAATGGTGCAGCAGTAGTTAAAAGTGCTTTGCAACATTGGCAGGAAATATAAAGAATCATGACAACCTCTTGAGGGGAAAGGGGTCGTTTGCGGGGTGCACACAGGTTAAACGGGAGAACTGAAACCCTTAGGGAGACAAGGCCGTAGAAAGAGTGGCGTCTGCTGACTCCCATGGACCCAGGCTACCTGAGCTCATGGGGGCGAGTGTGGGTCCTCAGACAAGTCTCACCTTTGTGGAGCCTGGGATTGCTTCATCTGTCACATGAGGATGGGTGACAGTCTCTGTAGGGCTACTGTAATGATTGACTTCATGAGTTTTATAAAATTGGCCATGTATTTTATTATAATAATTAGTGTAAAGCAAATGTAATTGCTGGATTTGACCTTGAAAAGGAATAGTTTTTTTTTTCAATAATTCTTTTATTTTTTATTTAACAGGTTGCCAACTTCATCTTTCTCCCTACAACTGGAATATTATTTTGTTTTCCTGCTAAGTCACAGACAATGGCTAAGCTACTCCAAGAAGAGAATTAAGCTGACAGCTTTCTTTTAACCGGCAAAATGTAAAATACATGGACTCTAGAATGCACAATGGTTTAGTCACTAAGAAATTCAAATGGGGTCCTGAAGAATGTTGGCAAGGCCAGGGTGCAGTGAAGATGAGCTGACATGTTAGTCAGCTGGCGTGTTGCTGGGCTGCATCTCCTGGCCACTGACTGGACCTTGACACGGGGAGCTTTAAGCTAATACCAAGTAGAGGTGTGGAAAACTAAGTGGACATTGGGGATGTGCACAGGAACCAAAAGGCGGGGAAGTGCTAAACATTGCTGAAAACATCCATCCCAGAAAGGACCTGACTAAACCGGCACCGCCCATCGTGTTCACCTGGCTGACTTGATCCTACACGTTTCATCTAGTGCAGCGACTGAGCTGACTTGATCCTACACGTTTCATCTAGTGCAGCGACTGAGCTGACTTGATCCTACACGTTTCATCTAGTGCAGCGACTGAGCTGACTTGATCCTACACGTTTCATCTAGTGCAGCGACTGAGCTGACTTGATCCTACACGTTTCATCTAGTGCAGCGACTGAGCTGACTTGATCCTACACGTTTCATCTAGTGCAGCGACTGAGCTGACTTGATCCTACACGTTTCATCTAGTGCAGCGACTGAGCTGACTTGATCCTACACGTTTCATCTAGTGCAGCGACTGAGCTGACTTGATCCTACACGTTTCATCTAGTGCAGCGACTGAGCTGACTTGATCCTACACGTTTCATCTAGTGCAGCGACTGAGCTGACTTGATCCTACACGTTTCATCTAGTGCAGCGACTGAGCTGACTTGATCCTACACGTTTCATCTAGTGCAGCGACTGAGCTGACTTGATCCTACACGTTTCATCTAGTGCAGCGACTGAGCTGACTTGATCCTACACGTTTCATCTAGTGCAGCGACTGAGCTGACTTGATCCTACACGTTTCATCTAGTGCAGCGACTGAGCTGACTTGATCCTACACGTTTCATCTAGTGCAGCGACTGAGCTGACTTGATCCTACACGTTTCATCTAGCGCAGCGACTGAGCTGACTTGATCCTACACGTTTCATCTAGCGCAGCGACTGAGCTGACTTGATCCTACACGTTTCATCTAGTGCAGCGACTGAGCTGACTTGATCCTACACGCTTCATCTAGTGCAGCGACTGAGCTGACTTGATCCTACACGTTTCATCTAGTGCAGCGACTGAGCTGACTTGATCCTACACGCTTCATCTAGTGCAGCGACTGAGCTGACTTGATCCTACACGTTTCATCTAGTGCAGCGACTGAGCTGACTTGATCCTACACGCTTCATCTAGTGCAGCGACTGAGCTGACTTGATCCTACACGTTTCATCTAGTGCAGCGACTGAGCTGACTTGATCCTACACGCTTCATCTAGTGCAGCGACTGAGCTGACTTGATCCTACACGTTTCATCTAGTGCAGCGACTGAGCTGACTTGATCCTACACGTTTCATCTAGTGCAGCGACTGAGCTGACTTGATCCTACACGTTTCATCTAGTGCAGCGACTGAGCTGACTTGATCCTACACGTTTCATCTAGTGCAGCGACTGAGCTGACTTGATCCTACACGTTTCATCTAGTGCAGCGACTGAGCTGACTTGATCCTACACGTTTCATCTAGTGCAGCGACTGAGCTGACTTGATCCTACACGTTTCATCTAGTGCAGCGACTGAGCTGACTTGATCCTACACGCTTCATCTAGTGCAGCGACTGAGCTGACTTGATCCTACACGTTTCATCTAGTGCAGCGACTGAGCTGACTTGATCCTACACGTTTCATCTAGTGCAGCGACTGAGCTGACTTGATCCTACACGTTTCATCTAGTGCAGCGACTGAGCTGACTTGATCCTACACGTTTCATCTAGTGCAGCGACTGAGCTGACTTGATCCTACACGTTTCATCTAGTGCAGCGACTGAGCTGACTTGATCCTACACGTTTCATCTAGTGCAGCGACTGGCAGTTTCTCCACCACCGTCCAGCCAGCAGCTATGCCAGAGGCCACAGTGGCTTGGCATGTCCTGGTGTTCTCGTCAAATTTGTCAGCATTGACAAAGTCAGCCGGCCAGGTAATCTTCACACCATTCTTCTCAGTCTTGGATGACCTTGCCTCCTCCTTCATGAGACAGAGAAGTGCTGGTGTCCGTTTTGTTGAGCATCTTAAGGAAGGTAAATGCCATTCCATCACCAATAATCATCTCATTGACTTTGTCCAGCGTGTTATTGATATGCTGGATCTTGTCTGCAACTTTAGCTCTGCCAGGATGGCCAGGAAGGGTTACTCTGGGTTTTCCAAGGCCTTGGCAAAGCAGTTCAGCACCTCCTACATCACAAACCCCCAGTGTCAGGGCAGACTGACGCCCTCCACAGGGCTGTGGGCCCAGTGAGCAGTACCAAAAGCATCACTGACATAGATGTCCCTGGGCTTGGAAAGTGAGGCTCGGGAGGCTTCTACTTTAGCTTGTCACCAAAAGCATCCCTTGCCTTCCCTTCTTCCTCCACATGAAAGCGAAGGTTGTCCTGTGGGGTGACAGACCGAGCAGCTGGGTCAGCACAAGCTTTCTCCCTCCAGGGCCCACACAGTCCTTCAGGAACAAAGCACCCTTGCCCAGCAGAGACTTGAGTTCTACAGCAACTGGTCCCAAGGAGTCCCTGTTAGGGATGGGGACACCATCAGGCCATTATTTCTTTGAATAGGTTCTCTTTCCCTTCCATGCTCTCTTATCTTTCTGGTACCCCTATAATGGGGATGTTGTTATGCTTTGTGTTGTCCCAAAGGTCCTTTAAAATATCCTTATTCTTTTTTTTACCTGCTCTGATTGGGTATTTTATTCTACCTTGTCTTCCAAATTGTTGATCCTCTGCTTAATCCAACCTACTGTTTATTCCTTTCAGTGCATTCTTGATGTCAGATATTGTATTCTTCATTTCCAACTGGTTCTTTTTATGGTTTCTATGTCCCTTTTTATGCTTTCTGTCTCTTTGTTGAAGTTCTCACTTTGTGCCTGAGCATCTGTATAACTATTACTTTGAACTCTATATCTGATAAATTGCTTATCTTTCATTTAGTTCTTTTTCTAGAGATTTCTCCTGTTCTTTTGGGGGGGGGGGGCTGTGCCTTTTTCTCCCCATTTTGTCTGCCTCTTTATGTTTGTTTCCATGTATTAGATCTGCTGTGATTCCCAGTGTTTGTGGAGTAGTCTTATATAGTAGGCATTCTTTTGGCTCCAGTGGTACAGGTTCCTTGATCACTTGAGCTGTGTGCTCCAGGAATGTCCCTTGTGTGGGTTGTGTGGGCCTTCCTGTTATAATTGAGTCTTGATCAATATTGGCTCATTGTGCGTGGGATCAACCCTCAGGCTGGCTGACTGGGAGGCTGTACCCAAGCCAGTGTGAGTACGCAGCTATGCAGGTGCTGACCACAGGAAGCGGGGTTTGCCTCAGCTGGTTTTGGTGCCTGATTCTATCTTCCTTTGGATATACTGCTAGTAAATCTAATTGGATTGTACTCTGGTGTTGTCTGAAGCTGGCCACTGGGTGTATTGGTTGTGGGGCTCTTAGGAGGGAACCTGGTGCAGGTCAATGGATGCTGCTGCTGCCTATGATTGGCCCACAGCAATGTGTTTGGAGCTACAAGCAATCCACGGTTTGTGGCTGCCTCTGCTGGGCTTAGGTGTATGTGGAAGGAATTCTTACACTCCAAGAGTTTTTATCTGCACAAGGTCCAGGGGCAGGTCAGCAAAAGGCCTAAGGCACCATGAGGTCTGCCTCTATTGCCTCTGTCTGCTGGCTTGGCCACTGAAAAAGCCTCTGGTGACTAGGGAGCATGGGGTTAGTGGGTCTTCCCTAAGGGGTAGGTGCCTGACTGGCTTCAGGAAAGGTGCTGGGTGTGGCCCCACCCCAGAGTCAGAGGTCTCCGCCTGTCCAGGATTTTTCCTGGCTCAGCAGGGTACTAGCAGTCAGGCAGGTGGGGCCTCTGGAGCAGGGAGATCTCTGCCAACAGCCAGGAGAGCGGTTCTCCTGAATCTCCCACAAGGTGGAAACACCAGTCAGATTCACGGTAAATGGGGGGGAATAGCTCCCACCTCCAACAGACAACCGAGTCACTGTCACCGCTGAGTCTGTCCTGTCCAAACCCTTCCTGGACAAGGCAGCTGACTGCACAGCAGGGCCTAATCTCTGTAGGGTGAGGCAGCTGCTTCCCCCAAGCTGATACCACACAGAGGGGAGTGCTCTGCCCAAGAGAGATGGTGACTGTGGTATTAGAGAATGAGGCCCAGGCTTGCCTGCGTGAGGCATACACCAGAAGCAACTACAAGTTGATGCTTCCTGCTCCTCCCCTCACCTTTCTCTCTAAAAATCAATAAAATCTTAAAAACAAAAAAAGTTATCCACCTTTCTGAAGTTACCTACCTCAGAGCAGAGTTCTGGATTTTTACCAATTTTCTACTATTGCATATTTAATTCATACATAATATGACAAATTTTTTGTCAAGTTGTCTTTATTAAGCTTACAGCTTTCAGGTAGACTGTTCAAGACATTAATGATACCCTGTATTTTCATGTTCATAATTCACTGGTTTATATAATATTAAATGATGTCAATACAATAATTACAGCTTGAATCTGCAGGTTTGGGAACAGGTTTTGCCACTGTTAATGAGTGTGAGGACAGAGCTGTCCACCTCAGTCCCCACTGTGCTCCGTCAGCCCAAGTTGGCATGATTTAGAGACAAAACAGACAGTGCTAAATTGATATTGGAGGGCAGAACTTCTGTTGCATAGTTGCCAATTTATTTTCAGTGAAAGACTGCATTTGCAGATCCTAGTTCTGCCAGCAGGTGGCAGATGCAGTTTATGAGCTGGTTTTGACAAAGTCCTTTGCATGCTGAGCCTTCTAGTCAGTATCAGTGGCTAAGAAAATCATCCCATCCCGTTATGCGACAACCTTTGATCTTTTTGTTGCTTTTATAGCCTAGTGGTATTTTATTTATTGATATGAGAGACATTGATTTGCTGTCCTGCCCATTCATGTGTTCATTGACTTTTGCATGTGCTCTGACCAAGGATTGAACCTGCAATCTCGGTATATCAGGATGACACTCCAACCAGCTGAGCTATCCGACCAGGACTGCCTGGTGGCATTTTCTCTCTAGGTCAAAAGCTGGCAGCATTCCAGGACTGTGGAACTCAGGACAGACGAGTCCATCGGCGCTCCCACTTACCTTGTTAACTTCAGTTCCTCCTGAATGGGCAGAGCGGGGCCATTCCTACCTTACTGAGTAGTTGTGAGAAACCAAAGTCACCTCTTATTCTTTTTGCTCCTTAAAACAGACGGGAAGGCAGTTGTCTCACCTGTTAGGAAGCCTAATTACCTCAGTTATCTGCTGTGACTGCAGTAGGCCTGCAAGCTCTGACCCCTGATGCCAGCACTTCCTGGGGGCACCGAGACCCTGGCATTCAAAGCACTGGTGCAAAAGCTTATACCCAACTCTAGGTAGATGGGTGGTTGGGTCTCAGTGAATTATCCAGAGACAGTGGTCAGAAACTGGGGCACGTTGGTTACTCCCCCCCTCCCAAAAAAAAAGCATTGGAGGTTACAGCTCCAGGTGATGAGAGGTGCTATTGAAGGACATGGAGCAGGAGAAGGGACACTGGTGCGGGCATTGCCAGTGCCCGGAGGCCAGTCCCCTCCTCTCAGAGGTGGCTCGCCTGGTGCCCCTTGGCCCATGCACCAGGAAAAGGCTTTCTGGAGGGATTGGCCCTCTGGAGCTTTGCAGTTGGAGGGTGAACTGGAAGAGAGTGAATGTGCCCTGGCTGGAGAGGAAGGAGTCTGCAGGGACATGGGCACACCTCCGGCACGGGCTCCTAGAAGACGGAGAAAGGGCACTGGCCAACAGCGCAGCCGCAGGGAGTGTGCCCATGCCGAGCTTTCTGAGGCTCTGGCCTTGGAGCAGAGTGGGCCAGCAAAGGAAGCAAGCCTGAGAGGAATTCCAGGACAGACGCCTGCTGCGGGGGCTCCACGGCTCAGAGCAGGGAGGAAGAGAGAAAACTGCCCCACCTGGAGCACAGGGAAGATGGAGCTGAAAGCTCCCTCATTCGTATAAATCCAGCTTCAGTGACTGACAATCCGGAGTGCACCTCAGGGAGCATTCCACCCACCAAGACACCTTGGGGCCACCCACCCTGACATAAATAGCAGCGATCAGTGATAAACCCCCATTATGTGTGACCACAAAGGAGTCAATAATCCTGCTTTCAGAGCAGATTTAATAAAGAATGCAACCCATTCCCAATGGACTGCTCAGAGCCCAGGTGTCATCCGTTTTGGTGGCCAAAGGACTGTCCCTTCGGACACCTGCCAGGCCCAGCCAGAGGCTCAGGCTTCCAGCAGTCCCCGGGCCCAGGTGTCAGGACTCCTCTCTGCAACTGGCTCTGAGCCCCTGCACCGCGGAGGCTGAGACCCACCCTGCAGGGGCTCCGGTTCCTCAGGAGCCAGCAGCCAGTCTGCAGAGAGAGGAGGGGAGGGGAGGGGATGGGAGGGGGGCAAGCGGCACAGCGGCCATCGGTCCCTTTACTTTGGGGCCCCGGCGCCTCTGGTCCCAGCAGTGAGGCTCTCCAGAGTGGAGAAGAACTCCTCCATCTCCTGCTGCAGCAGCCGGTTCCTCCTCTCCGCATCTTCCCGCGCACGCTCAGAGTTCCTCAGTTTGATTTCCAGCATTGTGTGCTTTCTCTTTTCCTGGTCTAGCTCCTCCTCCAGCTGTGACATTCGTTTCCTCAGGTCGGCCGTCCCTTCTTCGAGTCTTAAAAATAAAAAATAAAGACACCGTTTTAGACTTTCTTGTGTCAGGTGTGCCACAAGGCCTTTTTGGCAGACGCTGCACCACGACGGCGGAGGGAGCTGCTCAGGCTGGGCCAGGTGGTGCGGGGGGGGGGGGGGGGGGGGGGGCACGTGCAGCAGGTCCGGCTGGGCCCGCGGGGGACACGTGCGGCTCAGCTGGGCATGCAGAGGGCATGTGCGGCCAGGTCTAGTCTGGCCCCAGAGAGATGGCACAGGCCTCAGCCGCTCCTCACAGGAACCTGGTTTGTCGTGTCCACCCCCGCCCCCGCCGCCAGGACCTGCCCAGTAGCAATCCAGAGACGCCCGTGTGAGCACCCAAGGGTGGAGGTCTGCCAAGTACTCACTAAAATATAAAGACCACTTATCCTCTGGTCTAGCTGACTGCCCTGCGGAGGGATGGACTGCCCACTGGCAGGGAGGAGGACACTGTCCCCTCACCTCTATTCTGATGTGGCTCTTTGAGCTGGCCTCCCTCCCCCAGCCCCAACAGACACAGCAACTTGCAGGAACCCCATCTGTGTCACTTTCATTCCTACTCATCCTGCGTGTCCCAGCTTATGTGCCCTCAGGGAAGCTTCTCTTTATCCCCCTCCACAGGTCATATGATTGCGCCGTTATGCCACTATAGGACACCATGACATTGCATTGTACAAAGGTTGGCACCTCCATCTTTTCAACCAAACCACTGTAAGGCCTGAGGGATGCCCTGAGCCCAGACCCTGGGAACCAGCCTGGCTACTTACAAGGCACACGAGGATGGGCAGGACACAAACTGCCCTGAGCCCTGAACAATGCAGAGGATGACCTCCCCCAAGCTCTGTAGCTAAAATGGACAAAGACCACATGTGCATGACCAGGACAAGGCCAAGCCTCTAAATCACCGAACACAAAGCACAGAGAGGGGAGAACACCTCCCTCCACCCCAGCCTTCCATTGGGGAGCACAAGGCATGGTGTCAGAAAGAAGGCCCTCGAGGCAGCTGCCCCGCAACCCCTCACTCCTCCTTCATCCCAGGCCCCTCTGCCAATTCCTCCCTGCTGGTGCTCTTGAGCTCAGGACCTAGCTTCCCCTTTCTGTCCATGACACTCCTTAAGTGACACAGTCCAATCTACAGACTCAAGCACACTGACATGATGACACCCCTCAGCCTGCCTGATCCTTCACTCAGGGACTAAACAAGCATCTCCAAGTTCACAGGTCCCCAACCAAGCCTGGCCCTCCTTCCAACCACACCTACCACAGCCCCCATGTCCCCACTCAGCGAACTCCTTCTTCCAGTTACTTGGATGAACAAAAATATCCCATAAGCTAGTCCTTTTTCTTATCCCCCACAGCTGATCAATTAGCAAAACCTTCCAAATATGTATGTTTGGAACCTGGCTCTTCTCCCCACCTCAACTGCTGTCCCTTGGGCCTGTATCACCAGTCTGGCCTGGACCCCTGTGGCCATCTAACTGGTCAGGCTGAGGTATGGTAGTCAGGTGTGCCTGTCAGAGTGACCAAAGTGCTCAAGGTCCTCTGGTCACTGAGCTTTGAATTGGGAGTAAAATCCAGAGCAGGCTAGTCCCACCTTCTATCCCCGCCCAGCCCTCTCCCACTGCACCGCGCCCGTCCCCGCCCAGCCCTCTCCCACTGCACCACCCCTGCCCCCGCCCAGCCCTCTCCCACTGCACCGCCCCTGCCCCCGCCCAGCCCTCTCCCACTGCACCGCCCCTGCCCCCGCCCAGCCCTCTCCCACTGCACCGCCCCTGTCCCCGCCCAGCCCTCTCCCACTGCACCGCCCCTGCCCCCGCCCAGCCCTCTCCCACTGCACAGCGCCAGTCCCCGCACAGCCCTCTCCCACTGCACAGCGCCTGTCCCCGCACAGCCCTCTTCCACTGTAGCCCCATGGCTTCTGCACCCGCCTTGTTCAGGCTCTTCCCTGTGCCCACAGCTGACCCGGGAGCTTCTCCAACCCTCTCCCCATGCCCCTTTGCCCTCCACCATTTGATTCTCCTCTAACCCTCACATTCCACATCTCAAAACTTATCTTGTGTATGGTCTCTCTGTGCCCTCACAAACACATAGAAAGAGGACAGAGCTTTTGATCAGTGTTGGTCATACCTGTGTCCCCAGCACCTACATGGTGCCTGGCACTTGACATATGCTCAACATAGTCTCCTTTGGGAGCGTAGGAACCGGGGCATGGGTGAGGCAGGCAGAATGCTGATGTCCCTGCCCACCCAGACCAGACCAGTACAGACTCCCCGGGCACAGAGTGTGCAGACATACTCCCCCAGGATTACTGAACAGGGTTTTTCTCCTTCCTGTGCTCAGAGACCCTTGCTGGACCACCTCCTCCAACCATGACGAGGCTGGGACGCTCTGCCAGGGAGGGTCATTGCTGCTCTCCCTTTGCCTCCAGGGGCCTCAACTCAGCTCCACCCCACCAGGAGAAGGTAAGGAGGGCAGTGATGCTTCCTGAGCACTCCACGTATGGCAGGCCCTGTGCAGAGTGCCCCCACCCACCGTGTCCCTTAATCCCCATGACCCCGTCAGTGCACAGTGGGGCTAGAGGAGAGCCTGTCTGGAACACTCTTGTCGGTACATGGCAAGGTAGGGACTCCGGCCCAGGAAGTCTGACCAGAGCCCAACATGAAACCACACTGTATTTTCCCCATGAGAAGGCGAAGGAACTAGCTCAGATGGGAAGTTGATTCCACCTGCCTGCAAGGTTGTCCAAGGGGATGCTGGCCCTGGAAGCTGTGGCTCTTGCCCATGGGCTCATCTCCAGCATTAATCCTCCTCTGAGACTGCCTGGCAGACCCAGTGCAGACACTCATGGGCTTCTCCACAGTTCTATACCTCGGGGTTTTCTCACACTGTGCCTTTTCTCCTCCTTGCTCTCAACTTGATCCTACTGATCTTTTAAGTCCTGGCTGAGACACGACCTGCCATGACCCTCCCTCACCCTCTTCATGGCAGGGGCCTCTGTTCTTAAAGCCCTTCTCCTGTCATATATCCAGCAAGGACATGGCCCCTGCACATGCCCGACACTCCCCAAGTGCCCAGAACATGGCTCCCAGAACAAAAGGGCCGAGCGCTGCCATTCCTGCTTCCTGCGGAAATCCGTGGCTCAGAATTAGAAGCAGAAATCCTTGCTGGAGGGAGGAAGCCCTCAGAGCGCACTGACAGCCTGTGGAAGTGGGTGGGGCCTAAGCATGGAGGTCGGGCGTAATACTACAGTTCCACAGTCCCGGATGCGGTGGGAAACCCTGCACACTCCCATGCAGACTCTGCTGTGACCTTCATCGGAGAACCTGGTCTCTCAGAGTGGGAACACGCCCTCCTCCCAGGAGGTCCGAGAGGCTGGACCTAGAGCCATATGTGAGCAAGCTCACGGGCTCAGAATGTGACAAAGCCTTCTCCTGTGTCCAGGGCAGGTGGGAGGGAAAGGCTCAGCACAGCCAGCTCCCTCCTCGGGAAATCGAATTCCGATCAGGAAGCAGTCTTTGTTCACGTCACACCTGACCACCATCAGCTAGCCAGGATGGCCTGGGGCTTGCAACGCATATGGGTACATCATCAGTGCCCCTGACTAAGAGCCACATAGGAACCCCCAACCTGAGCCCCTCCAACAAAGGCACCCAGAGCAGCTCAGGCTGACCATGACTCCTTCGTTCTGCAGATGTTCCTGGAGCTCTAACCACTGCTCCAGAGCTCTCCCAGCACAGGACCACCCACCTCCATCCCTAACCTGTCCTAAGCACTCTCCGGAGAGGTGACCTTTGGGGGCAGACTACTTCAAGCCCTGTCTCTAGGAGGCTTTCCTTCAGAACCAGAGGCTATCAGACCAGAGGCTGCCGGCCTGGGCTCAGTACCCAGTGACTGCTGGCCACGCGGGCTCTGCCAGCCAGAGGTGCAGTGCCTCACACCAGCCCAGCACCTACAGCCCTTTACCTTTTCACACTCGTCTCGTACTCAGTCCTCTGTCGGCACAGCTCTACCCTGAGCTCCGTGACTAGGCCCTGGAGAGCCCTGGAGTGGCAGGCATCGTCCTGGGCCAAGCTGCCCAGGTCGCTGGACTCGCTGCTACTGAGGCAGATGTCTACCTCGTCCAGGCCGCGAGCCAGGTCTGGGGATGTGCGGTCCTCGCTGCTAGGGAGGGGGGAGGAGGGCTCCAGGACGCCTTTGGTGTGCAGGGAGCTGCAGGCAGAGGAGTCACTGGCCCGGCATGCTGTGCAGCTGCTGACAGAGCCCCCCGCGGAGGCCTTGCAGGAGGAGGCCCCTGACCACACCGTGCTGGTCACGCTGGGAGTGCTGGGGAAGAGGCTGGGCGTGGGCACGTTGTCATAGGTGGAGAGTCTCTGTGAGGAGCTTGAGTCCTTGAGCTGATTGCTTGAGGAGGCCCAGCGCTGGCCACGCAGTGAGGACAACCCATTCATCAGCCAGTTCCCACCAGAGGAGATGATGGGCCCATCCAGGGACAAGCTGCCCACTTTGGGGCTCCCAGACCGGGATCCTGACTGCCGAAAGGAAGACTTCCAGTTGGGCAAAATCTGCATCCTCTTCCCGGAGCTGCTGGTGGCAGGGCTGCCCTGGCCACCCGGGCCCAGGAGAGAGTTCCTAGACAGTGCTGCCACCACGGCCCCATCCAGAGACGAGGTCTGGTGTGAGGGCAGGCTGCAGGCGCCAGGGCTGCTGGGCTCTGCCCGGCTGCCCCTTGTGATCTCCTCAGTGCCCCACCCCGCTGTGCACGGTGGGCCCCCGTGTGGGGAGGTCGACCCTTCTGTGGCCCTTGCAGCGAAGAGCTGGCTGTGTTTGCGGATCAAGATGGTCATCAGGTGCTGGACAAGGGAGGTGCCTGCCAAGAAGACAGGACGAGAAAGGCCTGGCTCTGAATGTCTCCAGCCCAAGCTCTCCAGCCCAGTGCAGGAGCGCTGCAGCTTGGGCCCAGGGTGGCTGGCTCTGTCTGCAGCCCAGGATCAGGCTGCCGCTCAAGAGGACTCAACACGAGCTGACCATCAGCCACCCAGAAGAGGACGGCCATTCCACCCTCAAAATTCAGGCCCAGACAGAGGGACCCTGCCCAAGAACCCTTTACACGGACAGACATGGGACCTAGAGCACAGAGGGGACACCGTGCCAGCCCACTCCACCCAGACAGGTGGGGAGGTAGCAAGCACAATACCCATGAAGGCTGTGAGGTGAGCAAGTGGCAGGCTAGAACTGGAAATCAGCACCTGGGTGTCAGAGCCCGCAGCTGTCCCGTGTCACACCCCTATGCTACTGGGGCACTGGGCTCTGGGACAGGGACTGGAGAGGTCTTACAGGTGCATGTGGGCACACACCCCCACAGTTACACACATGCCCAGGTACCTTCCATGATGGTCACTGGGTCTTCTATCTGTGGCCGAAGTATATTAGGTCCAAAAACAGTGGCCAAGTTCTGGACACTCATCTTGTTGACACTGGAGTGGGACTGAACTTCATCCAGAAACCTGCCAAGTAAGGAAGGGGCAGCTGGCAGAGAAGCCAAGCCTGATACCAGCTGTTCTGGGAGCTGCCTGGTGCCCATACCCAGCCACGCCCACACATTCCCATGGCCACCAGGCATAGCTGGCTACCCCTGCCAGTCCAGAAGAGGGCAGGGCTTGCCCTGGGGTCGGAGAGGAACAGCAGAAGCGAAAGCCAGTGGGACACGGTCCTGTCATCAGCATGGAGGAGCACATAACTGCCACACCCACAGCGGGCGGGTGTCTGGGAAGGCCAGCTCCCCCAGTGTGGGCTTCAAGTGCTCTCACAGCACTGGAGCTGGGGTCACAGTCAGCAGGCAGACTCCTGGGGGAGGGATCATGAGATGCACCAAGAGGAGGCAGAAAGAACGGGTATGTCTGTTTCCTTCCGAATGATTCCCACGACACTTGAACACCTCCTGCCCCCATGGGGACTGTAAGCTGGGTGTGCACAGGGCTGTTCTTTAACAGTCCCTGCTGGCTGACTGACTGACACTCAGGGAGCAGGGTGGGGTGGGAGAATGACCTAGCCCTGCCCCCCACCACTTACTTGCAAATATATCTCAGCAGGTTGTAATTGGCCAGAGGAAGGCTGCTCACTTGTTTAGCCAACTCCAGAGTCCCCTTGGCATTGAGAGAAAAACAGCATTTCAGAGACCAGCAATCAGCCCTACTCTCACTGAGGGAGGTGGAGGGAGGTGGGCAAGGAGGGACGTGGGCAAGGGGTGGGGGTGGCAGGCACCAAAGGTCAGACCTCCAACCCATTTGGCTTGGCCCCAGGTGACCAGAGAGCACACAACTCCATCACCCTCCAAGGAGTGGCCAAGCCAGGCCCAGGACCTCTGAGCAGGTAGTCACTCTGGGGGACAGGTGTGAGGGGCGACTCTGCAGGGCCACAGAGGAATGCCAGCGCCAGTGCTTATCGAGACACAAATATTTGCCAGATAAAGACCCCTCATCTCCCCCATGGCCACAGGGAGGGCAAACAGTCCTTCCCTAGCCAGGCACCTGTGGGTAGGCGTGGGAGCCCCTGGCCTGTCTCAGATTCTTTTGGCAGGAGGCAGAATAGAAGCAGATGAAAGGTCTGGTTGTGTCTGAACTCTGTGGCAGTCTGAGGAGCTTAAAGGTGAGTGTAGGATCAAGAGTGGAGCAGGAGTGCCTGTTGTGTGCTGTGTGGAGTACTGGGCATGCCCAGAACATGGCCTGCTTTAAGAGGCACCCATCCCATGCCCCCTCCAACACTGAGGCCTCATGCAGGGAGGGCCCTGCACAGGGGACAGCTCCAGGCTGCCCCATAAACAGAGCAAGATGAATACCCCCCAGCAATATTCTCCTGCCCCCACCCAGCCCCAACACACACATACACACACACACACACAGCCAGGCTGTAGATCAGGATCTAAGGCCACAAAATAATGAAAGTTAGCATTTTGTGTCCCGATTCCACAGCCCCCACCCCCCACCTGGCAGGCCCACCTCCCAGGATGAGTTCCCAGGAGTCACTAACCTCCCCCTCGTCCTTGGTGAGTAGCTGGGCGCAGCTGAGGAAATCCTCATACCTGGTGAAAGGGACCACAGGCTCGGGGAGCTCCCGCAGGTAGAGCTTCAGCAAGGAGGCCACGGTGTGCACATCTGTTGTGCTGCCAGCGGGGTGACAGGCAAGAGGCATGGGTGCCAGGGAGCTGCAGGAGTGATCAGCCCCTCTCCACCCAGAGGCAGCCTCTGCTCTCAAGCCCGCACCCGCGCCTGTGTGACACCAAGGGGTGGGACCTGGACCTGTACATGTGCGCATGCGTGCGTGCGTGCGCGCGTGCATGCGTGCGCGTGTGTGTGAGAGAGACAGAGACAGAGACACAGAGAGGCACACCAAGGCCGGCACCCGCTGCCTCTGGTCAAGGAAACAACCAAGCTGCATCAGCTGGGGACAGCGGGCCTGGGTGGGGCGAGGAGGGGTTGGAGGGCCGTCTCAGAGACAGCCCACTACCCAGGCCCCTGCTCAGAACCCCTGCGCCTCAGGGCAGGGTCAGTGCTCAGGGACAGTAGTACGGGGCTCTGCGCTGCTGCAAAAGCCAGAGGACCCTGAGGGTACAGCTGCTCCCCACAGTGGCTGCTGGGGTGGGAGGCATCACCCAGGACCCTGTTGGCTCACAGAGGAGAGGCCCTGTGACAGCTGGTCAGGGAGCCAGTAGAAGTGAAGAGTCCCCTTCTTTAGGCCTGGTGACCACCCCAGAGTCCTCTGCAGAGTGACATGGGAGCTGCACTTCCCCAGGAAGGAGGGGAGCAGGGATCCAGGGACATGGCAGTCCTTGCCAAAGCTTGAGCTTGCTCCCACTCCCACCTGCCCTCTAATGGAAAAGGAAGGGTATGTCAAAGAAAGTGGTAGCCCAAGACACTGGCCACCAGGGTGGGTTGGTCAGACCCTTTCCCCTGGCCTGGGCTTCTGCACTCCTCACCCTATTTCCAGGACCCCATGAGTCTGCTCCCAGTCCTCAGTCTTCTGCCTCCAGCTCAGAGTTGCCTGGGCTGACGTGGCCCCCATGGAGGGCAGTGCCCTGGGCTCCAGGATCAAGCCCTGGTCTTGGTGACCAAAGCCCATGATGGTTCTCTGTATGTGCATTTCCTTGTTTGCCATCTGCCCTGGCCCCAAGGGTAGGACCTTGTCTGTCCTGTTCGTGGCCACACCCCCACACAGGCGCTCTCCGTGGATGATGGGTGAAGAAAGCAAGGGCCATTGCAACAGTGAATGGAGCCATCAGGGTCTAGCCCAAGGGAGATCCTCCTCAATGCGTGGCAACAAGGTGCACAGGCCTGGAGAGCAGCCCAGAGGCTAGGGTCGTGGGAAGGACTGGGGGAGACAGCTCTGGCAACTGAGGCTTCCTGGCTGGTGGGGTTCTTTATGGAACAGGGAGCCTAGGACCTGGGGCTGGAGCTCAGTGCTGGGCAGAGTATGGTTTGTACCTGGGGAGTGAGACTACTCTGGAATGCCTTGGCTAGCAGGCAGGTGAGGGGAGTAGCTCCTGGACCCCTGTGTCAGGGTGGGCATAAATGTAGGGCCAGGGGACCACCATAGAGATGGTGAAAGTGGGAAAGAATGGTGTTAGAGCACCCAGGAAGCAGTTTCTAGAAGAGAAAGCACCCAAAGCCCAATGTCAAGGGTAAGTTTCCAGGAATCTCAGAAGGGATATTATTTGAAATAATCATCTCCAGCCACAATCCTGGACCACAGAGACATAGAATGGAAGAGGCCGGGCTAGATTCAGAACGGACCACAAGCTCACTGAGACTGTAAGTTCTAAACCACAAGTTCAGAGTATCAGGATGCAGTTCCACAAGGCTCCAGATGAAGGGACGCCTGTGCATCCTGGGCAGACAACCTCAGGACAATGGTAGTCAATCTCAGGCTCCACATGTGAAGAAAGAAACTCTCCTGGCTACAGTGATGGGTCTGGGCTGAAACTGAAGGGGTTGGGGCTGTTCTGCCCTGAGAGGAGAGCTGGGAAGGCGAGGGTTGCCAGGAAGAAGCCACAGACCTGTGCTAGGGCAGAGGGGCCGCATCTGTGAAGGCAGACCTGAGGAGAACGGGCAGAGGCCAGGGTAGGTCTGACACAGGAATACCTTCCTATGACAAACTCCCCAATGGGTAGGGTCCTGTCCTAGAGAAGAGGCCCCCGAACAGCTCCATCTCCCATGTTCTTAGCCCCTGGGCTCTTAGTGAGGTTGACTCCTTCCAGAGGGTGGAGCCCAGGCCCTGGTAAGCCACAGTGATGAGTTAGGACAGGCACTGGCCCAGGACAGGTGAGCAGACTCACTCCCCATCCCAAAATAATGAAAGGCTGCGGGGGCCACAGCTGTGGCTCCAACCTGGCACTGAAGGCACCTGGGGCCGGGCCACCTGCGGGAAGAAGAACCCAGGGACAGACACTCCACGAAGGGCCTGAAGCACCAGAGGCCCTTCTTTGCCCCAGCCCGGGTTGGGTCTAGGGGTACCTGCTGTGGAAAGAGCATGTGTGGGTGTAAGCAGCCTCATCGGTGGCAGGACCTGTCTCTGAGCGGAGGCCCAGGGCTAGTGCAGGGTTTGGGGGCTCTGAACTCTGCGCACTGGGGTGTGCTGATGAGCACACATGCACCAACGTGAGGGACCATTCTGCCCACCATCCTGCTGCCAGGCTTCTCAGGCACCAACTCACACCTGCCACCAGAGTTGGTGTCCTGGGAGGACCCCAGCAGTGGGAAAACAGGCCCCATCTTCACCCATACCCCAGGATCTCACCTGTCAAACAGCGGCTTCTCCCCGCAGTCAAAGGAGTCCTGCAGGTCCCTTACCAGGTTGGCCTGGCCCGGCATGCGGAAGAGACCCTCCTCAGTGAGCCCACGCTCCCGGATGAAGTCCACACACTGCTCCACCAGCAAGGGCGCCAGGCGGAGGCCATACTTACGCTCGTGGCGGACTGTGTCCTCCAGGCGCTGCCCGAAGATCCCTGGGCCAAGAGAGGACCTGATGACAACCTCAGCTACCCAGCTTCGTAGTGAGAGGGGTGCTTGGGACGACTGAAAGCAGGGGTACTCTCAGGGCCAAAGGTGGCTGCTCCGGAGGGAGCAAATTAGAAACTCTGAGGGTGCACACTGGGCAGCTAAATGCCAGGCCACCTGGGACAGGGAGCAGGAGGGGACCATGAACAGGTGTGGTCTGTCCTGTCCTGTGGAGCTTGCAAGCGTGAAGAACCTTTAAAGGGCCCTCAAGGAATATGCATTATGCATTTTACTGGTTTATTTAAGTGACACTAATCTCCAAAGAGCATGGCTTACATTTAAAAACTCTAGACTGGCCCTGGCCGGTGGCTCAGTGGATAGAGTGTTGGCCTGGTGTATGGACATCCCAGGTTCAATTCCTAGTCAGAGCACACAGGAAAAGCGACCATCTGCTTCTCCCCCTCCCCACTGCTCCCTCTCCCCCTTCTATCACTCCTCCCCTCCCACAGCCAGTGGCTCAACTGGTTGGAACATGGCTCCAGGCACTGAGAATGGTTCCAACAGGAGTGCATCAGCCTCAGGCACTAAAAATAGCTCCATACCCAAGCATCAGCCCTAGACTGAACCTGGTCAGGGTGCATGCGGGAGTCTGCCTCACTATCTCTCCTCCTCTCGCATAAAATAAAAAAAGAAAGAAAAAACCACAACTCAAGACTATGTCCACCAGAAAACCTTCTCTAGAATGTTCTTAGCAGCTCTGCTTGCAACCCCTCCCAATGGGAACCCATCCAAAGGCCATCAGCAATTCAAAGAGACATCATGGTCTGCTCACACAGCCTTAACACCAAACAGCAATAAAACAGATGTGGCTGAGTTCACATGACAAGACATCATCATCATTCATCACGAAGAAAATGCAAATCAAAGCCACAATAAGATTCCATCTCACGCCCATTAGGATGGCTACTATTTAAAAAAAAAATAGTAAATATTGGCCAAAAAAAATTGGAACCCTGTGCACTGTTGGTGAGAATGTAAAATGGTGTCTGACCAGGCGGTGGCGCAGTGGACAGAGCATCAGACTGGGACGCAGAAGACCCAGGTTTGAAACCCTGAGGTTGTTGGCTTGAGTTTGGGCTCATCTGGTTTGAGCAAGGCTCACCAGCTTGAGCCCAAAGTCGCTGTCTGGAGCGACTCAACATACACTCAGTATGTTGTAGCACCCCCCCCCCAGTCAAGGCGCATATGAGAGAGCAATCAATGAACAACTAAGGTGCCACAATGAAGAACTGATGCTTCTCATCTCTCTCTCTTCCTGTCTGTCCCTATCTGTTCCCCTCTCTGTCTCTGTCACACACACAAAAAAAGAATGTAAAATGGTGAAACCACTGTGCAAAACAGTATGGAGGTTCCTCAAAAACTTTCAAGCAGAACTACCATATGACCCAGCAATTCCACTCCTAGGGATATGCCCAAAATAACTGAAAGCAGGCTTGAACATTTACACACCCAAGCTCACAGCAGCATCATTCACAAAAGCCCCAAAGTGGAAGCAATCCAGGTGTCTATCCATCAACAGATGAATAGAAAAACCAAATGTGATATGTACGTACTGACAATGGAATATCCTTCACCCTTACACAGGAAGGAAATCCTGACACATATTACCACATAAATGATCTTGAAGACATTATATCAAGTGAAATAAGTAAGTCACGAAAGAACAAATACTGCATGACTCCACTTATGAGAGGTACTTAGAATAATTGAAATCGGCCTGACCTGTGGTGGCGCAGTGGATAAAGCGTCGACCTGGAAATGCTGAGGTCGCCGGTTTGAAACCCTAGGCTTGCCTGGTCAAGGCACATATGGGAGTTGATGCTTCTAGCTCCTCCCCCCTTCTCTCTCTCTCTCTCTCTCTTTCTCTCTCTCTCTCTCTGTCTCTCCCTCTCCTCTCTAAAATGAATAAATTAAAAAAAAAGAATAATCAAAATCATGGAGACAGCAAGTAGAAGGGCGGTTGCCGGGGGCTGGAGGAAGGGAAATGGGGAGTTACTATTTAATGAAGACGTGGTTTCAGTTTTACAAGAGGAAAAGAGTTCTGGAGATGGATGATGGTGATGCTTGCACATCACAAATATACTTACTGCCACTGAGTGGTACATTTAAACATGGTCAGGATGGTAAATTTTACCTTAGCTCTGTTTTTACCAAAAACTTTTTTTAAATTTATGAAAAAACAACCCATTTTAAAAAATGCAAAAGCCAGACCCAGAGCGCACACTTCACTACTCCATTTATATAAAGGGCAGAACTAGGTCAGGACATAGTTACCTCTGTGGGTCCGCAGCAGGAAGGAGCCTGAGGGACTTGTGGGTGCTGGCGATGCTCTGGCTCTGCACCTGCACCTGGTTGTGTTCACTCTGAGAAAAACCATTAAACTATACACTGTGATCAGTTCACTTTTCTGTAGGCTATATTTCAATAACATTTGCAAAAAAGAAAAAGAAAAATCAGGAAGAAATTCACATTTCATACAAGACAAGAAAGTAAATGGGACAGCGCAAAAGAGGAAGAAGGTAGAGAAACTTGACAAAGAAAACCTATGCCAACTAGATATAAAACTGGGCTAAGAGGCTCCTGGCAGCCCAGGCAAAGAGTGGAAGGTGTTGAGACTCATAAAGCTCTTGGTCTCGCAGTGAGAGTAAAAGGAAAGACAGCCTTCCACCAGCCCAGGCTTGACAAGGACCCTAGAGGGCCTGATAGCTCCCAGATCCACGATGCAGAGACCTTCCCTGCAGGGCAGGTGAAGGGGTGTGCCAGAGGCAGGATGCCACAGCTCCATTCTGTCCAGGCAGTTCGGTGGTCCCTAAGGGACACAGCCCAGGCAGGTGGCTTCCTGAGACCTGGATGGCGAGCCAGCAGGTAAGAGGTTCAATCCCTCTGCTGGCACTAAGCAGTGGCAGGACTCAGGGAGCCTACTTGTCTCCCTACACACAATAGTTATTTTGAAGTAAGATATATCAGTTCATAATACAGTGCCTGCGTGGCATAGACCAGGGCTCAGGAAATGTTCCTTCCCACTCTGCCTGTCCCAAAGACAAAGTACACAGAATCTAAGGGGAATAAAGACACACCCTTCTAGAAAACACGCTCACATAGAGTGCACCAAACAACGCCACCAAAACTTTAGGAAGAAGTGTGTGTGTGCAGGCAGGCATGTGCATGTGGACTTGTGTGTTTACTTAAGCTGTGTGTCCGTGGGGGACATGTGTATTCATATGTGTGTGTATGAAGAAAGTGTGCTGAAATAGTTAACACATGGCACTGTGGGATCAAGCGCTATTCTAAACCCTTTACGTACATCAATATATTTAGTTCTCATAGCTTAGTAACTTAGGAACTATTACTACTATTGTCACCACAGTTGTCATCATTGTCCTGATATTTCAGATGAAGAAATGCAGAGGCAGAGGGGTTTAAGGGCCAAGTTCACTCAACAGGATCAGGGTTCACAGCCAGGCAGTCTGGTTCCAGGTCCAGAGAATGCACTAGGCCACAGAGCTGCTCTCAGCACACCGGCTCACGAATACCTGCAGGTGCTACCCACCTACCAACCTTGCCTCCTGTGTCTCTCTCTTTCTTAACCACTCACTGGCAGTTCCCAAGGACGTGATCTGGGCAAGAGGCAGAGGTGAGTAGAGACTACAATGCTGACAAGAAAGGAAAAGCTGTGTGTCTTCTAGGACTTGGCGGGAGAGACCAACTACCCCTACTCACAGGGGAGGGGCCAGTCAACAGCCTTGAGTACAGGGGCTTATGCTGCCACAAACCGCCATGGTGGCTGCCTCGGGCAGCTCTGAAAAGTTCCTAGGGCTCACCACTGACAGTGTCCTGACCTCTCTGTCCAGCTGAAGAGTGGCCTAGGCTGGTCCTGGGCACACAGCCACTGTTCCCTCTTATTTCACTCAAGGCTCAATCACCTATGTCAAACAATGGGTCATGTGGCCCTGGCGAGATGGCTCAGTACATAAAGCATCGTCCCTGTGCACTGAGGTTGTAGGTTCAGTCCCTAGTAAGGGACACATACCAGAAGCAATGAGTGCACAGCTAAATGGAACTAAGTGGAACAATGAGTTGATGTGATTCTCTCTCCCAATCAATGGAAAAATTAAGAAATAAAAAAAAATGGGTTGTGGTTGCCTGGTCAAGGCACATATGGGAGTTCATGCTTCCTGCTCTCCCCACCCCCCACCTCCCTTTTCTCTCTCTCTTTCTCCTCTCTAAAAAATGAATAAACAAAATCTTTTTAAAAATAGGTTATAGGGCTAAAATATTCTTCTTTAGCTAATATCAAGAGATTTTATATAAAAATTTAGATTCCCAGTCTCTGAAAAATCCATAGATCTGCTGACACCAGGTCTAAATTCCCAAATGGCAACATTGGTGGAATTCAGTGGCACCTATGCCCTTTGATAGTCCATATGTTCACCCCTTCTCCAGAGCCCCACCACACACAGCCCACAATTCACTCCTGTGGCTTTGTCAGGTAGTCAACTCTTCCACTTCAACCTGTAGGACACAGATGTCCCTCAGGACCTTAAATGAGCAGGCACAGAGAGGGTATCATTGCTCATGAGCAGAGGGTCCCCAAGAGGAGGGAAGCCAGCCTGGCATCACCCCCTCTGTGTTCACCTTCCAACTCAAGCACAGGCCACTTTCACCTGGGCTTTGCCCATCACTTGTGTGTCCTGCACATTTGCTCTCCTGCTGCCTGGCCTGTGCACAGTGCACACAATCCTCTACCTGGAAACCTCTTTCCTCTTATGTGCAAATTCCTTACTAGCCCTTGGGAAGAGTGCAGATGTCCCCTTCCAAGGGAGCTGCCTCAGATGCTCCCTTCTGCTGGACCATGGTACTCTCCCTCTCCCTGGCCCTCCATCACAGCTGGTAAGAAGACACCTCTACCAGGTACCTTCCTCTCCCCAGTCCGAGCCAATGCTGGGCTTGCACAGAAGTCAAGGAGCACTGCATGAAGGATGAACACACGGTCCTGATCCACTACTGTGCTCAGCTCCCCTTACAGGTGACGAAGGCCACAGTCATGTCAGAGACACCAAGGAAAAACAATTCTAAAGTTTTCTCCAAAACCCCACACACCTTGGGAGAGTCCATCCTGCCTCTGCTTGATGCCAGACATTCCTGCTGTCCTCAGGACATCTGTTGCCTGTCTGTCCACCCCTCCCTCCACACTTCCATGACTCTCACACTGGGACCCCAGGCATGTTCTAGGTATCAGATGCCTCAAAGCTGCCCACAGGGCTAGACACGTGTAAATCCCACCCAGGCTGCCTCTGCTGGAAACCTCAGCTGCCTCCCCAACTCTCCCTACACCCACCCCTAGGCTAGGATAAAGTTCAAACTTGGCTGGCAGGGCAGGCCCTGCCCCCACCCTCCTCCACCAGCCTTTGGGCGCAGAGCCTGGGCCAGGCACAGGGCCGGAGCCTGAGAGCCAACCCCACTGCTCCTGGGTACCTGAGTGTCTGAAGGTCCTCCTAACCTCAGCATAACCAGTGCCTTCCCCAGAAAGCCTCTTGTGCACTCTCCTCGTGCCCCACACCAGGGCTGTGAAAGCCAGGAAGGGAGGTCCACCAGGCCCTGGGTTGGAAGGGGGAATTGACCCATGAGCAGAGGAGCAAAGGCAGACACGGGTGGGATTTGAGGAGGACCTGGGGATGGGACACTGGGAATAGGGAGGGTATGTAAAGAGGCTAGGAGAACAGCAGTGTCCTGCTCTGGCAAAGAGCATGGGCCCTATGTCGCTCTGAGGCTCTAGGAAACGAGGAGCCTCCCCCAGAGGCCCTCCATGTGCTGAGCCTGGCCAGACGGCTGGGCTAGGGGTGGGAGTGGTGACACAGGCAGGAGATGATGGTCAAGGTCAAAGGCCATAAAGACAGATTCCAAGCCTACATCTGCATTGATCTAGATACATATCCTGGCTAAGTTGTTATGAAGCAGAGTGCCCAACTTTTCTGGGTCTTAGTTTTTCCATCTATAAAATGATGGGCCCTGCCCAGTTGCTCAGTGGATAGAGCATCAGCCTAGCATACGTATGTCCTGGGTTTGATTCCCGGTCACGGTACACAGAAGAAGCAACCATCTGCTTCTCCCCCGCTCCCTCCCCCCCTTCTCTCCCTCTTCCTCTCCCGCAGCCAGTGGCTTGATTAGCTCAAGAGTGGCTCCAGGCACTTAGGATGGCTACAACGGAGCGCATCAGCCTCAGACACTAAATATAGCTCAGTACTCCAGCATCAGCCCCAGATGGGGTTGCAGGGTGGGTCCCAGTAGAGGTTCATGCAGGAGTCTGCCTCACTATCTCCCATCCTCTCACCTTAAAAGAAAAACAAACAATAATAACAAAAAAACCGGGGATGATCACTCCTATCCTGGCAGGCTACCCCAAGGACCTGCCCCCTGGCACCACCAGTCCTTGAGATTGAGCTCACATGCCTGACCTGTGGTGGCACAGTGGATAAAGCATCGACCTGGAGATGCTGAGGTTGCCGGTTCAAAACCCTGGGCTTACCTGGTCAAGGCACATATGGGAGTTGATGCTTCGGCTCCTCCCCACCTTCTCTCTCTCTCTCTCTCCCCCTTTCTTTCTCCTCTCTAAAATGAATAAATTGAAAACCTCAGAGACTGAGCTCACACTCCCAGCATGGCCACGTGAAACGTCGCATGAGACCTTGTGCAGCCTTCCTATGCAGGCCGCCCCACTCGCCAGCACCCTCGGAGGGAAGATGCCAGGGAAGCCCCTTGAGAAAGCCTCATTCGAGCTCAGTCTTCCAGGCTTCCTTCCCAACTACCTCCTACTGAAGGCCCCCTGCACTCAGGCCACAGGGCCTGGCTTCCCTCGCCCACAGGCCTTGCCTGCCAATCCCCTCGCCAGTGTCCCTTTGGCAGAGCCTGGTAGGGCCTGGAACAGGTGTCTTGAATTCCTCAGCCTTCCCGGCACATCTTGAAGGAGTAGTATTGCCAAGAACCAGTTCCAGTGAGTATGTCAGAACCCTGGAAACCAAGCCACTATGCAGGTTCCTCGAGGTCCCAGCCCACGCTCTTCTCAAAGCACTGGCTCTGCTGCCAGAGAGGAAATTGGCAGAGACTGCTGTTTCATCCTCTGGATGAACCTGCCAAAGGGCTCAAAGCTGGGCTGGGCCTCCTCTCATGCCAGCTGCTCTCTGACAAAGCCTAGCCCTCACTTCCCTCTTCTCGAATCCCATGCAAGAGAAGGAAGCCTACAAGCCAAGAGATCAGCTGGTTCAGATCCCTACCCTGAGTGACCTCAACCTCTCTGAGTCTCAGCCACTGCCACTCTGTGGGGCTGTGAGCAGCCATGGGAGAGCCTCCCACACCAGGTGCCTTGAAGCAGATACTTGATAAACATGGCCTTCTGACCCAGAGGCCTGGGGAGGGGGGGTACCTGGGCTCTGCCTGCCCCTAGCCACACCAGCAGAACCCCATCAGGGAAGAGAGACAGCTGGGATTCCCTCTTGGCACTGATTTCTGAGCAGAGACCTCAGGCCTCCTCCAGAGATACCTAGGCTTTCTCCAGTTGGTTGCAGAAGGACAGTCTCCAAAAAGACACAAAGCAGTAATTATATTCTCTCTGGAGACCCATAAACTTTGGGTAATTCTCTCTTGATCTCTTTCCCCTTTCCCTGAGCAGGCTTCACAATCCCCTGCATCCACCCACCGTTTGTAAACCCATCCTTCCATCTTTCCCGCAGTTGTGCACACGACCCAGGTCTGCTCCAGGCGCTAAAGAGCCTCAGAGCGGCCCCAAGGGCCAGAGTCCGTTCCTCCCTGCTGAAAACCCTTCCCTGCCTCTTCCTGCCCATCCTGGCCTCGCCAACCAACAGGCTGAAGTGCGCGCAGGAGTGAGACAACAGCGAGACCCAGACATCATCTTGGGGGTCCTGCCCAGAGCGAGTCCCAAAAGTGGGAGCAGTCGTGATCCTGCTCGCCCTCCCTTTGGAGGCCAGCTCCACGCTCGGCCCGATCCCGCGGACGGAGGCCCGGGGAGGCAAACGTGGGCGAGCCTGGGTTGGGGGTCGGTGGTCCAGGACGCGCACTCCGCAAGGTCTCGGCCCCTAGCGGTGGTCGGCGGGGTGGGGCGCCCTTTGCAAATCCTCGCGCCCTGCTTGTTTCATCTCCGCACGCAGGTCGCCCGCCCCCCAGCGCGACTAAAAGTCTGGCACCGGACCGGAAGCCCGGCTCCCCCGCGCGCCCCGAGACGCGCATGCGTGGCACCCCGTTCGCCCGCCGTGCCGGCCCGTTTCAAGCGCGCTCCCGGGCCTGGGCGCAGCATGCCACGGGGACGCCCGCATCCCGGCACGCCCTTACCTGGGGCGGCGGGCGCGCAGCAGGCTGGCAGGCGGCAGGGCGGCCGCGGGCAAACGCGGCACCCGGAGAAGGCCCGCACGGCAGGCATCAGGCCCATGGCGGCGCGGGCGCAGCGGCGCGGCGGCGGCAGGAATGCCCGGCACGCGCGCAGGTAGCAGCTTGCCCGCCGCCAGCCCGCTCGGGGCCGGGACCCTGGAGGGAGGGAGGAAGGGCCCGGGACCTGCGAGTGCCTGGAATGCCAAACCTGAAGCTGAACCCGTGGAAGATCTGCGATTTCAAATATCTTTTTTCTTAATACCCCGCTTTATTATATTATGCACCCTAGGAATACTAGCAACTCCCACTGATGGGTCCCTCTCTCCTTGCCAAGAACTGGCTTTAGGAGCTCCCATTCCCCGCAGACTGGGAAGCAGGTATTCCAGGTGGGGCAAAGGAGGTTCGGGAAGGTCAAGTAACTAGGTCTGGGTCACCCTGCCAGGAGAGTGCGGAGCCTAGATATAGATCAAGTTGGGCTGCTGGGCCCAGACCTCTGTGCCCGGGACTTAACATGCGTCCTGCGCTGTAGTATGTGCCCATTCTGCAGCGGCGCAGCTGAAGTTCAAAAAGGCAGTTTTCCTAGGGTCACACAGTAGATAGTGACAGATCTTCAGTTCAAACCTAAATGATCTTTTGCAAAGCCTATGACCTTCCCAGGGCTGGATTCTGTCCCAGTGAGAAGAATCTACAATACCAGTTCCAGAGTGTGAGGATCTGGATGGGGACACAGCCCCAGGCACACACCTGGAAGGGGTGGCGGAAAGAGAAACAAAGCTGGGGACCATGCAACACCAGACAGGAAGGACAGATGTTCGAAGGGGGCCTGGGGGCAGAATTCTGCAAGGAAAGGGTTTAAGGGAGCTCCAGGGTTGTTACAGGTGGGGGCTCATCTGAAAGCTGAATGTGTCAGGCAGACAAGTCACTCTATTTTTAAGCAGGGCCTGGACCAGGCTGCAGTGAGGCACTCACCACAGGTATAAACTTTAAGGGCATGCCCCACCGACCCCCAACCCAGGCTCGCCCACGTTTGCCTCCCCGGGCCTCCGTCCGCGGGATCGGGCCGAGCGTGGAGCTGGCCTCCAAAGGGAGGGCGAGCAGGATCACGACTGCTCCCACTTTTGGGACTCGCTCTGGGCAGGACCCCCAAGATGATGTCTGGGTCTCGCTGTTGTCTCACTCCTGCGCGCACTTCAGCCTGTTGGTTGGCGAGGCCAGGATGGGCAGGAAGAGGCAGGGAAGGGTTTTCAGCAGGGTGGAACGGACTCTGGCCCTTGGGGCCGCTCTGAGGCTCTTTAGCGCCTGGAGCAGACCTGGGTCGTGTGCACAACTGCGGGAAAGATGGAAGGATGGGTTTACAAACGGTGGGTGGATGCAGGGGATTGTGAAGCCTGCTCAGGGAAAGGGGAAAGAGATCAAGAGAGAATTACCCAAAGTTTATGGGTCTCCAGAGAGAATATAATTACTGCTTTGTGTCTTTTTGGAGACTGTCCTTCTGCAACCAACTGGAGAAAGCCTAGGTATCTCTGGAGGAGGCCTGAGGTCTCTGCTCAGGAATCAGTGCCAAGAGGGAATCCCAGCTGTCTCTCTTCCCTGATGGGGTTCTGCTGGTGTGGCTAGGGGCAGGCAGAGCCCAGGTACCCCCCCTCCCCAGGCCTCTGGGTCAGAAGGCCATGTTTATCAAGTATCTGCTTCAAGGCACCTGGTGTGGGAGGCTCTCCCATGGCTGCTCACAGCCCCACAGAGTGGCAGTGGCTGAGACTCAGAGAGGTCTGAATATTTTATTGTAATATATTTTTAAATGCAAATTAATGCAAAAAAATTCATGATGAACAAAATATCAAAATTTTAAATAAAAGACAGGATCTGACTGACCGGAAGTGTCTCAACCTAATTCCACCCATAAACCTGTCTTTATTTAAAATGTTGACATTTTAGGCCTTGGCTGGTTGCCTCAGTGGTAGAGCATAAATCTGGCGTGTGGAAGTTCTGGGTTCAATTCCTGGTCAGGGCACACAGGAGAAGCACCCATCTGCTTCTCCACCCCTCCCCCTCTCTTTCCTCTCTCTCTCTTCCCCTCCTGTAGCCAAGGCTCCATTGGAGCAAAGTTGGCCCAGGCACTGAGGATGGCTCCATGGCCTCTGCCTCGGGTGCTAGAATGGCGTTGCAACGGAGCAGCGCCACAGATGGGAAAAGCATTGCCCCCTAGTGGGCTTGTCAGGTGGATCCTGGTTGGGCACATGTGGGAATCTGTCTCTCTGCCTCCCTGCTTCTCACTTCAGAAAAATACAAAAAAATAAAATAAAAAATAAATTAAATTTTGACATTTTATCATAGATGCTCTAGGCTGAATAAAGTTTCCCCAAAGATGTTCACATCCTAATCCCTGAAACCTGTAGCTAAATTACTTTACCTAGTAAAAAGGACTTTACAAATATAACTCAAGATGGAGAGATGATACTGGATTTTACAGGTGGAGTTTATAAAAGGACAGCAGAAGGAAATTTGACTATATAGGTGACCCTTAAACAACATGGTTTGAATTGGGAGTCCACTTATCCATGGTTTTTCAATAAATACTATAAATTTATTTTCTCTTCCTTATGATTTTCTTTCTTTTTTCTTTTTGTTTCTTATTTATTGATTTGAGAGAGAGAGAGAGAAAGGGGAGCGGGAGCGGGAAGCATCAACTCATAGTAGTTGCATGTTTCTTGTATGTGCCTTGACCGCGCAAGCCTGGGGCTTCAAACTGGCGACCTCGGCGCTCCAGGTCAACGTTTATCTACTGCACCATCACAAGTCAGGCTTTCCCTTATAATTTTATTTTCAATTTTTCTTATTGAGAGGGAGAAAGAGAGAAATCAACTTGTTCCACTTATTTATGCACTCACTGGTTGTTTCTTGTATGTGCCTGACTCGGGATTGAACCCACAACCTTGGCATGTTCAAAAGACCTAACCAACTGCGCCAACCGGACAGGGCCTTATGATTCTCTTAACAACATTTTCTTTTCTCTAGATTACTGTGATAGTTCTGGATATAATATGTATAACCATAAAACATACAAAACATGTTAATCAACTGCTTATATTATCAGTATGGCTTACAGTCAACAGTCATCTATTAGTGGTTAAGTTTTGGGGAAGTCAAAAGTTATATGCAAGTTTTCAACTATCTGGGGTCAGTGCCCCAACCCCTATGTTGTTCAAGGGTCAACTGTAGAAGAGGAGGCGTGAAAGGAGGGAAGCTGGGACTGGAGAGGCCACACCGGGGAGTGTGGGCAGCCTCTGGAAGGCAGAAGAGATAAAGAACAGGCTCTCCCCTCCAGTCCTCGGAAGGAATCAGCTTTGCTGACAAGTTGATTGTAGCCTAAAACTCAGTTCTGAGCTCCAGAACTGTGAGAGAATAAAATCTGTGCTGTTTTCAGCTGCTAAATTTTTGGGAATTCATTAGATCAGCAATAAGAAACTACTGCATCCCACCATGTATAAGACGCATCCTTTTTTGAAAAATTTGGGGTCTAAAAACCGGCTGCGTCTTATACAGTGGTTGTAGACCTTTTTACTTGCATTTCCCGCTTTTGTGTGCTTGTTTTTGTGCTCATTGTTGAAGACAGTGGTTTGTCATTAGACACAGATGAGGACAAGCTTATGGACAGGAGTTTTGACTACTGCAGTTGTATGAATTTTATGATGAATAAAACTTGAGTTCAATAACTTTATGTAATACATTTTTTTTTCAAATTTCAGGCCCCAAAATTAAGGTGCATCTTATACATGGGAGCATCTTATACATGGGGAAATACGGTAACACAGTGGAGTTTGGGACATTAATTTGCATTTTAAAAACTGTATCAATAAAACATTTATCTTGATTACTGAATGTTTTGGTGCCCGGGACCAATAAGGCTCTTTAGCACTGGCACTGATACTAGTGTGGGGTGGGGGCTGCAGTGTCCCCAAGCCCTGGACTTGGGGGGGCAGGTCTGTGTTCTCCTTTCCCAGAGTTCAAGTGAATATAAAGGTGGGAAGGGCAGTTCATAGTACCAGGGAACCAGAAGCCCAGGTAGGCCCTGCGCTAAACCTGCCAGAAACACCTGGGGTTCCTGTGGCCCAGGGAACACTGGGTCTGAGCAGCTGTCTGTATGAAAGAGAAGAGTCCTCAGGCTCAGTAGAGGCACCTACTCGGGTAGGGGGCTCTCAAGTGGCTGTGGTGCTGAGCTGCTTTATCCTCTCCAGCCTGTTTTCCCACCTGTGTGGCCACTGAGTTAGACCTGCTGGTCTCCAGGGCATCCCTTCCACCCCACCTCGATCCCCAGGGGATGGAAGCCTGCGCTGCCTCCCTCCCACTCAGAAGGCTCTGGCCTCTCACGCCCTGCCAAGAGGTCCACATTGCACCTGGGCCAGAAGAGCACCCATCCCACTTTGGGGGACATCGTTAGCCATGGCGCCTGTTGGAGGGTGCGTGGACAGAGGTGGTAATGAAACTGTCCTCTTGGGGCAGGGCCTGGGAGCTAACAGGCTAAGGATCTCTCCTCTCACACAAGCACATGGTGACAGGTAACCTCCTCAGCTGGGGCGGCCCTTCTTTCTGAGCTGCATGTACTGCAGGCCCCTGGTCTCCGGGAATGCCTCTGTTCTCAGTCTTGAGTGCCTTCCGGCAACCCCCATCCCCCATCCAGACAGCTCAGGCGGTCTGGAGCTCTGGAGCTGGCCTGGCAACAGAGAATCCATGAGGCTGACCCTGGAGGCAGGCTGCCCCCCCCCCCCCACCCTTGCAGTGTGCTGTTAGGCAGGTTGCTGAACCTCTCGGGGCCTTTCTGCCCCCGACAATATAATTTTGATATGACAGTGGCATGGGATTTCCCCCTTTCCTAAGACTGATGTGGAGAACAAACCTGCCTGCAAGAAGCTGAGGAACTGGACCCCAGCACCCCAAGGGGTCTCCCAGTGTCCTACTCTTCAGAACTGCATCCAGAACCTGGCGTGGCACTCCATCAGGCCTGGGTAGGAAACTATCTTCCTGCCTACTTCTCTGTGACCTGGACAGATCACCTGGCCTCTCTGCTGCTCAGTCTCCCCACCTGTAATAGAGCTACAACGGGACTGGTTTCACTGGGCTGTTTGCAGGGTCAGCTGAGACACACGCCCTGGCATGGGCATGTGTTAGCTATTCTGGCAAGTGGCCAGCTGTGCCCTGTTCCCCTTGGCTGTGTTGCCAGGGCATGGTACAGCATCACAGACACACACCCTACACTGGACTCAGCACTGACCACAGTGAACTCCTGTATGGACTGTGATCTGAGCTCCCCTTAGCAGACACTGTACTGAAGCCAGGCAAGCCAAGCCAGCAGGGAGGTCCCATCACAGCTGCTGGGAAGGAAGAAGGACTTAAGGGTCCAGCAAAGGGGGCAAAAAGCAGTTGGAAGTTACTGTCCTGAGTTGCACAGGAAGCCCTGGAAAGCAGGCCCCTGTAAATCGCTCTCCCAGGGTAAAGCAGCTGTTCCTCTGCCTCTGTCCTGCTAGGTCAGTGGGGGCTGTGGCAGGAGGCAGTTTCCACTGCTGTGGGGATCCAAGCTCACAGGCTCCTGGGGCAGTGCAGGAAACCAACTGTGAACTAATCCCCTTCCCCTTTTGCCTAGAAGAGGCCAGATCTGCCTTTATAAGCCTGGGACCTGGACAGGGACCAAGGCCTGTAGGGTATCTCCTCCTCTAACTGGGATGTGGACCCTCTGGGCCTATTAGAATGGGCTGAGGGTAACAGAATCAGGCTCAAGTGCCCCTTCTGCTGGCGTAGTGACCCAGAGCCCAGCCCAGATCAGCATAGTCCTTTCCCCTTTTGGAAGGGCTGCCATAGAAGGCCCAAGCCCCCCAGCCTGCTGGGTGAACATTCAGGGGAACTGGAAACAAGACTCTTCTTGAATCTCTCATAAGAGCTGGACTGTGGTGCAAGCAGCAACGGGGAGCAGTGGTCCCCAAGGACCTCAGTCTCGGCCCTGCCAGCCTCGGCAGAGGCCAGTGACCTAGCACTCCGAGTCTGATTGTGCCTTGAGGGCTTCCATTTAGAGATGTCATTATAGCAAATAATGACCACTACCAGATGGATTAACAGTGTTGCTTTGTGTCCCTCCAAATTGTCCTGAGGCTGGGATTTTCTCCATGTCAAGTATCTTGCGTTTGGCCTCTGGGGGCTGCATTTGTCTCCTCTCTATCCTCCACCACTCCACACCCCTCTCCATGATTTCTGAGGAACCCAAGGGCAGGAGAATTGGCCCTGTCAGGTCATAGAGAAGTTTCCAGAGGCTACAGCAGCCCCACAGCCGGGCTTGGGCAACAAGGCTCTGATGGCCACTGCCTGGCCCCTTGTGCCCCTCCTCAGCACAGAGTGGTCACTCTGGGCAGGGACACCATTCTCAGGCCCAGCTCCCTGCTCCAGGTCTGTCACTCTATGCTGCTGCCTACAAACAGATGCTGAGTTTGGCTTGGCAGTGCTTGCTAGTCTGTGGATGGATAATTACTAGCATTGAGCCCTACTGTTGGCCCCCAGACTCCTGCATACCGCTGCCCGCTCAGCATCTCCGCTGGTTCAATGACTAACAGGCATCTCAAACTCAAACATGTTAAAAAGGAGCTATGGTCTTGCCCCACCTCCAACCCTGCTCTGTGCTAAGTCTTCCCTCCTGATTAATGACAGCTCTGTCCTCTGGTGCCCAGCCAGATCCCTTGGAGTCCACCTTCACTCTTCCCTTTTCCTCACACCTGCACCCTGATCCTGTCGGCTCTGCTTTCAGAGTTGATTGGGAATCTAACCCCTTTCACCATTACCACAGTGAGAATAACTGCTTCTTGCATAGATTATGACATACATGTCTGGTCTTCCCCCTGGTCCTCCGTGGTCAGCAGTCAGAGTGGTCCTTTTAAGCTATGCATCAGGCCACGTCATTCTTCATTTCAAAGCTCCCCAGTGCTCCCCCATTTCACTGACGAGTAAAAGCTGAGGTCCTCGCCTCACATGGGCCCAGGAGGCCGCTGCCAGCAGCCCCTTCCCTCCCAGCCCTATTCCTCCCTCCGTCCGGCCCACCCACCTCAGCACTGGCCCATGACCACATCAGATACCCTCTGCCCTTGCCCAAGCTGCTGCCTTGGTCTGCACACTTCCAGCAACGTCCTTCCTACCCACTCCTCACCTTTCTCAAGACTGTCTCAGAGTCAAGCTCTCATTCAGCCTGCCCTCCCCACATATTTAAAGCCACTCTAATCTTTCAATAGAACTCACCGCCTTCTAAAACACAGTGGTTCTCAAAATGTGGGCCCTGGACCAGCAGTACTTGGAAATACACATCCTAGGGCTACACACCCCAGTGAGTCGGAAACTGTGGACGGAGCTAGCAGTCTATGTTTACAAGCTTTCCTCCAGGCGATTCTGATGCCAGAGAGGCTCAAGGCTCAAGACTGCTGCTCCATACCATGCAAGGCACTTCCCTGGCCACTGTCTGTCCTGGTGTGTAAGCACGGAAGTTCTGTCTGACCCCTGTTCTTCCTTGCCATGTCCCCTGCCTGCACCTGGGCAGAGGTTCAGTGTTTGCTGAATAAATGAGGACTATTTAGAACTAAGAGAATGCTGAGTGCAGTATTTCGTACCCATTTTCTCTTTTAGTTCTCATGACAACCCTGCAGAGAAGATACTTTTACCCCCCCCCCTTAGCAAACAAGGACACAGAAAGGGTAAGTAGCATACCCAGGGTGACACCACAAACAAGGGGAAGAGCCGCTTTCTATCCAGACCACAGCCTGATGCCGAAGCCTGTGCTCACTGCCTCCTCTCCTACTTCAACACCAGCGCTTTGCCACGCACCATCTTATGTATGGATGTAAGACTCACCTTGGCAGGCTTGCAGGCTCTCTTCAGATAATGAGGTCAGGACTCACCCATGCAAGCCGGGCAGCCCTGGGCACCCTGTGACTCCCTTCTTTCCCTCTCAGAGAGCTAGCTGGCTAGGAGGTGCTGCCTCATGGAGCCTCCCAGAGCTGGACACTGATGTCCAGAGACCCACTGGGGGGGGGGGGGCACTGCCCTCTTCACAGTATCAAGTCTTCTTCCACCACAGTGTCATGACCATGGAATGTCTTTCCATTTATTTAGGTCTGCTTTCATCTTCTGCAACAATGTTTTGTCATCTTAAGAATATAAAGTTTTGTATTTCGTTTGTTAATTTTATTCCTAAATTATTTCATTCTTTTGGATGCTATGGTCAATAAAGTTTTCTTGATTTTATTTTCAGTTTGCCTGCTGCTACTGTATAGAAATACAATTGAGAAATACAATTGATTTATGTATGCTGACTTTGTATCCTGCAATCTTGCTGACTTTTTTATGGTTTTCTGGTGGATTTCTTAAGATGTCCTATATACAAGACCATTACATTTATGAGTAGAAATACTTTTACTTCTTCCTTTCTTTCCAGTCCAGATGCCTTTTATTTCAACCTCTTGACTAGTTGTTCTATGACAATGCTGAATATAAATGGTAAAAAATGAGAATCCTGGTCTTGTGTCCATCTTCAAGGAACAGCAGCCAGTCTTTCTCCATGAGGTACGTTAACCGTGAGGATTCTGTGGGTGCTGATTAGCAGGTTGTAGAAGTTCCTTCCTAGCCTAAACCATGGAGCATTCTTATCCATGAAAGGATGCCGGGTTTTATCAAATCCTTTTTCTGAGTCTAATGAGACGATCATGTGGATTTTGTCCTTTATTCTACTGAAGTATCACATGAACTGATTTTCACGTGTTAAACCATCCTTGCATTCCTGGGATAAGTCTCATTTGGTCACAATGTGTAAACCTTTCACATATTGCTGGAGTCAATTTGTTAACATTTGTTTGAGCATTTTTACCTCTATATCCCCACAAGATATCGGAGCTTCAGCAATTCGCTCCCTCTCCTGCACCATCAACCTTTTTCCATTGCTATTTTGTCTCTCAATTGAAGAACAATAATAAACAAAACCCTCTGCCTCACTTACCCCACCAGCTACTGTCCCCATTTCTCTTTTCCTTTGCAGCAGACATCTTGAAAGAGTTGGCTGTGCTCACTTTCCAATTCCCTGTCTCTTATCCCATCTCACACTCACTGTTTTCAAGCTCTACCTCCAGCTCCCCACCAAAACCACCTGTATTCCAGTTGCCAATGAACAGTGCTCAATGTCCGTTCTCTTCCGACAGATGTATCAGCAATACATCAGGCTCCTTCTTTCTTAGACACTCTCTTCATTCATCTTAGGGACCCCACTTGCTCCTGGCTCCCCGCCTTCACCAGCTGTCTTTCCCAGACCCTTCTGCTGGCTCCTCCTCTGCACCCCCACTTCTTACTGGGGGACAGCTCAAGACTCAGCTCTGGCCTGATCAGGCAGTGGTGCAGTGGATAAAACATTGACCTGGGAAACTGGGGACCCAGGTTCAAAACCTCAAGGTCACTGGCTTAAGCATGTGCTTATCCAGCTTGAGGGTGGGATCACAGATGTGACTCCATGGTCACTAGCGTGAGCAAGGGGTCACTGGCTCAGCTGGAGCCCCCTGGTCAAGGCACATATGAGAAGCAATCAGTGAACAACTAAGGTGCTGCAACCATGAGTTGATGCTTCTCATGTCTCTCCCGTCTGTTTGTCTGTCTCTCTTTCTCTCACTTAAAAAAAGAGAAGAAAGACTCAGCTCTGGTTCCGTCATCCCGGTACTTGCTTCGCGGAGGTCTCATCCAGCCTCACAGCTTCAAATGCCATCTATGTGTCAATGACCCCACATTCTCTCTCCAACCCAGGCCTCTCTCCTAATCTCCAGATTTAAATGTGTAACTGCCTGCTTGCCATCTGAACATGAGCCTCTCATGGGTATCTCAGACTCAGCCCCAAAGTAAACTCAGTCTTCCTGCTAAACAGATATGCTTCTTGTGGTCTTTCTTGTCTCAGTTAATAGCTAATCCCCCCTTCTAGCTGCTCAGATCAAAATATCTTGGAATTACCCTGACATCTCTCATCCTCTTACACCTTTTTTCCATTCCAACAGGGGAACATTAGTGGCTCTTCCTTCAGAATACACCAAGAATTCAATTACTTCTCATCACCAGTTCCATGCTGGGCCATCCTCTCCCACCAATGTGACCGTGTAATAGGCTCCTCACTGGTCTCCCTATTTTGTGTTTGCACTCTTGTATCTCATCTCCACACGGCAGCCAGAGGGGTCCTGTCAGAACCTGAGTCAGGCTCGGCCACTCCTCTATTCAGAACCTGTCGATGGCACCACCTCCCTGAGATGGAAGCAGAGCCATTGGAGTGACCACAAGGCCCTCCTCACCTACCACCTCAGTCCTTCCCTGACCTGCTTCCTCCTCTGTCCCCCTTCACAGACACTGGCTGGCTGGCTGGCTCTGCCAGCATGGACACTCCTGCCTCTGCCTCCAAAACTCTCTGCCCAGGCATGTGTGTAATTCACCTTTCATCTCCTTTACAAACCCTCAGAGCTGTCACTAACCTCCGACTACCCCTCACGGCTGCTCGCTCCCTCCTCATCTTTCTCCACTAAGCTCATCGCCATCTAATTCACATGGGCTTCCTTATCTTGTTTATCTGTCTCCTCTGATGGGACATGCATTCCACAAGGGCAGGGACCTTGTCTTTCCTCCTCACTGCTATATCCCCAGCACCTAGAACACACTCTCGAGTGAAGGACTGACTGGCTGAAGGAAGGAAGGAAGGAATGAATCAATGAATGCCCAGACGAGAGGGACTCCAGCCTGGGCCACCCTTGGGCAAGCTCCCTGACCCGCTGGCTGGCCCCAGTTTTCTCTGTGACGACACCCAGGCTCTCTAACTGCAGTGGGCATGCAGCCCATTTAGCCATCAGAGGTGGCCCGCTGTCTGCCAGAACAAACATGCTTGAAAGGGCTTCTGGGCTCCGCTATTAAACAGTGAAAGGACTGATCCTCTAAGCCTCCTTTCCAGGGAACCCGGCTAATAACAGCTTTGCCAGGAAACCTCCAGAGGCTGACAGAGCCCACCTGTGAGTGCCCATGCTTGCCCAGACATGTCTGCCATCACTAACCCCTGGGATTTCTGCGTTTCCACTATACTTCTGGTAGAAAGGGGAGATAAGCACCTTTGATGATGGTTCCTGTTTTAATTCTTGCCAGTTCTTCAGCACACAGCCTGAGAAGTTTCATAAGTGGATGTGGGGTGGGGGTGGAGGAGGGGCTGGAGGAGGGGCAAATCTGGGTTCTATGTGGGATTCTGCAAAGGTCCTCATTCTGAGCAAGCGGGGGGTGGGGAGAGAAACAGGAGAGATAGAGATAGAGATAGAGATAGAGGGAAAAGAGAGTGAGAGACTAAGAAGAAGGCTTGGGCAGGGACAAGCACACTGAGGTGCAGGTAGACCATGTGTGCCCGTGCCCTGCACAGGCTGAGACAAATGACAGCTTTTAACCTCAGAACATCAGCCTTCGTTCCTCGGCTCTGATCCCTGACTAGCTGTGTCATCTTGAGCAATTATGTACTTAGACTCTGACCCGTAGTTTCTCCTTCACTTTATTCATTTAAAAAACTTTTTATGTAGTAAAATAGGCACACATCCAGAAAAGACATGAATGCAAAATGGACATCTGTGTAACTATGACGACCATCCTGACTCATATGGCTTTAATTTCTTTGCTTTTCTTTATATTTTTGCTGCCTAATTATCCATAAACCATATAGTTTATTTCTGTCCTGTTTTTTAACTTTATATAAATGGAATCATAAAAAACATTATTTAGGCTTCCCTAGTCCCACAGTATGTTGTTAGGATTCAGGCATGTTGGGTGGAGCTATAGTTAATTCATGCTGTTTTCTCTTGCAAGAGTGAAACACATTACTCATTGATTAGTAGTGTTGCTGAATGCTTGGTTGGCGCCAGGCCATCACAAATGAGGCTGCTGGGAACATCTGGTGTGTTCAAGTCTCCTGGCATACCTGTGCACACTTTCCTCTTTGGAACATGCCTAACAGCACAATCGCTAGAACACAGGTGTACATGTAACCTCGACTTTCACAGATACTGCCAACTACTTCCCCAGCAATCTATGCAAGTGTCTGTTGCTCACTAGCCTCATCGCCACTCGGAATCGGCGGTCTTTACCATTAATACTGTGGGTGGGTGGGTGAGCAGAGGGACCGTGCTGTGGTCTGACCTGCACTCCCTGACGACTGCTGAAGTTGAGCACCACTCCCTGGGTTCACTGGTCACGAGGGTTCTTCTACTGCCAAGTGATCACTCAACCCCTTTGCCTGTGTTTCTGCCGACTTTTCTGTCTTGGTCTTCTGTGTTCTTAGGAGCTTGAGTGAGTCATATGATGGATGTGAATGCAGCAAATACCTTCTCCCCACCTATAGCGTGTCTTCATTTTCTCAATCTACCTTTTAAAGAATAGATGCTCTTTATATTATTAGTACAATTTGTGAATCTTTTCCTAAAAGATTAATGCTTTCTGTGATTCATTAAAAAAATCTTTCTCTACCCAATGATCATGGCTGTTTTCCTTTCTCTGGTGTTCAGAGATGCCACTTGTCATAAAACAAAGTCTAGCTACATAGAAGTCTAATCCTGGGCTCTGTTCTGTCAGTCACTTTCCACCACCTCGCAGCCCCAGACGTCCAAGGAGGTCAGCCAGCAGGGGCTGTGGGTCATGTTTGCTGCAGTCACTAGGGGGCAGAAGGCGACGGTTAACAGTGTGAGGCCATTGAGGAAGCCCAGGAAAAAAAATTTGACACTCAAAGTTGTATTGACTTTTTTACATAAGAGATGTATGATTCTGTGGAAGGTTGTCAAGAATGCTGTAGCCAGGCGTGGGAGAAGGGCTGGTGAGGTGAAGAGTAAAGTAGGGGCTCTGTCTATGGAGCATGCAGGGTCTGGAGAGGTGCTGTGATCCCCAAAAGGTGAGCTTGTGCCTGTTTGGACTGGGTGCCAATTAAACACTGTGTGGAGAGAGAGGACTTCCATGACTCCCATGGGCAGGACCCAGAAGCCCAAAAGCCCCTGGTTTACATATTCATCAGGGAGTTGATGGCCCTATCCTAGCAGACATGGTGATCCCTTCTGTTTCTTTTCTTTTTTTGTGCAAGAGAGACAGAAAGCAGATGGACAGATAGGCAGGAAGAGAAATGAGAAGAATCATCTTGTAGTGGCAGCTCTTTAGTTGTTCATTGATTGCTTTCTCATATGTGCCTTGACTGGGGAAGCTCCAGCCGAGTCAGTGACCCCTTGCTCAAGCCAGCAACCTTGGGCTCAAGCCAGTGACCTTGGGTTTCAAGCCCGCAACCATGGGATCATGCTGAATGTTCCCATGTTCAAGCCGGATGAGCCTACACTCAAACTGACAACCTTGGAGTTTCGAACCTGGGTTCTCAGAGTCCCAAGTATCCACTGCACCACCACCACCACCAGTCAGGTTGATCCCTTCAAAAAGCTCTTCTCATGATGACTTCATATGAACATCAATCTACAGAAAGAGCACCTGTTCAGCTGAAACCCATCTTTCCTTTCTCTTGTACCTCACGTCCAGGCCACCAGCAAAACCCAGCAACTCCATATTTAGAACACACTGACAGCTAACCACTCTCCACTGTCTTCTTCGCTCTTGCGCCAGTCCATGCCGCGGTGCTCCTTGTCCCGTGACTGTCCCAGACTGCTGTGTCCACTCTTGCCAATGATCCCTCCACCCCTCACATGGCAGCCAGAGGTTTCGCTTTATAAATTTAAGTCAGGTCATAAATGTCTCTTGCTCAAAGCCTTTCCTGATGTCCCACAAATTTAGAACAAAATCTGAAATCTCCACAATGTCCTCAGGCCTTAGTGACTTCCTTCTCCACAGATCCTCCACTCTCCTGTCCTCCCTCCTTCAGACCAAAAGGCCTTCCTGAGATTCCTTGTTTTCACCAGCCCCGCCTCAGGGCCTTTGCACACTAGCTGGTCCTGCTGCCTGCATGCCCTTCCCCTGGCATTCTCCTGGAGAAGCTGATCGCTAACACAACACCAGTCCATCCTCCCACTTAGCCTTACACTGCTTATTGCATTGCTCACTAGGACACCACAGGGCATGTTTACTGCCTGTATCTGTCTCCCGGTGGGTGGGGGCCTGATTACCTGGATGCAAGGGTTCTGGAGGGTGAGCATGTGGGCTATGGGCAGTACCTCCACCTAACGGGGCCCAGATGACCCGGCGGATGGCCTGCACCCAGTCCTCCATGTCACGCTGAGAACTGGCCATGAGCAGGAGCGCCTCGGGGTTGGCCAGCACCTTCTCCTGCTCCCCAGCACCGCCTGCAAGACAGGAAGACACAAGTTTACTGCAGGGACCCTTGCACAGACCAGGGGTCCTGCCCCACAGTGCTCTCTCCAGCCCCAACACCAGTTAGCTGTTTGTTCCCTGGGCCGCAAGAAAGCCGTTCCTTCAAATCTCTGAGCCATAGCCTGTTTGGGTTCTGATTTTGCAGCCTCTCCCTGTCATATCTCGCATCGTAGGGCACTTGCAGGTTTCTCTTTCCTCCCTTAGTCTTGTTATTTTTCTGTATCAAATCAGAATCATTACAGTCATCCTGGGGCACTATTTAAAAAAAAGTGTGGACTAAAAGTCAGCTCAAAGGAGTTTGGCATCCAGAATAAAATTTCAAAACTCTGTACATGTCCCTGCGCACAGCTAGACGTGGGGCCCTCATCTAGGGCAGAGGGCTGGAAAGCTCAGACAGCTGTTTGTGCACTGGCCTGTGTACGTGAACTGGACTTTGGGATGCACATAAAGCCATCTATCCTGAACTTCATATGTAATTCTAGGGATGCTCAAGAATTATCTTGTCCTTATACACCCCTCCTCCCAACATCACGCACCAGTAATATGTACCTCTCCCGTGTACTTGCCTCAGGACCCTAACCAGGACTGTCTGCTGGTGGGGTGGGTCCCAGGGACCTGTGTTCCCAAGGGGATGAGATGGCAGTGAGGGGAACTGTGACACTCAGGACGGTCCTCATGGAGCCTGCAGGCCCAGGATGGAGACCAGACAGAAGCAAGTGCTTACTGAGCACCTGGTACCTGTCTGGGACTCTTCTGGAAGCTGCAGACACTTAAATGGACAAAGCTGACAGAGACATCTGCCCTCCTAAGATTCTCTGACCTTCACAGTGACTCTGAGGAAAATACTGTTTTACTGTCTACATCTTACAAATGAGGAAACTGAAGCACAACATGATTAAGAAACTTGCCTGAACTCACACAGCTCATGCATACTGGAGCCAAGGGTTCAGAATCCCCTGCTCTGGGATCTGACCAACCCCATGTGGCCACCAGGCCCCACAAACAAGGTGGCCTACTGGGGTCAGGCTGCAGTGGTCACAGCAATGCCACTGAAGCCTGAAAAACCAACACAGCTGCTCGGAGGGTCAGAGCAGGGGAAAGGGTGTGTCCTCTGTGGGGGGCCTCAGGAGAGAGGGCTGAAGGCGAGGTGGGAAGCAGGAGGGGCCAGTGGCACCCAAAGCTCAGGAGGGTAGTGACCAAGGAGACAAGACTGCCAGGGCCCGAGAGTGCCTCTGGAGCCCCTCACGACACACAGAGCCCTGTCCCTTCCGTGCATGCAGCTACTGAGCAGCTGGCTGCAGAGGAGGTAAGAAGAGCTTGAGGCAGAGACAGCAGAGCCTGAAGCCCAATAGGTGTGGACCTGCTGAGAGCACAGGCTGCACCACAGCTGTCTCTGCCAGGTCACTTGTGGGGGCAGGGCACTGCTACAGAGGAAAGGACAGTGGTCTGCATCTTTATGACCCTGCACCCCACGCACTAAGAGTTGGCTGAGTATTCCCTGTGGGGAGGGGAAGCTAGATGTCACCAGGGAGCTTTTCTGAAAAAGAGTCTCAACAAGGGGACCTGGAGACTCAGGGCTTTAAGAATTTGCAGCTCCTTGTATGTCTGAAATGAATACTTAAGCTTGTACCAATGCGAATATCTCATTTTCCATTCTTTTTCCCAAAGAGGGCTATCCCGGTCATAGACAGACTCCAGACACGTTTCGTCTGCGAACCCGGAGCTGCCCTCCCAGATGCTGCAGATGGCTCTCAGGTCCGCCCACGGCCCTGCTCTTCTGGGCTGGACTCAACGCCTGTGCATAACATTTAATGTATTTCTCCTGTATATATTATTTATGTATGTATTTTACATACATATGTTGAACTTCATAAGAAATTGCCACAAACTGTTTTCCAAAGTGAATGAGCCCTTTATATCCCCACAGTGTGCTAACTTCCAACTCCGGCCCTTTCTCACCAACACACGGTCTGGCCAGCCTTTTGATATTTAGTCATTCTCACCGGTATGTAGCAGTACAGTGTTGTGTTTGAATGTGCATTTCCCGTGACTAACAATGTTGCACTTTAACTGCCATCCATGTATCTTCTTTGAAATATCTATTGAAATCTCTTGTCCATTTTTTAAACGTATTGTTGATTTTTTTCATTATTGAGATTGGAGAGTTCTTTACCTTTCTGGATACAAGTCCTCTGTACGTTACATGCTTTGCAAATACTTCCCCCGGTTAGTCCCTTTTCCTTTCCTTCTACTCACAATAAATTTACAAGGGGAAACGTTTTTAATTTTGATAAAGCCCAATTTGTCAACCTTTTTCTTTTATTGAGAGTGCTTCTGGTTTTGTATCTAAGAAATCTTTCCTTATGCCAAGGTCATAAAAGTCTTATTCTAGAAGTTTCCCAGTCTTAGGACTTACACATTTAGGTCGATGACTTAGTTTTTGTACATAATGCAAGGTATGAATTGGAGTTCACCCTTTTGTATGTGGTCGTCCAGTTGTTCCAGCACCGTTTGTTGAACAGACTATTTAGTTGGGTTTTTTTTTTATTTTATGTATTGATTTTACAGAAAGACGAGAGAGAGGGGAGGAGAACGAGAAGTATCAACTCATAGTTGCTTCACTTTAATTGTTCACTGATTGCTTATTGTGTGTGCCTTGACCAGGCAAGCCCAGAGTTTCGAACCTGCAACCTCGTCATCCCAGGTAGACACTCTATCCACTACACCAGTGGTCCCCAACCTCTGGGCCGCGGACCGGTACCGGTCCGCAGAGAAAGAATAAATAACTTACATTATTTCCGTTTTATTTATATTTAAGTCTAAACGATGTTTTATTTTTTAAAAATGACCAGATTCCCTGTTACATCCGTCTAAGACTCACTCTTGATGCTTGTCTCGGTCAAGTGGTACATTTATCCATCCCACCCTAAAGGCTGGTCCATGAAAATATTTTCTGTCATTATCCTGGTCCGTGGCCCAAAAAAGATTGGGGACCACTGCACTACACCACCACAAGCTATGCCTATCTATCCCTTTTTTAAAAATAAAGGTTTGTTAACCAGAAAAATGAAGACAAAGACATAGACAAAGTCACTAAAACAAAAAGTGGGGTTTTGGGGACATAAATAAACTCAGACATTTTCTCACATGTGTGTAGTGACGAGTTTCCGAGGGAGTTTTCTCTGTGAGAAGTTCTTTTCTCCTTGCTGTTCTATCCTCAAAACTTTAGATGCATTGGCCACCCAGTCTCTGAGCTCTGACGGTCGCCCACAGAGTCCTGGGTTCCCCCTTTCTGCATCACAGCCTAGAACCGTGATGGCGAACCTTTTTATAAAAACCACCCACTTTTGCAGTGCTGGTCAACCTGGTACCTCCTGCCCACTAGTGGGTGTTCCAGCTTTCATAGTGGGCATAGCAGAGCAACCAAACAGCACCGCGATTGGCTCATCATGAAAGCTGGACCGCTCACTAGTGGGCGGGAGGGAACACATTGACCAGCACTGCAAAAGTGGGCAGTTTTTATAAAAAGGTTCGCCATTATGGGCCTAGAACTTCCTCAGGGCCATGAGCTGGAGCATGTGCAGGGCTTATATCATGTTTCCCATGTCTTGTGGGAAAGAGAGCCACAGTCTATTACTGCCCAATGTCCAGTATCTTGGACAACATGTTCCTTACATTCTGTCCTTCTCTGTGGCTGTTTAAATAGGGGGCAAAACCAGTGTGACCTGGTTAAGACCAAAACCAGCTCATACCATTAGCTCAAAATCCTGCCATGGCCCCTCTCAGCAAAGTCCTTTCAGTGCTGTCCCAAGTCCCTCACTCCTTTCATCTGGGTCCTTAGGTAGGCTTTTCTGCCCCCTGTCGCTGAAAGCACCCTGGTACACAGACCTCAAGAGCCACTTGGGGGCGGCAAGGTGGCGATGGAGTAGGTGGACATAACAATTTCACCTCCCAGAACCAAAGTGGATTACAACTAAATTTTAAGAACCATCATCTGGAAAAACCAACTTTGGACTAAACTAAGAGGACTCTTCAACCAAGGAACACTGAAGAAGCCACATTGAGACTGGTAGGAAAAGCGGAAACGTGGAGAGGGCTGCCCAGCTCCCCGGAGCGAACGGCAGCCGGGAGAGACTCACATGGCAGAAAGTGAGTTTAGCAGAGAGGGGAGGGTCCTGAGCCCCAGGAACAAAGCCCCATCCTACAGCCCCAGAGCCTAGAAGAGGCGTACGGACAGTATTTAGCTGCAAAACAAGTCAGGATATTGTTTGTGAGAAAGACAGATTTCTCAGACCCAAAATTCTTCTTAAAGGGACCATGCAGAAAATCTCTCTCACAACCACTCACCTGGGACTCCAGGGGACAGGGAGAGAGGAGAGGACTGAAGTAGCAGGAAGAGAGTGTAATCTAGGAGGCACCGGCAGAAACACTTTGATGGACAGACACCCTAACCCCTGGACTGAGTCACTCCCCAAATCTGAAGTGAATATTTCCCCTGGAAACAGCAATACCAGCAAAGGAAAGCAGGACACCAGCCAAACAAGCTCTCCCATGGTTTTAGAGCAGAGTTGCTTAGAAGGAGAGAGCCTTCAGGACTACAGTAGTGAGTGCTGAGGTCTGAGCAGCAGCACCCCCACCCACACTGCTGAGGGCTCCGCAAAGGGCGGGCGGCTGCAGGATGCCGAAGCACGGTCCATCAGCCAGGGTGGAAGCCAGGCCAGTCACGACTGATGCCGACGTGCACTCAGTCTCACCCAGTGGAGGCAGAAGGGGCGTATGAAAGAAGTCTGGCCTAGCTGTTGGCTAGGGGAGCAACGGTGGTTCCGCCTGCAATCCTGCCCTCAGGAGCAAAGTGAAAACCTGGTAACTGCAGAGACATGCGGCTGAGCACGGGCACGCAACCCTGCCCACCAGTGGAGCCAGCGCTTGCGGCTGCTGCGCAAGCACAGCCCCACCTTCGGGAGCAGAGCAAAAGCTGGGGAACATAGACCCGTGGCTGAGCACAGGTGTACATCCCTGCCTGCAGTGCTGAGGCTTGCGACCAGGCATGGCACGCAACCCTACCAGCAGAGACGGGGCAAAGGCTGAGTCTGGCCTAGGCTTGTAGACCAGGCACGTTAACACAGCCACTCCAGTGGAGGAGAGATGGAAACCGCAGTGATAGCTGCAGCGGGCCAGCACCGGCAACACCCATACCCAAATGCCTGAGGCAGCAGCAGACGGGGTGGAGGGCCTGCAGACAGTCCACACCTAGGGAAAACAGAGGCCACAACCATTGGACTCCAGTGACCACACCTTTCTTATACATACACAAAATGGGAAGGCAGAGAAATGCAACCCATATGAATCAAGAGAAATCCCCAGAATAGAACTTGAATGAGTCAGATATAACCAAATTACCAGATGCACAGTTTAAAATAATGATTGTTAGGATGCTCAAAGATCTTAGAACAATAGATGGACATAACAAACACCTAAATAAAGAGATAGCAAGTATAAAAAAGGACATTGAAATAATAAAAAAGAATCAGTCAGAAATAATGAATACAATATCAGAAATAAAGACCACAGTGGAAGGAATTAAAAGCTGGTTGATGAAGCTGAGGATGGAATCAGAGACTTACTTAGAGGACAAGATAAACGAAGGCACGGAAGCAGAGCAGAAAAAAGAATGAGACTCAAAAAGTCTGAGGAAACGCTAAGAAAGCTCTATGAAAACATGAAGAGAAATAACATCTGCATCATAGGGGTTCCAGAAGAAGAAGAGAAAGAACAAGGGATAAAAACGTTGTTCAATCAAATAACAGCTGAAAACTTCCCTAAATTGATGCAGGAAAAAGTCACACAAGTTCAAGAAGCACAGATAATTCCATTAAAGAAAAATCCAAAGAAATCTACACTGAGACACATCATAATTAAATACCAAAGCTAAGAGATAGAGAGTAAACATTAAAAGCTGCTAGAGAAAAAAAGGCTATCACCTACAAAGGAGCCCCCATAAGGATGACATCCGACTTCTCAACAGAAACACGAGAGGCCAGAAGGGAATGGAAAGAAATATTCAAAGTAATGCAAAACAAGAGCCTACAACCAAGACTACTTTATCCAACAAGGCTATCGTTTAAAATTGAAGGAGAGTCTGACCTGTGGTGGCGCAGTAGATAAAGCATCAACCTGGAAATGCTGAGGTCGCTGGTTCGAAACCCTGGGCTTGCCTGGTCAAGGCACATATGGGAGTTGATGCTAATGGCTCCTCCCCCCTTCTCTCTCTCTTTCTCTCTTCTCTCTCGGTCTCTCTCTCTCCTCTCTAAAAATGAATAAATAAAAAAATTTAAAAAATTAAAAAAAAATTGAAGGAGAAATAAAAAGCTTCCCAGGCAAAAACAAAAACCAAAACCAAAAAAAACACAAGGAATTCATGACAACCAAACCAATGCTGCAAGAAATGTTAAGGGGCCTGTTGTAAACAGATCAAAGGGGGAAAAGAATATAGCAAAAGAGAAATACAGCTTTAAAGAAGAAAATGGCAATAAACAACTACATATCAATAATAACCTTAAATGTAAAAGAATTAAATGATCCGATCAAAAGACATAGGGTAGCTGCATGGATAAGAAAACAAGACCCATACATATGCTGTCTACAAGAGACACACCTTAAAACAAAAGATGCACATAGACAGAAGGTAAAAGGTTGGGAAAAAATACTCCATGCAAATGGAAATGAAAGAAAAGCTGGAGTAGCAAAACTTATATCAGACAAAGTGGACTTTAAAGCAAAGACTATATTAAGAGATAAAGAAGGTCACTACATAATGATAAAGGGAGCAATCCAACAGGAAGATGTACCATTATAAATATCTATGCACCTAATATAGGAAAACCTAAATATATAAAGCAGAACTTGATGGATATAAAGGGCAAGATCAACAGCAATACTATAATAGCAGGGGATTTCAATACACCACTGACATGACTAGATAGATCCTCAAGGAAGAAAATTAACAAACAGCAGACTCAAATGACACACTAGATTAGATCAACTGGATTTAGAACCTTCAGAACCTTTCACGCTAAAGCAGCAGAATATACATTCTTTTCAAGTGCTCATGGCACATTCTCTAGGATAGACCACATGTTAGGGCACAAAAGCGGTCTCAACAAATTTAAGAAGATTGAAATCATATCAAGCACTTTCTCTGATCACAATGGCATGAAACTAGAAAGCAACCACAACAGAAAAACTGAAAAATACTCAAACACTTGGAAACTAACTAGCATGTTATTAAATAACAAATGCGTTAACAATGAAATCAAAGAAGAAATTTTAAAATTCCTAGAAACAAATGATAATGAGCATACAACAACTCAAAATTTATGGGACACAGCAAAAGCAGTACTGAGAGGGAAGTTCATAGCATTACAGGCATAGCTTAAGAAGCTACAAAAAGCTCAAATAAACAACTTAATCCTGCATCTAAAAGAACTAGAAAAAGAACAGCAAGTAAAGCCCAGGGGTAGTAGAAGGAAGGAAATAATAAAGATCAGAGTGGAAATAAATAACATAGAGGCTACAGAAACAATACAGAAGATCAGTGAAACCAGGAGCTGATTCTTTGAAAAGTTAAACAAGATCAATGAACCCTTAACTAGACTCACCTAGAATAAAAGAGAGGACTCAAATAAATAAAATTACAAATGAAAGTGGAGAAACAACTGACACAAAAGAAATACAAAGAATTGTAAGAAAATACTATGAAGAATTGTATGCCAAAACATTAGACAACCTAAATGAAAAGAACAAATTCCTTGAAACATATAATCTTCCAAAAATCAATCTGGAAGAATCAGAAAACCTAAACAGACCGATTACAGTAAATGAGATCAAAACAGTTATCAAAAAACTCCCAAGAAACAAAAGCTCAGGGCCTGATGGCTTCACAAGTGAATTCTATCAAATATACAAAGAAGAACTAACTCCTATCCTTCTCAAGCTATTTCAAAATATTCAAGAGGCCCTGGCCGGTTGGCTCAGCGGTAGAGCGTCGGCCTAGCGTGCAGAGGACCCGGGTTCGATTCCCAGCCAGGGCACACAGAAGAAGCGCCCATTTGCTTCTCCACCCCTCCGCCGTGCTTTCCTCTCTGTCTCTCTCTTCCCCTCCCGCAGCCAAGGCTCCATTGGAGCAAAGATGGCCTGGGCGCTGGGGATGGCTCTGTGGCCTCTGCCTCAGGCGCTAGAGTGGCTCTGGTTGCAACATTGTGACGCCCAGGATGGGCAGAGCATCGCCTCCTGGTGGGCAGAGCGTCGCCCTTGGTGGGTGTCCCGGGTGAATCCCGGTCGGGCGCATGCGGGAGTCTGATTGTCTCTCCCCATTTCCAGCTTCAGAAAAAAAAAAAAAAATGAAAAAAAATTATTCAAGAGGAAGGAGGACTTCCAAGCTCCTTTTATGAGGTGAGCATTATTCTGATTCCAAAACCAGGTAAAGACAACACAAAAAAAGAAAATTATAGGCCAATATCCCTGATGAATATAGATGCTAAAATCCTCAACAAAATATTAGCAAACCGGATACAGCAATTGATGACAAAAATCATACACCATGATCAAGTGGGATTTATTCTGGGGAGGCAAGGATGGTACAATATTCGCAAATCAATCAATGTGGTTCATCACATAAACAAAAGAAAGGAGAAAAACCACATGATAATTTCAATAGATGCAGAAAAAGCATTTGATAAAGTCCAGCACCCATTCATGATCAAAACTCTCAGCAAAGTGGTAATACAGGGAACATACCTCAACATGATAAATGCCATCTATGAGAAACCCACAGCCAACATCATAATCAATGGGCAAAAATTAAAAGCAACCCCCTTAAGATCAGGAACAAGGCAGGGGTGCACCCTATCACCACTCTTATTCAACATAGTCCTGGAAGTCCTAGCTACAGCAATCAGACAAGAAGAAGAAATAAAAGGCATTCAAGTTGGAAAGAAGAAGTAAAACTATCATTATTTGCAGATGATATGATATTGTATATAGAAAACTCTAAAGTCTCAGTTAAAATACTACTGGACCTGATAAATGAATTCAGCAAGGTGGCAGAATATAAAATTTATACTCAGCAATCAGAGGCATTTTTACGCACCAACAATGAACTGTCAGAAAGAGAAATTAAGGAAACAATCCCCTTCACTATTACAACCAAAACAATAAAGTACCTAGGAGTAAATTTAACCAAAAAGGTTAAAGACTTGTACTCAGAAAATTATAAAACACTGATAAAAGAAATCAAGGAAGATACAAACAAGTGGAAGCATACACGGGGCTCATGGTTAGGAAGAATAAACATCATTAAAATGTCTATATTACCCAAAGCAATTTACAAATTCAATGCAATACCAATTAAAACACCAATGACATACTTCAAAGATATTGAACACATATTCCAAAAATTTATATGGAACCAAAAAAGAACACGAATAACCTCAGCAATCTTGAAAAGGAAGAATAAAGTAGGAGGTATCACACTTCCTGATATCAAGTTATACTACAAGGCCATTGTACTCAAAACAGCCTGGTACTGGCATAAGAACAGGTTTATCAATGTAACAGAACAAAGAACCCAGAAATAAACCCACAGCTCTATGGACAACTGCTATTTGACAAAGGAGGTAAGAGTATACAATGGAGTAAAGACAGCCTCTTCAACAAATGGTGTTAGGAAAATTGAACAGCTACCTGCAACAAAAATGAAACTAGACCATCAACTTACACCATTCACAAAAATAAACTCAATATGGATAAAATACATAAATGTAAGCCATGAAACCATAAGCATCTTAGAAGAAAACATAGGCAGTAAGCTCTCTGACATCTCGCAGCAATATACAGTGTGTCCGTAAAGTCATGGTGCACTTTTGATCGGTCACAGGAAAGCAACAAAAGATGATAGAAATGTGAAATCTGCACCAAGTAAAAGGAAAACTCTCCCAGTTTCATATCCATTCAGTGCAGTTCGATGTGGGCTCACACACAGATTTTTTAGGGCTCCTTATGTAGCTAAAAAATAAGACTTGTCACTGACTGATGCCCTACCAGAATGAGGTTTCTCCACCAAACTGCCGGTTTCCTTCAACTACTTATCCCACCGAGTAATGTTATTCCCATGTGGTGGCGCTTCATTATAAACACACCGATATTCACGTTGCACTTTGGTCACAGATTTGAATTTAGCGAGCTACAGAACACAATGAACTTTCCTCTGTACCGTCCACATCTCGACTGGCATGGCCGTGGGCTGCTCCGCTGTATACACGGTGTTACGTCATCACTTGCACATGTGCACATGCTGCCACATCATCCTCCAGAAACTGGGAGGGTTTTCCTTGGATTTGGTGCAGATTTCACATTTCTATTTTCTTTGTTGCTTTCCTGTGACCGGTCAAAAGTGCACCATGACTTTACGGACACAATGTATTTGCTGATTTATCTCCACAGGCAAGTGAAATAAAAGACAGGATAAACAAATGGGACTATATCAAACTAAAAAGCTTTTGCAGAGCTGAAGACAATAAGAACAGAATAAAAAGACAAACTACTCAATGGGAGAACATATTCGACAATATGTCTGATAAGCAGTTAATAACCAAAATTTATAAAGAACTTGGAAAACTCAACACCAGGGAAATAAACAATCCAATCAAAAAATGGGCAAAAGAAATGAATAGACACTTCTCCAAAGAGGACATACAGATGGCCAATAGGTATATGAAAAAATGCTCAAAATCACTAATCATTAGAGAAATGCAAATTAAAACCACAATGAGATATCACCTCACACCAGTCAGAATGGTGCTTATCAACAAAACAACACAGAATAAGTGCTGGCGAGGATGTGGAGAAAAGGGAACCCTCCTGCACTGCTGGTGGGAATGCAGACTGGTGCAGCCTCTGTGGAAAACAGTATGGAAATTCCTCCAAAAATTAAAAAATTAAAACTCGAACTGCCTTTTGACCCAGCTATCTCACTTTTAGGAATATACCTCAAGAACACCATAGCACTGTTTCAAAAGGAGAAATGCACCCCCATGTTTATGGCAGCATTGTTCACAATAGCAAAGATCTGGAAACAGCCCAAGTGTCCTTCAGTGGATGAGTGGATTAAAAAGCTGTGGTACATATACACAATGGAATACTATGGGGCCATGAATAAGAAGGAAATCTTACCTTTTGCGACAACGTGGATGAACCTGGAAACTCTTATGTTAAGTGAAATAAGCCAGGCAGGAAAAGAAAAATATCATATGACCTCACTCATTTGAGGAATCTAGGAACAATGAGAACTGAGGAATGGAATTGAGACAGAGGAGACATCAAAGGGACCAGAGGAAAAGAGAACAGAGGGAAAGGGGATGATAGGATGGGATAAAGCTGAAGGGAAGGGGGGAGGGCAATGTTGGAAAGGGGGCAAGAGAGATGTTAGGGGAATACAGGGGAGAGGGAATGCATTCGGTGCAACACTAGAATCTATGTAATCACAATAAATTAAAATCAATAAAAAAAAAAGAGGGCACAAGGTTTGAAAGATGGCGGACGATGTGGATCAGCAACAAACTACCAACACCATAGAAGAGCCCCTGGAGCTTATCAGGCTCAGCCTGGATGAGCAAATTTATGTGAAAATGAGAAATGACAGAGAGCTTTGAGGTAGATTACATGCTTATGATCAACACTTAAATATGATATTGGGAGATGTGGAAGAAGCTGTGACTACTATAGAAATCGATGAACAAACATATGAAGAAATATATAAATCAACAAAAAGGAATATTCCAATGCTCTTTGTCTAGGGAAATGGTGTTGTTCCAGTTGCCCCTCCATTCAGAGTTGGCTGAAACCAAGAATTTATCCTGTATGGAGATTAGGAGACTTTGTATGACTGCATCTTTAAATGTAGAAGATATTCAAAAGAGAAATCTGCATAACTTTTGATATTACAAAATAACTAAGGATTCTTCCACTCCTGAAATGTGTTAATTTGCACATAACTCACAGATTCTTAAGCCAAATGGCACTTTTATTTTTCTTTAATCCTTCCAATAAATGTGACCACCAAGATTCAGCCCTCTTTTTTTAGGAGTTGATTTGCTCTGTCTTTTTATTCAAATGATTTCTGATTTTTTAAATTTAAATTAAATTTGATATTTCCTTTAGACTTAAAAAAAAAGAAAGAGCTACTTGGTGGCCTTCACTGCTGCACTGGCCCCTCGGGAGCTGCCAGGGGGGGGGCAGTCTCAAGGCCAGTGGGGCACAGTGGCAAACCTGCAGCCCAGATCTAAGAAGAAAACTTGAAAGGCACTTGACAACATTTACTATCCACTTTGATAAAAACTCTAGGTTAATAAGAATAGATGGACCCTTCCTCAGCATGGATCTACCCAAAACCAATATTGCATTTTGTGGCGAGACACTGGCAGCATTCCTCATCACAGCTGGGTACAATATAAGCATGTGCAGCCTGACCAGATGGTAGTGCAATAGACAGAGAATCAGACTGGGTGGGATGCAGAGGACCCAGGTTCAAAACCCTGAGGTCGCCAGCTTGAACTCGGGCTCACCAGCTTGAGCGCAGGGTCACTGGCTTCAGTGTGGGATCATAGACATGACCTCATGGTCACTGGCTTGAAGCCTAAAATCGCCAGCTTGAGCAAGGGGTCATTCACTCTGCTGTAGCTCCCTGGTCAAAGCACATATGAGAAAGCAATCAATGAACAACTAAGGAGACTAAAGAGCTGCAACAAAGAGTTCTTATCTCTCTCCCTTCCTGTCTGTCTGTCCCTATCTGTCTCTCTCACTGTCTCTCTGTCACAGACACACACAAAAAAAGCATGTCCACTGTCACCACTGTTACTTAACATTTTCCTGAAATATTAGCCAGTGCAACAGATTAGAGAAAGAACATAAAGCAATAAAAGCAGGAGGGGAGGACAGCTATTATTATCACTGTTCTTATTTTTCACTTATCTGTTTACATCCACAAAAACCTAATTCAGTAAACTGAAAAACCATGACAAGCAATAAGAGACTTCGGTAAGGTAGCCAGACACAAAATTAATACACATAAATCAAAACCTAGCCTGATCTGTGGTGGCACAGTGGATAGAACATCTACCCAGAACACAGGTCCCTGGTTCAAAACCTGTAGATCTCAGGCTCCTTTGGCTTGAGCGTGGTTTGCCAGCTTGAACATGGGGTCACTGGCTTGAGCCCAAGGTTACTAGCTTGAGCAAGGGGCCACTGGTTCAGTTTGAGCCCCCCGATCAAAGCACATATGAGAAGCAAACAACTAAAGTGAAGCAACTATGAGTTGATGCTTCTTAATCTCTCTTGTCCCTCTCTCTCTTTCTGTATCTCTCTCTCTCAAATCAACAAAAAAGTAAAATAAAAAGAGAAACCACAATCTATTTATGAATTAGAAGAAACAGAAATGCACACCATCATATACAGGAAAAAATAAGAGATGGCAATTCCCCCAATTTAGTCTATATATTTAACACAAGAAAATACTGAGAGCATTTTTAAAAATTAGAAAAATTGATTCTAACATGCCTAAGCAAAACTAGCAAATGTATTTTTGCAGAAAACAATAATGAAGTCGGAGTAACCCTACCAATGGTCAAGAGTCTGCAGCTGCAAAAGCAGAAACAGCCCCTGTGCTGCATAACACGGATAGACGAACCCCAACACATGTGGGGTTCAGAATAAAATCAAGAGGGTATTTCTCAGCAGCAGTGCGAGATAAGAGTATTTAGTAAAAGAATAGGGACCACTAGATTAAAAATTACCAAGCTGAATCCTTGTGTCACACCTTCTGACACAACCCAATTGCCTGACGGGTCAAGGATTTAAAGACGAAGAATGGAACAAGACAGCCAGGATCAACCAGGGGAGAAATTTTGTATCCTCTCGAAGTGTGCACGGCTCAACTGACATAAAAACCAGAGGCCAGGAAAGAAAACTTCACTATAGAGAAGTTAAAAACATTTGTACAGTCAAGGAACAAAAGTGTAAAGACAACTGACAAGAAGAGAGGGGAGGACTATTTATTCGGATTTGGAATTTTCTCTGCTGGGTAAGTGACAAAGCAATGACATTCTATCATGTTTTGCAAAGGAAAGGCAGGAGGAAAGACAAAAGACATCCTTGTTCGTTTGAATATGTGCAAAATATCCACCACGGCTGGTGGAAGATGACAGTGGGAGCAGCAGCTCTGGGGTGGTAGGGGCAGTGAGTGGTGGGCTGCAGGCTGTGCACTGAGTGGTGGGACCCAGTCATGGTGGCACAGTGGCACCTGGGAGTAGCTAGAAACGTGGGGGTCAATGAGGATGGCGGGCAGACCCTTACCATGTTGGGTGGAGATTTTGCAAAACCTCTTTTGATGGGATCTATCAAAATATTAACATTTTAAATGACTATCCATTCCTTAGGAAGTCACTCTTCAGATAAATTTACAAATGTGCATAAGGAGAAGTGAGAACAAACTGGGAACAACTTAACCATCCATCTAGGGAAACAATGAGTAATGGACGGGTTCAATAAATATTGTTCATACCCCAAAAGGTGGTGGAACTGTATGCGATTGATGGGACGTTATCATACAGAAAAAGCAAACACTGTGCACAACTATGCTGCTGTCTGTGTAAGGGTAACACGTGGGCACGGGGGCGGCTGTGCTGGGTCTGGAAGAACAAGCAGGATGGGGACTTGCGCTTACTTCAGGACAGCCAGCGAGGGCTCGCCGCTCACCACAGACTAACATGTCTGTGTGTCATCATCACGGGAACGATTACTTTCTTGGCTGCTTTCCTATTCGAACTGGTACAATGGGTCTTGGAAGTTCTCCTCTCCCTCGGCTGTCTCCATCATATAATCTTGTAACCGAGCTGCTCATGCACCAAATGTTTTATTAGCAGCTGGGGCCTTTCATCTCAGTGGCTGGAACTTCTGTTCTGGTTTAAGCTGCCGCCAAAGCTCCAAAAGAATTTTATTAGACTGGCCATCTAATTTCTCCTTATCTGCTCCAGCCACAATCAAATCTACCCACATGTACTCGAGTAACCTTTACAGGCCCGTTTCCCTTGTTAGTTGTGTGTGTGTGTGTGGGGGGGGGCAACATAGGCAGCAGCCCTCACTGCTTTATGATCCTGAGCGGCCTCCAGCTCTCCCAAATCTGCTACCATCTGTGTAACTGCATTGATGGGCTGCCCCACATAGGGGCCCAAGATAGCCACAAGTGACCCAAAAAGGGCTGACAGGGCGCTAGCAAGGACAAATTCCCTCATTTTTGGCCGTAAACACTTCCTCGTCTGGCCCACGAGACCCAGGGTTGAAAACAGCATTCTTCATACCTAGTTCCCCAAGGACCTTTACTAACTCACTGTAGCACTGCCACCGACTCACTGCCCCTGGCAAGTCCTCAGCATTCTGCCAGACCATATGAATGGCAGCCATCACCCATTCTAATAGGGTATGGTCTCCTGGGTTGCCATGGCAGTTCTGAAGACGCTGCCTCAAGGAGGAGTGTGTGGTAATGGCAGCCAATTTCTCCATCTCTGTTCCGGAGAGTATGATGCCATTCACCCCTATGTCCCACAGTTGTAGTAACCAGGCTACCAGGGATTCAGTAGGTTTCTGCCTAAATTGTGCCCCCCAACTCCATCAGCTCTGCCTGGGTATAGGGCCGGACCACAGAGTGTTCCCTTACATGAACAGGAGGCTGTGGCTGCCCCTGAGGGACTCTTTGTTGCTGGGTTTTACCTTCTTGGCGACCACTGGTCAGGCTCTCAGTGTGCGTATGGCAGCTTCAGCCTGAGCCTTCTCATCCTCAGAAGAAGAGTAGCAAGCTCCTGCTCCCACTGACTCAAAGCCAGTCCACCGACTCGGATGCTGCTCCTTTGACCGTTTAGGCTCCTGTGGCTGCTGGCCTCTGGCCAGAAGCTGAAACTCGAGCTCTTAAACCCGCAGTTATTCCTTCAACAACTGCAGGTGCAAATGTGCAGCTTGCAAACCCGTAATTCCTTCTCCAGTGCTTGTTCCAATTCCAGCCTTTTCTGCTGTTTGATTTGCAATTCATCCTAGAGCTTTCAACCTGGGGTGGCTTCTTGAACAGAACTCCTGGTTTCCTCTTGAGTAAAAACACCAGCCCATGGCCCCTAAAAGGACAGCCTTGGGGAGCCAGAACAGCAACCAGTCTGCTACCCCAACCCTCAAGGGTGGCGGCTCCATACCGATCTGATCTGTATCCTGCCGCAGACTATGCCAGTTGTATGGCTAGGGGCTGCAGCCACCACCATCGTGGCCATTCACATGCAGGTTCTCATTGAATTCGGGCACACAGTACAGAAATGGTGGAGTTGGAGGATGGTGATCCATTCTGTTTACTGGTGTCTCACCAAGACAGGCAAGCCACAAGACAAGACAAGAAAAAAGCAGAAAATGGTGGCAGCTCATGTGCTTGGCCCTAGAGAACTCAGACCCATGCTTGAGTATTTTTAATTTATGAAAACTGTTCCAGATATTCTCCAAATGGCCTGTGCTCTAAATTCCCCCTCTGCCAGTCCATCTCCACGGCAGAGTTTCAAATTTTGAAATCAGCCATCTCCCTGGGAAATCTGTGGTTCTGGGTTCTGGTGAAGTTTGTTTTAGGGAACTCATGTTGACCTTGCCCTGGGCAGTGCCCATGGAGATCTGGGTCTGTGATTTTTCTCAGAGGCACAAATGCAAAAGGGAAGGGGGGGGCAGCTGGAGGGTGCCCAGCCACTGCCAGAGGCTCCTCTCTGAAATGCACATAAGCGCCCTCCCTCCACAGTCAGCATTCCACACCACAGCCTAACCCCTCAGGAGCCATCCCAGATCACTGCTTCCCACTGGGCTCCTCCATGATCAGATGAGGGTATCTTTCCAGCCCAGCCAGCAACTCCCCCATCCCATGAAATATCTCAGGCACTCTGCCCTACTTCTTGTTCCTGGAATATCCCATGCACTTCATGCCTCCCTGTCTTTGCAAAGTCTGTTCCCTCCTCTTGGGATGCCTTTCCTACTTGGTCCACCTCGTAAACTCATTCATCAAGACCCAGTTCAAATATCCCCATTTCTCTTTCACCTTCCTCACCTGTTCTCCCCCTCACCCACTCCCAGTTTTCCTCATCCCATGTCCCCTTCCACAAACATTTACTGAAGGTCTACTATGGGCCAGACACTGTGCCATGTGCCAGGGACACCACAGTGACAAAGCCAAGAGTCCCTGTTTTTGGCGAATGCAGCCTGGTTAGAGAGATAGGCACTATCCTTCATCACAAACAAATGCAAAACTGAAGGGCTCAGAAGGGTCCAGGGTCTGGAGGGTGGGGCTCAGGCAGTCTTCCTATCCTCAATGGAATAGTTATTGGCTTCACTTGAACAGTTTGGCCTCTATAACCGCTAGTGGCCAATGGGGTCTCAGCAAACCGCTCTGGGTTCTCACAGAGGAAGGAACATACTGCATTTATACCCACAAAGGCCAACACCCGTTGTACATTGGAAGGGGACCAGTGGATAGTCAGTTCCACGTGTGGCCTCCGGTCCCCACCCATCCCTGTTAGACTGATGGTTCCAGCAGGGGCCAACCTGCCAAGTGGATGGCCATAGCCTTCCATCCGGCCACAGAGACTATTTGGATGGACAGGGTACAGGCCAGAGCAGCCGGCGGGCAGAATTAAGAGCTATATGGCTAGTTGCCCATAATGAAACTTCACCTCTGGTGATCTGCACTGACAGCTGGGCTGTCTATCATGGACTGACCTTTGCATTGCTACTTAGCACATTAACCAGTGGATGGCAATGTACCATCCACTATGGGGTCAGGCCATGTGGCAGGACTTATGGGAAATAGGACACCAGAAGCAGGTGACAGTATATCATGTCACAGGGCATGCCCCTCTAGCCATCCTGGGAATGAGGAAGCAGACACTTTGGCAAGGGTGCAATGGTTGAAGACTGCACCTGCAGGTTATGTGGCACAGTGGCCCATCGGCGCCTGCTCCATGTGGGACAGAAAACTATGTGGGCTGCAGTTAAGGTGTGCAACTTGTCTGTGTCCTATGCAGAAGTACTTGCAGCCTGTGAGCAATGTGCAGTATGTTCCAAGGAGCACCCTTGGAGACCACTGGTGTCACCTGGACAGGTCCAGAGGGGTCGTGTTCCACTAACACGATTACAGATAGACAACATTGGACCCTTACCAAAGTCAGAAGGGTACCAGTATGCAGTCACTTGGGTAGATACTGCCACCAGTCTGCTTGCTGCTTACCCTGCCCATAACCCTGACCAGAGGGCAGTCATACAGGCTCTGGACCGCCTGAGTGCTGAATATAGGCGACCGCTGGTCCTTGACAGTGACAATGGCACCCAGTTCACTGGTTCAGTGGTGAGGCAATGGGCTCAAGAGCTGGGGGTGGACTGGAAGTACCATGTTCCCTACCACCCCCAGGCTGCTGGTATCATTGAGTGGTATAATAGACTCTTAAAGCAGGGACTGCCACAGGAGGGGGGGCACCGGCTCCTTTACTGAATGGACACACCGCTTGTGGACAGTACTCCAGATTTTGAAGGAGAGACCTTGATGGGGGAGCCCAGTTCCAGTGGAAGCCCTCCTGCATCAGACAGCTGCCCCCATTCAGTTGCAAATACGCACCAAGGACATTTTACTCAAGCCAGGTTTTGGACGGCAGGGCAACATGCTCCTGCCTGCCCCAACAGCCCCCCGTAAAGGCTAATGGCTTCCATTGACTTGGCCCTGGACCGTAAAGGCCCTGCATTTGAGATGGGCGGCCTTGTTGGCATCGTAGGGAAAGGGGCTAGAGGTGGACCTCCAGTTAATTCTTTGGGCAACCAGCACCTGGCCACCTAAGGTAGAAGTGTATTATCCCTTGATAATACACTGGGGGGGGACAGCATTATGAAGGACACCTTTGTAATTTCTTTATGGCAATAATGAGTTCTCTTATTTTACTACACATACAACCAGCAGATCCTGGTGTATTGGTGTAAAGCCAGTAGCCATGACCACCATCACAGCCGCCTGGCCCATGCAGGTTCACATTTGATTCAGACAGACGGAAATGAAACAACGGAGCCAAGAACTGGTGGGCTGTTACATTTAATTCTAGCTTGCACCTGCGGGCAAAAAATACACACAATGGGAAAACACTTCCCTTTCCATTCAGGGCTCCCAAAGCCACTGACTCATCCGAGTATTCCTTGAATCAAAGGTTTCTACCTCACCAGCCTTATTCACCTCTGTTCCCCATCTCCTTCCCTCTGCACAAACTCTGCACAAACTGGCTTCTCCCTCAGCACTCTTCCATCTTGGCTGCCTCTCTTCTGTAATGCTAATCTCAGGAACCTAGCAAGAGAGCCCCAGTCTGCCCCATTTTATAGTGTAGAAATCAAAACCTTTAAGCCAATATACAAACAAGGAAGTCTCTGATAAAAAGTCACTATCTGAGGCATAAATGAGATTCCTCATAAGAGTTCACCACCCCACATCATGCAACAGTCAAGGGTATGGGGAAAAGCTTAGTGTTGAGAAGATTTTAGGATTAAAAGGGTGGGAAAGGTTTAGTCTTAAAACTAAGCCTTAGGCTATACAGCCTGTCCCCTACTCCCAATGAAAACTATAAGTGAGCAAACATATACATCATATTTGCAAAGTTATTTGACCCACAATTGGCCAATAAGTTTTGGTATGCCAGCTCAGGGTGGCCTCTAATACCAGCTACTGTGCTGTCTGCAGACAAAATCCTGGCCATAGGGAAAAGATTTGTCTCTCCTGGTCCCCCTGACAGCTCTCTCATTTCGCTCATTGTAAGGTATTTTTCCCCACCAAGAAGGAAGGAAGAGGCCAGAGCCACGAAGTGTGGAATAGTAAAAGGCTTTATTGAGTACAGAGCATGCATCCCGCCCGGCAAGGTTCCCTGGCCCTGAAGAAAGAAAGATGGAGGAGATGGAGGCCAGGGAAGTCGCAAGGATTAAACCGCATGGGAGATATTTAAAGGGTCCCTCTAGGGAAGTCGAGCTAATATGACGTGGTGAAATCTCACTGGCTAGCAGACGGTCGGTTTTTTCCAAGGTTTCCTGGGAAGTTTCTTTTGGGCCGCTTGGTTGTGGGTGGTCTTAGCCAAAGTTCGCGGGTCTGGGCTCCCCATGTGACCATCCCCCATTATCCACCGACCTTACACCCATAGCTATGATTTGGTAATTCCATTGCTGTAGTTTGTACTGTTTCTGTTTATGCAATGACTTCACTCCTCACACAGTGACCATCGTTGAAGAAACCTGTGGTGTAGCTTGTAAAGCGAGCAAAGGGGTGGAATGTTGGTCAAATAAGTTTCTCATTGGGGGCTGGGCAAGGCCAGGTACAGTGGTCTGTGAGGTTGCGGTTGCCTTCCTGATTGGGAGGGGCCATTATCTTGCTAGTGTTTACTGGAAGGGAGATTCTGCCCCCCTCCCCCCCCCCCCCCCCCCCCCCGCCACCAGAGGGGTAGGAGGATTTCTTTTTTTTCTCTCCTCCTTGATCCCTGGCCCTCCATGGGAAATGCAGGTTTTTCTCGTGGCTTTTCATGTGGCTTGCATGTCTTTGTGAGACACCAATAAACAGAATGGCCCACCATCCTCCGACTCTGCCATTTCTTTACCGTCTGCCTGAATTCAATGAGAACCTGCATGTGAATGGCCACAATAGCAGTAGGGGCCCCTGGCCATACATGTATGATGGTCAAATAAGTTTGTAAAAATGATATATATGTTTTCTCGCTTATAGTTTGCATGGGGTGTGGGGGACATGCTGTAAGCAGGCAGGTTCATTATAGCCTAAGGTTTAATTTTAAAACTAAGCCTTTCCCACCCTTTTAATACAAAGATCTTTTCAAAACTAAGCTTTTCCCCACACCCTTGACCAGGGGTCCCCAAACTATAGCCCGTGGGCTGCATGCGGCCCCCACCACACTTCCGGAAGGGGCACCTCTTTCATTGGTGGTCAGTGAAAGGCCCATAGTTCCCATTGAAATACTGTTCATTTTGTTGACTTAAATTTACTTGTTCTTTATTTTAAATATTGTATTTGTTCCCGTTTTGTTTTTTTACTTTAAAATAAGATATGTGCAGTGTGCATAGGGATTTGTTCATAGTTTTTTTATAGTCCGGCCCTCCAACGGTCTGAGGGGCAGTGAACTGGCCCCCTGTGTAAAAAGTTTGGGGACCCCTGCCCTTGACTGTTGCATGATGTGGGGTGGTGCAGTCTTATGACTCAGATAAGTGCTTCTGTATCAGAGACTTCCTTGTTTGTATATTGGATTAAAGGTTTTGTTTGTTTTTGTTTTTTTACAGAGACAGAGAGTCAGAGAGAGGGATAGATAGGGACAGACAGGAACAGAGAGAGATGAGAGGCACCAGTCATCAGTGTTTCGTTGCGACACCGTAGTTGTTCATTGATTGCTTTCTCATATGTGCCATGACTAGGGGCCTTCAGCAGACCGAATAACCCCTTGCTCAAGCCAGTGATCTTGGGTCCAAGCTGGTGAGTTTTGCTCAAACCAGATGAGCAAGTACTCAAGCTAGCGACCTCAGGGTCTCAAACTTGGGTCTTCCGCATCCCAGTCTGATGCTCTATCCCCTGCGCTACCGCCTGGTCAGGCTGGATTAAGGGTTTTGATTTCTACACTTTAAAATAGAGCAGAGAAAGGCCACGTGGAGGAGAGGAGAAGCAGCCAAGAAGGTGGAGTGCTGAAAAAGAAGCCAGTTTGTGCAGAGAGAAGGAGATGGGGAACAGAAGTGAATAAGGCTGGTGAGATAGGAACCCTTAATTCTAGGAAACTCAGATAAGTCAGTGGCTTTGGGAGCCCTGAATGGAAAGGGAAGTGTTTTCCCACTGTGTGTATTTCTTGCCCACCAGGTGCAAGCTAGAATTAAAGCTACTGGCCCACCAGTTCTTGGCTCCGTTGTTTCATTACCATCTGTCTGCATCCAATGGGAACCTGCATGTGAATGGCCATCTTGGCGGCTCCTGGCCATACAGTGTATCATTTTAAATGCTGGTGGTGTTTCCTCGCACCTCCCTCCCAAATGATGCCCACCTTGGGCTCAAGCCCAGCTGTGGAAAAAGCAGTAATGCAAGAGTCCCTGCCTGACTCTCATCTCCTGGCTGCTGGCTGCTGGCTGCCTATGCCCAGCCCCTCCCCCAGGCTAAAATTATGGGGGAAGGCAGGGCTGATCATTATCCAGTCAGATTCTTATTGATACCAGGAAGAACAGCCGGCCCAGGGCTTACATCTTCATTTCTCCTTCTGTCAGGGGGAAGTTCTTAGTTGCCCCCAGGTGGCTGGCTACTGCCCCCCAGGACAGGTGCCCTAAAGGATAGCTCTTAATCCTAACTCCAGCCTCTGCCAGGCACTGAGCTGGAAACTGGAGGCAGGAAAATGAAACAGAGGAGCCCGAGCACTGAGGGAGCCAAGGGTGAGGGGTCAGCTAAAGACAGAAAGCACTCCAAGAAGCCAGATTAGCAACAACAAAGACACGGGCTCCCCACTGCTGAGTTGGGAGGATGCAGACAGAGAAGCGTCCCTGCCAGTCTGCTTTTTATTGTGGAGATAAAGGTAACTCTAAACCCAGTTCTGCATCACAAAACTACTCTTCCTGCTGGGGGAGGAGGGGACCCAGCCTGTCTCCTAGTTCCCCCAGAAGCCTGGAGGGTGGGGGGAAAGGGAACTCCTAGGATAACCAATTTCGATTCCTGCCTCCCCTAGAGCCAAGTTAGGCCTCTCCCCCCAGGTCTGGGTGGAGAGTGGGGTGGTCTGGAGAGCAGCAGAAAGGTGGCAGGCGGCAAGTAGAGCCAGAGGCCTGTAAGGAGTTCCCCTTGCTGAAGAGCAGGGCAGAGTGCACGGACTGGGGGTGGGGGTGGGAGTGGGGTGAGGGAGGGAGGACTTAGCAAATGTCAGAGGAGTACCTGGGGCCGAGGGAGTCCACGCCCACATTCTAGCCTGCATGTTCACCTCACCTCGCCAGCTGCTTTCTGCCTCCTCTAGCCAGTCATGTGGACATTTGTGGAGCTACAAAAACTATGCTGGGCATGAAAGAAATTTCTTTATTTCGATATAGACACCATGGATTGCTAACTGATGCTCTGTTCCTCTTTGTATAGGTCCTGTTATGGTCCAGCCAAAGGTGGGGCCATCTCCAGCAGCTGTGTGGGAACTGAGGGCTTTAAGTAAAGACCTCGCACACTCTTTTTCACCCAAATTTTTCAGGTTCTTTAAAAATATATATTTTTAGCCTGACCTGTGGTGGCGCAGCGGATAAAGTGTCGACCTGGAATGCTGAGGTCGCCGGTTCAAAACCCTGGGCTTGCCCAGTCAAGGCACATATGGGAGTTGATGCTTTCTGCTCCTCCCCCCTTCTCTCTCCCTCTCTATCTCTCTCTTCTCAAACATGAATAAATAATAAAATAAAAATAATTAAAAAAAAATATATATATATATATATTTTATAAGCTGCCACTTCCTGGAGGCCAGGTATAAACAACCAATAACGTCTTGCTAGTGCCAGAAGGGAAGTATATTTCACTGGTAACCAGTACCACTCCCTAGCACAGCTCCAGGAGGCAGCCATTCACACTGTAGACTAAGTGACTGACAGACACCCTTCTCTCAAAGCAGCCAAGTGAATGAACCCCTTCTTTCTGGAGTTATATGGCATGGTGGCCCATCTGTTCTCACATTAAGCCTCAAGACGACCTTGACAAAAATCCTATCTTCCCATTTTCTATACAGGAAACCTGTCCAAGAACCACCACTCAGCCAGAGGGCCAGAGCTGAGATTATACACCTTATAAATCTGACATTCAGTGTTTTTCCCCTCAGTAGACCTGGCAGGTCTGGGGAGCAAAACCCTAACTCCTCCCGCCTCTCAGGACCTCTGCTCCTTCACTCCCACCTGCAAGATGGACCTTGGAAAATACTTGATTCACTAGGGTCTTCATCAGCTTAGCCTTACTTGTTTGAAATGTTGTAAAGCCAATAGCCACGGCCACCAATGCAGCCGCCTAGCCTGTGCAGGTTCAATTTGATTCGGACAGACGGTAATGAAACAACGAAGCCAAGAACTGGTGGGCCAATGGCTTTAATCCTAGCTTGCTCCTAGTGGGCAAGTAATATACACAGTGGGAAAACACTTCCCTTTCCGTTCAGGGTTCCCAAAGCCACTGACTTATCCGAGTTTCCTAGAATCAAAGGTTTTTACCTCACCAGCCTTATTCACCTCTGTTCCCCATTTCCTTCTCTCTGCACAAACTAGCTTCTCCTTCAGCATTCCACCATCTTGGCTGCTTCTCTCCTCAACATGGCCCTTCTCTGCTCTCCTCCAGCATGGGCTCTTCTGCCTCATTTTATAGTGTAGAAATCAAAACCTTTAATCCAATATACAAACAAGGAAGTCTCTGATACAAAGTCACTTATCTGAGGCATAATGGGATTCCTCATAAGAATGCACCACCCCACATCATGCAACAGTCAAGCGTGTGGGGAAAAGCTCAGTCTTAAAACTAAGCCTTCGCCAGAGTCCCCAAACTTTTTACACAGGGGGCCAGTTCACTGTCCCTCAGACCGTTGGAGGGCCGCCACATACAGTGCTCCTCTCACTGACCACCAATGAAAGAGGTGCCCCTTCCAGAAGTGTGGCAGGGGGCCAGATAAATGGCCTCAGGGGGCCGCATGTGGCCCGCGGGCCGTAGTTTGGGGATGCCTAAGTTAGGCTATAAGGACCCTGCCTGCTTACAGCCTGTCCCCCACACCCGATGCAAACTATAAGCGAGCAAACATATATATCATATTTACAAACTTATTTGACCAACAAATGTCTACTCGCACAGCCAATAAAACCACTAGACGCAGAGTGACTGCCTGCCTGTCCCTCCATATGTAGGTGTAAGGCCAGTGGTCACGGCCACCATCACAGCCGCCTGACTCTTGCAGGTTCGCATTTGATCCGGACAGACGGTAATGAAATTGTGGAGCCATAAACTGGTGGTCCATTTTCCTTTATTCTGACTCGCACCCAGCAAGCAAGTAAAAACACACAGCGGGAAACATTTCCCTTTCCATTCAGGCTCCCAAAGCCACTGACTCATCCAAGTTTCCTAGAATCAGAGGTTCTCACCTCTTTGCCTCCATTTTGGCTGCCTCCTCTCCCCCACATGGCCTCTCTGTCCCCCTGGAACGTGATCTCTCCATAATGGCCTCCTAGCTCTTCCTTTTAAAACTTTTTGGCACGAAGGCCTTCCCCCAACACATATTAGCATAACCAAGCCCCTTCCTAAGCAGGAAGGCAATCAGCCGCCCCACATGGGCAGCAGCCATCTTTAACAGAGTGAGCAAAATATACCTATCAGCCCGACAGTAGGGCATTACAGAAACATCTTGTTTATCCAGAAATCACTCATCTGACAATCCCATCAGCCATCTAGAGTCTGGGGAACAAATGAAGCAATGAATGAGAAGCCAAAACAGGCTTCAAAACACTGAGAGCCAAGTAACTGGCCCTCAAAGACCTTACTTGTTTTACACACATTTCTAACATGATGTCTCCCTGTCTCTATGGTACCCACCCAGTGGATTAGAACAGGTAAGTTAAGAAAAGATTGAGAGAGCTAACACAGGCAGCTGTGACAGCATCAGGAAGCGACAGATGATGGCAAGAGAAGACACAGAAATTCACAATTCAGAAAAGATTAGCCTTTTGAGACAAAAGGTGAACAGTATCAACAAAATCAACTGTTCAAATATGCACAACATGAAAGTCCATCTCCCTCCCGCCCTCCTCCAGGGCTGTGCATACCAGACTCTCCCCTTGGAGCAGCTCCTCTGACCATCTTCTCACATCTCCTTCCAGGACAGCTACCTGCGCAGGTGTGGCTGTGCAGAGGCCACCGGGAGGACCAGCAGTTTGTTCCCATCTACAGGGAGCTCACAGCCCCAAGCAGGGATGGGGTCAAGCCCTAGAAACTGCAAGATTTCCCATCTTAAAGACAGGATGCCACCAATAGTGGTTGTGACACTAGCTCCTCCTCCTCACAGTAATCTGCAGACTGAGCCTGGTGGAGCTCATCTTAATGATAGGGAAACCAAGACACAGAAATACCAAGACCCGCCTGAAGTCCTGGAGCCAGCGAGTGACATGGGCTTCCTCCTCTCAGAGGGTCTGTTTCCCAGGGCCACACTGCCTACCGCCAGTATGGTGAGACTCCAGTTCAATGCCAGGGCTCCAGCACTGAGGCAGGTGTCGTTCCTCATATGGTGGTGCTTCAGGAGCCCCAAACCAGCCATGGGGTGGCTGCCTGGCCCGCACCCCAGATTTGCACTGCCAGGAACAGCCCTCGTCAAAGGTCTCACATTTTGTGCTGCAGTTGTATATAATGACTCCACCACTGGTCAGCAATTGGCCCAGTAACCTTCATGACCAGCCATTACCAGGGACATGCCTGTCAGGGACCTGAAGTGTAAAATCTCACCATGAGGTTCTGGACATCAGTCCCAGCCTGGCTAATGTAGCTGCTCAGCAAGGAGACTCTGTATCTTGGCGGCCACCTTTGCAGGCAGTGAGGGCTGGGGTCCTGCCAGACCTACCGGACACAAAGCAAGGCCTGCTGCAGGCTCGAGACTTCGGCCATGGGCCAAGGACAGCTGAGCTGCCTCCTTTTGTTCTTTTTTTTTTTTTTTTTGTATTTTTCTGAAGTTGGAAACAGGGAGGCAGTCAGACTCCCGCATGCGCCCGACCGGGATCCACCCAGCATGCCCACCAGGGGGCAATGCTCGGCCCATCTGGGGCGTTGCTCTGTTGCAACCAGAGCCTTTCTAGCGCCTGAGGCAGAGGCCATGGAGCCATCCTCAGCGCCCGGGCCAACTTTGCTCCAATGGAGCCTCAGCTGCAGGAGGGAAAGAAAGAGACCGAGAGGAAGGAGAGGGGGAGGGATGGAGAAGCAGATGGGCGTCTCTCCTGTGTGCCCTGGCCAGGAATCAAACCTGGGACTTCTGCACGCCAGGCCGACACTCTACCACTGAGCCAACTGGCCAGGGCTGAGCTGCCTCCTTTTGGAGGGACGTCTGATTTCTCTATGCAACACATGGTTAGGCCCTAATGATAGAAGACACAAATTGGGAAACCAGCAAACACTTTGAATGTCTGGGCACACCACCTGGGGCTCCAAACCACACCATATCCTGCCAGGGACACAGGAAGGTCTTGCCAGAGCATCACGGCCCAGTTGGCAGGGCAGCTCCGTGAGGAATCTCTGCCCAGAACACAGCACTCCAAATACCCAATTCCCAGTGCCTCCCAGGTACCACAAAACTCAAGGCTAATGGTGACACCTATCCTGAAAAGGCATGGTGTGTACCACTGAGCTGAGGACGAGAAATGCACGTGGCAAGGTCCCTGATGGCATAAAGTCCCTGAAAATGGGGAAACGAGGGTGCTAAGAGTTTTTTATTCCAGAAGAGAAAAGCTTTATCCTCCAGGGTCCTCCCTCCTGACCAATCATCTGATGGTCAACTGATTCCATCCAATCTTCACTGAGCAAGCCCATGTGTGGCCTTGAGAACAGGCTGAGAGTGGAAGGCTGGAGACTGGGGCCTACTGGGGTCAACCGACTGCAAGAAGGGCCCCATCTCGCCCGCAGACAGCCGAATGCTTTTTAGGCCAGCCTGGGGGACTCAGTCCACGCTGGACCCTACAGAGCCTCACTGGAGAACATCCTCCACCCCCAATGAGAGAGCGCCAGCACTCCGCCCAGGAAGCAGAAGAGGCTTCCACAGCAGAGACCAGAAGTGGATGCTGGACACAGCAGAGCTTTGTTCCAACTTCCGCTATAAATTGTCATGCAGACGCTCTGTGAATGACACTGTTGTGGTATTTTAAGAAGATTCTACAAATAGCACAAACTCAGAATGGGCCTTAGAGCCCGCTCATAAATGTGCAGTGCCAAGGGTGGCCAGCCTGGGAGCTGCGGCCAGGACAGTGAGGCCTCACAGGGCAGGATGCTGGGTGACCTGGGCCTTTTCCGGAGCTCCATGGCCTCATCTCCCCAGACTCACCCCACCCCCTGGCCCCTAAGCTTCACTGAGAAGGAGCAGCTCCCCAGCCTCTCTGAATAAAGGGAGGGGTCCGTGACACCCTTTCCACATCTGCTACTCCTAGATTTTCAGGGATTTCCACGCTCTGCTGACGTCTTGTGGGTCACAGAGGAGGGGGGTACAGGAAGGATGTCCTTAGGTTTTCACCAGAAATCACTTTATTAGGTAGCCAGGGAAACCTCAAAGCCCCCGCTGCCAAGGACTAGTAATTGGAATCTTTCCATGAGCATTCTTCCTTGAGACCTGAATGACAGCTGAGGGGAGAGAACAAGATCCCAGACTTTGGAGTCATTCAGAGCTGGGTTCAAACTTAGTTTCATTGGGGTGGGGGGCATCTGGGTGGCCTGGGTCTCAGATCTCAGAGCCTCAACATCTTCATCTCTAAAACCAACATTATCATACCCCCCTGGCAGGGAAGGTTGAGAAATCTGAAACACAGCACATGCTGTGCTTGGCACAGTGAGCATTCGGCAAAAGCCGACCTCACCATTTACTGGACGGGTGAGTGTAGTCCATGCATAAAGTGTTCCTAAGCCAAGGCTAAAAAAACTGGAGGACATGAAGGGAACCTCTTTGAACCCTGTGTATAAACAGGGGCATCAGGATTGTGGAGTCAAGGCAAATGACCAAGGCAGGATAATAGAGAGGGCCATAGCCTGTGACAAAATAGAGGGAATTAAGTCTGAGCCCAATATGTCCCTTCCAGGACTTGGAAAATGTTGAGACAACAGGGAAAGGATCACTTTGTTGGAGCACATTCAGAGTAGGGCTACGTCCCAGGGGCGGACTATGCCCACCCAGCACTCAAAGGTGGCACAGAAGAGCCATCAGCTCCCTTCCCCAAACCTTATCCTTGCCTCGAATGACTCCTGAATGTCCTGCTCCTTCCTCCACTCAATGCTCTGGAGTAAGGAAGGTGAGACGCCCATTCCGTAAGTACCCCAGCACAGCTCTGTGCACAGAACCTGCCCTCCGTTCCTGTGGGCGGACTAAACCAGAACAAAGTATGGCAGTCTTGTTCAGAATCAAAAGGATCCCAGACTCCAGGGTCCATGGATGAACAACTCTCAGCTGTGACAAACTCTTTGGCCTTAGGCAAGTCACTTCCTCTTTTGGGGGGTCTTTTATAAAACCTCACTTGGGAAATGAGAAGGTGGGGCCAGGTGATCTCTGAGGGTCTCTCAGCTTACCCCTCTGAGCCTGTATGTTATAAGTACCGACAGTTTGCTCACTAGCAAGATAAAATTCAAAGTTTGAGTGGTGGATGTTCTCTGGAACCTACCCCTGAGAGACCTTCCTTGGAAAAGAGCATGTCTGTTCCCCAAATTGGACAGTAGCCTGTTTGCATGCAGGTGACCCTGGACACGGCTTCTGGGGCCTCTCTAAGGTATAGAAGGTGGTAGCGTCTCCCAGAGGGCCGCAGTAGCTCCAGCTGTCCTGGGGATGATAGTGCTGGTGGACACTCATCCTATGCTGGTCCTCTTCCTCCACGCCCTCGCTGCAGCAGGCACCTGGTGAGGCAGGGTTCTCACAGCCATGCAGAGGCCCAGAGCCCCATGCACCCACAGGGACACAGCCAGTCAAAGTGGGAATGTCACTTTGAAATGAAGGTGGCCTGACTCCAGCGCCGTTCATGCTGTCCTTGCACTCTGCACCCCCAGTCTACAAGAGGCTCACCCTCAGTCCAGATGAGCTGTGTGCTCTTGGAAAGAGACAGGCCTCTCACCATCTGACTCTCCTCATCAGGACACTGAGGAAGTGGACATGACTTACCCTTAAAGATCTCTCCTTGCTCCCAAGATCAGGGGCTCTCTGCCTCCAGAAGTTTCTGCAGCAGACTGGGTGGTGTTCACAGCCTAAAGAGTGGCTCCACAGAGACCAGCACCAATCAGAACAGAAGTGGACCATAAGCCCACGGCCAGGCACAAAGCTTCTGGCCCTAGATAGTGAAGATGCCGAGGGTCTCCAGGAAGGCTGGAGGGCAGGTGCACAGGGCCTCACACCAGCTCCTGACCCAAGCCTCATGCTCTGCACTTGCAGAGACAGTCTTACAGAGGGCAGCAGTCTTTGTGAAAAAGGGCACATCTGAGTTACAAAAGATGGAACTGAACTCACAGCAGTGGCTGTTCCTGCACAGCCCTGGTGGGTCAAAGTGAAAGCCAAGTTACTAAACACTCACTCCCCAAGGCTGGCTTCTGGGCCTCCGTGTGGGGAGCTGGCAAGCAGGGGCTGAAGCACAGCAGTCCCCCCCCCGCCCCTCCCCCCACGTGCAGTCTGTGTGAGTCTGAGCAGGCTCAGGGCAAGCTGGTGACAGGGTAGCTCCCAGCTCCAGGGACAGGCAGCAGCCCCCGGCCCAAGAAGAACTCTGACTGGATGGGGTGGGCAGGTCCTGTTGTGACTAACCCTTCAAGAGGAACTGAGCCTGACTAAAGCCACAAAGGAGAAGCTGCTGGTTTGTGACTGACCTTTGACTCTTTCCAAATTGGGTGTCGGCTTGGGAGTGCCCAGGCCTTTTGTTACAGGTTTCATTAGTAAAGGGCATCACTGATGTACGTTTCACTCTCACTTCAGGGTTTGCCACTGCCAGCTGTCAGAGTAAACACCTGGCTTTGTGCCGTGCAGTCTGAAATAAAAGGAGCACAGAGTGCATGTTAGCAGGGTGGACACGGGGCCAGACAGCCTGAATCGAAGCCTCAGCTCCAAGCGGCCTGGGGCAGGAAATGCCACTGAGAGTTTCCTCATCTCTAAAATGAGACCAACAATAAAATCCACTGGAAGCTTATTGTGTGGATTAAATAAATTCCTATATAGAAAGTGCTTAGCACAGGGTTTGGCACATAGTGAGTGCTATATATGTAGTAAGTTCTTTTATTGCAACAAAACGACACTGGCCTCATGATTTTATAGAGTTTAACCTACGTCTCAAGCCAATTATAACTATTTCCATTATTGGGCGTGTGTGTGTGCGCGCACAGGGACTCCAGCAACCTTACATAGAGGGACAATTTAATTCTTCCATTGTGATCCTGGTGAAGTTGCTGGTGTCCCAATGTCCAGATGAAGCCAGCCCTCTTTGGCTCAGAGAAGTAACATGTCCCGAGGCTACACAGACAATATGGGATAGAGCCAGAATTCAGAACAAGATCTGCCCAACTCCCAGCCATCCCAACACTTCACACTGCTAGGGTGAGGCCCAGCCTCAGGCACCTAAACTAACATTCAAGTCACCACTCAGCATCTAGGTGAGATTTAGGTAAAAAGGACAGGCCAGGGGAGAAGATCTAATTACCTGCTCACATACCTTGGTATGTATTAGCATCTCAGAAAGTCCCCAGAGCTACAATGGTATCTGTCTTACCACTCCCTGAAAAAGCCCCATATACAGAGCATTGTCATTATGGACCCTGACTCACTATATGGAAAAGCCCTGCTCCAGGGTATTTGTTGAAAACCATCAGTGGTAATTCTCTGACATTACAGTTGCCTAAAGGTATGATACTAATTGGAGCAAACACAAATTGGCTAAAGGGAAAATCTGGCAAATGAGAAATCTACTTGGGGCTCTGAAAAACTCTGACATGTTTCTGGAACTTGACAAGGCCATATACATGTATAGAGCTGTGCCCATTAGCGGGGAAGATCTGAGAAGTCCCCCATTTCTCACCTCTGGCTGATTTTGACTCCCTGAACAAGCAAGAAGTGAAGACTGAGGCAGAGTCATAAACCACATAAGCACTGAAGGTGTGCCTCAACACACACTCACACACACACACACACAAACACACACACTCAGCAAAGGGTAAAAGGCTTACTGGTTCAAGGCATTTAATTATATCTCTGACAAATCAGTAGCTAATCGCTAAATTAATTAAAAATAGACTTCAGTCTGTGGGTGCAAATCTCAGATTTTTCAGATTTAGTCCAGGAAGGTCACTAAATGGCTACGACTACAACACCTGCAGAGAAAAGGGTAGACTGTTTGCAGAGTTGCCATATTGTATTTTCTACAACAGCATTTTTCAGCCACCAGTCTGTGAACTGGCATCAGTCCACCAGAAATTTTGTCCCATTACACAAAAGAGTTAACCACTCTGATGTTGTATTAAGATTATAGTTGAAAAACACTGATCCGCTTTTTGACAAAAGATTACAAGACACAAAAAAAAAGAACGACACAAAGAAAATATATGGTCCATATACCAAAAAGAAGCAGTCAATAGAAACTATCTCGATCCAGATGTTAGACTTACTAGACAAAGACTTCAAATAGGGTATTATAAAGGTGGTCAAAGACTAAAGAAAACCATGTCTAAAAAATTAAAGGTAAACACAACAATGATATCTCAACAAATAGATAATATCATGAAAGGGATAGAAATTATAAAAAAGAAAAATAAACAATTCTAAAGTTTAAAAACTATAATATCTGAGGTGAAAACCCACTATAGAAACTCACTAGCATATTTAAACTGGCAAAAGAAAGAATTAGTAAACTTAAAGATAGGTCAACTGAGATTATCCAATCTGAGGAGCAAAAAGAAGAAGAAAAATGAATGAAGTCTCAGAGACTAGTGAGCCACCACCAAGTGTACCAACATACACATCATTGAATTCCTACACAAGTGGAGAGAAGAACAGAAAGAATATCTGAAGAAATATTGTTGAAAACTTCTCAAATCCAAGAATCTCAATGAATTCCAAGTATAATGAACTCAAAGAGATTCAAACCTAGACATATTATAGTAAATTTTACAAGGACAAAACAATCTTAAAAGAAGCAAAAGAAAAATGAGAAATCACATACAAGGCATTATCAATAAAATTAATGGTTGACTTTCATCAGAAACCATGGGCGTTAGAAGGAAGTGAGATGACATTTTTAAAATGCTGCAGGGGAAGGGGGGGAGAAAACTATCAACCAAGAATTTTATATCCAGGAAAACCATCCTTCAAAAACGAAGAGGTAATTAAGGCATTCCCAGATAAACTAAGAAAAAGTATTAAAGCCTGACCTGTGATGGTGCAGTGGATAGAGCATTGACCTGGAATGCTGAAGTTGCCAGTTTAAATCACCAGGCTTGCCCAGTCAAGGCACATACAAGAAGCAACTACTATGAGTTGATGCTTCCTATTCTTCTCCATTTCCCCACCTTTCTCTCTCTCTCCTCTCTGTAAATATCAATAAATAAGATCTTTTTTAAAAATTAAAAGAGAGAGAGAGAGAAAGAGACCATTCAACTCTCCATCCTAGTAGACATGTACTAAAAAAAAAAATCTAAGGGGAGTCCTTTAGGTAAAATGAAAGGACATTAGATAGTCACTCAAATCCACATAAAAATTATAAAGAAAACCAATAAAGGTGACTATATAGTTAAATATAAAAGATAACATAAATGTTTTTTTTAGGGCCCTGACTGGATAGCTCAGTTGGTTTGTGCATGTTCCTGATACGTGAAGGTTGTGGGTTCAATCCCTGGTCAGGGCACATACACAAACTAACTAACGAATGCATAAATAAGTTAAACAGATTGATGTTTTTTTCTCTTTCCCTCTCCCCCTTTCCTCCCTCTCTCTAAAAAAAAAATTAATTAATTAAAAATTTTTTAATATATATTTTAGCTCTTTTATCTGATTTAAAAGACAACTACATGAAGCAGTGTGGCAGACTGCGAGTTGACAAAAGCACTTCCAGTTTAAGACTTTTAAGCCAAAAGGAGAAGCTCTTCCCCACAACCTCTGATTGCTTGATTAAGTTGCTAAAGGCTATGCCTTTCTTCACACCTCTGCGTTAGCTGTGTTTCCACTCATCCCATCCTCCATGTCCCTTGAAGAGACTGGAGGCAGTTTTCTTTTTACCCTTTGTTTTGCAAAGTTAAGATATTATGCATGGTGGGGGTTTTCTGTACTTGGGAGAATTCTTGGTTTTCCTCAGAAATATGACTTTGTATCTAAGCTTTCTTTGTTTTGCTAATGACTTTGCTCTGCCATATAAATAAAGTAGTTTGAGGTGGAAACTTGCTCTTGCAAGCCATCAGCTGTGCAGTGGGTCTTCCAGATCCCACCCTTTTTCTTTCTGTGTTTATTTTCTAATCCTCAACAGTTCCCACCTGAGACCTACAAAATTACAAGTTGCAATGGTTTGCAATAAAGCAGTATTTATAAAATTGTGTTGACAGACTTAGAGTGTAAAAATATGTAATTAGTATTCCAATAAAGGCACGAGGAAGCTGAGAGGACAGTTATATTTGAGAGAAAATGTATCCTGTTGAAAGTAGTATTAATTTGAACTAGATTGTGTTAAATTAAGAAGATAACTGTGGGCTTGGCCTGTGGTGGTGCAGTGGACAGAGTGTCAACCTGGAATGCTAAAGTTGCTAGTTCAAAGCTCCGGACTTGCCTGGTCAAGGCACATATGGAAGTTGATGCTTCCTGCTCCTACCCCCATCCCCCCATCTTTCTAAAAAAAATGAATAAGTAAAAAAAATCTTTTAAAAAAAGGGAAAAAAGATAACTGTGCCTGGCCTGTGGTGGCGCAGTGGATCAAGTGTCGACCTGGAATGCTGAGGTCGCCGGGTCCAGGGCCCAGGCTTGCCTGGTCAAAGCACACACAAGAAGGAACTACTACAGGTTGATGCAAGCTGCTCTTTCCCCCCACCTTTCTCTCTCTCTCTTCTTTTCTCTAAAATAAAAGAATTAAATCTTATATTTAAAAAAAGATAACTATATTCCCAATAATGACCACTCAGAAAACAACTACAAAAAAATACTATGAAGAAACAATAAGAAAATTAAAATGTTACAGTAGAAAATGCCAATTTAACACTAAAAGAAGGTAATAAGGGAGGAATAAAATAAAAAAGACAGACTTATAGAAAACAAACAGCAAAGTGGCATAAAACTATCTCATCAGGCCTGACCTGTGATGGCACAGTGGATAATGCATGGACCTGGAATGTTGAGGTCACCAGTTCAAAACTCTGGGCTTGCCCCATCAAAGCACATATGAGAAGCCACTACTACGATTTGATGCTTCCTTCCCCTCTCCTGCCTTCTTTCTCTCTTTCTCTCTCTCTCTCTCTCTCTCTCTCTCTCTCTCTCTCTCTCCTCCCTCTAAAATCAATAAATTAAATACTTAAAAGTTTTTTTAAAAACTACCTTATCCGTAATTACAATAAATGTAAATGTACTGACCACACCACCAAAAAGGCAATGACTGATGTGATAGATTTAAAATACAAACAATTTTTTCTATAAGAGACACATTTAGATTTAAAAACTCAAATAGGTTAAAAGTGAAATGATGAGAAAAGATATATCATGCAAACATAGAGAGCTAGATGTTTCAAGATATATCATGCAAAACCCAAAATAGAGCTAGAATAGCTATATAAATATCAGACAAAATAGACGTTAAGACAGAAATGTTACTAGAGACAATAAAGAATATCTTGTAATGATAAAAGGTTTGATCTAGCAAGAAGATTTAACAACTATAAACAAATATGCCCTTAACAACAGAGCTCCATAATTCATAAAATAAAAATGAACAGAACTGATTTGAGATTCTTCAGTAATAATTGGAGACTTTAATATTCCATTTCAATAACAGCTAGAATAAGTAGACAGAAAATAAGGACACAGAAGACTTGAACAACACAAAGAACAAGTTTGATCTAATATATACCTATAGGACAACCAATGACAGCAAAATTCTCATCTTTTTCTAGTGCACATGAGCCTGACCTGTGGTGGCACAGTGGATAAAGCGTCTACTTGAAACCCTGAAGTTGCTGGTTTGAAACCCTGGGCTTGCCTGGTCAAAGCACATATGGAAGTTGATGCTTCCTGCTCCTCCCCATTCTCTCTCTCTCTCTTTCCCTCTCTCTCTCTCTTTCTTCTCTCTAAAATAAATTTTTAAAAAAGAGTCTAGTGTACATGGAACATTTTCCAGGATAGACCAAATGCTAGATCATAAACCAAGTTTTTAACACTTCAAGAATTGACTAAAACAAAATATTAAAGTATATTCACCAACTACAGAACAATAGAATTAGAAATCAATTAAAAAAGAAAATATGGAGAATTCATAAGTATGTGAAAGTTAAGCAACTCAGTCATAAATAACCAAAGAAGAATTCACAACAGAAATTTACGAAACCCTTGAAGGTGAATAAAAATGAAAGCAGGCCTGACCTGTGGTGGCGCAGTGGATAAAGTCTCGACCTGGAACACTGAGGTCACTGGTCTGAAACCCTGGGCTTGCCCGGTCAAGGCACATATGGGAGTTGATGCTTCCTGCTCCTCCCCCCTTCTCTCTCTCTCTCTCTCTCTCCCCCTCTCTAAAAGGAATAAATAAAATCTTTTTAAAAACTCTAAAAAATTAAAAACACAACATATTAAAACTTATGGGATGCAGAGTGCTTAAAAGGAAACTTATAGCTATAAATTCATAATGTAAATTTCATTACATTATAAATGAAAAAAGATCTGGCCCGGGCTGGATGTCTCACTTGGTTGGAATATTGTCCCAATATGCAAAGGGCTGTGGGTTCGATCCCCGGTCATTACACCTGCAGGAATAGACTAATGTTTCTTTCTCTCTCTCTCTCTCTCTCTCTCTCTCTCTTTCTCTCCTCCCCTTCCTTCCTCTAAAATCAATCAATAAATTTTTAAAAAAGAATATTAAAAGAATAAAAGATCTCAAATCAATAACCTAACATTATACCTTAAGAAACTAGAAAAAAACTCTGACCAAACCAAAATAAACAGATGGAAAGAAATAATTAAGATTAGAGTAAGCCTGACCAGGTGGTGGAGCAGTGGATAGAGCGTCGGACTGGGACCCGGAGAAGCCAGGTTCAAAACCCTGAAGTCGTTGGCTTTAGCATGGGCTCATCCGGCTTGAGCATGGGCTCACCAGCTTGAGCAAGAGGTCACTGGCTTGAGCATGGGATCATAGACATGACCCCATGGTCAATGGCTTGAGCCCAAAGATTGCTGGCTTGAAGTCCAAGGTTGCTGGCTTGAGCCCAAGGTTGCTGGCTTGAGCAAGGGATCACTCATTCTGCTGTAGCCACCCAGTCAAGGCACATATGAGAAAGCAATCAATGAACAACTAAGGAGCTGCAATGAAGAATTGATGCTTCTCATATCTCTCCCTTCCTGTATGCCTGTCCCTATCCATTCCTCTCTCTGACTCTCTCTCTGTCTCTGTCAAAAAAAAAAAAAAGATTAGAGTGAAAATAAATAATATAAAGACTAAAAAGAATAGAGGAAAGTCAATAAAAATAGAAGTTGGTTCTTTGAAAAGATTACCGCATTTGACAAACTAGCTGGAATGACCAAGTAAAATAGGAGAAGGCTCAAATGACTGAAGTTGGGAATGCAAGAGCAGACAGCTCTGCCAATCTCACAGAAATAAAAAGGATCCTAAGGGAGTAATATTCAAAAAACTGTATGCCAACAATTATATAACTTAAATAAAATAGACAAAATCTAGAAAGACATTACTAAAACCAACTCAAGAAATAGAAAATCTAAATAAACCTTTAACAAGAGCTGAATAATTTCAATAGGCCTAAAAATATTTCACTGAAGAATTCTAGCAATCATTTAAAGAGAATTAATACAAGACAGTTTCACTGGTGAATTCTGCCAAGCATTTGAAGAATTAATATCAACTGTTCACAAACAGTTCCAGAAAATAGAAGAGGAGTGAACAGTGCCCAACTCCCGTGCCACCAGTATTGCTCTGATAACCAAACAAGACATTGTGAGAAAACTACAAACCAACACCATTTATAAACACACACACAAATCCACAATGAAACACTAGCAAAATGTGTCAAAGGACAAAATATGGTACCAAGGAAAGAGCCAGGACATGAACCTGGGAAAAGAGCCCATTATAGAATGCTCACAATTACTACATGTCACTCAACTGCAAAACATCAATTGCTTTCTTTTTTTTTTTTCCCCCAAACACTATTTTATTTTATTATTTTTTATTTTTTTTAAATAAATTTTTATTTTAATGGGGTGACATCAATAAATCAGGGTACATACATTCAAAGAAAACATTTCCAGGTTATCTTGTCATTTAGTTCTGTTGCATACCCATCACCCAAAGAGAGATCGTCGTCCTCCCAGAGATAAATATCAGAGTAAATAAAATTGTGATGAAATAAAAAAAATACTAGCAAAATGCAATCCAAAACCATTTATTAACCGAAGAATGGTTAAATAAAATGTGGTATATTCATATTAAGACTATATTCAACCATGAAATGAAGTGAAGTAGTGATACATGCTACAACATGGATGAACCTTGAAAAAAATATGCTAAGTTAAAGAAGTCAATCACAAAAGACCAAATATTATAGAAAAGTAGTTTAGTGGAGCACCTGGTGTACAGGACAAAGGGGGGAGTGGTCTTTTTTTCTTTTAATTTTTTTTTATTTATTCATTTTTAGAGAGAGAGGAGAGAGAGAAGGGGGGAGGAGCAGGAAGCATCAACTCCCATATGTGCCTTGACCAGGCAAGCCCGGGGTTTTGAACCAGTGACCTCAGCATTCCAGGTCGATGCTTTATCCACTGCACCACCATATGTCAGACGAGAGTGTTCTTAGGAATGGGAAGTGACAGCATATGGGCATGGGGTTTATTTGGGGTGTAATGAAAATGTTTTAAAATTAGATTATGTTGTCAGTGGTAGAGTGTTGGCCCAGCATCTGGATGTCCAGAGTTCGATTCCTGGTCGGGGCACACAGGATAAGCAACCATCTGCTTCTTCCGTGTCTCCTCTTCTTTCCTTCTTCCCCTCCTGCAGCCAGTAGCTCAACTGGTTCAAGTGTGGCCCCGGACACTGAGGATGGCTCAGTTGGTCCAAGCTCATTGGCCTCAGGCACTAAAAATAGCTCAGTACTAAGCATCAGCCCCAGACAGGGTTACTGGGTAGATCCTGGTTGGGGCACATGTAGGAGTCTACCTCACTATCTCCCTTCTTCTCACCAATAGAAAAAAAAAAAGATTATGGTGATGGTTGCAAAACTGTGAATATGCTAAAATTACTGAGTGGTACAGTCTTCTACGTGGATAAATTCTGATATGTGAAATAAATCTTAAAGCTGTTTTAAAAAGAGTCTGGAGCCTGACCAGGCGGTGGCGCAGTGGATAGAGTGTTGGACTGGGATGCGGAGGACCCAAGTTCGAGACCCCGAGGTCGCCAGCTTGAGCACCGACTAATCTGGTTTGAGTAGAAGCTCACCAGCTTGGACCCAAGGTCTCTGGCTCCAGCAAGGGGTTACTCAGTCTGCTGTAGCCCCACGGTCAAGGCACATGTGAGAAAGCAATCAATGAACAACTAAGGTGTCCCAACAAAAAACTAATGATTGATGCTTCTCATCTCTCTCCGTTCCTGTCTGTCTGTCCCTATCTATCCCTCTCTCTGACTCTCTCTCTCTCTGTCTCTGTTTAAAAAAAAAAAAAAAAAAGAGTCTGGAGACGGGGTGTTTGTGGGAGAGCTCATGCGAAAGATGTAACTGAGTCAGGGTAAGCACAAACTGCAGAGCTGGGCTGGGGAAGGCAGGGTAAGGAGAACTATTTTAGGGGTTCACTTCATTTGCATGTTCCTCACTTTGGCCTCAAGATTCCTGAAGAAGAATCCCCTTATAGGCGCAAGGACCACAGACTAACAAGATGAGAAAATACCCCACCAGACATTTTCTTTGTCCCTTGAGTTCAGGACTCTTGAGCTGTCTGGAAAGCTTCTGATCCTAATGGTCAATAGAATGGACTTCAGGCTTCTCCGGGACTGGCTCTTCTCTGGGGCCGTAAGTCCACCAACACCACCGCCATCCCCCCACCAACCCCCAGGGGTCAGCAGTGTTGACTGTGGCTATGTGCTGGTTAAACAGATCTGTTCATAAACTTTGTCCAAGGGGAGCCACTGACCTTGCTGTCTTACATCCCCCCCCACACACACAACCAAATGACCGCTGGCTGAGCCCCTCCCTCAGTGGCAGGGAAAGGGCATTTGTCCTTCTAATGTCTGCTACTAGAACCACCATGCTTCTTCAGAGAACACCTGAGCTTGAGGCTGACACAAACCCTGCAGATCAGGTGTCTTGCTGGTTTCCTCTTTACAAAGGAGCTAACTAAGATTCTGAGTGGTAACCAAGCTAGAAAGGGGTGGAGCTGGGACTATCACTGGGCCTTCTGACAACTCTTGAGGTCGACATACCTGTCCCTATTTATAGATGGAGACGCCAAGGATCAGAGAAGTGACAGGCAGTCAGTCTGTGGTCGCCTGGCCAGGAAATGGAACCAAATCCTCTGCCTGAGGCTGGTGCTTCTTGAAAAATTCACAGGACTGCCCTCTGCCCACGACACTTGAATGAAAAAGAAGTAACAAAAAGGGACACTTCTCAGAAACAGAGTAGGCCCCATGCAAACCCTGAGCTACAGAGGGGAGGCCTTAGCACCCTTGCCCATGAGAGCAGTCCCTGCAGTCTAAGGCTCTAAGAGTTCACTGTGGATGCCATTCATTTCTGAGCATCTGTGTTCCGGAAGCAATGCAAGCCCGTGGGCAAGTTGGACAGTCACTGCTGCTGCTAGGGAATGGGCCGAGGCAGGTCCAGTGGAAGACCCATCAAGAGGTCATGAGTGCAGCGAAACAGCATCCTGACAGCTGGACAGGCTGCTTGGCACGGGAGACAGACAAGCAGGGGGACTCAGACACATTGTGGAAATAGACATGGTGGGACTTGGGGACAGCAAACTGGAGCAGAAGGACAAAGTCAAGAGTCCGGTTTAGTCTGATTAGCTTCGGCACATCTGTAATCCAAAAGACACCCAATGGAGGAGTCAAGTGGGTCTGGTGCTCAGAGTGAGCCTGGACTAAGAAATGATCCATGGTTCTGAAGTTTGCTAGCAAGAGGGCAGAGTGGGTGGGGGCAGAAGTGAGCTGGGGAGCACCTGCTTGTGCAGGTCCCTGGGGTATCCACAGAGAAGGAGCAGTGGGCGGGGGGGGGGGGAATGGACCCTGCGCTGGCCCAGCCGCAGCAGCCCTCCACTGCTCCTACTGCCGGGGGCCTAGAGACACCGCCTTACTGCCTCTGCTGCGCTGGCTGCTCCTCCCTTAAGACTCAGCACAGGCGCCCGTCAGCCTGGACATTCTCTGAACCCACTGTCTTGCTTGTGTCAATGCACTTCTTCTTGGCCTGCAGCATCACTGACTGTTTCCTGGGTCTCCACTTGGCCAGGCAATGAGCACAGTGGGGGCAGATGCTGCACCCCCACCCCCAGCTCTTGATCCTCATACCAGGAAGGAGGCCTAACAGTGATCTTATAAGACTTCATGAAAAATGGAACTTTCTCCAGAAGGTGGGCTCAGAGGCTGTCTGGGAATTTACATAATAGAACCAGTTCCATCATCCCCACCCAGTGATAACTACACCTCTCTCCACCTCCCTCTGGGACAGGAAGGGGCACTGAGTGCAGGGCAGCTATGCTCCTGCCTGGCCCACTGGCCTCTGCACCCTGGCTGCCAGGTGCCCTGACAAAGCCTTTGTCCACCAGGGAAGGATCACGGAGTCCATGCCCAGTGCCTCACTGTATCACAACAGAGAGCTACACCAAGCGGGCTGGACTCTCCCAACTGGGCTACCGCTGGGGTCCTGAAGGTGACACGGACAGGTGAAGATGACATGGACAGGTGAAGGTGAGCATGATCGTTTTCCCTGTCTCTGCTACGCCCACTGCTCTCTTGCCAATGTTCACTGAGCATGGAGTCTCTGCTGAGCATGGTGCCAGATCACAGCAGTGACAAGATGACTATGAGCTAGGGTGACAGTCCCAGACCAACCAGGCCCTGGAGAAGGAAATGGATTGGGATCACGAAAGGGGGATGAGAGGGTGACAACACCAGCAGGGCTTTGTTCTAGAGGCACTGTGTGGCCAAGGCAGAATCTGAGAAGGGACATAACACGACAAGGGCTATGCATGAGGTGCTGGTCTGGGCAATGGAATAGAAAAAACAAGGATGAACTCAGAATACCAGGCAGAAAGCCAGCACAGTTGAGATGATGAGGGTCTGTACAGGTGCCACAGTAGCCTCGGAGGCAGGGATGGGGACACTGTCCTGGGCAAGAGCACAGGAGACATCAACCTTTGGTGGTGGGAAATGAAGCACAGGGCAGGGCTGAGAGCCAGGAAACCTGGAGGAGGGCAGACAGGAATGCAGAACTTCAGCCCTAAGTACTGAATTTGCAAGCTGGAGATAGGCATTGCAGATGATTCCAGGGACTGTGGCTCAGAGGCGATGAAAACCCCCAGGGACCTGGGGGATACTGATGGAAAGAGCTCAGAAGGTGAAACAAACAGAATTACCAGCTGAGTGCAGTGTACTAAAGGGGGCAGGGTGGTGGAGAGGGGCGGGCCAAGGAGAGGTAGAAGTCCTGGCGCTCTCAGGTGCTCAGAGAGCCAGGATTGGGCACCAGGTCCAGCACGGTGACAGGGATAAGTGCAGGAAGAGGACAGGGGGAAGGTAGGCCAGGCAGACTACTCCTGGGGACCTGTGGGCAGAGGAAAGGAGAGAGGGGCAGGGCTTGTGAGCACACAGGGAAAAGAGATTGACTTTTTGAAAAATGTTCTGATGAATGACTCAGGCAGGCTTGTGGGCGAATGAGAATCCAGTGGAAGAAAGGGTGAGGGTATTGGGGAAAGAGGGGACATGGCAGGGAGCAAGATCCCAGAAGACAGAGAAGGCTCCCCATGCTAAAACCAGTGGGAAGTGTTACGGGAGGGGGGGGATGTGAGGGTGAAGTGGCAGCAGGAGGCCAGCACTCCTCAAAGGTGCTAGTGGGGCCCGCCAGTCTGCCCTGGAGTCCTCTCTGGCCTCAAATAAAAGCTACCTCAGTGCAATACTCTTGTCCCACTTCCACCACGTCTCAGCCTTGGGCCACAGTGCAAAGTTGAAAAAAATGAAATTTGCCATCACAGAGACCCTCCCCACATACACACCAAGCCCTATGTGGCAGAAGCGTCTGAAACATCACCCAGAAACAATGAAACCAGACAATGTCCGCAGAGTTCAGAACAAGTACGCTTACCTCTGCTTGAAGGAGTAGCACTTCCCCACATGCACATCAGATCCTGTTCACTGACCTTGCAGCTTCTCCATCTGCAGCCAGGTGCCTTGTATCTGACGGTGTCATTAATATCACAACCTCTCACTCTGAAAAGCACCTGGGCATCTCCGCCCACGCTCTGCAGCTACTGGGGATAGCCTGTGTCTCCTGGGAGAGTACTCTAGATTTTATTTGACTTTTTTATTTTACTTTACTTTATTTTATTTTATTTATTTATTGAGAGAGGCAGGGAGAGAGAGACAGGAACGTCCAGCTGCTCCCATGTGTGCCCTGACCATGGAATTGAACCAGCAACCTCTGTGCACCAGGGCGACACTCCAACCAACTGAGATATCTGACCAGGCCTTAATTTTTTATTTTCAGAGAGACAGAGAGTGGAAGGGAGAGAGAAGGGAAGGGGGAAAGGAAGCATTCATTTGTCTTTCCACTCATTCGCTGCTTCCCATGTGTGCCCTGGCTGGGGATCGAACCTGCAACCTTGTTCCTGAACAACATTCTCACAGGCTTTGGCTTTTAAAAGCACTATGGGGACTCTGGAACATGATATATTTTTGCTGCTTTCTTCATGGTGTTTGTGATTTATTATTTGAGTTTTTCTACTTTAATGAGTACATTTTGACATAGGGACAACATGGTCAAATATCCTGTTTAAAAGTTCTGATTCAGAATTATCCAAGAATAAACAATAATAACAGCCGTTGTATTGGGAAATTTTAAACTCTATCAATGACTAATAGACTCTCTTTTGATCTTTTCTTAAATAAAATACATATAAATATCTCTGCTCTGGAAAGTCCTGAACACACAGCACACACATACACACAACCCTCCCTGCTTGGGAAGAGAAGCACGACATCTCTGCTCTGGAAAGTCCTGAACACACAGCGCACACATACACACAACCCTCCCTGCTTGGGAACAGAAGCACGACATCTCTGCTCTGGAAAGTCCTGAACACACAGCGCACACATACACACAACCCTCCCTGCTTGGGAACAGAAGCACGACATCTCTGCTCTGGAAAGTCCTGAACACACAGCACACACATACACACAACCCTCCCTGCTTGGGAACAGAAGCATGACATCTCTGCAATGGCAAGTGAATCAGTTAATGTCTAAAAGCAGAATTTCTCAAAATGCGTCACAAGATGTGGGTGTCATGAGCTGCTCCATGAAAAGTGGGCTCCCTGGGCAAAGGCCTGGAGAGCGTGCCTACACACCACCTGACTTAGAGACACACAATCATATCAAGGTGGTATAAGCTCTGAGAAGTCTTGCAGTGAAAAACCTCCCCAACTTTGATGACTCACAATTTCTGAGGTTATTTGACCAATAAATCCTCTCCCCGGTGTATGGCAGAACTCATTTTGAACGTTGGTCCAAACTGTCCACTACCTAGCCAGACTGGCCACAAGTTCAAATTTGTTAAAAGAGGCAACTCCTAAACATTTAGAGATTTTATGTTAAAAAACCAAATGGTTGCTTTCCTTGAATCATAGATGATCCTTCCCACTTCACAATGGCTGGCTGCCTGCTTTGGACAAGGCAAGTGCACTCTAACACCACAGTGCTCCTGGCCCAGCTTGTCCCAGGTCCCAGGCTGTGACAGCCTTGCCAATTTACAAGGGCTGGGGTACCATGTGAGCCCTTCAGACCGGGTCCCTGCTCCTGGAGGTGGGTGGGAGGGTGGGGACAAGCTGAGAAACACTCCTATACCAGACTTGTTCTTCACCTGGATCAGTACAGTCTGGGGCACAGCCCCAAAGTAGCAGGAGTTGTCCCTGGCTCCCTTATGGGACTGCAAGTAGAGTAGGTAAGAGACTAAAGCCTTGTAATCCACCCATGCTTCTGGGACTCAGGCTCTGCTCTCTGCCTTGTTTCCTGAGGAAGGGTCAGGAAAGACAAAACCTGCTCCAGCCCAGACAGCCCACCCACCCAGTAAAATCTTTCTTGTTTTGCTCTAGGCCTTGATCTACGCTCAACCAGCTTGCAGCCAGACCCTGGTGTCTGAGTCCTGTTGAAACAGCCAAGACAGGCCTGCCCTCAGTCGCCTCTAAACATGTAAAACCCACGTGCAAAAATTTTCTTCTTCTTTAAATCAAATGTTAGAACAACTGTCGCTTGTGAACACCACCATGAGACTATTCCCATTTACTATTTGGTTTTGGCTACACAATGAATGGCTCAACTACAATACAAACAGGATCTTTCTCATTTCAGGATTCACTTCTCTTTCTTTGCTCCAAATGTCCTTTCTGCTTAAATGTAAGATCCCATTTAGCTTTTCCTATTTATTTATGATACATGCTATAAGCTACTGCGAACCCCTTGTGAAAGGGCCTGCACAGGTATGTCATTATTACTGGACAAGAGTCCCTCGGGCTGCTTGACACATTCACATACCTTTCCTATATCTGGATTCAAGATACAATATTCAAGCAACAGGGAGCTGGCGCCCATGCTGGTAAAGCCTGCACTTACCTTACAGTTTACAGGCAAGGCTTTCCAGCTCACCTAGCCATAGCAGTCACTTGGAGAAGTCCTTAAACACACAGCTACCAGGCCCATCCCCACAGCCTATCCAGCCTCTTCAGGTGCGATATGGCCCAGAGATCTGAGTGTTTAGGAAGGGGCGGGGAGCGGATGAATTTTAGGGTCAGACGAATGTGGAAAGAGCCGCTGCATAGGGACGCCCATCTACGTTTCAGAAAATCATCGCGATCGTCTCAGTCAGTCACAGGTTAAGTCGGAAGAACGACTGGGCAAGGAGGCCAGACCTCAAGCGGCTGCCTACGTTCTTGGCGTTTTTTCTGCTTGGAGCCAGCCCTCTCCCCGCTGCTGCGCAGCGCTCTGCAGGCAGCTCCCCTCGCAGGTTCTGCTGAGACTTTTGGAAAAATCAGAGTCAGGGTCCCCGGGTCCTAGTTGGTGACAGAGGCGGCAAAGAGAATGAATGGGCCCGCTCCCGGGCGATTAAGCCGAAGAGGCGGTGCCAGGAGCGGCCGGGCTCCCTCCGCAAAGAACCTCCGCCCCGGCGGTGAACTTGGCAGACTCGCAGCGGCGCGCGGTCCGCTGCCCTCATGTCCTGGGCCGGACTCCACGCCCCAGACGGCAGCGCGAAGCGAAAGGAGCAACTGGACGCGCACTGCCAAGTCCGGAGACTCGGGGACATGTAGCCAACCTGAGCCCTGTGTGAGGCTGAGGCAGGTGTCAGGCGGTCCTGGGACAATGGCAGGCAAGTCCCCGACGAGGGGCCGGCAGCCCCCAGCCGCAGTGGGAGGGAGCGGCGGCGCGCCCCGCACCGGAGCGCAGGGTCCCGAGCCCGCGGTGCACGTGCGCGCCCAAGAGTTACCTTTGGGCGCTCGCAGGTGTCCTCTGCAGTCCTTGCAGCAGCACAGCCCCATGGCAGCTACGCCGCCAGCTGCCGGCGCCCCCGAGGGCAGTGCCCAGCCGGGAGTGGCGCGAGCGCGGAACCGCCAATCCGGGCTCCCTCGCCCTCACGCTCCGTCCAGGCCCCAAGCCACCGGCATCCCGGCTTGCGGGCAGACCCTGCTAATCTACAGGAGAACGCGCAGATGACTCCGCGCAGACCGCGCCGGCCAGCTTTTATCTCTGCGCGCGGGAGCGGTCGGCCCAGCTCCTGCCCTTACCGTCACCCTCGCGACCCGTTACTCTGCTGGGGGCGCCAAGCCGCGCGCTCCCCGGGGAAGGCCAGAGGGCGCCTACGAGCAGGCGCGGTCTCCGCTCCCTCCGCCCCGGGGAGCCAGCGAAGGGGGGGCAACACTGACCTGACCAATGCGCGCAGATAAAAGAAGTATCCCACTCTGCTTGGTCGGCGCTATCCCGCCCCCATCCTCTGACCTCCGGAGTGACCTGCTGGGCGGATACCAACGCTCTCCTCCCCCCTCCCCGCCCCTCCGCTCACCTGCACTCGACAACTATGCTAGTGGAAAAAGGGGGTTTGCCCAGGCAACCCCCACCCTGGCTGTGTGACTTGGAGTAAGCCACTTCCCTTCTAAGACTGTTTCTTCACTTGAAAAGGGAGGGAAACGGCACTGTTTTAGATGTCATGTAGCACAAATTCAAAGTTTGATGGTATCAAGTTATTTAAATACTTGGTGCTTAGTTTCCCCATCTATAAAAACCGAAAAAATCGTAGAACTGCTTCATTGGAGCCAAGCTGACCCTTGAATTGCATGGGGTCCACTTATAGCTGGATTTTTTTCAATAAATACGTTCAGTTTTGTAAATATAGTTTCTCTTCCCTATGATTTTCTTAGGAACATTTTTTCTAGCTTACTTTAACGTAAGAATACAATATAAATATAAAATGTGTGTTAATCCACAGTTTAGGTTGTCAGGAAGGCTTCCTGTCAACAGTAGACTAATAGTAGTTAAGTTTTAGGGGAATCAAAAGTTATAGGTAGATTTTCAACTAGAAAAGGTATTGGCGCCCCTAATCCCCACATTGTTCGACTTTTGTTTTTTATTTTTATTTTTACAGGGACAGAGAGAGAGTCAGAGAGAGGGATAGACAGGGACAGACAGACAGGAATGGCGAGAGATGAGAAGCATCAATCATCACTTTTTCATTGCGACACCTTAGTTGTTCCTTGATTATTTTCTCATATGTGCCTTGACCGCAGGGCTACAGCAGACCGAGTAACCCCTTGCTTGAGCCAGCGACCTTGGGTCCAAGCTGGTGAGCTTTGCTCAAACCAGATGAGCCCGTGCTCAAGCTGGTGACCTCGGGGTCTCGAACCTGGTCCTCTGCATCCCAGTCCGACGCTCTGTCCACTGCGCCACTGCCTGGTCAGGGTGAGTTTTATATATGTAAGTTAGAACACAACTGGCACGTTGCTGAGTGCTTTGTAATTGACCTGTCATGTTTAAGTGTTGGTGAGAATTTAGGCAAAGAGGTGCTTTTGTTGTGAAGGTGTGTTTTTGGTACAATCACTTTGGAAGGTAATATGTGAACTGTTTATTGAAACTAAAAATACACATACCCTGGGACCAAGCAATTCCATTTATCAGTATGTACCCCACAGAAATGCCTGCCCACATGCCTGGGAAAACCTTTACAAGGCTATTCATCAGTAAAGCGATTATCAAATGTACTGGCATTTTCAGAAAATTAAATACTGTCTTAAAGGAGGGAGCTGGAGCTGAATATTTGAGATCTATGGATTCATCTCACGTACGTAAAACGCACACCCACAAAATATCCCTATGGTGTTCACTCAATGCTGGGCACTACTCTAGGCACCAGGGCCTGCAATAATACTTGGGGCAAAAACAGGAGTAGTTCCCTCCATGGAGAGAGCGAATGACAAGAATGGATTAAAGTGGGTGGCAAGATACCTGACCAGGAGGTGGTGCAAGTATCTATCAGGGATGCTGAGGACCCAGATTTGAAGCCTGGAGGTCACTAGCTTGAGTGTGGTATCACAGACATGACAACATGATCTCTGGCTTGAGCCCAATGTCACTTGCTTGAGCCCAAGGTTGCTGCCTTAAGAAGGGGTCACTGGCTCAGCTGGAGCCCCTCCATCAAAGTACATATGAGAAGCAATCAATGAACAACTAAAGTACCTCAACTATGAATTGATACTTCTCATATCTATGTCTCTCACTCTGTCTTAAAAAAAAAAAAAAAAAAGAGTGGGTGTCAAGAGACTTTAGTGTTTTTAGAGTGATCTAATTTCTCAAAAGGAAGTTATATTTATATATTATTGTGTAATTAAACAATCAAGTGAGAGAAATTCTATCAAGTGTCAGGCACAGAGTAGGGGTCTTGATACCAGGTTCTTTCTCACTCAGTTCCTAGGACCTCTCCTTGAGCCTGAAACAGGACTGTGGTAAACCTCTGAGGGCTTGGCTTTTCGGCTTGACTAGATTTACTACCTTTCATCCCACCCTCACCCCATCTTGGAAAAACCTCTGGTGTCCACAGGGAAAGCAGTGACGAGGCCAGGCCTGAGGCAAAGGCAGCCTGAAGCTCAGAGCAGAAGAGTTAAGTTGCTTGTGGGATGGAAGGAAGGAAAGAATGAGAGCAGGGAAGAGGTTTTCTCAGGAGTTCAGTCTTATTCAAGAGGGAGATTAACAGAGGAGCAATTTCTGCTTCCCTCTCCCTTAACTGTCTGGAAAGACCAGGATGAGGCTTATTTGAAGGGAAAGGAAGGCTGTCCTGCAGTGGATCCAGAAAGATCTCACTTCATGACAGTTATGCAGGGGTTACAAAGAGGGAGGAACTGAGAAAAAACAGGGAGACCTGACATTTGGTTGCTGCCAAGTCATTTTAAACAGTTTTAGCACCAGGCAAGATGACTTAGTCACAGCGGGCTTAATGAGGCCCAAGAATTCCAAGCTAGAACTTGCATTCAAGGAGAGCATGTGTGGGGAGCAAGCCCCCAGGAGATTGTCCAACAGCCAAGTCCTACATTTGGAAAGGAAGATTTAAAAGAAAACATCACACTGCGGCCACTGTGGACTGTTGTTTATCTTCCTAAAAGGAAGTAGCAAAACGAGATCATTTCAAATGAGCCTATTATGGAGGGTCAGCACCTTCACTGAACTGTTCAAATATATTTGTGGATACTCAAGTTTTCAAAGTGGCTTTAAATGTCAACTTCCCAGGGCCGTTTAGGTGTTAGAAAGCAAGGCAAGAGCTCCTATTATTATCACTTTTGGTCTTACATAGTTTACTTCCTGATTACACATGGTCTTTTCATACTTTTCTATTTGTGTGTCTTCTTATAGTTTTCTAGCTGTGTGTCTATTCCTGAAGAGAGAAGGAAAGTGACATTCACTACATGCTTCCCACCAAACAATTTACAAATGCTGTTTATCTCAGTTAACCACAGGACAATCCCATGAGGCAGATGCTATTAGGTTCAATTTATAGAGGAAGAAACTAAAGTTCAGGGAAGTGAAGAGACTTGCCCCAAATGAATGAAGTTGTAAGTGGCACAGCCAAGATGGATGGATGGATGGATGGATGGATGGATGGATGGATGAATGGATGGCATTTCCCCAGTTAGGCATACTTCTGGGCTACAGTTCCTACTGAGCATAGAATTTTTTTACTTTTTTTTTTACAGAATCAGAGAGTGAGTCAGAGAGAGGGATAGACAGGGACAGACAGACAGGAATGGAGAGAGATGAGAAGCATCAATCATTAGTTTTTCATTGCGCGTTGCAACACCTTAGTTGTTCATTGATTGCTTTCTCATATGTGCCTTGACTGCGGGCCTTCAGCAGACCAAGTAACCCCTTGCTGGAGCCAGCAACCTTGGATTCAAGCTGGTGGGCTTTTGCTCAAACCAGCTGAGCCCGCGCTTAAGCTGGCGACCATAGGGTCTCGAACCTGGGTCCTCTGCATCCCAGTCCGACGCTCTATCCACTGCACCACCGCCTGGTCAGGCCTGAGCATAGAATTTGCCTGCAAAATCAAACTCCCTGAATATAGGTCTGCCCCGGAATTGATCGTGACTCCAGACCATCTTGAATTGAGCCAAAATGTCAGAATCTGACAGTTCTGCAAGGCTCTAGCTGAGCTCAAGCCACCCACCCAGATGAGTGACCAGGGAGGTGGGTGCCTCTGAGACATCTTTCCGAGCTAGAAGGCTGACATCCTGCAGGCCATAGGGAAGCAGGGCCACAAACATGGGGGTGCGTCTCCAGTGAGTGGAATGAGCCCCAGGGAGAGGGCTGAATGCCAGCTTTGGAGGACAGAGCAAGGCTGCCCCCAGTCACCCAGCGCTCCACCTCCTGCTGCTTTATTCCACTTCTCTGGGAGACCCCATGCTAAGTCGTGATGATATGAGGCTGTCTCTAGGGAAGCCACAGGTGCTGTTGGGATCCAGCCCTTCCAGATATGCCCCAGGCAGTTCATGGACTTGCTTAGGGGACTCCTTGATACCCCTCTGTGAGAGTATGGCTGCTCCTCCTCAGACGTACCTGCGGTAACTTTATGATATCATCTTGATACCCCTCTGTGAGAGTATGGCTGCTACTCCTCAGACGTACCTGAGGTAACTTTATGATATCATCTTGATACCCCTCTGTGAGAGTATGGCTGCTCCTCCTCAGACGTACCTGCGGTAACTTTATGATATCATCTTGATACCCCTCTGTGAGAGTATGGCTGCTACTCCTCAGACGTACCTGAGGTAACTTTATGATATCATCTCAAGGTATAAACTCAGCCCTGGAAAGCTCAGGGGAAGAATAGATGTGGGGACATGACATCTTAGCCACAGGCGTAGCTTTGGAGGATGCGATGACTGTGATTTATTCTTTCATTTATTTGTCCACCCATGTACTACACTATGACGGGACACAACTGGACACCCAAGAAAGCACAGGGCCCAAGCTCTGGACAGGTCTGAAGGGTACCCTGGGAGCTCCAGAGAAGGCCCCATGAGGTTCATTGCTCTGTTAGCTTTTCAGACTAACATCTGCTTCCTGTCAGCCCTGGTACCTGGGAGCAGGAGCTTCTTTGAGATGGAAGTGATAAAGTGTGTAGACCCCTTAGTACAAACCTACCTTATATTGGCACAGCACCTCACACACATTCTTTTATTTAATGTTCACAACAATCTAGTGATGGTGATGTTATCACACTCATTTTAGTTAAGAATATGGATACCCACTCAGGTAATGTGAGCTCTCAAAGAGACACAGCTGGTGGGGAAAAGAGTCTTTCCTTGAATCTGGGCAGTCTGACCCACCATAGGTCACTCTCCCAGTGACCAGCCCAACTTTCTCCTGCCTGCTGGAAGTGAAGGTCTCCATCTGAGCCTGCCTCCCCCTCCCACATCCCTTCCTCCCATCATAGTTCTGATCTAGATTGGGAGTTGGACCAAAATCCAGAGTGCACGTACCGCATGAACAATACCACAGACACCTGGAAATGGAAGACTACATTTTAATACAAGCTCTCATTTTTTTTCAGGAAATCTGAAGTCCACCAGGGCTAGATTCACTGAAAGGTGAATTAATGACAAGTTGGGGCTATGTCTACTCAACTTCAGTTTTCACTCTGAAACAATGCTTTGTGCACTTTTACCACATTGAAAGCCAAATGAAACTAAAAAACTTCTGCACAGCAAAAGAAACCAACAAAACAGAAAGGCTGCCAGCCTGACCAGGTGGTGACACAGTGGATGGAACGTCAGACTGGGATGCAAAGACCCAGGTTTGAAACCCTGAGGTCGCCAGTTTGAGCGCGGGCTCAACTGGTTTGAGCGGGGCTTACCTGCTTGTGCCCGGGGTCTCTAGCTTGAGCAAAGGGTCACTCGGTCTGCTGTAGCCCCACGGTCAAGGCACATATGAGAAAGTAATCAATGAACAACTGAGGTGCCACAACGAGGAGTTGATGCTTCTCATCTCTCTCCCTCCCTTCCTGCCTGTCTGTCCCTATCTGTTCCTCTCTCTGTCTCCGTCAAAAAAAAAAAAAAGCTGCCAACCAAATGGGAGAAGATATTGGCAAACAACAGCTCTGACAAGGTGTTAGTATTCAAAATATATAAAGACCTCATAAAACTCAATACCAAACAAACAATCCAATTAAAAATGAAGAGAGGACTTGAACAGACACTTCTCCTAAGAGGACATACAAATGATCAACAGACACATGAAAAGATACTCATCTTCACTAGCTATTAGAGAAATGCAAATCAAAACTACAATGAGATACCACCTCATACCTGTTAGATTGACTGTTATCAACAAGACAGGTAATAAATGTTGGAGAGGCTGTGAAAAAAAAGGAATCCACATTTACTGTGGTGGAAATGTAAACTGGTATAACCACTATGGAAAATATTGTGGTAGTTCCTCAAAAAATTAAGAGTAGAATTACCATGGCTCAGCAATCCCTCTACTAGGTATCTACCAAAAACAAACACAAAACAAAAACAACTCAAAAGCATTTATTCACACCTATTTTTATTTATATGCACCCCTATGTTCATCACAGCATTACTCATGGTGGCCAAGGCATGAAGACAACCAAAACATCCTTTGATAAAGAATTGAATAAAGATGATGTGGTACACATTTACAATGGAATACTACTCAGCCATAAGAAAAGATGACATATTGCCATCTACAACAACATGAATGGACCTTGCTAAGTGAAATAAGTCAGGAAAAGCTAAGAACTATATGATTTCACTCATAAGTGGGATATAAAACTGAAACTCATAGACACAGATAACAATATGGTGGTTACCAGAGGTAAGAAGGTGGGAGAATAAGGAGGTAAAAGGAGCCAAATATATGGTGAAAGAAGATGGTTTGACTTTGGGTGGTGGGCACATAATGCAATATACAGATCGTGTATCATAGAATTGTACACTTGAAACCTATATAGTCCTATTAACAAATGTTACCCCAATAAATATAATAAAAATATATAAAAACTTAAAGAATAATAACCAACTGCTTTGGATTTAGATATTGGTTAAACAGGTTAATTAGCATCTATATTATACCACATCAAGAGAATTGTAATTGTTATTCACTTTACACCAGGGGTCTCAAACTCAACTCAGCATGTGGGCCGCAGAGCAAGATCACAGCCATTAGGCAGGCCGCACTAGGTCTACAAAAGGCAACTGTTACGCAACACTTTTCTCACTGCAGTTGAAAACAAAAAAAAATCAGTACAACAAGCACAATCGTACATGCAGTTTACTCAGTGTCACAAAACGACCAGAAACTGTAGTTCGCATCATAACTGCTGTTAACTAAGCTAATATCTAGCTAAGATGCTAGAGAAATGAAAAATACAAGTAGGCCCCTAGGCTTACTTAATTTTATCCAAAATATTTTGAACTTTGTGGATTAGTCTGCGGGCCGCACGGGCCACACGGGGCCCGCGGGCCGCGAGTTTGAGACCCCTGCTTTACACACTCATTCTTTGATTTTTTTTTTTTATTATTTTAATGAAGTATATGACTCTGGGGAATGTAGAGACTGAAACAAGCCCACACTGCTTGTGCTAGAAAAGGCTATGGATTTCATAATGATTTTTTTCTTTCTCTTAATAAGACTTAAGTATCATTTCCCTTTTTCCATTGGCTACTAGGAAGTTCAAGAGAAATTTAGTTTGGCTTTGCCAACTGTGAAGGCCCTAAAGTCGGCCTTCATATTTGTGCTTTGTTTCCTGATTTTGTTTTTCTACTCTTATTTGCTTTTCTAAGATCCTTAATTTTAAAATTACTATCATGTTGTCTTTATTTTATTCTAAATGTTCTCATTTGAAGCCATTTCAAACACTTTGTGGAATAACAGGAATATAAATAAATGAGCAAATGCAATACATTCAATTTTAAATCATGAGTTGGGAAACTCTTTCTAAGGGGCAGATAGTAAACACATTTCATTCAGCTTTGTGTGCCATGCAGTCAACCACTAACTCAGCCCTTGTACTGTGAAATTAGCCCCAGACAGTACATAAATCAATGGGTCTGGCTGTGTTTCAATAAAACTTTATTTACCAAAGCAGGTAGAAAGTTAGATTTGGCCTGCGGGCTTTACATAGTTTGTAGCCCTCTATTTTAGGATTGTAGAGCATTTGGAAATATACTTGGCTTAGGAAAAAAATTGAATTTCTATCTCTAAGATGCCTAGTTTCCACTTCTGGGTGACAGGCTGGGAAAAAGCAGCTACACAGATGGTCTGGACAGTTGGCTCTAGAGAGGGGTGTGCACACCTGGAGGGGACAGTCCAGGAGGTTCTGAGGTCTGCCAGTGAGAGCCAGGCTCCAAACATAGTCCTGTCTGCTCCTCAGGGAGGAGGTGCTGAGGGCAGTGCTCGGGAGGGTCAGGGCCAGCGGGTTCCCCAGCTCAGGCCAATGCGCCTCCAGCCGCTGTGCACGTTATTCATGGAAGGAATGTGTCTGCCGCTCCAAATTCCCACAGAGAAAGACAAGGGGAATCGTTGGGGAGAAATTCCTGGGCCACATTTTTCTTGCTGTTCCTGTGGCCTGAAGCCATTGAACTTGGCTGGACTGCCCAGAGAGGGTTTTACAAAGCCCATTGTTCTTTTCCAAAGTCTCCCCTCACCCCTGTCCCTACTTGCTCTCTCCTCTGCCTTTCTTTCCTCCCTCACCCCCAGGAAAAACACAGCCTGGGAAAGAGCAAGAGGCCACAGCCACAGCCCTGAGGACTTTTGCTCCCTGCCCTACAGGTGCTAGGTTGGTGGCAGCAGCAGCTCCTGGAGAGGGGAGGTGGGGTACTTCCCAGCATGCACTATAGGGGCATGGGGCACTCTCGGCTGCTTGACCAGGAGTCACCAAGTGGTAAATTTGCTTCAGTCATAAGAGTGACACATATTGAACACCTACTGTGTGCCAAGCACTATTCTGAGTATTTTCCATGTCTTAACTCATTAATCCCCACAAGAGCCCTGTTACAATCCTGATTGGGAAATGAGGCACAGAGCTACTAAGTATTCACCTGGGGGTCTCACAACAGGGAAGTGGAAGACACAGGATTTGAGCTGAAGTGTCTGGCTGCAGTGTGACTCTTACCTCTCACTATCAGTCTGTGTTGTTGCTTTTTTATTTTAATTTTTTAATTTATTCAGTTTTAGAGAGAAGAGTCAAAGAGGAGGGAGAGAGAGAAGGGGGGAGGAGCAGGAAGCATCAACTCCCATATGTGCCTTGACTGGGCAAACCCAGGCGACCTCAGCATTCCAGGTCGACACTTTTTCCACTGTGCCACCACAGGTCAGTCTATGTGATCCACAGCTCAGCCATCCACTCGTAAATACTGTCCTAACAGCATGTCTCAGCAAGTGTAGCAAAAACTCAGGGGCAAAGCGTTTGCCTATCTTTGAAGGCTCCAGCATCTCTGCAGTGCGGCAAGAGAGAAGTCCCTCTATCACAAGCGAGGCCCACCGGTATCTGGTTCACTTAGCTGGGGGGTGGAGTCAGCACAGTGAACTGGGGGTGAACCAGTTCTTGCTGTTGTCACCATTGTGGCTGCAGCTGCTGACAGCACAAGGGACTTGAGTTACCCAGTGAATCTGAGTGTTTGCCATGTGCTAGCCCCAGGTTTCACAACCCTAAGACTGAGGGTTCATGACCCCATGATCCAGGTAAGGTAACAGCCTCCTTAATCAGGTAATTAATGCTTGCTGCTGTAACAAGCCACAAACACTCAGGGTCTGAACCCTATAGAGGTTCTTTCTTGATCATGTCATCATCTCCTATAGGCCAGCCTGAAAGAGTAAGTGGGGAAGGCCTCTGCTCCATACAGTCATTCAGGAACTCCAGCTCCTCCCGAGACCACAGCCTTTTCCTCTGAGTCCTCTCTGTCTGCTATGTCGATGGGGGAGGCGGGCCCAGGGTGGCCTCAGGGAGTTTCCGGGGCTAAGACTGGGCCTGGGTCAGCACTCCTGCCCACATCCCTGCTGTCCAGTGTGGTCACAGGACCTGTCTCCTGGGGGAAGGGTCTCCGGGGGAAGGCTGAGAAATGGAGTCTATCTGTATAGCCATAGGAGAAACTGCTGGGTTTGGCTGCCACCCTGGGGTTTAGGGGTATGAGGCGATGTGAGGGACAGCCATTTCATGCCCAAGCTTGAGTTTTGCCACCACACTGCCTGGACTGACACCAATGCCAAAGCTATCCAAATTGAGCTCTAATTTTCTCCATCTTAAAAAGTCCCCAGTGCTTCAATTGGGTGGGGTGAGGGGGTGAGTTGCCTGAAGCTCTGTGAGCATAAACTGGGACACTAAGAAGAGGTAAGAACTGAGCTTGACACACAGTAAACTCCCAGCAGCCTTCCTTTCTTAGTGAAGCAGTGGCCAGAGCTGCTGGGCAGGTGGAAGGCAGGACTGGAGGAATTGCCCCAAGGGGAGAGGTGTCCTCACAGAGTCCACAGGAAGGTGGGGAGCATGTGTGCTAGCTGCTGTCACCTAGTGGTAAAAGAGGAAAGTGCAGGACAACGTGGCTCCCCACTTCTACCCTGCTCACAAAAACTCGGGGATCAGGGCACGTGCAGATACCCCAGTACTTTCAGCCTTTTGTACAGTGCATTTTCACCAAGGAAATAAAAGTTGTTTTTGCATCTCATTTGCATAACTGAACAACTTTCTTTGACTTCTGGTTTGCTTTTCTGATGTTCTTGTTTAATTTTAAAGAAATCAAATGCTTTTTTTATTGCTTCATATTCATTTTGAAATACCCCCTAATATTTGTGAGCAGCATAGTTTCTAGGAGCAGGTGTCTAGGCCACCACTCTCCTGTCCTCATTCCCAGCAGCCCGCTGAACAGAAGCTGGCCTTGGTTATGACTAAAGCTCAGATGCTGGGATGAGTGAAGTCCCAGGATTTTGCTACTGTGGAAGCAGCAACTCCTCCAGGGCGTTCTTCCCAGGCCCCAGCATTCTGCTCAGTACAGAGGTCACCCTGCCAGGTAAGGCAGGGCCTACTAGGGTATGACTGTGGATTCCTTTACCTGGTTACTCCCACAGGGTGCTGGCTGCGCTGGGATGGTGGGCGCGGGGTTGGCCCCTCCCAAGCTATGAGTTTTGGTAGTTGCAATGAAATAACAGTTATGTGAAATTGTACTGCTGGGACCCTGGAAATATCCCCATGGGAAGGGAGAGGGCCACCAAGTCTCTCCAGGGACACACAGTACTTCCAGCATATGGCTTCCTGCTAGGGGAGTGTGTCTACAAGCTCCTTGTGCTCACTCTGTCAGATCTCTCTCTCTCTCTCTCTCTCTCTCTCTCTCTCTCACACACACACACACACACACACACACACAATTTGTAGTGGTTAGTTGGCATAAGATAGTCTGCTTAGACCCCATTCTAGTATCAGAGAACTCCCAGAGACCACTGTCCCTCACCTTGTTTGTTTCTCAGTGCCAGGAAGGGTCCACTAACCCCGAAGACACTACCTCTAGGGCCTCACTCGGCACCCTTCTTGCAGCCAGGCTGTGGGCTGCCCAACAGATATTCTAACATGGAATCCCAAGGTGCGTTTTTTAGACTACAAACTCCAACCCATTAGGGGGTCATAAAATCAATATAGCAGGTCTTGACCAGTGTTTTAAATAATGATATGGAGCTTGACCAGGCTGTGATGCAGTGGATAGAGCATTGGACTGGAATGCAGAGGACCTAGGTTCAAACCCTGAGGTTGCCGGCTTAAGCCCAAGGTTGCTGGCTTGAGCAAGGGGTCACTCACTCTGCTGTAGCCACCCCCCTTCAAGGCACATATGAGAAAGAAACCAATGAAACAACTAAAGAGCTGCAACAAAGGATCAGTGCTTCTTATCTCCCTTCCTGTCTGTCCCTCTCTGTCTCTGTCACAAAATAACAACAACAACAACAACAACAACAATAATGAGATGGAATCACACAGGCTAGAAAATGCTCCATGGGCACCTCAGGAAGGAACAGGACTCTCACGAAACGCTTGCTGTAGCATAAGCCTGGATCCTGGGTACCATGTGATGTTTCTATCTTGTAAAAAAAAGTGTGAAAACAGTGTGCTGTTGTGTCCATCTCATATATTCCAGAAGCCCTGGGCTCCTTGAGAAAGTCCACCACTTTCTCCTCATTCTCCAGTTCATCAGATGAATCCCCCATCTGCTGCGAGCCAGTGAAGGGCATAGTCTTTGCCCAGCCACTCAGGTAGAAAATCACAGAACCCACCACCAATAGCCACAAGATGTCCCACTACACACTGACCCTGGGACACTGGCTGCTGACTTGTCTGGCATGTGCACATCCAGGAAGGCCACTTAAGTGACCCTTCACAGGACAGAGAAGCTTGGCTTCCCTCAATTAAAAGAAAAGAACATCCTGTTCTGTACATTCCTGCAGCAAAGCCCCCCACCCCACCCCCAAACATACACAGGGCTGGCCTGACAGCATTTTCACACATCAGGTGGGTTGTTCTTTCCTTCTTCAACATTGTTCCTTCGATAGTTACATGTAAAGTACCTCTCTGTGCCAGACATGGAAAACCACAGACCAGACGCCCCTTTTCACGCAGGACCTGTGAGGTGTGATGCTGACTGGGCAGCTCCCACCGCTTTCTCTAGGCCTCCTCCTCCCAGAGGACGGCGCTGCCCATTAAGAGTGGGTTCTAGCCTAGCCCCCCCTTATACTTACTCTGCCCCAGGCCTGTCAGGAAAGGGGGGGCTCTCCAGAATGCTGGTATTCCTGACCATTCATGCACTGAAGTGAGAGGAGGTATACTCACACACACTGAGCACCTGCTATGTACCAGGTTCTGCTGTAACCCACCATCCCTGCCAAAGCCCATCAAGATCAGTATTGGCACCATCTGGCGAGGCTCAGAAAGGTGAGGTGAGCTTCTAAGGCAGTGTATACAGCCAAGAAAAAGCTAGCTCCTTCCTACGCATCTCTCAGACTCCTGCAGGCCTGTTCTTCCCACTCAACCACTCAACCACGGCAGCCTCTGGAAGTCACCGGGCCATGCCACGGGCTAAGTGGAAGATGTGCTACAGCATGAAGAGCATGCCGCCCTGCCCAGATGTTGAGGCTGACAGAGAAGGGGTGTGGGAAGATGGGCACCCATCAGCGGAGGACAGGAAGATGAGCCAGGGTCTCACCTAGGACTGTGGGCTGGATTCCCACAGTCCACGAAGGTAGTATCCTGCTGAGAAGGCCAGTGGCTCTGGCAGCTTCACTTCCCATTTCACAAAGGCATTTGTTTCCTAGGGCACTGTGACAAATGACCACAAACTGGATGGCTCGAAACAGCAAGAATTTGTTCTGTCAAAGTTCTGGAGGAAATAAGTTTGAAATCAAGGTGTTGGCTGGGTTGTGCTTCCTCTGAGCTTTCTAGAAAAGGGTCTGTTCCAGGCCTTTCCACTATCTTCTGACGTGGCCGGAAACCAGCGGCAGGCGCTGGCTTGTGGAGTCTCTGTCTTCACCTTGCCGTCGTCTCTCCTCTCCTCTGTGTCCAAACGCCTCTCTTCTTATGACAACAGTCATTGAATTTAGGGTCTACCATACTCCAGTGTGACCTCACCCTAACAAATTGCATCGGCAAAGACCTTATTTCCAAATAAGATCACACCCTGAGGTTCCCAGTGGGCACCCACTGTGGGGGAACATCATTCCCTGAGGTCCAGCGACCTCCTTCCTTCCCAGGCTCCGCCTCCCTGGCTGTTTCCTGCAGTCAGAATCCAAGTGTCACTGACCTTCAGAAGAACTTCCAAATCTGGTACATATTAGTTGTTATAACTCCAGTTTTTAATATTCTGATATTCTAAAATAATGTGTTTTTAAAAAATGTTGAATTATAGGTATTTTTGTTGATATATATCATATAGATATATACATTATATCTATGTGATATATATATATATATATATTTTTTTTTAAGTGAGAGGAAGAGTGATAGTGAGACAGACTTCCACACGCACTCTGACCAGGATCCACCCATCAATCCCTGTCTGGGGCCGATGCTCAAATAAACCGAGTTATTCTCAGTGCCTGAGACCAATGCTGGGATCAACTGAAGCACTGGCTATAGGAGTGGAAGAGGGAGAGAAGAGGGAGCTAGAGGAGAAGAGAAGCAGGTGGTTGCTTCTTTTGTGTGCCTTGACTGGGAATTGACCTGAAACGTCCATATGCTGGGCCCACGCTCTATCCACTGAGCAAATCAGCCAGGGTCTTGTGATATATTTTTTTAAAATATGAATTATTTACACTTGGTGTACACTACAGTAGAAGCTTGGATTCAGTTTTAAAAAAACTGTTTAGAAGGAGGTTTTCTGCCTGACCTGTGGTGGCACAGTGGATAGTGTGTCGACTTGGAGTGCTGAAGGTCACAGGTTTGAAGCCCTGGGCTTGCCTCGTCAAGGCACATGTGAGAGTTGATACTTTCTGCTCCTCCCCCTCTTTTCTCTCTCTCTCTCTCTCTCTTTCTCTCTCTCTCTCGCCCCCCCTCATTAAAATAAATAAATAAAAATAAAAAAGAGAAGGAGGTTTTCTATTTCTCCATAACCCACAGGGGAAAGGGAATGCAGGTGCCTCTATCATGACATAAATTCTTATTCTGTTCAAAGACTTTTCACCCCTGGCCAGTTGGCTCAGCGGTAGAGCATCGGCCTGGTGTGCAGGAGTCCCAGGTTCGATTCCCGGCCAGGGCACACAGGAGAAGCGCCCATCTGCTTCTCCACCCCTCCCCCTCTCCTTCCTCTCGGTCTCTCTCTTCCCCTCCCGCAGCCAAGGCTTCATTGGAGCAAAGTTGGCCCGGGCACTGAGGATGGCTCCATGGCCTGTGCCTCAGGCGCTAGAATGGCTCTGGATGCAACAGAGCAACGCCCTGGAGGGGCAGAGCATTGCTCCCTGGTGGGCATGCCGGGTGGATCCCGGTCAGGCGCATGCGGGAGTCTGTCTGACTGCCTCCCCGTTTCCAACTTCAGAAAAATACAAAAAAAAACACAAAAAAACAAAAAAAAAACCTTTCAAACCAGTGAATTCAAACACAACAACCAGGAAAATGTTCTCAGTGACACATCAGGATCTCCACCTGCCTAGGAGAAGATGGAGAGAAATCAGAAACTCTTTCATTAAAATAAACATAAAGCTCATAATTAATTAAAAGATGTAGACCTCCCCCCAAAAAAAGATGCAGTTTCTTCCAACAACAACAAAAAAGAAGAAATAAAAGTCTCTAAAGTATCAAATAAGAAATGGAACTATTTGAAGATAAAGAACTCAAAGTATAATTCAGCTTAGATCAATCTTCCCACCAGTGTGGAGTAAAAAACTTAATAGCATCTAGATAAAATAAGCATAAAAATATACTTATGATTCAAAAACAACATTAAATACCATATATTAAAAGTTTTCTGTATTTTATAAAACTTAGCTTGCTATTTTGAATAATATTTTATTAATTTCATCTGCTAAACATTTTATTATAAGAGTAATTGAAAAATTTTTGTAGTGAAAATTCACAATTTTGATTTTGGGGGGTTCTTTTGGTGTTTTTTTGTGAAAAGTTACAATTTTGCTATTGAGTACACACATTGTGCTTTGATTCATATTGCTTCTTCCAAGCTAATCAAAGGGTGTGAGATCACACTGCACAAAATATGGAATGTGACAAATCTGTGTGTCATTTCTCCCCAAAGACCAAGTTAATCTTCTCTGTATCATTCCAATTTTAGTATACTTGCTGCTGAAGCACAGAATGTCATATGTATATATAATATATATATAAATTTATTATCATTATATATAATATAAATATAAAATAATAATATATAATAAATATATTTACCCCTTTGAGTAGTACAAATGTTCATGTATGTACTCACTCAAAGGGTTACCAAAAAACTCTCTACTCAAAGGGCTATTTAACATTTATTTCATTAATTTTGAGAGAGAGAGAGTGAGAGACAGGAACATCAATCTGTTCCTGTATGTGCCCTGACCTGGCATAGAACCGACAACCTCTGTATTTGGGGACAATGCTTTAACCAAATGAGCTATCTGGCCAAGGTCAGAGGGTATTATATTTTTAAATATTTATTTAGTGATTTGAGAGAGAGAGAAAAGGAGAGAGACAGAAACATTGATCTGTTCCTGTATGTGTCTTGACTAGGGATTGAACCCGCAACCATTGTGTATCAGGAAAATGCTCTAACCAATTAGCTATCCGGCCAGGGTCAGAAGGGTAATATTTTTTATGTTTATATTTCATAGGGTTATGTTTTCACTTAATGCTTTTAATGTGTATACATTGTTATTTGAAATATAAACTATTTAGCTTCACCGAATTTACAATTTTTATTTTTTCTGCATACCTTTTTAAGGAAAATATTGATAATATTGACATTTTTAAAAATTCATGGAATCGATACCTGCATTCCTATGTATTATTTTGCTGTGGCAACTGCAATTACTAATCTACTAATTAGCTACTGCTAACCATGGGGCCATTTTACAGATAAAGAACCTGCAGTTTAAGTGACATTTGTGAATTGCTCAGGACCCCAGACCTGGGAAGAGGCTCAGCCAGAACTGCACCTCAGACAGAGGAACTGAACACCACACCCTTCACTCCAAGTCTACATGACAAACTACTGGGGGTAGCAATGGCTCAGCCAGTGCACAATAACAATCATTTTCTGCCTATCTTTGATTTTAGTGTTCTGTTACCCACAACACTAGGGCTCACGGACTCAGATCCTTAGAGAGGGATCAGGTGAGGAAGATGAACTGAGAAAGAGCATTGGGGTGGAATGGTACAATAGGGAGAGGTCGGGACTCTGACTAAATGGAGAACAAACTCTGTCTAAAAGGGGTGGCTGCTTGTGAGCCCCTGCTCGTTGTTTATACGAGAAAGCAGGCCCAAATTCACCCTATAGAAATCTCTACTTTCTATGGGTGACATGTTTTGCTTTTAAAAGTATGTCATGAGCCAAACAAAATGTCTTGTGGGCCAGAATCAGCCCAGAGGTCATCTGCCCTGGTGTGCAGCTTGATTTGCAACCTGAGAACTAGACTCAATTTCCTATTATTGTTTGCCTCTTTCTACCATCACTTTCAGCTCTTTTCCTGTTTTTGAATGACTGCTACTTCATTGGTCTACTTCATCAAGCGCCTTAAGATCCAAGAACCAGGCCCTGAGTGCACAGAAGCAGTCCTTTCCTTCAGAAGCTCACAGTCCAGGGTTAGGTTAGGTGTGTTTCGATCAAGAGCAGTGGACATGGGGGCATTCACCAATCACCCAGGAAGCACTGGTATAATGGTCTGCTTCAGTGATTCCACAATGGGCCCCAGAGTGTGCATTTCTAACAATCTCTCAGGTGATGCAGCTGCTCCGTGGACCACACCTTGAGTAAGAAGAACAGCCTTGTGTCTAAGAAAGTTCTCAAGCTGAAGGCTCCTGGCTGGAGGAGACTTTGTACCTGGGCTTGGGTTCCTAGAGGTGACCTGGGTCGTTCAACCCCTTACCCATTAATCTAACCCTGCCGCATTCGGTCTAGCTGAGATCAGTCATGAAGAATTTTATTTATGTCTTTGTTCTGAGCAGGCACTGAGCATGTCTCCCTTTGTGCATCACCCCTTTCCTGATTTGTGCGCTATCTCTATCTGAGGAATTTCTGTCCTCGCCCCTCCATGTCTCAGAGCCCAGGTGCCCAGCATCCACCTGAGCTCCTGTTGGCAGCCTAAGAGTGACCTCGGCTGCATGCTGGACTCTACCTTCTATAATCATATGACTTTGGACAAGTTATGCTTCTATGCCTCGGATTCCTTATCTATGAAATGGGTGTAATGTCTACTCACTGGGGTGTTAGGAAGATTGAGCCAATACATTGTACGGTATTCTTCCTACTTCCTTTCTACATCGAGCTGTTCCTGTGTATGCTCTACCAGGGATGGGATAGCAACCTCTGTGTTTTGGGACAATAGCCTAACCAACTGAGCTGTCATGCCAGGGCTCTGTTGGCCCTTTATAGGCACATCCAACTCCTCCACTCCCACCCCTAACCTAAGGTGTAGAGACTTTAATTATTTTTTTTAATTTATTTATTAAATTTAATGCAGTGACATTGATAAATCAGGGTACATATGTTGAAAGAAAACCTCTCTAGATTATTTTGACATTTGATTGTGCTGTGTACCCCTCCCCCAAAGTTAAATTGTCTTCTGTCACCTTCTATCTGGTTTTCTTGTGCCCCTCCCCTCCCCCAACCCCTCTCTCCTTCTTCACCCCATCCCCTCTCCCCCCACCCCCCACCCCTGTTGCCATCACATTCTTGTTCATGTCTCTGAGTCTCATTTTTATGTCACTTCTATGTATGGATTCATACAGTTCTTAGTTTTTTTCAGATTTACTTATTTCACTCCGTATAATGTTATCAAGGTCCATCCATGTTATTGTAAATGACCTGATGTCATCATTTCTTATGGCTGAGTAGTATTCCATAGTATATATGTACCAAAGCTTTTTAATCCACTCGTCCTCTGACGGACACTTGGGCTGTTTCCAGGTCTTTACTATTGTGAACAATGCTGCCACAAACATGGGGGTGCATTTCTCCTTTTGGAGCCGTTCTATGGTGTCCTTGGAGTATATTCCTAAAAGTGGGATAGCTGGGTCAAAAGGCAGTTCGATTTTCAATTTTTTGAGAAATCTCCATACTGTTTTCCACAGTGGCTGCACCAGTCTGCATTCCCACCAGCAGTGCAGGAGGGTTCCCTTTTCTCCATATCCTCGCCAGCACTTATTCTGTGTTGTTTTGTTGATGAGCGCCATTCTGGCTGGTGTGAGGTGATATCTCATTGTGGTTTTAATTTGCATTTCTCTAATGATTAGTGATGTTGAGCATTTTTTCATATGCCTATTGGCCATCTGTATGTCCTCTTTGGAGAAGTGTCTATTCATCTCTTTTGCCTATTTTTGGATTGGATTATTTGTCTTCCTGGTGTTGAGATTTACAAGTTCTTGATAAATTTTGGTTATTAACCCCTTATCAGACGTATTGTCAAATATGTTCTCCCATTGTGTAGTTTGTCTTTTTATTCTGTTCTTGTTGTCTTTAGCTGTGCAAAAGCTTTTTAGTTTGATATAGGCCCACTTGTTTATCCTGTCTTTTATTTCACTTCTCTGTGGAGATAAATCAGCAAATATATTGCTCCGAGAGATGTCGGAGAGCTTACTGCCTATGTTTTCTTCTAAGATGCTTATGGTTTCACGGCCTATATTTAAGTCTTTTATCTATTTTGAGTTTACTTTTGTGAGTGGTGTAAGCTGGTGATCTAGTTTCATTTTTCTTGCAGGTAGCTGTCCAATTTTCCCAACACCATTTGTTAAAGAGGCTATCTTTACTCCATTGTATTTCCTTACCTCCTTTGTCAAATATCAGTTGTCCATAGAACTGTGGGTTTATTTCTGGGTTCTCTGTTCTGTTCCATTGATCTATATGCCTGTTCTTATGCCAGTACCAGGCTGCTTTGAGTACAATGGCCTTGTAGTATAACTTGATATCAGGAAGTGTGATACCTCCCACTTTATTCTTCTTTTTTAAGATTGCTGAGGCTATTCGTGTCCTCTTTTGGTTCCATATAAATTTTTGGAATATGTGTTCTATATCTTTGAAGTATGTCATTGGTATTTTAATTAGTATTGCATTGAATTTATAGATTGCTTTGGGTAAAATAGACATTTTAATGATGTTTATTCTTCCTAACCATGAGCACGGTATATGCTTCCACTTGTTTGTATCTTCCTTGATTTCTTTTATCAATGCTTTGTAATTTTCTGAGTACAAGTCTTTAGTCTCCTTGGTTAAGTTTATTCCTAGGTACTTTATTTTTTTGGTTGTAATTGTGAAGGGGATTGTTTCCTTAATTTCTCTTTCTGACTGTTCATTGTTGGTATATAAAAATGCCTCTGATTTCTGAGTATTGATTTTATATCCTGCCACTTTGCTGAATTCATTTATCAGGTCCAGTAGCTTTTTGACTGAGACTTTAGGGTTTTCTATATACAATATCATATCATCTGCAAATAATGATACTTTTACTTCTTCTTTTCCAACTTGAATGCCTTTTATTTCTTCTTCTTGTCTGATTGCTGTGGCTAGGACTTCCAGAACTATGTTAAATAAGAGTGGTGAAAGGGGGCACTCCTGCCTTGTTCCTGATCTTAAGGGTATTCCTTTTAATTTTTGCCCATTGATTATGATGTTGGCTGTGGGTTTCTCATAAATGGCTTTTATCATGTTGAGGTATGTCCCCTGTATTCCCACTTTGCTGAGAGTTTTGATCATGAATGGGTGCTGGATTTTATCAAATGCTTTTTCTGCATCTATTGAAATTATCATATGGTTTTTCTCCTTCTTTTTGTTTATGTGATGAATCACATTGATTGATTTACGAATATTGTACCATCCTTGCCTCCCCAGAATAAATCCCACTTGATCATGGTGTATGATTTTTTCCATATATTGTTGGATCTGGTTTGCTAATATTTTGTTGAGAATTTTAGCATCTATATTCATCAGAGATATTGGCTGATAATTTTCTTTCTTTGTGTTGTCTTTGCCTGGTTTTGGAATCAGAATTATGCTCGCCTCATAAAAGGAGCTTGGAAGTCTTCCTTCCTCTTGAATTTTTTGAAATAGTTTAAGAAGGATAGGAGTTAGTTCTTCTTTGAATATTTGGTAGAATTCCGTTGTGAAGACATCGGGCCCTGGACTTTTCTTTGTTGGGAGTTTTTGATAACTATTTCAATCTCATTTGTTGTAATCGGTCTGTTTAGGTGTTCTGATTCTTCCAGATTGATTTTTGGAAGATTGTATGTTTCAAGGAATTTGTCCATTTCATCTAGGTTATCTCATTTTTTTGGCATACAGTTCTTCATAGTATTTTCTTACAATATTTTGTATTTCTGTTGTGTCAGTTGTTATTTCTCCTCTCTCATTTCTAATTTTATTTATTTGAGTCCTCTCTCTCTTTTTCTTGGTGAGTCTACTTAAAGGTTCATCAATCTTGTTTACCTTTTCAAAGAACCAGCTCCTAGTTTCATTGGTCCTCTGTATTGTTCCTTTAGCCTCTATGTCATTTATTTCTGCTCTGACCTTTATTATTTCCTTCCTTCTACTACATTTGGGCTTTACTTGCTGTTCTTTTTCTAATTCTTTAAGATGCAGGGTTAAGTTGTTTATTTGAGCTTTTTCTAGCTTCTGAAAGTGTGCCTGTAGTGCTATGAACTTCCCTCTCAGTACTGCTTTTGCTGTGTCCCATAAATTTTGAGTTGTTGTATGCTCATTGTCATTCGTTTCTAGGAATTTTTTTATTTCTTTTTTGATCTCATTTTTAATCCATTCATTATTTAATGACCTGCTGTTTAGTTTCCATGAGTTTGATAATTTTTGAGCTTTTCTGTTGTGGTTGATTTCTAGTTTCATGCCATTGTGATCGGAGAAAGTGCTTGATATGATTTCAGTCTTCTTAAATTTGTTGAGAGCACCTTTGTGCCCTAACATGTGGTCTATCCTAGAGAATGTACTGTGAGCACTTAAAAAGAATATATATTCTGCTGCATTAGGGTGAAAGGTTCTGAAGATATCTATTAAATCGAGTTGATCTAGTGTTTCCAATAAGTCTGCTGTTTCTTTGTTAATTTTCTTTCTTGAGGATCTATCTAGTGATGTTAGTGGAGTATTGAAATCCCCTACTATTATAGTATTGCTGTTGATCTCACCCTTTAAATCCATCAAAGTCTGCTTTATATATTTGGGTGCTCCTATATTAGGTGCATAGATATTTATAATAGTTATATCTTCCTGCTGGATTACTCTCTTTATCATTATGTAGTGGCCTTCTTTATCTCTTACTATATCCTGTTTTAAAGTCCAATTTGTCTGATATAAGTATTGCTACCCCAGCTTTTTTTTATTTCCATTTGCATGAAATATTTTTTTCCATCCTTTTACCTTCAATCTATTTGTATCTTTTGTTCTAAGGTGTGTCTCTTGTAGACAGCATATGTATGGGTCCTGTTTTCTTATCCACGCAGCTACCCTATGTCTTTTCGTTGGATCATTTAATCCATTTACGTTTAAGGTCGTTTTTTTTTGTTTGTTTGTTTTGTTTTTTTTAAAGATTTTATTTATTCATTATAGAGAGGGGAAAGAGAGAGAGAGAAAGAGAGAGAGAGAAGGGGGGAGGAGCAGGAAGCATCAACTCCCATATGTGCCTTGACCAGGCAAGCCCAGGGTTTTGAACCGGCAACCTCAGCATTTCCAGGTTGACGCTTTATCCACTGCGCCACCACAGGTCAGGCTTAAGGTCGTTTTTGATATGAAGTTGTTTATTGCCATTTTCTTCTTTAAAGGTGTATTCCTTTTTTGCTATATTCTTTTCCCACTTTGATCTGTTTACAACAGGCCCCTTAACATTTTCTGCAGCATTGGTTTGGTTGTAATGAATTCCTTGAGTTGTTTTTTGTCTGGGAAGCTTTTTATTTCTCCTTCAATTTTAAAGGATAACCTTGCTGGATAAAGTAGTCTTGGTTGTAGGTTCTTGTTCTGCATTACTTTGAATATTTCTTGCCATTCCCTTCTGGCCTCAAGTGTTTCTGTTGAGAATTCAGATGTCATCCTTATGGGGGCTCCTTTGTAGGTGATATCTTTTTTTTCTCTTGCAGCTTTTAATATTTTCTCTTTATCGTTTAGCTTTGGTATTTTAATTATGATGTGTCTTCGTGTAGGTTTCTTTGGGTTTCTCTTTAATGGAGTCCTCTGTGCTTTTTGAACTTGTGAGAGTTTCTCTTGCATTAATTTAGGGAAATTTTCAGCTATGATATGATTGAACAAAGTCTCTATCCCTTGTTCTTTTTCTTCTTCTTCAGGAACCCCTATGATGCGGATGTTATTTCTCTTCATGTTTTCACAGAGCTCTCTTAGGGTTTCCTCTGACTTTTTGAGTCTCTTTTCTCTTTTCTTCTCTGCTTTCATGCCTTCATTCTAGTTGTCCTCTAACTCGCTGATTCGATCCTCAGCTCTATCTATCCTGTTTTTAATTCTTTCCATTGTGGTCTTTATTTCTGATATTGTATTTGTCATCTCTGACTGATTCTTTTTTATACTTGCTATTTCTTTATTTAGGTGTTTATAATGACCATCCATTGTTGTTCTAAGATCCCTAAGCATCCTTACAATCATTATTTTGAACTCCGCATCTGGAAGTTTGATTATTTTCATATCACTCAGTTCATCTTTTGAGGGTGTCTCTTGTGGTTTCATTTGGATTGCACTTTTTTGTCTTCTCATCATCTGTTTTTGGGTGTTTTATTTGTAGAGTTGGTTGAGTCTAGGCTTGGTGTTGTCTGCCTCCAGTTTTCAGTTGTGTTATTTCTAGGTCTTCTTGGGTTGGTATCAGCTGTTATCTGTAACCCACTTTCGGATTTGGGCAGCTTTGAAGTCTTGATTTGTTTGTTTTCTTAACAGGTGATAGTCTTGTTTACTGATCTCAGCAGGGGGCTTCCTTGAAACTGTATCCAGGAATGTGGTGGGTGTAACCTGAGACTCTGAAGGCCTCTTTAGCCAATTAATCTCTCTGGGTGCAGGGTGTTTTCTCAGCTTCAGTACGGGGAGGTGTATCTCAGATCTCCATGGAGACCTGAATTACTGCCCCTCCTCTCCACTTCTTGTTTTCAGCTGTGTCTTGTTGCGCTGATTGGAGCTGGATAGATATCCAGAGATCTCTGATCCAGAAGCAATTCAGCTCTGTTTTGTGAAAGGTTCAGTCCCTCCCCCAGCTATGGCCGCCTCCAGTGCAGATGAGTCAGCTTTTTTAGTTCGTCTCCTGCATTCCTAGCCCCTCACAGTCTGTCCCTCTCCCTGTCCTTTCCACTTGGGAGATAAGCTGGTCTTTTCAACACACCTCGCTCTCTGGTCGCCAGGCAAGTGTCTGTGAGCAGTAGTTTCTGCCCTCTTCCCTTGTGTGAGATCCCCTCTGGGCTCTCAGCCTCACCCCCCACCTCCGTTCCTGTAAGCAGGGGAGATACAGGCGCTCCCTACCAGGTTTTTTGTGGCTTCTTCTTTGCTCCTTGGTTTTTGAGAGCTGTTCTTGTAGTTCAGAGTTGGTTTTTCATGCTGATTTTTCCTAAATTGATTTGTATTTCAGTTTGGTGGTGAGAGCTGGGTATCTGTGCATCTGCCTACTCTGATGCCATCTTTTCTTCTTCCGAGACTTTAATTATTTTTATTGTCTATATGAGGCAAATGAGGCACAGAGGGGCTAGCAACTTGCCTATAGTCAAGTTGCTAGAAAGTGTTGGGTCTGGCTTCTGAACTTTATCATTAAAGAGATTCATTGTGGAGAGGGGGTTTGAGAAGGTTGTGGGAGTACAGCTTGAAAAGTCTTCCTAGAGGAACTGATCACTGAACTTGATCTTGAAAGGAGAAACAGCAACACTTATAATTGGGGAGTGATGGGACATAGGGACCTCATGAGAGTGAAACTGAGGACTAGAAAAGCCCTATTCCCTACAAGACTGAATCCAGGTTGTCACAGCTTCTGGGACCTCACAGTGATCCAGTCAGCTTTATCCCCAGTCTGCATCTCCTCCTGCCTGTCCAGCAACCTGACAGTCATCCTGAACTCTATGCCCAGCATCTGGTCCCTTACCGGGCCTGGGCATCCTGTCTCCTAGCCTGGCTTGATTCTCACTTGTCGGCATCTGGTGCCTACTGCTCTATCAAAGCAGAGGTTCCCTCTGCTTGTTCCTTAGCCCCCATTGTTAGCCCCCACACCCAATCACATTTTCTTGATGCTAAATGTAATCACACCTTTCCCCTGTTTAGAGGCATTCAGTGTCTCCTCATTGCTTATAGAGTTGTATAAGTGCCTGATCCTGATACACAAGACTCTTTGGGATCTGTCCTTGGCTGATCCTCCAGTGAATCCAGCCACATTTCCCTTCCACCTAACACAGCACACACAGCATCCCACTGAATGGCTCAGAGTTAGCCAAGCTGCCTTGGGACCCAGGATATTTGCACACACTCTGTGTGTCTCTTCCCTTGCTCCTCATCTCAGCTAGGCAACGATGGCTGGGCTGAAGTTGTAGGTGTGATCCATTCAGACACGGCCTCTGCTCTGGTCTGAGAGTCTGATCTAAGAAGCAGAACTGCCCACTCTACATCCCCCATATCAGAAGAAAAGAAAGTAAAAAACCAACAGCGTGTAAAAGGTGTGACCACAGAAGGAACTGCATTTCTAGTCATTGCCCATAACTACTGCTCTGCAGGCAGACCCGGCAGGGCCGTGTGAGGTGAGCTGGTACCAGGTGCTAAGGTGGGCTGAGGTCGACATCCTACTCAGGAGGCAGCTGACGTGTTGAGCGATGCTTGGTGGCTGTCAGCAGCACCGCAGCAGCCCACCTCTGCGGAGTGATCTGTATGGACTGGCTCTGGTTCCAGGTCAGACCTCAGAGCAAGCAGTCAGCTGTCCACCTCTCTGCTCTGCGCTGCAAGCTCAGTGCCCGAGAGTGGCAACAGGACCTGGGGCCGCCATAAGAAACTGCTGGCACTCATTCTTCCTGGGTGACACCTTGGTGGTCATCAAGACAAATCCTCTTATCTTACTGATGGGAAGACTGGGACTCAGAGAAAGAAGGAAATCTGATTTGGTTCCTCCCGCAAGTTAGGGGCTGAGCTGGGGCTGAAACCCCCTTAGCCAGGCCCCAGAGGCAGAGTCGCTGTGCAGGATCAGGGTTGCTATGCTTGAGAACTTGGCACATGGTCTTGTAGCTGCACAGAGAAGATCAGGCCTCAGCTTTGAGTGGCCAGGCTTCTGAGTTGCCTCACTCAGGGGACCCTGTGAGCTTTGTGGCATGGTATCTTGTCCTGTTCCTCTCATGGCAGAGAGGCCTTCTCTGTGGACACTTATTGGGGTGAGGATGGGGGACGTAGTGCAGATGGTGGCAAGGGTGAACAGCATCTCCTGCCTGGCCCTTGCAAGCCCCCATCACTGCCCTAGTGCTCTTTCCAGCATATGGTTTTGTTTTAACCATCCTTCCCACCAGCAAAGATTTCAACAGCTAAAGTCCAAGCCTCTTTGCTTAGCATCCCAGGCCCTGCATGATTTGGCCCTTGCCAATCTTGCCACCTAGGTATTTGCTCCCTAAGTCTTCTGCACACAATGATTCTGGGACTCTGTGCCTTTGTGAATTCTATCCTCTCTTCTGGGTCATTCTGAGAATGTCTTTCTCCTGTTTGCAATCTGGGTAACTGTTACTCTCCTGTCAGTGCTCAGTGAAACTGTCCCTAACTACACAGGCAAGTCCCCCCAACCCCAGCTCCGGGCTCTCTCCAAAGGGACACCTCTGTATGAGAACTTACCACACAGCATTGGGATTGCTTACGCAGGTCATAGCTCAGCAGTAATCATGCTATTATTCAGAATAATGATAAACAGAGAGACTGCAGAGAGTGGGGAATATAAAACCATGAGCTAGGCCCTGGATCATACAGCATCCTCACCAAACCCAAGGCATTTGTCTCTGTTATTGTCCCTGGTTTACAAACAAAACAGAGGCATAGAACCTTCAGTGACTTGTCCTGGGTGGCAGGGCTGGGCTTTTGTCCAGTTCTCTCTGACTGAAAATAGGTGCAAACAGGGAGATGGTGCCTGGATTTGCCTCCTGTCTCTCTCCCTGGAAATGTCCTACCAGGGTGCAGACAGCATCCTGTCCGGAGAACATCTGCATCCCCACTCACTTGGGTACCATCTGCCACGACTCTCTGATTTCTCTGGGGCACCATGGCTCGCTTTGCTGTTCCTCAGCCCCCACCTTCCCCAAGACCTCAGAGGCATCCTCATGCAGCCTACCGCCGGCAGGTGCCCACCTGGTGCTGGGAAGTGAGTGGGAGGCTCCAGCAGCCTTGTGGGAAGAAGGCAGCCCCGGAGCGTGGTGGGACAGCAGGGGTCTGCTGGACACCTGAACTGGGCAGCTTCCTCTAGAGGAGCCTCCAGCACTCTGTCTTGAGAAATAAGGTCTGTGGAGCTCCAAGCAGACGTGTTCTGCAATGGGAACTGGGTCCAGACTTCAGAGCAGCCCTAACCCATCCGTCCTCCTCTCAAGAAGACACCACTTCTCTGCTCTTCTCTCTCCGAGGTTCTGGGAGGTGTTTGTGTCTCTATCGGGGCTGAAAGCCCCCCCACAAGCTGAGCTCCTTGCACTGCCCGAAGGAAATGAGCCAGGGAAGGCACCCAGTCCTGGAACCATCCTGTCTGGTGTGGCTCCATGGAAAGGCCAGCAATGTGACACTTGGCCTGGCAGAAACAGAACCATAGACTGTGTCCAATACAGTGCACACTGAGGAAGACTGCCACCTATCACCTCCCGTCCCTTCCTGAAGGTACACAAAAACTTCTGGGTTCCTTGCTTCCACTGTCACATGCCTTGGTGGGAAGGTCTGTCTGGCCCCTAGAGTGGACAGGCCCTTTCTCACCACCCCAGTGTTGTCAGGAAGGAAAACGTGGTCTAAACACAGCCATTGACACTTCAGACCCCGAGCGAGTGACAGTAGGACTGAAGAAGAGTCGGGCAGGATTTAACCTTCCGGCACAGAGCACCCACCTGCCCTCGGTTCCCGGCTCCAGGACCCCTGACAGCCAGCCATCTGCCCCTCCATACTCAGCTCTCTGGCTGCCCCATGATTCCTTTTGGCTCCAGAACCTCTGGCCAGCTTCCCCTTCCCTTCAGTTAGCCAGCACTGCTTCTGCTGCCTGCCACTGGGCCCTCTAAAGATGTGCCCAGCAATGGAGGAGACGTGGCAGTGCTGCGGTTTCCTGCCAGAAGGTCTTCGGGCCCTGTCTGAATCCTTGCAGTGAAGCAACCTGCCTCTTCTCTGCAGCATTGCGCTGATGCTGGAAGAGGGGTGGTAATGAGTTACTCAGCTTTATTGACTCCCTGTGTCTTCCCACCAAACACAAGCATGTCTTGGGTTTAGCAACTCTTTTTGTCCAGAGTGCCAGAGCTGGCCTCTCCACCTGGTACCCGTCCCTGTGCATTAGAGCAAGGCCCAAGCCTGGCCGGTGCAGGTGTCTATATCACCAAGAAGAGTGTCTGGGAGGAGTCAAGTCTGCAAGGAGAAGACTGCTGTTAAAGGGCTGGGGTGTGGGTGGCATTTGCCAGGTCAAACTCTGGTCACCAATGACAATATGTGATTTTTTTCCCCCATACCACCAAGCAATTCTCTGACACCAGCTGGGTGTCCTACAATTTAACTCAGTTCTATCTACATGAACAGTGATTTACAACCTTTTTTTTTTTTTTTTAAATCTCAGGGCACATATAAACTAATTACTAAAATATTATAAAATATATTCTATCTTTTGCTGATCTGACCACCCTCCCCCAAATGGGTGTAGTTTTAATTTATTCACATCGGATGGTTGTTGCTGTGTTGGCTGTTGTCATTTTTTTATTTGACAATCTAAGGGAAAAGAGGTCAGTGCTCCTGACTAAATAGTCAGGTACTGCATTCTTGCAGCACACTGATTGGAAATACTTATATATATATGAAGATAGCATTCAGATTACTCAGGTTAAGTCCTAGAAGACCGCCCCCCTTCTCCTGCACAATGACCATTGCAAATTCAGGCTGTCAATTGTGCTCCTGACCAACTTCCTACTGACTGAAACTTCCAACGCCCTCCTCCTTATGTTTGATTAATTTGCTAGAGTGGCTCACAAAACTCAGAGAAATACTTTACTGTTCAGATTACCAGTTTATTATACAAGGATATAACTCAAGAACAGCCAGATGGAGGAGATCTGGCACCGGGCCGCAGACCACCATCCCCTCTCTGAACACACATTCTCCCATAGCACCGTGTGTTTGCCAGCCCAGGAGCTCTCCAAAGCCTGTCCTTTTGGGTTTTTATGGAGGCTTTGCTAGATAGGCAAGATTGATTAAATCACTGGTCATTGACTTTATTCAATCTCATCCTGAACAACCCCCACCCAGAGGGCAGGCTTGGGACATAAGTTCCAACCTTCTAATCACAAGGCTGATTGCCCTGGCAACAAGCCTGATTCTTAGGTGCGGTCCAAAAGTCACCTCATTAACATAACGGAACCACCTTTATCACTCTCCTCAGGTAGGAAATTCCAAGGAATGAGGACAAAGACCAAATATGTATTTCTTCTTATAAATCCCATACCACTGCATGCTGTTAACTGCTCAGGCCAGAGAAGAGGCCTAGCTGCTTTCTGGGGCCTGGCTTCTTCTGGCCTCACCCAGAGCCAGCCTAAGGTCCTGGTGTAGCCAGAGCTGGCTTAAGCTGTAGCCCTCTCCCTACACCCTGAATGATTGGGGAGGGAGCAGTAAGAATCAGAGGTATGGCCCAGCTGAAATGGTTGAGGGTGGGCAGGAGGCATGGTTGGCCTGCTGTGGAATCAGCAAGTCTCTCCACTAGATGGCACTTACAATTTAACTTTTCCGCTTATTTTTAATTCTATCTTGATAAAAAAATTGTGATATTTTTATATTGTTGGAAGAGCACAAATAGAACTATGACTTAAAATTTATATAGTTGATTATGCATTATCACACTTGCATTTCTATTACATTTTCAAGAGTTGTCAAGTTTTCCCCACTCAGACATGTGCCCGCACTTGAGCTTCCTAGCCAGAATAGGAGTCTTTCTTCCTCAATGCTCCCCAAAGGCCAACTGAACCCTTCACTGTCCACACCCAGCCCACTTTCCCTGGGCAGCCTGCCTGTGCCTCCCCAACCTCAACCCAAAGCAAGTGCAAAGGGCAAGAGGGCAGAGGTGGCGTCCTAGAGACCTGTGAGAACCAGGTGCTTTCACTACTGCTGGGCTTGCTAGAAAGGGGTGCAGGAAGCTCTCCTTGCTCGAGCCACATCCCCAGACCTCCCAGGCCCAGGTGGTTAAGATATCAGAACCTATGCCAGGTGTCTGTGTTGGAGGGCACCTTGGAGTGTTGCTTTAGAAGTCAGACTGCCTGGACACAGCGCTAAACCTAGTACTACCTGGCTGTGTGTCCTTGGGCAAGTCTCCTATCCTTTTCTTTTTAAAAAATTTTTATTTATTGATTTCCACTAGAAAAGGAGAGAGAGAGAGAGAGAGAGAGAGAGGAACATTGAGCTATTCCTGTATGTGCCCTGACTGAGGATCAAACTGGCAACCCTTGCACTTCGAGACAATGCTCTAACCCAGTGGTAGTCAACCTGGTCCCTACTGCCCACCAGTGGCCGTTCCAGCTTGCATGGTGGGCGGTAGCAGGGCAATCAAAGTATAAATAAGAAGATAGATTTAACTATAGTAAGTTGTTTTATAAAGATTTATTCTGCCAAACTTAACAAAAATCCGACATAAAGTACTTGGTAAGTAATTATTATTATATGCTTTAACTTGCTGTAACTCTGCTTTATAAATTTTATAAAGTAAAGTTACTTCCCTACTTTATAAATCACCATTATTGTGGAACCGGTGGGCGGTTAGAAAATTTTACTACTAACAGAGATACAAAAGTGGGTGGTAGATATAAAAAGGTCGACTACCCCTGCTCTAACCAATGGAGCTATCCGGCCAGGACAACTGCTATCCTTTCTAATCTTCAGTGCCCTCTTAAATAAAATAAGCATACAAGTACCCTTATCTAAGATGGATGTTTTGATTACTGCGATAGGCAAAATAAAGGCCCCACAGAGAGGTCCCTATCCTAATTCCTGGAACTTGTGCATGTTACTGTAAGGTATTCTCCCCACCGAGGAAGAAGGAAGGGGCGTAGCCATGAAGTGTGGAATAATAAAAGCTTTATTTAGTACAGCGCATCTCGCCCAATGATGTTCCCTGGTCTTGGGGACAGAGGCCAGGGAAGTCGCATGGGGTGACCCGCGTGGGGGATATTTAAAGGGTCTCTAGGGTGGTCGAGCTAATATGACGTGGTGAAATCTCACTGGCTGATGGAGGTGTCACTCTTTTCCCAAGGACTCTTGGGAAGTTTCTTTCTGCGGATGGATGTGGGCTGCTCTAGCCAAAGTTCCCAGGTCTGGGTTCCTCACGTGACCTTCTCCCATTGCTGACTACCCTACAGTTACTTTACATGACAAGTGTATCTTTAGGCTTCTAGAGTCAAGAAATCCTTGTAATTAGCTCTGACCAGATAAAGGGAATACCCACTGAGGATTTTCCCTTTCTGGTCCTTGGGGCACATGCCCAGTGCCTTTCTGAGTTTATAGCTGTATTCACCTCCATCTTTCCATTCTCCAGGCTCAGGACCCTTCCCCCAGCCCTTCCTTCTATGTACCCAGCTCCCTCTCCCCTAGATGAGAGGATCCTGTCTACCTCACTGCCCTCCTTCATTTCTTCTCTGTCTTCCCTGCAGAAGCCTTTACTCCCGTTCCACAGTCAACCAAGCCTCAGTCTTCCCCTCCCTCCCCTGCCATCACGCCATTGTCACCTTCCATGGGCCTTGCAGAAGATGAAGTGCCCAAGTAGGGAGTGCCTAAATGAGGTCCGCATGCAGGGCACACCTTTGGAGGGTCTCTCTGAGCTCCAGTTCCAGCCAGTGCCTCATGGAACGCCCACATGGAGAGAGCAAAGGTGACCATGGCCAGCCCCAGGCTTGCATTTGCTCACTTGGGCTCCCAGTGGGCAGCTTGCTGCTGGCTGGCCTGAGCCTGGGCTATTAATCCAGGCCTTGTTGGGCGGCCTAGAGCAGGTCACCTTGTCCGAGTGGTTGGGTGACCATGCTGCTCTGAGACTGGTGACTCAGGGTCTCACAGACCCCAGGGAGGCCCTAGCATAGTCAGCTCACCACCATCATGTCTCAGCAGAAGGTCTAAAATCGACACAGGCTAATGGAACATGATGAGGAGACGCCCTGCCTAGATCCTCAGGCACACTGTTCCCATCCATGTGGTGTCCTCCTCAAGCTCTGTCGAAGGCCTTCTCTCAGTGCAGAGAGCTTGGTCCACTGCAGGGCAGGGCAGATGAGCCCGTGGATGCTCCCCAGGAAGCAGCTCTCCACTAACAGCTGGCGTGTACTCCTGCCTATTCACTCCTGGACAAGACATCTCTGAGGCCTGCTCCCCACTCTCCACAGGACCCCCGTGGAGCTGAGTCCCAGGAGCCCCTGCAGAGCCAGCTCACCACCCACCCGGACTCTCCTGGGCTGCCCTCCCTCCCTGCTCCCTTCTCCATGCTCTTTGAGCATTGCTTCCGAATGAACTGTCCCAGAGTCTGCTTCATGCAGAAGAGGTGGGGGGAGGGGGTTGGGAGAGTGGGGGTGGGGGAGGGAGGTGGGAGGTTGTCAGGCTGAATACAACACAACCTGACTGCAGAGCCAGGCCCTTTTGTGAGCAGATTGGCCCATCTCTAAGACACATGCACTTTAAGCTCAATAAAAATCGCATCTTAAGGAACTTCAAAAACGTGTTTTGTGACCACTAACATGATACTGGTTCTTTGGCTTAAATTATTTCCTTCTTCCCACCACAGTGCAATTCTTCATTTTGGACTTCATGGCCAAGCTTATTTTAACACTCTGACTTTGGGCTAGCGATGTATCTGCACATGACCCAGATCTATTATTTGGACTGGCATCCTAAGGTGTCCCAGATGACTGGTTTCTTCCCATTGCAATTTAAAAATCCATGAAAAGCTAATTACCCACATAAATATCCACATAATTGATTAAATTTTCTAATTTGCCCCAAATTTGCAATATCTTCTAGATGTGGCCCAAGTTTTTGTGCCGTGCTTAGACATGGTGCTGGAGTTTTGTGAAGGAGCTTCACTCTGCCTAGGCTGAAGGCAAGGTGATACCCCACTGGGGCCACCAGACCAGCCCCAGCACAGAGCCCCAGGTGCTCAGGCCTACCTGGGCTGATCTCAAAGAGGTGCTTCCCCACATCCTCAGGGCCAGGAAGAAGTTGGTTCACCTGCGTCCCTTGCAGAGAAATAAATCCCTAAAGCAGAGAGACAAACACAAACACAAGTGGCATGAGATGACTGGGAAAGGACTTCCGGGTCGGGTTTCCAGGAGAGGGCAGGTGGGGTCAGGGCCGGCCCTCCAGGCCCTGGCTGGTAAGGTGGAGGCCTGCAGGCTCCCTCCTCAAGTTAGGTGCCAGGTTCAGCTGAGGCCCTGCACAGGTCCCAGTGGGGTGGGGGGAGGCACTTCTGTCTGGACATACTGTTGGAGGGGGTCCGCCTACAGGGACCACATCACTGCCCAGCATTGTCATTCCACTGGCAGTGATGGAAACACAAGTCTGGAGAAGAGGGGAGGCTCCCATCAAGCAGAAAGCTTCCTGTTTCTAGGTCCCCTTCTGGGCAGGAGTTTTAGGTTGGAATTGGCTTCTCCTATGTAATTGTCCCTGAGGTGACATGACAGAAAGGATCAGCAGACCAGTGTCACTCCAGTGACACCTGCTCCTGGCCAGGTGAGATTTCACTTAACTGTTTAATGGGAGTCAGCTGTCATATAGGAGGTCCCCGGCACACATCATGCCACATGCCTGGTATACCTGTATGTGAACATTCCTGGGGTCACACCGTCAGTAAGTAGTGGAGCCAGGATTTGAACCCTGGCAGTTAGGCTATAGGGATGGAGTTTAAAATGTATTTCCCATGGAGAGAACCACACACAGTCAAGGCTGGGCAAATGTGAGCACTAACAGAATGGAGAAAGGCCTCTAGAGAGATCAGTCACTGACATGGAGAGGGTGACACAGGAGGCCCACTCCACCCTCTGGTCCTGAAGTCTGGCAGCAAGGCTGGAAGACACAGGGGGAATGCATGGGGTGTAGAAATGGGTAGACTGGGTCTGCATCCCAACCCTGCACTCTGGCTGTGTCACTGTAGATAGACTACTTGGCTTCTCTGAACCTCATTTCCACATCTCTACAATGAAGCATGGGAACTCCCACTTCTCAGGGATGTGGAGACTTCAGATTCCTATGCAGGAAGTCCTGCTCTGGATTGAGGTGCTGTTGTAACTACCTTGACCTACCTTTCCCCCAACCAGCGAGGCCTCCTTCATCCCCTTCTCTGTATCACTGACTGATCTCTGTGGAAGCCTTTCTTCATTTGGTTCATGCTCACATTTGCCCAACTTAGACTTTTTGTGGCTTTTTGTTTTTTAATTTTATTAAATTTTTTTACTTATTAAATTTATTAGGGTGACATGGATTAATAAAATTAAGTAGGTTTCAGCTATACAAGTACATTGCATCATGTGTTCACCATCTCATGTGTGGTTTTAACTACATGTTTTTAATTCTCCCATGGGAAACTCCTGTTAAACTCCATCCTCATCACCTAATGGCCTGGGTTCAAATCCTGACCCAGCTACTCACTGGTCATGTGTCCCCGGCAAATGATGTACCTTTTCTGTGCAACCTCCGAATGTCCTTGTCTGTGACACAGGAATAATAATAGCACTTTGTGAGGCTCCTGTGAGCACACATATTTTTATATTACAAATATAATCTAATATATATATATATATATATATATAATAAATATACTTCTCCCTTAAGACTAGTATCAAGACAATGATGTTTATTCTCATCATTTCTATTAAACATTGATTGCCCTGGAGTCCTACCTGCTATAATAAGGCAAGAAAAAAAACAATAAAAGTTGTCCAGATTGGCCCTGGCCGGTTGGCTCAGCAGTAAAGCTTCGGCTCGGTGTGTGGAAGTCCCAGGTTCGATTCCCGGCCAGGGCACACAGGAGAAGCGCCCATCTGCTTCTCCACCCCTCCCCCTCTCCTTCCTCTCTGTCTCTCTCTTCCCCTCCCACAGCCAAGGCTCCATTGGAGCAAAGTTGGCCCGGGCACTGAGGATGGCTCCTTGGCCTCTGCCCCAGGCGCTAGAATGGCCTCTCACTTTCCCTCCGATTAAAATCCAGGGATAATTAGTCTCTGTGTCCTCTAACCAGAGTGCATGAGCCCCTGGCCACCCCAAGAATGATCCATCTTGGGAACAACTCCCAGGGTCTCGATGGTCAGGAGACCTCAACTTGTTCTAGGGAAACAGCAAGAGTAATAGCAGCAACAGTGATGAGTTTCTGTTCACCTGTCTCTACTCAGATGACTCACACCCAGAACTTACCCAAGTCATGAAGAGCTAAGTAACTGTGACATCTTAGATCTGAGATGGTGTGGGGCGACCAGGGAACCTCGCAGGGGCTAGCTTTCCTCCAGACTCCACTGCTGGTGGACAGTGAGTGCTTAGACATGTCTGCCATGCCCAGTCTCCTCTCCCTCTCTGTTCAAGGGGGTTCTCTGGGAACTAGATGTGTGAGAGAGAACAGGGGGCCTGGGACAGGGCTGGGCTGTCACTAGCACTCAGCAAGGTGACTCGGAGGAGGTGTCTTAGGGAGAACTTGTTACAGCTCTGGCTGAGACAGGGCTTGCCCGACCAGATGGGTCTCAGTTTCCTCCTCTGCACTGTGGAGTGTTTTGAGGAGTTCATGAGTTAATGCCATGACATTACTGAGTTCAGCATGTGACCAGCGTAAGTGGTATTGTTGTGATATGTGAATCATTACAGAGTTAAAGAGCAGAGCACTTATGACCATTTTATAGAAGTTATTTTGTGTGTGTGCGTGTGTGTGTATAATTACAGTGCTTATAATCACAGTAACATTGCCATTGGGTCCAGCGCTGAGGCCTGATTTTCTTACTGTTAAAATGAGGATATTAACCTCTGCCCCACGTTTCTCACTGGGTTGCCTGAGCTGGTGCTCTGTAAGTGCTAAATGCTGAATGAACAGGAGTACTGATCATAGTTATTTCAGGACCTGTTCTGGCCACTGTATAGGTTCATTTGGTTTGTTTCTAGGAACAACCCACTTCCCAATTATATCATTGCTTGTGCCACAAAAGAAGGTGGCATGCAGATTCAGCAGTCTCCAGAAAAGTGAAGGACAGGGTTCTTCCTTCCTAGTTAGTGAAGACCATCCAACCCACCGGGATCTCCTGCAGTGCCTGGGATGTTTGCATGTCCCTCACCAGTCTGAGTTTAGGAGAGAGTGCCAGTTTGGAGACCTTTACACCTAATTCGGCTCTCTTTCAAACCAGATCAAAGGCTGGTTGTCTGGGAATTCTCCATTTTTCGCCACGTCTAGAGAAAGACGGTCTGATAACCATCTTCTAAAGTGCTTAGCAAGTGGCACAATAAGACTTCCTCCTGAAGCATCTTAGGAAGTTGCAGACATGTTTTAAAAAGCAACCACTCAGTGTTCCTTATCTTCTATAATTCTGATTGTGGCCTCAGAGCAATCTTAAAAGGCTTTAGCCTGTGACACCAAACCAGGAACTGAACCCCTCAAATTTTATATAACCCAGATCAGAATGAAGTTCACAGCCAAGGGGAGAGGCATCATCCCTCTTCTGTATCACAGAAGCCTGTACCCGGGCTCCATTACTGTCCAAAATGCAGATAGTAAAAGAGAGCCTAAAGTCAGAGACAAATTGCTCCTTGATAGAGGCACTTCTCTTCCCAAGGAGTTGAGATGAGTCACATATGCAGCCTCATCCTCTGCTCAGGACTTTGTCCTGAAGTTTCTCCCAACAGATGCCAGAGGGACACACTTGTGTGCTCCTCGTGTCTTCACACCCTACGTCACCCTGTGTTTTGGTTGTACCCAGTCTCCCTAGAGCAGTGGTCAGCAAACCGGCTCGCGAGCCACATGTGGATCTTTGGCCCCTTGAGTGAGGCTCTTCCACAAAATACCACGTGTGGGTGCTACCTCAATAAGGAACATACCTACCCATATAGTTTAAATTTAAAAAGTTTGTCTCGCAAAAGAAATTGCAATCGTTGTACTGTTGATATTTGGCTCTGTTGACTAATGAGTTTGTCGACCACTGCCCTAGAGAAGCTGTCATCAAGTGAAGTGTGCTCTTCTGGTCAGTGTCTGAGGATGGCACTGTGCCCTGCAGAAGGCAGAGGCTACAGGTCTAAGAGCCAGTTCCCTGCACTTTCCCATAATGCTCCTGTTGGCCACAGCCTGAATCCCTCATCTGCAGAGCTATTGGGCCCAGGACCTGAGTCTATGAAAGTCCACGTGGGATCTAAGAGTGAGCTGGGACCTGAAACAGACTTGCTGGTCAAGCCTGGAGTCTGCACAGAGTCTTCAGGAATGCTCCAGAACCCTCCAGCCACAGAGCTGACAGCCCCTCCCAAACCCTGAAGGAGTGCTCTTTACAGGGTGGGTGGACCTGTTAGTTCCATGCCATTCCACAGTCCTGACCTAGATTCCTTGTGCAGTGAGAGGCCCTGGAATGTGAAAAGGATTCCCTCTTCTTCCTGGACTCACTGAGCTAAATCATAGGTCTCTTTGCCTCCTTAGAATAGCTCTACAGCAGAGCGAGTGACCCCTTGCTCAAGCCAGTGACCTTGGGCTCAAGCTAGTGACCATGGGGTCATGCCTATGATCTCATGCTCAAGCCAGTGACCCTGCACTCAAGCCAATGATTTCAGGGCTCAAACCTGGGTCCTCTGCATCCTAGTCCTATGCTCTATCCACTGTGCCACCACCTGGTCAGCATATTCTTTTATTTTTTTAAGATACTTATTACTTATTCATTTTTATGGGGGGGGGGAAGAATTATCAATTCATAGTTTCTTCATTTTAGTTGTTTATGGATTGCTTCTGGTATGTACCTTGAGCAGGGAACCCAGGGTTTCAAACTTGGGACCTCAGCATTCCAGGTTAATGCTCTATCCACTGCCCCACCCCAGGTACCCAGGTAGGCATGACTAATACATTCTTTTTTTTTTTGTATTTTTCTGAAGTTGGAAATGGGGAGGCAATCAGACAGACTCCCCTATGTGCTCGACCGGGACCCACCTGGCATGTCCACCAGGGGCGATGCTCTGCCCATCTGGGGTGTTGCTCTGTTGCAACCAGAGCCATTCTAGTGCCTGAGGCAGAGGCCACAGAGCCATCCTCAGCGCCCGGGCCAACTTTACTCCAATGGAGCCTTGGCTGCGGGAGAGGAAAAGAGAGACCGAGAGGAAGGAGAGGGGGAGGGGTGGAGAAGCAGATGGGTGCTTCTCCTGTGTGCCCTGGCCGGGAATCGAACCTGGGACTCCTGCACGCCAGGCCGACGCTCTACCACTGAGCCAACTGGCCAGGGCGACTAATACATTCTTGAGTGCATTAACAGGCCTCCTAGCAACTTGGCTTTTGTCCCTACACCAGTGTTGCTGTATGGTAATTAGTTGTAGGTGCTCACGAAGTGTTGCTCATGTTGTCCTGCTGGGAGCCCACCTTCAGAATCTGGTGGTGGTGCTAGATAAGCTTCAAAACACATATTTTGGGATAATCACTTCAAGCTTATATTTTCCCTTGATAGGCCACATGTACAAAAACTGTTTTAAGTATATAGCTACTGTTCATTTTAATTTAGGAAATGAACTTCTATTTGATTTAAAATAACTTCACTAGAACTTTTTTTTTTTTTGACTGTTCAGTCTTTTTATTTTATTTTATTTTATTTATTTTTTTAATAAATTTTTATTAATGGTAATGGGATGACATTAATAAATCAGGGTACATATATTCAAAGAAAACATGTCTAGGTTATTTATTTTGTCATTAAATTATGTTGCGTACCCCTCGCCCAAAGTCAGATTGTCCTCCGCCACCCTCTATCTAGTTCTCTGTGCCCCTCCCCCTCCCCTAACTCTCTCCCTCCCTCCCTCCCATGTCCTCCCTCCCCTCACCCCTGGTAACCACCACACTCTTGTCCATGTCTCTTAGTCTCATTTTTATGTAGAACTTTTATTTTGAACTTTGTAATAGTGGGGAGTTATAGCTCTCAAATAGCTGCAAAAAATATGCAGCATTATTTATTTATTTATTTATTTATTTATTTATTTATTTATTTATATTAAGTGAGAGGCGGTGAGGCAGGCAGGCCGAGAGACAGAGCCTTCCTGCCAACCACCTCCTCACAGAGACCTTCACCAGGTGCCACAGCTGAGCTCAGCACCAAGTGGCTACCTAAGATCGTACATGGTCCCAAGAAAAAGACTCCTGGGAAGCTGCTTTGCATGGGCCAGACTCCCAGAGCTGTCTGCATCTTCAGCCCCACGTTTTCCTCATCCAGAGTGAGTCTTCAGAAAATCCTGGTGGTCTGGCTGGTTCCATTCACTGTTCCTCCATCCCTCCATGCCTGACAAGGTCTCTACTGACCTCTTGGGCTCTGAGAATGTAAAGGGCACTCGGAGATCTCCTCTGACCAACTTCACGCCCAGTGATGGACTCTCCTCAGAGCCACTGATGGAGCAGTGGACTACCCCTGGCTTACCCAGCACTGGACATTGGTGCTCATCCTCTCCTGCCAAGTGATGGACTCTCCTCAGAGCCACTGATGGAGCAGTGGACTACCCCTGGCTTACCCAGCACTGGACACTGGAGCTCATCCTCTCCCGCCCAGTGATGGACTCTCCTCAGAGCCACTGATGGAGCAGTGGACTAGCCTTGGCTTACCCAGCACTGGACACTGGAGCTCATCCTCTCCTGCCCAGTGATGGACTCTCCTCAGAGCCACTGATGGAGCAGTGGACTACCCCTGGCTTACCCAGCACTGGACATTGGTGCTCATCCTCTCCCGCCCAGTGATGGACTCTCCTCAGAGCCACTGATGGAGCAGTGGACTAGCCTTGGCTTACCCAGCACTGGACACTGGCGCTCATCCTCTCCTGGCAGACTACAGCACTGGAAGGAGTGTCCCTTGCGTATGGTTGCATGAAGCCTCAGTGCAATTCTATTTGTCCTGGCTATGGCTTCTGGAGAGTCAAAGAATACATATAGTCTTGTTCACATGAGGAGGTAGTGCCTGACCTGGTGACCTTCCCAAGATGTCTTTTCTTTGTATGACTGACTGTGTGTCCCTCATGTGCACAGGCGTTAGTCCAGACCCCTCCCCTTCCTGCTGTGCTGAAAACGTGGTGCCGTGAAGGGACTGTCATTCTCTGGCTGTGACCTGGTCGGACTATGGCTGAGCTCAGTGAGACCTCCTCTCCCTTGTACTAATTTCTGTGCATCACAATACAACCATGGTCCTCAGGAGCCTTCCTGGCAACCCCATCTCGCTGTTGGGCTATAGTGAGCTTGCAACTAATAAAAATTCTCATCTCTGCCTTCTACCTATTTTTCAATCTAGGTCTCTCTATTCTGTGAAAACAAGTAACTTTTTTTTTTTTTTAACAAAAGGGAGGACTTTATATTTTATTTTAATTTCCCAAGATAATTCTGACTGCCAAGATTATTCTGAATCTTAGTGCTGTTTTCCTCCTTTGCTGTTCCTCCAAGACTATAGATTCATAAAGCATGTTTTTTTCTTTAATGTCATCAAAAACAACACATAGTAGTACAATGACTGTGAGAATGGATTCTGTAGTCAGACGTTTAATTTTGGATGGTGGCCCTGTCCTTACTAACTTTGTGTGATCTCAAGCAAGTCGCTAACCTCTCTGAGCCTCAATTTCCTCATCTGGAAAGTGGGGATAACAATAATTTCTAAGTTGTTTCAGTCATCTATTTCTGTGTAACAAACCACCCCAAAATGTAGTGGCTTAACCAATGGGCAGGACTCGATTGGCAGTTCTGCTCCACCTGTCACCGTCCAGAGTAACTCACTCAGCTGGTGGTTGGAACAGGCTAGAAGGTCCAAGAAGGCCTCACTTGCCTATCTGGGACATGTGGCCTCTCTCTTCCACATGTTTCCACATTGTTCTGGGTCCACTCAAGCATCCTCACAGCATAGCTGTGGTTTCCTGGAGCAAAAACAGAAACTGCTTGGCCTCTCAGGGTTCCAAGCCTGGAACCTGCACAGCCTCACCTTAGTCTCATTCTGTTGGTCAAATAGTCACAAAGGCAGCACAGGAGCAGGGTGGGGGGTGAGGGGATGGTTTCCACTTCTTGTTCAAAAGAGGGGCGTGCGTGTATGTGTGTATGTGTGTGTGTCAGGAGGGGAGGACCATCCTTGGAGATAATTACATACTTCATACTGTGAGAATTAAAGAGAGTTCACTCATGGAAAGCACTGAGAAACATGCCTACTTAGTTCGTAATGTACATGTTTCAGTTGTAACCTAGATTCAAACCTACGAAGTAAGGCAGAGCCAAGGTCACAGTCATGCCGCCTACCACTGTATTCCTCTGGCTTGACCAAGCTGGATGAGTTGCTCAGCTTTCCCTGGGTCCAGTCTCCTTTAGGGGAGAAGAAACCACCACCAGACTGTTTCCTCTGTGTTTAGTCTTACACTCATGGCAGCCTGGTCAGCAGATGTGGCTAGTCTCATCTCACAATCAGGAAACTGAGGCTCAGAGAGGGAAACACTTTCTCTGGTGACTAGCTAGTAAGCCGTGAAACCAAAATCCAAAAACCTGCCATTTTTCTCTATCATGCAGGATTGTGTGTGTGTGTGTGCGTGTGTGTGTGTGTCTGTGTCAGAGACAGAAAGAGACAGAGAGAGGGACAGACAAGGACAGACAGAGAGGAAGGGAGAGAGATGAGAAGCATTAATTCTTTGATGTGGCATCTTAGTTTTTCATTGATTGCTTTCTCATATGTGCCTTGAACGGGGGCTATAGTAGAGCAAGTGACTCCTTGCTCAAGCCAGTGACCTTGGGCTTCAAGCCAGCGACCTTTGGACTCAAGCCAGCAATCATGAGGTCATGTCTATGATCCCACTGGCTCAAGCCAGTAATCTGGGATCATGCCTATGATCTCACACTCAAGCCAACAACCCTGTGCTCAAGCTGGTGAGCCTGCACTCAAGCCGGATGAGACCATGCTCAAGCTGAAGGCCTTAGAGTTTCGAACCTGGGTCCTCTTGAGTCCCAGTCCAACACTTTTTCTACTATGCCACTGCCTGGTCAGGTTCATGCAGGATTCTGTAAAATGACTTGCTGAGGTCCAGACACTGGCTGTCAGTGGCAGTCCTGGCAACCACAGGCCTGGACTCATAATGAAAAAACTTAATTTAAGCCACACGCAGGGCTGCTCCTAGGGAGCCCCTGGGGTTTGGATGGTCCCTGCTGTCTGACTTTGTTGCCTGCTTTTCTCATTTTATTTTAGAAGACTTCTTGTGCTTCATGAAGGTCTTTTATTTAGACCCCGTTCTAATGATTATAGGCATCTGATCTCTGGGAGTTTAGGCAACATTGCCAACACCACCACCAGCACCTTCCATCTGTCCATCCCTTAGTGCAGTGGCACCCCAGGACACATGCCAAAAGTGGGAGCAAGTGTAATTCAATGATCTGCCCAAATCTGCTGTTAGTAGGTGGTATAAATGGGATTTGAGTCCAGGTTCTGATTCCAAATATGTTCTCTCCATGATAGTACGCAAGCTTCCATCCTACCTTCCTGTGTATCATTTTCTCCATCTGTATACCATGGGAGTGAATTGTATCTGTCCTTGCAAGGTTCCTGGGAGGCTCAAAGGAAATTGTGCCTCTTTATTCCAACAAGTATCTATTGAGCTTCTCCTACAATGTCAGGCTCTGAGCTCACAGAGATAAACAAAACAGACAAAATCTTGACCTCAATGAACTTACAGTCTCACAGAAAAAAAGGCGGTTCAAAGCTCCTTGCCAACCACCAGGCACTTTACAAAAACAATAAAATATTTTCTCACTTATTAATTCAATGTTTTTCCTTCTTTCCTTCTTTCTTTCCCTCCCTCCCTCCCTCCCTCCCTCCCTCCCTCCCTCCCTCCCTCCCTCCCTTCCTTCCTTTTTTCTGTTATTCATATAAGCATCAAATATTACTGAGCATCAAGTGTGTGCCAGGCACTGTGGTGGCAGGTGGGGAAAGAGAAATGCTGAGACAGACTTGGGGCCCCGCCTGCATGAAGTTTACTGTTTAGAAGGGAGAACAGACATTAAACTAAATAAGTGCTATCAAATAACAATAGCAATCTCAACAACAGCCACAGTAATAATAATAATTAATAAGGATGACTTGGCTGGTTTGAGCAACAGTTTACTAATTGTGAAGGATGCTCAGGCAGTGTTTGCTAATTCAATTCTCACTGAGTCGAAGTAATGAGGTCTAGAGGTGAAAGAGCATCTGAGACATGAGGTGGATGCTGCCCAGTTGACATCTTACTGAGGCCCCAGGTGGTGCTGCACTGGTGTGCAGTCTCACCACTCCCAAGTGGCGAGGTTCTATGGCAGTCGCTCAACAGCAGAGCAAAGAGCACTTGCCAGCAGTCTTCACCTGCAGATTGCAGATTTCAAAGGCTCTGGTCTTGTACTCATTAATCTAGGCCTGATTCTAGCCCCTCTCACCTCCCCGCCCCAGCTCCCTCATCTGAAACATGGAGACAATTAGGCACCTTCTTCAGGGGCAAGGACCCAGGGGACCGGAAATGGTTTTTCCCTTTGAGGCAGGTTTGGTAAACAGCGGAAAGGGATAGTGGGCTGGGAGCTCGCACACTCTGTGATCTTCAAGCTCCAGGGTTAGATGGCTGCTCCTTCCTTCCCTGTGATTTTCCCTCTTTTTAAAACATTTCTGGTTTCTGACTGTCCAGTTTTAATGGTCACTCCTAGAAGGGCATCTGCTTTCCCATCCATCTTGTCTTTCCTCCTCCCAGTTCTAAGCTTTTAGTATTAATTAAATCACAGTTTAAATCAGTCTCCTTTCCACTGCAGGCCGACCATCACTTACTCTGCTGGAGAAAATCAAAACAAAGCCCGGCTTCTCTTCTCGCGGAGGGACTCTAAGTCTTGTCTGCTGCATGGGCCACATGGAGCAGCAGCAGATTTGAGACTCTGTTTTGCAGGTTGTCAGTGTCACTCCCTCTCTTTTCTCCCCTGCTGCTTCCAGGGCTCTTACCCCCTGCCTCCAGCACACGGTGGTTTCCTATGCCACACGGGATGTCAGGACCACAGCCCCACCTGAATGGTCCTTCTCCAGGCTGGCTCTCTCTCAACCCTTCAAGTCAATCTCTTAAGTCATCCCCATGCTGTTGTGGGATGACTTTCATCTTGGAGCTCTAAGGCCAAGTGTGAGCCCCTAAACCCTCATAGCCCCCCATCACCAATGAAGGAATCAGGACCCATTCCCAAGGTGTGGCACTCAAGCACCCTCCTCCACTGCACACCCAGCTTCTGACACCACATCTGAGCTTTGTGTTCCTGTTGACACCCTGACCTCCACGTTATTCTTCAGAGACTGAACTTCCCTTGGACACGAGCTGCAAGACACCCAGCCCCCTGCTCCACTGGCAGCAGATCATTTTAAACACAGGATAGGAGCACTTGCCCTGTGTGGGGCCAGCTCTGCCAAGGTGGGCTGGGCTCTGAGCGAACCCTTTGACCCTCTTCTGAGCCCCTTTCTGGTTACCCGAAAAAGAACTTTCTAGAGCTGTGTCCCGGTGCCATTCCTTTATGATTTTAGTTTTCTTTTCCTTGTGTAAATTAAAAATACTTTAATGTATGGACTTCAAAATATATAGTTGTGGGGCAGCTGTGTTAGGCTTGCTTGCTGGTTTACCAGCTGCGAGCACTTTGCTTGATTACTGCACAAGCACCTGGCAGAGGCCCGTGTGCATAGTCTATATAAGGCTATGGGTGCTTCTCCTGGGTGGTGATTGTCCCAGATCACTCTCCTGCCAGTGAGATGCGGTTTTCCTTGTTCCCTTGCCCTTACTGTGAGTAGCAGGTTTTCTTTTGTTTATCAGCTCTTTCCCTTTTGTTGTTAATTTGCTCACCTATCTTTGCGAGCATCCAATAAATGGGTATAGCTTGACATTTTTTAGGTCTGCAGTTCCTCTACCATATCCCCAAATCCAATATGAACCAGCTTGGCCTCAGCCACCAGCATTACATCTGGCATAGCGGGCAGGGTTTAGAGCAGATGAATATGGAGCCACCAACACCCTTGAAGGGTGGGGTAGAGGAGTGGTTGCTATTCTCCAGTATATGGTTCCCTGTGCTGTACTTTTGGGGGCTGTAGACTGGCTGTTATTTACAGCCCTGTGAGAGGAAACTGAGAGCTCTGTGTGAGAGGAGATCCAAGGTCAAAAGCTCCAGGGTGAGCTGTGCAGCGAGCAGCAACAACTGCAAGAGCTGGAACAGTCACTGGAGAAGGAGCTGCAATCCAAGAATTGCAAGTCAGACTGCAGGCTGAGAACCGGCAACAGTGTAATCTGGAGTCAGCACTGGAGAGGGAGGCCAACCGGGTTCAAGGGTTGCAGTGTGAGGTGCAGGTTGAGCACCAATGATGCCTGGAACTGGAGCAGTCTCTGGAGAAGGAATTGCAGGTTTGTGAGTTGCAGTTTGCCTTGGAATCTGAATGTTGGCAGAGATGGCTGTTGGAGAAACACCTGTGGGTTCAGGAGCTCAAGAGTCAGCTTCAGGCTGAGAGCTGGCAGCCACAGGAGCCGAAGCGGACGCAGAAGATGGAGCTGCATTCCTACTGGCGGACTGGCTCTGAGTCAGCAGGAGCAGGCGTTTCTGAGTCCTCTGCTTCCGAGGAGGAGGCTCGGGCTGCAACTGCCATCTGCAGACTCAGAGCCTGGCATGTGGTTGCTAAGAAGGTAAAGACCCAGCAGCAAAGAGTCCCTCAGGGGCAACCACAGCCTCCTCCACAGATAGTGGAGCACTCTGTGGTCCAGCCCTACACCCAGGCAGAGCTGACAGAGTTGGGGGCACAATTAAGGCAGAAACCCATGGAGCCTGGTCACTGAGGTTGTGGGACATAAGGGTGGATGGCATCATGCTCTCCAGAACAGAGGTGGAGAAATTGGCCACCATTACCACACACTCGTCCTTGAGGCAGCGTCTTCAGAACTGCTATGACAACCCAGGAAACCATACCCTATTAGAATGGGTGATGGCTGCCATTTGTTTGGTCTGGCAGAATGCCGAGGACTTGCCAGGGGCAGTGAGTCGGTGGCAGTGCTACAGTGAGTTAGTAAAGGTCCTTTGGGAACCAGGTATGAAGAATACTGTTTTCAACTCAGGGTCCCATGGACCAGATGAGGAAGTATTTACAGCCAGGATACAGGATACCCTCTGCAGTGCCCCATCAGCCCCTTTTGGGTCACTAGTGGCTATCCTGGGCCCCTATGTGGGACAGCCCATCAATGCAGTTACACAGATAGTAGCAGATTTGGGGGAGCTGGAGGCAGTGCAGAATCACAATGCTGTAAGGGTTGCTGCCCCTCTGACTAGCAAGAGGAATGGGCCTGTGAAAGTTACCCGAACACAGATGTGGGTAGATTTAATTGCAGCTGGGGCAGATAGGGAGAAATTGGATGACAAGCCTAATAAGGTTCCTTTGGAGCTTTGGCAGCAGCTTAAACTAGGACAGAGGTTCCAGCCACTGAGATGAATGGCCCAGCAGCTACCAATAAAACAGTTGGTGTGTGGTCCTGGCCAGTTGGCTCAGTGGTAGAGTGTCGGCCTGGCGTGCAGGAGTCCCGGGTTCTATTCCCGGCCAGGGCACACAGGAGAGGTGCCATCTGCTTCTCCACCCCTCCTCCTCTCCTTCCTCTCTGTCTCTCTCTTCTCCTCTCGCAGCCAAGGCTCCATTGGAGCAAAGTTGGCCCGGGTGCTGAGGATGGCTCTATGGCCTCTGCCTCAGGTGCTAGAATGGCTCTGGATGCAACAGAGCAATGCCCCGGATGGGCAGAGCATCACCCCTTGGTGGGCATGCCGGGTGGATCTCAGTTGGGCGCATGCGGGAGTCTGTCTGACTGCCTCCCCGTTTCCAACTTTAGAAAAATACAAAAAACAAAACAAAACAAAAAAAACAGTTGGTGCACGAGCAGCACAGTTACAAGATTATATTATAGAGACCACTGAAGGAGAAGAGGACCCCCAAGACCTGCTGTTCCAGTTTGAATAGGGGGAAGGCTGAGGGACCTGTCTAACAGGGATGGGTGGGGACTGGAGGCCACACATGGAACTGGCTATCCACTGGTCCTCTTCTAATGTACAATGGGTGTTGGCCTTGGTGGATATAGGTGTGGAATGTTTCCCTCTTTATGGGAACCCAGAACAGTTTGCTAAAACCCCAGTGGCCATTGACGGGTATGGGGCCAAACTGTTCAAGTGAAGCCAATAACTATTCCACTGGGGATAGGAAGACTGCCTCCTAAGCCATATAAGGTGTATGTATCTCTCATTCCTGAGTATATTTTGGGGGTAGATGTCTTGCAAGGACTGTGGTTGGAAACTACAGCCGGGGAGTTCTGGCTGTGGATCAGGATTGTGAAGGCTGTATTGCGGGGACAAGTACCACATTCCCCTTTGCAATTACCCGTCCCTCGGCGTGTGACTAACACCAAGCAGTGCCACCTGCCAGGTGGTTATGAAGAAATCACAGGGACAATCTTCGAACTATTGCCTGTGCGCAAACCAGATGGAACCTGGAGAATGACAGTAGATTACAGAGAACTTAATAAAGTTGTTCCCCCTTTGCATGCTGCTGTTCCCTCGATAGCTAACATGATGGATTGGCTAAGCCATGAGTTGGGGACACTCCACTTTGTAGCAGACTTGGCCAATGCCTTTTTCTCTATTGATATAGCTGCAGAGAGTCAAGACCAATTTGCCTTCAGTTGGGAAGGGAGACAATGGACCTTTACAGTATTACCACAGGGCTATATAGCCCCACCTTGTGCCATGGGCTGGTAGCTGCTGCTGACCTGGCTAAATGGAAACAACCAGAGGCAGTTCATATGTATCATTATATCAATGACATTATCCTAACTAGTGACTGTCTTCCAGAATTAGAGCAAGCAGTCCCTACCCTGCTATCCTATATGAAATTATGTGGCTGGGCAGTCAATGTGGGCTAATAACCAGGACCTGGGTTATCTGTTAAGTTTTTGGGAGTTGTCTAGTTGGGTAAGACAAAGGTTATTCCTGATGCAGTTATAGATAAGATCCAAGCATACCCCGTGCCCACTATAGTGAAACAGTTACAGGAATTCCTAGGTGTGTTGGGGTATTGGTGAGCATTCATACCCCATTTGGCTCAGTTACTATGCCCCTTGTACAACCTTATTTGGAAGGAGGTCACTGGGACTGGACTGAGCTGGCACAAGGTGCATTTGCAGCAGCAAAGAGAGCTGTCAAGGTGGCACAGGCCTTGAGTGTGTTTGATCCTGCCAGGCCCTGTGAGCTGGATGTCCATGTAACCCCTGAGGGGTTTGGATGGGGCTTGTGGCAGCGGACAGAGCGCCTGTGGCAACCTGTTGAGTTTTCATCCCAGTTGTGGAAAGACGCTGAAGTCCATTACTCATTAGTGGAAAAACAGTTGGTAGCTGTGTATGCTGCCCTCCTAGCCAACGAGAGTGTTATGACCACAACTCCAGTTACAGTCAAGACCACATACCCTATTGCAGGATGGGTGAGAGATTGGGCAACCAAACCACATAGTGGTATGGCCCAAACCTCTATCCTGGCCAAGTGGGGTGCATACTTGCAGCAACGCTGTGCTCTTAGCACCAGCCCATTGAGGGCAGAACTGCAGGAAGTCTTGGGTCCTGTCACCTATGCGACCTTAGAGTCAGGTGCAGCTGGGGCTCAGGAGGCAGAACCTGAAGTCATTCCCTACCAGGAGGGGCGAATGCCCATCCCCGAGGATGCCTGGTATACTGATGGTTCCAGCAGGGGCCAACTTGCCAAGTGAACAGCCATAACCTTCCGTTTGGCATCTGAGACTATCTGGATGGACACAGGTACAGGCCAAAGCAGCCAATGGGTGGAATTAAGAGCCATATGGCTAGTTGCCCATAATGAGCCTTCACCTCCTGTGATCTGTACTGACAGCTGGGCTGTCTATTGTGGACTGACCCTTTGGATTGCTACTTGGCACATTAACCAGTGGATGGTAATGCACTGTCCGCTATAGGGTCAGGCCATGTGGCAGGACTTATGGGAAATAGGACACCAGAAGCAGGTGACAGTATATCATGTCACAGGGCATGCCCCTCTAGCCATCCTGGGAATGATGAGGCAGATACGTTGGTGAGGGTGCGGTGGTTAAAGACTGCACCTGTAGGTGACGTGGCACAGTGGCTCTACCGGCACCTGCTCCATGGGGGACAGAAAACTATGTGGGCTACAGTTAAGGCGTGGAACTTGCCTGTGTCTTATGCAGAGGTACTTGCAGCCTGTGAGCAATGTGCAGTATGTTCCAAGGAGCACCCTCGGAGACCACTGGTGTCGCATGGACAGATCCAGAGATGTCGTGTTCCACTGACACAGTGGCAGATAGACATCATTGGACCCTTACCAAAGTTGGACAGGTACCAGTATGCAGTCACATGTGTAGATACTGCCACCGGGCTGCTTGCTGCTTACCCTGCCCATAACCCTGACCAGAAGGCAGTCATACAGGCTCTGGACCGCCTGAGTGCTGCGAATGGGTGGCTGCTGGTCCTTGAAAGTGACAATGGCACCCAGTTCACTGGTTCAGTGGTGAGGCAATGGGCTCAAGACCTAGGGGTGGACTGGAAGTATCATGCCCCCTACCACCCCCAGGCTGCTGGTATCACTGAGCGGTATAATGGACTCTTAAAGCAGGGACTGCAACAGGAGAGAGGCACCAGCTCCCTTATTGGATGGACACACTGCTTGTGGACAGTACTCCGGATTTTGAATGAGAGACCTCAATGGGCGGGGGCCAGCTCCTGTGGAGGCCCTCCTGCACCAGGCAGCTGCTCCTACCCAGTTGCAGATACGCACCAAGGATGCTTTGCTCAAGCCTGGCTTTGGATGGCAGGGCAATGTGCTCTTGTCTGCCCCAAATGCCCTCCTTAAAGGCCAACAGCTTCAATGGACATGGCCCTGGACTGTACAGGCCCCCACCTGTGATGGGTAGCCTTGTTGACACCGTGGGGTAGGGGGCTAGAGGTGGACCTCCAGTTAACTCCCTGGGCAACCAGAACCTGACCACCTAAGGTAGAAGTGTATTATCCCTTGAGTGCTCAGGGGGACAGCATTATGAAGGGACCTTTGTAATTTCTTTATGGCCTGTAACGAGTTCTCCCATTTTGCTGCACATGGAACCAGCAGATCCTGGTGTGCAGGCCAATAAGGTTTGGTATACCCGCCCGGGGTGGCCTCTTGTACCTGCTATGGTGCTGTCTGCAGACAGAGCTCTGGCCTGGATTCTGCCAGAAGGGAAAGATTTGCCTCTCTTGGTGCCACTGACCACACTTTCATTTCACCCACGGCTGTGTTTGTAATTCTGTTGTTGTAGACTGTACTATTTTTATTTTTGTAATGGCCCTCACTCCTCACTCATTGTGGAAGAAACCTGTCATGTAGATTGTGAGACGAGCAACCCTAAAGGGGTGGAATGTGGGGCAGCTGTGTTAGGCTTGCTGGCGGGTTTACCTGCTGCAAGCACTTTGCCTGATTGGTGCATGAGCACGTGGCAGAGGCCCGTGTGCATAGTCTAATAAGGCTATGGGTGCTTCTCCTGGGCAGTGGTTCTCCCAGATCGCTCTCCTGCCACAGTGAGGTGCAGTTTTCCTTGTTCCCTTGTCCGTACTGTGAATAGAGTTTCCTTTGTTTATTAGCTCTTTCCTTTTTGTTGTTTATTTGCTCACCTGTCTTTGTGAGTCTCCAATAAACAGGTATGGCTGGACGTTTTCCTGCTCTGAAGTTTCTCTACCGTCTACCTAAATGCAATGTGGACCTGCCTGAACTAGGCCACCAGCACTACAATAGTCTTGGTGTGAGGAATTAAAATAATACAAGTAAGTCTAACATTTTTTGATCGCCACCTTATTCTACATGACCTCCCCAACAGCCTCACCCTATATCTTTGTTTGTAGTAGCTGTATTCTGAAAATTCCAAAAATAAACTGTTTTGGTTTTATTTTGCTTTTCTAGTTAGTAATGTATAAACATAGGCCAGCATCAGACGGTTATACAAGGCTTGTTATAAGTCAGCCATGTCTTCTTTTTCCATTGCCTGAATCTCACATCACTGCTTTCAGCTCTCCTAAAGGTGTTTTTTCCTTTCTTTTCTTTTTCTTTCCTTCTTTTTTCTTTTCCTTCCTTCCTTCCCTTTTCCTTCCTCCCTCCCTCCCTCCCTCCCTCTTTTCTTTCTTTCTCTTTCTTTCTTTCTTTCTTTCTTTCTTTCTTTCTTTCTTTCTTTCTTTCTTCTTTCTCTTTCTTTCTCTCTCTCTTTCTTTCTTTTCTTTCTTTCTCTCTTTCTTTCTTTTCTTTCTTTCTCTCTTTCTCTCTTTCTCTCTCTCTCTCCTTCCTTCCTTCTTTCCTTGATTTTATTTATTGATTTGAGAGAGGAGAGAGAAAGAGAGAAAGGGGGGATGGGAAGCATCAACTCGCAGTAGTTACTTCTTATGTGTGCCTTGATAGGGCAAGCCTGGGGCTTTGAACTGGCAACCTCAGCATTCCGGTCGATGCTTTACCTACTTTACCACCACAGGTCAGTTATCTTATGTTTATTTTTAACTAACATGATTACATTACTATGTCTTGATTGAAAATTTTAGGAATATCTATGGAATTCCTAGAATAGAAGGTTGAGAATTTGTTTTATTTACCCCTGCCCTGACCAAATTCCCCTCCAACCCTGACTTCCTGAACCCCCAGGTAGCTTTGGTTCTATCAGTACTCAGTGTTTATTCCGTCCTGGAAAATTGAGTTTCACTGGGAATTTCTCCACAGATCTCTTTCTCCAGCCTGGGGCTGCTGTTTTCCTAGAGCTCCTTCTGTCCAGACACTGGGTTGTCTGTCTCTCCTCTCCCCCTCTCTGTTATTCTCTTCTTTCCGGGAGACTGTGTCAAGTTGTTCATCCAATCCTTTGAATTTTCTTTTCCAAGATTTTATTTATGGATTTTTAGAGAAAGAAGAGAGAGCAGGGGTTGGGGGGGGGGCATATGGAACAGGAAGCATCAACTCACAGAAGTAGTTGCTTCTTGTATGAGTCTTGACAGGGCAAGTCCAGGGTTTCGAACTGGCGACCTCAGCATTCCAAGTGGTGTCTTATCCATTGCGCCACTGCAAGTCAGGCCATTCCTTTGAGTTTTGGTTTCTGATATCTAATTTCTGAATTCTGGGAGCTCATTTGTTCTCTGTCCATTTTTATAGTCTCTCTGTGGAGATGTTAAAGACAGTTTTTTTAAAATTGCATTTATTGGGGGTGACCCTGGTGAACTAATTTCACAGGTAAAGATAGTTTTATGTAACTGTTTTCTTCCCGCATAGTTTCAGTTGCCTCCGACCTGCCTCTTTTTTCCATCCCTACGAGGTTCTCTCCTTAAATGTCAGTACCTGAAGCCCTTCTGAGGAGTAGTTCTCTAAGCAACAACTGGAGGCTGTATGGGCAGAGGCCGGGAACATGGTAGGCCTTGTTCCTTGGGGGACCCTGGCTGTCCGCATTTTGTTTTCTTCTTGGGTCTCAGATTCTCCTGTGAAAAGCCTTCATTTCTTCTGCAGGTTGTTCCAGACTGCTGAGGCCTGGGGCCAACTGTGGGGTAAGACTGGGAGGGCTAACTAACTGGTTAGCACAGCAACTTTCATCTAACCAGCTGTTCTCAGTATGGACCTTCTACCAATAGCTGGGTCCGGGTCCTCACTCTGAAGGGCCCCCTCTCTCTCAGTATTCCCAGAGAATAAACTCCCGGGTTATGCCCCTGGGGGAGGGCAGTCACACTTTTGCATTAGGTTACTGAGGACAGTTGGGATCTAATCAATTGTTTTTTTCTTTCTTTTTTTGCCCAAAGTGCCTGAGGCAATTGCTGAGTCTTTGGTGGGAATGCTTTTTGCAGACCAGACAGATTTTGCACTCTCTCCCAAATACTGGCTTAGCTTTGAGCTCTGCCAGGTCTGCTAAACCAGCTGCCTCTGCCCAGCTGTTTTTTACAGCTGCTGCTGCTCCCGCCTTCCCTCCTGTCCTTTCTATCTGGGTGTGGTTACCGTCAAACACGCCTACCCTCCTCCTCACTGTGGTGTGGGGTTTCTAAGCCCATCACTGGTAACTAGAAGTCTGAATTTAAGTTTTGATTTTTGCTTATGCGTTTAGAAGTATAGATTGTGTGCTTGACTTCCACTTGTATAGATTTCTTCCTCACTCCTGCACACACACCCTCACTCGCTACCATTGTGTTCCTAATCTCTGTCCTCTTTCTTTTGCACCATAGTCAGTGAATGTGTCTCCACAATTCCATTTTTTGGAGAATTATTTTTTGAAGAAGATGGAGAGCAATGAGTGTTGGTTTTCTTTGTTTATATCCTTTGTGCATAAATCATGAACATTCACAGCTGCTCTATTTTCTTGGTAGGTGGTTATGTATCTTATTTCAAAATATTTCTTTGTTCCATTTTGTCCTTATCACTTTAAACTCTACTTAAATTTGATTCTGATGTTGCTAAATTTACTTTCTTTTTTGTTCAAATTTCTGGCTTATCTTTTTCCCATTGTTTTGATATTAAACCTTTTTGTTTATAACTCTCTCCTTTTCAAAGGCAGTTTTAAATTGCTGTTGGTCAAATAAGTTTGTAAATAATGATATATATATATATATATATATATATATATATATATATATATATATGCATGCTCGCTTGTAGTTTGCATTGGATGTGGGGGAACAGGCGGTAAGCAGGCAGGATTCTTATAGCCTTCCCACCCTTTTTGATGTGGGGTGGTGCAATCCTATCATGCCTCAGATAAGTGACTTTGTATTAGAGACTTCCCTATTTTGTATATTGGATTAAAGGTTTTGATTTCTGCACTATAAAATGGGGGCAGACTGGGAGCTTGCTCTCTTGGTTCCTGAGATTAGCATTAAAGAGCAGAGCAGAGAAAGGCCATGTGGAGGAGGCCAGGAGAAGCAGCCAAGATGGCGGAGTGCTGGAGGAAAAGTCAGTTTGTGCAGAGAGAAGGAAGGAGATGGGGAACAGGTGAATAAGTCTGGTGAGCTAGAAACCTTTGATTCTAGGAAACTCAGATAAGTCAGTAGCTTTGTGAGCACTGAATGAGTGGGTTTTGGAGCCCAGTGTGTGTTTTACTTGCCTGCCGGGTACAAGCTAGGATTAAAGATGATGGCCCACCAGTTCTTGGCTCCGTTGTTCCATTACCATCTGTCCGAATCCAATGCGAACCTGCATGGGCCAGGCAGCTGTGATGGTGGCTGTGGATACTGGCCATACACTCACTTTTCCACCTTTTAAGAGGCAGATGAATCTGACATATTCACACTTACTATGACAACTGAAATGTTTGTACTTTTTCCTTGCTACCTAATTTATTTACTTTTCATTTTCTATTTACCTTTCTCTGTTTTTATCCCCCACACCCTTTCATTTTCTGCTCATTTTTTGAACTGGTTACATTCAGTTTGCAACATTTTTTCTACCTTATGTTTTGGAAATTATACTTTCCATTCCTATTCAAAGCCAAGAAACCTCCAAGTCAAGAATGGGAATAACTAGACTCCCTTTGTGAGTCCTCACACAGTGAAAATGGACCAAGCTGATTAACAGAAGGGGTGGCAGGCGTTTTCATAGTCCAAGAAACATTTCAAGCTGAAGCTACAACTGCAAAGATGCACAAATGTGGAATCCTTTATTATTGACAGTATAAGTCTATCTGTTGGAAACTCTCAAGGATAGACAAATTCCTCCTTTCAGGTTCTGTATTAAAGCACCTTTGCCTAGTTTTTCCCTCTGAGCTTGGGGAAGCCCCTTCCTCTTCCTCCTATGCTCTGTGTTCTCAGCTGACCCTCCTGCTAGTGAGAGGGAGAGGGGAAGACAAAGGGCTCTGGAGAAAGAACAAGAGTGTGCACTTGAGAGGGAGGCTTATGGTGTGTTAACATGCTCTGGGCAGCATCAAGGGTTATCTGGACATCCCTTCTCTGGACAATTACCTCTTCTAGACAGACGATAGACCATCTGTCAGTAGGCTGCTCACCGCCTCGGTAATCCTGTCACTGTAAACAGTGAGTAGGCCACATTTTTCCAGGAAGTAGATATTGAGAATTCATCACATGTGGTTTATGCAATTAAATGGAAATTTGTGGGCTATTTTGCCAATAGGCATGCACGTTTGAGATCCTACTGTACAAGCTCAATGAGTCAAATCTGACTAACAGTCTCCTTGAGATTGGGGACCTGTGCAACAGGGCTGCCACAGGGGTGGGGGCTAAGGGAAGGAATACTGGGGTGGGCCCACGGGTTCTTCCTGTGTCCCGGCTAGTGAGTGGGGATGTCAATACCAGCAATAAATAATAAAACCAAAAGTAAAATAAAAATTAAGTGACTTGTCCCAAGTATTACAAATTCAGATCTCTCTGACGCTGAGGTTCTGTTTGTTCCACTTGACCTCCTGGGTCTTGTTTGCATTTCTCATAGAGCCAGGGAGGCTATACAAGATCACGGCTCCTAAAGTTCCGTTTAGATCTGCCTTCCTGATTGTGTCATAGCCACCTCTCATCTCTACTGTTATTTACACAAAAGTTTTCCTTCGCAGCCTCACTTGTTTTTTATTGTGACAAAATACACATAATATATCATCTACCATTTTAACCATTTTTAAGTGTATATATATCAATAGTTCTGTGGCATTAAGTACATTCAAATTGATGAACAACACGCTTTATTTTTAACCAAATGTATTTTAGAAAGAAAAACGTAATATCACTCTCATGAATGGAAACCAGCATTACTTCCCACAAAGAGAAGTTAACTATAGAATAACACAGTGAGGAGAAAGTGATTAATTTGCAGGCAGTGATTGCTGCCACTGGAGACTCTGAGTTGAGTCCCACTTTCCCCTCACCCCCAGTTTTTTTCAAGAGAGGTCCCCAAGTGTTGGGAAAGTATCAAAGACATGCTATCCCCAACACTGAGACTTCCTCAATTCCTATCAATGCTCAGAAGAATTAAAAGAGGGGTGAAGGAGGCATTTTCTCACTGTGATGTAGCTGGGATCCTGTGCCGTGCCCAGGCGCCTCCTCCCACTGTGCCCATCACCGAGCATCCCTCTGTCCCCAGACGCCAGTGCCACGCTGGGGTACTGTTGAGATGCACATGGGTTCCCACCCACCAAGGCTCTGTGACTCCTCACCCCAGAGAGAGGCTCTCTCTTTGCTTTCCTACTTGGAGCAGTGATGAGGAACAGCCTTTGGGACAAGTACTTTGCATTTCCTTTCCTGTTTTTCCCAACAGAAATAAGGGTCTCTTTCAGATGTACTTGCACTCTCTGAGCCCCATAACAAGGACAAGATCGCCTGAGCCCTGTGAGCCCAGCTGCCTTGGATGGCAGCACTTCATTATTACCAGACCACACCACAGAGGGGTGAGGTGATGAATTGCTCTAAATGAGAGAACTAAGTGTCATTTGGGTGGAAAGGCAGACATGTGAAGCACCTGAAGTGACCCTTACAGTGCTGGTGAGGAACAGATGAAGCAGCCACTGACAGGCCAACGCATCCGAAAAGAGGGTTTTGCAAGGACCTAGATTTCGGCGGGGGGAGGGTTAGATTTGTCTGGGGACCCATTTTTCTGGACAGTGAAAGTAACAGAATGTGTACAATTGTGTCTTCTGGGGATCACGGAAAGGCTGAAAAGAATACTGAAAACTTGTTTTCTCAAATGGTGCATAGACGCTCATTATCAACGTCATAAGAAAACATATCCTTTACTGTGGATATGTTTCAGTAAACTAGGCTGGGACACTGGGTATGTGGGGGCTGAGAATAAAGGTCACTTTGGAGCTCTGGCCCGTCGGCTCAGTGGTAGAGCGTCGGCCCGGCGTGTGGATGTCCTGGGTTTGATTCCCAATCAGGGCACAAAGGAGAAGTGACCATCTGCTTCTCTACCCCTCCCCCTCTCACTCTGTCTGTCTCTATCTCTCTCTCTCTGCCTCTCCTGCAGCCATGGCTCAATTGGAGCAAGTTGGCCCTAGGTCAGGCTTGGCCAACATACGGCCCACGGGCCGAATCCGGTCCGCATAATGAGTTTATGCAGCCTGCGATTAAATTTTTAATATTCTCCGCTACTTTAAAATCTCAGCTACTCAGAAGCGGAAGCATCTTTGATTGATTATTGGAAATCGAAATATTTTTTTTAAATTTTTATTAATGTTAATAGGATGACATTAATAAATCAGGGTACATATATTCAAAGAAAACATGTCTAGGTTATCTTGTCATTAAATTATGTTGCATACCCCTTGCCCAGAGTCAAATTGTCCTCCATCACCCTCTATCTAGTTCTCTGTGCCCTTCCCCCTCCCCCTAACTCTCTCCCTCCCTCCCTCCTGCGTCCTCCCTCCCCCCACCCCTGGTAACCACCACACTCTTGTCCATGTCTCTTAATTTCACTTTTATGTCCCACCTACGTATGGAATGATGTAGTTCTTGTTTTTTTCTGATTTACTTATTTCACTCCATATAATGTCATCAAGATCCCACCATTTTGCTGTAAATGATCTGATGCCATCATTTCTTATGGCTAAGTAGTATTCCATAGTGTATATGTGTCACATCTTCTTTATCCAGTCTTCTGTTGAAGGGCTTTTTGGTTGTTTCCATGTCTTAGCCACTGTGAACAATGCTGCAATGAACATGGGGCTACATGTGTCTTTACGTATCAATGTTTCTGAGGTTTTGGGGTATATACCCAGGAAATCGAAATATTTAAGAAGATAGTGATACGTGGAAAAGAATTCCGCGTGTGACTAATCTAGGGTTAACTTCCAATAATTGGTTGAATGGATTCATGATACTTTATTGTTTTTTAAAAATTTCATTATAAAGATTTACAACTTTTATATTCATCTGTACTCGATATGAACTGTTTGACATTTAGTGGCGATGTGAAACCCACATTCTTTTAGACAGAGTTTGCCAGTGCGCACCCAAGGTCAAACAATTTGTTATTTTTGTGGTCAAATGTGCTGAATCAAGTGGCATTGTAGCATAGACAATAGCTGCAGTTGATAACTGAAAACATGTCCAGGCTGTTTATAAAACAAAATAATTGTTTTATTTGAGATATAACCCCTTCAAGCTCATTGTATTAATTAAATATTGTTTTGATTGATTGCGATACAGTTTGGATATTTATACAGTATGTACAGTGCTACCTTAATATATGAACAGACCAACATATAAATTTTTTTTTTTTTTTTTAAGATATGAGCTGCTACTCAGTTCGTAGTTTTGTTCGAGATCTGAGTGAAATTCCAAGATACAAGTGGTGATTCAGGAAGCTGCCGCTAGTTGGCACATTGGCACATGGGTCTAGTGTCGGCAGTTTGATATACAAGTTGACTGACAAGCTCGGTTATAGAATGAATTAAATTTATATCTCAAGGTACCACTGTAATTATATTTTTATTAAAATATATTTTTATTAAAATAATATTGTATATTAAAATTTTTTCACTCACATTTATTCATAAGCAAATTACATAATAAAATTTTGTTTACTTAAATGAATCATTTTTGTATTTAACATTTTTTTAATTTTAATATTTCATCTGGCCCATGAAAAAAGTTTTCTTTCTAATCTGGCCCGGGGGCAAAAACTGTTGGCCACGCTTGCCTAGGTGCTGAGGATGGCTCCATGGCCTCTGTCTCAGGTGTTAAGAAGAGCTCAGTTGCTGAGTGATGGAGCAATGCCCCAGATGGGCAAAGCATTGCCCCCTAGTGGGCTTGCTGGGTGGATTCCAGTCAGGGTGTATGTGGAAGTCTGTCTTTCTGCCTCCCTGCCTTTCACTGAATTAAAAAAAAAAAAGTCACTTTGGAGGTTTGGTGCAGTGTCACTCTGAGTGAAGTCAGTGGCTTGGGTACTTGAGTGGAGGTCCTGACAGGAGGGTCTCTCTGCCTACCCCTCTTTTGGGCATGGCTAACCCTTCCCTGGAGCCCCCTGCTCCGTGATGTCTGCGGACACAGAACATGTGCTTCTCACCTGGGGCTTGGTCTCATCCTTGTCCTTGTAGTAGAGGAGCTGGTCCCCACACAGCACAAACCAGCGCTGCTGCCAGTTCTTCATGATGCTCCTTTGCTTCTTCAGCCAGCCCGCCTTCAGCACCGGGCCCAGCCCTTGAGGGCAGGGCAGTGGCCTTGGGCTCCGGCTCTGCTCACCCATCACCAGGCTCTTGGAGCGGGCTAGAAACCAGGAACACACAAAGTGAGTGGGGAGGATGCATGCCTTTGGTTGGTCCTTTCCCTATCCTGACATCCCAGCTACCCTGTGACCAAGACATGGGAGCTTAGGGCACCAGGGCATGGTCATGCTTGGCCCCCTTGGGTTCAAAGGAACATAGGCTGGAGCACCTCAGCAGTAATATCTCAAGGTTACCCCCCTGAGGTAGGTGCACAGCTTGCCTGTCTGGTTATTATCTGCTATGTCCCTGAGATCCTAGGTTCTCCATCTCCCAGGTTTCTTCTTCCATCCAGGTACCTTCCCATGCATCTCTCCATTGGTCCACACAGCCACCCATGGATCTACAAAGCCATCCTTCCATATGTTTAATGGTTCATTCATTAACTCACTCAGCAACTATTTATTGAGTACCTACTATATGCCTGTCTCTGTTCTAGGTGCTAGGGATAAAACAGTGAAATAAGAAACATAAGACTTCTGGTCAAGATAGCAGGGTGAGTAAAAGCTGTGCTCTCCTCCCATGGCCTATGTTCATTCCAGGTGATTTACATTAGCCAATGTATGAAAGCAATCCAGTGTCCATCAATAGACAAACGGATAAAGAAGATGTGATGTACATAATGGAATATTACTCAGCCATGAAAAAGAATGAGACCTTCCACCTGACCAGGTGGTGGCACAGTAGATAGAGCACTAGACTGGGACTTGGAGGACCCAGGTTTAAAACCCTGAGGTCACCAGCTTGAGCCCAAGGTCACTGGTTTGAGTAAGGGGTCACTCAGTCTGCTGTAGCCCCCTGCAGCACATATGAGAAATCAATCAATGAGAAACTAAGGTGCCACAACAGAACTGATGCTTCTCATCTCTCTCCCTTCTGGTTTGTCTGTCCCTATCTGTCCCTCTCTCTGTCTCTCTCTGTCTCTGTCACACACACAAAAAAGAATGAGATCTTATTTGAAACAGCATGATGGACCTAAAGGGTATCATACTAAGAGAAATAAGTCAGATAGAAAAAGACAACTACCATATAATTTCACTATGTGGAACCTAAAGAACAAAATTAACAAGAAACAAAGCGACTCATAGATACTGAGCACAAATTGATGGTTGCAGCGACGAGTGAAAAAGGTGAAGGGATTAAGAAGTACAAATGACTGGTTATAAAACAATCATGGGGTTATAAAGTACAGCACAGGGAATATAGTCAATAATACTATAATACAGTGATGACTCAGTTTTTGTCTATAATCCTCTGAAAATAATCAGTGAAATCTAAACCGACAAAAACTGAGTCAATTATTTCCATATGAATCAATGTAAATCCAATTAATTTGTTCCAGACACTCCAAAATACATACCAAAAACAATTTTTTTTTTTTTTTTTGTGGCAGAGACAGAGAGAGGGACAGATAGGGACAGACAGGAAGGCAGAGAGATGAGAAATATCAATTCTTTGTTGCGGCTCCTTAGTTGTTCATTGATTGCTTTCTCACATGTGCCTTGACCAGGGGGCTACAACAGAGCAAGTGACCCCTTGCTCAAGCCAGCAACCTTGGGTTCAAGCTGGTGAGCCTTGCTCAAACCAGATGAGCCCACGCTCCAGCTGGTGACCTCGGGGTCTCAAACCTGGGTCCTCTGTATCCTAGTCTGATGCTCTATCCACTGCACCACTGCCTGGTCAGGCAAAAACACATTTTATAGAGAATAAATATAGTGTTTAATACTAAAAACAATAAGAAATTAATATAAAATGAATATAAAAGACTAATGTAAAGAAAAAATGAAGCCCTGGCCAGTTGGCTAATCAATACAGCGTCTGTCCAGAATGTGAATGTCCTGGGTTCGATTCTCGGCCAGGGCACACAGGAGAAGCACCCATCTGCTTGTCCACCCCTCCCTCTCTCCTTCCTCTCTGTCTCTCTTCCCCTCTCACAGCCAAGGCTCCATTGGAGCAAAGTTGGCCCAGGCGCTGAGGATGGCTCCATGGCCTCTGCTTCAGGCACTAGAATGGCTCTGGTTGCAATTGAGCAATGCCCCAAGATGGGCAGAGCATCGCCCCCTGGTGGGCATGCCAGGTGGATCCCGGTCGGGTGCATGCAGGAGTCTGTCTCTCTGTCTCCCTGCTTCTCAACTTCAGAAAAAATACAAAATAAATAAATAAATAAATAAATGAAACTTTCTTTGGTCCCATGATAGAACTAAAAGGAAAGGGTTAAGTTATCAGCAAGGGATACACTTAACAGGGGCAATGAGATTTGAGCACATGTGATTTATCTTATGTGCATTATGTATATTTTGAAACTGAAAAACACAAAATAAACACATTACACCGAATATTGTATACGCAGTAATCACTTCCATGTAATCATAGTATTAGCACCTCGCAATCAATAAAAAAAGCACAAAAACACTGGAAAGCAATGGAATTGTTCAGTTAGACATGTGGGGTGATGCTCACACAACAAGAAACAGTGCCACAATGAGCAGGAGAATGTATGGGTCACCTTTTATTTTTGCAAAATTAGCAGCGAGGTCAGATGGGCACACTGACAAAATCTGAGACAAATATTTCATGGAAAAAATCGACAAAAACCAAAACTGACAATAACTAAAGTCAACAAAAACCGAGGTATTACTGTAACTATGTATGATGTCAGATGGGTATTAGACTTATTAAGGGAGTTACTTCTTTTTTTTTTAATCAAGTGAGAGGCAGGGAGGCAGAGAGACACCCTTCCACATGTGCCCTGACTTGGATCCACCTGGCAACTTGTCTGGGGCTGATGCTCTGCCCATCTGGGGATGCTGCTTTGTTGCTTGGCAACCGAGTTATTTTAGGGCCTGAGGGGAGGCCATGGAGCCATCCTCAGTGCCCAGGGCCAATTCACTCATTCGAGCCATTGCTGAAGGAGGGGATGAAAGAGAAGGTGGGGGGAAGCGGAGGGGTGGAGAAGCAGATGGACGCCTCTCCTGTGTGCCCTGACTGGGAATTGAACCCAGGACTTCCACACGCTGGCTGACACTCTACCACTGAGCTAACTGGCTAGGACTGGATATCACTTCTTAAGTTATACAAATGTCTAATCACTGAATTGTAATATCATATAATATTGTATATCAACTGTAACTGAAAAATATTTTAAATTATTTAAAAACCCATAAAAATCTGGGTCCTGCTGGAGCTTCTATTCTAGCAGGGTTCTTGTTACTCAGGCTCCAAGGACAGTGGCCCTATCCGAAGCCCCTCCCTGCTTTCTGAATGGCATCCCCCCCTGGAAGCATCACACTTGAGTACCCTTGCCTAGTTCCCCTAAGCCACCTTGCTGCTTCCAAGGGACCATCCTGGAAGGGTGAGTTCTGCCTCAGCCCTCTTTGGAGACTTGTTGAAGGCCCCTGGCAGGGCAGAGGGGCCATCTCTCTTACTTCAGAGCCTGTCTACCCTGACGGCTTCCTCTTCCCAGATGACACCACTGACTAGCAGTCTTCTAGGGTTGGTACTGTCCTTCATAGTTACAACTGAGTTCTTGCCACTCCCAACCTTTCCTACACCTTTCCCCCACTCTCTTTCCTTTATCTCACAGGAAGCTCCTTTCCTCTTTCTGGCCAGTATCAAGGATGTTGCTGCAGGGGTCACTCAAAGGGGCCATCCTGAAATTTGGAGGAACACATCTGAGCCCTGATGTAATCACTTTGTAATTCTTCAACCACGGACTCTCATTTCTGATAGGAACAGACAGTCCCTGCATCCATTATTGCATTGTACCTGTCATTCCTGTGCGTGTGTGTTTTTAAGCTCTTTCTGTTACACTAGTGACTGCAGTTCCCTCTATCTGCCTACCATCTGCCCACGCTGTCCCACTAACGTGGACCTTTCTTCCATCCCTCTCCCACTCAATCCCTGACCGATCCTCAGTTCCCACAACATGGCAAGATGATGAAAGGGTGACATTTTTGGCAAAGGGAGCAGGCAAGGGGTCTCTCGGGTAAGTAGGCAGGACCGGCCTTCAGGCCAGAGTGGCAGCCTGTGTCTGTATCAGATGGCAGCATTCTTGTGCCACTCCGCCATCCGGGCTCCTGTGGTGGGGCCCTTCTGCTGCTGCCCCTACCTTACCAGGGAAGTACTTCCAGCAGATGTTACTTAGGTTGCCAGCCCAGCCCAGGTTTTTCCCCAGCTGATCAATTATACAGATATTATTTATACACTCCATTGAGTATCTTGATTTATTAATAACCACTGTTCCTGTCCTCAGCATTTCCTGAATCAACTGATTCAGTTCTCAAAATATTTAAGCCAAGGTTTCAAGTCCAACTGCTCTAACAGTCTAAGGCTCCAGAGCTGTTTCTGGAGCAGGTCCAGGATAGGTTCCTCACCAGGGACGAGGGGGACTGAGGGGACTGCAGAGTTGTGGCTCTCCTGCTCCCAAGTACAGTCACTCGCTCGCTCGCTCACTCACGCCTTCCAAAGCTACAGAAGTCTTGAGCTGTCTCTGTTCCCTGGAGCTCCCAGTCTGCAGGGGGAACCAGCCACCGAGAATACCCCTCAGAGATGAGGGCACCACAGACCACCTGCCAGGCAAAGGCAGTGGACACTTTGATGTCAGCTCAAACCTTTCTGCAGTCACCACTTGTGGAACCCTGGAAGAGGGACACCCAGGCTGAGCCTTGAAGGATGAGCAGACTTTGGGTCTGCCTCGAGGGAGGTGGGGCTCTGATTCCAGATAAAGGAAGGAGCCCGGCATTTGCTGTCTCCTGCTTCAAATCAGCACGTATGCTGGGTTGACGTGGTCCCCCTCCCCTCCCCAACAAGCATCTCCTGAGATAGTGGCCCATCCTCCCAGCCTCTCCTTCCTCACCCCCCCCCAGTCTCTGTCAACTCCTTGCATCTGGCAGATTTCTTTTCTGAAATGGCTCTGTTCCAATCCAACAGGTGGGTTTTGGTTGTCAGCTTCTGAAACTCCTTGGTGCTGAGATACAGGTTCTTGCCTTCTTCTCGAAGCGTTTCCTTCCTCCAGTGCCTGCATGTCTGCCTGGTTTCCGACAGCCTGCCTAGCCTGTTCTGGGCTCCCTGTCCTGTTCTCGACAGAAGTCCTGCTGTGGCTCAGGGATGTCTCAGTTGCCCGCCATTCCATTAGGGTTCCACATCTTTGTCTCTGCCCAGACCTTTCTCTAGAACTTCAGGCTCACATGTCAAACCATCTCCACATTGGACGGTTGAGGATCATAAGCCCATGTCCAAATTCAACTCCTGCACCTCGTTCCCAAATGTGCTCCCACCGCTCACCTAGGGCTCACAGCTGACCATTCCTGACAATGAGGAGCTGTTTGGACAAATCTTTCTCCTTCAGACCCTGCAGTGAATTAGTTTCCAAGTTCTAAAGATTCGTTCGACACTCTTATTTAATCTTCCTTTCTCCTCTCCTGAATTAGTTAATCCTTACTGTCCATGACTAGGCTCCTTCCTCTTCCCTCCTGCCCTCTGCAGAAGCCTCCAAAAGAGATAAACAGGTGCCAAAAAAATCTTTCTAAACATGGATCTAATCATTTTACTTCTTTTCTCAAACATAGTTATGGTATTTGCCAACTGTGCACAGAGATTCCACTCCCAGCCTGACAGTCAGGACCCTACCGTGGGACAGCGCCACCCAGCTCAGCCCCATAACCCGCCAGCTGCCCAGCTCCTGACTGCCCGAGCAAGCTGTCTATTACACTGTCTGGTGGCCTTAGGAATACTGTTCACCAGATCTGCTGGATCAGAACTTGGGGGGGAAGCAGCCAGGGTGGTTCTGATAATCACCATCCTGGGTTCCAGTCCTACCTGACAAGATCCCACTATACTGCCCCTTTGCTCATCCTCACTGGGCCATCCTACTTTCCATTGAAGGGATGGGTCCAGTTTTACCACCTCCGTGTGGCCCTCTCAGAGTCACTCCACTGAAAGTAGTCCCTTTTTACTTCAATTTCACGCTTAAAACAGTATAAACAACAATCTGTCCTAGGATAGAGTGGTCTGTATGGTGTGTGTATCAACCTTGTCCCAAGATCAAGGACCATGGAGAGCCAGGGGACCCAACATCCTCCAGGAAATTCTGTGTGCATGAGTGTGTGTATATGTATGTTATGTGTGTGTGTAGGCATGCATGCCTGAGTGTGTGTCTGCAAGTTTGTAAGTATCCATGTCCATAAGTGTGTCCATCTGTGTGTGTGGTGCACACCTGTTTGGAGTGACCATATGTTTGGAATCTGAGGTGTTGGCCCAAGCCATCAGTTCTGAAGAGGGAGACCCTGAGCCCAGGGCTTGCACACATCCAGGAGCTTTGGGGACCTGGATACACACAAGCCAGGTTTTTGGGAAACTGATGGGACCAAGCCAGGGAGCGGGAGGCAGAAGGCAGAGGGTTGAGGGTGGGGTGCCCCTCTGGGAGGATAGAGAGCAAGGACCACTCTGAGAGACATTTAAGAAGAGGGGGCTGGTGATTAACGGTAAGTGGGGTAGGTAGGGAATGAATCGGGGTCAGGACAGTGGTCAGGGAGGAGGAGCCAGACAGTGCAGGGCAATGAGGAGCCAAACTTGCTCGTGCTGGAGTTTTGTAGTGTCTCTGGCATTGAAGAGCGTATGTTCAGGGGGAAGTCAGATGTGGACTCTGGAGTTGGGAGAGAGAACTGGGCTCAGGAGCGAGGTGGCTACAGATCAGTGCCTGGCATGTTAAAAGCCTCCATAAGGGTTTGCTGAATGATAGTAATAATAGTAACTGGAGTTACTATTCACCAAGGGCTTGGACACTATGTGCTATAAACTAGACTGAGTACCCTACATGAGTTATTTCATTTAATCCTTGCAAGGGTAATTACTTCAGTGTCACAGATGTGCTAGTGGAGGTTTGGAGAGTTAACGAAACTGTCCAAGGCCACCGCACTGCTAGCAAATGGCACAGTCTGTTTTCAAATCTGAATTCACCCTTCTATAGGGCCTGTGCATTTAACCCCTTCATGAGCCTGCCACACACCCACGAGATCTCCCAGGAGGCCTCTAGAGTGAGGACTAAAGCCAGGGGATGGAAATAAGCAAAGCAACTTCTGACCAACTCTGGGAGAAGCTGCAGAGGGACAGGAGAACTGCCAGGGACAGAGCACTTAGAAGACCCAGAGAGAGTGGTGTGTAAAAAGAGGGAAAGTGTGCCAGGTAGAGAAAGGGTGGAGAACCACCTGCAGGGAAAGGAAGAAAGTGTATGTGCAGCCAGAGTGTGTGGAACTCTCCCTGGACTGGTCCCTGCAAAGGAGGAGAGATCAGGGGTGGGGAGCAGGTGCACTGATGAGCCAGGGAGGGGTCTGAGTTGTCTGCGAGCTGACAGATGTGTAACCTGGGCTCCAGTGGTGAAGGGAGTAGCCTGGGACAGCAGGACGCCATTCTGGATGGATGTGAATGGGGACCTGTAGCAGTGATGAGGCCTTCCCCGTGCTCTGGGTCATCTGGCGCATGAGACTCTACCTGCTGGATATTAGAGAGCCTGCCTGCACCAACAACCTCAACCCCCCACTGTTTTCTTTGTATTTGGCCTTGACTTTGACCATCCTCCACCCACTCCACCCCCACCACTCTTTGTTGCTGCCCCTTTTGAGCTGTGTCTGTGATAGGGTGCCGGAAACCCTCTGGGTGCCCTGCGGTGATCGTTCTCAGCCATGTGTGCGGCCTGATGAGAGAGAACATGGGGCTGTTAGCTTTCTCAGCCAATGGGTGTTGGAGACACATCTATCATTGCATTAGCATGGCACTGCCTTCCCAGAAAAGCTGGCCTTTTGTGGGGAAAAAGAAGACACTCAAGGCATGGGCAGGCTAAGGGTAAGGTGAGTGGGCAGTGGACAGGACGGATGTGCACACATGCCTGCGAAAGCCAGCGTTGGGAGTTGGGGCCAGGCAGCTGATGTAATTCCATTTATCCCTTAGAATAAACATAATTTTCTAGGTGCTCTGACTGAGAGGAGGGGGAAGCAGCCTACTCCAGGTCACCACCACTAGTGTTATGCGATGGAGGCGGGTTTCCAGCCCCTCAGTCCTGATCACTAAGGATGCTATACTTCCTTCCCTGAACTGAGTCTGCATGGCCTCTAAGTGCTTCAGGCCTGTGGTGCCAGGGAGGGAGGAGAAAAGACAGCTTAAACAGACGTCTCACGTGTGGGCAAGATGGTGGCTTGCTTTTTTGTCTGCCCAAGAGCTGCTCTCAATGAAAACACAAGCCAACTCAAATCCAGGGGTCAGAACCCAAGGTGGAGAAAACAAAACCATATCCAAAGGTTCATCCATTATTAGGGAAGGACAAGGGCTGTGTGGCACCAAGGCATTGACAAGGGAACACGAGGTGCCAGGCCAGCAGAAGAGGCACCAATTCATGATGTTTTCCTAACCAGGAAATGGAGATCTTTCATTTCTGAGTTAAGAAGTTACAGAAGTGAACAGAAGAGGAAGCACAGATGGCCAATATGATGTGCAGAGATGCTGAACTTCAGCAGTAATCAGGGAAATGCCCACTATAGCCAGTACAATACAGCATATTTAAAAAAGTAGAGTGATATTATGTATTGGTAAGTTTATAATTATAAGCTACTATGTAGAGGGCAATTGAGCTGTATTTATTAATTTTTTTAATTAATTGATTTTAGAGATAGAGAGATGGAGAGAGAAAGAGAGAAATAGAAAACGGTTGTTCCCCTCAGCCATGCACTCATTGGTTGTCCCCTGCATGTGTCCCAACTGGGGATTGAACCTGCAACTCTGGTGCATTGGGACAACACTCCAACCAACTGAGCCACCTGGAGAGGGCATGGAGCTGTATTTATTAAAATTAAAAACATGCCTATTCTATTGTACAACCCAGCAATTCTGATTCTTGCCTCTTTCCTACAGAAAGAAACACAAGGGCATGGGTAGTTATGCACAAGGATATCCTCAGAGCTCCTGTGTGATCCCTAAAAATTGGAAAAACTCAAATCTCCAATAATAGAAAAATAGTTAAATAACCTGTGTTATATTCACATTGTAGGATGCTTTGCAGAAGTTAAAAAGAACGAGAGGAATATATATATACTAACATGGTTACAGTAACTCCTCCTTTTAACAAACACCACAGAATTGTCTTCACTCTCTTTCTCCAATTCTTCTCCTGTTCTTTTTCTTTAGTAGTAAAATACAGGTATACCAAAGGTGACATTTACCATCTTAACCATTTCAAAGTGTGTAGTTCAGTGGCATTCAGTACATTCACATTGCTATGTTACCATCACCACCGTCCACCTCCAGAACTTTTCATCATCTCTGATGCACCCAGGTGGGCTTTCCCTACCTGTCCCACTCAAATTGCTCTGATCAAGGTCACCAATAATCCTCATACTGTCTAATCTGAGGGTCGCGTCAGTCCTCTCATTCCTTGACCCCTTGTAGCACTTGACCGAGTTGATCCTTCTCTCCTCCAGCACCATTTCTACCCATGGCTTCCAAGACCACTCGCCTCCCTGTCCCCTCCTTCCCTGGTCACCACTCTCAGTGTTCTCATCTTCCCCACCTCTCGGGGTCTAGTATCCAGGGACAATCCTTGGACCCCATTTATGTCCACACTCTGTCTCAGGGATCACCTCCTGTCTCATAGATTTAAGCACCATGGATGTGCAGAAGGCTTGATTCTGAACCAGAGATAATCTGTCCATTATACTGTCTACCAGAACACCTTCAATGCCACATGTTCAAAGCTTAACTCCTAGTCTTTTCCCAGCCTGATATCTACTCCCCTATTTGTCAGAGAAAGGAGCACCCTCATTATGCTGCACCATAATTTCTCCCCTGAATTACTGCTGCAGCCTCTTCCCCAACCTCGGTGCTGATATCTTTGTATAGTCTCTTAGTGGGACAGCCAGAGAACATTCTTCAGGATGAGCGTTGTTAGATCATGCTGCTTCCTATGACACCCTGCAGGACTCCCCTTCTTGCTCTGTGTAGAAGTCCAGCCATTACTACATCTTACAAGGTCTACAGGACGAGGATGCATAACCTCTTGGACCTCCTTGTGCTTCTCCATTCCTGGCTACACTGGCCCCTGCAGCCCCTCAAACAGGCCATGAGCTCGCCACTGGGTCTGCACCTACTGTCCCGTCTCTGCTGAGCTTCCTCTCAGCCCCTTCATTCTTTACTGAATGCCATGTTCTCAGCGAGGTCTTTCTTGACCATCCTATTGAAGATGTCACCCCAACACTCCCATCTCCCCTTTCCTGCATTAACAGTTACTTAAATTCTATGAGAGTAGTGGAAAGCAAGTTTCAAAACAATACACAAAACATCAAACTGTATAAACAGGGAAGAAAAACACAACATCCAAGAAAGACAGCACCCTGCACTGTCGGTGAGATGTGTACCTAGGTGGAAGGTACATGCTTCCCTGCTGTGGGGCGACATTTGTCATGGTGGACGAAGGTGGCGTGCAGCGTTTTACACAAGGAAGGAGTTCACTGTTGCTTATGCAAATCAAAACAAAAACTTTAAATGGAATGAAGTTGAGTCCCTTAGGAAATCTAAAATGGCAATTAAAACATCACAAGTTTGAAACATGTTATGAATCATAATCTCCGACTAGCACCACACTAGGCTGTGTCCCACAACAGCCGCAAACGCAAACCAGAGAGGCCTGGCCTCCGCCTGCTTGGAGCTTCCAGGATGAACAGCTGACACTTTGTGGAAGTGTGGCCAGGCCCATGGTGGCCCTTCTGGGGGACCAGGTCAGGGGTCCCTCTCTGTAGGTGGGCCCTGTGGTGGGCCCAGATTTGTTCCAGTCCATCCTGAACGAGGAGGGTTCAGTGAGGGTGTGCAGTCATCCACTCACTAGCAGCGCGACCAGAGGACCTGGTAGCTGCTAAGAGCTCGTCACGGATTCCTGACCCAGAGGACCCTGTTGGAGCTCTGTCCTGACTCCCTGGTTTTCTTTCTTCCTGTTTTCATGCTCATCACCGCCTGCTCCCTTTACCTGGAACAGATCTCCCCAGGGTGGCTTGCCAGCACAGCCCTGTGTTTGGAAGACAGACCTTGGACTACTGGAGCCCATTTTAAGCAGGTGCTGGGAGAACTGAAAGTGCCCAGAACTTACATCCCTCGCCTTGGCCAAAGGCTCCTGGGTGTGGGAGCCTGAGAGCCTGGGCAGCCTGCTTTCTGGTTGGAAACCACCCTGAGGGGTGAAAAGGCAGAGGTCATACCTCCGAGTTCCCCGGGAGCTCAGGCTGAGCCCTCCCTTTGCTAGGCTTTGGGCCCTCACTTGGTTCTCATCTCCTGTTCTGCTCCCCAGACCCTCCTTGGGGTCCCCTGTGGGCACCTCTTTAAGAAGTGACCACGTGAAAGTCCTCATCTTAGGGTCTACTTCAGAGAAGACCAAATGACGCACCCGCTTATTTTAAGGGCCTTTTGAATTGGCTGTGGCAGTGCCAGCCTTGAGCAGCGCCGGGGACTGGGGCCCTGCCTGGCCCTCTGGGCCGCCTCCCATTCGCAGCTCTGTGAGTGCGGCCCCAGAGCACACAGAGCGGCTGCATGGGGCCTGAAAACAATGGATTCATACACGTCAGCAGGATTTAGAGCTGGGGCGGGAAGCAGCAAGATGCAGAGCTGAATTGATTTAAAGGGTAAGTATTGAGGATGAAAGAGTGATTGGGAGGAGAGGCGAGGTAATGGAAGGAGTACACTTGATGGGCTGGACAAAATGGTTTCATCAAGTTAATGCAATCTGCAGCTAAAAGCAGGAGCTGAGTCTGGTTCCTGTGCTGTCTTGGGAATACTCAGGTGGACTTAATGGCGGGTGCACTGGGTGCGTGGCCTGGGCCCCGACTTCTGAAGGGTCCCACAAAACCCCAACTTAGCACTTATTTCTAATGACACCAAATTTGGTTTCATATGAACAATTTTAACATTAACAGTACATAATATTTTTTATTTAAAAATATGTATTTTTATATTCCTTGTCTCTTTTTTTAAGGGGCCCAGTGTTTTCTTCTTCACCCAGGACCTCAGCCGACCTTAATCTGACTCTGGGAATACTGCACCAGCCTGGGGCGGGTCACTGCCTGACAGTCCCCGAGCGCCCCACCGGCCTGGGGCGGGTCCCTGCCTGACAGCCCCCGAGCGCCCCACCAGCCTGGGGCGGGTCACTGCCTGACAGCCCCCGAGCGCCCCACCAGCCTGGGGCGGGTCACTGCCTGACAGCCCCCAAACGCCCCACCAGCCTGGGGCGGGTCATTGCCTGACACCAGCCTCCGGCGGGTCACTGCCTGGCAGTCCCCGAGCGCCCCACCAGCCTGGGGCGGGTCACTGCCTGACAGCCCCCGAGCGCCCCACCAGCCTGGGGCGGGTCCCTGCCTGACAGCCCCCAAACGCCCCACCAGCCTGGGGCGGGTCACTGCCTGACACCGGCCTCGGGCGGGTCCCTGCCTGACAGCCCCCGAGCGCCCCACCGGCCTGGGGCGGGTCCCTGCCTGACAGCCCCCGAGCGCCCCACCGGCCTGGGGCGGGTCCCTGCCTGACAGCCCCCGAGCGCCCCACCGGCCTGGGGCGGGTCCCTGCCTGACAGCCCCCGAGCGCCCCACCAGCCTGGGGCGGGTCACTGCCTGACAGCCCCCGAGCGCCCCACCAGCCTCGGGCGGGTCACTGCCTGACAGCCCCCGAGCGCCCCACCAGCCTCGGGCGGGTCACTGCCTGACAGCCCCCGAGCGCCCCACCTTTTCTATGTGTTTACTTGTTGCTCAGCATCTTTTGGGGCTCTATTTGCTCATCTGTTCTTGGCTGGTTTCCCCATCTGAGAAGTAACCAATCAGGCCCTCCTAATGGGTCTGACTTCAGCACCTGGAAGAAAAAAAAAACACCCCAAATAAGGGCACAGCCTACTCTCCCATAAGTAAAAAGTACTAATTCTCAAATAGTCCTAAGGGAGTCTAGAAAGTCTGGACATTTTTTTCATATTGATTATTTAAGAGTGATTTGTATTGGTTCTTCCTGGGTCTTCCTCCTGGCTCAGCTGGTGCTGGTCTTCTACAAGGGAGTGCCGTCACCCAAACGTCTTGGCCTGTGCTTCTGCACAGGGCACATCCCCAGCTTTGACTGGACCTAGTGTTCATTCACTGATTGTGGAGTTTACCAAGCCTCCCGTGTGTCTGCCCTGTGCTAGCCCCTGGGGTATGGAGAGGAAGGGTTTATGCCTGTCCTACCAAAGGAAAAGGGGGAACAAGGACACCCAAACACAAGGTACTGCATCACAACAAATCTCAGGGGACACCAGGAGCCCGAAGGCAGCAGTGCGGAGCTCAGCGGGAGGCTGGAGCCCGGCGGGGCCACAGCTGATGACAGAACGCAGTGAGCCACTAGAGGGCCTAGGCTGTGCCACCCCAAAACATGCCATCTTGGGATGTTATTTTGAGCTGCAGATGATGGAGAGACAGCAAACACAGGAGGAGCTCTCTTCCCTTCCTCTTCCTGCCTCCCAGCTGGGCATCCGTTTCCCTGTGCAGACTACCTCCCCACTCCTGTGCCAGGGAGAGGCCCGAGAGGCTCCTACTGTCAGAATCAGAGTTGGGTCTGTATTACAAACATAGCCAAACCACCACTGCCTATAGATTCCTAGTCACCTTCCCACAATTTGCCAAATCTGGCTTTAATTGCCTTTTTGGGGTTCCACCTCTTTTCTGTAAAGTCCCCCCAAAAAACTATCAGTAAAATGTGTATGTTTTTCCTTATGTTAATCTGCCTTTTATAAATTTAATTTGCAGGCCTCAAGCTCAAAACTTAAGCAGGAAGGGAGCTTTTCCTCCCCTATACTAAGGATGGTTAGGTGGACAAGAGGTGTGCCTCTTAGGGGTACAGGGAGACTGCAGGTGAGAGAGCTTGGGGTCAGACTCAGGACATCTGGCTCCTGGATCTTAACCCTGACTCTCAAAGGATCCAGGTCCCTGCCCTAAAACAACAGTATACTAACCCCTGCCCCTTCAAGATGAATGAAAAACCTCTTCCTCTTAGAGAGAGAAGCTTGATGCACTTCCTCTAACTCTCTCCACCAGCTGAACTTCCCACCATCACCCACGGTGGGGTCTCTCCTGTCACATCTCTCTGGACATGGCTGTGCCCTTTGCCAGGTGCAGCAGCTAGAGTTGCCACTGATTTGGGCATGACGTTAAAAGACAAGAAGTCCTCTGTGTGCAGCCAGGTCTCTAGCTCCACCCCCGCTCACACCACACACTTCACTCTTTCCAAACCAATCACTGGTCCCCACGTGGCCATGCTGTGCCGTGCCTCTGTACCTGCACCTCCGTGCTCGCCAACCATGGGCCCGGATTCACTCTAGAAGCATCTGTGCAGCTGTTTCTGACGGTCGGAAAACTTGTCGAGTAGATTCCCAAAGCAGAGGTGTTGGATTCCATCCACAATGCTGCACGCTCACCTCCAGTGGCACATGCACCTCTCTACACGGGACTGATTTGTGTGCTTGTTACAGCCATGCAAGGTTCCCTCCTCACACCTGAACCCCTACAGGGGTCCCCAGACTTTTTACACAGGGGACCAGTTCACTGTCCCTCAGACCGTTGGAGGGCCGCCACATACAGTGCTCCTCTCACTGACCACCAATGAAGGAGGTGCCCCTTCCAGAAGTGTGGCGGGGGATTGGATAAATGGCCTCAGGGGGCCGCATGCGCATTCTAGGGCCTAGAATATAGTATGTAGCCTCTCAATAAATGCTTGCAGAATGAATTAACAAAAGAAGAATTGTCAAGTTCAAGAAGATGTGAAAGGCTGAATCCATGTAGGTGATCTTGGCGAGGATAAAAGGAATGACACTCTGCAAGTGCTTCATAAAAGGAACAGCACTGCTCTGGCTGCAGGTTGAGCCCTCTAGAAGCCCCTTGCCCCTCTTCTGGACTTTATTGGACCTCGTCCGGGAGCAGCTGGCCCCAGGCTTGTAGCGTCCACCCCCGTTCAGATCAGGAGGCTGTTCACAAGGCATGTCAGACTGGTGAAGTCGATGTAATTCCATATCAATAATCTACTTCACTTCTGTCTGCCTACAAGCCATTAGTTTTGATCAATATATCCTCCACCTTTGTTTAAGTAATCATGGAGGTTATTGATATTTCAGCAGAATCAGGGCAAGTCCCTGGCTGTCTCAGTGGGAGACCACAGCAACCTCCAGGCCCAGGTTGAACCCAGTTCAGGCCTGTTTTGCAAATAAATCATTTATTTCCACTTTATCCAGTAAGGTCAGGCCCAATTCTCCAGTCCTCTGTGGCTGGCAATACAGTCTGGAGCTCCTCTGGCTACCATGTGGTTGTTTCCTGTGTCCTGAGTGTCTAAAGCAGTGGTTCTCAACCTGTGGGTCGCAACCCCGGCGGGGGTCGAACGACCTAAACACAGGGGTCGCCTAAAGCCATCGGAAAATACATAGTTATTATACAATACATTTTTAAATAAAATATGTATTTCCGATGGCTTTAGGCGACCCCTGTGTTTTGGTCGTTCGACCCCTGCCGGGGTCGCAACCTACAGGTTGAGAACCGCTGGTCTAAAGAGTGCTGGTTTTATACACCTTAGGCATCGTCTGTGAGGAGAACTCAGCTTTCCATCAGTTGGTATCTGGAAGAAGAGGCAGGAGCAGGGAGGAGTTTTGTGTTCTCAGTGCATGTCTGCAGGGCCCAAGCTGACACCTTTATCTCCTGGCACTGAGGTCTCTGGCAGCAGTACATGGACTGGCAGTGTCGGTGTGGGGACCTGGTACAGAGGCAGGGGAACCTGGCTGGCAACTGCTAAGAGCTCTCGGCACTTGTGATCTGAGGACCTCCCCATTGTTCCCTCAAGCCCTTTGAAGATGGCAAGTGCAAAACATCCCACTCCTACACATCTCCTGGATGCCCACTCTCTCCCTGGCCTCAGGGTCAGTCCCTGCAGAGCCACTGCCCATGCTGTAGCCAGCAGCAATGCTTAGTGCTCCATCCATGGACTTCCCCTGCTCTCAGCCCGACTTAGACATGGGCCGAGTCCCTTCTCCGGCTGTAGCACCGACCCCGCGGGCTTCCTGCACTGCAGTCACACCCAGGGCTCCCAGTGTGCTCTGAGCATGTGCCTCTGGGTGTTGACACGTGGGGTTTCCCCCTGGGATGGCTTTCTTCTCCTGATGTCTGGATAGGGTCTGGTATGTAAAAAGGAAGCGCACCATAGTGATCATAAGCCTTTGGATTTTTAAATCCCAGGACTACCACACCTGGCTGGATACCTGTCCTTACTGGCAAGTTCTTCAATCTCTCTGTTATTTAGTTTTCTCATCTGAAAAATGGGGCAACAGTGGTCTCTTTGGTTTCTTCCTCAATATGGGTCTTTTGAAGATTAAAGGAGAGTATGCACATCGTGGATGTAACGGCACATAAAAAAGGACGTTCTGCAGTGAAGGCCAGACCAAGGAGCAGACTCTCAGATGGGTGGGTGAAAGTCAGTTGTGTGGCCCTGGGTCGAATGTAAAAACACTGAACTGGTCTTGTATTTGCAAACAAAAGTGACTCTCGGGCTGGTCATTACCCAGAAGTGCTGAGAGTTGTCCTGGGTCTCATAAGGCAGTGCAGAGGATGGCCTGGCTCCCTAGAACATCAGAGGGTACAGATAAAGGCACTTCTTAAGTTGTGTTTGTTCTAAAGCACGGTTACCTAATTCCAATAGGCATGAGCTATGGTTACTGCTATTATTAAATATTTGATCAGTGCATAAGTGATCACATATGTACCTAACTCCTAATGCAAGTGGAGAGATGAAGGTGTCTGGGTCTGGTACCTGAGCTGGCTAGTTTTGCAAGAGGTGCAGACAGCTGCAGTACAACAGCAGCCCAAGTGATTCTTCAGCACCAGTAGGTACATGGGGTCCCGCCTGCCTGTGCCCAACGCACCCTGGGATCAATGGCCAGTGCTGCAGTCACTCCTCATTAGGATACCTGTACAGGTCCCCACCCTCCTCCTTCCATTTAATCCTGACTCCTAGACTTTCCCTTAGGAAAGTGGCCAGGCTGCCTATCAGATAAATCTGAGCCAGGCCAGGACATAGCCCTACCTTCTGTTTCTGACCCTGCACCTGGCGACAGCGTCGTGAATACTTGCCCATGGAGAGAGGTGCTTGTGAGGAATCAGACATCTCACATTGCGGGGGCCTAACCTGCTTGGTGACACCACCTGGCCTCCCCTGGCCTCTAGACAGAGCTATATTTGGGGAGAAAGGTTGCTCAGACCTCAGAGAACTGTGTTTAAACTGCTCCAGATCTTATTAGAGGTGTGATTTTGAGCATTTGATTTATTCTGCCTCCACCTCCTCCCTTGTCTCACAGTGATGGTACAGGATGACAGTGGGGCGTGTATGTGGGAATGGGAGGCCCAGTACCTGTCCAGCACTCCTAACCACTCACCAGCTGTCTTCTCACTTCCCTGCCTTCCCTAAAGAATGTTGGCAGTGAGAGTCTTCAATGTGTTTGTAAGGGGAGAGTCCTCCTTACACTTACATGGAATTCAGGAACAGGTATATGCTACTCAATGGTAAAAAATCAGAAGAGTGTGAGCATGGCTGTGAGGGGGGACTGGGGAGAGCTGGGAGGGGAATCTCTGGGGTTAGAGGAGATGCTCTCCATCTTGGCCGGGTGGTGCCTATTGAACCGAATGCCTATGATTCATGCATTTTACCCTACATAAATTATACCTTCATTAAGAAAATAAGAAAAACATTGGAAGTGAGCAATGAAAACCCTAGAATAAACAGTATTCCTAAAAAATCAGGCTACAGTATACTTTGAGGCCACTGTTGTTCAAAGATCTCCAAATCAGAAATGTGTATTTCGTCTGGTTAGGTCCTTAGAACTCATCCTAGACATTTTGCTCATCTGAGCACATCTGCAATTTCATTCCAGTTCTGAGCCAACTTCTGGAAGGGAAAAGAGGACAGAGCTCAGTTATCTATGTGAGGTGGAAGGCCTGGCCAGTGGTGGAGGGTGTCCAGGCTTGGGGACCAGTGCCCTCGAGAAAGGTGTCACCTTTGAGCAGCGGCACCAGGGTCTGGCCTGGACTAAGGGAACCACCAGGTATGTCTCCTCTGGTCTTCCTTCTTCACAACAGGCTCCTGTCTAACAGGCCCCAGTCCCTCGCTGAGCTCTGGCCCAGGCCCTGGGTTCCCCTCCAAGAACTGTCTTTGTCTTTCTCTGTCAGGCTTATTTTACTGAGCATGATGCCCCCAAGGTCCATCCATGTTGTCACAAATGACAGAGTTCCTTCTTCCTCATAGTTGAGTGATATTTCATTGTACATATAAATACAAATATAAATATATGTATTTCATTACAAAATATATATATATATATTTCATTACATTCAGTTGATCCTTGATCAACACAGGTTTGAACTGCATGGGTCCAGATATATGCAGATTTTTTAAAATAAATATATACAATATTGTAAATGTGTCCTCTTCCTTATGATTTTTTAAATAACGTTATTATTATTTTTTTTTTTTCATTTTTCTGAAGCTGGAAACAGGGAGAGACAGTCAGACAGACTCCCGCATGCGCCCGACCGGGATCCACCCGGCACGCCCACCAGGGGCGGTGCTCTGCCCCCCAGGGGGCGATGCTCTGCCCATCCTGGGCGTCGCCATATTGCGACCAGAGCCACTCTAGCGCCTGAGGCAGAGGCCACAGAGCCATGCCCAGTGCCCGGGCCATCTTTGCTCCAATGGAGCCTTGGCTGCGGGAGGGGAAGAGAGAGACAGAGAGGAAAGCGCGGCGGAGGGGTGGAGAAGCAAATGGGCGCTTCTCCTATGTGCCCTGGCCGGGAATCGAACCCGGGTCCTCCGCACGCTAGGCCGACGCTCTACCGCTGAGCCAACCGGCCAGGGCCTAACGTTATTATTTTTTTCTGGCTTATTTTATTATAAAAATATAGCACACAACATATATAACATAAAAAATATGTGTGCATTCATTGTTTATAGGCAAGGTTTCTAGTCAACATTCTGGATATTAGTAGTTAAGTTTTTGGAAAGTCAGAAATTATACACAAATTTTTGACTGCACTGGGTCACTGCCCCAAACCTCGCCATGTTATTTAAGGGTTGACTGTATATAATATAGAATACATATAATATATTATATATACTATATATAATATATTCTATATAATATATATGTTATATACACATATGTATTATATATATGTAATATAATGTTATACACATATATAGTATATATATTATATAATATATTCCATATCTTCTTTTTTCACTCACCCACTGATAGACATATAGGTTATTCCAGGTCTTTGCTATTGTGAATAATGCTGCAATGAACATGGGAGTGCAGATATCTCTTTGATGTCTTGTCATTTACTTTGGCTGTAGAACCAGACATAAGATTGTTGGATCATATGAGAATTCCTTTTCTAATTTTTGAGAACTTTTGTTTTCTTTTTTGTTTGTTTTTTATGTGACAGAGAGAGAGAGAGAGAGAGAGAGAGAGGGAGAGAAAGAGGAACAGATAGGAACAGACAGAAAAGGAGAGAGATGAGAAGCATCAATTCTTTGTTGTGGCTCCTTAGTTGTTCATTGATTGCTTTCTTATATGTGCCTTAACTGGAGGGCTACAGCAGACCGAGTGACCTCTTACTCAAGCCAGCAACCAGGGGGTCATGTCTATGATCCCATGCTTAAGCCAGCAAATTTGTGCTCAAGTTGGTGAGCCCACACTCAAGCCAGCAACCTTGAGGTTTTGAACCTGGGTCCCAGTCTGAAGCTCTATTCACTGCACCACCACCTGGTCAGGCATTTTTTGAGGACCTTCCATACTGTTTTCCATAGTGGTTTCACCAATCTATATTCCCACCAGCAGTGCACAAGGGTTCATTTTCCCATACCCTCATCAACATTTGTTGTCTCTTCTCTTCTTAATAATAGCCATTCTAACAGGTGTGAGGTAATAGCTCATATGGTGTTGATTTGCATTTCCCTGATGATTAGTGATGTTGAGCAACTTTTCACGTACCTGTTAGCCATTTGTATGTATTCTTCAAAAAAATGTCTATTCACTTCCTCTCTCCATTTTTAAATTGACTTTTTTGGGGAGGGGAGTGGTCATTGAATTGTAGGAGTTCTTTATATATTTTGGATATTAGTCTTCTATCAGATATATATTTTGCAAAATTTCCCCCCATTCCATAAGGCTGTCTTTTCATTTTGTTGATTATTTTCTTTGCTGTGTAAGTTTTTAGTTGGATGTAGTCCCACCTGTTTATTTTTGCATTTGTTGCCTTTGCTTTTTGGTCAATTGCAAAAAAAAAAAAAATCATCACCAAGGCTGATGTCAAAGAGCTTATTGTCTATATGTTCTTCTAAGAGTTGTATAGTTTAAGGTCTTACATCCAAGTCCTCAATCTACTCTGAGTTGATTTTTGTATGGGGTATAAGACAGGCATCCAGCTTCACTCTTTTGAATGTGGCTGTCCAGCTTTCTCAACACCATCTATCCTTTCCCTGTTGTACATTCTTGACTCCTTTGTCATAAATTAATCGCATGGGTTTATTTCTGAGCTCTCTATTCTGTTTCATTGACCCATGTGTCTGTTTATGTGCCATATTATGCCTTGATTCTCCCTTTTAAAAATTAGCCGCTGACTTCTCACTATGGAAGGTGAAGATTTTATTTCTTCCACTCTCCTGTCCCTACCACACAGAAGCACCCCAGTATCTTCCCAATATGGTTATGCTGTGATTTTGGTCTGATCAATACACAGAATTTGCATTATTAGTACTGTGCAATGGCTAGCTCCAGTTGAGCTATGTAGTGTACTATAATAATTTTTTTCTTTCATGCATCGCTTTTTACTCTCCTTAAGGTTTGTAATGGGTTTGTTGTTTCAATTTGCTTGGTTTTTGGCTACATGTTAATAATTCAACCTTAAATATTTCAACAGCAATCTAAATCTAATCTCTATGTGTTTATATGAGGTAGGCATCTTCTCAAAGACAGAACTGCATCTTATTGCTCAGAGAACCTACGGCTGCCCAGGAGACATGCAGGGCTTTGGGCAGGGGTCTTTGGATATTGTGCATCTCCCTGTGCTGGGAGAGCGAGAGGGAGAGGGATTAGAGGCCTCAGTGCAATAAAGACATGAACATGAATTCCACTACCTGTTGGCAGGGCATCCATGATTCTCCTTCCATACCTGTTAAAATGGGAATACTGATACCTCATCATAGCATAGTTATGAGAGTTAAATAAGTACAATGAAAATTTCTGGAGCACGGAGGGCAGCACACAATAAAAGTTCACTTTCTTATGGGAAAACCAAGAACCATAGGCCACCAAAAGTACTTTCTCTCACTCATAGAACTTTCTCTTTCTAGTCCCAAAGTATTGACCAGGCTCTGTGCATCAACCAATGCTTATAAGACGTTGACACTGCTGCAAAGAAGAGAGCCAAGCCTGCTATCGCTCTGCTCATCAGTCCAACAAAGGGGCCTCCTTAATAGCAAAGACCAACTTTGAAATGCTTTAAACAAAGGCAGAAACTCAAAAAGAAAATATTAATAAATTGAAGACATAAAAATAAAAAACTTATGTTTATCAGCAGAAAGAAAGCACACTAAAAGGCAAGCAACAAATTAGGAAAATATTTGTAATATTTAAGTCAGCAAGGGAGGGATCTACTTTCCGAAGTACCTGGACCCATTAGGGCAGAGACAGTGCTTCATTAATTCCTTAATTCACTAATTCATTCAAAATACATGTATTGAATTCCCACCAAGTGCCTGGCATTGAAGTATAATAACATTCAAAAGCAGAAATGGTCCCTGCCCTTATGGAGGTCACAGTCCAAAGGAGGGACATATTCACCAGGTAAACCCACAGCTATAATTCATCCGAGGTAAACGATGTGAAGAAAAGAAAAGCAGGGAGCAGGGATCCGGCTTAGACTGAGGTGTGTGGGACGACTTCTTTGGCTGGTGACAGCTGAACTGAGAGGGTAAATCCAAGTAAAAGAATATCGTGTGTGTGTGTGTGTGTGTGTGTGTGTGTTAAGGAGGCCTGTGCAACAGCTGAGTAACAGGAAGGCCAGTATGTCTGTAGCTGGGAGAGAGAGGAGGTTGGAGATTTGGTCATTGGCTAGACTGGAAGAGGGCCCTTGTGGGCCATGGTAAGAGCTTTGGATTTCCAGTTGGGGTGGGAGGTAGGGGCCTGGCTGGATTTATATTTGAGAAGATGGCTCTGGCTTTGGAATAGACAGATGGGGTGGATTGGCTGACAGGTTCTACTGTCATAGTCCAAATCAGAGATGACAATGGCTGGGGGAGAATGGTGACTAGAGGATGAGTGACACAGGCAGAGTCAATAGCTTTTCGGGAGGTAAAGCAACAGGGCTGCCTCCCACACCTCACCATGTGGAGCAAGGTGAGGCCAGAGCAATAAACCTTTATTCTGGGTGGGGCTAATAGCACAGCAAAGGCCTCTGTCAATTTTGGGGGAATATACAAATCTTTGAAGAAACAAGCCTGGTGAGACTGGGATTTCAATCCTAGCTGGCTAGGGTAGCATCAGGGTCAGGTATTCCGAGACTCTGTTCTGACTACTACCTGGAGAGAGAGGGATGAGCCAGATGCCCCAGGGACTGAACAAGCAGAGGAGGGACTATCTAGGCTATAACACTGCAAATTGTGGCAATAGGCAGAGCCTGTAGCCTGGGGCCTCACTGCCCTTCCTTTGGGAGACTACACCCTTCACTCCCAGGAGAGAGGGCACTTATCTGATGTTTTCATTTTATATCCTGAAAAACGAATTGCAACTTTTAGAGTGTCATAGAGCACACAGATTGGTGACTTGCTTCACTGTACAAGGAACACATTCATTGAGTTTTAATGAATGTATTCATTTGTCTCCTGGGAAGATTGGTAGGGGCAGTGGTGAGGTATTTCTTCCACTTCCACTCTGGAAATGGGGCAGTGGGCTCAGTGGCGGAAGAGCTTGCGAGATCACGGCGTCAGGAAGAGCTCCCTGGAAGGGACCCTCAGAGCCAGGCTGGAGCTGAGTGGACAAGGACAGCCACACCTGGTTCCAAAGGGTCTGGCCTGGCTTCAGCGAACCATGACTAGCTAGGACGAGCCTGCACTGGTTCTAAGGATACAATGGAAAGCTCGAATCATCTCTAGCATTAATGACTGGTTTGAGATGGTATTAACCAACCTGGACCACTTTCCTGAAATTAATTTGAATTGTGTGATACACATTATTTGAATTTACTGGCCCATTTTCAGCCATTTCTAGTTGGTTTGGATGCCTCCCTACTCTTTTGAATTAGTAGTGTGTGTGTGTGTGTGTGTGTGTGCGCGCGCACACACACACACACACACCTCTAACTACTTCTTGGAAGTTGAACTCAGCCAGGAGAGAACCAGTTGACCAAACTTAATTCTACATGCAGGTAAGTGAGAGCAGGGCTCTCTCTGGGAGGTTCTCAATCCTGGCAACTCCTCCTCCCTGGGAAAGAGACATGAGGACAACTTTCAAGGTGATAGCAGCCATTGTGAGCCGATTCAGGGTTGGTGTAGATGGGGAATTGCCAGAAAACTAACAACCACATTACCTGGGAAGTCCCTATCTGCAGAACCTTTGGTGAGACCCCAGGAGCTTCTGAGGTAGCTGACTGGGGCCGATTTTATGAACTATCCCAGGAAGTGACCCTGTCTTTATCACACAACTGCGTGTATCCGCATACTGGTATAGTCTGGAAGCATATCGGGAGCAGTCTGGACACAGTGTCTGGTCCTGGGCCCTGGGGTTTGTGCATACTATGTCTTCCTGTGTTTACAACACTCATGCTGCTCAATTTCTAAAAAGTTCAATGAGGGAGGAATTTTGGTGCAAGTTCTCTACCAGAGCCCAAATTTTTCAAAGCACATATATATCATTTTGGTCTATATTTCTCCTGGAATGTCCTAGAAAGAGTTGCTCCTTAACAAGCTGTAAGCCTGGCCCTATGTGCTCCCAGCCTTGACCAGGTGTCCAGTCTCATGCTGTTTACGCTGCCCATTCCTGCTCGAGCTCCAGCCTCCTGGCCCCGGGAGCCCCTTGCCTCCCATGGCACTTGCCCATGCTGTTCCGGCCTAGAACCAGGCATCCTCCCTCCATCACCCTTAGCCTAGTTAGCTGCCCATCATTCTACAGCTTACAGCTCAAGGAGCACTTACTCCCTCTAGATACTTCATTTGTGGTCTATGCTCTTAGAATGCATCTTGTTGCAGTTTATGATCATACTGTTTTGAGGGTAAGTGACTGTTATTAATTTCTGATGAATACAACATACATTTCATCTTTTAATATACATTATCATATAATATAATCTAGTACAGGGTTTCTCAACATTATCACTGCTGACATTTTGGATCAAATCATTCTCTGTCGTGGGGCCTGCCTACATTGTGGAAGGGTTACTTGGCCTCTACCCACTAGATGCCAGTAACAACCAAGAAAGTCCCAGACAATGCCAAAAGTCCCCAGGGAGAAAATTTATGCCCAGTTGTAAACCACTGACTTAAAACATTGCTTATAAAAATTTTGAATTTTCAAAACCGGACTTCCTGAGAGCCCTTCCCTGAAGAACTGATGTCTTTCTAGACTAGCACCTTCCAACAGAAATAGAATGAGAGCCACATATGCCATTCTGGTAATTAAAGTAAAAGAAAGTAAAAGAAAAACAGGTAAATACAATTTTAACAATACATTTGATTGAACCCAATATAGCCAAAAGACCCTCATTTTAGCATGTAATCAATATAATATCATTATTAATGAGATATTTTGCATTTTTTTTTCTGCCAAGTTATCAAAATCTACTGTGTATTTTTCTTAATTTGGACTAGTCACATGTCAAGTGCTGACAACCACATGTAGCCAGTGGCTAGTATGTTAGACAGAAATAGGAGGGCAGACCTAAGCTCACTCCTTGCAGAGAGCCTGGCCTGGCCCAACCATTGGGTTGCCACCAGACTGTGCCTCATCCTTCAGCAGAGCCATGCACAGCCCTCCTCTACCCACTGGGAACAACAGGTTATACTCTATCCTGAGAACCCCATGGGTGGGGGTCCTGGTGGCTCTGACTACATCCTGAAGCCCCTTCCCCCACCCAGGTGCCTGCGACATGCTAATGAGATGAGTGTGCTGCTTGTGCATTCCCAGGGACTGGAGGGTCCCTGCCATACACACAAGGTGGGATTCACTCTGTTTCCCAGCACCCCAAGCAGATGCTCCACCCACCTCCAAACCACCCTCATGCTCTTCACTCACAAGGAGGCTAAACACTGGCCACCTGAAAAGGCACATTCCATGTTCTAAAGAGACAGATGTTCTCATCTAACATGACATTTGCCCTAGCAAAGAAGTGGCTGTCCAGAAAGATGCTGTCTCTAGTTCTGGGACTTGACCCAGTCTCCAGGATACCTTGCAGGTTCACAGGGTGTCAAGGCACTGGCCCAGTTCTGCAGGATCACTCCAGCCAGACCCTCGGATTACACATCTCTTACTGCCTCTGGCTCTGCCCCCAAGCCCCATCCTGCCCACAGGCACCTTCTCCTCCAAGCCCCACAGCCTCCTGGCTGTTCTCCAGGGGTGTGCCCTTCCCTGCCCAGCTCCCTGGGGAATTGCTTCCTGCAGCCCAGCCTTGGCCACTCCTGCAGGCTCTGCAGAGTAGCCCCCAGGCTGCTGAATGAGGATCCTCACTTAGACCCAGTTGTCTCCAGAAGCCAGGCAGAGCCTCTCTCATGAGGGCTACTTTAATTTTGGCTGTTGGGACAAGTCTTGAGAATTGAGCATTTATTTTGTTTTTAGGAAAGGAACAAAGTTTCTCTAAAGTTGCCACCTGGTCGCTTTGAGCAACTCAGGGACTCAGTAAAACACAGAACGTGGGGTGAAGCCTGCATACTCACTGGGGCACTAAGACAGCCATTGCCCCTTTGCAGGCTCAGGTCTGAACCCCCTGACCCCAGGATGCTAACTCCTCTTCACCTAGATGCCTCCACAATGCCTGGCCCATCTGCCCGCCATGAAGCAGCCGGCTAAGTGTCCACACACTCACTGAGAAGCTCCCGCACTCTGTGCCCAGATCCGTCCCTCTAAGTTGGACTTACCCCTCCTGGCTTGCCTGATCTTTGGGCTCAGCATGTTCCTGCAGCCACGTGGCCAGAGTCGCTGAGCCGATCATGCTGTCATCCACTTCCCCTTTCTCCTCCTCTTGACCAGTTGCCCCTCAGGCCTTACAAAGACCCTAATGGCCTCTGGCGTCACCAGCAAGGCTCCCTGGGTTCTATCTCCTGGTTCCGGACCGCTGGCTTGCGTGGGACTACATAAGCATTAATGCATTATTTGTCTATCCCAGAATAATTCTCATCCAAGCAAACCACTAAGAGGTTCAGCAATCTCTGCTAATCAATCCCTGGGCCAGGGCGGGGCAGCCTGACTGTCCCTCCTCCCGGCCAGGGCGCACGCGAAGCTGTGGGTCTAGGAGTTGAGTCCCACGGACTCACTGACTCTCCTCCCACACCAAGCGGGCGGGTCCGCAAGGAGGACTGGACGATCCGTCCTAGCGGCGGCGGGGGGGGGGTGGGGGGGTGGGGGGGTGGGGGGGGTGGGGGGGGGGGGGGGGTGGGGGGGTGGGGGGGGTGGGGGGGGTGGGGGGGTGGGGGGGGGTGGGGGGGGTGGGGTAGAGGGGAGGGGAGGGGGGGCGGTTCCCGGGCTCGGATCTACCCTCTGCGCTGTGAGGGCTCGCTGGGCTGATCCAGAGACACCCAGCGGCTGCAGGGAAATCGCCTGAGCGTCTGTCCCGCCCTGGCAAGGTTGGAGGCTGGGAAGATGAGAGGGCGAGGGAGGGAGAGCATTCTTGTTGAGAGGTCGGCTGAGATCCCTATAGGGCAGGCCAAGGACTCTGTCAGGGCCCCTCCAAGGGGACCTGTAGTGCCCAATGTCTCCTGCCACAAGGGCCCAGGAAGAGGTTTAGGAGCTCCCAGTTTTAACTGAAAGACAGGCGTGTCTTGGAGAGATCCCGTAGCCTTGCAGTGTGCAATTCCTCAGAGGACTGGACCATCAGCGAGATGCTTGCTAGAGATGTTCACTTTCTCTGCTGCCTTACTAAGGTAAATGGAGTAAGAAAGAGTGTGAAGCACCCAGGTCAGGACCTGCACACTGTCCACTGAATAGCAAATCTCTGCTAAACGTGGCGTTTGTTTAATACTAATATGATGCTAAAGACTGTATAATGGGGCTTTGGGTGGGGGAGGGGGGTTGGTTTGACCCCAGGACCCTAAAAATTGCCCAAGAAATAGTAATCACTATCATTTATTAGGTACATGCTATGTATCCAGCATTGAAGCTGATGTTCTGTATTTATGTCTCATTTAATTCTTAAATTGCTTGAGGTGTTATTGTGGCTTTCCAGATGAGGAAAGTTAGGCACAAGAGAGGTTGAATAACTTGCCCAGGGTCACACAATAGTGTTGGAGCTGGTATCTGAACCCAGGGCTGGTCTCCAGGTCTTGCTTTTCTATGATGCCAATCTCTCTAAATTACCCGAATTCCAGCCATTTCTTGTGAGCAGTTCCTGACTTGAGAGCCCTCAATGAATATGCTGGATGGTGAGAACTTTATGCTTCTGAAAATGACCTATGTGCCCTGTGAGGCATTTGAGCTCAGGGCTTGGCTTTCCGGGCCTGGGGACTGTGAGATCCTCTTAGTTGAAAGACAAAAGATTTGAACAACCTCTGCTTTGAATACCCGTGGTCCTTCCCTAATCCTTACAGTTACCCCTATGTCCACTGATCCCAAATGTGATATTGATAGGAGAGCAACTCTAACAGCTGGAGAGGAAGCGTGTCCAGAGGCTGGGTAGGGTTCTTGGGGAGATGACAGGGTCTGGACAATGGAGAGCAGGGGAGGATAGGAGAGGCTAAAGTAAGGTGACCAATCGTCCTCCTTTAGGGAGGACAGTCCTTCTTTTGTAAGTTCCATCCTCCCTCAAACAGTGTCCGCCTACATATCTTCCTTTTTGATATTGGAAGACTAATCTGTAAATATCTGTATTCAATCGATGCAGAGTTGATCCATTGCATGTGATGAGATGTATTTGTATCTAAATGAGTACTTTTCTCTTACAATTATTACTAAAAGTTAATAGGCATTTAAGCATAATTACAATATAAAATATGACAAATGTTTTAATTATGTACTTATCATATTATAGTATATTATTGTTGCAATGAATAAAATGTTTCTTTTATTTACGATATTGTTTTCTTCAATTTATTTTTGTCCTCCTTTTCATTGTAAAAAAGTTGGTCACCTTAGTTAAGGAGTCACCAGGATGTGATGGGTCAAGTGACCAGGTTGAAGGGAGAGAGCCGAGTCCATGGAGACAAAGCTGTCTTACTCAGCATCAGGCCACTTACTTGGGCCCTCACCCAATCCTCAGAAGGTTTGCATAGGTATCATTTTTTTTTCTTTCTTTCTTTTTTTTTTTTTTTTTTTTTTTTGGTGAGCAGTTCCTGGCTTGAGAGCCAGGAGGAGAGAGGGGGGAGATAGACAGACTTCCGCATGTGCCCTGACCAGGATCCACCTGGCAACCCCTGTCTGAGGCTGATGCTCGAATCAACCAAGTTATCCTCAGCATTAAGGAACAATGCTCAAAACAGCTGAGCCACTGGCTGGAGGAGAGGGATAGAGAGAGAAGGGGGAGAGGGAGGGGAAGAGAAGCAGACAGTCACTTCTCATGTGTGCCCTCACTAGGGATTGAACCCAGGACAGCACTCTATTCACTAAGTCAACTGGCCAGGGCCTGGATAAGTATCTTGGCATTACATCCCAGGCCTTTCACAGTACTGTTGCTGCCTCCTTTGCAACCTAGCTCCTGCTAATGCTACATACAACCATATTAATGCAGAGCTCCTGGTCCTATGTGCCTCTGTGCCTTTGCATGTGCATGTCCCTCTCTATGGAAAGCCCTTTTCCACACTGTTTTCAGCTACAGAAGCCTGATCATACTGAGCAATATCTGTGAAACTGTGCTGATTCTACCACCAGAAACAGCTACTAAGCACTTCTCCAGAGTTCTCATCTGCCTAACACCTCTTAGATAGCCCAAAGTCCTTTTTTACCTCCCAGCCCTGAGCCCCAGGGTGGGCTCTGGCCAGGAGCCCCATAAAAGGCAGATCCAATACACTCCACCGAATGACAAAATTGTACTTCTTTTCCTTTCAGGACGGTGTGAGGCCAGGTCAGGCTGAGACAAAGGCTACCCAGCAGTGGGAAGGACATAATGCTGGAAAATCTCACGTGGACATTAGGGTCACAGGGTGAGGTCCTGTGGCCACTAATGACAAGGTCTTGAGCAATCGTGTAGCAAACCTGTGAATAATGCAGCTTGGACAGTTTTCTCCAAGTCAAAGGCAGAAAAATGCCCTGAAGACTTAGTTTGGGTTCATTCACACTTGTTTTGGTTAAGAAATCACCCCCAAGAGCTTTTTCTGTGCAGCTGTTTCCCCTAGTGACATTAAGTCACTCCTCTTGCTTTGCCCGGGATCGGCCCTGGGACTCGACAGAACTACGGAGGCTCCGGGCTTAAACCCAGAAGTAAAGATGGAAAAGGTCAGCAGCCCAGCCAGACTGCACTCGAGAACGGTAGGGGACAGGGACAGGACAAAGAAGGTCCTTCCTCCTTTCTGTCCTCAGACCATGTTCCCAGTAATTCTTTGCATGAAGGGATCTGTGAGGTCAGGCTGGCAGGGATATTAGAGCCCCATCTTTTCTGAAATTTACAAACATTGCTCTACAGAACTCTGGAAGCCCCTCCCCCCATATCCTTCTGCAGTTGCTGGGAGGGTGGGCAGAGTGAGGCAGGTGCAGGGCAAGGGTATCCGTTAAGCACGTGGCCTCCCACTTTAGTGTTGATTTGAAGGGACTGTCCTACTCTTTTGCCTGCAGGAAGCTGAGAGCAGGGAGAGTAGAGACAGGTCTCACTTAGTAGTAGGGACACAGAGATGGCCCCTTTCCCACTGTCCTGAGCCTGCAGCAGGTTGGTTCTTTGTTAGTACAACTGACCTTTCCTCTGGGTGAACAGTCTGCCCACCCTTCTTCACCTACCAGACTTGGATGCACCCACCTGGCCCCTGTTTCAGCAGCACCTCCCCGCTCAGTGCCCCATGGTTAGAGTTTGGCATCTTCAATATCTCCTTGTCACCCATGTTCAAGGCCACGGAACCTTCGAAAAGGCTTCCTGCCAGACCTGATTAAGACCTCACCTATAATTTAAATATATAAAATTTAAATTACCCATAATTAGCCCATAATTTAGAAATGAACCCATAATTTAAATATTATCACCCATAATTTACATATAAACTATAAACAAAACAGGTAGCATGCTGAATTTAGAATATTCTTTCCAGAGTTTTTAAATTGTAAAATTGTGTGGAATTCATCAGAGGTGAACCTTTCTGCCACCTTTGGTGGCCTTGCCTGGCTGGCACTCTCAGCATCCCCTCAGTTCTGCCTTTGGGCACGTCCCAGCTGCTGTGCTCCGGAGGGCGTGGCCCCTCTCCTGTCCTCAGTCTTCTTGCCTTAGGCCTAAGTCTGTCTTTGTCCTTTAGCCTCATGTCCCTTCCAGATGCTTTGCATTTTATTTTAGCTTTGTCCACACATTTCTGTGGTGGTCCAGCTTCTCATATGTAGTCCAGGCCCCTAGAAGGGGTCTGGAACCTTGGACTCCTACTTTTTCGGGTATTTGGTGTTCCAGGATCCTGGGCAGAGAGTCAGAAGGACAAAGAAATGCCAGGCCAAAAAGAGGGTTCGGACCACAGTACACAGGCATTGCTGACTTATGAGCTGTAGCCCCAGGCATGTTTTCTAGATTCTAGTCCTAGTTTGGGGGGAGGTGGCTTGGGGGTACTGAGTTGGTTTAGATACTATAACCTTTTGCCCCAGTCTCCATTGTAGCACTCGTCACACAGCACACTTAACTTCTCAATAGCTCGTGTCCAGGCCACTGAACAGGTCACGCTTACCGTGTGCCAAATGAATGACAGGGAGATGTGCCCACTGGCTCCCTGGTAGCGGATGCTGAAATGGGAGCTTTCTAAGGGGTTGACCACTGATCAGGAAAGAGCTAGATGCAGGAGTAAGGTGGGAGGGGCATGTCAGGGAGCTGTGCGGATGTGACAATGTCTTGGCTAGTCTACCAGATACTTCAAAGCAGATGGCCCAAAAGAGGGGTCTGGCTTGGGTAAGAGGTTGTTAGACCCATGTACAGTGACTGGTTTGGGAAAAGCATGATCTTGGCTCTCACTGCATTGTATCATTGTTGGCTGGAGGCCACCCAAGAAGAGCATAAAGTTGGTTTGAAAGTTGAGGCTGACCCTAAAAGAGATGACCGCCAGTGCTGGACCCCATTCCTTGCAGCGGGGTTTGGGGACTCCGAGCAGCTGAGCAGTGTGTGCCACATAAGGATTCTGTGGGGTTTGCAGGCCTCATTTTTAAGCTGCTGTAAACGCTGGGTTCAGGTAAACACTACTCACCTCAGAATCTGCGCTCAGCTTGGACCACGGTCGGGATTTCACCTTTAACTGGACAGCATTCAAGTAAAGATTTTATTTCACTATGAAGTCTCACTGTAGGTTTCTCAGAAGGGAAGGCTCCTGTTAGAGAGTGTGTGGAACCAGCAGTGGGACTGGCCCTGCTGTGAGTGTATGGGCTTTGCTCAAGGAGCTGTGTGGGTGGCAGGAAGGAGCCCAGCCCACAAGGCCTGGCGCCCTGGGCCAGGTGACGTCCCTTGCTGAGTTCTACAACTGACAGTCAGAGGCTGAGAGGACAGAGAGAAACATGACCTCATTAGTGGGTTTCTGGGCCCTGGCAGCATGATGTACTGTGGTGCCAAGGAGCTGTCACCCTGTCCCTGAAACAGGGACAGGGGGACCCAGACTGCAGCTGGCATTGACCTGCCCAGGCTCAAACAGGAATGCCTGTCCTCACGTGGGTCCAACAGGGAAGGAGGTCTGAAATGATTTCCCTTCCCCGAGAGTCAGATTTTAGAAAATGATGAATCATTACTTTGATTAGTTTTGCAATTATTGAAAATCCAAATCTTCTCCCTTCTGAAAACACCTGCTTGTTGCGGAAAGGCAGGGATGGGAACAGATGGAGAGAACAAAAAGTTTCCAGGCATCTTCTCTCCCAAACTCAGACCTCTCGATGAGGCGAAGGTTCCCCCTGTGCCCCTGCAGCGGGCAGACCGCTTCCTGTGGGCACACGGCCTCTGCCTGCTCTTCCAACCATTCCCCTCCATCAGTCAGCATCTTTAATCCCACCCCTCTCACTGGTTCTTTTCTCCAAGGTGACAAGCACTCACGTGCTCCCTATGCTCAAAATGACGCCTGCCCTTCCCCTCATCTGTGTAGTGGAACAAAACTTGTTTTGGGGCTGTCAACGTCCAGCCCTTTCTTATTTTGTAGCAACCCTCACCATTGCACTCTTTGGATGTCATGAGGAACAGATTTGATCTGTCCCTGCAGGGAGTCACACATAGCCATGTGACCCAGGCGCAGCCTGCCAATGCCCCTGCCTGGTTTTGATCTAATCTTGAGTGTGTCATGAAAAGACTAAGTGATGGTTAGAATGGATGGACTTCTCAGAACTAGTCACAGTGACAAGGTCCTGCATGACAATGGTGACTTTTAGTCCCAGCATGGTGAAGTTGTCCTGACCATGTATGTATATTTGAAGGTGATCCTTGTGCCTTTTGCTTTTTAGGCCCTGTAACAACCACTACTGTCCATTTCTCAAGTTGATTCTCCAGCTCCCAAAGGATTTATACATCTCGGATTAATGTCTAATAAATCCCTTTCTCTGACGTTAGCTTCTGTGATCTCAAACTGCAGTATTCTGATGCCCATGTCTCATGCCTCCCGGCCCATGTTTTCACAGTCTTCTTCTCTCTCACTTTCTTTTTTTTTTTTTTAATAAATTTTTATTAATGGTAATGGGATGACATTAATAAATCAGGGTACATATATTCAAAGAAAACATGTCTAGGTTATTTTGTCATCAAATTATGTTGCAAACCCCTCGCCCAAAGTCAGATTGTCCTCCGTCACCCTCTATCTAGTTCTCTGTGCCCCTCCCCCTCCCCCTAACTCTCTCCCTCCCTCCCTCCCATGTCCTCCCTCCCCCCCCACCCTTGGTAACCACCACACTCTTGTCCATGTCTCTTAGTCTCATTTTTATGTTCCACCAATGTATGGAATCATGTAGTTCTTGTTTTTTTCTGATTTACTTATTTCACTCCTTATAATGTTATCAAGATCCCACCATTTTGCTGTAAATGATCTGATGTCATCATTTCTTATGGCTGAGTAGTATTCCATAGTGTATATGTGCCACATCTTCTTTATCCAGTCTTTTATTGAAGGGCTTTTTGGTTGTTTCCATGTCTTGGCCACTGTGAACAGTGCTGCAATGAACATGGGGCTACATGTGTCTTCACGTATCAATGTTTCTGAGGTTTTGGGGTATATACCCAGTAGAGGGATTGCTGGGTCATAAGGTAGTTCTATTTGCAGTTTTTTGAGGAACCACCATACTTTCCTCCATAATGGTTGTACTACTTTACAGTCCCACCAACAGTGAATGAGGGTTCCTTTTTCTCCACAGCCTCTCCAACATTTGCTATTACCCGTCTTGTTGATAATAGCTAATCTAACAGGAGTGAGGTGGTATCTCATTGTAGTTTTGATTTGCATTTCTCTAATAACTAATGAAGCTGAGCATCTTTTCATATATCTGTTGGCCATTTGTATCTCTTCCTGGGAGAAGTGTCTGTTCATGTCCTCTTCCCATTTTTTTATTGGATTGTTTGTTTGTTTGTTGTTGAGTTTTATGAGTTCTTTGTAAATTTTGGATATTAGGCCCTTATCTGAGCTGTCGTTTGAAAATATCAGTTCCCATATAGTTGGCTGTCTGTTTATTTTGATATCAGTTTCTCTTGCTGAGAAAAACTTTTAATTCTGATGTAGTCCCATTCATTTATCTTTGCCTTCACTTCTCTTGCCATTGGAGTCAAGTTCATAAAATGTTCTTTAAAACCCAGGTCCATGATTTTAGTACCTATGTTTTCTTCTATGTACTTTATTGTTTCAGGTCTTATATTTAGGTCTTTGATCCATTTTGAATTAATTTTAGTACACGGGGACAGGCTGTAGTCGAGTTTCATTCTTTTGCATGTGGCTTTCCAGTTTTCCCAACACCATTTGTTGAAGAGGCTTTCTTTTTTCCATTGTGTGTTGTTGGCCCCTAATCAAAGATTATTTGACCATATATATGTGGTTTTATTTCTGGGCTTTCTATTCTGTTCCATTGGTCTGAGTGTCTATTTTTTTGCCAATACCATGCTGTTTTGATTATCCTGGCCCTATAATATAGTTTAAAGTCAGGTATTGTAATGCCCCCAGCTTCATTCTTTTTCCTTAGGATTGTTTTGGCTATTCGGGGTTTTTTATAGTTCCATATAAATCTGATGATTTTTTGTTCCATTTCTTTAAAAAATCTCATAGGGATTTTGATGGGAATTGCATTAAATTTGTATATTGCTTTGGGTAATATGGCCATTTTGATTATATTTATTCTTCCTATCCAAGAACAAGGAATATTTTTCCATCTCATTGTATCTTTTTCGATTTCCCTTAACAATGCTTTGTAATTTTCATTATATAGGTCCTTTACGTTCTTTGTTATGTTTATTCCTAGGTATTTTATTTTTTTTGTTGCAATCGTGAAGGGGATTATTTTTTTGAGTTCGTTTTCTAATATTTCATTGTTGGCATATAGAAAGGCTATGGACTTTTCTATGTTAATTTTGTATCCTGCGACCTTACTGTATTGGTTTATTGTTTCTAATAATCTTTTTGTGGAGTCCTTCGGGTTTTCAATGTATAGGATCATATCATCAGCAAAAAGTGATAGCTTTACTTCTTCTTTTCCGATATGGATGCCTTTTATTTCTTTGTCTTGTCTGATTGCTCTGGCCAGAACTTCTAGCACCACGTTGAATAAGAGTGGAGAGAGTAGACAACCCTGTCTTGTTCCTGATTTAAGGTAGAAAGTCCTCAGTTTTATGCCGTTTAATAGGATGTTGGCTGATGGTTTATCATATATGGCCTTTATCATGTTGAGATATTTTCCTTCTATACCCATTTTGTTGAGAGTCTTAAACATAAAATTGTGTTGTATTTTATCAAAAGCCTTTTCTGCATCTATTGATAAGATCATGTGGTTTTTGTTCTTTGTTTTGTTGATATGGTGTATTACGTTAACCGTTTTGCGTATGTTGAACCATCCTTGAGATTCTGGGATGAATCCCACTTGATCATGATGTATTATTTTTTAAATATGTTGTTGTATTCGGTTTGCCAGTATTTTGTTTAGTATTTTAGCATCTGTATTCATTAGAGATATTGGTCTGTAGTTTTCTTTCTTTGTGCCATCCTTGCCAGGTTTTGGTATGAGGGTTATGTTGGCCTCATAAAATGTGTTTGGAAGTATTGCTTCTTCTTCAATTTTTTGGAAGACTTTGAGTAGAATAGGAACCAAGTCTTCTTTGAATGTTTGATAGAATTCACTAGTATAACCGTCTGGGCCTGGACTTTTATTTTTGGGGAGATTTTTAATAGTTTTTTCTATTTCCTCCCTGCTGATTGGTCTGTTTAGGCTTTCTGCTTCTTCATGACTCAGTCTAGGAAGGTTGTATTGTTCTAGGAATTTATCCATTTCTTCTAGATTGTTGTATTTGGTGGCATATAATTTTTCATAGTATTCTACAATAATTCTTTGTATATCTATGATGTGTGTGGTGATCTCTCCTCTTTCATTTTGGATTTTATTTATTTGAGTCCTGTGTCTTTTTTCCTTGGTGAGTCTTGCCAAGGGTTTGTCAATTTTGTTGATCTTTTCAAAGAACCAGCTCCTTGTTTTATTAATTTTTTCTATAGTTTTTCTGTTCTCTATTTCATTTATTTCTGCTCTGATGTTTATTATCTCCTTTCTTCGGCTGGTTTTGGGTTGTCTTTGTTCTTCATTTTCTAGTTCCTTAAGGTGTGAAGTTAAGTGGTTTACTTCGGCTCTCTCTTGTTTGTTCATATAGGCCTGAAGTGATATGAACTTTCCTCTTATTACTGCTTTTGCTGCATCCCAGAGATTCTGATATGTCGTATTTTCATTTTCATTTGTCTGTATATATCTTTTGATTTCTGCGCTTATTTCTTCTTTGACCCATTCATTTTTTAGAAGTATGTTGTTTAGTTTCCACATTTTTGTGGGTTTTTCCCCCTCTTTTTTGCAGTTGAATTCTAGTTTCAAGGCTTTATGATCAGAAAATATGCTTGGTACAATTTCAATTTTTCTAAATTTGCTGATATTGTCTTTGTGGCCCAACATATGGTCAATTCTTGAGAATGTTCCATGTACACTAGAGAAAAATGTGTACTCTGTCGCTTTGGGATGAAGTGTCCTGTAGATGTCTATCATTCCAGGTGTTCTAGTATTTCGTTTAAGGCCACTATATCTTTATTGATTCTCTGTTTGGATGACCGATCTAGAGCCGTCAGCAGTGTATTGAGGTCTCCAAGTATGATTGTATTTTTGTTAGTTTTTGTTTTAAGGTCAATAAGTAGCTGTCTTATATATTTTGGTGCTCCTTGGTTTGGTGCATATATATTAAGGATTGTTATGTCTTCTTGATTCAACTTCCCCTTAATCATTATGAAATGACCATTTTTGTCTCTGAGTACTTTTTCTGTCTTGTAGTCAGCATTATTAGATATGAGTATTGCTACGCCTGCTTTTTTTTTGGGTGTTGTTTGCTTGGAGTATTGTTTTCCAGCCTTTCACTTTGAATTTGTTTTTATCCTTGTTGCTTAGATGTGTTTCTTGTAGGCAGCATATAGTTGGATTTTCTTTTTTAATCCATTCTGCTACTCTGTGTCTTTTTATTGGTAAGTTTAATCCATTTACATTTAGTGTAATTATTGACACTTGTGGGTTCCCTACTGCCATTTTATAAATTGCTTTCTGTTAGTTTTGTATCTAGTTTGATTCTTCTCTTTTGTTTTTCTATCATTTGTTTTTGTTTGTTTGTGTTCCATACTTCTTTCCTCTGTTGCTACCTTTTTTAAGTCAAGTGTTTTTGTGGTGGTGGTTTTTTTAAGGGTGGTTACCATTAAGTAATGAAAAGGGTACCTACCATATTCATTGTAGTACCCTATCTTATAAGTATTTCTGCACTTCATCATCCTTTGCTACTGTTAATCTCCATCCTCTCCCCCCTTTTTTTCCTTTGTTGTCACAGTTTAAGTTTGGTTTTATTGTGTTCTTGGTGGAGCTGTTACTTGTGGTGTTGTTTTCTTTTGTTCTTTGAATCTGGTTGGAAAACCCCCCTTAGTATTTCCTGGAGTGGGGGCTTTCTGTTGATAAATTCTCTCATCTTTTCTGTATTTGTGAATGTTTTTATATCTCCTTCATACTTGAAGGATAGCTTTGATGGGTATAGTATTCTTGGCTGAAAGTTCCTCTCTTTCAGGGCTTTAAATATTGGGGTCCACTCTCTTCTAGCTTGTAGAGTTTCTGCTGAGAAATCTGATGATAATCTAATAGGCCTTCCTTTATATGTTGTACTCTTCTTTTCCCTGGCTGCCTTGAGAATTTTTTCTTTGTCATTGGTTTGTGTCATCTTTATTATGATGTGACTTGGAGTGGGTTTGTTGGGGTTAAGAAAACTGGGTGTTCTGTTTGCTTCTTGAATTTGAGGCTTTAGTTCCTTCCACAGGCTTGGGAAGTTCTCGTCTATTATTTGTTTGAGTATATTCTCCATTCCATTTTCTTTCTCTGCTCCCTCTGATATACCTATTATTCTTATGCTATTCTTTCTGATGGAGTCAGACAATTCCTGTAAGGCTTTCTCGTTTTTTATTATTTTTGAGTCTCTTTCTTCTTCTCTCTGTTGTGCCTCAAGTTGTTTGTCTTCTATTTCACTAATCCTATCTTCAATCTGGGCTGTTCTGTTAGCTAAGCTTGTTACCTCGTTTTTCAGCTCGTGAATTGAGTTTTTCATTTCTGTTTGATTTGTTTTTATAGTTTCAATTTCCTTGGTAATATATTCTTTGTGTTCATTGAGTTGTTTTCTGATCTCCCTATGTTGCCTTTCTATGTTTTCTTGTATATCTCTTAGTATTTTTAAGATTTCTATTTTAAATTCTCTGTCATTTAGCTCCAAGGCTTCCAATATGTTAAGTCTTTTCTCCATAGATTTTTCCACATCTATTTGTGTTACCTCTCTTTCTTTTGTATCCATAATATTCTATTTCCTCTTTCTTATCGGCATCTGAGGGTGGTCTTATTGATAGCACTAATTAGAATTAATAAAGGGTAAAAAGTAAAAAAAAAAAAAAAAAAAGGTAAAACACCCCACAAAAAAAAACAGTAATAATTTATTATTTCCCCCTTTTTTTCTCTCTTCTCTTTCCCTCCTCTCCCCTCCTCAGGGAAATATCGTGCCTATAATGGAGGGCCTGATTTGGGGTGAAGGGTTCAAGGGGCAAAAAAAAAGGGAGTAGGGACCTACCAAATGCAAAAAAAAAAAAAAAAAAAAAAAAGGAAGAAAATCTTAGACAAGCATAAGATGATTTGCTTGTAAGTGATGGTCGACTAAGAGATATAATGAGAGGGATAAGAGGGAACCAGAAAAAAGGACCAAAAAAGAATAATAAAGAAGAAAAAATAAAAATAATAAGTAAAAATCTGTTGTATTAAGTGGAGCGAAGACTAAATACAATGGAGACCTTGGGTTGGGAGGACCCAAAATGCCACAAAAATAAACAAACAAGAAAAAAAAAATAAAAACAAAAGCAAAAAAGAGAAATAAAGCCAAAAAAAACCCTTGAGTCCCAAATTAACTAATTTGTTCGTGATTGAGGATTATATGGGAGGAAAGTAAAATGAGAAAAGAAAAAACGAATAGAAAGGAAAAAATAAGAAAAAGAGAAAAACGAAGGAAGAAATAAAATAGGAAGAGAAAAAAACAAAATAAAGCAAGACAAAAAAAAACAAAACAAAAGAGGAGAGAGTGAAAGTTAAGTGTTTTGGATTATAACCTTAAAGGAGGGTGAGGATGAAGAAGAAAAATAAAATGCAACACTCATGGGTAGTGTAGTTCAAGAAAGGGGAAGCATAAGATGGGCAGAGAATAGAAGGACCGAGGTGGAGGAAGTAAAGGCAAAAAGATAGAAGAAACAAACAACAACAACAACAAAAAAAAATTAGTGGATCAAGTTGTAAAGTCTGTGGGTTTTTCTTGATTTTGAGAGGTTAACTTCTTCCTTTTTCTTTTCTCTCCCTCTTCCTGGTCGGTGACTCTGTACCCCAGGCTCTGCCCCTGTGTCACTCTTAGGTAGGGATTTGCAGTTGATGGGATTCTATGGCAGTGTCATATAATTGGCTTTAGTCTTGCTGGAAGTAAAGGCTTGTTGGCGTTTGCAGGGTCCAACGATGAGAGAGTTTGCTTTCCTGGATTCTCTCTCCTAGTCCCCCCTTCCTGAATTAGCAGCCTGGTGATCCAGCTATAAGGCTGCAACTGCTTCTGCCTGGGGAGTAAGAGGCTCAAAGAGCTGGGAAATCCCCACTCTATCCCCACTCAGTGCAAGGCTTTAGGAAAGGCTCTGACAGTCAGGGCCTCCAGTGTAATCAGGCGGGGGTGGGAGTCAATTGTTGTCAAGGTGACTGTTCAGCGCCTATCATTTAGTTGGACCTCTCAACCCAGGCTTTCCACGCTTTGTAGCCTGTTTTTGCAGGGAAGAAGAGGCACTAGTCTCTGCTTACGACTAGTGTAGTATAGACCTTATTATCTGCCAAGTCCTTCTTGTTAGCGTTTATCTCTGAATATGGAGGCTCTATCAATCAGAAGTTGCCCCCGCCCCTTTAGCGAGAGGCATTAAAAAATATCACGCCTCTTGTCTTGGATCGCTGAACTGAGAGAGATCTTATCAATTAGAACCGAGGGTGCGCAGATTTTATGGGTTAAGCTAATTTCAGTGATTGGGTCGCAGCTGTGCTTCCGAAGGTATTTTAGGCTGCCTGCGCGCGCCCCTCCCCCAACGCTTGATTGTTAGCTTGAATGGCTGGGTGAGGTGCCCCGCCCACGGAGAGAATCTCCGAAGCCTCTCCCGCTCGCCCGGCCGCTGGCGGCTGGACCGCACCAGGCGCAGGATAATGGAGCCCCCTGGGTGTGCGGGCCAGCAGGGCGCCCTGGGCGCGTGGAATGCCCAAGGCACGCGCGCGAATGGGGCGCTCCGGGCACCGGTGGCCGGCGACCCCCACTCGCAGTGTGCAGGCCGCTGGGAACGTCAGCGGTGCTCAACCGGACCGGGCGCGCGCATGGCTGCTCGCGGCAGCTCGCGGCGGCCGCGGCTCGTGGCGGCCGCTGGCGGTGGCGGTTTGCGGCGGCTCGCGGTTCCCAAGTATATGGGCTGACTCACCACAGGCGCACTTCCTTGCGGTTTGAAAGAACGTCCCTGTGGTAGCTTCCTCCACACCCTCGTCTCTCAGATTCAAGTGATAACAGTCCTTTCGCTATCAGTTTGTGTGGAACTCCGGAATGCTCCGAGGATAAATTTTTCTGTTTCTAGTTGATAAATTTGTTGTGATTTAGGGGAGAGCTGTCGGACGCGCTGCTCACGGCGCCATTTCCGTGACGTCAATCCTCTCTCACTTTCTAATCTTTGTAACTCAGCACTTGTCCCTTTTGTCACAGATGGCATTTCCTTCTCTATTTCCTCAATTATGCCACTAAGCCAATCATTGTAGGTCTCAGACTGGAAACCACAGGCGATCCTTCCAGACCACAGCTCCAGCCTTCTGTGGCCTCTCCTCCTATTTCCTGGGTAAGGCTCTTGTTGGTCAAGGCTGACAGTAAATTCAGCTCACCCAGAGCGTGCTGCTGGATGAGGCCCTCCTGCTCTGGCCAACACTTCTTGTCGGGAGCCGATCAACAACTGCTGGCTGACAAGGTCACAGCAGGAGAAGACCCACAACTGCTGGCTGACAAGGTCACAGCAGGAGAAGACCCACAACTGCTGGCTGACAAGGTCACAGCAGAAGAAGATCAAAAATTGCTGATTGACAAAGTCACAGCAGAGAAGACCAATGGCTGTGGGTTGACGAAGTCACCCAAAGGAGAGACACAACGATACTTCCCCCTTTGACTTTTTGAATTAATCTGACCTTATATCCCCCCTTTTCTGGGTGTGTGCTATTATTTATGGCACAGGGATAATAGTACCGTGCTTTCCCTGTAGATTCGTAGTGATTTCTTTGGAAATGAGACAGAGGGTGTGAGTTCCACAGAAAAGCCTGTAAGCCCCTTGAGCTGGGCTCATAGACATAAGAGGCTGGCTATGATATCCCTCGTAAAGGGTTAAGTTTGTAGGAGAATTTCTTCTTATTAATCATGTTAGAAAGAATAGATTGTGACTTGTGAATGGGTAGGAGGCAGTGGCTGTGCACAGAGCACCTTTCAGCCTTCACTTAATTCAACATTTTTCCTCCCTAGCCTTTTCATGTGATAGAGTAGAGAAACATTCCTTTCTTCTTGCTTATTTGATCTGCAGATAGTGGTACACTCTGAGAAGAATAGAGTCAGAACTTAACTAGTGTTTAAATATAATAAATAAGTAATATTTGACGAGACAATAGTATCTTAGGTAAGGTATAGTAGAATAGCCCATTGTGTGGCCTAGGATGAGAGCGCAGTCGGCAAGAAAAGAATGTTTTACTAAAAGAATGTTTTGACTAAAGGCAATTGCTAGGCTTTCTCAATGAGATGTTCTCATGAGATTTATATGCTTTCCAAAATTCTTTGATAATGAGAGAAATGTAGGGAAATCCATAGAAGTAATAACAGTTAATGTCTTATGTTGCTACTAGGCTATCTTGCAAGCGCACTCTGTATATCTTTGGGTGAAAGCTATTCTTAATGTTATGTCAATTTCTTTATAGGCAAGCCTTTTAGAATCTTGTGAGAAAAAGTAGGACACTGCATAAACTCAAAGCTATTTACCTGAGCAAGCAGTGGTCCATTGTTAGTCCTTAATGATTTCGTCTGCTAATCTCTCTCTGCCCCTTGACTCACAACAGCAGTAAAGTTAGTTAACTATTAGTACTAATACTTTAAAAGCTTTTACCAATGTTGTTATCACTATTCAAGTTATTTTGTATTTTGAATGATTTGCTACCTGGTTTGTGATTTATAGATATAAATTAACTGTTATCAGGAAACATGTAAACATAGTGAAACAGAAGCAATGATTAACACCATGTAATTGTAACTCAGTGTGTGTGTATAAAAAGGGAGCTATACTAGCATTTGGCAGAGATGCCTGGCAGTAAATGCTAACCAGAGAATAAAGAGAAAGAAAAGAATTCGGCTCTCTCACTCGATTTCGCCGACGCCATCTCCTCCTGTGGGACCCCTGGATCCCCCCCGGGGCTGGACCCCGGCAACTTCTTTCCTTCTAACCTTCATTTTACTCTCATCTGTTTCAAAGTTCAGGAGTCTGGGTGTCACCTCTGCCTTCTGGGAGCATGTGATGCTCACTAACCACCCTACTTTAGCTGTCAGTGGAAGGACACATTCCAAGTACTGGCAAAATCATTTTTTAAAAGTGAAGAATCAGCTTGACCAGCTGGTGGTGCAGTGGATAGAGCATCGGATTAGAACGTGGAAGACCCAGGTTCAAAACCCTGAGGTCGCCAGCTTGAGCACGGGCTCACCTAGTTTGAGCAAAGCTCACCAGTTTGAGCCCAAGGTTGCTGGCTTGAGCAAGGGGTCACTCTGTCTGCTGTAGTTCCCCAGTCAAGGCACATATGAGAAAGCAATCAATGAACAACTAAGGTGCCACAAGGAAAAATTGATGCTTCTCATCTCTCTCTCTTTCTGCCTGTGTGTCCCTATCTGTTTCTCTCTGTCTCTGCCACAAAACAAAACAAACAAACAACAACAACAAAAAATGTGAAGAGCAGCCTGGCCTGTGGTGGCACAGTGGATTGAGCATCAACCCGGAATGCTGAGGTCCCCAGTTTGAAACCCCAAGGTCACTAGCTTGAGTGTGGGGTCTCTGGATTGAGCATGGGATCATTGACAGGTTGCTGCATTGAACCTAAAGGTCGCTATCTTGAAGCTCAAGGTTGTTGATTTTAACCCAAGGTTGCCAGCTTGAGCTCATGGTTGCTGGCTTGAGCGAGGGCTCACTGGCTCACTTGGAACCCCCTGGTCAAGGCACATTAGAGAGACAATCAATGAACAACTAAAGTGAAGCAACTACCAACTGATGCTTCTCATTTCTCTCCTTCCTCTCTTTTCCTTCCCCCCTCTCTCTCTCTAATCAATAAAAAAGGGAAGACTTGAACAGTGCTATAAACTAACTAGAACTAACAGACATCTGAAAACACTACACCCAACAAGAGCAGAGTGCATGAAAAGCAAGAAACCTGAGTCTGACTCTTGGCTCTGTCATCCTGATCGGAGTTACCTTGAGCAAGTATCGAAATATCCCTAAGCCTGCTCCTCTATGCATCCAATGGAGATGATAATATCTACCCTACTTCTCCCAAATGAGTAGGACTACTGTGTATATGAAGGCTCTCTGCAGAATGCCAAACAACATTTAAGGACAAATTCAAGAGTGTATGGAAGCATACAGTGCTGTGGCAAGAACCAGTTATGACCCGATAACCCAATAAACTCTGGGAAGAAGCCCTACTGGGTCATCGTTTCTTAAAATTTTGGCTCAGAAAACTGTGTTTTCATATTGTAGGTAAACAGATATGTCTGCAATATTATATGTGCTCAGGAACAGCAGCAATGCAATCTGTGTTCTTTCCAGTGGAGGGAACACACTGATGTGCACCACACGTTAGAAGCGTTTGCTTACTAGCCTGCTGTTTGCTTTGAGCTCTTTGGCACGTGAGGCTTGTGTTTTGGTCAACAGTTTCGTGCCTTTCTCAACGTTGCTGCTTCATTTACAGCTTTGTATAGCTCATTGTGCCATGGAGAGTAGATGAGATGGAGAACTAAAGCAGGTAGCATATGTGTGGTACATAGTTGACCCTCCACAAAGTGGAGGTATGTGGCTTTGTCTGTGCCAGTTATTATACTAATAGCCAGAGAACCAGGGGTAGGAGCCCTGCTCAAGAAGCCTGCCATGTTGTGAGAGAAGGGATGCAGACATGAGAGACTGCTAATACACACTCACACATGCGCACACATACATACACTTTCCCAAGCATATGATCACACTCAGATTCAGACAAGGGCCATTACTGCCCCACGACCTTGACTTCATCTCCCACCCGTGGATGTATATGTGCAGACTTCTGACAAGCATCCCACTGTCACAGCGTTGCCGCCAGGCAGCTGCAGAAACGTTGTGGTCCTGCTGTCTGCAGCTCAGTCCTCTGCCCCCTGCTGCTGCCCAGAATGGGAGCTGTACCAACTGCAGGTGGGCTCCTCCTCAGGATGGGAGGCACATCTACATGCCTTTCCCCAGACTCAATGTTTAGTCTCATAGTATTTTACTCTGGTCAATAATAAAGCCCAGTTAGCACGTCAGACCCCTTTTGAAGAGCAAAAGCATCTCTTCCTGGCATGACTAATCAAAAATGTGCCTCAGTGGTCTCCCCAGGGACCATCAGCCTGCCGCTCTGGCCTGGCTACCTATAGGAGCTCTGCCTTCTCCTCCTGCCATTAAGCAGCCTACAGTGGACTGTCCTTGCCACCTCTGTGCTCATGGACTTTGGACACACCCATTGCTTTCTGCCATCTCCAACTGGTCACCCAGCAGTGGACAGAGCAGCTGGTGGGGTGTGTGTTTTCGTGTGGCAATGTGAGGGGAGGCTGGCTGCATGGAGGCAGTTTCCATTCTAGCTCCTTATGCCTTAACTCTTTCAATGGTTCCCCCAGAAAACATCACCAGTTGTCTAACTTTGTGTCTCCCAGAACCTTAGTGACTCTTCATTAGGTGAGTGATTGAACCATCTTGGGTCCATCTGCAGTGGTGCTTAGGTGGAAGGTTGAGATAGGGAGTGGTTGAGAAAAGAGGGTGCTAGCCCTGGCCAGATAGCTTGGTTGGTTGGAGTGTCATCCTGAAGGACAGAGGTTGCCGGTTCGATTCCCGGTCAGGGCACATACAGGAAAGTTCAATGTTCCTGTCTCTCTATAGCTCTCTTCCTGCCAATCAAAAAAAAAAAAAAAAAAAAAAAAAAAAAAAAAAAAAAAAGAGAGAGAGAGAGAGAGGAAAAAGAAAAGAAAAAAAAAGAGGGTGCATTGCTTCTGCCTTAAACACAATAAAGTGAACTAAGTGATGCACAGCTTACTGAACCCCCTCAGCTGTCCAGTCAGGGGACACTTCTGTCTCTTCAGAACACTTGGGAGCAAAGGGATGACCTTGATGCTGGAGAAACCTGAACCCATCACCACATTCCTGGTCCTGGGGTTGACATGAAGACTGTCACAGTGAGAATATTCTGGGGGCACATCCCCAAAAGAGGAAATTGGCAGAGGGTTACTGTGACTTATCTGCTCTCATATTTCTTAAGAAGAAGTCAAGTTGATCATAAAATACCACTTCCTGAAACAACTCATGTTAGTATTGTATACTCCATGTGAAATAGGATTCCTTACTATTGGGGTAAGCGTGTGTATTTTTTAGTTACTTTTTTTGAAATTTAGGCCTCATCCTAGGGTTCTGCCCATCCAGCCAAGACAATTGCTCTTCACAGAAAAGCTTGTGTTATGTTTGGAAAGTGAAGGAAGAAGACTACAGAACTTCCATGGTGTCTTTCAGATCTGAAAGAATATGACCGGGTGACAGAAAGACTGTGATTTTGAGTCATCTCTGATACATATAAGTTCTCATGTCACAGGGAAAGAAGCATGTTAATCAGTTCTCTTAGGGTAAAGGGACTTTACCATGCTCTAACCTTAATGACCAGTCTGTTCCAAGGAACATTGTCATTTCCTGAAAATAGTTTTGATTCTCCATCTAGATAATGACACCTCAGCCACCACATGGACTGAAGAGAGTAGATGAAATACCCACATAAAGCACAGGGTGAGGGTGTGTGCTTGCTATGTTCCTCAAGTTCTGGAGACTGGAGGTGTGGGTGGAGCGCAGAGCACATTCCTAGCAGCTGTGGCTGATGCAATGCTGTGAGAATACTCCAGCTCCCAGAAGCCTGGGCACACCCAAGAAGGAAGCTTGCCCGCTATAAGGAAGTGACTCAGCGCCAACCACACAGCTCCCTGATCTTTTCAGCCATTGGCTATGAAGTATACGCTGTAACATCCTACTGGCTGAACCCATGTATATAAGCTAGCTTACTTCCTGAATAAAGTAGATCTGCATCACTGAACCTGGTCCTGGAGTTGGGTCTTTGCATATCCATAGTCCTCACCCCCCCCCCCCCCCGCAGGACTTGCCCACAACTGGTGCCCAACGTGGGGCAGGGACCTAACCGGCAACCAAGAGACGGGTGAGTGACCCTCTGCAATGGGAAACCTCCCTCACTCTCGAGCCCCGCAGGCTCGAGCCCTGCACACCTTATTGCAGAGCAGGCGAGTTGAAGTTTGTGAAAAGGATCTCTGTACTTACTGGGAGATCCTCTCTAGTCTCAATCCCTGGATTGAGGACGCGCCGCTCTGGGACCCAGATACTTGGGCCTGAGCTCTCCGAAGTGTTCATTTGGCAAAGGTACATGAGGGACGGGCCTTCCCTCTTGGCCTCACTCCTGCCTTATTGGCAATACATGCCTGCTTGACCGGTGCTCCTGCTGGGGACCCTCCACCAGTGCCAAAGATATTGCAGACTGCCTCTCTCTCTGGGGAGCCCCTACCTTCCTATTTGCCCCCCTCCACTGAGGAGAAAAGTAGTTTATCCTCCAAGTTTGACAAAATCGCGGCTGAGCGCGCAGAAACGAAACCAACCAAATTGCTAACTGTGCCATCAGCTCTGCTGCTGGAAAAAGAGGAAGTCTCTACTTCCATATTCCCTGCTGGGGCTCAATGCCCCACCCCAGCCTCTCAGATGCCATTTTCTACCCCAGCTTTAACTCCAACACGTGTTCCTGCTGCAGACCCATGGGCCAGCCTGTACGCCCTCATGTGTCTTTTTTCTTTCTCTGTCTTGTTTACTTTTCTGTATCTCTCGCACTCTCTCTCCCCCACCCCTCATTCGTTTCCAGCATCTACCCCTCTTCCACACAGCATGCTTGCGCTTACAGATGCCAGCTGGTCCTATTGTGGAATAGTGTTCAAAGCACAAACGGCAGGCACTAAATTCCCAGATTTAGCTATGAGAGATCTGTACAAGTAGGTGAACTACTAGCCATTTACAATGTGCTACGCCTTTGGCAACATGGCCCCCTTAACATTTTTTCAGATAGTGCTTATGCAGTACAAACAGTCAAATGCCTTGCCCATTCCACCTTCCAGCCCAAGCAGACATTACTAGATAGGTAAGCTTAAAGAACTGTTAGAGGAGCGTCAACACCCTTCGTATATTCAGCACCTTTGCTCCCATTTTGGCTTGCTTGGCCCCCTAGCGGCAGGCAACACACAAATTGATCGTCTAGTTTTAACAGTCTCCCCTGTTGAGTAAGCCAGACAACTTCATACCCGGTTTCATATGTCTGCTGCCCATTCTTTCAAACCTCTCTTTCCCCATCTCACTCACATAACTTGCAAACACCTGTTCGCATATGTAAACAGTGCGGGCCCTTACTACAACCACAGGGTGTCAACCCTCAAGGCTTACAGCCTAATGCTGTGTGGCAAATAGACATCACTCATGTCCCCCAATTTGGTAAACTTCACTACGTACATGTAGCAGTAGACACCTTCTCCGGAGCCTCTCGGCCACGGCCCTAGCAGAAGAAAAAACTACACATGCAATTTGTGCATTTCAACAGACTATACTTTGCCTTGGTGTACCTTGGGAAATTAAAACTGACAATGGGCCCTGTTATACCAGCAGCCAATTTAAAGCCTTTTGTTCCCAATGGCAAATCACACACCACCTTGGCATTCCTTATAATCCCCAAGGACAAGCCGTTGTAGAACGGCGACACAGAGACATAAGCTTCAGATTCAAAAAGAAAGGGGGGATATGCCCCGGGCATCTCCTGGAGAAATGCTACTCAGTGCTGTATTCACTCTCAATTATTTAACTTTTGATTCTGAAGGAGTAACTCCCGCTTACAAAGATGGGGAGGCCTTTGTAGCCAACCGACCCCTTTACCATTGGTATGCTGGAAGGACCCAGCCACAGCTTAGTGGCAGGGACCACACCCACTTCTAACACAAGGGAGAGGTTATGCTTGTGTTTTTCCAGAAAATAACCCGCATCCAATTTGGATCCCAGGAAGAAACATATGGCCACTCCCGGTGTCCCAAGATGACCCCACCAACAACACCTCCAACACCTGTGAATCCTCCGGTTCAGGAGATGGCCAGACTCAGCCTTGAATGACCACTTGGAGGAGACCTCACTCTGTTCCTCCTCATGTGTGCCATTATCACAGCAAACTCCCAGGCGCAAGGAGATCCTCGCGTCTGGGCGGCTGTTCCCCACTCTGGCATAACTATGCCTGTTGAAGTTAATAGCCCACAGTTTCCAGCAGTATATTCCAGTAACTGCTCCCTTAGTCTCCCTTGTGACAATAGTGGCCGGGAATCCCAACAGTGGAACGGCACTATATGGGGTAACCTCAGTGACCCAGTGCTACTTAAGTTTAATAACACTGTCCCCTCGGAGGGATGAGTCCTCCTTTGAAATCATACTGTGGGGGACTTTGTTGAAAATGGTACTACCAACCAAGGCTCAGTACTTGGCCTACAAGCCCTCCTGCCCCTAGCTACCAACAACTGGCCCACCCCACTAACCTTGCCTTCCCAGGGTCGACACTCCCAGAGAAGGAATTCCCTGGAGAGACTGCCCCATTGCATCTGGCCTGGATGCACAGACCATCAACCTCGGAGTTTGGCATCAGAAGCTGAGAGACAGAATGCAACCATATGCAGTACGCAGCCTGCAGCAAGCCATTCGTTCTGTATTTGGACACTGGGACCTTTGTGGGAAGAGGGTGTGCATGGACCTACGTCCATTTTTTGCAATCAAAATGGAACTGTGTTTAACGGCACCTGGAAGGTCTCTGTAACACAATGGGAGAGAAATGACATCCCGACCCCTAGGAGAAATCCCCTGTTTAAGACCCTCATTCTATTTCCTAACTACTCAAACATTACAGAAGCTTGCCTCATTGTGTAATCCAGCTAATCTATTAGCATATAGTATAATAGGTATTATTGTTGTTTTAGTTCTATTAGGGTTCTGTTGCATAATGCGTAATGTTCAGAAGCTACAACAACAGCAAGCTGTCATTCATCAAGTCCAATTGCTTTAATTAAAAGAGAAGGGGGGCCCTGGCCAGTTGGCTCAGCGGTAGAGCGTTGGCCTGGCATGCAGGGGACCCGGGTTCGATTCCCGGCCAGGGCACATAGAAGAAGCACCCATTTGCTTCTCCACCCCCCCTCCCTCCTTCCTCTCTGTCTCTCTATTCCCCTTCCACAGCCAAGGCTCCATTGGAGCAAAGATGGCCCGGGCGCTGGGGATGGCTCCTTGGCCTCTGCCCCAGGCGCTAGAGTGGCTCTGATCACGGCAGAGCGATGCCCCGGAGGGGCAGAGCATCGCCCCCTGGTGGGCAGAGCATTGCCCCTGGTGGGCGTGCCGGGTGGGTCCCGGTCGGGCGCATGTGGGAGTCTGTCTGACTGTCTCTCCCTATTTCCAGCTTCAAAAAAATACCAAAAAAAAAAAAAAAAAAAAAAGAGAGAGAGAGAAGGGGGAGGTGTGGGTGGAGCACAGAGCACATTCCTAGCAGCTGTGGCTGATGCAATGCTGTGAGAAAACTCCAGCTCCCAGAAACCTCCTGGCACAACCAGGAAGGAAGCTCGCCTGCTATAAGGAAGTGACTCAGCGCCAACCATGCAGCTCCCTGATCTTTTCAGCCATTGGCTATGAAGGACATGCTGTAACACCCTATTGGCTGAACCCATGTATATAAGCTAGCTTACTTCCTGAATAAAGTGGATCTGCATCACTGAACCTGGTCCCCAGAGTTGGGTCTTTGCGTCTCTGTCGTCCTCACCCCCGGCAGGACTTGTCCACAGGAGGCCTTTTAGAAAGAGGCCCTCTGAGGAGACCTGGGGTCATGGAGAGTTCTTAGACTCTGGGGCCCCAAAGACCTGAGTTCAAATTCTTTACCAGCCTACACATAGCTGGAGAACTGGCCAGTGGGACCTTTCTCCTATGCAAAATTGGTATCTCCCAGGGCTATCAGGAGGCTAGAGGTCATAAAGAAAATCCTAGCTAATGAGCTGCTTTCTAATGACTCATTTCTCAAGAGCAGGAAGGAATATTTGTATTGTTATCAAGTCACATTTATATTGAACATGCACTTTGGAGCAGGGCACTCTTATAAGTATTTGAGCTTAAATAACTCTGAGTTAGACATGATCATGACCTACTCTGTAGCTGAGGGACTGGGGTGCAGACCAGCGGGCAACACAGAGAATCAGGATGGGGCTGAAATTTAAATCCAGGGCCTCTTGTGTCTAGAATTTACATTCTAATAATAACATGACATGGTCACCAGAACATGTGGAAATGCCTGAAATGACTTCAAAATTATGCACTTGCTATTTGCACTACACTCACATGAAGGGCCTATCTCCTGGTGTGATTTTACATTTCCACTGTGACATGCTTCTTTAGCTTTCCTTCAGTTTAAAGATGGCTGATTCCAGTAGGAACTAGACCAGATGGTGCTCATGCCACCTCCTTTTATAAAGGAGGGGCCTCCCCCAGCATTCACACTCAGATGTCTGCTGGGCTGGGCTTTCCTCCTGGCCCAGGACAAAACAGGGGCTGGAGAGAGTTGATGGTGTCTCAGCCTCAGGCTTCCAAGAGATAGTCTCTGCTCCACACTCATCCACACTCGCCCCCCTGGGATCCTAGCAGAGCATGGATTCATGTGTGCACAGTGTGTCACCCAGAATAGAGAGTGCTGTGCTAAATGCATAGCTCATCACTAGAAAATCTAGTCCTTAGAGAGACTTGGGCAAACGACACTCCAATTCTTAAAAGCAGCTGTAACCCTCCTGTGATGGACTGCAAACATCTCCCAAATTCTTCACCCTTCCCCAGCATCTTTGAGAAAGACATGTGGCCCTGTCAGTGCCGCGGTGGCCCAGCTGGTGGCCCGCAACATCACATATCTGATAATGTGAACGAAGCCATCCTTGCCAGTCAGCTGACAGTGGAAGATGATGCAAGCCCAGGAGATGACTCACAGATTTATCAGCAAAAGTAATTTCTCACCACTTGAAGCCGTTGTTTTACACTGGCTTGCTACACTGTAGTAGCTCACCCCACTCCCAAATATTTATAACAAACTGGCCTAGCCAGGCCTATTTTGGTTCTGTCTTTCCTGTGTCCTGAATTCAGCCCAAGAGCTCAGCGTGCAGACTCTTCTGTCCTGAATCCAGCCCAGGAGCCCAGGATGAATGGACATTGACAAGAAACAGACAAGGTTTGAACCCTGACATGCCCAGTCTTGACCTCTCCAAGCCCCATCAGGACTTATGACACCTACCCTGCCTCCAGAGCTGTTGTGAAGACCGGTGAAAAATAGACGAGTTTCTAAACGGTCCCAAACTGAGCAGGTTTTCAGTAAATGGTGGCTGCTAGAAGGTGCTACATTGACATTTGTTGAGCTTTTACTTTTAGACTTGAAGCTTTGCTCGATGGCAACATCAGTGGGACTTCATGGAAGGAGACAGATATTTGAACCCTTCCACTCTGTGCGTATTGCTAATAACCACTGCTATACAAAGCCAGCATTGAGTGCTGGGAAGGACCCCATGTGGGAGCAACCCAGCCCCAGTCTCTAAGACCACTGCGTGAAGGGTGTGTGACAGGAGGTGTGTGTGCTCTGGCTCCTAGCACAGGGCTCCTAAAATTCTTGGAATTTCCTGAGTAAAAGGAGCATTTTTTTTGTTATTCATAACAAGCCCCTCTCAACCAGACCTGATTTGTGCTGCCGAGGTGGCCCTCAGCAGGCCTCCAGAGAGCTTCAGGACGAAGGGTGGGCTCCAGAAAGACAGAGGCCTGATTAGAAGGCTGGAGATTTCAGCTGCTGCCTGTAATCCCACCCTGCGCTTCCACAGAGGAGAGAAGATTGGAGGTTGACATCCCATCCCTCAGTCATCAATGACCAATAATTTGATCAACTATGCCTACACAGGGAGAACTCCATGAAGACCTTAAATGATGAGACTCAGAAAGCTTTGGGTTGGAGAACAGGTGAAGGTGTTCGGGGCAGGGGGGAAGCACCGAACAGAGCGTGGGAGCTCCCCAGCCTTCTCTTCCATCATATCCACCCCTTACCTGGCCCTAGGCATCTCTCCATTTGGCTGTTCCTGAGTTGTATCCTTTATAATAAAGCAGTAATACTAAGTAAAGTATTTTCCTGAATTCTGTGAGCTGTCCTAGTAAATTATCAAAACTGTGAAGGGAAGAGTCATGAGCACCTGTGAGTTTGTTTGTAGTCAAGTGGGACAGAAATGCAGGTGCCTTGGGAATTCCATTTGCAACTGACATATGAAGTAGGCCAGTCTTGTGGGACTAATACTTGTGGGGCCTGTCCTCATTCTAGATGGTTAGAGTCAGAATTAAATTGAAATAAATTGCTGGATATTCACTTGGTGTCAGAGAATTAGAGAGGGTAAGACAGAAGGCCAAGGCTGTCTGTCCTCCCTCTAGTTTCGAGCCCTCACGGGCAAGGCCTGTCACATTCCCTTCTGGGTCATGGGAAAGAGCAGAGGACAAGGGACTGCACACGCTCCTGCTCTATCCTAGTGCAGGGCAGTGAGGAACAGCTCGGGCCTGTGCTCATGCTATCTTATTCCTCTTTCCAAATTTTCAATTTTGGATTTCAGTGTTTGTTGTTATTCCAAGGGATTGATGAAATATTCTAACCCTAAAATTTTGTGTGCACACTGTGATGGCCTAAGGGCAGGCCTGGGCATTTTGGTTTCAGTTCCTGCCAACAGTGTGCCTGGATGAAGAAGGGTGGAGAGCTTCATCAGGCGGTACTCGACTCCACAAGCCACAGGGTCTGGGCCTAGGGCTGTCTCAGCCCGAAAGAAGGGACGCCCTTGTCATTTTCAGAAAGGCACTGTCTAGACTCAGGGTCTTGACCCTACACTGTGGGCCTCCAGGAGAAACCAGCCCAAAGGAAAAGCTAAGACATTGTACTCTGGGATCCAAAGAAAGCAGGGGTGATGGCCAGAGGTGGTGGCATGGGCTCTGACATCAGGCCTCTTGCTCTTCCTCCCAGCCTTGTTTGTGACAGTAAAAATCCAGAGACGACCTTCATGAGGCTTCTGTGCCAGCCAGATATCTCCAGGACTCTGCTGATAGACAGCCCTCAGCCCCCACCTCCACTGGAGATTTTCTCACTTAAAGCACGTTCCCTTCCCTGGGGAAGCTTTCTTGCCTCCACTTAGCACAGCTCTGTAAGCCCAGCCTAGCCTCAACTGAGTGCAGAATTGAGTAAGGTCATGGTGGTGCCTGCATCACAGTTCAGGTTCCCCCCCTTCCTCAGTCCTGCTTCCTCACTCTCAACAGGTGTCAGTGCCTGGTACTTACACTGTGCTAGTCTCCATCTCTGAGTGAGCTTTCCAGGGGACCTGGTCTTCAACACACCTAAAGGCCCATCTACCAGATATTGTAAAATAACACAGGAGGACCATCTGCTTCTTCCCCTGTCCCTCTCACCCTTCTCTCCCTCTTCCCCTCCCACAGACAGTGGTTTGATTGGTTCAAGCATGGCCCCAAGCACTGAGGATAGCTCCATTGGAGCGCATCAGCCTCAGGCACTAAAAATAGCTGGGTACTCAGGCATCAGCCCCAGATGGGGTTGCCAGGTGGATCCCGGTTGGGATGCGTGTAGGAGTCTGTCTCACTGTTTCCCCTCCTCTCACCTAAAAAAAAATTAATAAAAATTCTCTACTACACAGTTATTAATTGTGGAAAATTCTTCGCCATTATTACTTCAAATATTTCTTCTGATCTTTTCTCTCTTTCTTCTCTTCCTGGTATTCCAATCATGCATTTATTAAAACTTTTAGAATTATCTCACAGTTCTTGGGTAATCTGTTTTGCTTTTTTGTTCTTTCTTTTCTCTTGCATTTCAGTTTGGGATCTCCAAGCTCTGGCTTCTCTCCTTAGCTGTGTTCGGGTGACAATGAACCCTCCAAAGGCGTTCTTTAATTTTGTTAAATTGTGTCTGATTTCTTACATTTTCTTTCAATTTTTTTCTTAACATTTCCCTCTCTCTGTTTCCATTAGCCATCTGTTCTTGCATGTTATCTACTTTTTCTGTTAGAGTCCTTAACACACTAATCATAGTTATCTTAAACTCTCTGATAATTGCAAGATCCCTGTTATATCTGCATTTGGTTCTGATGCTTAATTAGTGTAGGCTGGAGATATTATCTCCCTTCCCCAGGTCAAGTTTGGCTCTTATATCCCAGCAAGTTAGGCTCTGGTTAACTACTTTCCCCTGAGGATAGGCCTGGTTAAATTAAACAGAGCTCTCTGATTTATTTCAAAATTGTACCTTTTCCCCTCCCCCTGCAGGAAGCAGGAGGGGCTTTTTCGCTGATATTTACTATGGGAAACTGGTTGAGCTCCTGGACGTAAATCTCACAATATCATAGGGACCACCCTGTAACTGGATCCTGGTGTTTTCTTAGCATCATCCACACTGAGCCTTCAGCAGGTCGTCACTGGCGGCTCAGATGTCCTGCCCCTGGTGGCTCCCATTTGCGAGTCTCTGCTCCAGCATATCCTGACTCCCTGGGTTCACCTATCTCTCCTGTTTTGGGGGCAGTGGTTGTCCTGCTTCTTCCCCTCTCTTAGGGATCCTGTCCTGCTTCTTCCCCTCTCTTAGGGATCCTGTCCTGCTTCTTCCCCTCTCTTAGGGATCCTAGAAGAGTTGTTGATTTTTTTAGTCTGGTTCAGCTCTGCTTGTTAAGACAGAGGAGTGACTTCTAAACTTCTTATACGCAGGGTTGTCTAGTGCTAAGTTTACCTCTCACGTTGTGTTTTTCTTGCTATTTACCATGTTTCCTAACTTTTCACTGGGAGCCATACAGAATGTATTGGGTAATAGAAACAAAGGGAAGTAAGTCTTAGTTTGCGGCTTCATGTTACTCTGGCTAGGAGCTGTTCTGTGCTGTGTTTATTGTATCTGTAGGTAACAGAGTCTTCCATTTTCTCCAGTGTCCTTGTTTATTTTACTTGTTTTCCCTTCTCTGTTGTCTTTGGGTTTCCCTGACAACTCTTTGATTACAGTCTGCACCCTGCAGCTGTAGTCAGTTATACTAGAGCCTGGCTGACTGTTGGGGTGTTAAGCTGTGAAGAGGGGGATGAATTTTGTTGTTTTATGATCAATTATCACTCCCTCCCTGGGCTATGACCTTTGGAGTATCACACAGCTTCTTCTTTCCCCTCCTTTTAAGTGAGAGAGAAGTCTAGAGGGTGTGGAGGTTGCTACCTTCCCTTCCGCCAGGTAGCTTAGGCTCTGGTAACTTGTGTTACTTGGAGAGCAGGACTGGGTTATGGAGAAAGCTCTGATCCTGTTTCAGAATTGTTACTTTTACTCCCCCCCCCCCAAAAAAAAAAAAAAACTCATGGGGATTTTTCTTGATTCTTTATCTTGAGAATCTGGTGTTCTTGGAGGGAAACTCCATTAGAGTGTGGGGACCTTCCCTCTAAAACTTGGCCCCGGGAGTTTCTCCCAGTCCAGCTAATCACACTCAGCCTCTAGCAAGTAGTCAATTTATCATTTAAATTTTTTTGTTTGTTTGTTTGTTTTACCAGTTTGTGGCTTGTAAAGCCAGAAGGCAGGGCCAGGGCCACCATCAGAGCAGCCCAGCCCATGCAGGTTTGCACATTGGATTCCGACAGTCGGTAAAGAAACAACGGAGCCACAAACTGGTGGGCCATAGTCTTTAATCCTAGCTTGCACTCGGTGGGCAAGTAAAAACATACACTGGGCTCTAAAACCCAATCACATTCAGTGCTCACAAAGCTACTGATTTATCCGAGTTTCCTAGAATCAAAGGTTTCTAGCTCACCAGCCTTATTCTCCTCAGTTCCCCATCTCCTTCCTTCTCCCAGATACAAACTCTGCACAAACTGGCATCTCACTCAGTACTCCACCATCTTGGCTGCTTCTCCTGGCCTCCTCCACGTGACCTCCTTCTGCTGCTGGCTCTACTTTCTCTGCTCTCTCATGCTAATCTCAGGAACCAATTGAGCAAGCTCCCATTCTACCCCTATTTTATAGTGTAGCTTCACAACCTTTAATCCAATATACAAAATAGGGAAGTCTCTACTACAAAGTCACTTCTCTGAGGCATGATTGGATTGTACCGCCCCACATCAAAAAGGGTAGGAAAGGCTTAATCCCAAAACCAAGCCCCAGGCTACAAGGATTCCGCCTGCCTTTAGTCCACTCCAACACACATTAATATCACCTGGGCGACAGCCTCCTCGTGTTATCTTTAACAAAGTGAGCATAATACATTTTATCTGTTCAACATGGCTCCAATGGCTTATGCTTCAGGTAAGTTGATCCTGACCATTATTTCTGAATTTCTCTGTCTCTATATTTGTGGTGGTGGTTTGCCCTGAGACCTCAATTCTCTAATGGTTCTAGTAAAAGTCACCGATTTTAAATTTGCTTAGCTTTTTCCTTGTTGTAAGGATGGAAGTGACAATTTTTAAGCTTTGTACATGTCACAGGCAGAACCAGAAGCGGGGGAAGGGTTTTAAATTTTTGTAACTTCTGCATAATGACCATTCTTAATCAAACAATTCCTGCTGCCCCTCCTGCCCCCACCCCTGGAAGATCTTGACTGAACCCCCAGAGGCCCATGAACTTCAGAGAGGTCTCTGTTAGACGATAACAGGTGATGAATGTGAGCTCTAGTTTTGTTACCTGCTGCATCCCCAGTGCCTAGAACAGCACCTGGAATGACACATGTGTGTAAGTGACTGAATCTATGTTCCAACTTTCATTAGGGAATCAGGGATCAACTTCCCAGGCCAGGCCAACTTCAGTGACTCCAGCTAACTTTCATCCCTATGACAGCCTGCCTTCCTCTGGGACCCTCAGTTGGCTGGTCTTGGGTTTGCCTTTCCCAGACACTGGAGGAGGAAGACTGGGTGCCTGGCTCCGAGGGCAGGGACCTTGCATCCCGTCATTCCACTTTCTTTTCAAAGAAGTTCCCAAAGGCAAAGTTTCACAGTCAGAGGTGACCAGGATCCACAATTTGTCTGGGAGAGAATTTCTGTTCTCCCAGGAATAAGCCTGTGTCTTTCCTTGGATTCTGGTTTTATTGGACTGCAATCCTTATGGCAGTCCTGTAAGATACAGCCTGTCATGACCTTCCTCTCATAGTGAGGAACCTGATCAGAGATACTGGTACATCACTTGACTAAGACCAGCGAGTGAGTAAGTGGTGGAACTAAGTTCTATACCCAGGCCTGGCTTTCTCTAAAGAATATTCTTACCTTTTTTTTTCAGAGCTGACAAGATGATGTCAGCAGCAGCATGGGGAGGGGCGAGTGACCTTCACTGTGTACTCTAAAGTTGACAGGGATAAGATCATGCTATAGGGCTAAGAGGAAGAGAGAGCAGAGCTCGGGGCAGAGGAGAGGACACATTTCTTAACTGAACACTGAGCTGAACTCATCTTCAGAATTCCCTGACTCTTGGATGGTGTTTAGGGCAGGTATCTGAAAGTCATCATCATGGGCATCTATGTCCCCATTTTCATCCTCACCCTCCTCCCAGGCCACCAGGATGGCTGCTTCCTTCCACCCTCATTTCTAGGGTAACTGGATGGTGGTCTTACCTGCCAGCTATTTAACATGTGGAGAGAAGCTAGTTTGCACCACTATCCAAGTCATTCTGTGGGGAACCTGATGGATACATTCCAGATTCCACTGGAGGAGTTGATGGCTATGGCCGAGGGGTATGGCCGATGTCCTTAAAGGCAGAGGTCCAGCTGCTAGTGAGCAGTAGAGATGGGTAGGCCTAGGTCCTGCCTCTGCTGCTCACTAGCCATTTTCCTTTGGGCATTACTGAACTTACTGAACCTTAGCTTCCTTATCTGGCCAACAGGGAGAGCCCTTCAACCCCATAGAGCTGGGGCAACTCTAAATGAGACAGCACGGGGGTTGCGCAGAGTGCAGGAGGGCTGTGAGTCCTCTCTGCGGTTTGCCATTTCGCAACCATTCTCAGCAATATCACTTCTCCTCAACAGGCAGGAACAGAGATCACCATAGGAAAATGGTTCCCCACGGAACGCCCCTGACTCAGCCCCTGTTTGGTTCAGGCGTTGGGGCTGGGTATGTATGGGTTTCTGCTTGGCTCCAGGAGGACACTGTGTCTGGCGGAGCTTCTGTCTAGACACTAGGTGAGGGTTCTGCTCAGCCTGTGCCTGGCCCCCTTCTCCCTGAGCCACAGAAGTCTCAGGGCTAACAGCTCAGAACCCAGGAAAGCAAGCAGGCTTGCCCCATGCCACAGGCTGAATCGCATCCCCTAAATTCAGATGTTGAAGTCCTACCCTAAGTACCTCAGAATGTGACTGTATTTGGACCCAGTCTTGAAAGAGGTAACTAAGTTAAAGTGAAGTCATTAGGGTGGGTGCTCATTCAACATGACAAGCATCCTTATAACAAGAGGAGATTAGGACACAGGCACGCACAGAAGAAAGGCCATGTGAGGACGCAGGGAGGAGATGCCCATTTACAAGCCAAAGGGACAGGCCTCAGAAGGAACCAACATTGCTGAGACCTTGATCTCATACTTCCAGCTTTCAGAATTATAAGAAAATAAGTTTAAGCCACTCAGTGGTACTTGGCTATGGCAGCATGAGCAGTCTAACACACGTGACCTTCCTCCTCACTGTGAGGGAGGGAATGAATGCCAGCTCCCACGGGGCCCTCAGAGGCAGGGACCCTTAGGACCATTATGAAGTGGGATGCTTTATTTTGTTGCTGATCCCCTCTGTCTCTCATTGCCCCCACCTCCATCCCGGCTCCCCTACACTGAGTTTCTCAGGACCTTGATTCCATGTGTCCTCATGCCTGTCCTGCTCACACACTCCCCAGTATGGAAAGAGAAGTATTGGGGTGTAGGCTGTAGCTGGTAACACAGCTCTGGGTGCCTCATGTCCCCTCCCCACGTTCGGCTCTGATTTCAGTCACAGGATAATAAAGAGTTCCCACTCCCTGATGGGTTCCCACTTCAGGCTCTCAGCTTTAAGGGATTTCTCTGAAGCCTCTGTGCATATGAACAGAGTCTGGAAGTGTAGAGCATCCACACCCATGGGGGCAGCCCTCCACCAAGGGAGAGGGAAGCAGGGGAACATCACAGCCTCTATCCTTCCTGGATGACCAGGGGCCATTTCACAGAGCTCTGAAAAAGTCAGTCTGTCCAGCAGTGGCCTGGACAATGCCTCTTGTGCTGGCTTATTTCCTTGCCTATCTCACTCTCCTGCCCCCTCATTCTGGCTTTCTGGCATCACCTCCCATATAAACTGCCCAAGCCCTTATCTTAGTCTCTGCTTTTGGCGAACCCAAGCTTGAACAAGTTTCACTACTTCCTGGCTGGGAAGCAAGAGAGAATGATCTCAGTTTGCTCATCTGTAAAATGGGGACATTAATGCTCACAGGCTGGGTACAGAAGTTAAATGAGGCCACTATGTTGAAGTGAGTTATAACCTGTGCAAGATGATCTCAGTGCTATTATTTATTATTATTATTATTAGTTAGGTGATAGTTTTAGGTCCTTCCTTTTCATTAAGAGAGAAGAGATAAACAAAATAGAGTCGAAAAAGAAAAAAAAATACAAACAACAACAAAACCAAGAGCTGATTCTTTGAAAAGTTAAACAAGATAGAAAAACCTTTAAGAAGACTCATCCAGAAAAAAAAGAGGACCCAAATAAATAAAATCAGAAATGAAGTAAAAGTAATAACTGACACCAAAGAAATACCAAGGATTGTTAGAAAATATTATGAACAACAATATACCAACAAATTGGACAATTTGGATAAAATGGATAAATTCCTAGAAACATATAATCTTCTAAAACTGAATCAAGAAAAATCAGAGAATTTGAAAAGACAGATTATAACTAGTGAAATTAAAGCAGTAATAATAATAATACTAATAAAAAGCTCCCAACAAACACAAATTTCAAAAAGGAATTAATCCCTATCCTTCTCAAATTATTCCAAAATTTCAAGAAGAGGGAAGACTCCTAGCATTATCCTAATTCCAGAACCAAATAAAGATACTACAAAGAAAAAAAATTATAGGTCAATATCTCCGATGAAGACAGATTTTAAAATCCTCAGCAAAAAATTAGCAAACTGGATCCAGCAATAAATTACAAAGTCATACACCATGATGCAGTGGGATTTATTCTGGGGATGCAAGGTTGGTACAATATCTGCAAATCAATAAACATGATATATCACATAACCATACAAAGGATAAAAATCACATGATCATATCAACAGATACAGAAAAGCATCTGATAAAATCTAACCCCCATTTATAATAAAAACTCTGAGCAAAGCGGGAATAGAAGGAACATACCTTAACATAATAAAGCTTATATATGACAAACCCACAGCCAACATCATACTCAATGAGTAAAAACTACAAGCATTTTTCTTAAGGTCAGGAATAAGACAAAGATGTCTGCTATCACCTCTCTTATTCAATATAGTACTAAAGTCCTAGCCACAGCAATCTGACAAGAAGAATAAATAAAATACATCAAAATTGGAAAGAAAAGTAAAACTGTCATTATTTGCAGATGACATGATACTGCATATAGAGGACTCTAAAGTTTCCACCAAAAACTACTAGAACTGATAAATAAATTTAGTAAAGCAGGATACAAAATAACTATCCAAAAATTAGTTGCATATTTATACACTAATAATGAAATATCAGAAAGGGAAACTAAGAAAACAGTCTTATTCACAAATGCTTCAAAAAGAATAAAATATCTAGGAATAAATTTAACCAAGGCTGTAAAAGACCTGTATTCAGAAAATTACATGACACTGAAGCAAGAACATGAAGAAGATAGAAATATGTGGAAGTATATACCATGTTCATGGATAACAAGAATTAACATCATTAAAATGTCCATGTTATCCAAGGCAATCAATAGAGTCAAGATACCAATGATATATTTCACAGAACTAGAACAAATATTCCAAAATTTTTTATGAAACCACATAGATCCTGAATAGCCACAGCAAACATGAAATAGAAGAACAAAGTTGGAGGAATCACACTATTTGTTATCAAATTATATTGACAAGGCCATAGTAATCAGAACAGCAGGTACTGACATAAAAACAGACATATAGATCAATGGAACAGAATAGAGACACCAGAAATCAACTCATGCCAATTTGGTCAGTTAATATTTGACAAAGGAGGCAAGAACGTACAACAGGATAAAGAGAGTTTATTCGAACATGGTGTTGGGAAAATAGGATAGATATGTGCAGACTTGGGGGGAAGAATGAACGTACATTATGGTGTTGTAGAATTGGGCACCTGAGACCTGTATAATTATGTCAATCAGTGTCACCCCAATGTATTAAGCTTTTAAAAAAAGACAGAAAATGCACAGTTTTTAAACAAGAATTATAAGATACATAAAGGAACAGGAAAGTGTAATCCATACTTTGAAAAAGTCAATAGAAACTCACTGAGTATTTCCATATTTTGTATTTAGCACACATATACTCTAAAATCTATGTAAATATGTTTAAATAATAAAGAAAATATGTTTAAAGAATTTAAATAATGCATGACAAATAATCTCAATAAGATATAAAATGTTTTTCAAAATAAAAATTATTTAATAAGTCTGATAACTGAAATGAAAAATTTACTACCAGGGCTCAACAGAATATTTGATACATCAAAGAAAGAATATGTGAACTTGAAGATAGAGATACAGTATAAAAATGATCCACTCTGAAAAACATTAAGAAACTCAGAACAAATCAATTGAAGAAAAAAGAACGCTTCTCAGAGATGTGTAAAGCAACATTAAGCATTCAAATATATGTGTAATGCAAGTCCTAGGAGGAAACAAGCGAAGGAAAGAGACAGAAAAGTTACATGAAAAAACAGTGGCTTAAAACTTTCCAAATTTGTTAAAATAGTATTAGTTTTCACAGGCAACAAGTAACAAGTTAAAAAAAAATCCAAGTAGGACAAATACGAGATCTACACTTCAACATATTAGAGCAAAACTGTTAAAGAGAAAGAACAAATCTTGAAAGAGACAAGAGAAAAATGACTCGTTGTATAGAGGGGAACATCAGCATGATGGGCAGCTGACTTCTCATCTGAAACCGCGGAGGCTGGAAGTACAACGACATGTTCAGAGTGATGGAAGAAAAACAAACACTGTTGTTTGAGAATTCTGTGTCCACATTGCTATTTAAAAAAAATACAAGCAAATAAAACATTTCCAGATGTGTAAAGACTGAGAGAATTCCTTGCTGGCAGATATGCCCTATAAGAATCACTAAAGGAAGTTCTCCTGGGCAACAGGAAATGAAACCAGGAAGTAAGGAACAAAGTCCACAGGAAGAAATGAAGCACACAGGAAATGACAAATATGCAGGTTAATATGAAAGACCCTGTAAATACAGTTATGCATAATTTAATGATGAGATACAGTCTGAGAAATGTGTCATTGGGAGATGCTGTCACTGCTCAAATATCCTAATGTACACTGATACCTGCCTAGATAGTATAGTCTATGCTACATGGCATGGCCTAATTGTTTCTAGGCTACAAGCCCGTTTAGCATGTTCCTGTATTAAATACTACAACTGTAACACAATGGTAAATACTTATGTATCTAAACATAGAAAGGGTATGGTAAGACTACAGAATAAGAGATTAAAAAAATGGTACATTGGTGATAGGACACTTACAGTGAATGAGCTTATAGGACTGGAAATTGCTCCGGGTGAGTCACTGAGTGGTGAGTGAATGTCAAGGCCGAGGACATTACTGTGCATGACTACGGACTTTACAAACACTGTATGCCAGGATCATCACAATAGCAGAGTGAGTAATGCACTCTGCTATTATGTTATGATGGCTACTGTATCGCTAAGAGATAGGAACTTTTCACCTCATTAAATTTTTTTGAGCCCTGGCCTATTGGCTCAGGGGATAGAATGTTGGCCTGGCCTGAGGATGTCCTGGGTTTGATCCCCAGTCAGGGCACACACAAGAAGTGACCATCTGCTTCTCTTCCTTTTCCTCTTCCCCTTGTCTCTCTCCTCCCTTCTCACAGCCAGTGGCTTCATTTGGTTTGAGTATGACCACGGAGCTGAAAATAGCTTGGTTGATTTGAACATTGGCCTTGGACAGTGTCTGGTTGGATCCCGGTCAGGGCACATGTGAAAGTCTGTCTACTATTGTATAAACAGTTTGTCATTCAAACATACAATAGTTTTGCAGTACATGACTGTATTTATTCTCACTTGTTCTCTTACTATATGTTAAAGACATAAATGTGTATAAACCAACTATTATAACAGTATGTAATGTTTTGGAGTTTATAATATACAGATATAATATGTACATAATGAGAACACAAAGGAGGAGGAAGAAAATAAAACTACCTTGGAGCAAAGTTTCTGTTTTTACTGGAATTAAGTATTAATATGAAGAAGATTGAGATGAAATACATATTGTAATCCTGAAAGGAAACAATAATTAACACAAAAATATGGTAAAATACAATAAAAGTTAAATGGTGTACTAGAAAATATCTATCTAATACAAAGAAGACAGTAAAGAAGGAACAGAGACACAAAAACAGAGGCAACACATAGAAAACAAATGATAAAATGGTAAATGTAAATCTAACCATATCAATAATTATATTAAATATCAATGATTTCAATCTCTAATCAAAAGACAAAGATTGTCTGCATGAAATAGCAAGATTCAATTAAATGCTAAGAGACTATAGTTTCCTATTTTTCATACTCTGGCCTCCCTACCTGGATTCCTGTGGTGACCTCCATTCCTGCCATCCACAGCAGGGAAGGAGGGCTTATGTTCTGGAGAAAGGCCACGTGAACAAAGCCATCAAGTTGGAAAAGCATGATGGAGGAGGATGCCCTTTCCAAGCTGTCCCCCGGCCCTGGTTCTGAAGGTCAGTTTGTGGGCCAGGATGGTGGGGACCTATAAAAACAGCTGGATTCAGAGCTACCTTCTTCACTTTGGACACTGTACCAGGTGTGGGCAGAGACCACCATCTTTGCACAATGATTCATGGTGGAGAGTGCCCAGGAGGGTCAGCCCAGGGGGAAGCCACCAGGCCATAGGAGAAAGTCAGGCAGGCTAGAGAGCAGAAGTTTGGAAAGTTGGTGAGTAGAGAGGCCACAGCTGGTTGTAAAGGGCAGGAGAATGTCACAGAGAAAGCCTACAAGGGCTGGAGCCCAGCATGTTCATGTCTGGGTGCACGTTTCAGCACAAGGCTCCCACACAAAAGACCCAGTCTGCACTGGCAGGCCGTGGGCTTCCTGCTGCAAGGCAGGTCCTGGGTTTGGCAACACTGCGGGCAAAGGAAAGTGAAGTATGGCAGCACAATTTAATCACGGAGAGTTTTCTATTTGCCCTAGTTCCCTGAACATTTCAGTTAAAAACAAGCTCAAGTTCCCTGATAATCTTCTCCACAATTTATGAAGTGAGAAAGAGAGAGATAGAGAGAGGAGAGGGAAGAGCAGAGGAGGGGAAGTAGGGGGAAGAGAGAGAGAGAGAGAGAGAGAGAGAGATATGAAGAGATAGAGAGAAAGGGGGGCTGAAGGAGGGAGAAAATACAAGAAGGGTGGATACAGAGAGACTAAGGAGGGGAAAAGGAGCTGCTTCTCCTGTGCTGACAGGCCCTCCTTTTCTTCCAAATGGCATTGCTGATCCTTTCTCACAAAGCTGTCAGCTGTTTGTGGTGCATGTTAGAGTGTGGATGAACCTTTAAGATATTACTCTAAGTCAAAGAAGGCTGTCACAAAAAGACACATATTGTATGATTCTATTTATACAAACTACCTCAGATAGGTAAGTCCATAGAGTTAGAAAGATTGGCAGAGGCCACAGCTGGGAGAAGGGGAGGGGGTTTTCTTTGGGGTGATGAAAACATTTGGAACTGGAGAGAGCTGGTGGTTTACAATTCTGTGTGCGTATGAATTACCACTAAATTAACTTTACTTCAAATGGTTAATTTTGTTATGGGAATTTTACGGTAATAAGAATCAACCCAATCAAATACTTAAACTTGGGTTTAAGTACTGCAATATCTCTTTTGTCTTTTTCTTAAATGGTTAGCATCTGTACCCTGAAGCCAGGAGGCATGAAAATCTGCTGGTTAGAAAGTTCCACAAAAGCAAGTGTATTTTCCTTTAAACCCAGATGATGCTACAAACCCAGCTCAGAGGATAACACCTAGAGATTTTACAGACCCACAATGCATCAGTACTGAAAAGACTTAAAGGCCAGTCTCGGCTTTTCCCCACCCCCTCTTGCAGAAGGGAGGTCCAGAGAGGTTACACACCCTGGAAGGACCCTGCTGCCAGTGTCCAGCCCAGAGTCGGATCCAGGCCACCTGGCCTGTGAACACAGAGCCTGACTCCTTACCACTATAAATCACTGGCCCAGACAAATGGGCTGCTATTTGCAGTCTGAGACCACTCTTCGTGTCCTGGGCTCACTCTGGTGGTTTCTGGCCTTGGCTGAATATGAGGTTCATCTGGAAATTAAAAGGATTTGCTGATATCTGGGACCTGCCCCAGATTGATTAAATCCAAGTATTTAGTATTTAAACATACCTGGGGATTTGGAAAAGCTCCTTCATGATTCTAAAGCACAGCTAGGTTGAGGTCCATTGAATTCATTTCTCCCACTAGTGTCTGGGATTTCCATCATCACCAGAAGGAACCCAGCTCCATAGAACATGAAACATATTGTACAATCTCCCAGCCAACACCTGTGTCACCTCGCCAGCCTGTACCTGTGTGATCAACCAGCCAGCGCCAACCTGTATGTGATCTATCCAGAGGGTTGTTACCACCTCAGCATGATGCTGGGGGCTACTGATCCAGTCTCACTATTTCTGCATGAATTGCCTGGCTGTCTTATCTCCCAGGAAGGCACAGAACAGCCTTAGAAAGTACAGCGTTCTCCAAAAAGGGCTTGCCTTATGCACCTGCTGTCTATGGGCACAGGACCCCTTATAGACTCTGAATGTCCTCAGAGCCCTGAGTTACTGGAGCCCACGCTTCCAACAATCATGGTCACATGGAAGGCTCTGTTTTTCAGGCAGAGATGGAACAGTTCCCTGGTTTGGGACCAAGGACTGTACCATTGGCCAGTACCCTGACCACCCACGCGCCTGGGTGCCCTTAGCCCACAAAACTAAGACAGCTCCTTTAGGGAACCTCTGGTGGCTCCCCCCAAGTGAGAAGCCAAGAAGCAAAGGTAGCCACACTCTACACAGAATAAAATAAAATTCTTACCAAGATATCTGGCTGCAGATGTTCTCCTTCTGCTGGAAGCCGTTGGCAGCATAATGAAGCTGGGAATCTATGTGCAAACTCCTTGAGCATCGTTCTTATAAAGAACCAACCACATCCTCAGGCAGACAAGCTAATTCCTGTTTTCCAGTAACAGGAGATTAGCATTTATAGAAAAAAAATGCATTTAGAATGCCTTTTATCTGGTGTTTTCTTGGATTTCAAGCAAGAAGCCTCACTGAGAGGAATCAGCCCCTTCAACGCGAGTGCACCCAGGCTCTTGAAAGTGCCCAGGCCAGTCACGGGGCCTCTGGGTATCAGTTCCTCAAATCTGGGAAGTGGGAACAATGGCAGTGACCTTTCAGAACAAATGGAGGGTCAAAGAGACAGTGGGGATGAACCGGCCCAACCTTCACACGTCAGATGCTGGGATCGACCTTTTCAATCTGCGGGCCTGGTGTTAGGAGCACTGTGTTCCAGCAAGCCTCGCGAATGGGCATAGACAGCAACACCCAAGCCTGTGGCATGACTTCCCGATGCCAGGCACTGCCCTCGGCTGGTGTGCGTGGCTGTCCTGTGTGTGGGGAGACTAGGGACACTGTCTCCACCTCCCAGTGCAGAGACAGAGCTAAGGCAGCAGCACCCCGTGCAGCCCCTTACCCTGGTCCACTGGCTGCTCATGGCTCAGCCTCTGGTTCCACCTCTGGAAATTCAGCATCATTATTGCACATTTACAGTTGTGGAAAGTTGAAAAGGAAAATCCAGGTTTTGAAAGAGCCGAGTGATGTTCATGCCTCCATTAAGATCATTGACATGGGCAGTTGTGGCAGTCTCAGGGAAAGGCAGGACTGTCTTATTTAAACATGGACACGTGGCATCGACAGAGGCAGAGGAGCACAGCACCAGGGCGTCCCTCCCACCACCTCGTCCCCTTTGCTCCCCTGCCTCTGCTGTACTGATCTGGACCACGCTTGTGATGCAGATACAAGAAGCATAGCAATGCTCACAGTGGTAGGTTCCTCTCAGCACCTGGCCCTGGGCTCTGGAAGAGCAGGGACGTAGGCCGCCTGGGGTCAGTGTTGTCCTGCTCCAGACCTTGGCAGTGGACGGACAGCCTTAGCCGCTAGCGTTCTCTGCGGACAGCAGAGGGACAGTACAGAGGAGGGCCAGACTCTGTCTCTGGGGACTTACCTGGGACAGCTGGGAGCAGAAGCCACAAGAGAGCACAGCCCAGAACCAGAGGTGTGGCCATGTCCTTGGGCCCAAGTGAGCAGTGGCTTGGCTTGTCCAGGGAAGCCAGTGGCGCAAACTGTGAAGTAAGGTGAGAGACGGGGCTGGTAAGACGGAGCCAGAACCTCAAACCCAGAGGCGCGAGCATCAAGCCTGAGGCTGGGACAGAACCTGGGGGCCATGATGGACCCAGAGTGACATTTCTCTGGATTTTCTAAGCCAATGGGAGCGGGAGAGTGGCAGGGGGGGTGGGGAGTGAGAGGAGGGAGCCTGTCCCATGAACGGGTGTTACTGGAGCTTCAGAATTAAACAGTGCGCCAGCACCCAGCTTTCCCTCTTCCTAGCAGTGCAGATTTGGACAAGCTGCTGGCACAGCATTGCCAGAGTTAGCAAATAAAAATATGGAATGCCCAGTTATAGATTCAGTATATATAAATGTGCTCCAAATACCATAAAGATTCATTACAATCTGTAGTTCAGATTTAACTATGTCCTGTTATTTTAGCTGGCATCCTTTTTTATACCTCTGGGTATCCATTGTTATCTTTGGTCAAAAGAGGATGAAGAATAAAAACTTTTCAGTTGACTGAAAGCCCAAACACAGTTAAGATTGGCTTAAAACACAATAGGGGAATTTATTGTCTCCTTTCATGTGAAAGCCCTCATAATACGTGGCTATATACAATAGCTTGACAATGTCCCCACCCCCCAACCCAGTTCTCCTATTTGCTTCCTGGGGTGTCTGCTTCATCTTCATCAAGGTTTCCTCTTCACTAAAAAAACTGCTGTACACCAGCATCAGGAGCTAATACTTCCTCCTTCATGTTGAACAATAAGAAAGAACATACCCTCTAGTGTCTCAGAAGTGCTGGGATGCCTCCTCTCCCTATTCGCCCGAACATTCCCTCTGTCCCATGGCCTTGATTGTGCAGCGAGTCTATCCCCTACCCAATCCTGATGGCTGGGTAATGCGGTGCTGAGAGGCTACACAGCCTGGATTCGCCCCAGGAGCTGAGTGCAGCTGGCATCCCTAAGGCATCAGGGCTGGTTTAGGGAAGAGGTGAAGCTGGTAGGGGCCAGAGCACTGGGAGAATAGGATGCCCACTGCAGGTTCATCTAAGGGAAAGGTAAGTGAGGCCGACCCCCAGGAGTCTGTGTGTGAGTGTGAGTGTGAGCAATGTTAGTTCCTCCCCTTGGACACGTTGCTTGTCCTTTACTCCCCAGCCCCGACCCTTCTCCAGGCCAGCTGTATGGTCCAATCTCCATTCTGCTATCAGAAAGCAGAAGAGGACTCCTTGGGGGACAGTGAGCTGGGCCTCTGTCTTGGCTGTGCCATTTGCTTGTTCCCTGGGCAAGTCTCTGGCCCTCACTTCCCCCACCATACCAGGGAGTGTTGTGTGTGTGTGTGTGTGTGTGTGTGTGTGTGTAAGTGTGGCATGATTGTAAGAATGAAAAGGCCCCAGGACCCTGGCCCCTGCTTTGGGGAGACCATGGGTGGAAGAGCAGCATGGTGGGCTCTGCTCACCAGCCAGTGGACAGCAGCTCCCTGGCAGAGGGGACCCAGCCTTTGCCTTGCCCTCCCTGCCTCTCTTGGCAGCAGTGTTTATGGGCAGGCCACATTCCAGCTATGTTCAGCACAATGAGGGAATGGCTCCTGGGCCTGCTGGGCAGCACCATGAAAGGCTGTCTTAGAAAGCGTGCTGAACTGCTTTAGCTGGGAGCAGCTCTGACTAACACGGGCTACAGAGCCAATGGGCTCAGCATGCGGGCTGCTGGGGACACCGGGTCTCCCTGGACTCAGGCCAGGATGCCCTGTGATGATCATCACCCATCATAGGCATTATTCATTATGACAGCTAGCAGTTAGTGGGTGCTGATTGTGGGCCCCGTACATTAACCTGAAAGTACCCCATGGTGACTATTACAGTGGAGCCGAGAGCCACCTCCAGTCACACAGTTTAACATGGTGGGGCTGGGGTTTCAAACCCAGGTCTGTTCACTGCCACCTCATCTCTCCAGTGTGGGACTATTGTTCTGGTTGTCCTGGGTAGGCCTAGGCACGTGTTCACCCTACCCATCTCTCACAGGGCCCCTGAGCTGTACCCTGTGTGAGCACAGGTAACGAGCATCCCATCGCAGGGCGGGCATCTGGGCCCTGGCAGGCAGAGGGGAGCCTGGTCCCAGGAAAGGTGCCTGGGTGTTGCCCCACTGGGGCTTGCCCACTTGGTACTAGGAGCTGCCTGGGGATCCTTCCTCAGGATGCCTCTTGGATGGAATGCTCAGTGTCCCTGCTCCCTGGTCGCACCCTGTGGCCCAGTGTCCCCCGCCCCATGACAGAGCAGGCAGGAACACAAGGACTCTGCCCTGGGCTGAACGTTATTATTAGTCAGATCCAGGCTCCCTGGCTCCTTGGTGCCTCTGGGATGATGTGCTTATGTTATTTCCCTGGGCCGGAAGAGAGCCTGAAGCAGCCTCAGGAAATGATTCCCCTGTGAGACTGGCCTCTGTCAGGGAGGGTATGGGTCAGGGATGCTCTCCGATGCTGGCCTGGCGAGCGACTTGGTGCAGAGCGCCCCCTGGCCGGCACAAGTAGGCACTGCCTCTCATGCCCCTGGATCTCTGTCTCCCTGGCAGCCCCACCTGTGCATTCCTGCCAGCCTCTGGATGCACAAACTCGAACTCGCCCCACTCTCACCTGTAGCTCCCCCTTCCCTGGAGCCACGTGTGGCTGGCAGTGTATGTGGGGTTCCTGGGGCTTTCTACACCGAGCCTTTTCCTGAGTAGCTGAATTCTACAACCTTGGTCTGGGTGTGTGTGTTCAATATGCGGAGGACATTAGGGCTGGAGAAGCCAGCCCGGAGGAGGCTCAGGTTGCAGAGAGGGAATCTTAGGCACTTCTCAAGGGTCCAGCGCCACCCACATCTCCCTACTTTGTGGGCTGGGAAATTGCAGTTAGAAAGGTTCAGCAAATTTCCCAAGGGGACAGATTACAAAGGGGCGTTGCTGGGATCTGAAACCAAGGCCAGCTGATTCAAGCCCCATGAAAGCACAGGCCAAGGAAGGAAGCAGGCAGGTGGCCCTCATCAACCTGGCTCCCCAGTGGGGTTCTGGTAGGCAGAGAGCCCCCTTCTCTGAGGATTGGTTGGCCTCCCTCTCACCTAGGCTCAGTGTAGCCATTTGCCCTGTCATCCCTGACTAAGGCAAGCATGACTGGCTATGCACTGGTAGATTCAGAACCCAGCTAGAGCTGGGGTTGGGGTGGAGGCTCGGTCAGTTCAGCCTTGTAGAGGTGATGATGGCCAGGGCAGTCCCATCATCCGCCCTAAGCAGTGCAGTTACCTCCCATCAGCCCTCGGAGGCCCCTGGGAGTAGGCCAGGGCAGGCTGTGGTAGAGAGAAGTTGCTGGACCAGGTAAGAGATCGTCCTGCTGCATGGCTGGAATGCAGGGCTAATGAGAAGCAAGGTATGGTGTGCTGTTCTTTGATGCTGTCGGTCTCCACTCTGCTGTGTGCTCAGTGGGAAGCAGCTGACAGGCCTGCTCCGCATATGTGGAGGAGGGTGAACTCTCCACCCACGCTTCTTGAGGGAGGCGGAAAAGCCACAGCAGGGCATTGGAGTCAGGCCAAGTTGAATTTGACTCTTGCCCTGGACACAACTGTCTGAACCCTGTTTCCCTCCTACTTATAAAATGAGGCTAATAATGCTGCTGACTCGAGGAGTTTGTTGCAGGACTAAATGAGGTAAGTCATGCAAAGAATGCACCTGTCCCCGTGGCCACGATGAGCGACAGCACTGCTCAGAAAGCGCCTGCCCAACCCCCCTCGTCCACTTTCAGCAGTGGTGTTAGCTGGGGCAGTGTTTGGTTCTCACATTGGGTTTCCTGGACATTTTTAGAATGTTTGCATTTTAATTTACACAATGCATTAAATAGTAAGCCCTTTTTATAACTTGGGACAACTGCTTTACAATTAAACACTCCTAGGCCGTGTGAGTGGCTGAGTCGCATTTGCTTTTAAAATAACATCGGCAGAAAATGGCAGAGAGCAAGTCTGTCTTTGATGTTTAGTGTGTTGGGCCCTGGTGCAGGGGTTCTCTGGGGGGAGCTGGCAGTCAGACTGTGGTTGACACTTGGGTCTTCTCAGCTGTCAGGGTGGTAACCTCAACTCTAGTCAGTGATCTGCCACCATCAGCAGGCTGCCTGGCTTCCCTGAAATTAAAGTTCTGTAGGTGAACAGGGGGCTTGGGAGCCCCGAGAAATCAGGGTGGTCGTAGCAATCCTCCAGAGCCTCAGCTCAGGGAACCTCAGCAGTCATGAAGTGCTTGGGGAAGTTTCTGCTTGCTTATACACAGCGATGCTGTTTTGTTTTTTCCTAGTTGTCACACGTTACAAGTGTTGCAGGGATAGGCACTGTTTTATGTGTGAAACTAAGTCGTTGCTGGAGCCCAGGAATTATTCCTCTGTCTTTTTTGTTTGTTTTTATTTTTTAATTTTAATTTATTGTGTTTACATAGATTCAAGCATCCCATCGAATACATCTCCCTCCCCCCACCCCTGTGTTCCCCTTAGTAACCCTTTTGCCCCCTCTCCCCGAAGCCCTCCCTCCTTCCCACCAGGATTTGCTGCTCTCTTTGTCTCTGTGTTATGTAGATATAATTTCACTAATCCCTTTACCCTCTCTGATCCCATCCTCTCTTCCCCTTTTCCTCTGGTCCCTTTGACCTGCCTCTGTCTCTATTCTGTTCCATAGTTAGGGCTTCATATCATTGGGTGGAAGACACATGGAACTAATTAGTATGGGTACTGAGTTAAATCCTGGCTGTCATTGGCCACTGTGGCCAACAGGTGAAGCACTCAGCACGCTGCTTGGGCATTAATGGGTTCTCCAGCAGGGCACCTTAATCAGTGTGGGGCAGGTCTTGAGGAAGAGAGACTCTGTTGGCCTAAGGGGGCTCAGGGGAGTCACCTGTACAGCACCCACAGGAAACATAGTTCTGGGGGCTGTGCAGCTGCGGTGAGAGTGACGTCAGTGCCTCACTTGCCTCCCCCTAGCCCCAGCCCCAGCCCCAGCCCCAGCCCCAGCCCCAGCCCTAGCTGCGCTGAGATGTGTCTGTGAGGAGGGACACAAGCTTTGGGAAACAGCCCCCTTATATCTGGTGGGAGAGGGCTATGCTTGGACCACAGGCCCTCGTCAGGTAAGGCTCACATAGCCGAGGCAGGAAGGCTCTGCTTCTGCCCCAGAGGGTGTGGCCAGGATAATTCTGTGTACTTTCTGGGAGGAGATTAAGAGGAATGGATAAGATGCTAGCCCATTCTCAACCCAAATCTAAGTTAGGAAGCATGTGAGCATGGTGGTCAGCCACAGAGAGGCCAGCAGAGTGTGAGAGTCAAGCAGAGTGTGGCCATGGGAGCTCCTGTCCTGTCTGCAGCTCCAGCTTTCTCAAGCTTCTGTGACTCCTGCATGTGGCAGCTCCCACTGAGCCTTAGCCACCTCAGTAAAACAGTGGGGCACCTGCACAGGTGGTCTCTGCCAGGGCCCCAGTCCTCTGCCACCAGTGACACGGACTGTGGAAGTTGGAGGAAAGGAGCTGAATGATGAAGAAGGCAGAGGATGCCAGGTGTGCAGGTAGATGAAGCAATCAGCAAATATTCTGGTCAACCCCAATAGTCATTGTGCATAAAAGAAACAAGAGGAATGAATCAAAGTAGGATCACGAAGAACAAAGAAAAATTGATATTATACGTGACACAACTAGATACTGAACACAATAACATGGAAGAGAAGAGTTGGGAGAAATAAAGAATCCAGGTCCTTGGATACTTGGGGATTTAACTCTGGATAAACACTGTCCAACAGAATATCATGCTATATATAATAATCAGTATTAACTGTAGGAGATGACTCTGCATGTAAATGGCAGTTAACTGCAGAGCGAGGGTTAATTGGAGACAGGAGATCTTGGAGTGTGTTGGCCATGGAGAGACAATGGCCTGGGTTACTCAAGTGCATGTACACAGGATTCTTGGAGGAATGCCTGCAGGAACCAGATGTCCTTTGTGATTGATAAGCCCTGGGACTCTGACTCCTCTTGTGTCCTTGTTCATGAAAAGAAACAGTAGACATGCAGGGCTGGGGATGAAATGGATGGGAAAAGAGGCTTGTGTAACTTTCTAGTTTTAACTGCTGAGCTATGGTTTTTGGAACTCAATAAATATGTAGTGGCGCTGTTTCTCAGGGCTGATTCTGCATAAGAGTTTCAGCCCTCTGCCCAGTTATTTAAAATCTGGTATGTCTTTTGCCTTGTGAGTTTGAACCGTGAAGAAATTCATAACAATTAACCAATGTCATCTCAATAAATTCAATTAAAATACGAGAGTACTTTGTCTTGTGAGTCCTTCCGCACTCCATCCTCCTTTGCCATTGCAGACCTTTATCCTCTCCCCTTTATGTTATTGTTGTTGCAGATTATTCTTATTTATTTGTAAGCTTGTTGGAGCTTTTACTTGTAGTTTTGTTCTTTGTGTCCAGTAGAATGACCCCTTGAGTATTTCCTTCATTAAGGGTTTTCTGGTGATAAATTCCCTCAGCTTCTGTAAAAGTTTTTATTTCTCCTTCATAGTTGAAAGACAACATTGATGGATATAGTATTTTTAGCTGGTAACTTCTCTCTCTCAGTACTTTGAATATTTGGGCCACTCTCTTCTGGCTTGTAGAGTTTCTGCTGAGAAGTCTGGTGATAACTTAATGGGCCTTCCTTTATTTACTATGTTCTTCTTTTCCCTAACTGCCTTGAAGCTTCTTTCCTTGTCATTAATTTTTGAAAATTTTATTACAATGTGCCTTGAAGAAGGCCTGTTTGGGTTGAGGTAACTCAGTGTTCTGCTTGCTTCTTGAATTCAAGGATCTAACATTCCATAACCTTGGGAAATTCTTATCAATTATTTGTTTGAATAGGCTCTCCACTCCCTTTCCCCCCTCTTCTTTTTCTGAAATACACATTAATATTATATTGCTCTTTCTGATGGAGTTAGACAATTTTCATAAAGCTCTCTCATTTTTTAAAGTTCTTGAGTCTCTCTCTTCTTCCCTCTGTAGCATCTCTAGTTTCCTGTATTTGATGTCACTGATTCTCTCCTCTATCTGGCCTGTTTTATTAGCTAAACTTGCTAACTCATTTTTAAATTCATGTATTGAGTCCTTCATCTCTGTTTTCAAAGTTTCAGTCTTCTTGGTGAGGTATATGTTTTGTTTTCTGAGCTCATTAAGTTGCCTGTCAGTGTGTTTTTGCATTTCATTGAGTATTTTCAGAACTTCAATTTTGAATTCTCTATCATTTAACTCCCAAGTTTTCCATGTGATTGAGAATGCTTTCTAAAGATTTTTCATTTTCTTTCTGAACTGTGTCTCCTTGTTGGGTAGTCATGATATACCTTTTTTTATATTTTGAGGGCATTTGAGAGTGGTGTTAATAAATCAAGCAAAACCAAAAAATAAAAATAAAAATAAATAAAAATAAAATAAAACAAAAAATTAAGTAAAACCCCCTCAAAATCCAAAAACAACCTCCCCAAAATAATAAAAACCAAATAAAACAACAACAATAAACTAAAGTAGGCCCTGGCTGGTTGGCTCAGTGGTAGAGCATTGACCTGGCATACAGGAGTCCCGGGTTCAATTCCCAGCCAGGGCACATAGGAGAAGCACCTATCTGCTTCTCCACCCCTCCCCCTCTTCTTCCTCTCTGTCTCTCTCTTTCCCTCCCACAGCCAAGGCTCCATTGGAGCAAAGTTGGCCTCAGCGCTGAGGATGGCTCCATGGCCTCTTCCTCGGGCACTAGAATGGCTCTGGTTGCAACAGAGCAACGCCTCAGATGGGCAGAGCATCGCCTCCTGGTGGGCGTGCCGGGTGGGGATCCCGGTCGGGCGCATGCGGGAGTCTGTCTGACTGCCTCCCTGTTTCCAACTTCAGGAAAAAAAAAACCTAAAGTAAAAGAAATAATTAGAAGAAAATATTAGAGGACGTTTTCTTATCTTTTTCCAATAGGTGGCACTGAATTATAAGTTTTAGCTGAACTCTACTGAAAAACTGCTGTTGTACAAGTGATGGTAGGGGTGCAGTCACGATGATGGGTGGGTCTTTTGAAGGCTTATGGCTTTATCAATGGCAATTTCAGGCCTCAGGGTGGTCCTTTCTGTGTCCCAACAGAGAAGGGGACCAGACATAGAGCACCTCTGTTATTCAGCTGTGGGGTATGTCTCTGCCACTCTCTGTACTCACGAGGAGAGTGAGGAAGTTTCTGGGAGGCTGGGGAGTGCACTTGGTATTTTTTTGTCTCTGTCTGAGTGGGGGCTGTGGCAGACCATGGGAACACTGGCAGTGACCCCATGCTTTGCAGCTTTGGTACAGTATCACACCAAATTCCCCCCAATCTCTCCACTCCTCTTAGCAGACACTCTGAGCTTCTTTTCTGCCCAGAGTCCACCACAAGTGTTTCTTACACTATGCTTCCCATTTTTTACCCGTTCCACATTTAGTCAACTGGATGCGCAGATCTTTCAAGCTTGCCTGTAAGCTCATCTGGGTTTTTTTCTCTGCATTATACCTATGCAATTTGTTTTAATTTCAAGGGAAAGATCAAGGGAATCTCTCACACTGTTATTACTCTGATATCATCCAGGACAAAATTTAAGAAGTGAAAAAACTCAGTAATTAAGATAAATAGGGATTTTAAGATGGCAGTAGAGTAGGCTGACACACAAACTCCCACCTCATGGGACCAAACTGGATTAAAAATTAATTTAAGAACAATCATCACAAAAAACAAACTTTGAACTAAAAGAATAGGACTCAAAAACCAAGGAGTACCAAAGAAACTACACTGAACCTTGTAGAAACTGTGGGGATGCAGTGGGTACTCCCCTGCTCCCAGGAGCAAGGGGCATCTGAAGGTCCAGAGGGTTTCTTATTGCAGGGAGAGAGACCCTGAGAGATGGGGGTCCTCAGTCCCAGGATCGGAGCCCCAGCCTAGAAACCTGGAGACTTGAGAGACAGCCTGACAGCACTGAGTGGGGAGAAGAGCAGAATTTCTGTCTGTGGGTAATGGCTGGTGAAGAAGTTGCCTCCATAAAGGGCCAGCACAGAAAATATTGGTCACAACCAGTTGCCTGGGACTCCGGGGGCAAGGAGAGCTGAGAGGACTGGTTTTGCATGAGGAAAGTAGGGAGATTGAGGCATGGGGCACACATGGTGACAGGGAGAAGAATACCTGAGCTTAGTCATTCTCCAGTGCTGAGGTAGCCATAGCTGGGGGGAGGGTAGCTCCCTCTATCCAACACAAGCCTAGCATGAAGCCAGTTGACCCACCTCCAAAAAGCTCTCCAGCTCCAATCAGCATGAAAGGCTGTTCCAAAAGGAGGAAGTAAAGAGGAGGGGCAGTGACTCAAATTTCTGGGAAGACCTGAGCTATACCATCCCCTGCTGATACAAAGAATGCGCCCCACCCTCAGAGAGTAACTGGGCATACCACAGCTTTTAATTCTCAGAGGTCACACCCACCACATTTCAGGATAGAGTTTAAACTGAGGCCAAAGAACAAGATATGCCCACTACCAACCCTCCCTAACACAGAAGTTCCCTGCTGGGCTCAGCAAACAAACAGCAGGGAAATTAAGACTTTTAAGTGGCTCTGCTTGTTAAGAGGAATTAAAATCTGAGCAACCAGCAGAGGCTGAGAGATAAAGTCCTGGAAGAGAGGCTGCATTCCATATACCAACCTCAGCTTCCCTAACTGAACAAGCTTGCAAATTGCACACACACACAAAATGGGAAGACAGAGAAATGTAATTTATGTGAATCAACAAGGAAAATCCCCAGAAAAAGAACTGAATGAGATGGAAGTAACCAAATTAAAGGATGCAGAGTTCAAAATAATGATTTTAAGAATGCTTAGGGATCTTAGAACAACAATGGAGGGGCAGTTTGAAAACCTAAATAAAGAAATAGCAAGTATAAAAAAGAATCAGTTGGAGACGACAAATACAATATCAGAAATAAAGACCACAATGGAAGGAATTAAAAACAGGATAGATAGAGCAGAGGATTGAATCAGCAAGTTAGAGTACAACTGGAATGAAGGCATGAAAGCAGAGAAGAAAAGAGAAAAGAGACTCAAAAAGTCAGAGGAAACTCTTAGCGGGCTCTGTGACAACATGAAGAGAAATAACATCCGCATCATAGGGGTTCCTGAAGAAGAAGAAAAAGAACAAGGGATAGAGACTTTGTTCAATCATATCATAACTGAAAACTTCTCTAAATTAATGCAAGAGAAACTCTCACAAATCCAAGAAGCACAGAGGACTCCATTAAAGAGAAACCCAAAGAAACCTACACCAAGACACATCATAATTAAAATACCAAAGCTAAGCGATAAAGAGAAAATATTAAAAGCTGCAAGAGAAAAAAAAATTATCACCTACAAAGGAGCCCCCATAAGGATGACATCTGACTTCTCAACAGAAACACTTGAGGCCAGAAGGGAATGGCAAGAAATATTCAAAGTAATGCAGAACAAGAACCTACAACCAAGACTACTTTATCCAGCAAGGCTATCGTTTAAAATCAAAGGAGAAATAAAAAGCTTCCCAGACAAAAAACAACTCAAGGAATTCATTACAACCAAACCAATGCTGCAGGAAATATTAAGGGGCCTGGTGTAAACAGATCAAAGTGGGAAAAGAATACAGCAAAAAAAAAAAAAAAAAAAAAAAGGAATACACCTTTAAAGAAGAAAATGGCAATAAACAACTACATATCAATAATAACCTTAAATGTAAATGGATTAAACGATCCAATCAAAAGACATAGGGTAGCTGCGTGGATAAGAAAACAGGACCCATACATATGTTGTCTACAAGAGACACACCTTAGAACAAAAGACACACATAGATTGAAGGTCAAAGAATGGAAAAAAATGTTTCATGCAAATGGAAATGAAAAAAAAGCTGGGGTAGCAATACTTATATTAGACAAATTGGACTTTAAAAGAGGATATAGTAAGAGATAAAGAAGGCCACTACATAATGATAAAGGGAGTAATCCAACAGGAAGATATAACTATTATAAATATCTATGCACCTAATACAGGAGCACCTAAATATATAAAGCAGACTTTGATGGATTTAAAGGGCGAGATCAACAGCAATACTATAATAGTAGGGGATTTCAATACCCCACTAACATCACTAGATAGATCCTCAAGAAAGAAAATTAACAAAGAAACAGCAGACTTATCGGAAACACTAGATCAACTCGATTTAATAGATATCTTCAGAACCTTTCACCCTAAAGCAGCAGAATATACATTCTTTTCAAGTGCTCATGGTACATTCTCTAGGATAGACCACATGTTAGGGCACACAAGTGCTCTCAACAAATTTAAGAAGACTGAAATTGTATCAAGCACTTTCTCCGATCACAACGGCATGAAACTAGAAATGAATCACAACAGAAAAGCTCAAAAATTCTCAAACACATGGAAACTAAATAGCAGGTTGTTAAATAATGAATGGATTAAGAATGAGATCAAAGAAGAAATAAGAAAATTCCTAGAAATGAATGACAATGAGCAAACAACAATTCAAAACATATGGGACACAGTGCAAGCAGTGCTGAGAGGGAAGTTCATAGCACTACAGGCACACTTTCAGAAGCTAGAAAAAGCTCAAATAAACAACTTAACCCTGCATCTAAAAGAATTAGAAAAAGAACAGCAAGTAAAGCCCAAAAGTAGTAGAAGGAAGGAAGGAAAGATCAGAGCAGAAATAAATGACATAGAGGCTAAAGAAACAATACAGAAGATCAATGAAACTAGGAGCTGGTTCTTTGAAAAGGTAAACAAGATTGATGAACCTTTAACTAGACTCACCAAGAAAAAGAGAGAGAGGACTCAAATAAATAAAATTAGAAATGAGAGAGGAGAAATAACAACTGACATAACAGAAATACAAAATATTATAAGAAAATACTATGAAGAACTATATGCCAAAAAACTAGACAACCTAGATGAAATGGACAAATTCCTTGAAACATACAATCTTCCAAAAATCAATCTGGAAGAATCAGAAAACCTAAACAGACCGATTACACCAAATGAGATCGAAACAGTTATCAAAAAACTCCCAACAAACTTTGGAATTGGCTTTCGCTCTATCCTCGTGCGGCTTTCCCAAGGGGCTAGGGCTGCCTGAGATTCCGCTCCTGGCCCGCTCACAGACCTGCTCCTCTGTGGGAAAAACACGGGCGCCCACCTCTGAGGAGTTCGGAGGAATCTCCTGTCCACTCTTCCTGCGTGCGCACTGACCAGATTATGAGGCTCAGGCGGGACGCCTCTCAGTCCGAGAAAGCCCTCTGCCCACACGGAAAAGTTACTGGGTTGGAATTGGCTTTTGCTCTGTCCCCGTGCGGCTTTCCCAGGGCGCTGGGGCTTCCGCTCCTGGCCCGCTCACAGGCCTCTGACTCTGCTCCTCTGAGGGAAAACACGGGCGCCCACCCCTGAGGAGTTCGGAGGAATCTCCTGCCCACTCTGCGTGCATGCGCACTGACCAGATTATGAGGCTCAGGTGGGACGCCTCTCGCTCCGCGAAAGCCCTCCTCCCGCACAGAAAAGTTCCGCTGTTGGAGTTGGCTCCAGCTCCCTCCCCATGCCCGGTCCCCTCAGGGCGCTGGGGCTCCTAGGAGATGCTTTTTGCCCACACAGAGGCCTCTGATTTTGCTTCTCTGTGGGTTAGCACGGGCAGCGCCCACCCCTGAAGTGTTCGTAGGAATCTCTTGCCCACTAACCACGCCAACCAGGAGATGCGGAAAATGGCTGCCCCACTTGTCTTTCTTTGTCTGGGTTTGGCGCAAGTGTTAGCTTGAATTGCCCAGGTTTTTCCACGGCTTGGATCTCTGTGCCACAGCCTGGTTTGGCTGTTTGTATCGCAGCCTGGATCTATTCACTCCCTATGCCCGCCTTAGTTTCTATATTCTCAGTTCTCAGTGAAAGCCATCCTGTTTGGATTAGAGAGGAAGGCGGAGCATTTCTTACTCCTTATTTCCCCTGGAGTTTGACCATATATTTAGCCAATCTTTCGCTCGATCCTACCTTCCGGTGTGTTGTGAAGCATCTGAAGACTCCAAGGATAGGTTTTTCTGTTTCTGGTTGAAGAACTTGTTGAGTTTATGGGGAGATTTTTGGTATCGCTTCCTACCGTGCCATCACTGTGTCGCCAGTCTTGGATATATCAAAACTCCCAACAAAGAAAAGTCCAGGGCCTGATGGCTTCACAACAGAATTGTACCAAATATTCAAAGAAGAACTAACTCCTATCCTTCTCAAACTATTTCAAAAAATTCAAGAGGAAGGAAGACTTCCAAGCTCCTTTTATGAGGTGAGCATAATTCTGATTCCAAAACCAGGCAAAGACAACACAAAGAAAGAAAATTATAGGCCAATATCTCTGATGAATATAGATGCTAAAATCTTCAACAAAATATTAGCAAACCGGATCCAACAATATATGGAAAAAATCATACACCATGATCAAGTGGGATTTATTCTGGGGAGGCAAGGATGGTACAATATTCATAAATCAATCAATGTGATTCATCACATAAACAAAAAGAAGGAGAAAAACCATATGATAATTTCAATAGATGCAGAAAAAGCATTTGATAAAATCCAGCACCCATTCATGATCAAAACTCTCAGCAAAGTGGGAATACAGGGAACATACCTCAACATGATAAAAGCCATCTATGAGAAACCCACAGCCAACATCATACTCAATGGGCAAAAATTAAAAGCAATACCCTTAAGATCAGGAACAAGGCAGGGGTGCCCCCTTTCACCACTCTTATTTAACATGGTTCTGGAAGTCCTAGCCACAGCTATCAGACAAGAAGAAGAAATAAAAGGAATTCAAGTGGGAAAAGAAGAAGTAAAACTATCATTATTTGCAGATGATATGATATTGTATATAGAAAACCCTAAGTCTCAGTCAAAAAGCTACTGGACCTGATAAATAAATTCAGCAAAGTGGCAGGATATAAAATCAATACTCAGAAATCAGAGGCATTTTTATACACCAACAATGAACAGTCAGAAAGAGAAATTAAGGAAACAATCCCCTTCACAATTACAACCAAAAAAATAAAGTACCTAGGAGTAAACTTAACCAAGGAGACTAAAGACTTGTACTCAGAAAATTACAAAGCATTGATAAAAGAAATCAAGGAAGATACAAACAAGTGGAAGCATATACCGTGCTCATGGTTAGGAAGAATAAACATCATTAAAATGTCTATTTTACCCAAAGCAATCTATAAATTCAATGCAATACTGATTAAAATACCAATGACATACTTCAAAGATATAGAACACATATTCCAAAAATTTATATGGAACCAAAAGAGAACACGAATAGCCTCAGCAATCTTAAAAAAGAAGAATAAAGTGGGAGGTATCACACTTCCTGATATCAAGTTATACTACAAGGCCATTGTACTCAAAACAGCCTGGTACTGGCATAAGAACAGGCATATAGATCAATGGAACAGAACAGAGAACCCAGAAGTAAACCCACAGTTCTATGGACAACTGATATTTGACAAAGGAGGCAAGGAAATACAATGGAGTAAAGACAGCCTCTTTAACAAATGGTGTTGGGAAAATTGGACAGCTACCTGCAAAAAAATGAAACTAGATCACCAGCTTACACCACTCACAAAAATAAACTCAAAATGGATAAAAGACTTAAATGTAGGCCGTGAAACCATAAGCATCTTAGAAGAAAACATAGGCAGTAAGCTCTCCAACATCTCTCGGAGCAATATATTTGATGATTTATCTCCACGGGGAAGTGAAATAAAAGACAGGATAAACAAATGGGACTATATCAAACTAAAAAGCTTTTGCACAGCTAAAGACAACAAGAACAGAATAAAAAGACAAACTACACAATGGGAGAACATATTTGACAATACGTCTGATAAGGGGTTAATAACCAAAATTTATAAAGAACTTGTAAATCTCAACACCAGGAAGACAAACAATCCAATCCAAAAATGGGCAAAAGAGATGAATAGACACTTCTCCAAAGAGGACATACAGATGGCCAACAGGCATATGAAAAAATGATCAGCATCACTAATCATTAGAGAAATGCAAATTAAAACCACAATGAGATGTCACCTCACACCAGTCAGAATGGCGCTCATCAACAAAACAACACAGAATAAGTGCTGGCGAGGATGTGGAGAAAAGGGAACCCTCCTGCACTGCTGGTGGGAATGCAGACTGGTGCAGCCTCTGTGGAAACAGTATGGAGATTCCTCAAAAAACTGAAAATCGAACTGCCTTTTGACCCAGCTATCCCACTTTTAGGAATATACCCCAAGGACACCATAGAACAGCTTGAAAAGGAGAAATGCACCCCCATGTTTATGGCAGCATTGTTTACGATAGCGAAGATCTGGAAACAACCCAAGTGTCTGTCAGAGGACGAGTGGATTAAAAAGCTTTGGTACATATATACTATGGAGTACTACTCAGCCATAAGAAATGATGACATCGGATCCTTTACAATAACATGGATGGACCTTGATAACATTATACGGAGTGAAATAAGTAAATCAGAAAAAAAAAAAAAAAAAAACTAAGATGAATCCATACATAGAAGGGACATAAAAATGAGACTCAGAGACATGAACAAGAATGTGATGGCAACAGGGGTGGGGGGTGGGGGTGGGGGGAGGGGGGATGGGGTGAAGAAGGAGAGAGGGGTTGGGGGTGGGGTGGGGCACAAAGAAAACCAGATAGAAGATGACAGAAGACAATTTAACTTTGGGGGAGGGGTATACAGCACAATCAAATGTCAAAATAATCTAGAGATGTTTTCTCTCAACATATGTACCCTGATTTATCAATGTCACTGCATTAAATTTAATAAATAAATTTAAAAAAGAAAAAAAAGGTCACTACATAATGATAACAGGAGCATTACAACAGGAAGATATAGCTATTATAAATATACATGTGCCTAATATAGGAGCACCTAAATATATAAAACAGATTTTGATGGACAAAATGGGTGCAATCAATAGCAATACTATAATAATAGGGGATTTTAATAGTCCAGGAACATCAATGGATGGAACTTCCAGACAGAAAATTAACAAAGAAACAGCGACCTTAAATAAAACATTAGATCAACTGGATTTAATAAATATCTACAGAACCTTTCATCCCAAAGCAACAGAATATACATTCATTTCAAGTGCTCACGGTACATTCTCTAGAATAGAGTACATGTTAGGACACAAAACAAGTCTCAGAAAATTTAAGAATATTGAAATAATATCAAGCATCTTCTCTGATCACAATGGCATGAAACTAGATATCAATTACAATAGAAAAACTGAAAAACATTTAAACACTTGGAGACTAAATAGCCCACTATTAAAAGATAAATGGGTTAACAACGAGATCAAGAAAAAAATAAAAAACTTCCTCAAAACAAATGAAAATGAACATGCAAAAACTCAAAATTTATGTGACACAGCAAAAGCAGTCCTGAGAGGAAAGGTCATAGCATTACAGGCATACCATAGAGGCAAGAAAAAGCTAAAATTAACAACTTGACCCTGCACCTAAAAGAACTAGAAAAATAACAACAAGTAAATCTCAGAGGAAGTAGAAGGAAGAAAATAATAAAGATCAGAGTGGAAATAAATGATATAGAGGCAAACAAACAAACAAACAAAAATACAGAAGATCAATAAAACCAAGAACTGGTTCTTTTAAAAGGTAAAAATAATGATGAACCTTTAACAGACTCACCAAGAAAAAAAGAGAGAGGGCTCAAATAAATAAAATTAGAAATGAGAGTAGAGAAGTAACAACTGATACAGCAGAAATTCAAAGGACTGTAAGAAAATACCATGAAGAACAGTATGCCCCAAAATGGGACAACCTAGATGAAATGGATAAATTCCTTGAAAAATATAATCATTCAAAAATCAATCTGGAAGAATTAGAAAACCTAAATAGACCTATTACAATAAAAGAGATTGAAACAGTTTTAAAAAAACTTCCAACAAACAAAAGTCCTGAGCCTGATGGCTTCACAGGCAAATTTTACCAAATATTCAAAAAAGAACTAACTCCTATCCTTCTCAAGTTATTTCAAAAAATTCATGAGGAGGGAACACTTCCAAACTCTTTATGAGGTGAACATAATCCTCAATCCAAAACCAGGCAAACACACTACAAAGAAAGAAAACTATAGGCCAATATCCCTGATGAACTTAGATGCTAAAATTCTCAACAAAATATTAGCAAAACAGATCCAGCAATACATGAAAAATATCATACATCATGATCAAGTGGGATTTATGCTGGGGAGGCAAGGCTGGTATAATATTTGCAAATCAATCAACATGATTCATCACATAAACAAAAGGAAGAAGAAAAATTATATGATAATATCAATAGATGTAGAAAAAGCATTTGATAAAATCCAGCACCCATTCATGATCAAAACTCTCAGCAAAGTGGAAATACAGAAAACTTACCTCAACATGATAAAGGCCATCTATGACAAACCCACAGCCAACATCATACTCAATGGGCAAAAATTAAAAGCAATCCCCTTAAGATCAGGAACAAGGCAGGGGTGCCCCCTTTCACCACTCTTATTCAACATAGTTCTGGAAGTCCTAACCACAACAATCAAACAACAAGAAGAAAAAAGGCATTCAAATTGAAAAAGAATAAATAAAACTATTATTATTTACGGATGACTTGATATACTATACATAGAAAACCCTAAGTCTCAGTCAAAAAACTACTGGACCTGAAAAATGAATTCAGCAAGGTGGCAGGATATAAAATCAACATTCAGAAATTAGTGGCATTTATATACACCAACAACAAACTGTCTGAAAGAGAAATTAAGGAAACAATCCCCTTCACTATTGCCACAAAAATAATAAAATACCTAGGAGTTAATTTAACCAAGGAGGTTAACAATCTGTATTCGGAAAATTATAAAACATTGATAAAAGAAATCAAGGAAGATACAATCAAGTGGAAGCATATACCATGTTCATGGATAGGAAGAATAAATATCATTAAAATGTCTATACTACCCAAAGCAATCTATAAATTCAATGCAGTTTCTATTAAAATACCAATAGCATACTTCAAAGATATAGAACAAATATTCCAAAAATTTATATGGAACCAAAAAAACAACACAAATAGCCTCAGTAATCTTGAAAAAGAAGAAAAAAGTGGGGGGTATCACACTTCCTGATATTAAGTTATACTACAAGGCCATTGTACTCAAAACAGCTTGGTGTTGGCATAAGAACAGGCATACAAATCAATGGAACAGAACAGAGAACCCAGAAATAAACCCACACCTTTATGGCCAATTGATATTTGACAAAGGAGGTAAGAGCATGAAATGGAGTAAAGACAGTCTCTTTAACAAATGCTACTGGGGAAATCGAACAAATACATGCAAAAAGTGAAACTAGACCACCAACTTACACTATTCACAAAAATAAACTTAAAATGTATAAAAGACTTAAATGTAAGCCGTGAAACCATGATCATCTTAGAAGAAAACATAGACAGTAAGCTCTCTGACATCTCTCACAGCAATATATTTGCTGATTTATCTCCACAGGCAAGTGAAATAAAGGACAGGATAAACAAATGGGACTATATCAAACTAAAAAGCTTTTGCATGGCAAAAGATACCATGAACAAAATAAAAAGAAAACCCACACAATGGGTGAACCTATTCACCAACACATCCAATAAGGTGTTTATAACCAAAATCTATAGAGAACTTGTAGAACTCAACACCAGGAAGATAAACAATCCAATCAAAAATTGGGCAAAAGAACTGAATAGACATTTTTCTAAAGAGGACATACAGATGGCCAATGGGCATATAAAAAAATGTTCAATATCACTAATCATTCTCTAATGCAAATTAAAACCACAATGAGATATCATCTCACACCAGTCAGAATGGCGCTCATCAACAAAACAACACAGAACAAGTGCTGGTGAGGATGTAGAGAAAAGGGAACCCTCCTGCACTGCTGGTGGGAATGCATACTGGTGCAGCCACTGTGGAGAACTGTATGGAGATTCCTCAAAAAATTAAAAATAGAACTACCTTTTGATCCAGCTATCCCACTTTTAGGAATATATCCTAAGAATACCAAATCACTGATTCAAAAGGAGAAATGCACCCCCATGTTTATGGCAGCATTGTTTATAATAGCCAAGATCTGGAAACAGCCCAAGTGTCCATCAGTAGAAGAGTGGATTAAGAGCAGTGGTCCATATACACAATGGAATACTACATGGCCTTGTAAAAGAAGGAAATCTTGTCCTTCGTGGTAACATGGGTGGACCTAGAGTCTATTATGCTAAGTGAAATAATCTAGGCAGAGAAAGAAAAGTATCATATGACCTCACTCCTATGAGGAATCCAATGAACAATGAGAACTGAGGAATGGAAGAGAGGTGGAGAAGGGGTTAAAGAGTCCAGAGGGAAATTGGTCAGAGGGAAAGGAAAAAATTAGTAAAAGTATATACACATAACACAGAGAAATAGATGGCAGGATAGTAAATCATGGAGGGAAGGGGGAAGGTGGTGGGAGAGGGGCAACAGGGGTATCAAGGAGAACACGGGAAGGTGAAGGAGGGAGATATATTTGGGGGAACACTTGTAACTATGTAAACACAACAAATTAAAATCAATTTAAAAAACTCACTTAAAAAACCAAAAAGATAGAGTCATGTCAGTATTACCGACATTGCCTTTTGCCTTAGGCTCCAATGTGGCTCAGCAAAGCCCTGTTAAATACAGCAAGTCCTGTATTTATTTAAAATTTTGATATTTGCTCACCATAGATTATTTTTTTGCAGTAATTACAAAATATAGCATTAAAATATGACTGTTCTTGATTGCTAAGTTTTTTTGTGCCCCTTAATTTTGTGCTCAAGAGTTGGTCCTTCTGCTATGACTTACTTATTCATATTTCTTCAGAGCAAAACTTATCCAAGTTTCTTTTTTTTTTATGCTTGTGAAATGGAAGCTATAATACCTACCTCTCCTAGTTGCAGTGAGTCCTAGAGGAGATTCTGCAGGTGAAAAGCCATGCTTTGTGAGTGATGAATTCTGTGACTTATGGGGGATGTTTGTCCTCACACAGCAAAGTCACCCCAGCAATGCCTTTGGCAGACCTAGGAGTTGTTCCCTTCTAAACCTGAATCCTTGGCCACCCCGTTCTCCATCTTGTCTTTCCTCCACTACCTTCTGACCCCACCGTTTACCCAGTAAAGCCAATTGTAGGGTGGCTATAATTCCTGATGACTTCCAGGGCCATACAAATCCTCCAAGAATTCACTACAAAAGAGTCTTTTGGCAAAATCCATTTGAATCAGGTAGTTGACAACAAACGCTGCTTCTTCCTTTGATGTTGGAAAATCAGACCTGATTTGAAGCCTCTTGATGAGGGCTGAAATATTCTTTCTCTCTGGGGAAATAAAACTCAGATTTGTTACACTGCAGATGGGCCTGTTTCCAACTCCAAATTCAGGATGTTCGCTATTCTGATGTTATACGCATGAGTCAGGTATCCTCAGTTCTCTCAGAAGCTGGGGCTTCTGAACATATTTACTAGAAAATCAGCATAATGCACAGTTAATATTCTGAATGTGATTAATCCAGAAGCCCCACTCCATATTTCAATTACATCCACTACCCCCCTATGTGGGCTGGGCCTGCTTAAATACATATGGAGTCAGTTAGAACACCAGATTTATAGAGGCTGCCAGAAGTCTGGTGCTCCAACAGTAATAAATTGTATTCCTATTATGGGGTGGGCAGTAAAAGATCTGATATTCTGTTGGATTTTGAAAAACTCTTGGAAAGATTAGGCTACGTGGAACACAGTGACATATTTCACAAACAAATGTCTTTTCTTTCGTTTGGCTATGCAGAGCAGCTGAAGCTGCCTTAGAAACCCCGTCCCCAAGAATCTGAGGAGGGCAGCCAGGGTCCTTACGATGGCTGGTAGTTCCTTACTCGCCGAAGATAGGCTCCTGGTTCTGTCCTCCTGGAAAGTCACAGGCTGTTTGACTTTGGGAAAGACCATCAGACTTCTCTGAACCCTTTTTTTTAATCTGAAAAATGGGAACGGCAACAGGAATCTTGAAGGTTTGTTGTAAGAATTAAATGAAATCATGAGTGTGCACATGCCCAGGCAAGTTTCTGGCACATAGTAAGCATATAACAGATCATTTTTTAAAGAAAATGGAATTTACAAATAAATAATGGACCAAAGTTAATTTTTTCAGTTCATAAAAGCATTATTAGAACAGTGTGATCTTAAAAATCTGGTAACGATACCCCTGAAGGGGTATAAGGAATGGGTTTTGATGCTACATGGATAGTATTTTTATATTTTTAAGTTGTGCACTTATTTTAATGTGTATTGAGGGGAAATGACAAACACATCAACTCCTTGACTTCAAGAATAGTATTTCTTGGGTTACAGCTATATAAAGAGCTGACTATTAGAATAAATCTCAAAAAAAGATGTAACTAAAGATAGAGTAAAATTTTTGAAAGTGATATTAAAATAGCTAGGGTTTGGGAAACATAAAAATGGTGACATAAAAATTTTGGGAGCTAGCAAAGACCTGTCTAAATATTAAAAAAATTCAGGAACCACCATACATAGATGGGACATAAAAATGAGACTCAGAGACATGGACAAGAGTGTGGGGGTTACGGGGTGGGGGGGAGGAGAGGGAGGGGGTTGGGGGAGGGGAGGGGCACAAAGAAAACCAATTAGAAGGTGACGGAAGACAATTTGACTTTGAATTTATAATCAAATGTCAAAATAACTTGGAGATGTTCTCTCTGAACATATGTACCCTGATTTATCAATGTCACCCCATTAAAATTAATAAAAAAATTAAAAATTAAAAAAAATTCAGGAACCATGAAGGTTAGGATTGAATCATGTGGGTATTCTAGGGTTACTTAGATTTTTCTGCTGGCCCCACTGCCCATTCCTGCCCAGCCCCCACCTGCAGGAGAATAGACCTATAGACAAAGCATTGAAAACAGCACCATTAGAGAGAGAAGCGTGAATGTCCTCAAATTTACTTCACAAGCAAATAATTTCCCAGCTATGGTATTTCACCAATAGTTCAAATTGCTTCCCATGGTGCCTGTTAACTGCAGGACACCCAGCATCAATGCATTGCCGTGGTGGAGAACTGCAAACCTCAGAGCCATGACGTGTGGTTGAATTGAGAACCTGAACCCAGAGTAAAAATAAAAGGAAAGTTGGTTCCAGCCCTTTCCACCAGTGTACCGACAGATAGAGAGCTGCTAAGCCCATTGTCATCTGCTGTCCTAGTCACAGAGTTCCCTGCTCCCTGGAAGAGAAAACCTCGTCAGGCTGGAAACTGCAGAAAGTTTGGGAAGCAGAACACATGGGGTAGGGTTGGTTGGCATGCATCTATTTTTACATAAATTTCTGAAGTTTTATCTTGAACATGGAAAGAGTAGAAGCTCTTTTCCTTTGGCAAGTGCTAAGGAGCTGAAGGCTTCTCAGATTACCAATCACTGGTGTTCTCACTCAAAAACCATTGTTAAGATTCAAGAGGTCTCTGGACTCCCTGGCATGATGGGCAAAGCAGTGTGTGTGTGTCTGCATGCACGCATGTGCATTTAAACGTTATTTCTTATTAGCTTGTCAAAGGGGCTGGTTTGGGTTCTGTCAGCTATTTGGAACTTTAGTGATGTTGAATCTTGATGCAAAAGGCAAGAGAAGAAGGGAAAGAGGTGCCCCAGTGAAGACTGGGAGAGGTGGTTTGGGGTGAGGCTGGGATGGAGAAGAAGGTTTGGAAATATTTGTGTGGACTATGTGTCCCCTTCACAGTGTTGGAGATTTACAGTAAGTGAATGTGAGTCATTTGAAATTATTCCTGGGGTTGGTAGACTGTTTTTCTGTGATCTCCACAGCTCCCTAGACTGAGCTGTATGGGTCCCTACATCCTTGCATTGCACAGATACTTCTCTCCGGGTCCCATCTCTTCTACCAGACGCTAATCTCCTGGAAAGTAGGAGCTGGCTAAGTACACACCAGATCTGCCTCCACCTCCCAAGCCGACACTTGGGAAATGCTCGCTGAGGGAATAATGGTTGCTTGTCTTTAGGAATCATTGGTCAAAAGACCATGAGCTACATCAAAGCACATGTGGGCTCAAATTGGGGTCTCATCATATAGTAACAAGATTTGGTTGGGCAAATTACTTAACCACTCCCATTTTCAGTTTCCCATCTGAAAAATAGGGGTGAATGGTTCTTGTCTATATGGTTGTTGGATGATTAAATGAGTTGCAGATTTCACAGGCTTAACACTGTTTTTAGCATATATGAGGCATACAGCCAGTCATGACTATTGCTCCAAAAACCCATGTATTGGAAAACTGATCCAACTTATTTGTTTAAAAATAATTTAAGGGCTTTTTGAAGATGGCAGCGGAGTAGGCAGACACACAGACGCCCAGCTCTCAACACCAAACTGGAATACAAATCAATTTAGGAAAAATCAGCATGAAAAACCAACACTGAACTGCAAGAACAGCTCTCAAAAACCAAGGAGCAAAGAGGAAGCCACAATAAACCTGGTAAGGAGTGCCTGAATCTCCTCTGCTTACAGGAACAGCAGGAGGGGGTGAGGCTGAGAGCCCAGAGAGGATTTCACAGAGGAAAAAGAGCAGAAACTACTGCTCACAGCCACTTACCTGGCGACCAGGGTGCAAGGTGGGTTGAAAAGACCAGCTTATCTCCCAAGTGGAAAGGACAAGGAGAGGGACAGACTGTGAGGGGTTAAGGTATGCAAGAAACGAAATAAAAAAGCTGACTCATTCGTGCTGGAGGCGGCCATAGCTGGGGGAGGGACTGAACCTTTCACAAAACAGAGCTGAAGTGCTTCCAGATCAGAGATCTCCAGACATCTATCCAGCTCCAATCAGCACAACAAGACACAGCTGAAAACAAGAAGTGGGGAGGAGGGGCAGTAACTCAGGTCTCCATGGAGATCTGAGATACACCTCCCCCTACTGAAGCTGAGAAAAAACCCTGCCCCCAGTGAGATTAGTTGGTGGAACAGACCTTCAGCATCTCAGGTTACACCCACAGCATTCCTGGTTACAATTTCAAGGAAGCCCCCTGCTGAGATCAGTTAACAAGACTATCACCTGTTAAGAAAACAAACAAATCAAGACTTCAAAGCTGCCCAAATCCGAAAGTGGATTACAAATAATAGCTGATACCAATCCAAGAAGACCTAGAAATAACACAACTGAAAACAGGAGGCAGAAAACACCAAGCCTAGACTCAAGCAACTCTACAAATAAAACATCATTATGAGAAGACAAAGGAGTGCAACCCAAATGAAACCACAAGAGACACCCTTGAGAGATGAACTGAGTGATATGGAAATAATCAAACTTCCAGATGCGGAGTTCAAAATAATGATTGTAAGGATGCTTAGGGATCTTAGAACAACAATGGAGGGGCAGTTTGAAAACCTAAATAAAGAAATAGCAAAAATAAAAAAGGATATTGAAATATTAAAAAAGAATCAGTCAGAGATGACAAATACAATATCAGAAATGAAGACCACAATGGAAGGAATTAAAAACAGGATGGATACAGCAGAGGATCGAATTAGTGAGTTGGAGGACAACTGGAATGAAGGCATGAAAGCAGAGAAGAAAAGAGAAAAGAGACTCAAAAAGTCAGAGGAAACACTTAGAGAGCTCTGTGACAACATGAAGAGAAATAACATCCGCATCATAGGGGTTCCTGAAGAAGAAGAAAAAGAACAAGGGATAGAGACTTTGTTCAATCATATCATAACTGAAAACTTCCCTAAATTAATGCAAGAGAAACTCTTACAAGTCCAAGAAGCACAGAGAACTCCATTAAAGAGAAACCCAAAGAAACCTACACCAAGACACATCATAATTAAAATACCAAAGCTAAGCGATAAAGAGAAAATATTAAAAGCTGCAAGAGAAAAAAAGTTATCACCTACAAAGGAGCCCCCATTAGGATGACATCCGACTTCTCAACAGAAACACTTGAGGCCAGAAGGGAATGGCAAGAAATATTCAAAGTAATGCAGAACAAGAACCTACAACCAAGACTACTTTATCCAGCAAGGCTATCGTTTAAAATCGAAGGAGAAATAAAAAGCTTCCCAGACAAAAAACAACTCAATGAATTCATTACAACCAAACCAATGCTGCAGGAAACGTTAAGGGGCCTGTTGTAAACAGATCAAAGTTGGAAAAGAATATAGCAAAAAAAGGAATACACCTTTAAAGAAGAAAATGGCAATAAACAACTACATATCAATAATAACCTTAAATGTAAATGGATTAAACGATCCAATCAAAAGACATAGGGTAGCTGCGTGGATAAGAAAACAGGACCCATACATATGCTGTCTACAAGAGACACACCTTAGAACAAAAGATACACATAGATTGAAGGTCAAAGGATGGAAAAAAATGTTTCATGCAAACAGAAATGAAAAAAAAGCTGGGGTAGCAATACTTATATCAGACAAATTGGACTTTAAAACAAAGGATATAGTAAGAGATAAAGAAGGCCACTACATAATGATAAAGGGAGTAATCCAACAGGAAGATATAACTATTATAAATATCTATGCACCTAATATAGGAGCACCCAAATATATAAAACAGACTTTGATGGATTTAAAGGGCGAGATCAACAGCAATACTATAATAGTAGAGGATTTCAATACCCCACTAACATCACTAGATAGATCCTCAAGAAAGAAAATTAACAAAGAAACAGCAGACTTATTGGAAACAATAGATCAACTCGATTTAATAGATATCTTCAGATCCTTTCACCCTAAAGCAGCAGAATATACATTCTTTTCAAGCACTCATGGTACATTCTCTAGGATAGACCACATGTTAGGGCACAAAAGTGCTCTCAACAAATTTAAGAAGACTGAAATCATATCAAGCACTTTCTCCGATCACAACGGCATGAAACTAGAAATGAATCACAGCAGAAAAGCTCAGAAATACTCAAACACATGGAAACTAAATAGCAGGGTGCTAAATAATGAATGGATTAAGAATGAGATCAAAGAAGAAATAAAAAAATTCCTAGAAACGAATGACAATGAGCATACAACTCAAAATTTATGGGACACAGCGAAAGCAGTGCTGAGAGGGAAGTTCATAACACTACAGGCACACTTTCAGAAGCTAGAAAAAGCTCAAATAAACAACTTAACCCTGCATCTAAAAGAATTAGAAAAAAAACAGCAAGTAAAGCCCAAATGTAGTAGAAGGAAGGAAATAATAAAGATCAGAGCAGAAATAAATGACATAGAGGCTAAAGAAACAATACAGAGGATCAATGAAACTAGGAGCTGGTTCTTTGAAAAGGTAAACAAGATTGATGAACCTTTAAGTAGACTCACCAAGAAAAAGAGAGAGAGGACTCAAATAAAATTAGAAATGAGAGAGGAGAAATAACAACTGACACAACAGAAATACAAAATATTGTAAGAAAATACTATGAAGAACTATATGCCAAAAAACTAGACAACCTAGATGAAATGGACAAATTCCTTGAAACATACAATCTTCCAAAAATCAATCTGGAAGAATCAGAAAACCTAAACAGACCGATTACACCAAATGAGATCGAAACAGTTATCAAAAAACTCCCAACAAAGAAAAGTCCGGGGCCCGATGGCTTCACAACGGAATTCTACCAAATATTCAAAGAAGAACTAACTCCTATCCTTCTCAAACTATTTCAAAAAATTCAAGAGGAAGGAAGACTTCCAAGCTCTTTTATGAGGCGAGCATAATTCTGATTCCAAAACCAGGCAAAGACAACACAAAGAAAGAAAATTATAGGCCAATATCTCTGATGAATATAGATGCTAAAATCCTCAACAAAATATTAGCAAACCGGATCCAACAATATATGGAAAAAATCATACACCATGATCAAGTGGGATTTATTCTGGGGAGGCAAGGCTGGTACAATATTCGTAAATCAATCAATGTGATTCATCACATAAACAAAAAGAAGGAGAAAAACCATATGATAATTTCAATAGATGCAGAAAAAGCATTTGATAAAATCCAGCACCCATTCATGATCAAAACTCTCAGCAAAGTGGGAATACAGGGAACATACCTCAACATGATAAAAGCCATCTATGAGAAACCCACAGCCAACATCATACTCAATGGGCAAAAATTAAAAGCAATCCCCTTAAGATCAGGAACAAGGCAGGGGTGCCCCCTTTCACCACTCTTATTTAACATAGTCCTGGAAGTCCTAGCCACAGCAGTCAGACAAGAAGAAGAAATAAAAGGCATTCAAGTTGGAAAAGAAGAAGTAAACTATCATTATTTGCAGATGATATGATATTGTATATAGAAAACCCTAAAGTCTCAGTCAAAAAACTACTGGACCTGATAAATAAATTCAGCAAAGTGGCAGGATATAAAATCAATACTCAGAAATCAGAGGCATTTTTATACACCAACAATGAACAGTCAGAAAGAGAAATTAAGGAAACAATCCCCTTCACAATTACAACCAAAAAAATAAAGTACCTAGGAGTAAACTTAACCAAGGAGACTAAAGACTTGTACTCAGAAAATTACAAAGCATTGATAAAAGAAATCAAGGAAGATACAAACAAGTGGAAGCATATTCCGTGCTCATGGTTAGGAAGAATAAACATCATTAAAATGTCTATATTACCCAAAGCAATCTATAAATTCAATGCAATACCAATTAAAATACCAATGACATACTTCAAAGATATAGAACACATATTCCAAAAATTTATATGGAACCAAAAGAGGACACGAATAGCCTCAGCAATCTTAAAAAAGAAGAATAAAGTGGGAGGTATCACACTTCCTGATATCAAGTTATACTACAAGGCCATTGTACTCAAAACAGCCTGGTACTGGCATAAGAACAGGCATATAGATCAATGGAACAGAACAGAGAACCCAGAAATAAACCCACAGTTCTATGGACAACTGATATTTGACAAAGGAGGTAAGGAAATACAATGGAGTAAAGACAGCCTCTTTAACAAATGGTGTTGGGAAAATTGGACAGCTACCTGCAAAAAAATGAAACTAGATCACCAGCTTACACCACTCACAAAAATAAACTCAAAATGGATAAAAGACTTAAATGTAGGCCGTGAAACCATAAGCATCTTAGAAGAAAACATAGGCAATAAGCTCTCCGACATCTCTCAGAGCAATATATTTGCTGATTTATCTCCACGGGGAAGTGAAATAAAAGATAGGATAAACAAATGGGGCTATATCAAACTAAAAAGCTTTTGCACAGCTAAAGACAACAAGAACAGAATAAAAAGACAAACTACACAATGGGAGAATATATTTGACAATACGTCTGATAAGGGGTTAATAACCAAAATTTATAAAGAACTTGTAAAACTCAACACCAGGAAGACAAACAACCCAATCCAAAAATGGGCAAAAGAGATGAATAGATACTTCTCCAAAGAGGACATACAGATGGCCAATAGGCATATGAAAAAATGCTCAATATCACTAATCATTAGAGAAATGCAAATTAAAACCACAATGAGATATCACCTCACACCAGTCAGAATGGCGCTTATCAACAAAACAACACAGAGCAAGTGCTGGCGAGGATGTGGAGAAAAGGGAACCCTCCTGCACTGCTGGTGGGAATGCAGACTGGTGCAGCCACTGTGGAAAACAGTATGGAGATTCCTCAAAAATCTGAAAATCAAACTGCCTTTTGACCCAGCTATCCCACTTTTAGGAATATACCCCAAGGACACCATAGAACGGCTCGAAAAGGAGAAATGCACCCGCATGTTTGTGGCAGCATTGTTCACAATAGCGAAGATCTGGAAACAGCCCAAGTGTCCGTCAGAGGACGAGTGGATTAAAAAGCTTTGGTATATATATACTATGGAATACTACTCAGCCATAAGAAATGATGACATCGGATCATTTACAATAACATGGATGGACCTTGACAACATTATACGGAGTGAAATAAGTAAATCAGAAAAAAAAAAAAAAAAAACTAAGATGAATCCATACATAGAAGGGACATAAAAATGAGACTCAGAGACATGAACAAGAATGTGATGGCAACAGGGGCAGGAGGTTGGGGGAGGGGGGAGGGGGTGAAGAAGGAGAGAGGGGTTAGGGGAGGGGAGGGGCACAAAGAAAACCAGATAGAAGATGACAGAAGACAATTTAACTTTGGGGGAGGGGTATACAGCACAATCAAATGTCAAAATAATCTAGAGATATTTTCTCTCAACATATGTACCCTGATTAATCAATGTCATTGCATTAAATTTAATAAAAAAAACTGAAAAAAAATAATTTAAGGTCAGTGGCATCAATCTCAGATGGCACTGACTTTAATATTATTTCATCAAATAAAGATCAATTGGAGCCTTCTGCATGCATTCTGTGTGGGGCAGCCATGATGCAATACTCGCCTTCCTAGATCTCGTGAGGGTGAAGGGAGGGCTCAGTGGATTTCACAAGCTCAGTGATCATTACTAAGGGCAAGAGGTGTGTGTTGTGAGCACTCACCTGGACAGGGAAGGCTTTCTAGATGGAAAGACACGAGAGAAGAGGAAATAAAAAGGAGCTGGAGAGTTAGCTGGAGAAAGAGGAGGAAAGAGGATTGCAGGTGAGGGAATGCCGTGAGAAACCTGGAGGTTTCTGGAAGGATGAACCTGGTGAATTCAAGGAACTGGCAAGGATCCCAGTGTGGCTGGACTGGGTGGGAACAAGAACCCTTCAGCATGTCCTGGGGTAGGGTCTCCACCACAGCGTCCCCTATCGGTTCTCCATTCTCCTACTCCTGGAGCTCCTTCTTCCCTTCTCCTCAAGCAACCCGAAAGATACCTAAAAATATGCCTTGGGGCCTGCTGCTTCCCTTTATGCCCCCCAGCAGGATATAACCCAGGTGTCTTTCTTACTCTAAAGGGCTCTGCTGATCTCATTGATGATCTCATGTGACACTGGCTTCCCTCTGTTTCACCATGCACTGTGCTTCAGCCTCAACTGCATCCTTTCTTTTCCTCATCTGGACCCTGAGCATTCCCACCCCAGGGCCTTTGCACCTGCTCTTTGATGAGCCTGGTGCACACTTCCTCCAGTTCCTGACCTGGCTGCCTCCCTCTCTCCATTCAGATCTCAGCTTTGCTGTGGTTGCCTCAGACAGGTCTTCTCTAGTTTCTCTATGAAGATCCCACATTTCTCTGTACTTCCTTCATGCTATTTATTTTCTTGCCTTTTAAAAAATATTTATGTTACAATTCAAGATTAATGGGAGCACAGACTTTGTTTAATTTACCACTGCAGTTCTTCCACCTCATGATGAGGGTGTCACCTGTGGCAGAGGCTCAGGCAGGTGTCACTTTCTGTGCCTCTTCCCTGCGTTGCTTCTACCGACAAACAGCTGATTTCTCCTTTCATCCTGGCTGCCCTGAGGACTCACCCTGGATATTGTCACCCTCAGAAGCAACAAATGTGCTTCTACTCACATAGTGCTGGGTTCTGCTATTAAAATTCCAGCATGATGAATAAAAGCATAGGCTCTGGGGGCAGCCTGAACTGAATTTAAATATGAGCTCTGTCTGAACTTGGGCAAGTCTGTTCACCTCTTTGAGCCTCAGCTTCTTCCTTAAGAAAATGGGGCCAATAACCCTACCTGGCATACAAAGAGGGAGGAAAAGATGAGACGATTCAAAAAGCTATGCAGACATGGACAAAGGCAAGGGCCAGGCAGGCAGGGGCACCAGAGCGCCTTTGACTAGATTGGGAATGTGGGGTTCATCACCTCAGCTTTCCACACATCCAGAGCTGACCAAACACATCCTGGAGCAGACAGAACACAAGAACACCTGTTTGAGAAACCCTGGTTCCCAGCATCAGCCCTGGTCTGCTGAGGTTGTTCACACTTCACTGGTGCACAGCACAGAACCCCTTCCTGGAAATGGGATGTAGCTCTGGGTCCAGAGGTTTTTCCCTTTGCTGTGCCCCTGCATACTAAAAGGGAGTGAGGACACACACAGGGCGCAGGAGGGACTAGTCACCCAGGCTGTTGACTCTGTGGGCCCCAGGTGTGAGAGGGTAGATGTGGCTCTCTTCATTCCTACTGTGTTTGGGAGAATTTGAAATAAAACAACAACCATTTTATTAATACGAACATAATTTTCCTGACCCCCAACAAATAGATGATAAATATATATTAAAGGATTGTGATATAAAGGATGCTGATTATGAGTCTGCCAGGGAACCCACAAGTCTCAGGCAGACAGTATCAGGTCCCTAAAAGTCTGAATGACTAAGCTGCTGTTGTTTTTTGGTAGAAGTGGTAGCTATTTAGTCAGTAGACCACCAGCCCCACAGAGTCAATCCCTTTCTTTAAAAGCTATAAGTCAAGAACTCAGAAATAAACCCACACTTTTGTGGACAACTGATATTTGACAAAGGAGGTAAGAGCATACAATGGAGTAAAGACAGCCTCTTCAACAAATGGTGTTGGGAAAACTGGACAGGTGCTTGCAAAAAAAGGAAACTACACCACCAACTTACACCATTCACAAAAATAAACTCAAAATGCATAAAAGACTTAAATGTAAGCCACAAAACCATAAGCATCTTAGAAGAAAACATAGGCAGTAAGCTCTCTGACATCTTTTGCAGCAATATATTTGCCGATTTGTCTCCACAGGCAAGTGAAATAAAAGACAGGATAAACAAATGGGACTATATCAAACTAAAAAGCTTCTGCACAACTAAAGACATTATGAACAGAATAAAAAGACAAACTACACAATGGGAGAATATATTTGACAATGAGTCTGATAAGGGGTAAATAACCAAAATTTATAAAGAACTTGTAAAACTTAATACCAGGAAGACAAACAATCCAATCCAAAAATGGGCAAAATAAATGAATAGACACTTCTCCAAAGAAGACATACAGATGGCCAATAGGCATATGAAAAAATGCTCAACATCACTAATCATTAGAGAAATGCAAATTAAAACCACAATGAGATATCATCTCACACCAGTCAGAATGGCGCTCATCAACAAAACAACACAGAGCAAGTGCTGGCGAGGATGTGGAGAAAAGGGAACCCTCCTGCACTGCTGGTGGGAATGCAGACTGGTGCAGCCACTGTGGAAAACAGTATGGAGATTCCTCAAAAAATTAAAAATGGAACTGCCTTTTGACCCAGCTATACCCCTGTTAGGAATATACCCCAATAACACTATAGCACTGTTTCTAAAGAAGAAATACACCCCCATGTTTATGGCAGCATTGTTCACAATAGCAAAGATCTATAAACAGCCCAAGTGTTTGTCAGAGGATGAGTGAATTAAAAAGCTTTGGTACAGGCCTGACCTGTGGTGGCGCAGTGGATAAAGCGTTGACCTGGAAATGCTGAGGTCGCCGGTTTGAAACCCTGGGCTTGCCTGGTCAAGGCACATATGGGAGTTGATGCTTCCAGCTCCTCCCCCCTGTCTCTCTCTCCTCTCTCTCTATCTCTCTCTCTCTCTCCTCTCTAAAATGAATAAAAAAAAATTAAAAAAAAAAAAGCTTTGGTACATATATACTATGGAATACTACTCAGCCATAAGAAATGATGACATCGGATCATTTACAATAACATGGATGGACCTTGATAACATTATTCTGAGTGAAATAAGTAAATCAGAAAAAACTAAGAACCATATGATTCCATACATAGGTGGGACATAAAAATGAGATTCAGAGACATGGACAAGAGTGTGGAGGTTACGGGTTGTGGGGGAGGAATGGGAGGGTGTTGGGGGAGGGGAGGGGCACAGAGAAAACCAGTTAGAAGGTGACGGAAGACAATTGGACTTTGGGTGATGGGAATGCAGCAAAATCAAATGTCAAAATAACCTAGAGATGTTTTCTCTGAACATATGTACCCTGATTTATCAATGTCACCCCATTAAAATTAATAATAATAAAAAAGAATTTGTCTCACGGCTAAATCAGACAGTTAGAAGAATAGTATAAGGATGCTAATTCTGCTTCCCAGGCCACATCCTGCAAAAGGGGCCCCAAGAAAATTGATGATTTGGCTCCTTTGATTTTGCCAATTGGATTTAAAAAAAAATAGGTTAAGAACACCCTGAAATGAAACTAACAATACATGAGCATAAATTTAAAGGACTTTTAGATACTGGAGCTGATGTATCTGTTATTGCTAAGCTACATTGGCCTCCTTCCTGGCCTACTCATGCAGCAGCCACAGAATTACAAGGTATAGGGCAGAGTAAATCCCCTCAACAAAGTTCTAGTTTTTTACATTGGGAAGATTAAGAAGGTCATTCTGGATTTTTAAAGCCTTATGAGCTTCTTGGATGGCCAGTTAATTTGTGAGGTAGAGATGTTTTGAAAAATACTGAGCGTTGCTTGTCAGTCCTAATGGTTTAGTCAGTACTCAGATGCTTGATTGGGAATTTTTGCCTACCAAGGGACTAGGGAAAGAACAGCAAGGAATTCTCACCCCCATAGAAGTGGCACCCAATACCAGAAGGTGTGGATTAGGATATCGAAATTTAGCATAGGGGCCTTGGTAGCTCCTGCTACCCCAATAATGCATTGAGCAGACCCAATTACTTGGAAATCAGATAATCCTGTAAACCAATGGCCCCTTCCTCAGGAGAAATTTAGGGCAGCTGCTCAATTGGTACAAGAGCAGCTATAGCTTGGGCACATTGAACCATCTAATAGCCCATGAAATACACTTCCATATTTTGATCTTGTCACCTCCTGGATTATCAAGGGGCATAGGTGACCCTTACAGCTTATAGGTTTTGAGCCTCAAAATTATTGACGTTCCTTTTTTCAAAGGATCAACAACAATGGCTCTGGGAAACCTCCACTAAATGGCAAATCGCTTTTGCAAATCAATGGACAACTTTATTATTATTATTTTTTTTTGTATTTTTCTGAAGCTGGAAATGGGGAGAGACAGTCAGACAGACTCCCGCATGTGCTCGACAGGGATCCACCCGGCACGCCCACCAGGGGGCGATGCTTTGCCCCTCCGGGGAGTCGCTCTGCCGCTACCAGAGCCACTCTAGCGCCTGGGGCAAAGGCCAAGGAGCCATCCCCAGCGCCCGGGCCATCTTTGCTCCAAAGAGCCTTGGCTGCGGGAGGGAAAGAAAGAGACAGAGAGGAAGGGGGGGTGGAGAAGCAAATGGGTGCTTCTCCTATGTGCCCTGGCCGGGAATCGAACCTGGGAATGGACAACTTTATACTGAAACAGTCAACTTAAAATCAGCTCAAAGACTAGAATTATATGCCATTATCATGGCTTTTCAGCATTTGCCATATTCCTCCTTTAATCTATATACAGACAGCAAGTATTTACTTATGGTTGTTTCCACTATAAAGACTGCTGTCTTAGGGACAACTGCTGATGAACTATTTCAGCAGTTCCTCCTTCTTCAAAGACTTCTATGTCAACATAGAGCCTCATGTTTTATAGGACATACTCGAGCTCACTCCATGCTCCCTGGAGCTTTAGCACAAGGGAATGTCTTTGTTGATCAAGTTACCCAAAAGAAAATTATTTGGAGCAACCATGACAGATCGAGCAATTCAGTCTCATACTACTCATCACCAGAATGCTGCAGCCCTGTGTAACAGTTTCAACTTTCTCGGGAAGCAGCATGGCAGATTGGTAAATCCTGTCTAAGGTGTCCTATACTACAATCTGTCCCTTCATTAGGAGTTAACCCTCAAGGACTCCTGCCAGGACAACTTTGGCAAATGGATGTTACTCACATACCTTCATTTGGCAAACAGTCCTATGTCCACGTTACAGTGGATACTTATTCTGGATTTATAGTAACCTCTGTCAGAACAGGAGAGGCTGCTAAGCATGTTATAGCTCATTGTCTGTATGCATTTTTCTATTATATTATTGGATTTTCAGGCAAGACATATTTTCTGCTGCTTTGTTTAATATATAGTGTTTCTTTTATTCCTCCTACCTCAATGCCCCACTCGTATTTCAGGCTGGGACCTACTCCTAATTTAGAGCTCTCTTTCCCCCTTTTGCCAACTTCTATTATGAATCTATCTTTGCCACCCAGCTTAGTGTGTCCCAAGGTTCTCTTTACCATGCCACAGTCGCAGAGCTCCAGGGAAAAGCAACCTGGTCTCATCTCTCCAGGCAGAGGAGAACAGAAGCTCCATCTCCACACATGCTGCAGATGGCTTTTCCAGTCTACCTGAATCATTACCAGCTAGAAGCAGTGGTCATTGGGACTTGGATGTGAGCTGCAAAGTATAGAATTGTGACAACAATTCCAGTGCCATGCGGACTTTTTCTAGATGTGAACTTTTCCTGGACTCCTGCTCCTTGTGACAGCTCCTAACGGACTAAACTGGGGTTGGGTTGCATTTGCAGGGATCTGGAATGGTGTTGGTGTCAACTTGGTCTTGGTGACCATGTTAAGGACACTATTTTTTTTATGGATTCTTGCTGTATTGGCCAAAAGTTTGCTTAACGGCTTTAATCACTGTAAAAAAAAAAAATAGAAAACTCGATAAAGAAGATGTGGCACATATACATCATGGTATACTATTCAGCCATAAGAAATGATGACATTGGATCATTTACAACAAAATGGTGGGATCTTGATAACATTATATGGAGTAAAATAAGTAAATCAGAAAAAACCAAGAACTGCATGATTCCATACATTGGTGGGACATAAAAACGAGACTAAGAGACATGGACAAGAGTGTGGTGGTTATGCGGGGGGGAGGGAAGGAGGGAAAGGGGAAGGGGAGGGGGAGAGGCACAAAGAAAACTAGATAGAAGGTGACAGAGGGCATTCTGACTTTGGGTGATGGGTATGCAACATAATTGAATGACAAGATAACCTGGACATGTTTTCTTTGAACATGTGTACCCTGATTTATTGATGTCACCCTATTAAAATTAATAAAAATTTATTTATAAAAAATAGAAGCTATAAGTCATCTATCCAGGAAGTAGTTGTTCAGTCTGTAGGACCCAATGGTGAGACACAGAGTAGAGGCATGAGGTCAGGTGGTCTCTGCTCAGTAAGCAATTCCTGTCACGTTTTCAACATGGAAGCACTTGGTTGTCTGAGCCAGACCTTTTTGTGACACATGGAGTTGGAGTCTCTCCTCGCAAATCTGCCATCCCTGTATTTCTTCAGCGATGTCAAGGCGCCTGCAGCATGTGCCTTAGTTGCCATGGGAAACTTAAATCAAATCCAGAAAATCTCTGACTAATCATGAGATCCAGGAATTAGAGCCCTGGTGAATCAAATATTCCAGTCCATTGAGGGCTCATCAGAAAATAATTTGCATTTTATCTCCTCTAGGTAGTTATTTTTCAGTAAGTTCACTCTTATTCAGATCCCTGGCTTTATTGCTGTGGAGCTTTGTCGCCAGGGCAAGTTACTTAATGTCTTAATTGTCTGTTACTATATCACCAATTTTACAATGACACACAGTATCTTCTGGTTTCCGAGTTCAGTGGTCCAGGCAGAGCTTATCTGGGTCTTCTCCATGCTACATCAAGGGGTCCATGGGTCTCCTTCCAAGCTCACGTGGTTGTGACAGGATTCACTTCCTCGCATTTGGAACTGAAGTCCCCATTGTCTTGGTGGCTGTCAGCTGGGGCTGCTCTCAGTTCCTAGAGGACGTGTGCAGTTCTTTGCTATGTGATCCTCTCATGACATGTTAATTTACACAACATTAATTTGTTTAGTGTTCACCATAACCCTGAGGTAGATGCAGTTATTATTCCTGCTTAACAGATGAGGAAACTGAGTCTTAATAAAGTGCTGTGGTTGGTCCAGGGATATCCATCTAGTAAGTGACAGAGCCAAGATCAAAGTTAAGTTGGTCTGCCTTCAAGGCCTATGTGCATAATCACTACAAAATGCTGTGTTCTATTTTCTGTATCTTATTAAAAATTGGTTGGGTTGTATTTTGTCATTATTTTTAAATTTTGGAGTATATCTCTTGCACACTAGATAGAGAGATTCTTGGGAAAAAAGCCATGTCTTAGTCATATGTGACCCAGGTCCATAATATAAGTCCTAGCACATTATAGGTAACTAATATTTGCCAATGGATGGATAAGGGTGGGTGAGTGGTGGATGGATGGATGGATGGATGGATAGAATAGATAACTGGGTAGAAGATGGTAGATAGGTGGTTTGGGGGATGGTGTAGGTGGTTAGTAAGTGAGTAAATAGATGAAATAAATGAATGAGTGGATGACTAGGATGGTGGATTGGATAGGTGGTGAGTGAATAGATTGTGGACTTGATCTCCATAAAAATATATTCAAATTTAAGAATTCATGCACTGCAGGATATCGCAGGGTTTGGCAGATACCTACATCTCTAGAATAGAGTGGGCTGAAAGGATGCTTAACAAGTGGATGGCACCAGACCACCAACAGTCTGACCCTGGGAAAAACCCCTGGCCAATGCAGCCCAGAGCCCTGGGAGGCTGAGGGAGGCTTCAGATCTTACCTGGCTGGAAATGAGAGGAATTTTGCTCTTACAAGAGCTGATGGAATCTCACTGACAGAAGAACTGTGCTTTGCCCTCCCAATACCAAGGTGGGTGCCAGGTCCTGTGGAATCAACTAGAGCATTCTGTGCCACCCCAGCTCCATTCCTGAGCCCAGTGTTACTTCACACTTCCATTTAGGAAGTGTGAAGTAACAATAATAGTGTAATGAACATTAACAAAGTACAGTACTAAGTACATTTATGTATAAAAAAATATTTCCTGAATTTCCTTCTCAACCATAATAATCTGGGAAGCACCTCTCATTTGGCTGATGGATTGAGGAGAGGGAGATGCTGAAATTATTGTCAGATTTCTGGAGCTTCAGATCCCCAAAAATGTTTCAGTCAGTAGAGTAAGAGAAAACCAGGGAGGCTAAGGAAAGAGTTGGGAAGCAGGCACCCAAAAGGCTGTGGGTAGACAGAGTTCCTTGTGCAAAGCCCTTACTTAACACAGCACTTTATTAGTTTAAAAGTCCCACATACCTTCTTCTTTCCTAATTGTGCTGGCCCCTTCCCATTTTCCTGTCCACATGCATTCTACACTTCTTCACCATGGGCTGTGAGAGGGAACTGATCTTTAATGGTTCTATCTGTGGATGATGACTTGCTCCCCACTTCTAGTTGAGTTCAGCCAATGGGAGGTGCCAGCAGGAGAGAGAAAGGAGGAAAGAGGGTAAAGATGAGCCATCTCTTCCTATCTACTGAGGTCACAGGTGCCATCAGGCAGCCCAATCTGGAAGTTCACCTCCCCGTACTCCTGCTTGTCAAGAGTTTTACCACATTCCAAACAACCTCAAAATCTCAGTGGCTATGGGAGCAAACATTTGTTTTTTGTCCACGGGTCTGTAGGGCTCCACTGATCTTGACACAGACTGCTATTTGGGTTCAGATCTGCTCCATGCATTTCCTCCTTCTGAGGCTGACAGATTCCTGAAGCACATTCTTCTTATGGCAAATGGCAGACATAGAAAAGGGTGAGCCAAGCCACTCAAGCATGTTTCTAGCCTCAGCTCACATCACTCCCTGCTTCATATTCTATTGAACTAAGAAAGCCACATGATCAAGCCCTAACCAATGGTGTGGGTATGTTCATTCTTTCTGTTTAACTGGGAGACACTTCAAGATCACATAGCTAAGGCAGACATGTGCTGATACAACCATTGTGGCTATTCCATGATGGTAATGGCCCGGTCTTATAGCACTACCCTGTGTTGGTTTGTCAATGTCCCTGTCCACACATTTGTAAATAGAGCATGTATGCATAATTTTAACAGCCATTTTATTATTCAAATATGTTTTTGGTGTCATTGATTTTTTTAAATTAACCTCTCCTCAAGTTACCCAGTTTGAGGCTGTCATCTGTTTTCTGAAGAACATACTTAATTCACAATACAATGGGGTCAGTGCTTGCTCGCTGCGTGCCTCCTCTGTGCCCAGCATGGGATGGATGACAATCAGACGGACCACAACAATGTCCTCTTCTTGTTGTGCTTTGCACACATAGGACTAATCTATCTTTATGTCCATTACCTTGTATAATGCTCCCAGCTGTCTTGGGCAGGGCTTCTATTATTAGACTAATATAAGGGAACAAAGGCTCAGAGTGGTCAGCCGACTGAATCTAACATCACTCGAGAGCTTGGAGGTGAGAGAAGCAGGGGACTGTCCCAGGTCCACCTGGTTGCACAGCCTCTCAAAGACTGAACTTGACAGCTTCGCATTGCAGAAAAAAGCAAGGGTTTTGCAAATGTGGACTAATTTCATCTGCATCTGAGCAATAGGATCAGTTTATTGTCCAATTTCTCATAGTACTAGAGGTGGGAAATTGCAAAGTAGAAATAAATATCCAGTTCTGCCCATCTGCAAAATTTGTTTTCTTTCTTTCTTTTTAAAAAATATTTATTAATTTTTAATTTATTATGTTTACATGAGTTCAAGTGTCCCATTGAATATAACTCCCTCACTCCTGTATCCCTTTTTATACCCCCTTTGCTTCCTCCCTCTAACTTCCTCCCCCCTTCCCTTTGGGATTTGCTGTCCTGTTATCTGTATCTCCGTGTTATGCATGTATAATTTCACTAATCTCTTCACCTCCTCTGATCCCATCCCCTCCTCCCCCTTCCCTCTGACAGTGGTCCCTCTGGTCCCTGAGACCCCACCTCTGTCTCTATTCTGTTCTTCAGTTCACCTTGTTCATTAGATTCCACATATATGTGAGATCATATGATATTTTTCTTTCTCTGCCTGGCTTAGTTCACTTAGCATAATAATCTCCAGGTCCATCCATGCTGTCACAAAAAGTAATATTTCTTTTTTACTGCAGTATAGTATTCCATTGTGTATATATACCACTGCTTTTTAATTCACTCATCCACTGATGGACACTTGGGCTGTTTCCAGATCTTGGCTATTGTAAACAATGCTGCCATAAACATGGGGGTACATATCTTCTTTTGAATCAGTGATTTGGTGTTCTTAGGAGATATTCCTAAAAGTGGGATAGCTGGGTCAAAAGGCAGTTTCATTTTTAATTTTTTGAGGAAACCCCATACAGTTCTCCACAGTGACTCCACAAGTCTACATTCCCACCAGCAGTGCAGAAGGGTTCCCATTCCTCCACACCAGGCGTCCCCAAACTACAGCCCACGGGCTGCATGCGGCCTCCTGAGGAGGCCATTTATCCAGCCCCCGCTGCACTTCCAGAAGGGGCACCTCTTTCATTGGTGGTCAGTGAGAGGAGCACTGTATATGGCGGCCCTCCAACGGTCTGAGGGACAGTGAACTGGCTCCCTGTGTAAAAAGTTTGGGGACCCCTGCTCCACACCCTTGCCAGCACTTATTCTGTGTTGTTTTGTTAATGAGCACCATTCTGACAAGTGTGAGGTGGTATCTCATCATGGTTTTTGCATTTCCCCTAATGATTAGTGACGTTGAACATTTTTTCATATGGCTATGGGCCATCTGTATGTCATCTTTGGAGAAGTGTTTATTCAGTTCTTTTGCCCACTTTTTAATTGGATTGTTTACTTTCCTGGTGTTGAGTTTTACAAGTTCTTTATAGATTTTGGTTATTAACCCCTTATCAGATGTATTGACGAATATGTTTTCCCATTGTGTGGGTTTTATTTTTTATCTTGTTCATGGTGTCTTTTGCTGTGCAAAAGCTTTTTAGTTTGATATAGTCCCATTTGTTCATCTCGTCCTTTATTTCACTTGACTGTGGAGGTAAATCAGCAAAAATATTGCTACGAGAGATATCGGAGAGTTTACTGCCTGTTTTCTTCCAAGATGTTTATGGTTTCATGACTTACATTTAAGTCTTTTAACCACATTGAGTTTAATTTTGTCAGTGGTGTAAGTTGGTGATCTAGTTTCATTCTTTTGCATGTATTTGTTCAATTTCCCCAGCATCATTTGTTAAAGAGACTGTCTTTACTCCATTGTATGCTCTTACCTCCTTTGTCAAATATCAATTGGCCATAAAGGTGTGGGTTTATTTCTGGGTTCTCTGTTCTGTTCCATTGATCTATATGCCTGTTCTTATGCCAGTACCAAGCTGTTTTGAGTACAATGGCCTTGTAGTATAACTTGATATCAGGAAGTGTGATACCACCCACTTTATTCTTCCTTTTCAAGATTGCTGAGGCTATTAGTGTTTATTGTTTTTTGGTTCCATATAAATTTTTGAAATATTTATTCTATATCTTTGAATTATGCCATTGGTATTTTAATAGGAATTGCATTGAATTTATAGATTACTTTGGGTAATATAGATATTTTAATGATGTTTATTCTTCCTATCCATGAACACAGTATATGCTTACACTTGTTTGTATCTTCCCTGATTTATTTTATCAATGTTTTATAATTTTTAGAGTACAAGTTTTTTACCTCCTTGGTTAAGTTTATTCTTAGGTACTTTATTTATTTATTTTTGTTGTTGCAATAGTGAAGGGGATTGTTTCCTTAATCTCTCTTTCAGACAGTTTATTGTTGGTATATAAAAATGCTACTCATTTCTAAATGTTGATTTTATATCCTGCCACCTCGCTGAATTTATTTATCAGTTCCAGTAGTTTTTTGACTGAGACTTTAGGGTTTTCTATGTACAGTATTATATCATCAGCAAATAATAATAGTTTTACTTATTCTTTTCCAATTTGAATGCCTTTTATTTCTTCTTCTTGTCTGATGGCTGTGACTAGGACTTCCAGAACTATGTTGAATAAGAGTGGTGAAAGAGGGCACCCCTGCCTTGTTCCTTATCATAAGGGGATTGTTTTTAATTTTTGCCCATTGAATATTTTGTTGGCTGTGGGTTTGTCATAGATGGCCTTTATCATGTTGAGGTATGTTCCCTGTATTCCCACTTTGCTGAGAGTTTTGATAATAAATGGTTGCTGAATTTTATCGAATGCTTTTTCTGCATCTATTGATATTATCATGTGATTTTTATCCTTTCTTTTGTTTATGTGCTGAATCACATTAATTGATTTGTGAATATTGTATCAACCTTGCCTCCCCAGAATAAATCCCACTTGATCATGATGTATGATATTTTTCATGTATTGCTGGATCCAGTTTGCTAATATTTTGTTGAGAATTTTAGCATCTAAGTTCATCAGGGATATTGGCCTATAGTTTTCTTTCTTTGTAGTATCTTTGCCTGGTTTTGGAATGAGGGTTATGCTTTCCTCATAAAAGAAGCTTGGAAGTCTTCCCTCCTCTTGAATTTTTTGAAATAGCTTGAGAAGGATAAGTGTTAGTTCTTCTTTGAATATTTGGTAAAATTCACCTGTGAAGCCATCTGGTCCAGGACTTTGGTTTGCTGGGAGTTTTTTGATAACTGTTTCAATTTCATTTGTTGTAATCGGTCTGTTTAGGTTTTCTGATTCTTCCAGATTGAGTTTTGGAAGATTATATGTTTCTAGGAATTTATCTATTTTGCCTAGGTTGTCTAATTTTTTGGCATACAGATCTTCATAGTATTTTTTAAAAATCCTCTGTATTTCTGTGGTGTCAGTTTTTACTTCTCCACTTTTATTTCTTATTTTATTTATTTAAGTCCTCTGTCTTTTTTTCTTGGTGATTCTGGTTAAAGGTTCATCAATCTTGTTTACCTTTTCAAAAAACCAGCTCTTGGTTTTATTGATCTTCTGTATTTTTTTTTAGCCTCTATGCCATTTATTTCTACTCTGATCTTTATTATTTCCTTTATTCTACTTCCTCTGGGCTTTACTTACTGTTCTTTTTCTAGTTTTTTTAGATGCAGGTTTAAGTTGTTTATTGAGCTCTTTCTAGATTCTTTAGGTATGCCTGTAATGCTGTGAACTTCCCTCTCAGGACTGCTCTTGCTGTGTCCCATAAATTTTGAGTTGTTGTATGTTCATTTTCATGTGTTTCAAGAAAATTTTTTAGTTTTTCCTTGATCTCATTGTTAACCCATTTGTTATTTAATAACATGCTATTTAGCCTCCAAGTGTTTGAATTTTTTTCAATTTTTCTATTGTAGTTGATTTCCAGTTTCATGTCATTGTGATCCAAGAAGATGCTTGATATAATTTCAATCTACTTAAATGTATTGAGACTTGTTTTGTGTCCTAACATGTGGTCTATCCTAGAGAATGTACCATGAGCACTTGAAAAGAATGTATATTCTGTGGTTTGGGGTGAAAGGTTCTGAAGATACCAATTAAATCCAGTTGATATAATGTGTCATTTATGGCCGCTGTTTCTTTGTTAATTCTCTGTCTGAAGGATCTATTCATTTATGTTAGTGAGGTATTAAAATCCCCTACTATTACAGTATTGCTGTTGATCTCACCCTTTATGTCCAACAATATCTGCTTTATAAATTTAGGTGCTCCTATTTTAGGTGCACAGATATTTTCAATGGTTATATCCTCCTTTTGGATTTCTCCCTTTATCATTATGTAGTGACCTTCTTTATCCCTTACTATAGCCTTTGTTTTAAAGTTGATTTTACCAGATACAAAATATTGCTACCCCAGTTTTTTTCATTTCTATTTGTGTGAAATACTTTTTTCCATCCCTTTACTTTTAGTCTATGTGTATCTTTTGTTCTGAGGTGGGTCTCTTGTAGACATCTTACGTACGGGTCATGTTTTCTTATCCACGCAGTACCCTATGTCTTTTGATTGGAGCATTTAATCCATTTACATTTAAGGTTATTATTGATATGTAGTTGTTTAGTGCCATTTTATTCTTTAAATCTATAATCGTCTTTTTCTCAATTTTTTCCTTTGCTATTTTTACAACAGGCCCCTTTACATTTCTTGCAGTACTGGTTTGGTAGTAATGAATTCCTTGAGTTTTATTTTTCTCTCAGATGATTTTTATTTCTCCTTCAATTTTAAATGATAGCCTTGCTCGATAGAGAAGTCTTGGTTGTAGGTTCTTGCTTTGTATCACTTTGGATATTTTTTGCCAATCCCTCTGGCCTCAAGTGTTTCTGTTGAGAAATCAGATGTCATCCTTATGGGGGCTCTTCTGTAGATAATTAACTGCTTTTCTCTTGAAGCTTTTAGTATTCTTTCTTTGTCTCTTAACTTTGACAGTTTAATTATAATGTGCTTTACTGTAGGCCTCCTTGGGTTCCTCTTTAATGGAACTCTCTGTGCTTCTTGAACTTGTGTGACTTTTTCCTTCATCAATTTATGTACATTTTCAGCTTTGGTTTCTTCAAACATGTTCTCTATTCTTTGTTTGTTCTCTTCTCCTTCAAGAACTCCTATGATGTGGATGTTGTTTCTCTTCATGTCATAGAGCTCTCTTAGAGTTTCCTCAGACTTTTTGAGCCTCTTTTCTTTTTGCTGCTTTGCTTTCATGTTTTTGTTTATCTTGTCCTCTAAATTGCTGATTCGATCTTCTGCTTCATCCAGCCTGCTATTAATTCCTTCTAGTACTGCCTTCATTTCTGATATTGTATTTGTCATTTCTGACTGGTTCCTTTTTATGATTTCAATGTCCTTTTTGATGCATTCTATCTCTCCATTTAGGTTCTCATTATGTCCATTCATTGTTGCTCTAAGATCCTTGAACATCCTAAAAATCATTGTTTTAAACTCTGTATCTGGTATTTTGGCTACTTCCATTTCATTCAATTCTTTCTCTGGGGATTTCTCTTGTTGATTCATTTGGGTCACATTTTTCTGTCTGCCCATTTTGTTTGTGTGTTAGATAGTGCTTTCTCACTTTGAAGTTTTTGTGTGGTCTTTATGAAGAAGATAGGTTTGGTGGTACTGTTGTCCAGGCCATGTGTTTTCCTTGTTATAGGAATACTTCTTGAGGGTACTATTTTCTCTCTTGTTGTATGTGTTAGATGCAGTTGGTCTTTTTGTGGGTACATTTATCCCTTCAGACTGGCTGGCTCTAAGAATCAACCTTGATTATGTGTACTATTCACTGTGCAATGTCTGTCCTGTTGAACATATTTATTCTCCACAGTGTCTGGTGCCTGCTAGACTCTACCTTTGGGCGTGCTGCTTGTGTAGGTAGTTGAGTTGGTGCTGTCTGCACCCACTACCAGTAGTGTTCGCTCTAGTTCTTCTTGGGTTGGTGTCAGCAGTTGATTGTAACCTGCTGTGGGCTACCAGTCTGTATCCACTGCACTTTTCACTGTTTGTGTCTGTGTTTTCTATGTCTGGGTACAGTGGGAAGGGCCAGGTTTCATATAAGGATCAGCTTCTGCCTGTAGTCTTGGTGTGGCTTGTTCAGTGATCCTTGGTTATAGATTCCTCTTAGTTTAGTCCAAAGTTGGTTTTCCAAGATGATTGTTGTTAAATTAAGTTGTAATTTAATTTGGTCTTGTGAGGTCGCAGTTGGAACGTCCGCCTACTCCATCACCATCTTTCTTCCTCAGGACCATCATAAAAAGGCTTTCTCATTCAGTTTGCTGTTTCTTTTTCACTCTTCAGACTTCGCAGGAAAGCAAGAAGCAGGGAGGGCTGTGGCTGACAGAGACTCCAAACTTAGACCTTGCCCAGTGGAGGACAGTGCCAAAGCCCCACTGTTCTGTCTGCCCCAGTGAAGAGACAGCTGGCCCTACTGCCAATAAAGCAGCCCCCATGCTTGGCAGGGACAGGGAGAAAGGTTTCATCCTCTCTCCTCTACTAGAGCTGACAGCTTTTCCAAGGAACAAACTTTAATCTCAGAAGGACAAAAAAGCTGGAGTTTACAGTGATGCTATGAATATTTATGGCTTTCTCCCTGCTTCTGCCCCAGCCTGGCAGTGACTGGACGCCTCATTGTTGCTGGCAGAAACAGCTTGTCTGTACACTGGCGTGAAGGACCACCAGGTGGCGCTGCTGCCTAGAAAATATCTAGTGACTAGTGAAGATGGAGAGTGTGCAAAGGGCTTTTTATAGGTTAAATCATTTAATTCTCACAACTGTTTCCAAGAAGGAGGCAGCGAGGAGCAGGGAGGTGAAGCTGCTTACCCAAGGTCTCACAGCTAAGTATTGGAGACCAGTTTCAAATCCATGCATGGTGACAGTTTTCTGTAGTGAAATGCCAGTGCAAATACACCAGCTGTCCCCTCCTGAGAAGGGCTAATGATTTTCTGAAGTTGTGTCTATCCTGTTCTTTTGGCATTAAGCTGGTCTTTATTTTATGAGATCATAGGACAATAAATATGTGCATGTTATTGTATGCTTTTAATCAAAATTTAAAATTTCTGCTATTTTATGTCCTTCTCTCCCCCGACCTCACTCCCACCCCCAGCCATTCTCCCTAAAATGTAGGATCTGGGACCATATCTCCTGAAGACCAAACTATGATACTGAGCTAGGAGGAAATTTGAGAAGCCACTGATTTGACTAGAACTATGTTGATAACTTTATAACCCTGATAATGTTTTGCCCCATTCAAAAAAAATAACAAATATATATTAAATACTTACTATTCATCTTTTATTCTGATAACAATTACTTACTGAACATCTACCAGGGCTGGTGGTAGTTCTGGAAATAAAATGTCAAGTGAAAGAAGCATAGTCATTTCCTTAAAGAGTCAATGGAAGAGATGAGAACAACTCAAACACACACACATGAATTTGTGAGCTATGAAGTAGGGGTTCTTGGGTGCTACAAGGGAGGGCCTGTCATGTGGATGGTGAAGTCTGGGAAGGATTCTCCAAGGAAGCCACTCATGACCTGAGATCTAATAGATGAATAGGTATCATTTAGTAGGATAGAGGCCTGGAGGATATTCCAGGGAGAGGGAAGAGCATGAGCAAAGGCCCTGTGGCCCAAGGGGGAATGATAGGCATGAGGTTGACAAGAAAGCTAGTGAGGCTAGAGCAGAATGAGTAGAGAGAACATGGCATAAGATTTGGGTAAGCAGTAGACAGAGCCAAGCTTTGTCCTGTGGGGTTTCCCAGGGATTTGCTCTTTATCCCAGAACTTTATTCCTGATTCTTTATGTAAGAGTTGACTCTTTCCCATTCCAGATAATCTTTCTCTTGCCAGGACCTTGAATAGTTTGGCTCTTGGTTCAAATATTGGTCCTAGTCAGTGTGACTGTCTTGTTGGTACCATCCAATGGGCTGGTGAATGGGAATTGTTGGAGGATTTGCAGCCCTAACACTGGGGGAGAGGGTCTTGACATCATTTTTTAAAAATTGATTTGAGAGTGAGATTGATTTGTTGTTTCACTTATTGATGCATTCATTGGTTGATTCTTATATGTGCCCTGACTGGGGATTGAACCAGCAACCTTGGTGTATTGGATTAATGCTCTAACCAACTGAGCTACCTGGCCAGGGCCTTGACATCATTTTTTTTATTTGAAGGATCCTTTGGCTATAGTGTGAATAAGAGGCCAGACGGACTCAGTGGGTCAGGGGAGCAGATGAGGAGTCCATTGGACATTGCCAACCAGACAGTCACATCAATTAGGCCAACATTTGAACCAAGGGTCAAATGGTTCAAGGTCATGACAAGAGGAAGATTATTTGGAATGGAAAAAAAATTAGTGCTTCTGTGCAGTGTCAGAGAGCTGGTGGGCAGGCTCTATCCCATTTACAAGGTTCTGACCATACCGTACCATCTTAAGTAGGAAGATCAGTTTGCTAAGGACTTTAGCACTGAAAGTCTTAGGTTAGGGGACTCCTCCATTGTAGGCAAACTGGAATTGTTGGTCACCCTAATTTCAGGACCTGTTGTGTCATTCGGGCATCCCTGAACCTTGTTCTGTTTATCATTTTATTTTATTAGAATGTGCCATGCAACCTTAATGAGCTGAATTTGATATTTCGCCTGATTAAACTTCATTTTCTGTATAATGACTGGGATAAGTAAGTAGTTTTATGAGCTTCATGCTTTGTGACCAATAGGTTTTTCTGTAAAGTGGGAATAAGATGTCTGGGTTAGCCCAATATTTTGATGATATGTGTCATACTTTTAAAGGAATCCTATATGTTAAAGTATGATATCACAATACAAATGCACTTTTATTTTTTAAAAAGTACTTGGCAAAGCCTTGTGGTTGCATGCTTGAGCTGGAATGCCAGACAGCCTCGGTTCAGATTCTGTCTGTGTCATTTATCAGTGTTGTGTGATCTTGGGCTTAGGATTTAGCCTCTCTCTGTCTTGGTTTGCTCATATGTGAAACAGATAACAATATCTACCTCTCAAGGTTATAATGAGAGAAAACATGTAAGTGCTGGGCACTGTGCCTGGTACGCACTGGGCACTCAATGATTGCTACCCTTAGGTATGCACTGAGGAGCCTCAAGTAGAGACTTGTGTGGGACCAATGGTCCTAGAGCTGCAGCATTCATCATTATCAGCTACGTGTGGTTGGTGAGCATTTACAATCTGAATTGAGATATTCTATATTGTAAAATATTCTTTGAAAATTTAGGAAGAAAAGAGAATCTCCTTGCTAATTTGTATACTGATGACACAGTTTAACATTTTGATTATATTAGACAAAAAGAAATATATTATTAGTTAATTTTGTCTGTTTTTTTTTTTAGTATGTTACTCAAGTGTTTAAAACTATACATGTGCTTTCTATCTGTGAGTCACATTCTTTGCCTATTTAACAGTGTTAGGACTAGAGGCTGGGGCCAAGGAAGAGGTGAAGGATGAAAGGGACATGAGCTACCACCTCAAGATGCTCCTCTGTCACCACACAGCTTTCGGTGCCCACGTTCCACTGTGGCTCCAAAACTGTGACCCTACCTTCCCATTCCGAACCAGAAGATCCCTTTTGCCTGATACTAGATCACTTCACGTCCAAGTGTTGACTCCTAGCATGCGAGAATGCACAGGGGAATCGGAACTAGCGACATCATGGAGAACAGAGTTTTCTGCTCTGGCTGGTGGAAACATGTCCTCTTGCCAGACACACATAAGCCTGCTCAGCCTGCTGACCCCTGGCAGAATGGAGTCTCTGTGCCCTCGTTAGACAAGAGGAAGGAAGAATCCTCTAGTGTTTGGGATACCTCCCAGCCCCTGGGACTCTCAAGAAAGAGGGACTGAGCACTGTTTCCTTACCTTGCTGGGACTCTGAGCGCCACAGGTGTGCATTTGAGCATGTCGTCTGCTACGTGTCCATGTCGAGGAAGGACCTAAGGCCTCAGCCTCACCATTTGTGACACGGGATAATGATACAGCTCAGGGTCCTGTGATGACTGAAGGAGATAATGTGTGTGACTTGCTTATGACATTACCGCATTCCTCCTCCCTTATATCCTTGGTTTTACTCTTTGAGGTTTCGGTCACCAACAGTAAGTTGGGATCCAAAAATATTACATGAAAAATTCCAGAAGTAAATAATTCATGAGTTTAAATTATGTGTCATTCTGAGTAGTGTGATGACATTTCACACTGTCCTTCTATGTCCTGCGCAGGATGTGAATCACCCCTTTGTCCAGTATATCCAAACTGTATATGCTACCTACCCATTTGTCCCTTAGTAGTCTCCTGGGTTATCAGATGGACTGCCATGCTTTGCAGTGCATGTGATTAAGTCACCCTTATTGTACTTCAGAATGGCCCCAACACTCAAGAGTGGTGATGCTGGCAATTCAGATATGCCAAAGAGAGGTCATATACTTTATCACAGGTGTAGTAGAAAAAACAGTATATATAGTGTTACAGTTACAGGCATCCACTGGGGGTCTTGGAAGGTTTCCTTGTGAATATAGGGGAGGCTACAGTGTCTCTGTGGTGTTGATTTTGTTTATTCTGTATTTGTGAGACTTGTCCACATTGCATGCAGATGTACTTTGCTCATCCTCCGTGCTGTGTAGTGCCCACTATGTGAATACACTACCCTTTATCCTGTTGGCCATTGATGGGCATTTGGATGGTTTTATGTCTGGGCTCTAAGGAACGGTGGTGCTGTGAACATTCCTGTTTGTGTGTATTTGCACCCATACATACACATCTGTGTTGGGACTACTGAGATATGAAACTGCTGAGGCCCAGGGTTGGAATGTATTCTGTTTTAGGATTTACGCATATAGTTGTCCAGAGTGCTGTATCAACTCATGCAACCATCAGCTCTGACAGGAGTTCCAGTTCCTCCACACCTTCAGCAGCATTAGATATTGACAACTTTCATTTCAGGCATTCTGATGATGTGTCGTAGTGCCATGTTGTGTTGTGCTGCATTTCACTGAAGACTGGTGATGCTATGCACATATGCATTTCAGTTTTAGCAAGGAACATATCCTTGTTTGTGAAAAGTCTATTCATATCTTTTGTCCATTTTCTCTCCTCTCTCGCTTTTCTTTCTTTCACAGACACAAATCTTTTGTTGGATATGTGTATGCATAAGCCTTTCCCACTACATGGCTTATCTTTTCATCCTCTAATTGTGTCTATTTAAGAACAGAAATTCTTCATTTTAAGGTACTCAATACTTTTCCTTCATGATTAACACTTTTTATACCAGTTATGTAACCTTTGCCTACTCCCAACATCATGAAAACAAACATTCTCCTTTCCTTCACTCTAAAAGTTTGTTGTTCTACCTTGCATAATTACATCCTCAATAAAGCTGGAACTAATTTTTGGACATGAGGCTGAGGTCAGGTTAAGGATTTTCATGTGGAAAATTGGCCAGCATTATATGCTGAAAAAGAAAGCTCAATATTTGCTTTCATTTCCAAGCACAGGGTGTTGGCTGAAGTTGTCTTGGCATGGAACCTTGTGCTCTGTGCCAAGCTCTGCCCTGGTGCTGGGGACGCATGGACACTGTCATCCAGGTTCCCAGGGAAGTGGACACATGACAAATCACCCACAGAATGGGTCTGTCTTACTCATCTGTGCTTTCTCCAAGCCTCCTACAGTGCCCAGCACACAGCAGGAGTTCACCAATTAACTGCTGTGGGCAACAATAATATGTCTCAGGCATTTGGAGTTGTCAAATAACAGCCTGTTCATGTCTGTGCTGTGTGACTCTGGGCAGGTCACGTCATCTCTCTGAGACTAGGATGGGGGCGTGCATCACAGGGTCCTATGGGAGTTCAAGAAGCTAGTCTGAGAAAGGAGACTGGCACATGCTGAGTTCTGGACAAGCTATGGTTATTGGGGTTAATGCTGTCACCATAATGTCATGAGCTCTGGTAGGCATTCAGGTCTCCATTCATCCTCTGGGAGGCAAGAAATATTCACCCAATCACTTCTGTGTCTTGTCCACACTGGGACCTAGGAATCAGGAATGGTGGTTGTTTCAGGTGAATGGAGAGCAGCATCTAGCGGAGGAGAAGGAAAAGGGACTGTGTTATGAGGACACTAGGACGAGAGAGTTTTCTAGGCTGGGACAAAAGTTGGCAGAGAAGCAAAAGAGTTGACTCACATGTGCTGGTGTCCTAGTGGAGGATGAGACAATGCCCCCTTCCTCTCAGGTTATTAAGAAACTGGACCAAGGTCACATACCTGAGAATCAGCAGAACAGGGTATTTTAGCAAGCTCCATCCATTTCAAGTTGGATAGTGACTTGCTCATAAGACTAGTTGAAACAGTGAGTAAGTATATCAACATAAAGTGAAAGGAAAAGAGACTGAGAAATGGATTTATTGGCTCAAGGATTTGGGGAGATTGGAATGTTCCTGCTTCAAGAACAGCTATATCCACAGTTTCCAGTGATGTCATGAGTACCCCTGCCTCTCTCTATCTCTCTGTACTGCCTTTCTCTGTGAGAGCTTTATGCTCTGCCCCTCTCTGTGATGAGTAGAATGTTTCTCAGCAGTTCTTAGGGCACTATCTTGCCAGCTTGGCATCACAACAGAAAGGAAGATTCTTCTTCCCATGGCTCTAGTTAGTCTTAGGATTAGGTCTCATTGGATCGGCCTCGGTCATGTGCTTCTTTTGTGCCAATCACCATGGGATGGAGTGCTCTGACTGGTCCAGCCTGGAGGGGCCAAGTGTGGAGTCAGCTTTCTGAGACCAAAGGAAGGGCTCAGAGGGGAGTCCAGGTGAGAGGACCAGACAGTGAGATGGAAGCCAGATAGACATGACACACATGTCCCCTTTGCAGGAGTGAGGGTGCCTGCCTTTGGAAGTGGAAGTGTCTAACAGTGGCAGCATCCACTCCTGTGCTCTGTGCTTGGCTATGATCCCATGTGCTTCCTGGGTACCTACTGTGAGCCAGGTGTCTGCTGGATCAGAGATGTCTACTCTGGGGTGTAGAAAGCTCTTCAACTGTACAAACACTTCGTCCTTAGCTGTCCTCAGTACCTCTAAGTGGTTCAGAGCCACCCTGCTGGATTCCAGGACACACCAGTCAGTACAGCACAGAGAGCTCAGAAAGGAGACATTGCCTCCTAACTTCTGCCCTAGTGAGTCCTCTGATAAGAACAACTCCTCCTTATAATCATAACTAGCATTTATTGGACACCTACTATGATCCAGACCTGCGCTGTCCAAAGTGAGCCATGAGTCACAGGTGGCTACTTACATTTAGATTACACAAAATTAAATTAACAATTCTTCCCCAATCACACTAGCCATGTTTCAGGTACTCAATAGCCATATGTCGCTGGTGATGCTGTTGGACAACACAGGGTTAGAGTATTTCCAGAAGGTTCTATCATGTTCTAGACATTGTGCTAAGTACTTTACATCCGTTGACAGACCCAATCATCACAAAAGGGACTGGAAAGGGGCACACCCTATTTTTATCCCATTTCACAGGTGAGAAAAGCAAACCACGGGGAAGGTGAAGTCACTTGCCCAGGGTCGCACAGCTGGTAGAAGGCACAGCCAGGATTCTAAGCCAGTCTTCAGACACCATGCAATTGCTTTTCCTCCTAAGCTTCGGTGGAGCGGTGAGTTGTTTTTCTGGGTTGTGCTGTGTGTTTTAAGCAACCATAGAGAGATTTCCTTTCTCACTTTCCTGTAGCTGTCCGATGCCTGCAGTCTGGGCAGCCTTCCTGGGAATCGAGCACGCTGGAAGGTGTATGTGCATGTTCCCAGGCATGGGGACCGTGGGTCTTTTCCTTCCCCGTGTATTCCCCTTCCCTCCCCGTGCACACCCCTTCCCTCCCCGTGCGCGCCCCTTCCCTCCCCGTGCGCGCCCCTTCCCTCTCCGTGCACTCCCCTTCCCTCCCCGTGCACTCCCCTTCCCTCTCCGTGAACTCCCCTTCCCTCTCCGTGCACACCCCTTCCCTCCCCCTGCACTCCCCTTCCCTCTCCGTGCATGCCCCTTCCCTCCCCGTGCACGCCCCTTCCCTCCCCGTGCACTCCCTCCCCGTGCACTCCCACCACGTGCACACCCCTTCCCTCCCTGTGCACTCCCTCCCCGTGCACGCCTTCCCCGTGCACTCTCCTTCCCTCCCCATGCACTCCCTCCCTGTGTATGCCCCTTCCCTCCCTGTGCACTCCCTCCCCATGCACTCCCCTTCCCTCCCTGTGCACGCCCCTTCCCATGCACCCCCTTCCCTCCCTGTGCACGCCCCTTCCCTCCCCGTGCACGCCCCTTCCCTCCCCGTGCACTCCCTCCCCGTGCACACCCCTTCCCTCCCCGTGCACGCCCTCCCCGTGCACTCTCCTTCCCTCCCCATGTACTCCCTCCCTATGTATGCCCCTTCCCTCCCTGTGCACTCCCTCCCCATGCACTCCCCTTCCCTCCCTGTGCACTCCCTCCCCATGTACTCCCCTTCCCTCCCCGTGCACGCCCCTTCCCTCCCCGTGCACGCCCCTTCCCTCCCCGTGTACTCCCTCCCCGTGCACACCCCTTCCCTCCCCGTGCACTCCCTCCCCGTGCATGCCCTCCCCGTGCACTCTCCTTCCCTCCCCATGCACTCCCTCCCTGTGTATGCCCCTTCCTTCCCTGTGCACTCCCTCCCCATGCACTCCCCTTCTCTCCCTGTGCATGCCCCTTCCCTCTCCATGCACGCCCCTTCCCTCCCCGTGCACTCGCTCCCCATGCACTCTCCTTCCCTCCCTGTGCATGCCCCTACCCTCCCCGTGCACTCCCTCCCCATGCACTCTCCTTCCCTCCCTGTGCACGCCCCTTCCCATGCACTCCCCTTCCTTCCCTGTGCACGCCCCTTCTCTCCCTGTGCACGCCCCTTTCCTCCCCATGCACGCCCCTTCCCTCCCCGTGCACTCCCTCCCCGTGCATGACCCTTCCCTCCCCATGTACTCCCCTTCCCTCCCCGTGCACTCCCCTTCCCTCCCCGTGCACTCCCTCCCCGTGCACTCCCCTTCCCTCCCCGTGCACTCCCTCCCCGTGCATGCCCCTTCCCTCCCCGTGCACGCCCCTTCCCTCCCCGTGCACTCCCCTTCCCTCCCCGTGCACTCCCTCCCCATGCACTCCCCTTCCCTCCCCGTGCACTCCCTCCCCATGCATGCCCCTTCCCTCCCCGTGCACTCTCCTTCCCTCCCCGTGCACTCCCCTTCCCTCCCCGTGCACTCCCCTTCCCTCCCCGTACACTCCCTCCCCGTGCACACCCCTTCCCTCCCTGTGCACGCCCTTTCCCTCCCCGTGCACGCCCCTTCCCTCCCTGTGCACTCTCCTTCCCTCCCCGTGCATGCCCCTTCCCTCCCGTGCACTCCCTCCCCGTGCATGCCCCTTCCCTCCCCGTGCACTCTCCTTCCCTCCCCGTGCACACCCCTTCCCTCCCTGTGCACTCTCCTTCCCTCCCTGTGCACGCCCCTTCCCTCCCCGTGCACTCTCCTTCCCTCCCCGTGCATGCCCCTTCCCTCCCTGTGCACTCTCCTTCCCTCCCCGTGCATGCCCCTTCCCTCCCGTGAACTCCTTCCCCATGCATGCCCCTTCCCTCCCCGTGCATTCCCATCATAGGGATGTAACTTCAGGTGGATACTTTTGCTATAGATCAGCAGGGATGTGCAGAACAGGACAAAAGTGTGTGGTGAGGGCACTGGGGCAAGGCTGTCCTAGAATTAAGTGAGGGAGTCCAGGAAAAGAAGACTGAGCTGTTTGCCAGTTGTTATTGAGTTCCTACTATGCGCCAGGCACCTACAGGCTGCATGGGCTGGGACTGGGAGGAGCGCATCTGGAAGGAGGCCCAGTGCCTATCTGGTGAAAGCTGAGATCCCTGCTGACGTCCTCCCTTAGTGGCAGAGTAAGGTAAGAACTTTTTTTAAATTTTATTTTTTAGAGCAGTTTTAGGGTCACATTAAAAATAGAGTGCCAAGTCCAGAGATTTCCCAATCCCCCCATCCCCGCACACACAGCTCCCCCACCAGCAGCACCTGCACCAGAGCCACTTGGTTGTTACAGTTGATGAAGTTGCACTGACACACATCTTCATCACTCCAAGTTCATGGTCACATCTGGATTCACGCTTGCTGGGGTCCATCCTGGAGGTTTTTGACAAATGTATAATGGCACATGTCCACCACTGCAACATCACACAGAACAGTGTCTCTGCTCTAAAATCCTCTCTGCTGATCCTTCTCTTCTCCCTCAGACCCAGGCAACCATGAAACTTTTTGCTGTCTCCATGGTTCTAGAACGCCATATCCTGGAACCACACTGTATGTGGCCTTTTCAGACTGGCTTCTTTCACTTTGTGATAAGCATTTCAGGTGGACATTTCTTTTGGTTACCAAAGTTCTCCTTTGGGAACTGACGTGTGACAAAGGGAGGTAGCTAGGAGGCGCTGGGGGTGCGGGGAGGGACAGTGAAGGATGATGAAGGGTGAAGGTGAAGGAAGGAGCAGAGGTGGAGCAGACAGCACTGCTGGACCTGGGCTCCAGAGGCGGGTATTGGCTGTGCCTGCAGCTCTCTCTGGGTTGCATCGGGCTGAGGGAGCAGGTGCACTGTCCACCAGGTGCACTGTCCACCAGCTGCTGAGTGCAAGTCTCATAGGACAGAGGAGTCCATGTATTCCTTAATAAATGTGGGTTTTGTAAGTTTGTGTTGTTGTGGGCCCTCACCAAAGACAGGACCCCCTCTTTTCTGTATATGTAGCACTGTCAGTGCTCATGTGGGCACAAGCTGGGCAGTTTTCTCTAAGGGTCCACTGGGTGCTGAGCCCCGTGGTCACTCGCTGTGAAGCCACACACAGGGAGACTCCTGAGCTTGCTGCTCCTGGGCCAGGAAGTCCAGCTTCAGTGATGCTGGGGAGGATTTGAAGCCACTCTGGAAAGAAGCAGCAAATACCTTCGCTAATACTTCTCCAGGACCAGTTCAAACTACTGTTACTTAAAAAAAAAAAACAACCCCAAACCTTTTCTTCTTTTTTTTTTCTTCATCAACATCAGATGCTACAAAGAAGGCCCTACAGATTTCTCCTCCACTCTGTGTCTGTGCCCCTGCTCCCACGAGGTGGATGTGAGGTGAGACAGCCCTGCTCATGCTCTCCTCCGGCAGCCAGGCTGGCCCCACTCTGAGCAGTGAGGAGAGGCCAAGTGGGGAAAGAGGCCCCAGGAGCCCAGCCCCAGGCACCAGTCATGTAAGAAAAGCCTCCTGAACGTCCCAGCCCCGTTAAGGCCTGGAGGGAATGCAGCCAGCAGCCTCCAGCCCACACTGTGTGCAGTGGACTGGGACTGCCTCACCCAGCCTTGCCTGCAGCCGTCCCCAAAACCCGGAGAGACAACCAACAGCTGTTATTTGAAGCCACCATGTTTTGTTATACCGCAGGAGATACCACAACACTCTCCAACAAAATGTGAAGAAATCTGAGGGTCACGTGTTTGCATGAATACCTGCTGTTTTTCCAGGTGCCCTGCTTGGGGCTGGGGCTACAGAAACAAACCAGGAAGGTCCTTGGTTCGAGAGCTCCCAGTTGCAAGGAGGCGACAACTCTGACAAGGCAGGTTTGCCTGATGCATGAGCCGTAGGGAAAGTGGAGCCCTTGGGGAGCAGGGGAGGAGAGGGAATCTGTCCTAGGAAGGTAGGAGCATGTGAGATCTGTCTCCCAGTTTCACTGCACAGCAACAGCCAGCCTGTGACATTTCTCTCCAGGATTTCACAGGGATGGAAAATTTGCCATTGGTGTGATAAAGATACTGGTGGCAGATGATGACAAAGGCTCATGCTGGGCCAGGGGCTACGAATCATCCTTGTTTTCTTCACTGCCACCTACAAAGAAGATGACCCTGTGGTTCCATTGTACGATGAGAAAGTCGAGGCTTCAGGACCTGAGCAGACTTGCTTAAGGTCAGGCAGCTAATGAGGGACAGAGGCAGGACACAAACCAAGGGCCTCTGATCACACACAGGAGCCTGCAGCTACGATGCTACTCACCTGCTTTGAGCCACTGGCTGAGGGAGGGGAAGAGAGAGAGAAGGGGGAGAGCAGGGGGGAAGTATATGGTCAGTTCTCCTGTGTGACCTGACCAGGAATTGAACCTGGGATGTCTGCACGCCTGGCTGACACTCTTTCCACTGAGCCACTGGCCAGAGCCTAATATGGCATTTTAATGACTGTATAATATTTTTATTTTAGAGTCTCCTAAAATTGAACACATCTTATTATTTCTGGCATCCAGAGAGCACCTTTCCGCATTAAAGTTTGCTTTTGCATTTATTTATGTCCCTCCCACCTCTATTCAATTATCTAAAAAAGAATTTGAGACAGATACATAAAAAAGCCTTTTGTGAATACTAGGTCTTTTTCTCTTTATTTTTTTAAAAAAACTTTTGAATTACAGTTACACTAAGTATTATTTTATATTAGTTTCAAGTGTACAGCACAGTGGGTAGACATTTATCTGATTTACAAAGGGATCGCCCTGGTGACCGCAGTGCCCTCCTGGCAGCACACGCAGTGACTGCAACTCGACTGACTGCATCCCCGTGCTGTGCTCACATCCCCCCGACTGGTCTGTAACCACCACCCTCCTGGCAGCACACGCAGTGACTGCAACTCGACTGACTGCATCCCCGTGCTGTGCTCACATCCCCCCGACTGGTCTGTAACCACCACCCTCCTGGCAGCACACGCAGTGACTGCAACTCGACTGACTGCATCCCCGTGCTGTGCTCACATCCCCCCGACTGGTCTGTAACCATCACCCTCCTGGCAGCACACGCAGTGACTGCAACTCGACTGACTGCATCCCCGTGCTGTGCTCACATCCCCCCGACTGGTCTGTAACCACCACCCTCCTGGCAGCACACGCAGTGACTGCAACTCAACTGACTGCATCCCCGTGCTGTGCTCACATCCCCCCGACTGGTCTGTAGCCACCACCCTCCTGGCAGCACACGCAGTGACTGCAACTCGACTGACTGCATCCCCGTGCTGTGCTCACATCCCCCCGACTGGTCTGTAACCACCACCCTCCTGGCAGCACACGCAGTGACTGCAACTCGACTGACTGCATCCCCGTGCTGTGCTCACACCCCCACGACTGGTCTGTAGCCACCAGTTTGTGCTTCTTAGTCCCTTCGCGTTTTTCAGCCAGCCCCACCCTCTCCAGCTTATTATTTTAGGATAAAGTCCCAGAAGGGTAAATAAATACTTTAAATTTAAGGTTTACTATAAGAAATGTCTGAGTCCTGGCCAGGTAGCTCAGCTGGTTGGAGCATCATTCTGACATGCCAAAGTTATGAATTCACTCCTTGGTCAGGGCACATACAAGAATCAACCAAAGAATGCATAAATAAATGGAGCAACAAATTGATGTTTCTTTCTTTCTTCCTTCCTCTCTCTCTCTAAAATCAACTTTAAAAAAAGTAAAAAAATGTCTGGAACCAAAATCAATCACTCTCTGTGGGTGAAAGTCACACACACCCATATGTAGAGCAATCATTTCATATTTTGTGGCTCTCTGGAAGCACAGAGTCAGTTCTGCAAAGGAGCCAGCCGTAATGAGTCATAGCAGAATTACCTACACATTTTCCCTCAAAACTTGAAGTGAACCTGTGGCTGAGGTTTGAGAATTCTCAAATGTGCTCCCTGGGCTGGTACCTCAGCCAGTGCTAGCAGAAAGCAGAAGTGGCCTCCCCTTCCTGTCCCTTCCCAATACCTCCGAGTCGGGCCAGCCCCTGCAATTGCTCCTGTGCTAACCATTTCCAGGGTCTCTGGGTGAGCTTGGCAGTGGGTGACCAGGGATTGTTTTAGCAATGTTCTGTGAGTAATTGTGGTGAGGGTGAGGACACCTCTTTTTTTTCTGGGTTCTTTCTTTTTTTATTTTTATTTAATTTATTGTGTTTACATAGATTCTAGTGTTGCCCTGAATGCACCCCCCCCCCCGTATCCTCCTCCACATCTCCTTCCCCCCTTCCCTTCAGGTGAGGACACCTCTCTTAAGGAGCAAGTATTGTCATGACTCAAGATGATATGGCGTTGAGCCTCACAACTGTCTCCATGAGGGTGTAGGAGGAATGAGGAGCCCCCACCTTTATATGAGTGTGAGAAGGCTCAGACGAGTGACTTGCTCTGTCAGCCATACTGTTTCCCAGCTTTTGCTTCTGCTTCCTTGATGATGAGTCCTAATTATCCATCTGATGAGCCTCACAGCCCCTGGGACCACACTGGTCCTGGAGCAGGAGAGGAAGAATCTATTTCTCTCCATTTTCTCCTTATTCCTTTCTTGATGCTATGGTAAGTACAGCCTGCTTCTGAGACAATGGTGTGCTGGTAAGTGCTTAACAACCTGCTTGCAAAAGTGCGTGCATCCTTCCCCCCCCATCTCTCCCTTCCTCCTTTCTTTCTTCCACCTACGTCCCCAAGTTCATTATGAATTTTACTGGCATAATGTATGTGCAGCACAAGACTTACAAAGACTAAATATAAATTCTCTAACAGAATGTTTTCCTCACCTTTAGCCAAACTCTTGAATCCTAGCCAACCTGTAGTCTCAATTTAACCTTGATTGGACAAGTGGAGTTGCATCCTGACCTATAATGCTTTACCCAATACTTATAGTCATTAAATGTAATATGTAATCTAGTGTTAAACTGTTTCTCATTCTCATACAGATAATATTCAACTGAAACAATTTTCAATTTTCACACCATGAATGTCAGAACTTCATTCAGTTTCCAGTGCTGTGAGTGACTGTTGAATTGGAGTATTGTTTTCAAACACTGAAGAAATGTATATCCTCAGTTTTTTTATTTTTGTGCTATTCACAGTTCAATGGTTATAGACACAGCACAATTTAAATTTAATCTACATTATAAACAGCTTCTCCATTAGTTTCTTAAGTCTAATCAACAAAATCAACACAGCCCTTTTTGCAGTATTTTGCATTTTCCGTGGTGTAAATTCTCTCACCAATTTTGACATGGGCAATCTCAAACTACCAACATGCTGTCACTAAATGCCGAGCCGGGACACGTGCAACAAGGAGTGCCTCATAATACATTGTTCCCACCACGCAGACAGAACAGGTCTCAGTAACTTCCAGGACACAAAAGTGAATGTAACCAAAAAATGAGTAATTTTTGAGCAATTATAACTTTATTTTAATATAACTTAATGATAAATTTATATAATTTTAAGGTTTTAATTACACAGGAGAATTATTTTCTTTTCTCTAGTTCAGTTATGTTTCTTGGTTCTACAGTGAATATTATCTTTGAGACCACAATATGGTCAATGCCATTTATTGGTGTTCTAGTTTTTATAGTCAACCTATTGACAAGGTAAGCAAGAGCCTTTAAGTTTTCTAACAAAAATACTTTAAATCACAATGATGTGAAGACAATAATAAAAAAACAAAAATAGGAAAAGGAGAGAGGAAGGAAGAATAACTATACTGCTATCCTATCTTTCATAGCAACAAATATTATTTTAATTTAGCATATAGTTGAGTAAATATACTATTTCACCTCATAAAGTAGTTACTAGGAAGAAACAAAAATATTTTGAACAGAATTGGAAACATTTAGAAAAATAAAATAAATTACAAAAAGATAAGGAGTATGGGAGAGGAAGAAGAAAATAGTATAACCAATAATTTTTTTATTTTTCATGTCTGAAGATCTAAAGTTACAGTCTCAAATTAATCCTAAAATAGAAGTATTGGCACTGGCCAGGTGGCTCAGCAGTAGAGCGCCGGCCTGCTGTGTGGAAGTCCCAGGTTCAATTCCCAGTCAAGGCACACAGGAGAAGTGACCATCTGCTTCTCCACTTCTCATCCTCCTCTTCTTCTCTCTCTCTCTCTCTCTCTCTCTCTCTCTCTCTCTCTCTCTCTCTCTCTCTCTCCTGCTCCCGGAGCCATGGCTCATTTGGTTCAAGCACATCAGCTCCAGGCACTGAGGATGGCTCCATGGAGCCTCTGCCTCAGGCACTAAAAAATAACTCGGTTGCAAGCATGGCCCCAGACGGGGGTTTCTGGGTGGATCCAGGTCAGGGCACATGCAGGAGTCTGTCTCTCTGTCTCCTCTCCTCTCACTTGGAAAAGAAGAAAAAAAAAGAAACATAAATAAAATAGAAGTATTAAAAGTTGTAACCATCAGAAGACCTAAAAGCAATCACTCTTAGTACCTATTTTGTCACAAAGGAAATGACCATGGCCAAAAGGGAAGCTATTTTTTATGTTCTTAGACACTGAATCTTGCTTCCATGTGCAGGTATAATTTTGTTAAGTAAAAAAATATATAATAATAGCATAACTATTATTAATAAAAAATTTCTGCCTCCTCCAACCCAGACCCCATATACTTTGCAGTAATCCCTTTTATAGTATATTTGCTTTTGATCACAGGTGCAAACATCCCAGAAGGCCTAAAGTCACATTTAATTGCCATTTCCAGTACCCATGGCCTTCCACCACCTTCCCCTGTCAGCCAGGGAGTTCTTCAGTGATAGTGGGGGGCGGTCACGTTTTGTTTTTGTTTATACCACAGACGTTCACAATGCTAAACATTGCATGCTGCCATGTGGTGCTGTCCACCGATGGCTGTTGTGCTAAACATTGCATGCTGCCATGTGGTGTTGTCCACCGATGGCTGTTGTGCTAAACATTGCATGCTGCCATGTGGTACTGTCCACTGATGGCTGTTGTGCTAAACATTGCATGCTGCCATGTGGTGCTGTCCACCGATGGCTGTTGTGCTAAACATTGCATGCTGCCATGTGGTACTGTCCACCGATGGCTGTTGTGCTAAACATTGCATGCTGCCATGTGGTACTGTCCACCGATGGCTGTTGTGCTAAACATTGCATGCTGCCATGTGGTGCTGTCCACCGATGGCTGTTGTCAACGACTCAGCACCGACAGGAACCTCAGTCTGGGGTGCAGCGAACAAGAAAACTTTTCTTAAGTGCAAACAGCTCAGTTGTGACACAGAACGGCAGGACCCTGGAACAGTTCAGTAATATTAAGCTCAATTACGAAGTAGCACAGCATGGCTGTGAGGGGGCTCTGTGGCCAGGCACCTCTCTGGCTGGATGGCTCTGCTCTTTCCTATGCTGCTCTGCTCCGCTCCAGGGGACACCTTTGGTGTTTCAGCTCCAGCCAGGGAGGCACAGTTTTAGGTTCTTAGTAGAAAGGGAAAGTGCACTTTCTGACCTAATGGAAAACTGATTTACATAGAGAGAAGTCCCTGACCCTGACCCCTGGTCCATGCTCATGCACATGAGGACTCCAAATCTTCAGAGTTTCCTTCTTCCAAATAGCACTCTGATTAGCCAGTGAAAATCCAGGGGACAAAGCAGCATAGCTCCTATTGGACAGGGAAGGCCTTGGCCCTGCTGGTTGAAATACTACTCTGGAAACTGTCTAAGAGCTGTCTCACAGGCTAGGAGCTCAGTGCAAGTAGGCAGTTTAGTGCAGGCTTCTCCCTGAGGTGTAGTTTGCATGGGAGACCCCCATGTGGAAATGGCTGCCAGGCTTTGCTTTTAAATTGGAGCCCAGTTAGCCACCAAGAGCCCTTTTTTGTAGGTATCTTCTTTCTCAGAGTCCACAGTACATTCTTATGATTATTTATTTATTTATTTATTTATTTTTTTTAATGGGGTGACATCAGTAAATCAAGATACATATATTCAAAGGTAATATGTCCAGGTTATCTTAAAGTTCAATTATGTTGCATACCCATCACCCAAAGTCAGATTGTCCTGTCACCCTCTATCTAGTTCTCTTTGTGCCCCTCCCCCTCCCCCTTCCCTCTCCCTCTCCCCCCTCCCCCCGTAACCACCACACTCTTGTCAATGTCTCTTGGTCTCAGTTTTATGTCCCATCTACGTATGGAAAAATGCAGTTCCTGGTTTTTTCTGATTTACTTATTTCACTCCGTATAATGTTGTCAAGATCCCACCATTTTGCTATAAATGATCCGATGTCATCATTTCTTATGGCTGAGTAGTATTCCATAGTGTATATGTGCCACATCTTCTTTATCCAGTCATCTATTGATGGGCTTTTTGGTTGTTTCCATGTCCTGGCCACTGAGAACAATGCTGCAATGAACATGGGGCTGCATGTGTCTTTACAAGTCAATGTTTCTGAGTTTTTGGGGTATATACCCAGTAGAGGGATTGCTGGGTCATAAGGTAGTTCTATTTTCAGTTTTTTGAGGAACCACCATACTTTCTTCCATAATGGTTGTACTACTTTACATTCCCACCAACAGTGGATGAGGGTTCCTTTTTCTCCACAACCTCTCCAACATTTGCTATTACCTGTCTTGTTAATAATAGCTAGTCTAACAGGTGTGAGGTGATATCTCATTGCAGTTTTGATTTGCATTTCTCTAATAACTAAAGAAGATGAGCATCTTTTCATATATCTGTTGGCCATTTGTATTTCTTCCTGGGAGAAGTGTCTGTTCATATCCTCTTGCCATTTTTTTATTGGATTGTTTGTTTGTTTGTCGTTGAGTTTTATGAGTTCTTTGTATATTTTGGATATTAGGCCCTTATCTGAGCAGGTGTTTAAAAATATCAGTTCCCAATTAGTTGGCTGTCTGTTTATCTTGTTATCAATTTCTCTTGCTGAACAAAAACTTCTTAGTCTGATGTAGTCCCATTCATTAATTTTTGCTTTCACTTCTCTTGCCTGTGGTGTCAAATTCATAAAATGCTCTTTAAAGCCCAGGTCCATGAGTTTGGTACCTATGTCTTCTTCTATGTACTTTATTGTTTCAGGTCTTATGTTTAGATCTTTGATCCATTTTGAGTTAATTTTTGTACAGGGGGACAAACTGTAGTCCAGCTTCATTCTTTTGCATGTGGCTTTCCAGTTTTCCCAGCACCATTTGTTGAAGAGGCTTTCTTTTCTCCATTGAGTGTTGTTGGCCCCTTTATCAAAAATTATTTGACTATATATATGTGGTTTTATTTCTGGACTTTCTATTCTGTTCCATTGGTCTGAGTGTCTATTTTTCTGCCAATACCATGTTGTTTTGATTGTCGTGGCCCTATAATAGAGTTTGAAGTCAGGTATTGTAATGCCCCCAGCTTCATTCCTTTTCTTTAGGATTGCTTTGGCTATTCGGGGCTTTTTATAGTTCCATATAAATCTGATTATTTTTTGCTCCATTTCTTTAAAAAATGTCATTGGAATTTTGATGGGAATTGCATTAAATTTGTATATAGCTTTGGGTAATATGGCCATCTTGATTATATTTATTCTACCTAACCAAGAACAAGGAATATTCTTCCATCTCATAATGTCTTTTTCGATTTCCCTTAACAATGGTTTATAGTTTTCACTGTATAAGTCCTTTACATTCTTTGTTATGTTTATTCCTAGGTATTTTATTTTTTTTGTTGCAATCATGAAGGGGATTATTCTTTTGAGTTCATTCTCAAATGTTTCATTGTTGGCATATAGAAAGGCTATTGACTTCTGTATGTTAATTTTGTATCCTGTGACCTTACTGTATTGGCTTATTTTTTCTAGAAGTCTTTTTGTGGATTCTTTGGGGTTTTCGATGTATAGGATCATATCATCTGCAAAAAGTGATACCTTTACTTCTTCTTTTCCGATATGGATGCCTTTTATTTCTTTGTCTTGTCTGATTGCTGTGGCAAGAACCTCTAGTACCACATTAAATAAGAGTGGAGAGAGTGGACAACCCTGTCTTGTTCCTGATTTAAGGGGGAAAGCCTTCAGTTTTGTGCCATTTAGTATGATGTTAGCTGATGGTTTATCATATATGGCCTTTATCATGTTGAGATATTTTCCTTCTATACCCATTTTGTTGAGAGTCTTAAACATAAAATTGTGTTGTATTTTATCAAAAGCCTTTTCTGCATCTATTGATAATATCATGTGGTTCTTGTTCTTTGTTTTGTTGATATGGTGTATTACGTTAACCGTTTTACGTATGTTGAACCATCCTTGAGATTCTGGGATGAATCCCACTTGATCATGATGTATTATTTTTTTAATATATTGTTGTATTCGATTTGCTAGTATTTTGTTTAGTATTTTAGCATCTGTATTCATTAGAGATATTGGTCTGTAGTTTTCTTTTTTTGTGCCATCCTTGCCTGGTTTTGGTATAAGGGTTATGTTTGCCTCATAAAATGTGTTTGGAAGTATTGCTTCTTCTTCAATTTTTTGGAAGACTCTCTGTAGAATAGGAACCAAGTCTTCTTTGAAGGTTTGATAAAATTCGCTGGTATAGCCGTCTGGGCCTGGACTTTTATTTTTGGGGAGGTTTTTAATGGTTTTTTCTATTTCTTCTCTACTAATAGGTCTGTTTAGGCTTTCTGCTTCTTCTTGACTCAGTCTAGGAAGGTTGTATTGTTCTAGGAATTTATCCATTTCTTCTAGGTTGTTGAATTTAGTGGCATAAAGTTTTTCATAGTATTCTACAATAATTCTTTGTATATCTACGATGTCCGTGGTGATTTCTCCTCTTTCATTTTGGATTTTGTTTATATGAGTTCTTTCTCTTTTTTCCTTGGTAAGTCTTGCCAAGGGTTTGTCAATTTTGTTGATTTTTTCAAAGAACCAGCTCCTTGTTTTATTAATTTTTTCTATAGTTTTTCTGTTCTCTATTTCATTTATTTCTGCTCTGATTTTTATTATCTCCTTTCTTCGCCTGGTTTTGGGTTGTCTTTGTTCTTCATTTTCTAGTTCCTTAAGGTGTGAAGTTAAGTGGTTCACTTGGGCTCTCTCTTGTTTGTTCATATATGCCTGAAGTGATATGAACTTCCCTCTTATCACTGCTTTTGCTGCATCCCATAGATTCTGATATGTCGTATTATCATTTTCATTTGTCTGTATATATCTTTTGATCTCTGCACTTATTTCTTCTTTGACCCATTCATTCTTTAAAAGTATGTTGTTTAGTTTCCACATTTTTTGTGGGATTTTTTCCCTCTTTTTTGCTGTTGAATTCTAGTTTCAAGGCTTTATGATCAGAAAATATGCTTGGTACAACTTCAATTTTTCTGAATTTGCTGATGTTGTTTTTGTGGCCCAGCATATGGTCAATTCTTGAGAATGATCCATGTACACTGGAGAAAAATGTATACTCAGTCACTTTGGGATGAAATGTCCTGTAGATGTCTATCATATCCAGGTGCTCTAGTGTTTTGTTTAAGCCCACTATGTCTTTGTTGATTCTCTGTTTGGATGACCGATCTAGAGCCGTCAGCGGTGTATTGAGGTCTCCAAGTATGATTGTATTTTTGTCAGTTTTTGTTTTAAGGTCAATAAGTAGCTGTCTTATATATTTTGGTGCTCCTTGGTTTGGTGCATATATATTAAGAATTGTTATGTCTTCTTGATTCAGTGTCCCCTTAGCCATTATGAAATGGCCATTTTTGTCTCTGAGTACTTTTCCTGTCTTGTAGTCAGCATTATCCGATATGAGTATTGCTACACCTGCTTTTTTTTGGATGTTATTTGCTTGGAGTATTGTTTTCCAGCCTTTCACTTTGAATTTGTTTTTATCCTTGTTACTTAGATGAGTTTCTTGTAGGCAGCATACAGTTGGATTTTCTTTTTTGATCCATTCGGCTACTCTGTGCCTTTTTATTGGTGAGTTTAATCCGTTTACATTTAGTGTAATTATTGACACTTGTGAGTTCCTCATTGCCATTTTATAGATTGCTTTCTGTTAGTTTTGTGCCTTGTTTGATTCTTCTCTTTCGTTTTTCTATCTTTTGTTTTTATTTGGTTGTGTTCCATACAACTTTCCTCTATTGCTATCTTTTTTAAATCATGTGCTTCTGTGGTGGTTTTTTCAATGGTGGTTACCATTAAGTAATGAAAAGGGTTCCTACCCTGTTCATTGTAGTGCACTATTTTGTGAGTACTTTTGCCCTCCATCGCCCTTTGCTACTGTTAATCTTCATCCTCTCCCCCCCTTTCTTATTGTTGTCACAGTTTAAAGTTGGTTTTGTTATGTTCTTCTTGGAGCTTTTACTTGTGGCTTTGTTGTTGTTGTTTTTTTATTCTTTGTATCTGATTGGAGAACCCCCTTTAGTATTTCCTGGAGTGGGGGTTTTCTGGTGATAAATTCTCTCATCTTTTCTGTATCTGTGAATGTTTTTATTTCTCCTTCATATTTGAAGGTTAGCTTTGATGGGTATAGTATTCGTGGCTGAAAGTTCCTCTCTTTCAAGACTTTAAATATTGGGGTCCACTCTCTTCTAGCTTGTAGAGTTTCTGTTGAGAAATCTGATGATAATCTAATGGGCCTTCCTTTATATGTTGTATTCTTCTTTTCCCTGGCTGCCTTGAGAATTTTTTCTTTGCAGTTGGTTTGTGCCAATTTTATTATGATGTGCCTTGAAGTAGGTTTGTTGGGGTTAAGAAAACTTGGAGTTCTGTTTGCCTCTAGAATTTGAGGTTTTAGTTCTTTCCAGAGGCTTGGGAAGTTCTCATCTATTATTTGTTTGAGTATGTTCTCCATTCCATTTTCTCTCTCTTCTCCCTCTGATATACCTATTATTCTTATGTTATTCTTTTTGATGGAGTCAGATAATTCCTGTAGGGCTATTTCATTTTTTTTAATTTTTGAATCTCTTTCTTCTTCTCTTTGTTGAGCCTCAAGTTGCTTGTCTTCTATTTCGCTGATCCTCTCTTCTATCTGGCCTGTTCTATTAGCTAAGCTTGTTACCTCATTTTTCAGCTCATGAATTGAGTTTTTCATCTCTGTTTGATTTGTTTTTATAGTTTCAATTTCCTTGGAGATATACTCTTTGTGTTCATCGAGTTGTTTTCTGAGCTCCCTAAATTGCCTTTCTGTGTTTTCTTGTATATCTCTGAGTATTTTTAGAATTTCTATTTTAAATTCTCTGTCGTTTAACTCCAAGGTTTCCAATATCTTAAATTTTTTCTCCATAGATTTTTCCTCATCTCTCTGTGTTACCTCTCTATCTTTTGTATCCATGATATTCGATTATCTCTTCTTTAATGGCATCTGAGGGTGATTTTCTTGATAGTATTAATGAGATTTTATAAGGAATAAAAGGATATAAAAATAAAAATAAAAAATTGCACGTTTTTTTAAAAAATTAATCATTAAATAAAGAAAAATAAAATAAGATAAAAATTTGAGGGGAAAAAAAAGGGAATAATTCCTTCTCCTCCTTTTTTCCTCTCCTCTCCTCTCCCCTCTTTTTTGAGAAAATCTTGTGATGAACTGTGAATTATATTGTACTAAATAGAACAAACAATACCTGTAGTGGAGGGCCTGAATTGGGGAGAAGTAATATAGGGGTAAAGGGAAAAAAAATACAAGAAAAAAATATTTATATATAAAAAAGGGGGGAGCAGTATAGACCCACAAAAAGCAAATTAGGAAAAAATTTGGGTCAAGAATAAAATGTTTTGCTTTTAGGTGTTGGCTGACTCAGAGATATGATGAGAGGAATAAGAGGGAAACAGGAAAAAAGGGTGGAAAATTAAAAAATTACTATTGTATTTACTGGAACAAGAACTAGATAAAATGGAGAGCCAGGGATGGGAGCACTGCTAATGTGTTAAAAAGGTGAAGTAAAAACCCTCCAAAATGCCACAAACTTAAGTTTGAGTCCCAGATAAGATAATTTGTTCGTTATTGAAGTTTGAATGAGAGAAGACGTAAAGGAGAGAGGAAGAGACTAATATAGAGGGAGAAAAGAGAGAGAGAGAGAGAAAGATGGAACCACTTAAAGAAGAAAAAAGAAAAAGGAGGAGAGAGAAAGAGAGAGTTAGGGGTTTTGGATTGCAACCCTCAAAGAGAGAAAGGAGGAGGAAAGAAAAGATAATGTGAGATGTAACACTTATGGGTAGTGTAGTTCAAAGAGAGGCGAGAGTAAGACTGAGAGAGAATTAAATGACCAAATTGGAGTAGAAAAAAAAATCAAGAATGAAGAAAAGAGACACAGACGAACAAATATAATAAGATGGGATAGGTTATAAAATCTGCAGATTATTCTTGATTTTGAGAGGTTGTCGTCTTGCTTTTTCTTTTCTGTCTTTCTGGTCGGTGACTTTGTACCCCGGGTTCTGCCCCTGTGGCACGCTCTGGAAGAGGTTTGCAGTTGATAATTCTCTATGGCAATGTCATGTATTGGGCTTCAGTCTCGTTGGCAGCCAAGGTTCATTAGTGTTTATAGGCTCCAACAGAGAGGATCTCTCACTGTGAGAGTGTTCCTGGAGCCTCTCTCCTAGTCTTTCCTTCCACAATTAGAAGCCTGATAATCCAGTTATGGGGTTGCTGCTGCCTCTGCCTGGATAGTAAGAGTCTCAAAGAGCTGGCAACTCCCCACTCTGTTCCCACTCAGCACAGGGCTCTGAGTAAGGCTCAGTCAGTCAGAGCTGCTAGCATAATCAGGCGTGGCTTCCTCTCACTCAAAGATCTCTGGCTCTGCCCCTCTGTGGGATAACTCGAGTGCCCACTCCTGAGGCGTTCGGAGGAATCTCTAGCCAGACAGGTCACACTTCGAGTGAAATCCCTACCCACACGGAAAAGATCGAGCTTTGGAATTGGCTTTCGCTCTATCCTCGTGCGGCTTTCCCAAGGGGCTAGGGCTGCCTGAGATTCCGCTCCTGGCCCGCTCACAGACCTGCTCCTCTGTGAGAAAAACACGGGCGCCCACCTCTGAGGAGTTCGGAGGAATCTCCTGTTCACTCTTCCTGCGTGCGCACTGACCAGATTTTGAGGCTCAGGCGTCCGGGACGCCTCTCACTCCAAGAAAGCCCTCTGCCCACACGGAAAAGTTACTGGGTTGGAATTGGCTTTCGCTCTGTCCCCGTGCGGCTTTCCCAGGGCGCTGGGGCTTCCGCTCCTGGCCCTCTCACGGGCCTCTGATTCTGCTCCTCTGAGGGAAAACACGAGCACCCACCCCTGAGGAGTTCGGAGGAATCTCCTGCCCACTTTGCGTGCGTGCGCACTGACCAGATTATGAGGTTCACATGGGACGCCTCTCGCTCCGCGAAAGCCCTCCTCCCGCACAGAAAAGTTCCGCCGTTGGAGTTGGCTCCAGCTCCCTCCCCATGCCCGGTCCCCTCAGGGCGCTGGGCTCCTAGGAGATGCTGCTTTTTGCCCACACAGAGGCTTCTGACTTTGCTTCTCTGTGGGTTAGCACGGGCGGCGCCCACCCCTGAAGTGTTCGTAGGAATCTTTTGCCCACTAACCACGCCAACCAGGAGATGCGGAAAATGGCTGCCCCACTTGTCTTTCTTTGTCTGGGTTTGGCGCAAGTGTTAGCTTGAATTGCCCAGGTTTTTCCATGGCTTGGATCTCCGTGCCACAGCCTGATTTGGCTGTACCGCAGCCTGGAACTATTCACTCCCTACGCCCACCTTAGTTTCTATATTCTCAATTCTCAGTGAAAGCCATCCTGTTTGGATTAGAGAGGAAGGCGGAGCATTTCTTACTCCTTATTTCCCCCGAAGTTTGACCATATATTTAGCCAATCTTTCGCTTGATCCTACCTTCGGGTGTGTTGTGAAGCATCTGAAGACTCCAAGGATAGGTTTTTCTGTTTCTGGTTGAAGTACTTGTTGAGTTTATGGGGAGATTTTCGGTATCGCTTCCTACCGCGCCATCACTGTGACGTCATTCCATTCTTATGATTTTTAATCCTCACCATGCTACATTTATGTATCTAAAAGGAAGGCTCCGCGTGGCTAGAGGACACACTCAGAGTCCTACAGTTTGGTGGCTCAACTTGGCAGGTCCTGTTCTCTGTAGGAAGGATTAGCACAGTAAAGCCAATATTGGCCAGAGCATCATCCCTACCAGGAAACAGGGTGCTCCCACAAATAAGAAGTCAGGACGTAAGGCTCATGTCTCATATGCCCTTCGAAGTAGGAGTCTGCAGCCTGTAGCCTGCAGCAGGGAGCCTCCTTCCCAGCAATTCAGGGGCCAGGCTGGGTGGGATGGCATCACCCCCCCTGTCTGTCCCTGGAGGTCTCTCAAACTGCAGAAAGTCACTGCTTGTGCCCCCAAGCAGGGCTGTGGTGAGAAGAGGGCACCCTGACCTGCCAGCTTTACCCACTTATTCTATTTAATTCTCATTTAAAACAACATCCCTGTGACATGGCTATAATTTTATTCATTTTTCAGATAAGAAAACAGTCTCCCTGCAATTCAGTGATGTGCCCACGGTCACCCTTTTCCTGCTGCTTCCCCAACCTTCTTGCACCTCCTGCCTCCACCTGCCCTCCAGCAAGATGTGGCCCACCCTCCAGCTGTCCCTTCCTCTGTCAGGCCTCACGGCTGCTGGGACTAGTGCTCACGGGAGGGAGGATGGCCCAATCCCATAGGCTCCTTTCCATCCGCATGGGCCCAGTGCCTCTGGTGGGAACAAGGGCGCCCTGCTGCCGCCGATATTTGGAGCTCACATTGATTTCTGGCACTGTCTTCTCTGGCAGGGCATGTCCGGAAGCTACGCCCGAGCAGAGGCCGGCAGGGGCTGCGGGCCAGGTGGCAAGAAGGCTACTGAAGCGTGGAGTCAGCCCCATCTGCAGTGTCCCCCTGCTTCCCTTGTCACCAAAAGCTGCTCTCCAGAGGAGGTTGTGTGAGAGCAAAGAGGCTCCTAGGACACCTGAGTTGGAGCCTGAGGACAGGAAGGAAGGTGCTTCCTTTCCTTTAGGGCATCTCATTCCATCTGGGCAGCCATTGGGAGGGGCCCCCATTGAGAGGCAGCTAACCTTGACCAACCTCACACATTTAAAAAACAGAAGCTAGGCCACTGGGCTCTTTCTGCTCCGCCACCCTGGCTTTCTGTGCTGTTCCCAGGGGAGGCCAAGCAAACCCTCTTAGCTCTTTGAAACCACCCACCCAGGCTCCCAGACCTCTGGTTTCCTCTGCCCTCCTCCACAGTCGAGAGTCAACGTCTCACTCAGTGTGCCCTCACTTTCCTCTCTCCGTTGTCTCCTTTGGCTCAAGGAGAGGACATGCTTAGCTGTCTGTCAGTTACCACTGCAAGGTGACTTCTTTGGAGCATGAGCATCTGGCTGAGTCAGAGGATGAGACACCCTTCCTTGTGCCCTACCACCCCATTGAGCCAGCTTTGCTCAGTGTGAGTTAGGGAGGTGTCTCTGCCACCAGTGATTATTCCGGTCAGGGTACTGACCCATGCTGACCCACTGTGACTCAATTATAGTCACTTTCTAGGTCCCATCTACGCTACATTTGGTTGGTCCAAGTACTCCCCAATCGAGATGGAGATGTATGAGCAGAAAACATCATTTTTAGGGGCTAGAACTCATGTGACAGGGGCTCTTAGAACCCAGGTTCTGTCCGTGCTCTGCTTGAGTGCTGCAAACGAGGGCGGTGCAGGGCGAGTCCTGACAGGGAGTGATGCAGACAGAGAGTGCAGGGACAAGAGGAGTGGCACCTGTGGGGGTGCTCCTTTCGTGCTGGCCTGAGAGTCAGTGGTAATGCTCAGCCAGGCTTCTGAGGTTGCATGGCAGGCCCTTGGCTGCCATGTTTTCTACTTCATCGTTCTGGGTACAAGCCGGGAGAGCTGAGCACAGATCATCCAGCACTTTCTGCACCCTGCCTGAGTTCACTGTGGATTCTGGCTTATCCAGCCTTCCTCAGGATGTCTCTGTGCCTCTCTGTTTTCTGTGCTCCTCTGGGGCCATCTCTCAGCACTTACTGTCTTCTCTGTGGTACCTTCCCTGCCAACTGTTTTCAAGGTGCTTGATACTGTAATGTTGCCTTTCTTCCACTGGAAGACACAGTCTTCTCAGGCCCTCCCTGTAGGCGAGTTCCCAGTATCTATTATGTGCTGAATACGACCTTTGGAAATGGGGAAACAGCTTCTTCTGGATTAGAAAGAATTTTAGAAGGGTCACCATCTGAAGGTGTTGACTCTTCCCCACCCTGTGGCCTTGCCATGGTGTCCTTCTGCGGGAAGCTTTATCCAGGCCTCTGTTGGGTCCACCATGATGTCCCTGGCGCCACATGTGCACGGAAGCATTCTCATCTCCTCCTGCCCACACTCCTCTTCCTTCCTCCTCGCTTCTCATGATGCAGCTGCGGCAGACGTGGCTGACCTGGTGTGGCGGCCAGTCCAGCCCGTTTGTGGCAAAGCCCCGTGCACTTGTGAGATGAACTTGTGGCTCCACTTGATATCCCAGGCCTGTAAGCCGCCTTTGGGGCCTCATGCCACAGTGCTCAGCTGCGTCTGCTCCTGCCAGGACGCCCTGGCACCTGGCTTTCCAGCCTGGCTCCTCCTCAGGCCCTCTCTCATAGCCAGAAGGATGTCTCTCCTAGTACCTGTCAGATGTTATGTGAATTCTCTATCTTTTTCCTTATTTTTTAAAATGGAATTTATTAGGGTGATACTGATTCATAGGACCATTCAGGTGTGAAGTGCATGACTCTATAACACAGCACCCACACATGCACCGTGCTCTCACCACCCAGAACCAAGCCTCTCTCCGGCCCGTCTGCCTCCTATGCCCTCGTTCACCCCCCCAACGCCTTTCCCTCTGTCACCACACTCTATTTTTTTTCTTTAGCGTTTGTTTCAGTTTGTTTTTGAGATCTCAATAATGAATTCATTTGGATTGTATTAACTTGTGAGAAATAATTTAATTTTTCATATATATATATATATATATATATGATTATCTTAACAGTACATATAATAGTCCATCTTTCCCTACTGATTTGAGAAGTCACTTTTGAGTATACTAAATTTGCATATGTAATTTAGGCTATTTCTGTATATTCTACACTGTTCCATTGTTTTGTTATTTTATGTGAACACTGTTTCCATGACAAAATATTTAGAATATATTTTAATTTATGCTAAACAGTAGCTTTGCCTTTTTAAGCTCTCTTTTTCTTTCTTTTATGATTTTAATTTGTGTTTACATAGATTCAGGTGTCCCACCAAATACATCCCCCCACCTCCTTATTTCCCCTGACCCCTCCCCCTATTTTCCCTCCCCCCAATTCCTCCCCCCTCCCCTCCAGGATTTGCTGTCCTGCTCTCTATAATGCTGTGTTATGTATATATAATTTCACTAATCTCTTTCCCTTCTCTGATCCCATCTTCTCTTCTACTTTCCCTCTGACCCTTTCCCTCTGGTCTCTGTGATCCCGCTTCTGCCTCTGTCCCATTGCTCAGTTCACATTGTTCATTGGATTCCTCAAATGAGTGAGGTCCTATTAAATTTTTCTTTCTCTGCCTGGCTTATTTCACTTAGAATGATAGTTTTCAGGTCCATCCATGTTGTCGTGAAAGATAAGATTTCCTTCTTCCTCATGGCCGCATAGTATTCCATCGTGTATATGTACCACTGCTTTTTAATCGACTGGCCCACTGACGGACACTTGGGCTGTTTCCAGACCTTGGCTATTGTAAACAATGCTGCAATAAAGATGGAGGTGCATTTCTTCTTTAGAATCAGTAATTTGGTATTCATAGGATATATTCCTAAAAGTGGGATGGCTGGGTCAAAGGGCAGTTCCATTTTTAATTTTTTGAGGGATCTCCATACTGTTTTCCATAGTGGCTGCACCAGTCTGCATTCCCACCAGCATTGCAGGAGAGTTCCCTTTTCTCCACATCCTCTTCAGCATTTATTCTGTGTTGTTTTGTTGATGAGCGCCATTCTGGCTGGTGTGAGGTGGTATCTCATTGTACTTTTAATTTGCATTTCTCTAATGATTAGTGATGTTGAACATTTTTTTCATATGCTTATTGGCCATCTGTATGTCCTCTTTGGAAAAATGTCTATTCATTTCTTTTTCCCATTTTTTGATTGGATTGTTTATCTTCCTGGTGTTCAGTTTTATAAGTTCTTTATAAATTTTGGTTATTAACCTCTTATCAGATAGATGTATTGGCAAATATATTCTCTCATTGTGTGGATTGTCTTTTTATTTTGTTAATGGTGTCTTTAGCTGTGCAAAAGCTTTTTAGTTTGATATAGTCCCATTTGTTGATCCTGTCCTTTATTTCACTTGCCCATGGAGATAAATTAGCAAAAATATTGCTACAAGAGATGTCAGAGAGTTTACTGCCTGTGTTTTCTTCCAAGATGCTTATGGTTTCACGACTTACATTTAAGTCTTTTATCCATTTTGAGTTTATTTTTGTGAATGGTGTAAGTTGGTGATCCAGTTTCATTTTTTTGCAAGCACCTGTCCAATTTTCCCAACACCATTTGTTATCTTTACTCCATTGTATGCTCTTACCTCCTTTGTCAAATATCAATTGTCCATAAAGGTATGAATTTATTTCTAGGTTCTCTGTTCTGTTCCATTGATCTGTATGCCTGTTCTTATGCCAGTACCAAACAGTTTTGAGTACAATGGCTTGTAGTATAACTTGATATCAGGAAGTGTGATAACCCCCCATTGTTCTTTTTCAGGATTGCTGAGGTTATTCATGTTGTTTTTTTGTTCCATATAAATTTTTGGAATATGTGTTCTATATCTTTGAGGTTTGTCTTTGGTATTTTTTTTTTTTTTTTTACAGAGACAGAGAATCAGAGAGAGGGATAGTTAGGGAAAGACAGACAGGAACGGAGAGAGATGAGAAGCATCAATCTTTAGTTTTTCGTTGTGACACCTTAGTTGTTCATTGATTGCTTTCTCATATGTGCCTTGACCATGAGCCTTCAGCATATCGAGTAACCCCTTGCTCGAGTCAGCAACCTTGGGTCCAAGCTGGTGAGCTCTGCTCAAACGACTCTCAAGCTGGCGACCTTGGGATCTTGAACCTGGGTCCTCTGCATCCCAGTCTGACGCTCTATCCACTGTGCTACCGCCTGGTCAGGCTGTCATTGGTATTTTAATAGGAACTGCATTGAATTTATAAATTGCTTTGGGTAGTATAGACATTTTAATGATGTTTATTCTTCCTATTCATGAACACGGTATATGCTTACACTTGTTTGTATTTTCCTTAATTTCCTTTATCAGTGTTTTACAATTTTCTAAGTACAAGTCTTTAACCTCTTTGGTTAAATGAACTCCTAGATACTTTATTTATTTATTTTTTTGTGGCAATAGTGAAGGGGATTGTTTCCTTAATCTCTCTAATCTCTCTTTCAGACAGTTTATTGTTGGTGTATAAAAATGCCATTGAATTCTGAATATTGATCTTATATCCTGCCACCTTGCTGAATTCATTTCTCAGTTCCAGTAGTTTTTTGACTGAGACTTTAGGGTTTTCTATGTACAGTATCATATCATCAGCAAATAATAATAGTTTTACTTCTTCTTTTTCAATTTGGATGCCTTTTATCTCTTCTCCCTGTCTGATTGCTGTGGCTAGGACTTCCAGAACTATGTTGAATAAGAGTGGTGAAAGGGGGCACCCCTGCCTTGTTCCTGATCTTAAGGGGATTGTTTTTAATTTTTGCCCATTGAATATTTTGTTGGCTGTGGGTTTGTCATAGATGGTCTTTATCATGTTGAGGTATGATCCCTGTATCCCCGCTTTGCTGAGAGTTTTGATCATAAATGGGTGTGGATTTTATCAAATGATTTTTTTGCATCTATTGATATTATCATGTGATTTTTATCTTTTCTTTTATTTATGTGTTGAATCACATTGATTGATTTGTGAATATTTTACCATCTTTGTCTTCCCAGAATAAATCCCACCTGATCATGCTGTAGGACTTTTTTTCATGTATTGCTGAATCTGGTTTGCTAATATTTTGTTGAGAATTTTAGCATCTAAGTTTATCAGGGATATTGGCCTATAGTTTTCTTTCTTTGTAGTATCTTTATCTGGTTTTGGAAGGAGGGTTATGCTTGCCTCATAAAAGAAGTTTGAGGTCTTCCCTCTTCTTGAATTTTCTGAAATAGCTTGAAAAGGATAAGAGTTAGTTCTTTTTGAATATTTGGTAAAATTCACCTGTGAAGCCATCTGATCTGGCCCAGGGCTTTTGTTTGTTGGGAGTTTTTTGATAACTGTTTCAATCTCATTTGATGAAATTGGTCTGTTTAGGTTTTCTGATTCTTCTATTTGATTTTTGAAAGATTATATGTTTTGAGGAATCTGTCCATTTCACCCAGGTTGTCTAACTTATGGCATACAGTTCTTCATAGTATTTTCTTACAATCCTTTTTATTTCTGCTGTGTCATTTGTTATGTCTCCTCTTTCATTTTGAATTTTATTTATTTGAGTATCTTTTTTTTTACTTGGTGAGTCTGGTAAAAGGTTCATCTATCTTGTTTACCTTTTCAAAGAACCAGCTCTTGGTTTTATTGATATCCTGTATTTTATTTTTATCCTCTATGTCATTTATTTCCGCTATGATCTTTATTATTTTCTTCTTTCTACTTTGTCTGGGTTTTACTTGCTGTTCTTTTTCTAGTTCTTTTAGGTGCTGGGTTATATTTTTTATTTGAGCTTTTAATAGCTTCTTAAGATATGCTTTTTTAAGATAAGAGTGCTATGAACTTCCCTCTCCGTACTGCTTTTGCTGTGTCCCATAAATTTTTAGTTGTTGTATGTTTGTTTTTATTTGTTTCAAGGAAATTTTTTATTTTTTCCTTGATCTCATTCTTATTACCATTCTTAACCCATTCATTATTTAATAACATGCTATTTAGTTTTCAAGTGTTTGAGTGTTTTTCAGTTTTTCTTTTTTTTTTTTTTTTTTTTTTTTTTTGCACTTTTCTGAAACTGGAAACAGGGAGAGACAGTCAGACAGACTCCCGCATGCGCCCGACCGGGATCCACCCGGCACGCCCACCAGGGGGCGACGCTCTGCCCACCAGGGGGCGATGCTCTGCCCATCCTGGGCGTCGCCATGTTGCGACCAGAGCCACTCTAGCGCCTGGGGCAGAGGCCACAGAGCCATCCCCAGCGCCCGGGCCATCTTTGCTCCAATGGAGCCTTGGCTGCGGGAGGGGAAGAGAGAGACAGAGAGGAAGGCGTGGCAGAGGGGTGGAGAAGCAAATGGGCGCTTCTCCTGTGTGCCCTGGCCGGAATTGAACCCAGGTCCTCCGCACACTAGGCCGACGCTCTACCGCTGAGCCAACCGGCCAGGGCTCAGTTTTTCTAATGTAGTTGATTTCTAGTTTCATGTTATTGTGATCCGAGAAGCATGAATCATATCCAGCTGGATATGATTTGAATCTTCTTAAATTTGTTGAGACTCGTCTTGTGTCCTAGCATGTAGTCTATCCTAAAGAATGTAACACGAGCACTTGAAAAGAATAGATATTTTGTTGCTTTAGGGTGAAAGATTCTGAAAATATCTATTAAATCCAGTTGATCTACTGTGTCCTTTAAGTCTGCTGTTTGTTTGTTAATTTTCTTTCTTAAGGATCTATCCAGTGATGTTAGTGGGGTATTAAAATCTCTTACTATTATAGTATTACTGTTGATTTCGTCCTTTATGTCCATCAAAATCTGCTTTATATATTTAGGTGCTCCTATATTAGGCACATAGATATTTATAATGGTTACATCTTCCTGTTGGATTGCTCCCTTTATCATTATGTAGTGACCTTCTTTTCCCCTTATTATAGCCTTTATTTTAAAGTTTATTTTGCCTGATATAAGTATTCCTACCCCAGTGTTTTTTTTCATTTCCATTTGCATGAAATATTTTTTTTTAATCTCTTTACTTTTAGTCTATGTGTATCTTTTGTTTTGAGGTGGGTCTCTTGTGGACAGCATATGTATAGGCCATGTTTTCTTATCCACACAGCTACCCTATGTCTTTTGATTGGAGCATTTAATCTATCTACATTTAAGGTTATTATTGATATGTAGCTGTTTAATGTCAGTTTATTTTTTAAATCTACATTTCTCTTTTACTAGATATTTTTCCCCTTTGTTCTGTTTACAGCAGGCCCCTTAACATTTCTTGTAGCATTGGTTTGGTTATAATGAATTCCTTGAGTTTTCTTTTTGTCTGGGAAGCTTTTTATTTCTCCTTCAATTTTAAGTGATAGCCTTGCTGGATAAAGTAGTCTTGGTTGTAAGCTCTTGCTCTGCATTACTTTGAATATTTCTTGCCATTTCCTTTTGGCCTCTAATGTTTCTGTTGAGAAGTCAGATGTCATCCTAATGGGGCTCCTCTGTAGATAATTGATTGCTTTCTCTTACAGCTTTTAGTGTTCTTTCTTTATCTCTTAATTTTTGTATGTTAATTATAATGTGTCTTGGTGTTGGCCTCTTTGGGTTCATCCTTAATGGAACTCTTTGTGCTTCTTGAACTTGTGTGACTTTGTCCTTTATCAGTTTAGGGAAGTTTTCAGCTATAATTTCTTCAGTCAGATTATCTATCTCTTGTTCTTTCTCTTCTCCTTCAGGAACCTCTGTGATGCAGATGTTATTTCTCTTCACGTTGTCATAGAGCTCTCTTAGATTTTCCTCAGTCATTTTGAACCTCTTTTCTTTTTTGCTGCTCTGCTTCTGTGCTTTCGTTTATCTTGTCCTCTAACCTGCTGAAATGATCTTCAGCTTCATCCATTCTGCTTTTAATTCCTGCTAGTGTGGTCCTTATTTCTAATATTGTATTTGTCATTTCTGACTGATGCTTTTTTATTATTTCAATGTCCTTTTTTTTGTACTTGTTATCTCTTTATTTAGGTGCTTTTTATGTCCATCTATTGTTGCTCTAAAATATTTGAGCATCTTAACAGTCATTATTTTAAACTCTGCATCTGGTAATTTGGTTATTTCCATCTTATTCAGATCTTTTTCTGGGGATTTCTCTTGATTCATTTGAGTTGCATTTCTCTGCCTTCCCATTTTGTCTGTGTATAAGAAGGATGTGGCCACAGGTTTCCAAAGGGTGTAGCTTCTGTGTTCCCTAGATGTGTTCTGTCTGCAGGTCTGCCACTCCAACTGCCCCCGCCTAGGGCATTCTGGCATGCGCATTGCCAGTGCCATCCCACTGTGGCGGTCTCTGTAGCTTTCGCCTGTCCTCTGTGGGTGGGACTGCGTTTACGTGCTTGGGCTGCAAGCCTTGGCTGGAGCGGCCATAGTCCTGCCTCCAAAGGAGGAACTGTGTTCATGTGTTTGGCCTGAAAGTTCTGGCTGGTCCCCTGCCTCTGCCCTGACCCCACAGGTGGGACTACACTCCTGCATTGAAGCTGCAAGCCTGGCTGGCTCCGAGCCTTCGTTCTACCCTCATGGGCAGGACTCTGCCAGGGGCCACAAGCCTTGGCCCTGCCAATGGGGCTGCACTCCTGCGCCCAGCTGCAAATCTCAACTGGTTCCCTGGCTTTCACCTTGCCCCTGCAGGCAGGACTGCAGGTAGGACTGCTCTCCTGAGCCTGGTTCTCAGCCACGGGTTGGACCACTTTTGTGTGCCCCTTCCTCAGCCACAGCTGGCCCCCAGCCTCCACTCCTGCCAGACTGTGCTTACACCAGGGCCTCTGTCACAGTTGGCCCTGGCTTCTGACCCTACAAGTGGGACTGTGCTCATGTGCCTGAGCTGCAGCCACAGCCATTGCCAGCCCTCGGCTTCTGCCCTCATCCATGGGACCTTGCTCCTGTGTCCTGCTGCCGCCTGCCCTCCTGCAAGCAATCAGCAGTGTGTGGGTGGAGATGCAGCTCAGACCTTAGCACTCAATATTGTATCCCTGATGGCTCCTGCTTCTAAGTGATTCTTTGCTCTGACTGCAGCGGCAGAGCTTTTGTTTGACCTGCTTCCCTTTGCTGGTATTGCTGGTTCCTGGAAAAATATTCACTTAGATTTGGGGAGATTTTTAGTCTCTCTCTTTCATTTTCTTTTAAAAATGTTTTATTATGAAAGAATTTGAGCATATATAAAGTAAACAATGATATAATGAACCCATGATCCAACTTCAACCTTTATCAACATCTTGCCAGTTTTGTTTTTTATACCTACACCCATTCCCCACTTAATTATTTTTTTGGTTTTAGTGTAAGATTTTGTATATATTTAAATGCACAAATCTTAAATGTGTTATTTAAAAAAAAATTGTTCCACCTGTGTAACACATACCTCTGTCAAGACATATTAGTGGTTTTTAACCATTGGTCCTCCAGAAATTTGGTGCTGGTCCATTAAAGAGTTAGCACCCCAAGCCCCCATGTTGTGTGTAGATTATAGACCATTTGGCAGATCTGCACAGGTTTGTAGACCAGCGGTTGAAAAACCCTGAAATACATGCCCTCAGAAAGTTCCTCAGTGCCCTGTCCAGTCACTACCTTTTTCCCAGAGGCAACCACTGTTCTAATTTTTTCCACTATAGATTAACTTTGTCTGTTCAACAATTTCATAGAAATGGAATTATAGAAGGCATGCTTTGTGTGCAGCTTCTCAGTCAGTAATGTCTGTGAGGCTTGTTCATGTTGAAGGACATATCCATAATTGAATCTTTTTATCACTGAGCAGAATTTCATTTATATATGTGTGTGTGTGTGTATATATATATATATATATATATATATATATATATACACACACCATGATTTGTTCATTTATAATCCAGTTGATAGACATTTAGGTTTTTAGCTATAATGAATAAAGTTGTTATGAATATTCATGTGTAATCTTTCTGAGAAGATGTGTTTTCACTAATCTTGGGTAAGGATGTAGGATCAGAATCAGTGGGGCATGTGACATATGTGTTTAACTTTATAAGAAACTGCTGAACTACCAAACTGTTTACAGAAGTCGTTCTATCATTTACACATTCCTATGAGCAATGTAGAAGCATCCCAGTGGCTTTACATGCTCACTGTTTGGTATTGGTGATCTTTTAAATTTTAACCATTCCAGTGAATGTGCTGAGGTGGTGGTTTTAATTCTCAGTGTGGTTTTAATTTGCCTTTATGTGATAATTAACAATATTGAGGACATTTTTATGTACTTTTTGGCCATTTGTGTATATGTATATATATATACACACACATATATACAAAAGACTCAAAGGTACTCATTATGTACATATGTATGTGTGCATATATGTATATATATGTATGTGTATATACACATATGCACACACACATATAAATGTATTTTTTGGTTTCTAAATTCATTTCTTATTATGTTGTTTATCTTGTAATTATGATTTGTTGGTGTTCTAACACTTCCTTGGTTATATATATGCTTCCTGACTATTTTATCCCAGTCTGTGGTTTGTCCTTCTATTTCCTAATAGTGTATTTTAGGAAAATCAGAAGTCTTTAATTTTGATAAAGTCTAATAATCAAATTTTTAAAATTTGTCAATTTTTAAAAGGGTCATTGCTTTCTGTGTCCTGTCTAAGAAAACTTTTCTTACTTTCAAGTTTTCTCCTGGATTTCCTAGATATTCTCCTATGTTTTCTCCTGGGAGCATTATAGTGTTAACTTTTTCAGTTTGGTCTGAGAAATATTTTTTGAGGTAGACATTGGAACTGATTTATTTTCATCATGGATATCTATGTTGGTCCATCACCCTTCCTTCCTTCCTTCCTTCCTTCCTTCCTTCCTTCCTTCCTTCCTTCCTTCCTTCCTCTCTCTCTCTTTCGTTTCTTATTTTACTTATTTATTTATTTAGTATCTTTTGTATTTTTCTGAAGTTAGAAGTGGAAAGGTGGTAAGACAGACTCCTGCATGCGCCCAACCAGGATCCACCCAGCGCACTCACCAGGGGGTGATGCTCTGCCCATCTGGGGTGTTGCTCCATTGTGGCCGGAGTCATTCTAGCACTTGAGGCAGAGGCCATGGAGCTGTCTTCAGCACCTGGGCCAACTTTGCTCCTGGAGCCCTGGCTGCAAGAGGGGAAGAGAGAGACAGAGAGAAAGGAGAGGGGAAAGCATGGAGTTGCAGATGGGTGCTTCTCCTGTGTGGTTTGTCCTTACTGGAAATTGAACCCAGGACCTCCACATGCTGTGCCAACACTCTACCACTGAATCAACTGGCCAGGGCCTCTCTTTCTTTTTTAAAAAATTCTTTATTTACATTATTGGTGTGGTTTTGGCTAATAGAATTATGCACATTTCAAGTACACAATCCTACAATACGTTATCTGTATACTGAACTATGTGTTCACCAAGTCAAGTCTCCCTCTATCACTATCTGTCCCCCTCTATCTTCCACCATCTCAGCCCCCTCCCTCCTGCAATCTCCACACTGTTGTCTGTATCCATAAGTTTTCTTTGCTTAATTCTTTCACATTTTATACCTCGTCCCACAAGCCCCATCCTGTCTGACAACTGTCAGTCTGTCCTCTGTTATCTATGAGTCTTTTCTGTTTTGTTTTTAGTTTATTTTGTTCATTAGATTCCACATTAAGTGAAATCATACTTGTCTTTCTCTGACTGGCTTATTTCACTTAGCATAATAATCTCCAAGTCCATCCATGCTGTTGCAAAAGGCAAGATTTGTTTTTAACAACTGAGTAATATTCCACTGTGTAGATGTACCACAGCATTTTTATCCACTCATCTATTGATGGGCACTTGGGCTGCTTCGATATCTTGGCTATTTTAAATAATACAGTAATGAACATAGGGTGCATATATTCTTTTGAATTAGTGTTTTGGGGTTTTTTTGGATGTATTTCCAGTAGTTAAATTGCTGGATCAAAAGGCAGTTCCATTTTGAATTTTTTGAGATAACTCCGTACTGCTTTCCACAGTGGATGCACCAATCTGCATTCCCACCAGCAGTACAGGAGGGTTCTCTTTCCTCCACACCCTCACCAGCACTTATTCTGTGTTGTTTTGTTAATGAGCTCCATTCTGACAGGTGTGAGGTGGTATCTCATTGTGGTTTTAATTTGCATTTCTCTAATGATTAGTGATGTTGAACACATTTTTGTGTGCCTGCTAACCATCTGTACCATCATTGTTTGTTGAAAAGGCTTTTGCTTCTCACAAATCTTTTTTCAAAACATTCTCTCAACTTCCTTATTGCCAGAAAAGCACTCCATTTTTCTTCCAGGCCTGTTGCTCACTGATGTTCTCACTGTGGTTCCATGAGGTCTCTCCTAAAACTGAAACTGCTGGGAGGACCTAATTTCTGTCATGCCATATTGATATTGAGAGGGCAGAAAAGCACAGAGTTCAACTGACGTTTCAGCTGCCCATTCCTACTGCCCCCAAATGAAATAGTTTGGCATGACAGATGTGTAGCTGTGCATGATGGCTAAGCCTTACTAAGCTTACAGCCATGACAATGCCAGTGTCTCCCTATTCACCAAAGATAAATGACCTGAGCCGGAAGAGTGTTTTTCAGTTGGCGAGCTCCTTCGGGAAAGCATTTTTACCTATCATTTGAGTTTATAGAACCCAGCCTAAGACCTGGTTTTGGCAAATTGTCACATGGGTTGAAGTGGGTCTAATAACCTAAATTCTTCTTTACCTTCTCAATGGATTCCTTTATTTTTTTAAATGAAGCCACAAATATTCATTATTGAATATTTAAAAAAATTGTTGGGATGACATTGTTCGTCAAACTGTGCAGGTTTCAAGCGTACAACTCAATATAACACCAGCTCCACACTGTTTTGTGCACCTCCCACCCTAAGCAAAGTTTCCCCCCCTCTTCTTCCCTCTGCCCCACCACCTTATTTTCCCTCTAGCTATTGCCACTTTGTTCTCTGTATCTATAAGTTATGTGTACTTGGTTTTGTTTTTTTTGCTAATCCTTTCACCTTCTTTCATCAAGTTCCCTCACTCTCCCCCCCCTTGAGACACAGACCAAGTTTCCTTCTGAAGTCTTTTCCCTTCAACCACAAAAACTTTTCTTTAAAATATCCTGGAGTACAGTCTTCTAGAGAAGAATTATTTCAGCTGTCATTATCTGAAAATAACTTTATTTCTTCCTTATTTTTTCAAGGATATCAGTGGCTAAAGCCTTATGGGTTAACAATTATTTTTGTTTTTTCTTTTAACCCATTAGAGTTATCCTTCCATTGTCTTATGACTTCCATTGTTTCTGATAAAGCATCTGTCTGAGGTTGTTTTTTCCCCCATATGTAATATTTATTTTCTTTGACTGCTTTTAAGATAACCTTTTCATTTTTTATTTTTATCAGTTTGACTGATGTACCCAAATGTGATTTCCTTTCTATTTTGCTCTTCTTGAGGTTTACTAAGCTTATTGCATCTGTAATTTGCTGTTTTTCAACAAACTTTAGGAGTTTTACATCATTTTCCTTAAATATTTTTTCTGCCCTCTTCTCTCTATCTCTGTATGACACCTGTTACACACAGAGTATATCATCTGATATTGTCCCAAATGCAACTAAATTCATAATTATTTTTATTTATTTTTTTCTCTCCTTCAGATTGAATAATTTCTATTGATTTGTCTTCCTGTTCATTGAATTGTTGTTTGTTTGTTTCAGATCAACAGTCTGCTGTCAGCTCACCAGGGAAAATTTCACCACAGATGCTCTTCAGTTCTAGAATTTACATTCAAAATTTTTTCAATTTTTCAATTACAGTTTTCATTTAATATTGTTTTGTATTAATTTCAGGTGTGCAGCACAGTGGTTAAACAATCCTATACTTTACAAAATGATCCCCCTGACATTTCCAGTACTCACCTGGCACCAAGCAGAGTTACTACAATATTATTAACTATATTACCTATGCTGTACTTTATATCCTCATGGCTGTTTTACAATGACCAATTTATACTTCTTAATTCTTTCACCTTTTACATGGTCCCAAACCCCTCCCACACTCAAATCTTCTTATATTTTCCACTTATTTGCTGAAATTAATCATGTTTCAATTATTATAAATACCTTTTTTTAAGTCTTTGAAAATATTTCTCTATAAACTCCTTGTGTAATATTCCCAACATTTGGTTCATCTTGGAATCTGTTTCTATTGATAGTTACTTTTCTTCTTAGGGATTACATTTTTATGTTTCTTCAGATTTCTATTACTTTTAGCTGCAAGCTGGACGGCCTGGATATTCCGTGGAAGGAGTGCTGCGTTCTGCTATCTTCTTTAAAAGGATGATGGGACTTGTTCTGATCAGCAGTTAGATTATGGAATATCCTTTTGGTTCCACTAGGCTTGCTTTTATTCTTTGTGATGGCTCATCTGTTTGAATTTTGAACTTGTTCCTAGTTCCTGGATCTTGTTCTAAGGTATTGTTCTTACTGCTTAGGTGCAGCCTCACTGGGGTAGAAAATAAAATCCCAAGATTCTCAATGAAGCCTCTCCACTCTGGATGAAATTTAACTCCAACTTTCCTAACATTCTACAGTCTTTGCTCTCTCTATTCAATTCTCAGCCTTGGAGTAGATGAGCTCTGTGAGGTGTCTTGGCTTCTTGCTGCAGATATGGGCAACCCTTTGATAAAAGACTCACACAATGAATTCCCACATAGCACACTCTTCTCATGACCCTATCCTGAAAATGCCAGTCACTTCATAAACTTGGAAATATTTGACTTACATTTTTTTAGTTTTGGGGAATTACTGCCCTGGGGCCCCACCTCCTTGCACCACTGGCAGAAAAGCCCCCATAGAGAAGAACCCAGGGCAGTTGGGGCACTTACCTTCTGTGTTTTTCTTATCTCAGAGATCATAGTCTCAGGCTGCCTGACATTCAATGCCTGAAGTCAGTTTTCTCATCTATTTTATTCTATTTCAGAGTTGCTTACCAGTGGGAGTTTATGCCCAATCATAATTGGAAGCAGAAATATAATTGTTATTTTTGTACATTAAAAAAAATCACAGAATCTCATATTTCTGCTCAATAAAAATACACATGTTCATGAGCAGTTCAGAGTTGCCCAGGCTGCATCAGTGTCCTAGCATGGGCAACTCAGTAATAATAACTCACATTTTTTAGTGCTTCAAAATCTTCTTGCAAATATGGCTTGACTTGTTCCTAATTGCATTAGTTCTGTTCCACAAATAAGAAACAGACTGAAAGATGTTAATTGTCTTGATGTAGTACTGAGGATTTCAACCCAGGAAAGCAGCCTCTGCTAACCTATTATCTTTAGTCAACAAAAGCAATTCTCTCCCTAGGTAACAATCTTGTACCAAATGCCAAGAAAATCACCCCCCCCCCAAAATGGTATACCTGTAGTACAGTTGATCTTGGAAATAGGATAGCCATGGGTTTAATTTGTTGCTTTAAAAATATTGAAGCCTTTTCTGGCTCTCCAACGTAATACTTGTACTGCTACTCACACTCACTGCACATCTCAGGATGATCTGGAGTGCCCCGCTGTACTGTACACCTTTCCACCTTCCATTCTTACTTCGTTTCTACTCATGGACAATGAGATGGGAAATATTGGAATCTCTGACTCCTGTAGGGGAATGCCCATGAAGTCAGCATGAGCGTGTGGCCCATGTCTTAAGCTGGATGGGTCTCCTATTTTGGCTGCTGTGTGCTGGCAAGTCTGTATGGGCGAGAGCTGAGATTCTATTACAAATGTTGTTTTCATCTTTGAACCAACCTCAGAGCTTTTTTGCCTCCTGTAACAGGTGGCGTTGCCTTTCACTATCAGTAACCTCGGAATGGTCAGTTGGTTGTGAACTAGAATCAGGTGGGAAGCTAGCCTTAGGGGTCAGGCAATCATGCCCACAACGGCTCTTCTTCATGTGGCACAGGGAGGCATCGTTTGAATGGACATTCTGGCTGGTCCTACATGATGATGCTATGGATTGATATATTAAATGATTCAACCTAATAAACCCAAAGGAACAGAAATATTGATACTGAGTTTCAGAGAACTTCATACTATTATTTAAACTTTTCTTTCATCATTACTTGAGTGTTACCCATGGTTGGCTATCTGATTTTCAAGACTCGATCAGTTGTACAAGTTAGGTCTGGGATAGAGAAAGGGTTCAAGTGAAAGGCTGTCTCTGGGCTGGCAAAGCCAGTCTGGGGGCTGGTGAATCCAGGCACTGTTCACGGACGCACTCTAGAGAGACCTCTAGTTAAATTCACCTAAACACCAACAGTATTCTCATTTTACTGAAGGCTCAGAGAAGATAGAGGGGGCAGAGAAAAAGAGGATAAGTCCAGTCTGGTAGCACTGAGCTAAAGTCTTTGTCCACCATTCAGAGCTTTTCTTCTTTGTCCTTGGCCCTGCCCAGCACTGCCTGACCAGTGAGCTCCTGCCCCAAGGGCACTGTCAGCGGGGCCCGAGTAACCCACCAGAACTCTGTTGATGGCTAGAGAGTGGGCAGAACCAGGGATTTGCGGACTCCTCACTTCTGCTTTCTCCAGGAAATGAGCAGAGACGTAGCCTGAGTGATTCATAGTGAAATACTGTTGAAGGCGGACGACACTAGGCCAGGTCGTCTTCCCACAGGCCTGGGGGCTGAGGCTGGATATGGGGGCGCCTGTGCCATCTGATGGTTGCAGGCCCTGATCGGCACACCTCCAGGTAGGTTACATTGCTTTTGGCCACACCAGGCTAACACAGAGGAAGACATGGGAGTCCTGTCTGCCAGATAGAGGCCTACTGGCCACATCCTGGAAGCTAAGCATGGGAGCACAAGCGACTGCCATGGGAGCACAAGTGTCAGATCTGGGTTGTGGATGTGGGTGAGAGGTGAGCTGGTCAGCAGGAAGTTTACGCGGGGTGGTGGCACATGTGCTCAGGGTCATTCTGATGCCTGGTCTGCTGGGGTGTCTGTCACGCCTGGGGTTTGCTGAGACAGGCCAGGCTGAAGCCCTTTCTCAAGGTGCTGCTGAGGAAGGAGACCTGCCACACCAACGGGGCTGGCCCGGGGCCTGTCTGCTCATCGTCCAGGCACAGAGAGGTGGGGCAGACCGTGACACTCTCTTGCCCAGATCCCAAGTAGGCCCCTGAAGGCTGATCACTACAGACTGGTCACCAAGAGAGCTGGCTCTGTCCTGGCCCTGTGGTCACTCCTGGGGTTCTGGTAAGTAGGTACCTCTCTGTGCCTCCCTTCATCTGAATTACCACGTTAAACCTGAGAAATGCTGACATTTCTGAATAAGAAGGACCACCTGGTTCATTGCGAATTTGCTGTCCTACTCTTCGCCTGAAATCCCACAGTACAGAACTCCGAACCCGTCCTGTGTCCGTCACCTCTGAAGTGAGGAGGAGTTAACTGGTAACTAAGAACTTCATGCTTTCCCCTTTCCATGGGACACTTGAATTTTAATGGATTTTCTGCATAGTCATTCATTTAATTGTTCATTAAATATTTACCAAAGACCACTTCCTGCCTGACACTGTTACAGGAAACAGGGTCAGTGCACAGGGGTCAGACAGGGGTTGCTTGGTGCAGTGGGCTGAAGCCGGATGGAGAGCAGGAGGTGGGGAGGATGGTGGGTGAGCTGGGAATGTATGTGCCTTCCAGGTGGAGATCTGAGGAAGGGGAGGGTGTAGACCCTGTGGGTGTCTGAAAGCCATCTTGGCGGGAGAGTAGAGAAGACCCAGGTGCAGAAGTAGGGGTCTGGTGGAGGCTGCACAGCAGAAAGGAGGCACACAGAGGATTGGCCGGAGAGGCACAGGCTGGAGTCCGGTCAGGAGGAAGTCCAGTATAAGGACTTGTGTTGTACTCCTCCCTGACTTGTGAAACTTTTTTAAATGTTGACTGGGGAGAAAAAAAATTAGAAAAGTGTATAGGGTACAACAAACAATGACATATACGCTGTGTACTGCCACCTTACTTCTAGAGACACTGTCAGCACCTTTCCTGTCCCTTGTGTGCTCGTCCTCCCTCTCTTCTCACAGAAAACTATTTTCCTCAAATTGAGGCTTATTGCTCCCTTGATTTCCTTTATAAAGTCACCTCATACAGTTAAATTGCTAGCTGTTATTCAGTTTTGCATGGTTTTGAACTTTTTAAATAGGAATAAAATACAGATTGGGACAAAAGTAGGTTTATATTTGTGAGTACATGAATCACAGTTCATTCTTGTATTACTATCTGTTAATTAGTGTATTATTTTCTGTACGAACAGCTGTAAACCTACTTTTGCCCCAGCCTGTATTCTTTTAAGACTTACTTAATTTGCTCAAAATGATGTTTCTGACACTCCTTCCCATTGTCGCATGCACATTGAATTCATTCATGTTTATGTGTATATGATCTGTTCTGTATCTCAATATACTTCTCCAAGTTACTGCTGAGGGGAATATAGGATACAGGCTCCTGTTTTTCCTATTATAAGGAGTTAGGCTCCCTAGCACTTCTAAGAGTTGCTAGGACTCTCCTTGTGTCTGTATCCTGGGGCATGTGTGAGAGAATCCCTCAATGTGCCCTAAAAGTGGAACTGGTGGGTCATGGAGTATATGTCTCTGCAGCCTCACTGGGCAGTACCAGCCTCTTGTACCCATCCACAATGCGTGAACACTTTCATTGCTCTACATCCTCACCAGCATTTGATGCTGTTAGGTTTTTATTTTTGCCAATCCAGTGAAAGTGAAAAACTATCCAACTATGTTTAAATTTCCATTTCCTCAACTACTAACATTGGGCATATTTTTATGTTTATTGGTCATTCTGTGTTTCTTTTGTTGGTTCAGATTTTTTGCCCATTTTTCTATGGGGTCATCTCTCTTTTACTCTATTGATTTGCCATAATTTAATACGTGTTCAAATATTAATCCTTTGTCATTTATGTATGTTGTAGATATTTCACTCTGCCCATATCCTCACATTTTTTGTGATTCCTACTAATGACTAAATAAGTTAATTCTTTTTTTTAAACAGGAGAGAGAGAGAAAGGGGTAGGGAGAGAGAGAGAGAAAGAAAGAGACAAGAGACAGAGATAGATAAGAAGGGAGAGAGATAAGAAGCACCAACTCAGTTTCAGTACCTTAGTTGTTGATTGATTGCTTCCTCATATGTGCTTTGACTGGGGGGCTCCAGCCAAGCCAATGACCTCTTTCTCAAGCCAGCAACCTTGGGCTCAAGGCAGCAACCATGGGGTCATGTCTATAATCCCACGCTCAAGCCAGCAACCTCAGGGTTTTGAACCTGGGTCTTCAGCATCCCAGGCTGATGTTCTATCCACTCTGCCACTGCCTGGTCAGGCTAAATATGTTAATTCTAAGCGAGCTTAATTTGTCAATAGTTGCTTTATGATATACTTGTTACATGTTATCTAAGAAATTCTTCACTACAATGTTATAAAATTAGTCTCATATTATTAAAATTTTTTTAAAAATAATTTTGATGTTTACATTTAAGGCTTTAAATTTATCTGAAAATAGTTTTTCTGTGTGGTGTGATATGGGGAAGGCATTCTATTTTATTTTGTTTTTTTTTCTATGCAGATAACTAAGTCTTAGCTCTGTTTATTAAAAAGGCTATTTTTTTACCCATCAATCTATAACAGTTCTGTTGTAAAATCTAGTTTTCATTTGTCATGTATATTTAGGTCTGTTTTTCTCTTCTGTCCATTTGTTTATTCCTTTTTCAATACTCACAGAACTATAGTAACTATAGAACTTAGTAACTATAGGCTTATAATAACTATTTTTCTTTTTTTTAGCGCGAGAGACAGAGATAGAAAGAGAGACAGAGAGAAGGACAGATGGGGACTGACATGCAGGAAAGGAGAGAGATAAGAAACATCAATTCTTTGTTGCAACACTTTAGTTGTTTATTGATTGCTTTCTCAGATGTGCCTCAACCGAGGGGCTCTAGCAGAATGAGTGACTCCTTTCTTAAACCAACAACACTGGGTTCAAGCCAGCGACCTTCGGCTTCAAGCCAGCAACCATGGGGTCATATTTATGATTCCACACTCAAGCCAGTGACCCCATACTCAAGCCTGATGAGCCTGCACTCAAGCTGGTGACCTCAGGGTTTCAAGTCTGGGTCCTCTGCATCCCAGTCTGACGCTCTATCCACTGCGCCACTGCCTAGTCAGGCATAATAGCTTTTTATTTTTCCTTTTTCTTCTGTTCCTTCTTGACATTCTTGGTACTTTCTTTCTTCATATGAATTTTAGAATCAGCTTTTCAGGTTCAACAACAAAAAAACTGTGTTCACAACAAAAACCTGTGATTGGAAGTATAATTGAGAGAGAGGTAATATCTTTGTGAAAATGACTTCTTCCGTTTATGAACGTGGTTTGTCTCTTCACTCATATAGGTCTTCTTCAAAGTATTTAAGTAAAATAAATACTTTTCTTTATAAAGGTAGTGTATATTTTGCCTATATTTATAACTAAGAAGTTTATATCTTATATAAATTCAGTTGTCATTAAAATACATATATTTTTTTTACTCTTGCTGATTTGTACTTGCATTTTAAGAAAGAATCATTTTGGCTCCTCTGTGGGGAGCAAAAGAGGAAGCAGGCCTATCAGTGAGAAGCTGTTGTAATAATCCAGGCTAGAGGTGATGGTTGCCCCCAAATGATAGTAATAGAGATAATGAGATGTGGTTAAAGTGATGAGATTCTATATATTTTCTGAGATTCAGATTTGATGATGTTTTAAATGTAGGGTATAGGAGAGAGAGGTTAAAGATGACTGTAGAGCAGCAGGGAGAATGGAGTTGTCATTCAGTTAGCTGGGTCAAGGGCAGAAGGAGCAGTTATGCAAGGTGGTGGTTCTTCAAGAATATAAGTTGAACACAACAAAGTGCTGATACCTATTAGACATTAAGTGGAAAAACGAAACCCTGGCTTCTCATGTACCCAAGGGAACTTCATGGTCGACAAGCAAGGCAGCTTGGCCCTCAGGGGTGAGAGGGGACATACCTTACTCAGGAGGGGAAAGAAACAGATAGGCTCCTCAGACTTCTTGAGCCGCACTATAAGCTGTTACCCATTTTATTTATGGCTAGGACTTTGCTTTTATCTCCCTCCAAGTGCTTCAAACCATCAAAATGTTTCTGCATTTTTCATCATAAATAATGTTGCCCACAACATTCCCAAATCCTTGGCCACTGGTCCTATTGGTAGAATCTGCCCATCTTAAAAGCTTAAGTCTCAAAGTCTAGTCCTGGGCTGCCCAGTGTAGTAGCCTGTAGCCCAGCCTAAAATGAGAGCAGTCTGAACTGAGATGAGCTGAACATGTAAAATGTACATTAGATTTCAAAGATATCACAAACAGTGAAAAGAAATGTGAAATATCTGATCAACATTTAAAAATATGGATAGAAGAAAACATTTAAAATAAATATGTAAATAAATAGGTTTAATTAACTTAGCCTATTTATTTTTACTTTTAAATGTGGCTACCAGAAAATTTAAAATCACACATGTGGCTTGAATCTGTAGCTGTCTTTATATTTGTGCTGGGTGGCACCCTCAGAGGATGATATATTGTTTCATGGCCAGAGGCTTTTGTGGGGAACATGGTTCAAGAGGATGGAAAGGGAGAGAAATGAAAACCTCTTGACTCAAATAAGTTCAAAGGGTAAGAGAGGGTGGCGGTTAAGAAGAATGAATTTAATCCCTACAATTAACCAGGCACTGGATAAGGCACCACTAGTTGCAACCTCTATTAATCCCCACAATGAGGTCGGTTTTGTTACTTCCATTTTACAGATTATGGAGGCTCAGTGAGGTCAAGCCCTTCTTCCCTCAGACAGTAGGTGACTGGGTGGAGATTTGAACTGAGACCTACCTGTTGTTAAAGCCCATGCACTTTGTAACTGGCAACATGCCCACTAATAAATTAAGAAAATACTTCTGCACAGCAAAAGTCAATCTTTGGCACAAGTGTGAAAACTGCCCTTTTGGCCCAATGATTAATCTTTCTGATTCATCTTCACAAAAAAATTGACAGAAAACTAAATGATTGAGTGGATGTCCTGTCCCCCAGCATTGCCCACAATGGCCAGGAGATACCCTCAGTGGTGAGTCATCAGGGAGTAATCAATTATGTTAGACCAAGTGGATGCTTTATGATCATTAAATATGATAATTTAGGAAAAGGGCAACATAGAATATGTTTATGATACAATGATGGGTGATTAATGCAATTAAATTATTTACATATCAATTATAAGTAAAATACGCTTGAATGTGAAAAATAGTACGCAAAAAAGGAGGGATATGTTTTGAATTTTGTGTTCTCATTATAATAATACAATCCCCCAAGTGGTGCTCCAATATCAGCTTTTCAAAGGATATGCACAAAATGTAAGAGGAATCAAGACGTGCACACGATGAAACTGAGTGACTTGTGTGTTGGTCAGAGCATGTTGAGAGTCCATGTAGGGCTTTCCCCTGTTCTCTTAAGCAGAAGGCAACGGGCTAGGAGGTGTAGTAAGAAAGGCTAGGACTGCTAGGCGAGCCATCCTGCTGCTCCTCGTAAGAAGTCTCTGCCTTGAGAGCCTGGGTCCTTCAGGACTGGGTTGGGAGGTGGAGATGAGGAGGTGCTGAGCTGGGGAGGAGTAGGCAGAGGGCACCACGCCCATCTTCCTCTGTGGGCGCCGGTCCCCACCAGGCGTCCTGCACCCAGCAGAGAGTAGCAGCTGCGTGGCCCTGGTGGCCGCAGTCTGAACAGTGCAGGGTTGAGCAAGGAGCCTGGTGAATCAGAATGGGCAAGTGTCCAGGTGTCCAAAAGAAAACCCCCAGCAAACCAGAGGTGCTGCCCTGCAATCAGTGAAAACACCGAGTCGTAGTTTATCCTAGTTTTCCCCTTTCACACACCAGGCTGCAGGAAACATTCCATTGCTCCAGCACATCAGGGGAAGTGAGGTGGGCCCAGAGCTCCGTCTTGGGACAGGGGAGCAAGGGATAGTCACCCGTCAGTCACTCTCCTGTCTCCTTTTTCAGGAGGGTCCCCCTCACCTGTATAAAATACCACCCTTTTTTTTCCCCAAGAAACCCTTCTTTCCTGACACAATTTAAAGTGTTGGAATGGTCTCAGTTTTAATGTGTGCTTAATATAGTGATCCCCACTCCACTTCCAATTTATTAAGTGGTTGTAGCATTTTTCAACTGATAAAAAATTAGACTTGAGGACATGCAAGAATGAGAAAGATGAAACATATTCACAAATAATGACAACATGAAAGAGAAAGTGATGACTGCCCCAGGGACAAGCAGTAGTTACTGGGGGAAGAAGATACATTTGGGAATTACAAAATACTCATGTTTACTCTGTCTGGCTTTCAGCCCCCAGACTCCCCTCCTCACCCGTACACAGGAGTGACCGTGGGAATGACTGTAACCTTGAACACCCTGTGTCATTACTAAGTGACATCACGTGTGGATGCAGCTTTGAAAACTGCAACATACCATCACAGGCTGGTGGCAGCTGCTTTCTAATCACAGAAGGGACCCAGTGGTGGCCGCAGCTTGGAGGTTGGGGAAGGAGCGTTACTTTTTTTGCTGGGAGCATCAGGAAAACCCGTGCCTGAGAGGCAGTCTGCAGCTGTGTCTTAAAGGCAGCAGGGTTTGGACACGTGGAGTTGAAGGAGGGGCGTCTCAGGTGGAGGGGTTACTTGAGTAAAGGCAAAGGTCAGAGCATGAGCTAACAAATCATTCGTCAGACCCCACTAAGGGTGCTGTTGGGAATTAGGCAAGGGAGGGTGGACCATGTCATCAAGAGCCAAACATTTGGGGACGTTCCTAGAGAACACGGAGAACCACTAGACATTGAGCAAGAGAGTGACATGATAGAACAGTGCTCCAAGTCTGACGGTGTGGGATGGGTGGGAGGCTGTGTAGGCAAGGGACAGAGGGCGCACCATAGCTCGCTGGGAGGGAAGTGAGGAAGCAGTGGGCTTGGCACTTCTTCTTGCCCATTAGGAGAAACCCCACCGAAGGCAGGCGCCAGGACAACCTATCTCGCTCACTTGGGTAGGATGTGAGGTTCCTGGGCTCTTTGTATCTCTTTGGGTGCCGTTGTCCCATCTCCTGAACATGTAGAGGAATTAGGTCTGGGTTAAAAATATTCCTGACGCATTGAAAATTTTACTGGTGTGTAGGAGACATATTCTGGTTAAACCAATATCCAAGTCTCAGAGGAGAAATGAAGGGCTCTGAACATGAGTCTCATTTAAAAAGCAGAGCTTCGTTGGTGGACAGGCCTCTGAGGAGCCTCATGTCACAGGTCAGCACCTGTCACGAAGAGGCGGAGACTCAGCCCGGGGCTGGCGCACGGGCCTCCTGCTGCGGCACTCTTTTCTCACTTTGTACTTTCGTGAACAAGTGTTCGTGCAATCTTGCATCTGAAAGTATGTCTTTTCCTCTTTAACTGGAAAGCAAAATATTTTGGACCTAGTTCTGCCTTGCATAGTAGAGAAGCCCGAGAGAACTATTAATTCTCTTAATGTGTGATGTAGGTGGGTTGTGCTCTCACTTTGGTATGTTTTCTTTGATCTGTGAGAATTAAGAATTAGTTCTTTAATTTAGTAGTTAATTCTATGAGAATTAAGAGATGTTTAATTTCCTTGCAAGCCAGGAATGCATACTTCCAGATATGTTTGAAAGTTTAGTGATTTTTGTATGCATTTTCTGACCACATGATACTTGAAATTGAATAAGTTCAAGAGGACAGTTGTGTCAACTGACCAACCCTGGAAATCTTCTCATCTCTCACACGTTAGCAGGTGGCCGGAGAAGTGTCAAGGGTTCCACAGGGTTCCCAGTGCTTTCACTGTGCCTGGGACTGGCGGGTGAGGAGACCGGAGGGTGTGTGAGACACTGGGTGTGCTGCTAGTATCGGCCCAGGGACGGACTGGTCAGCTGGTGCCTATCCTGTGCCCGGATTAACAAACCCTTGGCTTGGTGGTGTCCAGGTACCAGCTCTTCCCTGGGGGAATGACGAGACCACAAGGTCCTGCTCTATGCCCGCTTGTTTATAGTGTGAGCTAGGGCTGGACAGTAGGCCTGGCTCTAGATCTCTGATGGTCAGGGGGTGGCAGCAACTTTACTAGACCAGTCAGGGCCCCTGCAGTATCTCCTGGGCTTTATTCTTACCATGGTGTCAAGCCAGGCAGGAGTTGTGAAGGGGGTGGGGGTTTAGGAGTCAGAAAAGTCTGGCTTTGACCTTGGTTTTGAGGATTATTAGCAGTTTGATTTCAGATAAGTCACCTGTTTTCTCTGAATCTCAGGTTTATTGAGTCTGCTTTCCTCATCTGTATAATGAGGATAATGATGCCTCCCTTATGTATATGTTTTCTAGGCCTAGAGAATATTAATGGCTCTCTTAGTAGGTTCTCATTCAGTTACAGCCAGTCTTTTTTATTTAATTTTTTCAATTCCAGTTGACTTTCAATATTATTGTGTATTAGTTTCAGGTGTATAGCGTAGAGGTCAGACAGTTGTGTACTTTACACAGTAAGTATGGCCATTCTTACATCAGCAACATTTCCTTCCCGTGAATTAGCCACCACATGGGAGAGGCTCCCAGCCATTGGGCTGGGCTTCTTGTTACCTGTGCTGTCACCAGCTCATATCTTAATGTTGGTAGTGATAGCACAGTTGCAGCCAAGCTTCAAGGGTCTGCCCAAGGGAGCTGTTCCCTGAGCACCTTTGGCAATGTGGAAGTCAGTACATATACTGAGACACAGAACTGGGCCCCTTCCACAGGACACTGTGAGTTCCTACATTCTGGTAATGTTGCAAAAACCACAGAGGTGCGTGCTGGCCCGGAATGCATGGGCTGCAATCAGAAAAGGGAAGTGTTGAGGCCCCTGGGAGGTGCTGTTCAACCTGCCTGCTTCCTGGCAATTGGAGTCCCCAACTTCATCTTCAGGGGAATTCCTGAGCTTCGGAGAAAAAAACCTGAGCCATCTCTTGAGTCATTTCAGGCAGGACAGAGAGCGCTGGACTCTGCTGTTCTCTGCCTACAGGCAGCCAGACCTTGGCTGAGGCAGCAGGCGGGGGCACTGCCTAGCTGGAGTGGGTTTGGGGCAGCACTGAGGTGATTTCTGGCCAGGTCCTGATTCTTGTCCAGGAACCTAACTTTTGAGAACAAACTCCTGCTCAGATCTTGTAGCAATGCAAGGTACAACCTAGATGACAAGGCACTTCTGATTCCCAAAGCCCTCTCCAAGGCATCTCTTTGGGTGGTGGTCATCAACACATGGTCCCTGGTGGTGTTCAGGGGCTGGTCACTGGGAATCCTGTGGCATGTTCCTCTGTGGTTCTGGCGTGTGTCTCCAGGTGGTCCACAAGGTGGTCCCTGAGGTTCTCAAGGCATGATTCCTGTTGGTCCTCAAGCTATGGCCCTGGTAGTCCCCAAGTTGTGACCCTTGGTGGACCTTTATGCAGGGCCCTGGTGGTCCTCACAGCCCTTGAACCAGCTGCTTGGTACCACCTGGAACTTGTTAGAAATACAAATTCTTGGACCTTACCTAAGACCTACCGAATCAGTAATTCTGAGGCTGGGGTATAGAATCTGGGTTTTAATAATCGTTTTAGCCAAGGCTGATACATGTCAGTTTCCAGACCACTGTATTCAGGAACTCCTTTTCCCAGAGAGCAGTTTGTGGGCTGAAGATCACGACTGGTGGCCCCCTGCACGCCCTGAAGCCTCGCCGCTGAGCCCAGCAAGGCCTGTAGGAAGGTCTTGGAGGACTTTGACCTCCTGTCAACTCTTTCCTCATAAAATCACATGGAAACCTCGAGACTTTCACTCCCTCATGTTAGTTCCATTCACTCATGACTCCTCTTCTTCGTGTGTCCTATGGACTGTGCTCTTGGGCCCTGTCTGATAGGAATTCAATGCTCTTGCCACTTCTTGGGGCCTATGTTGTCCAAGTTACTTCTGTCTCCTATTCCTTCTGATCTTGTCGCTGGCTCACCTGTGTCCCCCCTTCTATACCATGTCTGTCCTTTCTGCCCACAGTTAACCCTGGTGTGGACACAGAGCCTTCATAATTGATTTTTCCTCCTCCTTTTAACACAACTTTGTGTGTAGCGAACATTTACTCATGTCTTGGGCCAGAGACTTATTCCCATCCCACCTTTGAAATCCCCAGGTGTGTTACACTGGGGACGCTGTTGAAAATCAATGGTGACTCTGTTTTCTCCTCCCCGAGGGAGGTCAGAACAGTCACTGGAGTCCTTGTGCTGCTAGGCTCAGGGAGAGTTACATTAGTTGCATATATGAAGCACTCTGCAGAGAGCCCAGTGCAGAATACAAACCAAACAGATGCTATTATTGTTATTTTATTATAGTCATCAAACTGGAGGAGTTATATTCTCTTCTTTTAACATCTATCATCTATCTATCTATCTATCTATCTATCTATCTATCTATCTATCATCTATCTATCTATCTCTATCATCTATCTATCATTCTATCTCTCTATGTGCTTACTTGTTGTGGTAAAATATATGTAACATAAAATTTGCCATTTTTTAGTGTGTGGTTCAGTGGTGTTAAGTGCGTTCACATTGCTGTGTAATTATCACCACCACCTGTCTGCAGAACTCCTTTTTTTCCCCCTGAAGTGAGAAGTGGTGAGGCAGAGAGACAGACTCCTGCATATGCCTGACCAGGATCCACCTGGCATGCTCACCAGAGGGCGATGCTCTGCCCATCTGGGCTGTGTCTTCCTTGCAATTGGAGCCATTTTAGAGCTTGAGGCAGAGGCCATGGAGCCTTATTCAGCACCTGGGCCAACTTTGCTCTAGTGGAGCTTTGGCTGTGGGAGAGGAAGAAAGAGATAAAGAGAAAGGAGAGGGGAAAGGATGGAGAAGCAGTTGGGCGCTTTTCCTGTGCGCCCTGGCCAGGAATCAAACCCAGGACTTCCACACATTGGGCTGATGCTCTACCACTGAGCCAACTGGCCAGAGCCTCCAGAACTCATTTTATCTTGTAAAACTGGAGCTCTGTTCCCAGTAAACACTAATTCTCCCTTCTCTCCTCCCTTCAATTCTTGGCAATCACTATTCTGTCTGGATGGATTGGACTACTCTAAGTAACTCACATAAATGTAGTAATACTGTATTTGTCCTTTTGTAGTAGCTTATTTCATTCAGCATAATGTCCTCAAGGTACATCTACATTGTAGCATATACCAGAATTCTTTCTTTCTTTCTTTCTTTCTTTCTTTCTTTCTTTCTTTCTTTCTTTCTTTCTTTCTTTCTTTCTTTCTTTTGATAGAGACAGAGAAAGAGAGATAGACAGAGGGACAGATAGGGACAGATAGATAGGAAGGAGTGAGATGAGAAGCATCAATTCTTTGTTTTTCATTGATTACTTTCTCATATGTGCCTTGACAGGGGGGGGGGTTGCAGAAGAACAAGTGACATCTTGCTCAAGCCAGTGACCTCAGGCTCAAGCCAGTGACCTTGGGCTTCAAGCCAGCGATCTTTGGGCTCAAGCCAGAGACCATGGGGTCACGCCTATGATCCCACGCTCAAGCCAGCGACCCCTTGCTCAAGCTGGTGAGCCTGTACTCTAGCCAGATGAACCTGCATTCAGGCCAGCAATCTTGGGGTTTCAAACCTGAGTCCTCTGCATCCCAGTCTGATGCTCTATCCACTGTGCTACCGCCTGGTCAGGTTTTTTTCTATTTTAAGGCTGAATAATATTCCATTGTCTGGACAAGCCACAGTTTGTTTATCCATTCATCTGTTAATAAAAATTTGAATTGTTTCTGCATTTTTACTATTGGAAATCATCTATTGATATTCTGCTTTTAATTCTTTTGGTTATCTATCTATCTATCTATCTGAGAGGAGGGAAGATAGTGAGGCAAACTCCTGCATGTGTCCTAACCGGGATCCACCCAGCAACCCCCATCTTGGGCCAATGCTCGAGTACCAAGCTATTTTTAGTGCCTGAGGCTGATGTGCTCAGACAAACTGAGCTGTGGTCAGACCAACTGAGCTATCCTCAGTGTCTGAGACCATGCTCAAACCAATGGAACCACTGTCTGCAGGAAGAGAAGAAGAAGAGAAGGGAAAGAGGGAGGGTGGGAAGAAGCAGATGGTTGCTTTTCTCATGTGCCCTGACCGGGAATTGAACCTGAGATGTCCATACACTGGGCTGATGCTCATCCACTGAACCACCAGCAAGGGCCCTTCTACTTTCTAAAATTGACCATGCTGTTTATTAGTTCAGCCAATTTGACAAAATGACTATTTGTAAACAGTATTTTTTTATTTGAATGGAAAATTGAACTGGAACTTGGGGAGCAGTCCCCACATTTGACCAACACAGACTGAGGCTAGGCAGGCCACTGAGTGAGTCCCTAAGGTGGTTTATGTGCATAGGAGCTCTGAACCTTGCTTTCAGTAACATTTCAGTAAAACACTACAGTTGTTTGTTCCCTTGTGGAGTGTTATTGTGAAGGTAAAGTGAGAAGACACAGAAATCAGGATGCAGAACCACGATAAAGTGACCTCTCCTCTAGTGGAGTTACCACGGCAACTCACTGTGTAGCTGCATCTTTTTTTTAGCTGAATCAAAGCAGGAGAGGGGACTAAAACCTTTGCCTTGGGCTTTACTACTGAGACTTTCTCAACCTCAGAACATTTTTAAATATAATATATAGGAAAGTTCCCTTCCACACCTTTGTAGCCACCCTCTTATCCCCAATCCCTGGCAACCACTGATATATTTTTCTGTCCTGATAATTTTGCCTTTTCAAGACATTGTATAAACAGATTCAGACAGTATGTAGAGCTTGAGACTGGCTCCTGTCACTTGTTCAAAGGCCTCTGAGGTCCATCCAGGTGGCCGTGTGGGTCAGGAATGCTCCTTTTTACTGCGAAGAAGTGTCCCATTCATCCCTTGAGGGACATTTGGGTTGTTTCCAGGTTTTGGCAGTGATGAAGTGATGACTATAAATATTCATATTTAGGATTTTGTAGAAACACAAGTTTTTATTTCTCCAGGGTAAATACCCAGGAACAGAATTGCTGGATATATGTTTAACTTTCTCAGAAATTGCCCAGTTGTTTTCCGGAAGGGCTATACCACTGGCGTTTCCACTAGCAAAGGTGAGGGTTGAGATTGCTATGCATCCTTGCCAACACTTACTAAGTTTTTTTTTTTTTTTAAAACATCTAATAGGCATGCTCTGGTATCTCAGTGTGGACTTATTCTGTGTTTTCCTAATGAGGATGCTGCGTCCCCTCAGTATCTCTGATTAACTACAGCAGGCTTTGGTGTTGAGATGGGAACAGAGCTTCCATGTCACTATAACTTCTGTCTTTTCTTGACTCTTTTAATCTGTTTTCAATGTGAAAGCTCTCCCAGTAACGGGTAATGGTGAAGTGGGAAGGAAGCCTGGTCCCATCCTGCATGTATTTCTGGAGCAAGAGCGCCATATTATTATTATTTTTTTTTCAAGAGCTCCTGGTTGAGGCCAGGTCCTGGCTGGTGGGAGCAAGAGCGGTTGAACCTGCTGATGTGCAGGGAGGAACTGGCTTTTGGAATGGAAAGGGAAACAGGAAGTAAATGTTCTCTTCTGTGTCATCTGGTGTATAGGCGGCCCCAGCCCTGGGGTCGGGGGCCAGCTGCCCATGCAAGCAGGCCTCTCTCTGCACCTGGGGCATACGGTCCAGAAAGGGGAACAGCTGCACATGCTGACAAGAAAGGGAATAGAGACTTTCATCTTGACGTTTATCACAGTGACTCTGTCACTACCTGTGCGCCCCACAGAGAGTCAGGGATGAAACTGTCCATCGGAATGTTGGTCCAGCAGCCCAGACACCAGCAACTCAGCCCTTTCTTCAGCTTCCAGACATTACCCTTCTGGGTGGCAGCTGCGAGTAGGATGCCTGGGTGCTCTGAACTGTTACAAAACAGAGCTCTGTGGATGATATAAATCAATGCAGGGGGTGGGTGCGTGAGGTGGGGTGGGGGTGGGAGCAAGGATGGGTTGTGACAGCGGAGCACTGGGGCCCACGTGATCTCTCTGAGCCCTTCTCATGCCACTGAGGTCATAGGAAACCCCCTGCCCCCATCACTGAAGGCACATCTGGTTCCCCGCACACACACACAGACCCCGCCCCGCCCCCAGCATATACAACCCACTTGGGGCCTCTACAGCCATTCTGCTCTGACTCACTGTCACGGGTCTCTTCCCTTGTCATTGCGGAGGACAGAGGGTGGAGCTGGAGGACCAAGGGCGTTTTGACAAGGAGAAACTTAGTTTCAGAGAGAGGAAGTAGATTGATTAAGGCACCAATGTGGCCGAGCTGGGACTGGACCCCGTCCTGTGACCCTCATCCAGGCCCACGGCTTCCCCTCTGCTCCAGGGCTGCACGAGTGGGCAGGTGCCCACATGGCTATCTCTGGCTGCCTCACACAGGCCCCAGGAGAACAAGGATTCTAGTGTGCCTTGAGGTTGTCCCCAAATAGCGTGCTGGCAGAGAGGAGGGCCTTGCCCTTCCCTAAAAATCTGGGGGCTGCGGCAGCCTCCCGTTCTCAGTCCTGCAAAGGCCACCTTTCCTCTGCTGCTCCTCCAAACTTTTACCTCTGCTAGAAAACTTTCCGTGTGGCAAGCCTTCCCTTGGCCAGTATCACCTGGTCAAGCAGGCCTCCAACTCCTCTACCCATGTGGCAGGGGAACCCTTGTTGGCGCTCAGCCTCTGTGTACATTCTGGGTGATGCCTTGAGACAGCACCAGCCAAGCTGCTGACAGTGTGGTGGGCTCTGCCCTGGCCACTGATGCAGGGGGAGCTGGGTGGGTCATTTCTCCCCTCCAAGCCTCAGTGCCATCTGCGGAGGAAGGCTGGTGGCTTTGACATCACCAGGTGGGAGGGAGGTTAAGGTAAGCCACACATGAAAGTGCCTGCTGCACCAACAGGGCATGATAAATGCCTATCCCTCAGTTCTGAAAATGGCATGTGCCAGGCATGGACTCAGTCAGCACGGCACCCTGAGAAGGTCCTTTACTGTCCCAGTTACAAATGAGAACACTGAGGGCCAGGTGTTCCATCACTTAGTCTTGTGGTCTGATCCCATTGGAGTTGGCTCCAGAGGCTGTGCTCACGGCCACTATACTGGGCATTAAAGAAGAGTCCGTGGAAGTCTAGGTCCAGAGGTGGCATTTAAATTTTTGATAATTTTGTTCATTATGCACTTTTTAGCATTAATTTTTATTTTGAAAAATATTGCATTGAAATGTTGATTAACGTGGCTCCTGAGGCCTCCCTTAACCCTTGTACATGGTGTTTGTGGCTTCTCTTGCCTAACCCTAATTCCAGCCCTGCCCGGACTCCAGTGGCCCTCTGCCCCAACGTGTCCCTTTCTGCTCTGGGTAAGAAGAAGGGACTGGCACTTGGAGAGGGCATGTTGGCCTATGAAATGGTTTGGGATGATTTCTTCTTGCTGTTCTCACACAGTCCCGAGAGACTACTCCCTGCTTTCTTCCCTTTACAAGTAAAAGCCATGCAGGCCTAGGGTGACAGGGAGAGGGCAGGAGGAGCTTGCAGCTTGACGTTGAAGTCAGACAACTTCTCCATGGGATTTTAAAGACTTTCATTTATTAAGAATTTTTGTTTCTCACAAATCTCTGTTTGTTCCAGGGAATGTGATTCAATCACTGCAGTAAACAGGCTTCTTAACTTCGGAAGTGACCCGAGGCTGTTTCTGTTCTTTCCTCTGGATGCCCAGCAGTGGCCCCTGAGACCGTATTTTCACATTTTGATCTGATGCTCCCTTTGTCCTATCACCTACTTATCTTACGAATGCGGTGTGTCAGCAAAGCCTCAGACGTGGTTCACTGGATAAATTGGTTGGTAGTGCTTGCAGATGTGACCACAAAGTAACTTTTATATGACAGAGACAACACCTAGCTTAACTCTGATGGCCATCTTGTGTGTTGGGATGTCCATGCCTGACTTGAGGCTGCTCTATGGGTGATGAGGATGGCAGTTTGATGGCGACATTGTGACTTTCAGAGTCTGGAGGAAATCCAAGTAGAAACTTTGGAGTGAGAGAAAAGAACTTGTTTGGAAGAAGGGTTTGGGCTACAGAGAGAGAGAGAGAGAGAGCGCGCGCGCGCAAGATTTGGGTGCCATTAGCATATATGTTTATTCATTTATTTATTCAGTAACATTGTATTGAGGCACAATGGTTTTCCTTCCCAGAGGTGACATTGAGTAGGCATGTGACTTCCAGTGGCAATTAAGCCCATGGGGAGTAGCTGAGCTCCCCCAAGGAGGAACCCAAGGAGGCAAGCAGGATGTGACTCTGGAAAGCAGTGACGGGGTCCTGGAGGAGACGGAGCAGCGGACAGACAAGTGTGCTCAGCTCCTCATGGTCTAACAAAATGCACAGAGATGCACTTGTCTTTACCTATCAGATCATCTAGATTTTTAAAAAAATGATAAGTAAGGTAGTGTAACTCTTGTACACACTTGGCAGGACTGCACATGATAATGTGTTTTGGGAAAGACTGGAAATATGTCAAGAGCCTGAAAAATTTACTTGCCTGTGGGTCCAACATTTTTATTTTAGGAATTTAAGAATGTATTATAATCTATTATTAAGCATGACTACGTGCAAAGGCATACACACCAAGTCTGACCAACAGTGTTGTTGATTGTAGTGAGTGACTGGAAACCCTTGAGTGTATACGTGTAGAGGGTTCATTAAATTAGCAATCAACACTGCTTGACACCATCACACAGCCATGAACAATAGAGATCTCTTTTCGAAAAATATTTTATTTATTCATTTAGAGAGGAGAAAGAGAGAGAGAGAGAGAGAAGGGGAGAGAAGCAGGGAGCATTAATTCTCATATGTGCCTTGACCAGGCAAGCCCAGGGTTTCAAACCAGCGACCTCAGCTTTAGGAACGCTGGTCAATGCTTTGTCCACTGTGCCACCACAAGTCAGGCAAAACTCTTTAATAACATGGAACATATCCATGATATGTTTTGTGACAAAAAGAAAATTATGAACTAGTTTATAAAAAAATGTATTGAGCTCTGTTTGGGTAGTTCAGTTGGGTAGAGTGCCATCCCAATAAGCCAAAGTTGTAGGTTCAATCCCCGGTCAGGGCACAGACAAGAATCAACCCATGAATGCATAAATAAGTGCAAAAACAAATCAATGTTTCTCTCTCTCCCTTCCTTCCTTCCTTCTTTCCTTCCTTCCTTCCTTCCTTCCTTCCTTCCTTCCTTCCTTCCTTCCTTCCTTATTCCTCTTTAAAAATAAATAAATACATATACTGGATTGACAGAAGATATTTTCAATTTTAAAAACCAACAAGGGGCCAATTTCTAGAATAAACTCTTGCAAAGCAACAAGACAAAGACAGAGAAGGAAAGATAAGTAGAGGTTATGAATAGTTAGTTTGCAGAAGAGAAAATCCAAAAGGCTGCCAGGCACAGAGAGATGCTCAGACTCATTAATTGGTTAAAGAAATGCAAATTAAAGTAAAAAGGGAACAATTTTCTTCTGTCAAATCACCAAACACTGGATATCTGGGTGATACTGTGCAGAAGTGTGGATGAGATGCTGGAGGTGTGGTCTGCTGCCAGTTTTCTGGGGGTATCTTAGCTTCTGGTACATGGTTGGGTTGAACAGGTGTATACCCTTGACTTAGTAGTCCTGCTCCCATGCTCACACACAGAGCTGGTCATGTGCAGCCTGTGAAGAGACCTGCATGAGAATGTCAAGAAATGAAACAGTATGGGAAGTGGTGGGTGATCTAGCCATTGTCACTGCAGAGCATACAAGTCCAATAGCCACATGATGTCCATTTTGTAACATGGGGCAGCAGTTAGAGGAAATGAAGTTGACAAAAATGAGCCACAGGGTTACAGATTATGTCTGAAGACACACTGCTGAGTGAAAAAATCAGGTGCAGAAGAGATACAGGAGGTCATTCAGAGAACTTCAAATGCATGCATTCGAAAGTCTCACACCTATGCCATTCTTTAGAACAACTGATGCTAGCAAGTAGGTGCAATGGGCAGGGTGAGGGAGAAGAAAATGGAAGTGGTGAATAGAGGTCCAAGAAATAAGTGAATAAACAAGCAAAGCCAGAGAGGAGACTGGCCTAGATCAGGACAGAGACTGTGCTTACTATGAGGTACCACCAACGGCCCCTAAGGGTCAACCCAGAAAATAAACAAATTCTCTACCAACCTCCAGCCAGCCAACCAACAAAAGCAAAGTATCAGTAAAATGTTTTCTTCCACGACATCATTAGTGTGTTTTAATTAAACTACATATTCCCAGGTAGAAGCAGGAATATCAGCAGTCATTTTTTTGGGTATAGGCAAGCTTGTTATTCTTCTTGAGATTTTGTCTCTTCTCAGTTTTCACTACTGCACTTACATGACTTTTATAAAAAGAAATTATTTCTGAAAATTAATTTTGAGTAATAAGGAGGTGTGATAGAAGAAGAACCAGGGACACATGGAGTGTTCTACATGAAGAGTGAGAAAGCTTATTTATTTATTTATTTATTTATTTATTTATTTATTTATTTATTTTAGGTGAGGGGAGGAGAGATAGTGAGGCAGAGTTCCACATGTGCCCCAACCAAGATCCACCCAGCAACCCTATCTAGGGCTGATGCTTGAGTACTGAGCTATTTTTAGTGCCTGAGGCTGATGCACTCCAGGGCCATCCTTGAACCAATTGAACCACTGGCTGTGGGAGAGGAATAGAGAGATAAGGGGGTGGAGTAAAGCAGATGGTTGTTTCTTCTGTGTGTCCGGACTGGGAATCAAACCCAGGACATCCATATGCTGGGTTGGTGCTATAGCCACTGAGCCACTGGCCAGGGCATAAAGTTTCAAAGAGGGTATGGTTAGTATGGCATGTGATCCTTATTTAACTCCTGTTCTGGCCTGCAAGGTGTGTGTTTGTGCAAAAATAAACATGATACACCCCCTCCATCACTGTAGCCCACAACAAAACATTGGTAAACCCATCCCATGTGTCCATCTGTCTGGTTGCTACCCTGTGATTGTGATTGCTGTTTGCTGGCCAGATTCCAGTATGGATTCCTACGTGGTAATTGTGTTTAAGGTTGAGGGCTTCTTAAAGGAAGCCTGGACAGTCTGGTCCCCACTGGGAGCTTCTTGTACTCTTGACAGATAAACAACCAACAGACCTTTCTTTTATACTGGGTCAGTCATGACTCACCTAAAGGGTGTGGCAATTGAAAAGTTGAGGACACAGATACAGGTAACTTCTCAAGGTTACCTATCTAGCAAACCAGACTTTGGCTATCTTATTTGCATAATTTTTTTGTCCTTCTGCCTCCTAACGTGAGAACTGCAGTTTGCCCAAACTACTCTTGTTTACATCAATAGAAAAACACTTTCAAGTTATCATGGGAGTTTAAGAAGTCATTTTGAGGACAAAGTCCTCTAAAAATATAGAGTGTGAACCAAATAATGCTGAGAGCGAAGAACCCAAATCCTTTAGACTCGTGGGGTAGAAGGAAGCTGTAACTGAAGATATAGAGTTGCTTTCTTCTACAAATATTGGAAGATGGTTTATACGTGTCTCTTCTATTAAATCAGTCTTTTAAAAGAGTTGCGGCATCAGGTAATTAAACAAACATGTTTTGGTGTTCAAAATGTGCATTTCAACAGGACATCTAGTTGTTTTTGGCCCCATTAGTTTCCTTACCACATACAGAAAATCTGAATACCTGTTCCTCTTGTTGGTCTGTGTAAAAGGCTCAGCACAGGTTAGCTTGTCAATATCTGTGAGTCACTCTAAATCTGAATCTCTTTTTAAAAAAGCCTTCCTATTTTAGTTGATTTCAGGTTCTTAGAGGAACTGTCTTCAGTAGGAACTGAGTTGAATGGGTGCAGTGCCTTGACCCGCAACCCACTCGATTGGGAAGTGCTGTGAAAGAACTTTTCATTTTTGTTGTTTTTCTGAATCCAGACCCACTTTGCTCAGGCATGGAGGCAGAAGATGTTTCAAAGGCTGAAGACAGAGCTGAAAAGCCAAGGATCAAAAACGAAGGCCAGCCTGATGCTGCTCAGGCTGAGCTCCCACATGGAGGGCCGTCCCAGGGTCCCACAGTGCTCTGGGAGATGGTAGAGCAAAAGTTTCTGGAATATCAGCAGTTGGCAAATAGGAGCCCAGCTGAACGTCAGAAGAGCCTGCTGAGTCTTCTCCCACTGTTCTTAAAGGTTAGTATTCTTTGTTTTGAAGCCATACCATCAGGCAGTGCTCTGAGAATACTTTTGGAATGATTGGAAGCTGGCACTGGCTGGTTTGAATGTCATCAGAAGTAGTCTCTGGTTGCTTAGAGGAGAAGGTTCTATAATTTAATAAAGATGGCAAGCAAGCCTCATCTCCAGGATGAGAAAGGGCTTGGAATGAATGTACAACTGACTCTGGAATAAGGTATCCTCTTTAGTTGAACATGTTATATTGTTCAGTCACAGTCCCAGCTTGGAAGTGAGAAGAGGCCATCTCCTTTGGGAGTTAGAAAAGGAGTGTGTGCTTTGAGACCTGCGTCATAGGGATGGCTGGTAATCTCAAACACCAGTCATCCCAACACCAGGGCCTGGAAGAACTGGAACATCAAATTGCACCAGTAATGCAAACTAAGGGGTAGTCAGTGAGGAGCACCTAAGCAGTGTTCCCTTTCCTGGTCTCAGGCACATGGGGGAAGTCTAGTCTCTCCACTGGGCCAACACTCTGCTAGTGGCTGCAGAGGACAGCATGAGCACAACCGATTTTCCCTGTTGTCCTGGCACAAAGCTTCTGACAATGAGGTCTGCCTCATCACTGAATATATTGAAGGCTAGTTGTACATTTGGAAATGCATCTTTTTGTGAGGACTTCATTTTTTCTTGACGATTGATTTTGAGTTATTATTCAAGAAATATACCTACAATAAAAGAACAGAGAATATGAGGTACTTTTCACATTGAAAAAAAACTAAGACTGATGGAGGCTTAGGCAGGTTTTTATTGGGAAACCTCTTTGTTAATATTTCATCTAGCTTATTAACCAGAAGTATTTAAGGATTTCCAAAGATGACTCAGAATCTTCTTGGGATCATATTTATGAGGCATTGAGTACTTAGACATTTTTTAATTAAAAATAAAAAAGGGCTAGATAACTTATTATTCATTAACTCATCATTTCAATCCATGATTTGTACTTGTATACATCATTCGTCCCATTTCACAGATTGGGATGTAGGGCATGTACTGGAAAAGAAGAGCTCAGTTAGGGGGATGGCTCAGACCTTTTGTTTCTATACGCCCCACCCTGACAACCCCAGGTTTTGGGAGCTAGCTCAGTCTCACCCAGTTCTCAGGTTGGCTTTGCCTTCTGAAAGGAAAGATGTGAGCAGCTTCCTGTCCTGACTGAAACCCACAGGGCACGTGTGGGGTCCACGAGCCGTGCAGTGCCTGCGCCACCCTCTGGGCAGCCTAGCTCTGATGAAAGCACTTTGACTCTGAGCACCAGGGCTTGGGACTTCTTAGCCTCTCTCCAGATTGCTGACTTGAGAATTCCTTCACTTGCTGTGTGGCGATTTATTAAGCATCTATACTCTGTTCTAGGGCTTGGGACTGTGAGAGTCAAGAACACAGAGGTATCACCCTTAAAGAGAATTCAGTGTAGAGCAGAGGATATTCGATAGCATTCAGATGTGTTTTATTTGGCTTGTAGGAATTAAAAATGAATTACTGGCTATTTTTTTCCCCAAAAGAGATTGTTTTCACCCAAAACTCAGATTTCCAGTTTCTCTTGAAAATTGTGATAGCTGTAGAACCAGCAGTTGTACGGAGATGGTTAGGGGCACCCCTTTTAGACAGAACGTGGTCTCGGTCTCTTAGTTTACCCCTTTCCCTCACTCTGTAACATCTTATCTGACCCTATAGGATTGGGAGCTTTTGACCCCATGAGGTAGTAGTTCCTATTACAACTAAACCTTGATATTCATCCATGTCTCCCCAAACCTTGTCCTGGTGTTTGGAGACACAGTGACCCATGGGCTTAAGGCCTGGATTCATTGCTTATTATCTGTGCATCCTTGGGAAAGTTACTAAATATGACTGACCCTCATTTTCTCATCTGTAAAGTGTAATTAGTAACATTCTTCTGGGAGACTGTGAGGATGAGGTCAGATGATGACTGTGAAGTCCAGAGCACATGGGAAGCAGACATAGGCCCTATTACCATTTTACCAGCTTCCAGGATCCTAACTACACACATGCAGTTTGAGATTCTGTCACCGTGACTCCCAAACTACTGGCATGACCTACTACGTTTCAGATCCCTGGAGTCTACCTCTGATGAACCCTGGAGAAGCAGAATGTCACAGGCTTTTAATCATTTCTTAAAATCTATACAGCCGTCCCTCGCCATATCGCTGTTCAATTTTTGCAATCTCACTGTATTGTGGATTTTTAAATTACATATATCTAATTTTGTATTGCAGACTTTTTGCTATATCGCTGGATTTTGCAGTATATAGATATTTTTCCATATTTATTATTTTAATTATTTTTACAGTAAAATAAGCAAAATAAGTGTGGGAAATCTTAATAACAGTGAGGGAAAGGTTTATAAGAGTGTGGGGAGGATCTATAAAGTCTTAAAATAGGCCCTGGCTGGTTGGCTCAGCGGTGGAGCGTCGGCCTGGTGTGCGGGGGACCCGGGTTCGATTCCCAGCCAGGGCACATGGGAGAAGCGCCTATTGCTTCTCCACACCCCCCTCCTTCCTCTCTGTCTCTCTCTTCCCCTCCCGCAGCCGAGGCTCCATTGGAGCAGAGATGGCCCGGGCTCTGGGGATGGCTCCTTGGCCTCTGCCCCAGGCGCTGGAGTGGCTCTGGTCGTGGCGGAGCGTTGCCTCCTGGCGGGCAGAGCGTCGCTCCTGGTAGGCGTGCTGGGTGGACCCCGGTTGGGCGCATGCGGGAGTCTGTCTGACTGTCTCTCCCCGTTTCCAGCTTCGGAAAAATACAAAAAAAAAAAAAAGTCTTAAATATACATAAATAATAAAATAAATATAAAGTTGCTACTTCGCGGCATTTCGCCTGTCATAGGGTTTCCGGAACCTAACCTCCTGATAGACGAGGAACCACTGTGTTTTTTATTAAGCCCTATATATTGATAAACATGTTATTTTCATTAAGTTCTGACTAATGAAACCTTGCCAGAGCCAGAGCCAGGGCCAGAGCCAGAGCCAGAACCAGGGCCAGGGCCAGAGCCAGAACCAGAACCAGAGCCAGAGCCAGAGCCAGGGCCAGGGCCAGAGCCAGAACCAGGGCCAGGGCCAGAGCCAGAACCAGAACCAGAGCCAGAGCCAGAGCCAGGGCCAGAGCCAGAGCCAGAACCAGGGCCAGGGCCAGAACCAGGGCCAGGGCCAGAGCCAGGGCCAGGGACAGAGCCAGAGCCAGAGCCAGGGCCAGGGCCAGAACCAGGGCCAGAGCCAGAGCCAGGGCCAGAAACAGGGCCAGGGCCAGGGCCAAGGCCAGAGCCAGGGCCAGAGCCAGAGCCAGGGCCAGAGCCAGGGCCAGAGCCAGAGCCAGGGCCAGAGCCAGAGCCAGAGCCAGGGCCAGAGCCAGAGCCAGGGCCAGAGCCAGAGCCAGGGCCAGAACCAGGGCCAGAGCCAGGGCCAGTGCCAGAGCCAGGGCCAGAACCAGAACCAGAGCCAGAGCCAGGGCCAGTGCCAGAGCCAGGGCCAGTGCCAGAACCAGAGCCAGAACCAGAGCCAGAGCCAGAGCCAGGGCCAGTGCCAGAGCCAGGGCCAGTGCCAGAACCAGAGCCAGAGCCAGGGCCAGTGCCAGAGCCAGGGCCAGTGCCAGAACCAGAGCCAGAGCCAGGGCCAGTGCCAGAGCCAGGGCCAGTGCCAGAGCCAGAGCCAGAACCAGAGCCAGAGCCAGAGCCAGAGCCCCCAGGCTTCTTAATTAAAAGTAGGTAGTGGAAAGAGACATGGGGAAGGGTAGGAGGTGTTTTTTCAGGTGTGCTGAAGAGAAAATCGAGATGAAGATAGAAAACATTCATTGGGATACAGATCCTTGTGTAAGAAATCAAGCTTGTGACCACTCTCTTCTGGATTTTATAACCATGAAACTCTGTTCTTCAAGGTCATCTATAAAGAACCCACTTGGAAATATCAGGACTTAAAAAGTTATGTCATGTCCTGTGGAATGTGGCCATTAACATCAAAGCATTGTACATGTATAAGTTGTCATAGAAACCATGGCCCAACCTGGCTCTGAGACTCCTGAGCACATTTTTATCTATCTATCTATCTATCTATCTATCTATTGTTTATTTAGAAATTAAAATTAATGGAGTGACATTGGTCCTTAAGAACACATAGGTTTTGTCTGACTAGGTGGTGGCACAGTAGATAGTGTCGAACTGGGATGAGGAAGATCGAGGTTCCAAACACCAAGGTCTCTGGCTTGAGCATGGGCTCATCTGGCTTGAGTGGAGACTCAACAGCTTGAGCGATGGGTCACTGGCTTGAGCATGGCATCATAGACATAACCCCATGGTCACGGGCTTGAGTCCAAAGGTCACTGGCTTGAGCTCAGGGTCATTCACTCTGCTGTAGCCCCTCCAATCAAGACACATATGAAAAAGCAATCACTGAACAAGTAAAGAGCTGCAATGAAGAATTGATGCTTCTCATCTCTCCCTTTCTGTCTGTCTATCCCTATCTGTCCCTCTCTCTGACTTTCTTTCTGTCTCTGTGAATATAAAAAAAGAGCGTATAGGTTTCAAGTAAACATCTCTATACCATTTGAACTGTTGATTGCACTGTATACCTATCACCTAAAATCACATCATTTTCTGTCTCTGTATATTTGTCCCTCTTTACTCCCTTCCTCCTCCCACAGGTAACCACTTCACTTTTGTCTATGTCCACAAGTCTCAGTTTTATATGCCACCTGTGTGTGAAATAATATAGATCCTAGCTTTTTCTGATTTACTTATTTCACTTAACATAATATTCTAAAGGTCCATCCATGTTGTTGTAAATGGCAATATATCATTGCTTAGGCTGAGTAGTGATCCATTGTATATATGTATCACATCTTCTTTATTCAATCCTCTATCGAGGGTAGTTGCCACTGTGAATAGTGCTGTGATGAACATGGGGATGCATCTGTCTTTGTATAGCAAAATATTTGAATTTTTCAGGTAGATACTCAGTACAGGGATTGCTGGGTCATGTGGAAGTTCTGTCTAAGTTTTTGAGGACCCTCAATACTTTCTTCCATAGTGGCTCTACTAGTTTACATTCCTACCAGCAGGGAATATGGGTTCCTTTTTATTGTTTGCTTGTTTGTTACTGAGCTTTGTGAGTTCTTGTTGCAATTGTAAAAGAAATATTTTTTTAGTTCATTTTCTAAAGTGTTATTGTTGGCATGTAGGAAAACAGTGGACTTTTGTGTATTGATTTTGTATTCTGCAACTTTACTGTATTGGTTTATTGTTTCTAATAGTTTTTTTGGTGGAATCTTTGGTGTTTTCTATATATAGGATCATGTCATTTGTAAAAAGTGATACTTTTACTTCTTCTTTTTCAATAAGAATGCCTTTTATTTCTTTCTTTTGTCTGATTGTTTTGGCTAAGACTTCCAGCACTACATTGAATAAGAGTGGAGAGAGTGGGCAGCCTTGTCTTAATACTAATTTCAAAGGAAAAGCTTTCAGTTTTTCACCATTTAGTGTGATATTAGCTGGTGGTTTTCCATATATGGTCTTTATTATGTTTAGGTACTTTCCTTCTATATCCATTTTATTGAGTGTTTTAAACATAAATGCATTTTGTATCTTATTGACCACCTTTTCTGCATCTATTGATAAGATCATATGATTTTTGTCCTTTGTTTTGTTGATGTGGTGTGTTACATTGATAGATTTACGTATGTTGAACCATCCTTGTGCTCCTGAAATGAATTCCACTTGATCATGATGTATTATTTTTTTTAATGTGTTGTTGTATTTGATTTGCTAGTATTTTGTTTAGGATTTTTGCATCTGTATTCATTAGAGATATTGGTCTATAGTTTTTTTGTTTGTTTGTTTGTTTTTTTGTTCTGTCCTTGCCAGGTTTTGGTATCAGGATTATATTGGCTATTGGCTTCATAAAATGTGTTAGAGAGTATTGCTTTTTCTTCTTCTTCTTCTTCTTCTTCTTCTTCTTCTTCTTCTTCTTCTTCTTCTTCTTCTTCTTCTGGAAGACTTTGAGAAGGAGAGGTAGCAAATCTCCTTTGAATGTTTGGTAGGGTTCATTAGTGTAGACATCTGGTCTTGGACTTTTATTTTTGGGAGGTTTGAGTCCTTTCTCTTTTTTTTCCTTGGTGACTTTAGCCAGGGTTTATTGGTTTTATTGATCTTTTCCCTGAGCACATTTAAAAGAGTCCTGGAATACATTTTTTGGTGGTTTTAAATTCTCTATTCCTACCTTTTTTCATTTTGGGCCCAAGAAAAATTAAGATAATCTGGAATATTCCTTGTTTTAAAACAATGGACAAAAGAGATTTTGAATTTTGAATTGTCTCCCCTCTTTGGAAAGGGTTCTGTCCCTGGGTATTGAAGTCTTGTGTAACTGAGCCAGGCTCCTTGTCAGTCAGACCCAGCAAGGCAAGGGTTTGGTGAAGGCTGATGGAAGTGTGTGCCTCACCTCAGTGGCCATGGCCTGCCTCCACCCTGCAAGTCTTGAGATTTGACAATCGGTGTTGTCTGTGCAGCAGAGTCCTTTACAGGTGTTCCTTTGGCATCTTCTCCCCAAAGAATCTCTTTTAGCATCTTTGGCTTTTTCTGACACCTGATTTCTCCAAACCACAACAGAGGGCACATTTCCTTCTCTATCCTTGTCATTGTTTAAACATACATCCCTGTTAGGTAAGTTGAAAAAGAAAATCCATTAACAAAGATGAGCTTGGTTGAGTCCAAATTAAATTCTAGCCTGATTGTCTTATCTCCAAAGTTAAAGGACAACTGTGGGGTGTTAAGGAATGAACCTACTCAACATTTTGGTTGCTGTCTTGGTAATAAGAAATTGCTGAATGGAGTCTCAGGGTATCAGAACTCTAGGGAAAAGCTTCCCTGAGGCAGATGAATTAGAAACAGTCTCATTCAGAACTGCAGGCTCTCAGACTCTACCAGCTCCTCACTCCCCTTCACAGGTCAAAGCGAAGTTCTAAGCCAGGACAGTGGTCATTTTCACTGCTGATAGCTGTTAATTGTCCCCAAGCTCTAGCTAACTAACCCAGGTATTTTGTTTAGTGTTTATAAACCTTCACAACAACCCTGTGAAGGGAGTGCTATTTTTACTCCAGCTGCATAAATGAGGAAAGAGTGGTTTAGAGATGTGATATAACTTGGCCAAGATCACCCAGTTAGTGGAGACCAGAACTTAACCCGGGCAATCTGCCCAGACCTGTGTTGTTGACCACTGGGCTCCCTCAGACTGCACTGGAGTTTGTAAAACAGGGCACATCTGTTTTCTTCCTACCCCATGACTCACTGGGAAGTTGCTCTGCCTGGCTAGTACTTACGCTCCCTTTAGGTACAAAAATACCACCCCCTGCACACAGGATGTTTGGACAGTTGACTCCAGAAATTTCTAGACATAGAGGAGCTTTCATTGCATCACACAGGAAGCAGCAGAGAACAAATAGTTCTCAGTGTGCAGAGCAGTGCTTTTAGGAGGGATTCAATAGTCTTGCAGGGTTTTTTTGTTTGTTTGTTTGTTTTTTGCCAAGAACCTTGGACTTTGTTCTTCCTAGACCCTTTCCTATCATATGATTCCACACCAAGAGGAGAAGGCATTCCTCCAGCAAGCATGGACATATCATATCCTGATGGCTTTCAGTTGAGTTTGCTTTGAGGCAAAGGGAACCACTTCAGGTCCTTGTATTGCATAGAGATATTCATTAATATATAGTAGACATGGTGGAAGCTCAAGCTACAGATATAGCTGTTGAAGATTGTGCTTAGAATACATGCTCTGAGGGAAAGCAGGCAGTGAGAGAGGGGATTCCCAGTAATTACTGGAAAATTCCTTACTGTTTGGACAGACACCCAAGAGTGTAGGAAAACGTGGAGGAAAAAAGAAGAACTGTGGATGGGGCTGATTAGAGATGCTGCACGTGAGTTCGCATGCTGCCTTTGGGAGGTACCATGTGTATCCCTCCCTTGGATCTGAATGGGTTTGTGATGGCCTGGCTAATGGAAGAAGGTGGAAGTGACATTTTCAGGCCTCAAGAGTCTTATAGCTTCTTTCCATCATTTGGAATATTCACTCTTAGAACCTTGCTGCCATGCTGTGAGAAAGACCAAGCAGCCCCATGTAAAAACCTATGTGGAGAGGAATAAAGCCCCTGACCTCGCAGCTGCACTTGCTGTTAACAGTCGGCACCAATTTGCTAGCCATGTGAGTGGCTCTTGGAGGTGGACCTCTTAGCCCCTATGAGCTGCCTCACCCAAAGGAGGCAGAGACATCGCCTGTGGAGCTCTGCCCATACTGCAGGTCCACGAGAAACACAAATGATTGCTGTTATTTTAAGCCACTCAATTTTGAGGTCATTTATTATATAGTAATAGACAACCAGAATAGTGGGTAACACGAGGAGAAATGTATTCATTCCCTAGAATGGAAAGATTGGCACTAATACTCGATTGATTGTACTCGGAAGTGAGTATTTGTGCACGTGCATGTGCACATGTGTATGTGTGTGCACAGCACATGTGCCTGTCCACAGGAGTGTCACCTTAGATTTACTGCCTAGCCAGTGGTGCAGAGGTCATGCCGTTAATTATTTTTGTAAAAATCAAGCATGGACCCAACTGACAATGGGTGAGAGCTAAGTCACATTAAGTATAATAACAAAGACAACCAACTATTATTGCCAAGTGTGGTGTCCAGAGAGGATGGGGAAGGTCAGCACCCTCCTGTTCACTCCTGACTTCCTCCTCAGAGTGGGGCCTGTGACATGATTTATTCCCATTTGGGGAAAACAACATTTTTGTTGTGCTAAACAATAAATTTTTTTGATGCATCACTTTTTTTTTTTTAATTTACAAAAGAGAGAATCAACTGTGTCACACTAGCAAGGGAAATTCATGCAAAGTCTTGAAAATGCTTTGAGCTCACTTAAAGACCAAACCACCAAACTGCAGTAATGAAGAAGTAGAAATATTGCTGTCAGACTTGGAAACCAATCAGGTTCTTTGTCATTCAAAAGCTGGGAGTTTCTCCCATGTCCTTAAGAGCTTTTGTCCTTCCTTATTTTCCATTGGAGACCACAGCATCACTGTCTCTCTCTTCCTTCCATGTGAGGGGACAGCCACAGGCATGATGGTGAAGCTTAGATAAGGCGAGTAAATAAAAGTTTTTTAAAAATATTGAGCAATATTCTCTCAGCATGCAAGTCCCAGTCTGGCATAAAAATGAGGTCCTTTTGAAAGTTGCCTTAACTCTTTGGGGTCTCCATGGTATCATTCAGTAAATGATTGCCTCTGTGCGCCAAACGGCACCCCAGTGGCTGGAAAGAGTTAACATGGCTTTAAGAAGTGTCTGTTGAGGTCCCAGAAAGCAGTGTGTGCCTGGGGAGGATCTGGCTGAGTGTACAATTACTGTTCAACTCACAATGGCCCCATCTGCTTTATTGTGGAGTGCCTCCCGGAGTCCCTCTGCTCAAAGAGGATCTAGATGCTTCTGAGTCAATTGCCTGTAAATTGGTCTGTAAGGGGTTTGCCAGTGTGGGGAAAAGGCACAGGAGGTTTTTTTTATTTTTTTATTTATTTTATCTTTTTAGGAAGACATCGTAGCCGAGTTCTCATTCCTGGGGAGGGGAAGACTCTTACCATACAGAATTTTCCAAAGGACTTTTTCTTTGCAGGGATTCATGTTTCCAAGGGATAATGAATTTCCATGTGGTAGCCATACATTCTTAGATGTGCGCATGCTACTTAGGCATGTGTGGAGTAATTCAACTCCTCTCTCTGTGGCTTACCTGGTTCTCTGCGCTCACCCTCAGGCTCAGCTTTAGTTTCTGTAAAGTGGAAATAATAATAACACGAATCTCAAAGGGTTGTTTTGAGGATGAGGGCAAACAATCATGTAAATGTTTGGCTGACTGTTTAGTGCAATGCTAGCATACAATACTTTTGGCCATCATTCTGTATACTGTGGGTTTCATAATCATGTGTTCAATTATCAAATATTTATTGAAGGTCTACTATGTGCAATAGTGTTTAACATTTAACATTTTTATAACTTTAGCAAAGTACTGATGTACTGCTTTTTTATTACAAAGGAAAGAGGCAGCTCTGTTTTTAGGGCAGAAAATAAAAGCAATTTTTAGATACAAAGTTTTTTCAAAACAAAATAAATACCCAAGTACTCGCCACCCATATAAAGTAAATCAAACATTTCAGATAAATTAAAACCACACAATCTAGCCCTCCTTCCCCTTCTGCTTTTCTCCAATGATAACCCCTATTCTGCTGAATTATCAAGAATGTATCTATTTATATCTATATCATCTATATCTATATCTAATCTATATCTATCTATATCTATGTACATAAATATAGACATAGGTGATATAAGTATAGATGATGATATAGATATAGATTTAGATATAGATAGATATAGATATGGTTTCACATGTTTGGCAACTTGCTCTTTCCACTCAACATTCTATTTCTGGGGTTTATCTGCATTGATATATATAGCTCTATTTCTGTTTTAGTTCTATATAGTATCCTTATATAAATGAATATGCCATGAATTACGCATTCATGGTCCTGTTGGTGAACATTAAGATTTTTTTTTCCATTTTTTTACAATCACAGATAATGTTGCAAACGTATTTCTTGTCCACATTTCTGTGTGCACAAGGCCAGACTTACCTTACTTAGGGGATGCACCTAGGAGTGGAATTGCTGGGCTGTAGGACCTGTGGCCCTTTAACTTCCTTGGATTGGTTACATACTTCTTCACAGTGGTCTTTTCAAGGGACGCTTTATCAGTAGAGCATGAGGGTTCTGTAGTCCTTAACTTTCACCCTTATATTGTCAGGCTTTTCATTGTTACCAACACGAAATATATAAAATATATCTCATTGTAGCTTTAATTTACATTTTTTGGATTATTAGCATTTTGCTATCTATTTTGTCTTTCATTAGTTACTTGTTTCATTTGACTGTTTTTTAGGAGTCAGGTTGTTTGTCTTTACCTTATTAGTTTGTAGTAGTCTGGATGTTACTTCTCTGTCAGTTGTATGCATTGCAGATACTTTCTACCAGTCTGTGGCTTGCCTCCTCATGTGGTGTATAGCATCTTTTAATATATAGAAGATTTTTAAAGGTTTTTATTTTTTAAAAATATATAGTATCTGTAGCAAGGAAGCACATCGAAATTACTTCCCTTCAGTATCTGATGCCTTTTGCACCTTCCCTAGAAGGAGGATCTCAGTTTTAAAAACTTGGTCAGGTTTTTAGGCAGGAATATAACTTATATGGCTCGTGAATGGGTTACAAACTCACATTTCAGAGAGGCTGCTAGTTTCTAGGAATATGCACAGGAACCTGTCTTCCTGGTGGTTCCTGGAATCTGGGATGGAAAATTTCTGGGAACCCAAGTCCTGAGCCAAGAGTAGGCACCCCACTCTGACTGTGGGTCTGGGGAGCACTCTATGCATCCTAGGACTAGTGAACTCGGCCTGTGATGACACCCTAGAATAAAGGGAATCTCTGATGAAAAGCAGACCTATGAACAGGTTTACTGCAGAAACTGGGGGGAATTCTGAAAAGAGGAGAATAAGTGAGATGCAGAAAGATGGGTTAAGAAAGGCGAGGGAGAAGGGGACCTACAGAACCACTTGTGGAATTTCCCATCGGGTGCTTGGCAAGGCCTCTCAAGGAGGTGCAGTGCAGCAAGTCAGGGGAGACGGGGGTCTGGCTCTGTTGTTGGATGTTCAGGGGAGATATCCAGGGCCTGTGGGTTTGGAGGGAGAATTCACAGACACAGGGGTGGGGAGACAGTGGAAGCCAGAGGGCAGGTGACATGGTGGTTTTGGGGATGCACTTGGGAAAGTAAGTTGAGCCATTGGCTTGGGGTGGCAAGAAGAGAGGGAGATGGCTCTCTGTCCTAGCTCCACAGCTGCAGCATCTCTGACCAAGTGCTATTGTTTGCATTCAGGCCTGGGAACACTCTGTGGGGATCATTTGCTTTCCCAGTCTCCAAAAGCTGGCCAAAGAAGTTTCCAATCAGCTAGCCCAAGAAATACAGAAGGCGCTTGTGGGAAAGCCTGCAGGTAGGAGAAGACAGGCCCTGAAGAAAACTCATGGGACAGCAAAACAGCTCTGAAGACTCCTCCCAGGCCTCCTGCTCTGTCCTCTCTTTCTAGTGCAATTAGCATAGTGTTTTCCAAAGAGAACAGTGGGCGCAGTTCCAGCAGAGCAGGGAAGGGGGGCCTAGGGACCTCTGCTGCTCTTGGGAGGAACACACGCACGCATGCACCATGCACACATGCATGCACACACGCACACACACACCACATGCATGCATGGCCAAGGACTCTGGGAGGAAGTGCTAAGATAAAAGGTGTACCTAAGTGTTCAATGGAGAGCTCAATCCAGAAAAGACACAGAGGTCAAAGCACATTTATTTTTTTGTTGTGAGTCTCCTGACTTGCATTCTTCCACTTATGGAGCTGGACCCTGGTGGGAGTTTCAGGGGGAAGGAACAGCTTGGGCATGGTGCAGACTGCAGGAACCCCTGGATTATAAGGTAGCATGTGACACAGAAAATGAGCTGAAAACTCTGGATTGCAGGACACCTATCGTGAGAAAACTGTTCTAATGATTATTTAGCAACATAGAGCCATTGATAGTTGTTGAACAGGTGGTGTTGCATGCTAAAGGCTGCTGTTGTCCAGGAGATTTATATGGCAGAGTGTGAAAGTTTGGTGTAGGTTCAGGGGGCGTTGTGGGGAAGGCAGAAGTCCTCTAAAGATGCTAAGGTGATTCCCGGCCAGGGCACACAGGAGAAGCACCCATTTGCTTCTCCACCCCTCCCCCGCGCTTTCCTCTCTGTCTCTCTCTTCCCCTCCCGCAGCCAGGGCTCCATTGGAGCAAAGATGGCCCGGGCGCTGGGGATGGCTGTGTGGCCTCTGCCCCAGGCGCTAGAGTGGCTCTGGTCGCAACATGGCGACGCCCAGGATGGGCAGATTATCGCCCCCTGGTGGGCAGAGCGTTGCCCCTGGTGGGCGTGCCGGGTGGATCCCGGTCGGGCGCATGCGGGAGTCTGTCTGACTGTCTCTCCCCGTTTCCAGCTTCAGAAAAAATGAAAAAAAAAAAAAAAAGATGCTAAGGTGCATCTCATGGGAAGAGGAGGCCATGTGGAGGGGAAGCTGGGTGGGCAAATCACTGTATCACCCTGCTGGTGACACTCTTTCCTCTTGTCAGAGCAAGCGCGGGTAGCAGCTGGGCAGCTGCTGCGATGGCCGGGGGACGTGGATCAGAATGGCTTCCTGCTCCTGAAGTCTGTGTTCGTGCTCACGGGAACAGACTCGGTGAGTTCCAGCCCGCGGCCCCTGTCCTGGCATTCCTCACCCACCTGCACGGGGAAGTCTCAGCATGGGGCAGGCCATGTCTCAAGTGTGTCTTTCTTCCCAAGAAACGGACTTCTTGTTTCTCTTCCCTCACTCTCCCAGTCTGATATATAACATGGACTTCTGAAATCCTGGAATTCTGGTTTGCATCCTGCCTTTTCAGTTAACAAGCTGTGTGTAACCTTGGGCAAGTGATGGCACATCTCTGGGATGCTGCTGTGTTTTTAACTTTAGAATTGGGGTGAGATGCCTCAGTTTTAGTGTTGCTATGAAGATTAGAAGTGGCCGATATAGCACTGGCCAGTGGCTCAGTCACTATAGCATCAGCCTGGCATATGGATGTCATGGGTTTGATTCTCAGTCAGAACACACAGAAAAAGTGACCACCTGCTTCTCCCCCCACTCCCCCCCTTCTTTCCCTCTTCCCCTCCTGCAGCCAGTGGTTCAATTGGTTTGAGCACGGCCCTGGGTGCTAAGGATAGCTCTGTTGGAGTGCATGAGCCTCAGGTGCTAAAAATAGCTTGGTGGATTTGAGCATAGGCTCAAGATAAGGTTGCTGGGTGGATCCCAGTTGTGGCACATATGGGAGTCTGCCTCACCTAAAATAAAAAAGGAAATGACCAATGTTCCTGTGTGTAGAAACAAGGCCAGATGTGTCCCCTGCACTATATTAGTTAACCCTCCCCAGACCCAGTGAGTGGGCTTGTGGTGATGTCCCATTGGCAGTGACATTAGACCCAGCCATGTGTAACCACAGTATGTCTGACTCCAGAGCCTGTTCTCTGAGCCACTGCTCTTCTTTGCCTCCTGTGAAACTCGGACTGAGGGAGCCATACCTGTAGGCACTGGAGCGTGCATGTCTGCCCAGAAACAATGCCCAGTGAAGCCTGTCCCTCTTCCCTTCCCACCTGCACCCCACCTGGCTGCGGTCATGTCTTCCTACTGCAAAGAGAGGGCCTGCTGCTTTCTCCCTGAGTGGTTTTCTGTTGGCTGGTGTCTTCTCAGGCAGAAGTGGTCCTGGCATTGGGGGCCATCAGCAGAAATGGCCAGAAACCCCATGCAGGGCAGGCAGAGACCCATTTGTCCGTCATCTGTTGGGAGTGCCCACTGTGACAGGCATAGCACACAGCACTGGGAGCAGCAGGGAAGAAGACCTGGGCAGCTGCTGCCCTCAGTCTGGTGGGGACATGGCCAGCAGATGAGCTGTTAGAGTAGTACATGGAGGGCGAGACAGAGCAGCAGAGCTTCAGTTAGCCAGAGGGAGCCCCCCGACCCCCGTTTTCTCTGTGAGCTGCCTGGAACATGGCCAGGCAAGATAGCCTCAAGCACAGAGCAGGCTCTCTTGCTTCTGGAAAAGAGTGTTTTCAGCTTGAGTGGTAAAAATGAACCTAAGACTGGTTTTCCATGGAGCAGCTGGACCCAAGAGCAGTGAGAGAAGGAAGCAGTGACACTCAGTGGAGCCAGTGTCATATGGGTGGGGGCGAGAGTGTCGTCCTGAGTAGGGCCACTGCAGAGCTGGGTGTCATGGAGAGGGTGACATCCCTGCAAGGGGAGATTTCAGGGGCAGGGTGGGACCATCGTACTGCATGAGGCTCCTGGTTCTGGCCTGTCTTTCTTTCTTTTCCTCTAGTTCACCCACCATGTCAGTTCACCCACAATGTCTGCCCAATTAGTCAGGTGGGAAAATGCATGGGCAACATACTTTAAATGGACCCCACATGTGCTCATACGCACGCATGGGCGTGCACACACACGTACGCACACACTTCCCCACGAAGGCTGTAGCTACAATAATCCTGGTGGAAGAAAGGCCCCAGGAGCCTCACTCAGGCTGGTATCTTTGCCAGTGTCCTGTCTTCTCCCCTCTGTCTGGCAGCTCTGGTCACTGGTCTTCGCCTGTAGGACAGAGTGAGCTCTGAGTGAGAGGATGAGAAGGGCCTGATCTAGTCCTTAGTTCAGTTGTTTGCACTTGTTACCAACCGGCCCCTCCTGTGGAGTGTCCAGTGTCCTAATCAGGAGGCCAACTACCAAAGGCAGCTGGGCGACTGCCGAGGGTAGCCCTCTTCCCGTTCCGCACCAGTCCGCCGCTTTCCCTCCCTTCCTCAGCCCCTTCCTGTCAACTGTCTGTCTTGTAAAAGCTTTCATGTTTACTGAGCACACAGCGTACACTTTGTCTAAACTCAGTCTTCACTGTCACCGAGCTGAGTCTTATCATGGTCTCTGTTCTCCCTGGGACTGTGTTACCCAAAGACAGGAGGTGACTTGGCACATTGAGGCTGCTGCAGCTGCACAGACCAATGACACGGGCCTGGGTCGAGCAGGGCTGGGCAGGCTCTGCCCCCTGGGGTCACATGCTCTCTGCTCTTCCTTTGCAGGAGACACTGGGTAGCGTTGCTAAATCGGGGCTCCCTGCCCTGCTTCTGCAGTGCCTTTACCTCTTCTTTGTCTTTCCTCTGGAAGAGGATGAGCTTTTTGAGAATGATGTTCAAGTTCAGAAGATGTTTGTGCAGGTGAGTGAGAGGAGAGCTGAGACCATGTGCTTCTGCTGGGAGATACCCTCATCCTCTGGCCCCTGGTCCTGAAGCTTCTCTGTTCCCCTTGGGGGCCCAGCTCACCTCCCTGACCCCGTGTTCTGCAAATGCCAGGAAGCCTGTGCATTGGGAAAATGGGTTATCTTCTTTGTATCTCTGGATCAACACTCCCCTTGCTCTTTCCCAGAACAATGAGCTCCTTTTCTCTACTTGGTCCCACCAGCTCCATCTCTAGTCTGTTTCTGGGTCGTGCTGGCCCTCCCCAGCACCTGGAACTTTCTGTCTCTGGCCACTTCTCCTCTGGGGACAAGCATGCTAACTCTACTTGCATGACGGTAGCCAATGTTTTCTTAAGTACTTGTTACGTACCTTGTGCCATGGCCTCACACCTGCCCCCCCCCCCAAAGCCCTCTCTTCCATCCCGGGATGTGTGTAGTAGTGTGTTCCTCATTCTGCACAGGCTATGATACAGAATATAAATGTGAGCTCAGGTCACAGGTCCGGGGACTGCTTGGGCAACCTGGGAGTCCGGTTCCTGAATTCACTCCTGGAGCCAGGCTTTTAACCACTTGGTGATGTCACCTTCTCTCCTCTTGGAAGCAACCTCTGAATGCCGAATGTGACTGCCATTCCCTGTCTCACCTGGACTCTTTGAATGCCAGCAGCAACTTTTAACATAGTTTCTCATCTCCTTCCCCTGCCCTCACTGACATGTTCTGTTTTCCAGTCTTCAGAGGGGCAGGGGTCCAAAGAAAACTCCTTGGCCTCTCTCTGCCCTTGGAGGGTGAGAGGGTAAGGAGGGCTGCGTGTCTCCCTCACATTTGCATGTCCAGGGCCTGGGCAGAGTCTTTCATGCAGCAGGTACTTAGGACCATTTGGGAATTTCCAAATGCTGCAGTCTGTTAAACATCTGCATTCAGATTGCACCCACTTGAGATTAATTCTCAAGACAAATTCATCATTACCAGGGGGTATCTCAGAAGTTCTGGCAGATTTCACTTAGGGTGAGTTATCCTCTACAACTCCATATGCTGGGAATTTAGGCCTCATTTCCCTGTATATAATCATATTCCAAATGGTGGCCAGGATGCAGTACTGGGTACTTGAACAAATCTTTATCTGGTGACTTATGTTCCTATGGGGAGTAAGGGCAGCTCTGCCTTTCCAGTGTTTTCTGCGGACATGCAGAAGGCAAACTGCAGGGTATACCACAGCTGTGTCCATAGAGGCGTTTCTTATCTTATTACACAGGAAATATGAAGTTCTCCAAGTGTATGCTCTATGCCATGATGATGGGTCCCTCAGCAAGCAGTCCCCTCTCTTGTATAGGTGACAGGAAGAAACTATGGAAGCCAGATGGGGAACAGTCACATGAATAAATAAGCAGCACCTGATTTTTAAAGTACTTTGAAGGAAAAGCCAGAGGTGTCCTGGGAAGTAAGGACAAGGGACCTGGTTGCGAGTAGAGCATGAAGGCGCTGTTCTGAGGCAGTGGCATTGCGCCAGGGCTGGAGGTTGGGTGAAGCTGCGAGGGGGAGGTGTGTGGTGAGGGGCAGGGATGGACGCCTAAGCCAAGGAGCGCATGGCCACCCCCCAGCAGGAATCTGTAGCCAGTCCTGGGCTGTCCAGAGTAGACTCCATCACTATACTTGGGGGGCAATTGGAGTTGAGTAGAAGGAGCTTTCTGTATTTTCCAAACTTTCTGAAAGGTCTAACTAGACCAGCAAGAGCCATAGAGAGAGGGGTCGAGTCCCTGCAGAATTCTGCCCACCATGCTTCACCCCATGTGGACAGACAGTGTCCAAAGTCCATAGGGAGACTGGATTGGTGGGAACAAGGGCCCCAGGGAGGAGGTCATAGGACAATACACATGATCTTGTACAAAAGTAGTTTGAGTGCTACCACAAATTTAGGAACACATTTTGCTTTTTAAATAACTAATTGGGTCCTGTTAATTCTATCATAGCTGCCAGGCATTTTCCTGGCATTGCTGTATAAAGGGGCAAGCAGTCAAACACGTCCTTGTTACTCTGACTTGGAAGGGATAACTGTTGCTCTTACAGGGTTATGAATTCAGACAGCCCCAAGCCATCATCTTTTTCTAGATGGCCCTGTTACCCATGCTGGTCTGGGACAGAAGGTAACAGCTCACAACCCCTTCTTTTGTGCCAACGCATGCCTATCAGCGCTCTGAGAGAGTGGGGAACCAACCTGTTGCAGGAAGGAGGCTTCTTATTCACAGTCCTCGTGGTTTCCTCTTTTCCTTCTTTCTCTCTCTCTCTCTTTCTCTCTCTCCATTCTTTTCCTCCCTCCCTCCTTCCACCCTCCCTTCCTCCCTCCCTCCCTTCCTGCCTTCCTGCCTTTCTTCCTGACTTCTTGCCTTCCATCCTCAGATGTTGCTCAACATTTGTAGTGAGTCTCAGGGGCTGGAGGGACTTCTCTCAGGGAACGAGCTCCAGTCCTTAGTGATCGCCACGGCCTCTCTTCGGGAGCACAACTGCTGTTTTTGGAAGGAACCCACCTTCTGTGTGCTGAGGGCCATCTCCAAGGCCCAGAATCCCAGCATCATCAGATACCTGCAAGGTAAGTCTCCAGGGGACCAAGGTCAAGCTGTGGGTCCACTTTCCACAACAAGACCTTGTCATGCTCTTGCAGTATCTGGATATATTTCTGGGACCAAAAAAGAGATGGACAAACCAGGTTTTTATCAATGTTCAGCTATGCGCAATCTATAACCCTGTGCTGCTTGGTTCCATTTGGAAAGGTGCTTTATTATTCATTTTGATGCTCACATATTATCAGATAGCAGTTCTTCTGAGCCCATCTATGTGCTGTCTCATTTATTTCTTTGAGAGAGATATTAATGATTATTGTCATTTGACAATGGGGAAACAGATTAGTAGTTGCTGAAAAATTGGCCAAGGCTTCCCAGCTTTCTAAGGAGAGAATCGAGCTTAAATGTGGAGATGACTGGTTCCAGGGCCTTCGGTTTTGCTCTGGGCGTCACAGGCAGGGTTCCAGCCATAGCCTCCAGGACCAGGCAGCAGGGTGGGCCTACCAGCTCTGCCTCCATTGCTGAGTTACCTCGAGCACCTGGCCGCCCGGGTGTCTGTAAACTGGGGATAATAACCCCGCTGATCTCAGCAGACTGTGGTGATGCTTCGGTGAGCTGACACAGCTGAAGTGCTCAGGCAGCCCCCAGCACAGGAGATTCCCCAGGGCCGTTGCATCCCAGCACTACTACCTGGTATGACTGAGGAAAGGTGCTGAAGGGCCAACTTCATTACCAGGGCCAGGGGCTTCCTTAGCACCTGCTGCCTCCTCCCAAGAACACAGATAATACTGGGGAGCGTGGACACCGCCATGGTCTGTGCAGTCTTGGGAAGATGTATTGGCCTCCTCTCAGAGGGTGGCCCATTGTGGGGCCAGAAGGGACACTCTGTAAGGTAGACATCGAGGGGGATAGCTTGATGAAGGTTCACTTCAGCTGGCCTCCTTACCCACTCTGTGACATTTCCTTAGTTGCACCAGCTAAAGTGCCTCTTAGGAGCACAGCCGTCCGTCCCTTTGGCTGACCCCCGTGTATGGAGTCTTTTTGGGAATAGGTCAGAGCCTGCCAGTGTGACCTGCTTGTCTACAGACATTTGCCCTGTGGTCTGTATTCTTCCTGGGGCCTCCTGTAGCCCAGGGCATCAGCCCCCGAGAGCTGGAAAACTCAGCAAACCCACCTTCTTATTGTAACAGAACTGGGAAGAAACAGCAGCCCCAGTTTAGGGAGTCAAAATTCCTGGTGGGGCCAGGGCCAGCACTAAGGGTCCAGAGCTGGGCTGCATGGTGCTCTACAGCCCAGACCTTCACCCCTGCCACTCACTGGCTAGAGTTCGAGACTCTGAAGAAAAGGTCATATGTGTGAGTGGTCAGAGTCCCTCACTGTATCATTATTCTCAACTGGAGAAGAAAATTTCTGTCCCAGTGGGGTGCCTGCCCCTTGGAGCACGACACCCTCTTAAAGACATGGGTAGTTTCTGGGGTTGAGTTGGCTGAGGACAAGGTTGGGAAGGAAGGCTGGCTTCTTGGCTACCTGCCAAGTCCTGAACTCTTGGGGCTGCCTTCCCCTTCCACCTCTGGTGCACCTGAGGCCTCACAGCGAGGGACTGCGCATACATTATCTCAGGTTCTCAGAAGGCACTTACCCTGGTTTCTCAGCACTCGGAAGAGACTCATTCTAATGAAAGAGCCCTAAAAGCAGCGATCAGTCAGCATGCAGAGCCGATGACATGTCTCCTCTGACTCACATCTGCCCTGCTTCCCCCAGCTCTGGGGTCACCACCATGCCCAGGCCCCACACAAGCTGGCCCTGTGTTCTTCTACCTTCCTGTGTCTCACATGTACTTCCAGTCTCCAGATCCCTGATTCTTCGTAGCTGAGATGTATCCTCTTTTTGGCCCCTCCCCTTCACACATATTCACATACTCTTCCCCGCACTTTTCATCAAGCTAATTTTTGCTCATCTCCAGTGTCCTTCCTGAAGCCTCCTGCAGTACTCAGGTCTTGGGCCATGCCTCTCATTTCTTAAAGAACCCAGGTCCTCCTATGTGCTGGGATTTATGAGTAGAGAGCCGAGAGGTTTTTTTCTTTCCGTTTCACCTGCTCCCTAGCTGAGCCTGCTGGACATGGCTCTCAGGATGGCACTTCCTGAGGGGGAGTCTTCTTTTTGATGCCAGAGCCAGAAGATAACTGTTTTGGATTAGTTCTCATTCACTTCTTGTTCTCCAATTCAAAGGAGGTGGGTGTAGGAGGCATGACCATGGCAGAAAAAGCTATTGCTTCTGAGCAGTGGTGGTGTATTTCTTCCCACAGCCATGGATTGTGTCAAGATGTGCCTCCAGAACCTCGCCAGGCTTGCAGATTCTCTCCCTGCCCCTGAGCTGAGTGAGGCTGTGAGCCTCATATTGGGCTTTGCCAAGGACTCCTACCCCGTCTCCTCGGTGCTGCTCCTGGAATTCGAGAACGGGGACGGATACCCTCTGCTGCTCAAAGTGCTGCTCCAGTAAGTGGCTGTGCTCAGTGGGGAGAAACCACGGGACCTGGGTCTTCAGAAGCACTTGGGGTGTTTTGGAGTAGGACAGGTATTAAGGCTCCTCAGAGTATCTTCTGAAACACACATCTCTGTAGCTGTGGCCAGTGAGATTTTCACAGTAAAAGTAATTCAGAGTGCTGTGGGCTGGGGAGCCAGGGCCCTCTACTCCCTTAGAGAACCAGTGGGAGACTGTGACAATAATGTTGCCAAGTCCCTTTGGTGGCAGGTATCACTTACATGCCTGCTGGCTTGACAGACACTTGTCAGAGCCCACACCACCGTGTGGGAGGGCCTTCTGGGACTGCGGTAATGGGAGGAAGTGCCACAGAATCAACAACCCCTGGGAGCAGTCCTCAACCAATGATTAGCAAAACTGATGAATGAATACCCAGCAAATTGCCCCTTGCTGGGGGAGTGGGGGTGCAGGAGTAGGATGAGCACACTCTGCCTCCCAGAGTCCCTGGATGAGGCACTTGCTCGGTGACACTCCATACTGGCCTCTTTCCCTTCTCTGTCTCACAGAGCCTCTCCCTTACTGGTATTTTGGGATCAACTCCCAAATAAACTACTCTCCTTCAAATCCTTCACACATGGGACCCAAATGAAGACACCCTTCAATGGGGTCAGGACTAATTTCTCTGACTTGCTCTACTCTGACTCACTATGCCATCTTCAGGTTGGGCCCAAGGATTGGATAAGTCAAGAAATGGATAGCAAAGAAATTTCTGGATTTTCCAAACTCTTCCACTGATCTTAGGGAAGCTGCTTACGGGCAAGACCACAAGTACTTGCTTGGGCCTTGCTCTGTATAAGAAGAGCTTCTCTCCTCTGTGGGGAGCAGTGTGCACTGCGCTTCCTGGGCTTCTCCATGAGCCAGGCTTCCAGTCCAGAGGGCTGACTTCTGAGGGGGTGTTGTCTCTCATTCCAGAGTGTCCAAAAGGATATGATTGAATGAGAACCCCAAAGTCCTCTCCCCAAAAGGACATAACAATAGATGTACTTATGCGGATGCCACATTTTACATTAACTGAAACTCTGACCAAGTGGCAATGGCTACCATGAAGGGTTGTGTCAGCGAGTGCTTGAACATTTTATTCAGTGAAATGGGTGGTTGGTTTTCCCCAGGCTTCCTGTGGAGGCAAGAGGGGAAATGAGCCTGTTCAGGGGCGTGTCAGGAAGGACCCATTGTAGCTCACTGGTTTTCCTTTCCATAAACACGTCTGCTCTTGACATGGCGGAGCTGCAATGAGGCTTGGGAGACCCTCTCCACAGGAAGAGCCAGGTAGCCCACCCACCATCGTAGCTAAAAACAAAAATAATATTCAACCTTGGCATAAGCATAAGGAAGTCTAATAAAGTCAGATCATTTCTCACGATATTTCTTTTGTTGCTCTTTGAAAATGTTAGATCTTTTTAGGTGCTCCCGCCTTTTTAGGGGTCCAGTCACAGAAAGCAGCCTTCGTGTGAATAGATGCTGTTGCTCCCCCAGGTCTCTCTGTGTTCTGATTACACATCTAGACCTAAGGCTGACCTTGCAAACATAGCGACTTTTACCCAGGGCGCCCCCCCACTGCCTTTTGGTGCTGAGTTGGTGGAGACCTTTGGGGTCTTTCCCAGCACCTCAGTCTGTGTTGCCTCTGCACACCCATGAGGAGCACCATGAACAAATGTGGCTGCTTTGTCCAAGAATCCAGGGAACTGGCCTCATTTGTCCCTGCAGGTACGATGGTCTGACCCAGAACAAAGTGGACCCCCACCTGGAGGAGCTCTTCGGGCTGGTGGTGTGGCTGACGACCTGTGGGCAGTCAGAGCTGAAGGTGTTTGACAGTGTCACTTACCCTCAGCTGGAAGGCTTCAAGTTCCATCGCGAGGCTTCTGGTGGGTCACCCTGAGTCTCTGAGTGCCGGCCACAGTTGGCACTGTGCCCTGACACAGCTACACGAGCTTGTCCCTATGCTTTCTGAAGAAACAAACACTCACCATGTGCTCATGACACAGTAGGGTCCACTTCTGTCATGCCTTTGGGAAGATAGCCTATGGATTTAAAATCTCTCCTTCATAGATTTTTCTAGATGTCTTGGGTAGAACTTAAGAGTAAATGTTTGCTTAATAAAGTCTATGACTCTCAAATAATGGCGGGGGCCTGTTATCTCCACCACCATCTCTAGTGTTATGTACTCTGTGACATTTGCTTCTATAATAGGGACGATGGCCTGAGACAGTCACCCAGGCTCAGGGTTGGTGCCTCCTCGGCTCTCTGAGACACTGATTAATTTATTGATGAACTCAGTGAGCATACCGTGGGCTTTCTGGGCAGCAGCCGCTGTGCCCCACACCATGTACCAGGTGTCTTCTCCCTCGAGATTCTCTGTAGACTGCCACCCATCCACTGAACAATAATCTGCTCTATAACAGAATGTGCATAGCCTGGCCCAGGGGTGACACCAGGAAAGGTTGGCCTGCTGTCAGCGTCAGTCAGAAAACCCAGCACAGAGGAGGAGGTTTCAAGGCTAAGCATGAATTGTCCAGGTAGAAAGGAAGCGGAAGGTATATATTTAAAGCCAGAAAGTACAGCCCCTGAGAAGATAAATGGTGACTGAGAACATCTGCATGACTGGGGAAATGGGCACAGAGACCCGCGCAGACCGGAGTGTGGTGCTTCAGAGCTCATGGGCCAACTTGGGAAGAGCCATCAGATGGGACTCCAGCCACCTCACCAGGAAGCATCAGATCAAAGAGAAGTTCCAGAAGCATCTCTGTTGTCTGAGGCAGAGGGGGCTGGAGGCAGGGGGTTCTTAGACAAAAGGTCTCTCAGGCAAGAGAGAACAGGCTTAACTTTCAGGGTAGAGAGAAAGGAGGGCTGGGTTTGTTTGTAAGGTGTCTTTATTTAACCCAGCTTGTTTAGAAATGGAATAAACTTAGCTTCACCATCTTTAAAATATTTGATTTTAATTGACTGAAACTGATCCTTCAGCCTAGCGCTGTCCAATGGCAGTGTAATGTGAGTCACATTACCTCATTTTTAAGTGTTCTAGTAGCCATGTTAGAAAAGGAAGCAGTGCCTAACCTGTGGTGGCACAGTGGATAAAGCGTCAACCTGGAAACACTGAGGTTGCCGGTTCAAAACCCTGGCTTGCCTGGTCAAGGCACATATGGGAGTTGATGCTTCCTGCTCCTCCCCTTCTTTCTCTCTCTCTCTCTCTTCCCCTCTCCTCTCTAAAATAAAAAAAAAAAAAATTAAAAATAAAAAAAAGAAAAAAAAAAGAAAAGGAAGCAGCTTAAATTATTTTTTCATAATATTTTCTATTTAACTCAATAGATCCAAAATATTACTATCTCAACATATGGTCATTACAAATAATTGTGACGTGTGTGTGTGTGTGTGTGTGTGTGTGTGTGTGTGTACGTATTTCAAGTGCTCAATTAGCCACCACATCTTGGACAGTGCAGATCTAGTCTTACATTCTGGGCAGCTGGATCTCTGAACTTCTAATAAGCATTCCTCCACCAGAGCTAGAAAATAGGAACTTGAGGCAGTATTTCTTGATGATAGTGCGATAAGGCAGGGGAAGTGACTTGTAGGATTACTCCCTTTTGTCATTTTCAGGGGTGACCATTAAGAATCTCCAGGCCTTCCAAGTCCTGCAAAATGTTTTCCACAAGGCCAGCGATTCTGTCCTCTGCACGAAAGTCCTCCTGGCCATCAGAACCATGTGGGGCTGGAACGCCCGCAACTTCTTCCTGCTGGAATGGACTCTGCAGCCCATCTCACAATTTGTGGAAATTGTGCCCCTGAAGCCGGCCCAAGTGCAGATGCATTTTTTCCAGATGCTGGAGGCCCTGGTGTTCGAGCTGCATTATGTGCCCCATGAGATCCTGGGGAAGGTGCAGCGCCTGATCCAGGACAACCCCGAGCCACACTGCACCCTGGTGGCCCTGCAGAGTGTCCTCAGGATAGCAGGAACAGACCCACTCTTCACAGATATTTTCCGGGACTCAGGGCTCCTGGGCCTGCTGCTAGCACAGCTGCGAAAGCGGGCCAAGATCCTAAGAAAGTCAGGTACGCAGAAGTGTTGGTGGTGGGAGAGGGAACAGGTGGGGAGTCAGTGTGAGCTGGGTCTGTTCTGCATGTCCAGCTGGCCAATCATGGAAATAACAGAGAAAGTGAGCATGCCCATGTCTTTCTGTCCCATGAGGGTCATGTCCCTGGGGCATGTGACTTCACAGAGCAGCAGCTTCCCTATTTTCTATAATTGGCTTTATCTTCCCCAGGGAGAGATGGGGGTATGTGGGGCTGCAATCTTAAACAGACTTGTGGAGCTAACTCAGGCCTGATGAACTTTCAGCTTTCAGATGTCTCCTACTCTAAATATTGTCTGAGTGTGTAGATGGGGAGGTAGCAGACAGGTCCGCAGCAGTACATATGGGAAAGGGAGCTCAGAGAGCCTTGGGGCTCTGGGGGCGGGGACCTGTCTGGATAATGTGGGATACAGCTGCCTTGCTCACTTGGTGCTGTTTGGTCCTAAGGTCTCCACCTTGAGCAGGGGCCATTGCTGTTCTGCTCACCTCCACTGAGTTTTGGCCACACCTTTGTGTACCTTGCATGGCTCCTTGGCATGGTCCCTTCGCCCCTGCCTCAGCTCCTACACTCTGGGCTCTCAACATCAGCAGCCTCTGCTCCTTCCATGGGACTTCAGGGTCCCTTTGTCTAGTGGGAGGACACTCAGGAGTTTTGGTGGGGGTTCTCTCCCTGCCTGACCTGATCCCATGCACATACCGTATGAAGTCACTCTACGTGGTTGTCTGCAACCCCACCTCCACTGACTTTCAGGTGGGAATCAGAGCATGAAAACTCCTTCCAGTTGCTCCTAGCCTTCCCTCAGTCTGTCCACACCTGACCCTCTAGGGCTCAGCCTGGAGGGGCATTTGGACACAGGAAACAGTCACTTACCTCTCCCCACCTTTTGGCTTCTTCACCTTCTCCTCCTATTCTCCTGGGAGGGACCAGGGGCTCTCTAGCCATTGGTTCCTTTTGGTATTGTGCTCAGACTCAAGTGAAAGTCATTAATCTGTGTGCTTCCTGGGCTTCTCTGAGGGGAAGATGCTCAGGGAGAGAGCATGGCATTGGGGCCAGCTGGCCCTGGGCTGGAATCTTGGCTGTGGTGCTGATTTGCTGAGTGATCCTGAGCTAACTGCTGAACTTCCATGAGCCTCTTTCCTCCTCTGCAAAATGGAAGTGTGTGTGTGTGGGGGGGGTTAGGGGCTGTTGGGAAAGCTCAATGGGGAGATATCTGACAAGGACCCATTATTGGGCTTGGTACATACTAGGTGCTCAAGAATGTGAGTCACCTTTCTGTGTGAACTGTGCTACAGCTGGGGAGGCTGAGCTAACACACCAGGAGGTGCTCTCACACCCCCGGTGCAGTCCAGGAAGGGCCCGTGCCCCCTGAGAGTGCCAGGGCTGCGGGTTAGGTGCTCCCACCTTGGCATCTCTGGGCCCCAAGCCAGGTCTTACAACATCTTTTGTATGTGCTTCTTTCTACTGCTTTTTGCACAGCGTTTCTGTTATCTTGGCTGTGTGTTGCTTTCCAGCAGCCTGATGTTGAATTTACTTTTTATTTTGTGTGTGACAGAGACTGAGAGAGGGACAGATAGAGACAGACAGACAGGAAGGGAGAGAGATGAGAAGCATCAATTCTTCATTGCGCACCTTAGTTGTTCATTGATTGCTTTCTCATACTTGCCTTGATTGGGGGAGGGGGTGTGGCTACAGCAGAGCGAGTGATCCTTGCTCAAGATAGCAGCCTTGGGCTCAAGCCAGAAATCTTGGGCTCAAGCCAGCAATTATGGAGTCATGTCTATGATCCCATGCTCAAGCCAGTGACTCCGCACTCAAGCCAGTGACCCTGTGCTCAAGCTGGTGATCTCACACTCAAGCTGGTGATCCAGTGCTCAAGCCAGATGAGCCTGCGCTCAAGCCAGTGACCTCAGGGTTTCAAACCTGGGTCCTCTGCATCCCAGTACAATGCTCTATCCACTGTGCCACTGCCTGGTCAGGCTGAATTTACTTTTACCAAAAAATTTTTAATTTATTTTAAAGAGAGAAGAAGAAGGGGTAGAGAAAGAGAGAGAGAAAGAGAGAGAAACATTGATTTATTGTTCCATTTGTTGGTTGACTTATGTATGTGCCCTGACTGGGGATCGAACCTGCAGTCTTGTCATATTGGGACAACACTCAAACTAACTAAGCTACCTGGCCAGAGCAAATTTACTCTTAAACTCAGTCACAGACCTATGACCATTCCCATGTGAATTTGAACTTTTTTTGTGAGCTGATGTGTCTGAACTTACTTTGTGCCTTCTATTGTTCAGTGTTTCTTGCCGTTTCTTGCATACTTTGTCTCCTGGTTAATAATAAACTCTACCTTTACTCATTCATTCATTCTCCAAATGCACTGCACTTCTCTCTTGTGTCAGGTACTTTCTGATGCTGGGGATTCAATGGTGAGCACACAGGCCTGGTTCACCCTCCTGGATCTAACAGGAACACCTAGTACTCCACAGTCTCTCAGGCATCTTGTGCCTGCAGTGTGAGCTGGCTGTCGTCTCTCCCCAGCATGAGTGTAAGGTAATGCAGGTGCCTACAGGAAAGTCAAGCAAGCAGAGATTCAGGGCTCATGGAGAATAGTGGTCCTCCAAGCGTGGTCCTTGGACCTGCCTATGAGCACCAAATGGGAATGTGTTAGAAATGCCATCCTAAGTCTTCACCCAAGACTGCCTAAGTCAGTAACTCTGAGGAAGGAAACCAGCTTCTGGATTTAAACAATGAGCCCTTCATGAGATTTTGCTGTGGCTAAGTTGGAGAACCATTGGTCTAAGGGGTCTTATAAACTCCCTTATGCACACTCTCTTATGATTCCCTTATGATAGAAGGATTATATTCACATTTAATTAAGAAGACAGAAGACTAATGGAGTCAGAGATTTGGGATCATCCTGTGTGCATTTAAAATTGTTTTTATTGCTTCTTCAATATGGCAGGAAACAAAGAGTCCACTCCAGGTGCTCAGGATCTGGAAAGAGAACTGACCTGTGTGATGCTGAAAATGATAGTCACACTTTTGAGAGGCTCGGTTCGGAATACTGGTAAGAATGGCCCCAAATTCGCCTTGTCACTGCTCACTAAAACGTAAACTCTGTTCAGTGATCTGTGTCAATGATCAGAGGTTCTATCCAAGGAATGTCCAGCATTAATGTGCGGTTAATGTCCATTTGTGGGTTTATGTTCAGTGATCATCAGTGTTGGTAGACAACTTGCTTGATACCTTTTACTTTTCAAATTGACAAATAAGGTTGTAAAGCAAAGCTGTATCCTAACTATATGAGACCAGAGAGTATCACCCACACCCCACTTCCATGTCAAATCCATTAATATCCTGCTGCACTGACCATATACTTAGAAAAAAATCCAAATTGTAAAATATAGACAAAGAAAGCTTGTCACTTTTAAGAGACCTAGTTTGACATACTTCCAGCCTAGGACGGACTTAGTAGTTCCACTCATCCAAAACAAATTTTTTAGCTTCCTAAGATCATGCAGCTTCTGTGTTGTTTATTTTTTAAAAAATATATGCATAGAATACGTATACATATATATTATACTATGAAGCCATGCATCAACACAGTGACATCTGTGGGTTTGGTGACTTGGTGTGTCTTTATCCAAGGCCCTCAGAGATCAGCTCTACAAAATGTGAATGATAATGTTCTATGGTAGAGGGTTTCTAATATTAGAGTATAACAAAATTCCTTGGAGGTGCTGGTTGGAATAAATGCATATTCCTAGGCATTTATTTAATCAGCAGCAAGCCATGGTGGAGTTGAGGAACCCACTCTTAAAAAGATTTCCATAGAGACTCCCACATAGGGAGCACCTGGCCTGCAGTTGGCGAGCTCCTGCCTTGTAGCACTGACCTGTCAATCCACAACATGCCCCTTGGATGATCCAGTTACTTCCTAGTGGTCATTCCCCATAATCACTGCAAATATCAATCCCAGGAAAGAAAATTCTTAGAATGACTTTCTAACAAAAACATAGATAGCACCTGCTGAACTTCTTCAATCTCCCTCTTCCCAAGAGACCACCTCAGAATTAAATTCTTAACTTCAATCTTTGTTCACTTCCACTGAGGGTTTTGGCAGAGAGAGAGAGAGTGGCCATCGACCCTGGATGACAGAATCATGTGGCATAAAGAGTAAAAGTATATCTAGTTAAACTTTGTATTACTTAGATTTTTAAATTAAAAAAAAATTTCCCCCTAAAAGCAGAATTCTCACTGGAGAAAAAAGTTTTCCTTTTTTAATTCTCAGCTGTATAATTTTTCTTTCCCTTTTCTCATATTAACAGTGAGTATGGATTTTTTTTTTTAAAAAAGTTCCTAATGAGTACAAAGATACATAAAAATGTAGCAAAGCAAACTTGGATATTGGCAAGGAAAAGCTTTCCGTGTGATGGAAACAACGGTGCAGAGGCTCCTATAGGCCCAGCCCCTAATGTCTGTCTGGTCTGCAGTTGTCCTGAAGGACCACGGCATGGTGCCCTTCATCAAGATCTTCCTGGATGATGAGTGGTACCGGGGGGCCTCCCTCAGCATCCTGGAACAGCTGTCGGCCATCAACACTGAGGAGTACATGAGCATCATCGTGGGTGCCTTGTGCTCGTCCACTCAAGGGGAGCTGCAGCTGAAACTGGATCTCCTAAAGGTGAGGTTATATCCTCCTTGGGATGGGCTTTTTCGTGGCCTGGTAGCCGGTGATCCACACTGGCCTGTGCACTCACTCATTCGGTTGGTCCCTGGATTATGCAGGTAGGGTACTACCAGCTGCACCAACAACTAAATGCCATATCCTCAGGAGCCTGACACATTACCAATCTCTTTCTTATGTGCAGTCCAATCAATGACTGGGGAAAGGTGTTATCTGGGGATGGCTGTCACCTATTTGGGCATCTGATCCAGCCAGCAGTCAAAGGAACAGAAAGCACAAGATGGCCTTGTTCAGAACCAGAACTGGCACATGTTAGCTTCTGTCCAGTTTTCTTTGGGCAGAACATTAAACAGACTCCTCTTGGGCACAGAGTGCCAAGCGATGTAGTTTCAGGCCGGGCAGCTACTTCCTAGCAGCCCCATAGACTACTGAAGTGGAACCGAATCAGGTGTGCACCAGCGGCTGCCTCGTTGACTGGGCCGACGTTCAGGGAGCATCTAGCAATTACCAGGCCGACACAAAGTGCCTGGGACTCACCGTTGAGTGAGACACACCCTTGCTGTCTGGGAGCTGCCTCCCATGTTTTGGGAGTGCACACAGAAGATGTTTGAGTTGGGCAACAGAAACAAAGGGTAGCCAAAGTGAACAGTGGGGGTCCGAAGAAGTAAAACTATGGTGTCCCCTGTGGGCAACAAAGAGGAGAATGTTTTTTTTATTTCTGTAAATTTTTTAGTCATTATGCAATTATCTTCAAAACAGTTAAAGACGACAGGATCACCACAGCCATCTCTTCTGCCTTACAGCTTTTACCATTTTGTTGTTGTTTCTGCTTTTTCATTCTTTTGGTCTTTGTGGATTTATGCCTTTAAAAACAAATCTTTCTTTTGTTATATGTTGTTTAAGAGAAGAACAGAGGTAAATTCAAATATCCCCCAGGAGAGGACCTCACACAAATACATGCAACACAACCCCCTACAAAATGCAGGCTCAAGTGTTATTCGCTCACATACCACACTTAACTGGTGAATTAAAAAAAAACAAAATCAACAAGTTGCTCTGACTTCCAAAATGAAACCATGCACCTTATTTACCCATGACCACTTACAAAAACGCTTAGAGGATGGTGCTCAGTGTGTCTCACCTCCTTGCTCTCTGCAGAGCCCATGTCACACAGTGATGCCTCTGTGTCACTGTCATCACATGGTCGAATGCCTACAATGGGTGGTGTGGCCACAGCACATGAGCAGCTCCTCTAGAAGCAGCATTATGCCCATCACTATCATGTGTTTCACAGGTGACAAGAACCAAAAGAGTAATGTAATTGCAGCACCCCCAATCATTGAAGATAATTTATATGAATCAAAACAAAAAGGGACGGTAGGTGCAATTGGAAGACAGTAGAGCCTCATAATTATGTGATGTAAAAGGGTTGATGGGGTACTGTAAAGGAGAGAGTCAGGGAGATCACAAATTAGTGATAGGTGACAGCTGGGAGGGACCTTTGTGTCATGTGACACTCTTAATATTCCAGTGGAGACCTGAGAGCTTTTGATACTGAGTGGTGAAGCTGAGTTTGAACCCCAGACTAGTGATGTGAAATTTAGTGATTTTTTCCTCTTCACCATGCTGTTTGGTGCATTTTCTCCCCTCTGTGTCTGTGTTCAGCCTAACTCACATGTTTCTTACTGAGATAAGGAACCAGCAAGGCTTGGGTCGAGGCAATGAGGACTCTGTTTCTTTCCCAGCTGAGTAGTTGGGATCTTCATTTTTTTCTGACATAGCAAGTGAAACATCTACGGAGGAGAAAGTTCTGGTGTTTACTTTGCTCAGGGAGTGAGTGTTTCTGTGTTCATTGTAGAAAAGAGATCTCTGCTTCGCTAATGAAAAGTTCCTCTTATTTACTCTATAGCCCAGAGGCACCTTATTGGAGTGCCAGTCCTTGGGTAATAGGGCCAAATTTCTAAAATTAGCAATGTAAAGCCGTTATGGTGTTTTACAGATTCAATATCATCTCAGAATCACGTTATCGAGAAAGCATGTCAGGGATAAACATTGTGTAAGCTTATTTAACAAAGTCACACCCTCGGTCCTATGTGCTGTCTTCTCTCTGGGTGCCCAGCCACTGCTGAGTGGCCAGGAGGGTGCCTGGAGCCACCATTGCTCCCTCAGGACCAGGGCTGTCAGCTCATTGCTATTCCAGCAGGTGGTGGGGCAGGATGGGGCCCACCAGACTCAGCTGCCACTGAGCCACATGAGCACCTCTCCAACATTTGCTGAAATCTGATGTGGGATTTGTGTTTCCTCTAAATCATCTTGGGAACCCTTTGGAACTTTAGACACAAAGATGTAAAATTAGCTCTTTCTGGCTGAACTCCCTCTTTAGAAGTTGTGAGTGGGTGCTGACTGAAGCGCTGTGCCTAGGAAATGGGTCGAAAGTAGAATGAAATAAATCATGGAATGGGAGGACCTCGCAGGCAGCGCCCCCTGCCCTGCACAGAAGTTCCCATCTCTGCAGTGTACTCACCTCACGGTGTCGCCTTCCCTCCCTTCCCGGAGGCAGGAGGGGCAGCCAGCTGCTCGGTTAAGGATAAAATCCCTCCAGAAACACCCAGTTTAGGGCAGTTATTTCCCAAACCCCGAGGCGCTTCCAGACCAATACAGAGGCACATGTGGCTTCACCGCCTAATTCTGGCAAATGATAACTGAGTTAAAGATTAATGTAAGCAAATGAATTTCCTCTCCCTAGCAGGTGGGACCATGATTGGGTTATGCACAAATTCAGATTGATTTGCTAATATACATTTAGCTGTTCAACTCTTAGCTTAATCATGTTAGCTCACCAGTCTTCCAGCATGACACATGGAAAATTATGAGGAATAACTGATAATAGAATGTGAAATATATCCTGTTAGCCCTAACATAGTTAGCACTCCACAGCAGACATTCATTTTATAGATTCAAGCTGGAGGAATACTAACTCAGGAATGATGACACGTTAACAGAGTTAAAGAGGAGAAAATGGGCTTCACATTGGCCTTTCTTAAAACGTGCCAACCTCGCCTGATTACTTTGACTTCAGCTGATTAAATTTACTCCCTTCTGCAGACTCACAGCCTTGGTGGTGGTATGATCACGTAAAAATTGAGTGACAGTAATGGAGACGCTTCTCTTCAGCCCCCAGTCCCTGACAGACTGTTTCTTGGAGTAACCTCATATTTATTTCCCTTTATGATAGAAATGTTTCTCTTTAGTTGCTATGAAATTAAGCCTTTGTAATTGGATTTTGAACTCTTTACTTTATGATGGTACAAATATGAAATTAATCCCATCCAAGGAATAATAGAGCAGTCTAAGTTCTACTGAGATTAACCCTATTTTAGATAATGACTCTGAATTTAATAAATCAAACAAAGCAACAATGAAGGAGAACCATACCTTTCTCCCTTCCTCCTCCTAACAGCGGGAGAAAAGCGCCATCTAGGAATTACAGGGAATAGACATTTCTGAGAGACACAGACCAAAAGGAGAACTGTTGTTGGGTGCTTCTCTTTTTAAAATATCTGCTCTCAACACCCTTTGAATGATGGCATCCTTTTGAGCAATAATAGCTGGTGTCAAACTGGACAAAAGTGGAAGGTGGTTTCTTGAGGGAAGAAGAGGTTTTAGTGGCCATTTACTGTTTAGACGATTGCATATAATCTGATGTTTTATTTTTTTTACTCATTTTCCTAGTTTGTAATTTGTTCTGTCATATGATAAACAGAAGTGTTTTGTTTTTTTTTCTATTCCATTTGTCTCCAACAACTTCCTACGGTTTAGGAGCCATTGAAAGTACTCACATAAATTTGGATGATCCTAGAGTGCAAGATTTCCTGATGTCTTTGTGATTTACCATATTTTTCATTCCATGAGACACACCTGACCATAAGATGCACCTAGGGTTTTAAGGAGGAAAATAAGAAAAAAAAATATTCTGAACCAAATGGTGTGTTAAAATATTTAATAAAATATACCACAATAGTATTTCAACAATGTAAACTCAACAGCAGCATTAACAACCACTAGCACTGTTACTAACAAATGAGAAGAGATGTTAATGTTCAATTTCTCTTCTAGTTGTCCGGGAACTTCAGCAGCTAAAAACAAAAAGGACATTCGCTCTATAAGATATACGGAATTTTCCCTCCACTTTTTAGGGAAAAGTGTGTCTTATGGAGTGAAAAATACGGTATTTCTTTTCAGGGATCAAGTCACATGACCAGGCACAGGAGGTCAGGTTTAGAGATGCAATGCATACTGGAACACACACCAACTTCAGGCTTTCCTGTGAGTTGTCAGTGGCAGGAAGAAAGCACCCCCATACACATGTTGAGGTTAGAGGGAGCTTTTAACTCGGACAAAGAAATACTGTAGTTAGGAGTGAGTTTCTCCCCCAAGGTCGGCACAGACACAGCATACTGTCCATAGCCTCTCCTGGCCCCAGTGTCCACAGTGTGGGCGGTAGGGCAGGCAGCCCTGTTGATGCTGCACAGAGAGGCCAAGCACAGTCTGACAGCTCTGTGCTGCTGTGCCACAGCTACCATACTCACCGAGCATCACCAGTCTGGAGAACCTGCTCCAACAATTTACATGCCAAGTCTGAATCTGCATTAGCCTGGTGAACAACATTTGCCCCACTCTGGTGACTTCGTGAGACCCTGATCACCCAACTTGCATACTGTCTGTGACTCTTTCAGAGGCAGAGCCTATGGGCAGCCAGAAGATGGTGGCAGCCCTCAAGGTGCTCTATACCTTTTTCTGGATAGTCCCAGGCCAGATACTGTTGGCAAATGGCCTCGGTTCACAGTGTGGCATCTCCCATAGATATCTACGCCCAGCACAAAGAGCTACCAATCATGGATTGCTTTTACCAGGTAACCTTGGTCCTGTTACAGGCAGCAACTGACCTTGGCCTGCATCAGAGACCCTCCCAAGAGGCCTCAGAACCACCATACCACTTCAGAACAAAACAAGCACCACCAGATTATACCCAAAGGCTGGTCTCAGTAGGCACCAAAACTGGCTGGGGTAACTCCCACTCAGTGGAGTCAGCCCTTACAGCACCTTATGCTGTGGTTGTGGCTGATCCTCATAGCTGCTCAGCCTGGAAGTCAGTCCCAGCCACTGACATGCCAACATCAATAAAGGTTCAATTGCAACAGGAGGACATATACAACATACAGAAGGGACACTCTTGGAGTACACAGATCAGGTGTTCAGAGAGACTGCACCATAGGGTCCACAGATTATCTTCTACATAAAGCCACCCAGCAAAGACTGGGAGACATAGCAGAACTACCTAATACAGAGAAGCAAATAAAAAAAGGCAGCCAAAATGAGGAGAAAAAGAAACATGTCTAAAATAAAAAAATACAAGGAAATTCCAGAAAAAGAACTAAACAAAATGTATGCTAGCAATCTACCAGATACAGTTTCAAAACAACAGTTATGAGGATATATAATACAAGAAAATTAGTGAGAACTTCAACAAAAAGATAGTAAACATAAAAAAATGACACAGAAACCATAAAAAAACCCAGTCATAAATGAAGAATACAATAACTGAAATGAATAATACACTAAAAGGAATCAGTTGCAGATAAGATGAAGCACAGGATTAAATTAATAATTTGAAAAACAAGATAGCAGAAATGTTTAACCCATCAGAACAGCAAAAAGAAAAAAAATGAGAATAGTTTAAAGGACCTCTGGGATAATATCAAGCACAACAACAGCTGCATCACAGAGGTACCAGAGGGAGAAGAGAGAGAGAGCAAGGGATTGAGAACCCATTGGAAGAAAGAGTGACTAAAAACTTCCCTAACCTGGTGAAAGAAATAGACATACAAGTCCAGGAAGTGTAGACTCCCAAACAATATGAACCCAAAGAAGCCCACACCAAGACACAAATAAAATGGCAAAGATTAAAGACAAAGAGAGAATCTTAAAAGCATCAAGGAATAGGCAGTTAGTTCCCTACAAGGGAGCTCCCATAAAATTGTCAGTTAATTGCTCAGCAGAAACTTTTCAGGCCAGAAGGGAGTGGCACAAAATATTCAAAGTAATGTAAAGCAAGAACTTACAAACAAGACAACTCTACTCAGCAAGGCTATCATTTTGAATGGAAGGAGAAAGTATCCCAGACAAGTAAAAGCTAAAGGAGTTTGTCACCACCAAAACAGTATTACAAGAAATGTTAAAGGAACTTCTTTAAGAATTAACAGAAGAAAAATGTACATACACATGCACAATAAACTGGCAATAACAATATTCCTATCAATAATCACTTTAAGAGGGAAAAAGATGGCAGCGGAGTAGGTTGGATGCACAGATGTCCAGCTCTCACCACCAAACTGGAATACAAATCAATTTAGGAAAAATCAGCATGAAAAACCAACTCTGAACTGCAAGAACAGCTCTCAAAAACCAAGGAGAAAAGAAGAAGCCATAACAATCCTGGTAGGGAGCGCCTGAATATCCCCTGCTTACAGGAACAGAGGGGGGGGGTGAGGCTGAGAGCCCAGAGGGGATCTCACACAAGGGAAAAGGGCAGAAACTACTGCTCACAGCCACTTGCCTGGCGACCAGGGAGCGAGGTGTGTTGAAAAGACCAGCTTATCTCCCAAGTGGAAAGGACAGGGAGAGGCACAGACTGTGAGGGGCTAAGGAATGCAAGAAACAAACTAAAAAAGCTGACTCATTCGTGCTGGAGGCGGCCATAGCTGGGGGAGGGACTGAACCTTTCACAAAACAGAGCTGAAGTGCTTCCAGATCAGAGATCTCTGGACATCTATCCAGCTCCAATCAGCACAACAAGACACAGCTGAAAACAAGAAGTGGAGAGAAGGGGCAGTAACTCAGGTCTCCATGGAGATCTGAGAAACACCTCCCCCTACTGAAGCTGAGAAAACACCCTGCCCCCAGTGAGATTAGCTGGCTAAAGAGGCCTTCAGAGTCTCAGGTTACACCCATCGCATTCCTGGATACAGTTTCAAGGAAGCCCCCTGCTGAGATCAGTAAACAAGACTATCACCTGTTAAGAAAACAAACAAATCAAGACTTCAAAGCTGCCCAAATCTGAAAGTGGATTACAGATAACAGCTGATACCAACCCAAGAAAACCTAGAAATAACACAACTGAAAACTGGAGGCAGACAACACCAAGCCTAGACTCAACCAACTCTACAAATAAAACACCCCAAAACAGATGATGAGAAGACAAAGAAGTGCAATCCAAATGAAACCACAAGAGACACCTTCAAGAGATGAACTAAGTAATATGGAAATAATCAAAATTCCAGATGCAGAGTTCAAAATAATGATTGTAAGGATGCTTAGGGATCTTAGAACAACAATGGATGGTCATTATGAACACCTAAATAAAGAAATAGCAAGTATAAAAAAGAATCAGTCGGAGATGACAAATACAATATCAGAAATAAAGACCAATATGGAAAGAATTAAAAACAGGATAGATAGAGCAGAGGATCAAATCAGCGAGTTAGAGGACAACTGGAATGAAGGCATGAAAGCAGAGAAGAAAAGAGAAAAGAGACTCAAAAACTCAGAGGAAACTCTTAGAGAGCTCTGTGACAACATGAAGAGAAATAACATCCACATCATAGGGGTTCCTGAAGAAGAAAAAAAAAGAACAAGGGATAGAGACTTTGTTCAATCATATCATAGCTGAAAACTTCCCTAAACTAATGCAAGAGAAACTCTTACAAGTCCAAGAAGCACAGAGGACTCCATTAAAGAGAAACCCAAAGAAACCTACACCAAGACACATCATAATTAAAATACCAAAGCTAAGCGATAAAGAGAAAATATTAAAAGCTGCAAGAGAAAAAAAGTTATCACCTACAAAGGAGCCCTCATAAGGATGACATCCAACTTCTCAACAGAAACACTTGAGGCCAGAAGGAAATGGCAAGAAATATTCAAAGTAATGCAGAACAAGAACCTACAACCAAGACTACTTTATCCAGCAAGGCTACTGTTTAAAATAAAAGGAGAAATAAAAAGCTTCCCAGACAAAAAACAACTCAAGGAATTCATTACAACCAAACCAATGCTGCAGGAAATGTTAAGGGGCCTGTTGTAAACAGATCAAAGTGGGAAAAGAATATAGCAAAAAAGGAATACACCTTTAAAGAAGAAAATGGCAATAAACAACTACATATCAATAATAACCTTAAATGTAAATGGATTAAATGATCCAATCAAAAGACATAGGGTAGCTGCATGGATAAGAAAACAGGACCCATACATATGTTGTCTACAAGAGACACACCTTAGAACAAAAGACACACATATATTGAAGGTAAAAGGATGGAAAAAAAACATTTCATGCAAACAGAAATGAAAAAAAAGCTGGGGTAGCAATACTTATATCAGACAAATTGGACTTTAAAACAAAGGATATAGTAAGAGATAAAGAAGGCCACTACATAATGATAAAGGCAGTAATCCAACAGGAAGATATAACCATTATAAATATCTATGCACCTAATATAGGAGCACCCAAATATATAAAGCAGACTTTGATGGATTTAAAGGGCGAGATCAACAGCAATACTATAATAGTAGGTGATTTCAATACCCCACTAACATCACTAGATAGATCCTCAAGAAAGAAAATTAACAAAGAAACAGCAGACTTATTGGAAACACTAGATCAACTCGATTTAATAGATATCTTCAGAACCTTTCACCCTAAAGCAGCAGAATATACATTCTTTTCAAGTGCTCATGGTACATTCTCTAGGATAGACCACATGTTAGGGCACAAAAGTGCTCTCAACAAATTTAAGAAGACTGAAATCGTATCAAGCACTTTCTCCGATCACAACGGCATGAAACTAGAAATGAATCACAACAGAAAAGCTCAAAAATTCTCAAACACATGGAAACTAAATAGCAGGTTGTTAAATAATGAATGGATTAAGAATGAGATCAAAGAAGAAATAAAAAAATTCCTAGAAACGAATGACAATGAGCATACAACAACTCAAAATTTATGGGACACAGCGAAAGCAGTGCTGAGAGGGAAGTTCATAGCACTACAGGCACACTTTCAGAAGCTAGAAAAAGCTCAAATAAACAACTTACCCCTGCATCTAAAAGAATTAGAAAAAGAACAGCAAATAAAGCCCAAATGTAGTAGAAGGAAGGAAATAATAAAGATCAGAGCAGAAATAAATGACATAGAGGCTAAAGAAAGAATACAGAGGATCAATAAAACTAGGAGCTGGTTCTTTGAAAAGGTAAACAAGATTGATGAACCTTTAACTAGACTCACCAAGAAAAAGAGAGAGAGGACTCAAATAAATAAAATTAGAAATGAGAGAGGAGAGATAACAACTGACACAACAGAAATACAAAATATTGTAAGAAAATACTATGAAGAACTGTATGCCAAAAAAACTAGACAACCTAGATGAAATGGACAAATTCCTTGAAACATACAATCTTCCAAAAATCAATCTGGAAGAATCAGAAAACCTAAAGAGACCGATTACAACAAATGAGATCGAAACAGTTATCAAAAAACTCCCAACAAAGAAAAGTCAGGGCTCGATGGCTTCACAATGGAATTCTACCAAATATTCAAAGAAGAACTAACTCCTATCCTTCTTAAACTATTTCAAAAAATTCAAGAGGAAGGAAGACTTCCAAGCGTCTTTTATGAGGTGAGCATAATTCTGATTTCAAAACCAGGCAAAGACAACACAAAGAAAGAAAATTATAGGCCAATATCTCTGATGAATATAGATCCTAAAATCCTCAACAAAATATTAGCAAACCGGATCCAATAGTATATGGAGAAAATCATACACCATGATCAAGTGGGATTTATTCTGGGGAGGCAAGGCTGGTACAATATTCGTAAATCAATCAATGTGATTCATCACATAAACAAAAAGAAGGAGAAAACCATATGATAATTTCAATAGATGCAGAAAAAGCATTTGATAAAATCCAGCACCCATTCATGATCAAAACTCGCAGCAAAGTGGGAATACAGGGAACATACCTCAACATGATAAAGGCCATCTATGACAAACCCACAGCCAACATCATACTCAATGGGCAAAAATTAAAAGCAATCCCCTTAAGATCAGGAACAAGGCAGGGGTGCCCCCTTTCACCACTCTTATTTAACATAGTCCTGGAAGTCCTAGCCACAGCAATTAGACAAGAAGAAGAAATAAAAGGCATTCAGGTTGGAAAAGAAGAAGTAAAACTATCATTATTTGCAGATGATATGATATTGTATATAGAAAACCCTAAAGTCTCAGTCAAAATGCTACTGGACCTGATAAATGAATTCAGCAAAGTGGCAGGATATAAAATCAATACTCAGAAATCAGAGGCATTTTTATACACCAACAATGAACAGTCAGAAAGAGAAATTAAGAAAACAATCCCCTTCACAATTACAACCAAAAAAAATAAAGTACCTAGGAATAAACTTAACCAAGGAAACTAAAGACTTGTACTCGGAAAATTACAAAGCATTGATAAAAGAAATCAAGGAAGATGCAAACAAGTGGAAGCATATAACGTGCTCATGGTTAGGAAGAATAAACATCATTAAAATGTTTATATTACCCAAAGCAATCTATAAATTCAATGCAATACTGATTAAAATACCAATGACATACTTCAAAGATATAGACCACATATTCCAAAAATTTATATGGAACCAAATGAGAACACGAATAGCCTCGGCAATCTTAAAAAAGAAGAATAAAGTGGGAGGTATCACACTTCCTGATATCAGGTTATACTACAAGGCCATTGTACTCAAAACAGCCTGGTACTGGCATAAGAACAGGCATATAGATCAATGGAACAGAACAGAGAACCCAGAAATAAACCCACAGTTCTATGGACAACTGATATTTGACAAAGGAGGTAAGGAAATACAATGGAATAAAGACAGCCTCTTTAACAAATGGTGTTGGGAAAATTGGACAGCTACCTGCAAAAAAATGAAACTAGATCACCAGCTTACACCACTCACAAAAATAAAGTCAAAATGGATAAAAGACTTAAATGTAGGCTGTGAAACCATAAGCATCTTAGAAGAAAACATAGGCAGTAAGCTCTCGGATATCTCTCAGAGCAATATATTTGCTGATTTATCTCCACGGGAAGTGAAATAAAAGACAGGATAAACAAATGGGTCTATATCAAACTAAAAAGCTTTTGCACAGCTAAAGACAAAAAAAAAAAACAGGATAAAAAGACAAACTACACAATGGGAGAACATATTTGACAATACGTCTGATAAGGGGTTAATAACCAAAATTTATAAAGAACTTGTAAATCTCAACACCAGGGAGACAAACAATCCAATCCAAAAATGGGCAAAAGAGAAGAATAGACACTTCTCCAAAGAGGACATACAGATGGCCAATAGGCATATGAAAAAATGCTCAGCATCACTAATCATTAGAGAAATGCAAATTAAAACCACAATGAGATATCACCTCACACCAGTCAGAATGGCGCTCATCAACAAAACAACACAGAATAAGTGCTGGTGAGGATGTGGAGAAAAGGGAACCCTCCTGCACTGCTGGTGGGAATGCAGACTGGTGCAGCTACTGTGTAAAACAGTATGGAGATTCCTCAAAAAACTGAAAATCAAACTGCCTTTTGACTCAGCTATCTCACTTTTAGGAATATACCCCAAGGACACCATAGAATGGCTCCAAGAGGAGAAATGCACCCCCATGTTTATGGCAGCATTGTTCACAATAGCAAAGATCTGGAAACAGCCCAAGTGTCTGTCAGAGGACGAGTGGATTAAAAAGCTTTGGTACATATATACTATGGAATACTACTCAGCCATAAGAAATGATGACATCGGATCATTTACAATAACATGGATGGACCTTGATAACATTATACGGAGTGAAATGAGGATATCAGAAAAAAAACTAAGAAGTATATGAATCCATACATAGAAGGGACATAAAAATGAGACTCAGAGACATGAACAAGAATGTGATGGAAACAGGGGTGGGGGTGGGGGAGGGGGAATGGGGTGAAGAAGGAGAGAGGGGTTGGGGGAGGGGAGGGGCACAAAGAAAACCAGATAGAAGGTGACAGAAGACAATTTAGCTTTGGGGGAAGGGTATACAGCACAATCAAATGTCAAAATAATCTATAGATGTTTTCTCTCAACATATGTACCCTGATTTATCAATGTCACTGCATTAAATTTAATAAATAAATTAAAAAAATAATCACTTTAAGTGTAAATGGGTTAAATTTTCTAATTATAAGACATAGCACAACAGAATGGATAAGAAAATGAGATTGATGCTCTACAAGACACTCACTTCAGATAGACACACACACTGAAAGTAAAAGGATGAAAAAAGATAGTTCATGTAAATGGCGGAAAGAAAAAGCAATACTTATAGCAGACAAAACAGACTTTAAAGCAAAGGCCATAATAAGAGCCAAAGGACCTTTCATAATGATAGAGGAATCAACCCAACAAGAGGATATAATACTTATAAATAATCATGTTTATATGTAGAAGCACTTACATATATAAAGCAAATATTGATGAACATAATGGGAGAGATAGACAGTAATATAGTCATCGTAGGGGACTTTAACACCTCTTTGACATCAATTGATAGATTTTCCAGACAAAGAATCAATAAGGAAACAGTGGCTTTAAATGACACAATAAACCAGGTAAATTTAATTGATATTTTTAGACCATTTCATCCCACAGCTGTAGAATATACGTTCTTTTCAAATACACACAGGACATTTTCTAAGCTATACAACATATTAGGCTAAAAACACAAGTTTCAATAATTTTAAGAAGATTGTAATCATATCAAGCATCTTCTTTGACCACAATGGTATGACACCAGAAATCAATTATAAGAAAAACTGAACACACAAACAAATGAAAGCTAAATAACATGTTACTAAACAATAAATGGGTTAACAATGAGATCAAGGAAGATATGAAAGATATCTTGTGACAAATGAAAGTAAAAACACATTGACTCCAAATCCAGGCAACCCAGAAAAAGCAGTCTTAAGAGGGAAGTTTATAGTAATACAGGCCTACCTCAAGAAGCAAGAAAAATCTCAAATACACAATCTCACAGAATACCTTTTCTTTTCTTTTTCTTTTTCTTTTTTTTTTTTTGTATTTTTCTGAAGCTGGAAACGGGGAGAGACAGTCAGACAGACTCCTGCATGTGCCCGACCAGGATCCACCCAGCACGCCCACCAGAGGCAATGCTCTGCCCACCAGGGGGCGATGCTCTGCCCCTCCGGGGCATCGCTCTGCCACAACCAGAGCCACTCTAGCGCCTGGGGCAGAGGCCAAGGAGCCATCTCCAGCGCCCAGGCCATCTTTGCTCCAATGGAGCCTTGGCTGTGGGAGGGGAAGAGAGAGACAGAGAGGAAGGAGGGGGGGTGGAGAAGCAAATGGGCGCTTCTCCTATGAACCCTGGCCGGGAATTGAACCCAGGTCCCCCGCATGCCAGGCCGATGCTCTACCACTGAGCCAACCGGCCAGGGCCAGAATACCTTTTCTTGTAGTCTTCATGTCACCCGCATTTGGAGAGCTAAGCTAGACATGCTGAGGACCTAGCCTGGTTTAGTAATAATTAGATTTGTCAAAGAAGATGATGTCTTTGGTCTTGCTCTTTGCTGAAGTTGATCTAATTTAGTTCTCTAAATTACCTTCTGTTGTGAATTTCAATAGGCCATGTGTACAGCTTTCTCTCTTTTTTTTTATTGATTTCAATTTATTGTGTTTACATAGATTTTAGTGTTGCCCGAATGCATCCCCCCTCTCCTGTATTCCCATCAACATCCCCCTTGCCCCCGTCCCCATATTGCCCTCCCCCCTTCCCTTCAGGTTTATCTCATCCTATCATCACCCTTTCCCTCTGTTCTCTTTCCCTCTGGTCCTTTTGATCCCGCCTCTGTCTCAATTCCTTTGCTCAGTTCACTTTGTTAATTGGATTTCTGAAATGAGTGAGGTCATATGATATTTTTCTTTCTCTGCCTGGCTTATTTCACTTAACGTAATAGTTTTTAGGAACATTCATGTTGTCGCAAAAGGTAAGAATTCCTTCTTTTTCATGGCCATTGTGTATATGTACCACTGCTTTTTAATCCACTTGTCCACTGACAATCACTTGGGCTGTTTGCAGATTTTCGTTATTGTGAACAATGCTTCCATAAACATGGGAGTGCATTTCTCCTTTTGAATCAGTGCTATGGTGTTCTTGGGGTATATTCCTAAAAGTGGGATGGCTGAGTCAAAAGGCAGTTCTATTTTTAATTTTTTGAGAAATCCCCATCCTGTTTTCTACAGTGGTTTCACCAGTCTGCATTCCCACTAGCAGTGCAGGAGGGTTCCCTTTTCTCCACATCCTTGCCAGCACTTATTCTGTGTTGTTTTGTTGATGAGAGTCATTCTGATTGGTGTGAGGTGGTATCTCATTGTGGTTTTAATTTGCATTTCTCTAATGATTAGTGATGCTGAGCATTTTTTCATATGCCTATTGGCCATCTGTATGTCCTCTTTGGAGAAGTGTCTATTCTTCTCTTTTGCCCATTTTTGGATTGGATTGTTTGTCTCCCTGGTGTTGAGATTTACAAGTTCTTTATAAATTTTGGTTATTAACCCCTTATCAGACGTATTGTCAAATATGTTCTCCCATTGTGTAGTTTGTCTTTTTATTCTGTTTTTTTTTTGTCTTTAGCTGTGCAAAAGCTTTTTAGTTTGATATAGTCCCATTTGTTTATCCTGTCTTTTATTTCACTTCCCGTGGAGATAAATCAGCAAATATATTGCTCTGAGAGATATCCGAGAGCTTACTGCCTATGTTTTCTTCTAAGATGCTTATGGTTTCACGGCCTACATTTAAGTCTTTTATCCATTTTGACTTTATTTTTGTGAGTGGTGTAAGCTGGTGATCTAGTTTCATTTTTTTGCAGGTAGCTGTCCAATTTTCCCAACACCATTTGTTAAAGAGGCTGTCTTTATTCCATTGTATTTCCTTACCTCCTTTGTCAAATATCAGTTGTCCATAGAACTGAGGGTTTATTTCTGGGTTCTCTGTTCTGTTCCATTGATCTATATGCCTGTTCTTATGCCAGTACCAAGTTGTTTTGAGTACAATGGACTTGTAGTATAATTTGATATCAGGAAGTGTGATACCTCCCACTTCATTCTTCCTTTTCAAGATTGCTGAGGCTATTCGTGTTCTTTTTCGGTTCCATATAATTTTTTGAAATATGTGTTCTATTTCTTTGAAGCATATCATTGGTATTTTCATTGGTATTGCATTAAATTTATAAATTACTTAGGGTAATATAGAAATTTTAATGATGTTTGTTTATTCTTTCTATTCATGCACATGGTATATGCCTCCACTTGTTTGTATCTTCCTTGATTTCTTTTATCAATGTTTTATCATTTTCCACATACAAGTTTTTAATCTTGGTTAAATTTACTCCTAGGTACTTTATTTTTTTGGTTGTAATAGTGAAGGGGATTGTTTCCTTAATTTCTCTTTCTGACAGTTCAGTGTTGGTGTATAAAAATGCCTCTGATTTCTGAGTATTAATTTTATATCCTGCCAATTTGCTGAATTTATTTATCAGATTCAGTAGTTTTTTGACTGAGATTTTAGGGCTTTCTATATACAGTATCATATCATCAGCAAATAATGATAGTTTTACTTATTCTTTTTTAATTTGAATGCCTTTTATTTCTTCTTCTTGTCTAATTGCTGTGGCTAGGACTTTCAGGACTATGTTGAATAAGAGTGGTGAAAGGGGGCACCCCTGCCTTGTTCCTGATCTTAAGGGGATTGCTTTTAATTTTTGCCAATTGACTATTTTGTTGGTTGTGGGTTTGTCATAGATGGCCTTTATCATGTTGAGGTATGTTCCTTGTATTCTCACTTTGCTGAGAGTTTTGATCGTCAATGGGTGCTAGATTTTATCAAATGCTTTTTCTCATCTATTGATATTATCATGTGATTTTTATTCTTTTTTTTTTGTTTATGTGATGAATCACATTGATTTGCAAATATTGTACCAGCCTTGCCTCCCCAGAATAAATCCCACTTGATCATGATGTGTGATTTTTTTCAAATATTGCAGGATCCAGTTTGCTAATATTTGTTGAGGATTTTAGCATCTATATTCATCAGGGATATTGGCCTATAGTTTTCTTTCTTTGTAGTAGTGTCTTTACCTGGTTTTGGAAGTAGAATTATGCTTGTTTCATAAAAGGAGTTTGGGAGTCTTCCTTCCTCTTGAATTTTTTTGAAATAGCTTGAGAAGAATAGGAGTTAGTTCTTCTTTGACTATTTGGTAGAATTCACCTGTGAAGCCATCTGGCCCAGGGCTTTTGTTTGTTGGGAGTTTTTTGGTAACTATTTTGATCTCATTTGTTGTAATTGGTCTGTTTAGGTTTTCTGATTCTTTCAGATTGATTTTTGAAAGATTATATGGTTCAAGAAATTTGTCCATTTCACTTAGGTTGTCTGATTTTATGGCATACAGTTCTGCATAGTATTTTCTTAAAATTCTTTGTATTTCTGTTGTGTCAGTTGTTATTTCTCCACTCTCATTTCTGATTTTATTTATTTGATTCCTCTCTCTCTTTTTCTTTTTTGGTGAGTCTGGTTAAAGGTTTATTGATCTTGTTTACCTTTTCAAAGAACCAGCTCTTGGTTTTATTCATCCTCTGTATTGTTTTTTTAGCTGTTATGTCATTTATTTCTGCTCTGTTCCTTATTATTTTCTTCCTTCTACTACCTCTGGGCTTTACTTGCTGTTCTTTATCTAGTTTTTTTAGATGCAGGGTTAATTGTTTTTTTTTTTGTTGTTTTTTTTTATTATTTTTTTATATATAAATAAATTTTTATTTTAATGGGGTGACATCAATAAATCAGGGTACATACATTCAAAGAAAACATTTCCAGGTTATCTTGTCATTTAGTTATGTTGCATACCCATCACCCAAAGAGAGATCGTCCTCTGCCACCCTCCATCCAGTTCTCTCTGTACCCCTCCCCCTCCCCTCCCCCTCTCCCTCCTTCCCTCCCCCCACCCCCCATCGCCACCACACTCCTGTTCATGCCTCTCAGTCTCGCTTTTATGTCCCACTAATGTATGGAATCCTGCAGTTCCTGTTTTTTTCTGATTCACTTATTTCACTCCGCACAATGCTACCAAAACTCAACCATTCTGCTATAAGTGATCCAATGTCACCATTTCTCCTAGCTGAATAATATACCATGGTGTATATGTGCCCCATCTTCTTCATCTAGTCCTCTATTTTTTTTACAGTGATTAAAAGCCTTTAAGCAAACTCTTGGCCAATACAGCAAGAATCCATAAATGAGTAGTGTCCTTAACATATTCCCCAAGTCCAAGTTGGCCCCCTCACCATGCCAAATCCCTGAAAAATGCAACCCAACCACAGTTCAGTCTGTTAGGAGCTGTCACAGGGAGCAGGAGTCCAGGAAAGTTCCCCACAGGAAAAGTCCGTATGGCACTGGAATTGTTGTCACCATTCTATACTTTGCAGCTCATGTCCAAGTCCCAATGACCGCTGCTTCTAGCTGGTAATGATTCAGGTAGACTGGAAAAAGCCATTTGCAGCATGCGTGGATATGGAGCTTCTGTTCTCCTCTGCCTGGAGAGTTGAGACCAGGTTGCTTTTCCCTGGAGCTCTGTGACTGTGGCCTGGTAAAGAGAACCTTGGGATACACTAAGCTGGGTGGCAAAGGTAAATTCATAATACAAGTTGGCAAAAGGAGGAAAGAGAGCTCTAAATTAAGAGTAGGTCCCAGCCTGAAATATGAGTGGGGCATTGAGGTAGGAGGAATAAAGGAAACACTATATATTAAGCAAAGCAGCAGAAAATAGGACTATCAACACCCACAACAGAGATCTTTGAGGGAAGAATAAAGAACCTGACTATTCAGGCAAAAATAGTTAAGTGGCCCTTGTGCAAATGAGATCAGTTTACCTGCTTCTTGGAAGAAATACCCTAGGCTCGTCCACAGTGTCGTAGATGGGGTCGACGGCCCTGGGCACCTTCAGCCTTCAGTGGCAAACCCCAGCATTCTGGCAAGGTTAGGTCATAGGTGGCTGGAGCAGGCCTGGAAGAGGACTGAACCCTCCCTTAGAGGATGCGAGGGGGAAGCCCACCTTCTCAGTGTCCCTGTTTCCTCACAGCTAGAGGTGTGTAAGCCTGGCAGGCTTTAGCTCAATGACCTTCCTTTCCACTATTGAAGCAGGACCCAGATGGCATCCTATGAGCACCCCTTTGGGGTGCTGGAGCCTTTATAGGGTGTATCCTAAAAGCTGGTAGTTCCCCCTGATCTCTATTGGGCTTTTTCTGCCTCTAGGTATCTTAAAAGCCATTCTCAGAAGATCTCGCTGAGGGGTTTGAGGATCCCCATCCGCCTATATAAATCTTTTTCCATATATCTGGAGCTATTTGGAAAAAAGACAGAACAGTGTTATTAGCTAGATCTAATAAAGAAGGTAGATTTGGTGTCTCCTGTTCATCAGCTTTCAAAAGAAATGTAAATTTTTTTTTAAGTAAAAAGCATGATATGGTAGAACCCGTCGGAGTCATTGGCCTGGTGTGCAGGAATTCCCGGGTTCGATTCCCGGCCAGAGCACACAGGAGAAGCGCCCATCTACCTCTCCACCCTCCCCCTCTCCCCCCCTCCCGGTCCCTCTCCTCCCGCCCACAGCCAAGCTCCACGGAGCAAATCCACCCTGGGCACTAAGGATGGCCCCATGGCTCCTGCCCTAGTTGCTTAGAATGACTCCGGTTGTAACAGAGCAACATCCCAGATGGGCAGAGCATTCCCCCTGGTAGGGCATGCCAGGTGGATCCCAGTCAGGCGCATGCAGGAGTCTGTCCTGCTTGCCTCCCCATCCCCATCCTCAGAAAATACAAAAAAATAAATAATAAAAGAAAAATACAAAAAAAATACAAAAAAAAAAAGGGGGGGGGCATTCCTTGTGCTAAAGCACCAGGAAGCATGGAGTGAGCTTGAGTATGTCCTATGAAACATGGAGCTCTATGTTTACATATAAGTCTTGAAGAAGGAGGAACTGCTGAAATAGTTTGTCAGCATTTGTCCCTAGACAGCAGTCTTTATAGTGGGAACACCATGACGTAAATATTTGCTGTCTGTCTATAGATTAAGGGGGGAATATGGCAATGCTGAAAAGCCATGATCTTTGTTGCCCCTTCCCCTCACCCCCGCCAACCCCTCCTCTCCTCCCCCCACCCTGTAACCCCAACACTGTTGTTCATGTCTCTGGTCTCATCTTTATGTCCCACCTATGTGTGGAAAACATATAGTTCATTAGTTTTTTTCTGATTTACTTCTTTCACTCAGTATAATGTTATCAAGGCCCATCATGTTGTTGTAAAAGATCCTATGTCATCATTTCTTATTGGCTGAGTAGTATTCCATAGTATATATATACCAAAGCTTTTTAATCCACTCATCTCTGATGGACACTTGGGCTGTTTCAAATCTTTGCTATTGTGAACAATGCTGCCATAAACCATGGGGGTGCAATTCATTCTTTCAAACAGTGCTATGGTTGTTCTTGGGGTATCTATTCCTAACAGTGGTATAGCTGGGTCAAAAGGCCGTTCGATTTTTATTTTCTTGAGGTATCTCCATACTGTTTTCCACAGTGGCTGCACCAGTCTGCATTCCACCAGCAGTGCAGGAGGGTTCCCTTTCTCCACATCCTCGCCAGCACTTATTCTGTGTTGTTTTATTGATGAGCGCCATTCTGACCTGGTGTGAGGTGATATCTCATTGTGGTTTTAATTTGCATTTCTCTAATCATTAATGAATGTTGAACATTTTTTCATATGCCTATTGGCCATCTGTGTGTCCTCTTTGGAGAAATGTCTATCATTCTTTTGCCCATTTTGGATTGGATTGTTTGTCTTTCCTGGTATTAAGTTTTACAAGTTTCTTTATAATATTTTGGTTATTAACCTCTTATCAGACGCTATGTCAAATATATTCTCCATTGTGTAGTTTGTCTTTTTATTCTGTTCTTATTGTCTTTAGCTGTGCAGAAGCTTTTTAGTTTGATAAGTCCCATTTGTTTATCCTGTCTTTTATTTCACTTGCCTGTGGAGACAAATCAGCAAATATATTGCTGCGAGAGATGTCAGAGAGCTTACTGCCTATGTTTTCTTCTAAAATGCTTATGGTTTCATGGCTTACATTCAAGTCTTTTATCCATTTTGACTTTATTTTTGTGAGTGGTGTAATTGGTGGTCTAGTTTTATTTTTTTGCAGGTAGCTGTCCAGTTTTCCCAACACCATTTGTTGAAGAGGCTGTCTTTACTCCATTGTATTGTCTTACCTCCTTTGTCAAATATCAGTTCTCCATAGAGCTGTGGGTTTATTTCTGAGTTCTCTGTTCTGTTCCATTGATCTATGTGCCTGTTCTTATGCCAGTACCATGCTGTTTTGAGTACAATGGCCTTATAATATAACTTGATATCTGGAAGTGTGATACCTCCCGCTTTTTTCTTTCTTTTCAGGATTGCTGAGGCTATTCGTGTTCTTTTTTGGTTCCATATAAATTTTTGGAATATGTGTTCTATGTCTTTGAAGTAAGTCATTGGTATTTTCATTGGTATTGCATTGAATTTATAAATTGCTTTGGGTAATATAGACATTTTAATGATGTTTATTCTTCCTAACCATGAGCACGGTATATGCCTCCACTTATTCGTATCTTCCCTGATTTCTTTTATCAATGTTTTATAATTTTCTGAGTACAAGTCTTTAATCTCCTTGGTTAGATTTATTCCTAGGTACTTTATTTTTTTGGTTGCAATGGTAAAGGGGATTGATTCCCTGATTTCTCTTTCTGACAGTTCATTATTAGTGTATAAAAATGCCTCTGATTTCTGAGTATTGATTTATATCCTGCCCCTTGCCAAATTCTTTTATCAGGTCTAGTAGTTTTTTGACTGAAACTTTAGGGTTTTCTATATACAATATCATGTCATCTGCAAATAATGATAGTTTTACTTCTTCTTTTCCAATTTGGATGCCTTTTATTTCTTTTTCTTGTCTGATTGCTGTGGCGAGGACTTCCAGAACTATGTTGAATAAGAGTGGTGAAAGGGGGCAACCCTGCCTTGTTCCTGATCTTAAGGGGATAGCTTTTAATTTTTGCCCATTGAGTATTATGTTGGCTATGGGTTTGTCATAGATGGCCTTTATCATGTTGAGGTATGTTCCCTGTATTCCACTTTGCTGAGAGTTTTGATCATGAATGGGTGCTGGACTTTATCAAATGCTTTTTCTGCATCTATTGAAATTATCATGTGGTTTTTCTCCTTTCTTTTGTTTATGTGATGAATCACATTGATTGATTTGCGAATATTGTACCAGCCTTGCCTCCCAAGAATAAATCCTACTTGATCATGGTGTATGATTTTTTCCATATATTGCTGGATCCGGTTTGCTAATATTTTATTGAGGATTTTTGCCTCTAAGTTCATCAGGGATATTGGCCTATAATTTTCTTTTTTTGTGTTGTCTTTGCCTGGTTTTGGAATCAGAATTATGCTCGCCTCATAAAAGGAGTTTGGAAGTCTTCCTTCCTCTTGAATTTTTTGAAATAGCTTGAGAATGATAGGAGTTAGTTCTTCTTTGAATATTTGGTAGAATTCACTTGTGAAGCCATCAGGCCCAGGACTTTTCTTTTTTGGGAGTTTTTTGATAGCTGTTTCAATCTCTTTTGTTGTAATTGGTCTGTTTAGGTTTTCTGATTCTTTCAGATTGATTTTTGGAAGATTATATGATTCAAGGAATTTGTCCATTTCATCTAGGTTGTCTAGTTTTTTGGCGTACAGTTCTTCATAGTATTTTCTTACAATATTTTGTATTTCTGTTGTGTCAGTTGTTATTTCTCCACTCTCGTTTCTAATTTTATTTATTTGAGTCCTCTCTCTTTTTTTCTTGGTGAGTCTTATTAAAGGTTCATTGATCTTGTTTACCTTTTCAAAGAACCAGCTCCTGGTTTCATTGATCCTCTGTATTGTTTCTTTAGCCTCTATGTCACTTATTTCTGCTCTGATCTTTATTATTTCCTTCCTTCTACTAGCTCTGGGCTTTACTTGCTGTTTTTTTTCTAGTTCTTTTAGATGCAGGGTTAAGTTGTTAATTTGAGCTTTTTCTAGCTTCTTGAGGTATGCCTGTAATGCTATAAACTTCCTTCTCAGGACTGCTTTTGCTGTGTCCCATAAATTTTGAGTTGATGTATGCTCATTATCGTTTGTTTCTAGGAATTTTTTAATTTCTTCTTTGATCTCAATGTTAACCCATTCATTGTTTAATAACGTGCTATTTAGTTTCCAAGTGTTTGAATATTTTTCAATTTTTCTATTGTGGTTGATTTCTAGTTTAATGCCATTGTGATCAGAGAAAGTGTTCGATATGATTTCAATCTTCTTAAATTTGTTGAGCCCACTTTTGTGCCCTAACATGTGGTCTATTCTAGAGAATGTCCCATGAGCGCTTGAAAAGAATGTATATTCTGCTCTTTTAGGGTGAAAGGTTCTGAAGATATCTATTAAATCGAGTTCATCTAATATGTCCTTTAAGTCTGCTGTTTCTTTGTTAATTTTCTTTCTTGAGGACCTATTTAATGATGTTAATGGGGTATTGAAATCTCCTACTATTTAAATAGTTGCTGTTGATCCTCGCCCTTTAAGTCTATCAAAGTCTGCTTTATTATTTAGGTGCTCCTATATTAGGTGCGTAGATATTTATAATGGTTATATCTTCTTTTGTATTGCTCCCTTATCAGAGTCTGTAGTGATCTTCTTTATCTCTAACTATGGTCTTTGTTCTAAAGTCCATTTTGTCTGAGTATAAGTATTGCTACCCAGCTTTTTTTTCATTTCCACTTTGCGTGAAATATTTTTTTCCATCCTTTTATTCTTCAGTCTGTGAGCATCTTTTGATTTAAGGTGTGTCTCTTTGTAGACAGCTATGTATGGGTCCTGTTTATCTTATCCACGCAGCTACCCTATGTCCTCTTGATTGGATCATTTAATCCATTAACATTTAAGGTTATTACTGGATATGTAATTGTTTATTGCCATTTTTTTTCTTTAAAACTGTTTTTCTCTTTTGCTATATTCTTTTTTTCCTTTGATCTGTTTACAACAGGTCCCCTTAGCATTTCTTGCAGCCTTGGTTTGGTTGTAGTGAAATCCTTTAGGTTTTTTTTGTCTAGTAAAGCTTTTTATTTCTCCTTCAATTTTTAAATGATAGCCTTGCTGGATAATGTAGTCTGGTTGTAGGTTCTTGTTCTGCATTACTTTGAATATTTCTTGCCATTCCCCTTCTGGCTCAAGTGTTTCTGTTGAGAAGTCAGAACGCTCACCTTATGGGGGCTCCTTTGTAGGTGATTGTCTTTTTTTCTCTAGCAGGGCTTTTAATAATTTTCTCTTTATCATTTAGCTTTGGTAATTTAATTATGATGAGTGTCTTGGTGTTGGTTTCATTGGATTTCTCCTTAATGGAGTTCTCTGTGCTTCCTGAAATGTGAATATTTTCCTGCCTTAATCTGGGGGAAGTTTTCCGCTATAATATGTTTAGAACAAAGTCTCTATCCCTTGTTCTTTCTCTTCTTCTTCAGGAACCCCTATGAGCGAGATGTTATTTCTCTTCATGTTGTCACAGAGCTCTCTTAGAGTTTCCTCAGACTTTTTGAGTCTCTTTTCTTTTTTCTGCTCTGCTTCCATACCTTTATTTATTGTGTCCTCTAACTCACTGATTCGATTCTCTGCTTCATCCATCCTGCTTTTAATTCCTTCCATTGTATTCTTTATTTCAGATATTGTATTTGTCATTTCTGTCTGATTCTTTTTTATTATTTCAATGTCCTTTTTTTTATTTGTTATCTCTTTATTTAGGTTTTCGTAATGGCCATCTATGGTGGTTCTAATATCTTTGAGCATCCTAACAATCGTTATTTTAAACTCTGCATCTGGTTAATTTGGTTATATCTGATTCCACTTAGGTCCTTTTCTGGGGATTTCTCTTGGTTTATTTGTGTTGTATTTCTCTGCCTCCGCATTTTCTCTTCACGAGAGTGGCTGTGATCACGTGCTCGGGTGCACAAGGGTTGGTGGCCTTGGCCTTTGCCCCGCCCCTGTGTGTGATGTTATGCTCGGTCCTGAGGGCACTGGCGAGCACCTTTGCTCAGCTGCGGGTCTCCGTCTGTTTCCGAGCTTTCGCCCTGCCTTTGCAGGATGATCCCACTCAAGGAACAGCTGCTAGCCTTGGCTCTACCACCAGGAAAGGCTGCGTGCCCAAGCTCAGCTTCGTAGCGGAACTCCGCCTCTTCTGGGCTTTTGCTCCACCCCCCGCGGGAGGAACCTGCTACCCAGTCAGACCGCAAGCCTGGGTTGCACAGGTGGGGCAGGGATGTGCTCCTCTGCCCTTGCTCCAGGGCCTGGTTTCTACCCTTCTGGGTTTTCCCGCCCTTCTCCCGGAGGCTGGATTACAGGCTGCCAGCAGCTGAGCTTAGCCGCTTTTGCACGCCCCCTTCTCCCTAGCCGGGCAAGATTGAGCTCACACCTGAGCCCACTGGTGGCCAGCCGGCTTCCGCCCCTGCCAGCAGAACCGCGCTTTTGTCTCCTGCTGCCGCCCGCTCTCCGGTGCGCCCTTAGCCGTGTGGGTGGGGGCGTTGCAGCTCGGACCCTAAGACTCACTACCGTAGACCCGAAAGCTCCCTCCTTCTATGCGACTCTGCTCTGAATGCCGTGGGGGAGCTTGTTTGGCTGCTCTCCTGCTTCCCTTTTCTGGTATTGCTGTTTCCGGGGGAAATATTCATTTCAGCTTTGGGGAGTGACTCGTCCCAGGGGTTAGAGTGGCTATCTCCCAAAAATGTTTCTCCCTATGCCTCCTAGATTGCACTCTCTTCCTGTTACTGTGGTTCTCTCCCCTCTCCCTCCATCTCCAGGAGCCCCGTGTGAGTGTTTGTGAGAGAGATGTTCTGCGTGGTCCCTTTAAGAAGGATCCTGGGTCTGAGAAATCAGACTCTCTCACAAACAGTATCCTGACTTGTTTCAAGCTAAATACTGTCCTTATGCTTCTTCTGGGCTCTGGGGCTGCAGGCTGGGGCTTTGTTCCTGGGGCTCAGGGCCCTTTCCCCTCTGCTAAACTCACTTCCCGCCACGCGAGTCTCTCCCTGCTGCCGTTCGCTCCGAGAAGCTGGGCAGCCCTCTCCGCGTTTCCGCTTTTCCTACCAGTCTCTGGGTGGCTTCTTCAGCGTTCCTGGGTTGAAGAGTCCTTTTAGTTTAGTCCAAAGTTGGTTTTTCCAGTTGATAGTTCATAAAATTAGTTTGTAATCCACATTGGTTCTGGGAGGTAGATGCTGGTACGTTCGCCTACTCCAGCGCCATCTTGTCTCTCCGCAGGGTTAATTGTTTATTTGAGCTTTTTCTAGCTTCTTAAGGTGTGCCTTTAATGCTATGAACTTTCCTCTCACTACTGCTTTTACTGTGTCCCATTAATTTTGAGCTGTTTTATGCTCATTATCATTCGTTTCTAGGATTTTTAAAATTTCTTCTTTGATCTCATTGTTAACTCATTTGTTATTTAATAACCTGCTATTTAGTTTCCAAGTGTTTGAGTATTTTTCAGTTTTTCTGTTGTGATTGATTTTGAGTTTCATACCATTGTGATCAGAAAAGATGCTTGATATGATTTCAATCTTCTTAAATTTGTTGAGACCCCTTTTGTGCCCTAACATGTGGTCTATCCTAGAGAATGTACCATGAGCACTTGAAAAGAATGTATATTCTTCAGCTTTAGGGTGTAAGGTTCTAAAGATATTTATTAAGTCCAGTTGATCTAGTGTGTTCTTTAAGTCTGCTGTTTCTTTGTTAATTTTCTTTCTTGAAGATCTATCTAGTGATGTTAGTGGGGTATTGAAATCTCCTACTATAATAGTATTGCTATTGATCTCACTCTTTATAACCATCAATGTCAGTTTTATATATTTAGGTGCTCCTATATTAGGTGCATAGATATTTATAATGGTTATATCTTCCTGTTGGATTGTTCCCTTTATCATTATGTAGTGACTTTCTTTATCTCTTACTATAGACTTTGTTTTAAAGTCTATTTTTTCAGATATGAGTATTGCTACTCCCGCTTTTTTTTTCATTTCCATTTGCATGAAGAATTTTTTTCAACCTTTTACTTTCAGTCTATATGTATCTTTTGTTTAGAGGTGGGTCTCTTGTAGACAGCATATGTAGGGGTCTTATTTTCTTATCTATGCAGCTACCCTATGTCTTTTGATTGGAGCATTTAATCCATTTACATTTAATGTTATTATTGATATATAATTGTTTGTTGCCATTTTATTATTTAAAGTTGTATTTCTCTTTTGCTATATTCTTTCCCCCCCCCCCTTTGATCTGTTTACAACAGGCCCCTTAACATTTCTTGCAGCATTGGTTTGGTTATCATGAATTCCTTGTGTTTTTTGTTTTGTTTTGATTTTTGTTTTTGCCTGGGAAGCTTTTTATTTCTCCTTCAATTTTAAACAATAGCATTGCTAGATAAAGAAGTCTCGGTTTTAGGCTCTTGTTCTGCATTACTTTAAATATTTCTTGCAATTCCCTTCTGGCCTCAAGTGTTTCTGTTGAGAAGTCAGATGTCATCCTTTTGGGGGCTCCTCTGTAGGTAATAGACTGCTTTTCTCTTACAGCTTTTAGTATTCTTTCTTTATCTCTTAGCTTTGATATTTTAATTATGATGTATCTTGGTGTAGATTTCTTTGGGTTTCTCTTTAATGGAATTCTCTGTGCTTCTTGAACCTGTGTGACTTTTTCCTGCATCAATTTAGGGAAGTTTTTGGTTATGATTTCTTTGAACAAAGTCTCTATCCCTTATTCTTTCTCTTCTTCAGGAACCCTTATGATGTGGATGTTATTTCTCTTCATGTTGTTACAGATCTCTCTTAGAGTTTCCTCATTCTTTTTGAGACTCTTCTTTTTGTTGATTTGCTTCCATGCCTTCATTTGTTTTGTCCTCTAACTCACTGATTTGATCCTCAGCTTCATTCATCCTGCTTTTAGTTCCTTTCATTGTGGCCTTCATTTCTGATATTGTATTTGTCATTTCTGACTTATTCTTTTTTATTATTTCAATGTCCTTTTTTATACTTGCTATCTCTTTATTTAGGTGCTCATTATGTCCATCTGTTGCTGTTCTAAGATCTTTGAGCATCCTAACAATCATTATTTTAAACTCTGCATTTGGTAATTTGTTTATATCTGACTCATTCAAGTCCTTTTCTGGAGATTTCTCTTGATTCATTTGGGTTACATTTCTCTGACTTCCCATTTTGTCTGTGTATGAGAAGGATGTGGCCACAGGAGTCCAATGGGTGTATCCTCTGTGTTCCCTAGGTATGTCTGCAGGCCCACCACCTCCTTTGCCTCTGCCTTGGGTTATTTGGGTATGGGCATTGCTGGCACTGAACCCGCTATGGCAGTCTCTGTGGTTTCCGCCTCTCCTGCATGGGAGAGGCTGTTTTTACATGCCCAGGCTATAAGCCCTGGCCAGCCTTGGTCTTTGCCTTGCCCTCTGGGTGTGGCTACATGCCGCACCAGGGCCATAAGCTTTGGCACCACAGCCTGGGCTGTGCACCTATGCTCAGCCAAGGGTCTCTGCCATTTCTCCAGCTTTCACCACGCCCCCCCATGGGTGGGACTGCAGTCAGATTGCTCTTGCTCCTCCAGTCCGCAGCTGTGGGTCAGACCACTTTTTTGCACTCCTGGCCAGGCAGTACTGAGCTCTTGCCGGGCCTCAGTCATGGCCAGCCCGGCCTCTGCCCCCACTGACTGGTCTACAGTTCCGCTTCCCACTGCTGCCCACCCTCTGGCTAGCACTCAGCAGTGTGGATGGGGGTGCTGCAGCTCAGACCCTAGCACTCAATATTATATTCCTGATGGCTCCCTCCTTCTAAGTAACTCTTTGCTCTGAGTGCTGCAGGAGAGGTTTTGTTTGGCTGGTGTCCTGTTTCCCTTTGCTGGTTTTGCTAGTTCCAGGAGAAATATTCACTTCAGATTTGGGGAGTGACTCAGCCCAGGGGTTAGGATAGCTGTGCCTCAAAGTGTTTCTGCCTGTGCCTCCTAAATTATACTCTCTTCCTGCTACTTCAGTCCTCTGATCTCTCCCCATTCCCCAGAGTCCCAGTTGAGTGGTTGTGAAAGAGGTTTTCTGCATGGTCCCTTTAAGAAGAATCCTGGGTCTGAGAAATCTGTCTCTTTCTAACAAACAGTATTCTGGCTTGTTTTACAGCTAAATTCTGTCTGTAAGCCTCTTCTAGGCTCTGGGGCTGCAGGCTGGGGCTTTGTTCCTGGGGCCCAGGACCATCCCCTCTCTGCTAAACTCACTTCCCACCATGCGAGTCCCTCCAGGCTGCTGTTTGCTCTGGGGAGCTGGGCAGCCCTCTCAGCATTTCTGCTTTTTCTACCAGTCTCAGTGTGGCTTCTTCATTGATCCTTGGTTAAAGAGTCCTCTTAGTTTAGTCCAAAGTTGATGGTTTTTAAAATTAAGTTGTAATCCACTTTGGTTCTGGGAGCTGGAAGTTGGTACATCCGCTTACTTCATCACCATCTTGCCCTCCCCCCTGTATAGCTTTCTTTTTAGATTGTTTTTCTTTCCATCTAGAACTCATTGTGGTCATTGCATTGAGGGGCATTTTTGTCTTTAAATTTTATTTTTTTAAATTTATTTTTCAAGTACAGTTTACATATAATGTTATTTTGTGTTAGTTTCAGGTGTATGGCATAGTGGTTAGATAATCCTATAGTTTACAAAATGTTTCCCCTGGCATTTCCAGTACTCACTTAGCACCATACATAGTCATTACAATATTACCGACTATATTTCCTGCTTAACATTCCATGACTATTTTGTACCTACTTATTTGCACTTCTTATCCCTTTGCCTTTTTCACCCACTATCCCAATCGCCACCCCTAAGGCAATTGTCAATCCGCTGTCTCTATCCAAGAGTCTGTTTCTATTTTGTTTGTTCATTTATTTTGTTCTTTAGATTTCACATATAAATGACGTAAATTTGGTGTTTGTCTTTCTCTGATTTATTTTACTTAGTAGACTACACTCTATGTCCATTCATGTTGTTGTGAATGATAAAATTTTATTGCTTTATGGCTGATTAATATTCCATTGTATATATAATATGTACCACACATAGCTTTTTTTATCCACTTGTCTGATAATGGGCACTTTGGTTGCTTTCATATCTTGGCTATTCTAAATAACACTACAATAAAATAGGGGTACATATATCCTTTCAAATGAGTGTTTTGGGTTTCTTAGGATATATACCCAGAAGTGGAATTGCTGGGTCATAAGGCAATTCCATTTTTAATTTATTGAGATAACTCTCCATACTGCTTTCTACAGTGGATGTACCATCTGCTTTACCACCAACAGGGCACAAGGTTTCACTTTTCTCCACCCTTGCCAACACTTGTTGTTTGTTGATTTGTTGATAATAGTCATTCTGGCAGGTGTGAGGTAATACCTAATTTGATTTTAATTTGCATTTCTCCAATGATTAATGACGTTGAACATCTTTTTATATGTCCACTGGCTATCTGTATGTTCTCTTTGGAGAAGTGTCTATCCAGATCCTTGGCCCATTGTTTAATTGAATTGTCAGAGGTTTTTTTGGTGTTGAGTTTTATAAGTTCTTTATAAATTTGGATATTAACCCCTTTTTAGATGTATAGTGGCTAATAAGTTCTCCTAAGGTTGTCTTTTCATGTTGTTGATGTTTTTCTTTGCTGTGCAAAAACTTCTTAGTTTAATGTAGTCCTATTTGCTTATTTTTTATTTGTCTTTAAACCATTTTGAGTTTATTCTTGTTACAGTATAAAAAGATGGACTAATTTAACTATTTGCATGTATCTACCCAATTTCCCAATGCCTTTTATTGAATAGATTGTGTTTTTCACATTTTATGTTCTTGCCTCCTTTGTCATATATTAATTGACTATATAAATGTAGGTTGACTTCTGGATCTTTCTTCTGTTTCATTTATCTGTATGCCTGTTTTTATACCAGTATCATGCTGTTTTTATTACTGTGGCCTTGTAATATAGCTTGGCCTCAGGTAGTGTGATATTTCCGACTTTGTTCTTTCTCAAGATTGCTGAAGCTATTTGGGATCTTTTGTTGTTCCACATACATTTTTGGAATATTTTTTCTACTTCTATGGAAAAAACCATTGGTATATTGATAGGAATTGCATTGCATCTATAGATTGCTTTGGGAGTGTGGACATTTTAATGATGTTAATTCTTTCTATTCATGAGCATAATATATACTTTCATTTATTTGTATCTTCTTCAATTTCTTTCTTCAGTGTTCTATAATTTTTTGAGTACAGGTCTTTTACTTCTTTGGTTAAATTTATTCTCAGGTGTTTTATTTTTTTTGATGCAATAGTAAATGGGATAATTTTTCTTTTTGATAGTTCATTATTGCTGTATAAAAATGCAATTGATTTATAGATATTTATTTTATATCCTACTACTTTGCTGCATTCATTTATCAGTTCTAGTATGTTTTTGGTGGACTCTTTGGAGTTCTCTCTATATAATATCATGTCATCTGCACATAATAACAGTTTTACTTCTTTCTTTTTAGTTTTAAAGCCTTTTATTTATTCTTCTTTTCTGATTGCTATGCTTAGACCTTCTAGTAATATGCTGAATAATAGTGATGAAGGTGGGCATCCTTGTCCTTTTCCTGATATTAAAAAAAATGCTATAATTTTTCCCCATTGAGTATGATGTTGGCTGCCGGCTTGTCACATATGGCATTTATTATGTTGAAGTCTGTTCCCTCTATTCCCACTTTGGTGAGAGAATTTACCATAAATAAATCCTGACTTTTGTCAAATGTTTTTTCTCTGATATATTGATTTTATTTGATGTTTATTCTTCATTTTGTTTATATGGTGTATCATGTTCATTGATTTGCAAGTATGATACCAAGCTTGCATACCAGGAATAAATCTCACTGGATCACATTGCATTATCTTTTTAATGTATTGCTGGATTTGGTTTGCTAATATTTTGTTGAGGATTTTAGCATCTATGTTCACCAGGGATATTGGCCTGTAATTTTCTTTTCCTGTAGTGTCTTTATCGGGTTTTGAAATTAGGATAATGCTGGCCTTGTAAAATGAGGTTGGGAGTCTTCCCTTCTCTTAACTTTTTTGGAATCATTTAAGAAGATAGTCCTTCTTTGACTATTTAGTAAAACTTACCTGTGAAGCCATCTGGTCCAGGACTTTTGTTTGTTGAATATATTTTGATTACTATTTGATTTCACTGGCTGTAAGCAGTCTGTTCAGATTTTCTCATTTTTCCTCATTGAGTTTAGGAAGATTCTATGTTTTTAGAAATTTATTCTTTTCTTTCATATTTCCCAGTTGTTTGGCATACAGTTGTTCATAATATCTAATAAGTAATCTAATCTTATACCTAAAGGAGCTAAAAAAGAAAAACAAAAATGTCCAAGGTAATTAGAAGGACGAAAATAATAAAGGTCAGAGCAGAAATAAACAAAAGAGTTTAAAAACCAATACAAAAGAACAATGAAACCAAGAGCTGCTTCTTTGAAAAGTTAAACAAAATTGATAAATCTTTAACCAGACTCATCAAAAAAAAAAAAAAAGAGAGAGAGAGAGAAAGACCCAAATTAATAAAATAAAAAATGAAAGAGGGGAAGTAACAACCAACACCAAAGAAGTAGAGAAGAATATAAGAAAATACTATGAACAATGATATGCCAACTCATTGAACAACCTGGAAGACATGGATAAATTTCTGGAAACATAGACTCTTCCAAGACTGAATCAAGAAGAAACAGAAAATCTGAACAGACATATAATAACTAGAGTTAGACTGTATCATCCCCTGGAAGAAGACAGTGGTTACTGCCTAGTCCTTCATATATATATAATATAGAATATAGAATATAGAATATAGAATAGATATATATATATCCTCCATCATTCTGGCAGTCCAGAAAGCCTGTTACCTGAAGTCTATTACACAACTCTGACTTCATCTCTCCTTAGTGAATGGTCCCTGATGCTGAGTTTCTTTCAAAGAACAAAATAACAATTCCATTTCTCCACTTGTCTTCCTGAGCTCTGGTGAATAATCATTGATCTAACTACCAGAAGTGATGTATTTTTTTTCTTCTATCACTAGGAAATAAAGATTTGTTAACTCATATTGGTTAGGATGAAGGTTTCTCCTTTACTCCATATTATTATTTGTCCATTTTGAACACAATAGTAGATGTTGTTCTTTTATAGATTTTCCTAGTTACTATAATCTTTGTCTTGTTTTGTTTTCTTATTTTTTCAAAATGTCATTAATGAAGCAGTGGGAACCCTTTCAGCAGATCTTTGGTCATCATGTCTTATCATCTCTGAGAGTCCCCACCTGGGTGCATTCACCTAATTCTGGCCCTATGTTCTCCTGCCCAAATGGATTGTCTTCCCACCAAATGGCTCAGGTTTCTTATAGAGAATGTAACATGAGAGAACAAAATCTGGGTGTTAAGGGCACACGTTATATTTTTTCAGACAAACACTAGTGTTAGGTCAGGATTACTAGCATTTTAGGGATAGTGCTGAACAATTACCTTTATGCCCCTAAAGTACATGACTTCATAGTTACCTGTAATTTTACTGAGTCTCTTTTGACGTTCTCTAGTAAGAGTTTTGATCTCATTTCTTCTCTCCTTTTAAAAAATCTGACCCACAGGTTTTCTCTTTGTTAACTTTCATCATTATGCTTTTGACTGCCATCCTAAAATATGCATTTAAGAGACTACATCCCTTCCTCCCTCACAAGCTGGGAATTTATATTTTTCTCTTTGAACCTTATTTCAGGCATCCTGGAGTTGACTCTAAAATGTCTCCCACATGTCACTAGAGAATTAAATACCCTAAAGTACAAGACAATTCCAATCTCCCTCCAGAGACTACTAACTAAATCACATGGAATGACCACCTTTTAGGAAACATGTAGAAGATGCCTGGGTCCCATGCAATGTCTGTGAAGAGTAAATAACTAAATATCAAAAGCTAGAGGCTTTAAAATGTAGTAATTAGGCATGAAGCTTTAGCACAGAATGAGAACTTCTTAAATTCAGTCCTTCCTTCCAAAACACTTATTAAATACCTAGGTGTATACCATGCAGTGGGATCAATGAATGACACATTGTAAGTGCTCCATAAATGTTTGATTTTAGAAGGAATTAAAAGTTTGGCTGTGCAGTGAAAAATCTCAGCAATCTGGAGAAGGTAGGTTCTACTGTGTGTGCTGTAACAGCCTCAATGTCAGCGTGGTCTCTTCTATGTGCCACACCTATGGGTCTCCTTCCATTGAAGGTTTCTCCTCTCGACCTTGTTTCCCTCATATGCTCACATCAGATTTTACATAGGTTCATTTTACTATCATTTGCCATTTAACAGCAGTACCCATACCTGCACAGGGAGAGATTAATAAGTTACCTTATATAGACTTCACTGTGAGCCTTCTTTGCAATGGGAGAGATGGACCATTTCATTTGTTTAATTAATACTTAGTAAGTGTGCACTAGGCTGCATGGCAGTGGGTAAGCCTGGTTGCATGGTTCTCAGTTTGCTGGAGGGCTGAGACAGGGGGCTGTGTGAGCACTCAGCCTAGGATTAGCATGTACTAGGGGTCAGGGCAAGCTTTCTGAGGGAGAAGCACGTCAGTCAAGATGCAGGACAGTGAATTAATCCTATTAATGAGCACATTCTTTAAAAGTAGCCATTTGAAAGAAGGTTCTAAAGGGAAACCTACAACTAACATTAAGAGGTAGCTGCCCATTTCTGTACTGTGGAGCAGGAAAGGGGCCCTCCAGTGCTTTGGCAAGAATATGCGGGAGCTCAGGGTTATAGATCTGCCTCTTAGACTTCACTCATTTTTATTTTGTTGGTGTTTTAGTCTCTACTCCGGATCCTGGAGACACCCAAAGGCCGTGCTGCTTTCAGAATCTCCAGTGGGTTCAATGGGATATTGTCCCTGTTGTCTGACCTGGAGGGCTTTCTCCAGGAGCCCCCACTGCCGCTGTGGGAAGCGGTGTCCCCCAGCCAGACCCTGGACCTGGTCCTGCACACCCTCTGTGTCGTGTCTGCGGCGTTGCATCTGGACCCAGTCAATGCTGCCTTCTTCAGGAGGAATGGGCTCTATGAGAAGCTGGCTGAGGACCTTTGCTTGCTGGGCTGTTTTGGGGCCCTGGAGGAAGAAGGAGCCCCTCCGCACCTGTGGGACAATGCAAAGGTTCGGCCATTTTCTAATTTACTGAGTGTGGCCTTTTCCTCAGTCAGTCCATTACCACCCAAAATACAGAGCTGCCTCCAGATCCTCAGCTTTCTGGACAGCATGGCCAGTGGCACCCTCCACCTGCACAGTGACCTGAAGGAGGCCCCGGGAGCTGGGGTGGAAGCAGCTGTGAACGCTCCGAAGGGAGAAGCGAGCAGTTACCACCAAGGCAACTTCGAGCAGTGGCTGGACCTGGAGGAGAGGTAAGGCCTTGCTGGCTGCTTCCATGATTGGGCCACTGGTATAGCTGTTTCCTGTTTCCTACCCAAACATCCTGCAGGTATAGTGGATGTAAAACTCAGGTCACAAGCTGGGTGTGCATGACTTTCTTCTCTCTACATCAAGCTAACTCTGACTCCAAGCTCTTCTATCACAGGAGCTGACAAAAAACCAATCTGAGTCAGTTCAGAGTTGGGGATGCTGTTGGGTCCCCTAAGAACTAGGGAAGCTTAGTAATCTTGGAAACTGGGTGCAGAACTCTGAAAGGTTCCCTTTCTCCGGTGGCATCTTTGCTTCTCCTGGGAGCTGTGGTGCCTGTGCCCAGCCTCCTTTGTGTGCTGGCAGCCTTTGCCTTGTCCTGTCTGCCCGTCAGGGCACAGCCAGGGGATGGTGAGGTCCTTTGACTTACAAGATGCCAACCACAGATTCTTCCCAATCATGAGCCTCTCCCTGTTTTTACTTGCTGTTGCCACTTCCCCTGGTGAGGACAGTCACTCACCAGACCTCTGTGAGCTGAGCTCAGAACCCTGAAGTCACTTTCTGCTTTCATTCCTGTGGTTCAGACTCTTAGTGGAGCAAGGGTGTGCAAAGAAACCCCTTCCTCCCTCCACAGACTCTTCTGCCTCCCACCACTTTCTGGGTCATCTTGCCTGAACATCACAGGGCACCTTTCTGAAAGATATTACACATTTTTAACCAAAAAAAGCTCCTGCTGGCCAGGCTTTAAATATTGGCAGGGGGATGGATATTAGACCTTCAATTACTGTGATTGTTCTTGTTTCACTGGTTAATCTGGTGAATTAATTGGTCTTCCAACCTTGCATTCCTGAACAATTTGCTCATAAAATAATTATTTCTGTATTTGATTTTTTTTTTTTTGTGAGAGGAGGGGAGATAGTGAGACAGACACCTGCATGTGCCCTGACTGCAATCCACCCAACAAACCTGTCTGGGGCCAATGCTCAAGTACCAAGCTATTTTTAGTGCCTGAGGCTGATGTGTTCCAAAGGAGCAATCCTCAGAGCCCAGGGCTATGCTCAAACAATCAAGCCACTGGCTGTGGGAGGGGAAGAGAAGGTGGAGAGGAAGAGGAAAGAAGCATATATAGTAGCTTCTCCTGTGTGCCCTAACCAGGAATTGAACCCGGGACGTCCATATGCTAGGCTGACACTCTATCCACTGAGCCAGTGGCCAGGGCCAATTTGATAATTTTTAAAAATAATTTTTGTTTATGAGAACATTAGGCTTTTCACTCTCTTTTCTTGACTATCAAATTTATAATAGCCTCATAGCCTCACTGGGCAGTGCTCCGTCCCTTCTCTTAGCTATGCGATAGAACTTGCTGGCAAAATCTCGTGTGCTAGATGTTTTCTTGTGAGGAGATACAGTCTTGTGAGAATAGAATTCTGTTCTTGAATCATTCTTGGTAAGTTGTTTTTTCAAGTTTATTTTCCAATTTTATTTAAATTTTAATTTATTGGCATGAAGTTATTTTGTAATATCCTTTACTTCTTATTCCTAAAATGATGGTGTGTGTCTCCTCGCTGCCTCCCAGCACCTTGGCATTCTTGACAGAGGTGTATTTATTAGTGTGTCTTATAAACCAACTTTCAGCATTTTCTGTCATGAATGCATAAATTTTCTGTCTTTTTTGGGTCCTTATTATTTCCTTCTACTTTCTTTGAGTTTATGTATTCTGGTAATATTTTTCTTAATTTAATTAATTAGGAGATTAATTGTCAGTACTTTTAAAATATATACATTTCCCTATACCTACTAATTTAGCTGTATCCCACAAGTTTTATATGGTATTTTCAATATAACTTAGTACTAAATATTTCCTAATTTCCCATATGACTTACAGTTTTATTCTTGAACCTTTTTTTGAATTGCAAATTTCCAAAGTTATAGAGTATTTTTGGTCATCTTTTTATTATTGACTTGTAATTTTATCATTATGAGAGAAGATGGACTTACGTTGCTCATTTTTCGAAATGAGTTGAGTTTGACTTGGTGCTCAAATGTGGTAAATTTTCATAAATATTTTGTGTATGCTTAAACAAATACATATTTTCCACTTCTTAAGCTTATTGTTCTATTTGTGTATTTTAGATCAAATTTGTCAACTGTCTTGTTCAAATTTTAAGATTCCTTTTTTAAAGTTTGTTTAGAAATTAAATGTAATGGAGTGCCATTGCTGCACAGGAACATCAGGTTCAGATGCACATCTCCATAGCCTTCGAACTGTTCACCACCGTGTGTTCATCGCCCAGTCAAGTCATCGTCTGTCACAGTATATTTGCCAAAATTTCTTAATATTTTGGCATATCAGTTACTAAGATAGGTTAAATATATATCTTTCATTATAATGATAGATTTGTCCATTTCTGTTAATTTTTGCCTTATACATATCTGAGGCTGTTAGAATCACACATATTTATAGTTTTTACATCATCTACTGGAATAAAAAAATTTATCATTATATATTGACCTTTATCTTCAATAGTATATTATATCATAACAATTAGGTCTAATAATAATAATAGGTCTATACCAGCTTACTTTTGGTTAGCACATACCTGGAATTTTTAAATTATTTTGTTTTAAGTTTGCTGTGTCTTTATGCTTTTGGTGTTTCTCTTATACACAATCAGTAAAGAGCTATCTTTTTTTAAGTGAGAGGAGGAAAAATAGTGAGATAGACTCCCGCATGCACCCCAACTGGCATCCACATGGTAACTTTGGAGCTAATGCTTAAATCAACTGAGCTATTTTTAGTGCCTGAGGTAGATGCACTGGGACCAACTGAGCTATCCTCAGTGCATAGGCCAGTGCTTGAACCAATCAAGCCACTGGCTGTGAGAGAGAATGAGGGAAAGAAGGTAGAGGGGGTGGAGGGAGGAAAAGCAGATGGTCACTTCTTCTGTGTGCCCTGACTAGGAATGGAACCGGGGACATCCACACATTGGGCCAATGCTAAACCACTGAACCAAGTGGCTAAGGCCAGCCATTTAGGTTTTGAATTTTTAATTTTGATGATCATATTTTACATTTCTAGATAATGTTTGGTTCTTTCTCAAGTGAAGTTTATTATTTTATAGCTCTTTTCTTGCTTATATTTTTCTCTCTTTTATTTCTTCCAACATATGAACCATAACTATTTTTTTCTATGTCTTTTGAGAATCTGATAGTATAATCTATTGTTTCTGTGCCTGTCACTGAGGGTTCTTTATTTCTGTGATCTATGACTTTTGACTGTGGTTCTTGCTCCAAGACTTTTCTTTTCCTGGTTTGCATGCAGCCCATCCTTTCTGCAGACATAACAATAAATGTGGTGAGGCTGTACCTAACTGTTGCAAGTGAAACCTTGGTCAGATTCCAGGCTATTCTCTTCTTACTTTGTCTCTGGGGAGAATTCTCTTTCTGAGGTTCCCTAATCTGTCTATTCTGGTGTGGGGTGGAGGGGACGATCCCTGATGAGGCCTCTGCCCTGGCCAGCTGGATATAGCAGGTGAACTTGGGACCTCATCATTGAACCTTTTTCAACTTGTTCTACCAGCTCCCAGAGGGCAGAGAAGTATTTGTCAAGAAGACTTAGCAAGTGGGACTGGGTGGTGGAAAGCAGTGGTCATTTGTTGACTGACTCCAGGGTCTGAGTACTAACCACTTATTTTCATTGACTTTCCTCTCAAATCCAAGAATATATATATTACTAATAAAGAAACCGAGGCTGAGAAGGGATAACATGACCAAAGATCACACATTTAGTAAGTGATAGATCCAGACTTTGAACACAGGTTTACCTATCAAAGCCTGTGTGTGTGTGAGTGTGTGTGTGTGTGAGTGAGTGAGTGTGTGTGTGTGTGTGTGTTCTTCCTGCATTTTCCAGATACTCTCACAATAGTGGTGACTTGGCCAAATATTTTGACACAGTAATTTAAAGCCTGGTTTCTAATGTATAGATGACATCAGCCTGATCTTCACAAATGATTTCTGTGTCAGAAATCATCCTGGTTTCACAATGAAGATTTTGAAAAGTATATGAGTCAGATTTTATAAATAGGGCTTTTTAATGTTCTCATTAAAGGAAATGTGTCACCCTAACGCTTAGAGAAGTGAAATTTGGCCTGTCCTGAGAGTGGGGTAAAGGGCAGGGCAGTGGGCTGGGAACGAGGGCATGGTGCTCCGCTCCGTCCTGCGCCAACACTTGGGTCAGCCAGCTTCCCACTGGTCTCTGAGGAGCAGAGTTGGGGCACAGTTCCCTTCTCTTCACATTCGTGCTGATGGTGCTGCTTCCTGGGTGTAGAGCTGAGACCTAGAGACAGCAGGGGTCAGAGAAACAATGGGCCCCCTAGGGCTGTGTACTTCCCAAACTTTGAAAGAATCCAGCAATTCATTCTGAATCTCAGGTTTCTTATCTGTACAAGGGGAGAATCAGGACCTCTCTGCTGTTTAGGGACTTAGTGACCTCAAGGCTATAAAACATCTGGAATAGGACTTAGTAATCACACAGGAAATACCACAGGTTCAAAAGCCAGTGTGATTGGACTTTCTGAGTACATATATCCTATGCTGTCATTTGGAAAGATCCAGTGAAGTTTCTTGGTAAACTGTACAAGTGAAGCCCTTGAACCTTTTGCCTTTTGCACAGTTGCTGAGGTGCAGATATTGCCACATGCCATGCCTCTAGCGTAGCCCAGCAGTTTGCAGGAATTATAAGTCCACACACTGCTGCATTTATGCCTGACTCTTTGCAGCTCCCCAGGCCTGTGGGCCCTGGGATGGAGGCAGATTGGAAGGTGACTCTCTGATGCTGAGTCCCCACTCAGTCCTCACTGACATCAGCACCCCATTCTCTAAGACCCTGAGCCTTGGACAGCCCTGAATCTGGACATTAGGCACCCTTGGAGGATGTTCTGGCTTCCTCCCTGCTTAAGAAGCCACATTTCCCTGAGCAATCACCTCCCGAGTGGGGCTTGCTCTGTCCCACTCTCCTTTCGGGTTGGGCTGGCTTTTCCATGTCCCTGTGGATGGCCATGGATCAAGTACAGGGGTGTGTGTATGCATGTGTGTGTGCATTGCATGCACACGTGTGGGTACTTGTGAGTACATGTGTGTTTAGTGCACTGAGAGTTGAGTGTGTGTCTCTGGTGTGAGAGTCTAGCTGAGCAGGAAGCATCTGCTGCAAGCCTGTTCTCTTTCTGTGGGGCCCTGGCCTCACGGGGCCCTTCCTCTTAGATGACAATTGCCTTGTGGTGGCTTTAGTGATTGATAAAGCTCAGACTGCTTTAATCGCCACGCAGCTCAGCCTGGAGCCAGTCTCCTCACCACTGCAGAGCAGCCTCTGGAGCTGATGTGCCTCCACCAGTGTGCAACGGCCCTTTTGTCCTTGGACGCAGCCACTCCTGCCTGTACCTTTCTTTCAGCTCCCTTTCCAGCAGAGCTGTCGGAGTCCCCACAACTCAAGTTAGGGATTTTCAATGAGCATTCAGGGAATGCCAGCTCACTGCCAGGCATTGATTAGTGCTTGGGAGAAAGGGCTGAATGGCCCCTGCCCTAGCCCTGCAACCTTGTGTGGGAGAATCAGATGTGCGAATTGGTCATTACAGCCACGTGGTGGGTGCCATGATAGCAAAAGCCATGCAAATTAAGAGAGAACAGAGCGGTGCATCTAATGCAGTCTGGGGTGTGGGTGTGGGTGAGAGAGGAGAATGGACAAGGCCTTCCTGGACGTGGGGATCCTGGAAGTAAGCTGTGATAAAAGAGAGGGAGCTACTTGAGTTGACATGGGTTGCTGAGGGCATTCCAATACCTGGAAGAGAGACTAAAAAAATAAATCATTTAAGGAGAGGAATGTTCCGGCCTTCGGTGGAGATTGCTGAGACTTAGAGCCTCAGACTGGAGCTAGTACGGGCTGAGCCCAGAAGCGGTCTTGGGTCATGCATGGCTTTCCCTGCTGGGATTCTGTGAGGAGCGGGCTCAGGGGCATAGGCAGGCATGCTATGGAAGCCATTCTATGAGCATGTGTGTGTTTTTGTATGGATGTGTATGTATATGTGTGTGTATGTGTGTGTGTGAATGTGTCTGTGTATGTGTGTGTACGTGTGTTGGAAGGATAGATAGGTAGAAACAAGATTGAGGAGGAGAAAGTGCCAAAGGCATTGGACTCTTCCAGGAATGGTGATGGCTTGAGTAAGACAGTGGTGCTGCTGTAGGGGAACGTTCTCAGACATATTTAGGACATGGCATTTCCAGGCCTTGGTGACCAGTTGCATTAGCATGTGGGAGAGAGTGGCTGGCCCCAGGCTCTCAGAGAAGCATCAGAGGAAAGTGGGCTTGAAAGGTGGTGTTGGCTGTCTGGGGCAAATGATGTGAGTTGCCAAAATGAGTTCACATTACTTTCAATTTTTTAATTAATCACTCAGTAATCCACAGGCCTTTGTAAGAGGAAATAGAGTATCTTCTTCCTGCCCCCTGAATTTGGACAGAGTCCAGATAGGGCATAGCCTGGCTTCCAGGTATAAACAAGAAAAATGCCAGGGACTGAGCGCCATCTACCGTGATTCTGGGCTGCCATGGCAGCAGGAAGCGATCAGGCTCCTGCAGCTTGCCTATGTCTACAAAAAGTTCCCCTGGGATTTGACTGGAATTGCATCAGATCTATAGATGAATTTGGGCAGAATTGAAACCTTAGCTATATTGAAAGTTCTAATCCACAAACATATGTACTTTGTTTTTCCATTTACACAGGTCTGTAATTTCTTTTGTTTTGTTTTTAGTCAAGGTCTGTAGTATTCAGCATACGGAGTTCGCACATTTTTTCTTGGGTTTATACCTAAGTATTTAATCTCTTTTGGAGCACTATTTTAAATGGTGTTTTTAAAGTTCTGTTTTCCAACTGTTTATGTCTAGTATACAGGAATATGATTAATTTTTATGTATAACTTCATCCTGAGGCCTTGCTAACTTCACTTATTAGTTCTAGGAGCTTTTTTAAAAAAGTAGATGACCTGAGATCTTCCATGTAGACAATCACGTAGTCTGTGCCTGTCTCTGTTCCAAGTGTGCTGTTTCAGCATGGGGTTGAGCAGAAGTGCTGAGGGTGAGCATCCATTCTTTGGTCTGAATCTTGAGGAAAAAGTCCTCAGTATTTTGCCATCAAATATTATATCAGCTCTATTGTTTTTGTAGGTGCTCATGACCAGGTTATAGATGATTCTTTCTATTTCCAGCTTAATGAAAGTGCTCATATGAGCAGATGTTGAAGTTTCCAAATGACTTTTCTGCACATTTGTCAGGTGCTCCTTTTTCTTCTTTAGTTTATTGTGATGATGGATTACATCAATTAATTTATTTTTTAGACTGTTATTCATTTTTATTAGAGAGAGAGAGAAAGGAAAGAGATAGAGAGAACAGGGGGAAGAGCAGGAAGCATCAGCTTCCATATGTGCCTTGACCAGGAAAGCCCAAGGTTTCAAACTGGCGACTTCAGCATTCCAGGTTGATGCTTTATTCACTGCACCACCACAGGTCAGGCACATCAATTGATTTTTGAGAGTGAACCCGTCTTCATTTGCAGGATAAGCCCAGGTGGCCATAGGGCTTCATTTATTTTATATAAGCTATGTTTTATTTCCTACTAGATTGAGGATTTTTGCATCTATATTCAGAAGAGATGTTGGCAAGTAGTTTTCTTATACTGGCTGTTTCTGCTTTTGGTATCAAGGTGATTATGGTTTCATAGAAGGCATCGGCAAGTGTTCTCCTGTACTTTTTGAAAGAAGTTGTATAGAATTGGTGTTATCTTTTAGATGTATGGTAGAATTTACCATTGGAAACATCTGGGGCTAGAGTGTTGTATGTATGTGTGTGAAGGTTATTAAACTACATATTCAGGTTTTGTAATATGTTTGAACTACTTGAGTTATTTTTTCTTGCTTGACTTTTGATAATGTGACTTTGAAGGAATTGGTCTATTTCATCTAAGTTGTCCCATTTATATGCACAGAGTTCTTTGTAGTATTTCTTATTATCCTTTTTATGTCTGTGAGATGTCTAGAAATAGTCTCTCTTTCATTCCTGATATTGATGATTGGGTCTTTTCCTTTTATACTGAGTTTAGAGAGTAGTTGTTCAGTTTTTAAAATGTTTCCAAGGCACAAGATTTTTCTGTCATTTATTTTCTCTGTTATTTTTCAGTTTTTAACTTTATTGATTTTTACTATCTTTATTATTATACTTTATATGCTTCTCTAGGTTTTTTATTTATTTATATATTTTAAAATAGCTTATTTTTTAATTGAATTTACTAGGGTGGTTCTAGTAAACATAATTACACAGGTTTCAGGTGGTTAATTCTACAACACGCCTCTCTTTACTATAGTGTGTGTTCACCCCCAAAAGCCAAGTTTCTGTCCATCCCCATTTATACCCCCATCCCTTCCTCTACCACCCCCTCCTGGCAATCACTACACCATTGTCCATGTTCATGAATTTTCTTTGTATGTTTTTGCTCTGTACCTCAACCTCCTTCTCCCAGAGTCCCTATTCTCCCCACCACCCCCGATAGCTGTCAACTTTCTATCTATGAGTCTGTTGCAATTTTGTTTGTTAGTTTATTTTGTTCATTAGATTCCACATATGAGTGAAATCATATGGTACTTGTCTTTCTCTGCCTGGTTTATTTCACTTAGCAAAATAATCTCCAGTTCCATCCATGCTATCGCAAAAGCTGAGATTTTCGTCTTCTTTATGGCTTTGTAGGATTCCATTGTGTAAATGTACCACAACATTTTATCCACTCATCTGCTGATGGGGACTTGGGCTGTTTCGAGATCTTGGCTATTGCAAATAACACTGCAATGAACATAGGGTTACATATATTATTTGAATTAGTGTTTCAAAATTGTTAGGATGTATTCGTAGAAGTGGGGTCATTGGGTCAAAAGACAGTTTCATTTTTAACTTTTTGAGATAACTCCTTACTACTTTCCACAGTGGCTGTACCCATCTGTATTCCCACCAACAATGAATGCAAGTTTCTTTTTCTCCACATCCTCATCAATACTTGTAGGTTGTTGATTTATTGATGAGTGCCGTTCTGACCGGTGTGAGGGAATATCTCATTGTGGTTTTAATTTGCATTTCTCTGATGGTTAGTGATGTTGAGCATCTTTTCATGTCGATTGGCCATCTGTATGTCCTCTTTAGAAAACTGTCTACTCAAGTTCTTTGCCCATTTTTCAATTGTTTATTATTATCTTGGTATTAAATTTTAAAAGTTCTTTATAAATTTTGGGTACTAAGTACATATCAGATATATCAGTGAATATGTTCTCCCATTCAATAGGTTCAACTTTTCTCTCAATTCCCTTGCACAAGGAGATATGTCAGAAAAAAAATTTTGCTATGAGAAATGTCCAAGATTTTACTACCTATGTTTTCTTCTAGGATATTTATAGTTTCATGTCTATTATTTAAGTCTTCAATCCATTTTGAGTTTAATTCTGTGTATGGTGTAAGAAGGTGGTTTAGTTTAACTTTTTAAAAATTTTTTGCATGTATCTAATTTTCTCAACATCTATCATTACCCTATTGTATGTTCTTGCCTCCTCTGTCAGATATAAATTGAGCATTGACCATATAGGCATGGATTGGTTTCTGGGCTCTATTCTGTTCCATTGACCTATGTTTGTTTTAATACCGGTTCAATGCTGTTTTAGTTACTATGGCCTTGTAGTATAGTCTGATATCAGGTAGCCTGATTCTTCCAACTTTCTTCTTCTTTCTCAAGATTGCTGTCACAATTTGGGGTCTTTAATGGTTCCATATAAATTTTTGGAATATTTGTTTTAGTTCTGTGAAATTATTTATATCTTGATAGGAATTGCATTGAATCTATAGATTGCTTTAGATAATATGGACATTTTAATGATGTTAATTCTTCTTATCTATGAACATGGTATATACTTCCAATTGTTTGTATTTTCTTTAATTTATTTCTTCAATGTGTTATAACTTTCTAAGTACAGGTCTTTTACATTTTTGGTTTAATTTATTCCTAGGAGTTTTAATCTTTTTGAAGCAACTGTGATTGGAATTGTTTTCTTAGTTTCTCTATCTGATAGTTATTGTTGTATAAAAATGTAACTAAGCCCTGGCCAGTTGGCTCGGTGATAGAGTGTCAGACCAGTGTACAGATGTCCTGAATTCGATTCCTGGTCAGGACACATAGGAGAAGTGCCCATCTGTGGGGTGGCACTTCTCTCTCTCACTTCTCTCTTTCTCTCTCTCTTTCTCTCTCTCTCTCTCTCTCTTTCTCTCTCTCTCTCTCTCATGCTCTCACTCTTGCTCTTCTCCTCCTGCAGCGATGGCTTGATTGGAACAAGTTGGCAGTGGCCTCTGAGGTTGGCTCCATGGCCTCTGCCTCAGGTGCTAAGAACTCAGTTGCTGAGCAAAGGAGCAAAGCCCCAGATGGGCAGATCATCGCCTCATAGTGGGCCCGCTGGGTGAATCTGGGTCAGGGCGCATGCAGAAGTCTGTCTCTGCCTCTTCTCTTCTCACTGAATAAAAATAAAATAAATTAAAAAATGAAAATGCAATTGGTTTCTAGATATTTATTTGTATCCTGCTATTCTACGGAATTTATTTATCAGTTCTAGTACTAATAGGTCTTTTGGTGAACTCTAAGGTTCTTTACATAAGGTATCATATCATCTGCAAATAATGACAGTTTTACTTTTTCCTTTCCAATTTGAATGCCTTTTATTTCTTCTAATTATCTGATTGTTGTGGCTAGAATTTCCAGTACTATATGAATAAGAGTAGTAATACAAACATCCCTGTCTTGTTTCTGATCTCAAAGGGATTGCTTTTAGTTTTTGCCCAGTGAGTATAATATTGGCTATAGGTTTTTCATAGATGGCCTTTATCACATTGAGATATGTTCCCTCTATTCCCACTTTGCTAAGGGTTTTTATCATAAATGGGCACAGGATTTTATCAATTATTTTTCTGCACCTGTTGATATGATCATGTGGTATTTATCTTTCCTTTTGTATATGTGGTATATCACATTAATTGATTTGCAAGTATTGTATCAACCTTAAACCACAGGAATAAATCCTACTTGATTATGGTGTATGACTTTTTTAATGTATTGCTGGATTCTATTATTCACTTTTAAGTTAATTCTTTTATAATTAGAAAACACACTTTTTGATTTCATTTATTTGAAATGTTTTAAGGTTTGTTTTATGATCCAGAATACATCTGATTATGACAAATGTTCCATGAAAACTTGAAAAGAATGTGTGAAGTCATCCCTTACCATATCATGGTTCACTTTTTGTGGTCTCACCGTATTGTGGATTTTTAAATTGTATATATCTAATTTTGTATTGCGGATAATTTGCTATATCATGGGATTTTGCAGTATAAAGGTATTTTTATATATTTATTGTTTTAATTATTTTTGTGGTAAAATAAGCATTTTCTAGTCTAAAAAATTATAAACAATATAAAATATAAAAAATATTAATTAAAACATTAAAAAATATTAAATCAAAATAAGCCTTAAAAATATATAAATAATAAAATAAATATAAGGTTGCTACTTCGCAGATTTCCTCCTATTGTCTGCAGTTCTGGAATCTAACGCCAGTGATAGACAAGGAACCACTATATTCTATAACTGTTTGATATTCTAAAACATCAATTACATTAGTTGGTTGATGGTGTTCAAATGTATATCTTTGATATTTTTCTACCTACTTTTTCTATCAATTTCTGAAAAATGTTGAAGATTCGTCCATTTGTTCTTTTATCAGTTTCTCTTTATGAATTTTTATTTTCTTTTGTGAAGTGCTCACACATTTTGGATATCATGACTCCTTTAATCATTATGCAATATAACCTGTTTATTCCTGGCAATTTTCCTTGCTCTAAAGTTCTCTTTCTGTGAAATTAGTAAAGCCACATCAGCTTTCTTGGATTAGTGTTAGCATGGTATAAACGTTTTCTATACTTTTACTTTTAACTTATCTATATCATTATAGTTAAAGTGGGTTTCTTATAGGTAGCATATAGTTTGGTCTACTTTTTTTTATTCTGATAATATGTATGTATTAATTGATGTATATTTAAACCATTTTTATTCATTGTAATTTTTGGTGTATTAAGGATTAAGTGTACCATCTTATTTCTCTCTCTCTCTCTCTCTCTCTCTTTAATTGAGAGGCAAGAAAGCAGTGACAGACTCCCACATGCACCCCAATTAGGATCCACCCAGGAAGCCCCTACCAGGTGATGCTCTGCCTGGCTGGGCCGTAGCTCTGTTGCTCAGCAACCAGGCTATTTTAACACCTGAGGCTGAGGCCATGGAACCAACCTCAGCGTCTGGGGCTAATTTTGCTTGAACTATTTGAGCCATGGTTGTTGGAGGAAGAGAGAGAAGAGGGTAGTGGGGAAGGGGAGAAGCAGATGGATGCTTCTTCTGTGTGCCCTGACTGGGGATTGAACCCAAGACTTCCACACACTGGGTTCATGCTCTACCACTGAGCATACTGGCCAGGGCTATATTTTTTTGTTCCCTCTTTTTGTTGTTGTTGTTCTTCCAGTTCTCTTTTCCTACCATTTTTGGATTGTTTGAATATATTTTATTATTTAATTTGAATTATCTCTCTTTGTGTATCTTCTTTAGTGTTTGCTCTAAGGATTACAATATATATACTTAACTTTTAACATCCTACTTGGAATTAATGTTTTGCTACTTCAAATGAAATATAGAAAACTTATTTCTATGAGGGTTCATTTGTGCCCTCCTATTTCTGTTATAGTTGTCATATGCATTATACCTAATAAAATTTGCTTTCAACCATCATACATGTTTTAAGAACTTACGAGATAAAATAGTCTATTATGTTTATCCAAACATTTACCATTTCTGTTATTCTCTCTTCACTACTGAAATAGGAAGATCCGTTCTGTTATTATTTCCTTCTCATCTGAAAAACTTTTTATTATATTTTTTAGAGAAAATCTGATAACAAGAAGTTTTCTTTGTTTACCTTCATCTGGGAATATATTCATTTTTGCTTTCATTCCTGAAGGATATATTTTGTTTTGGATACAAAATTTCATGCATTTTTTCAGCACTTTAAAACTATTGTTCCTCTGCCTTCTGATTTCTCATCCATAGTCATTCACATTGTTGATTCCATATGTATCATGTGTTATTTTTCTCTGCCTGATTTCAATACTCTTTCATGGATTTTAGGATTTGACAGCTGAATATGATATGCTTGAGGATGAAAATTTTTGTTCATTTTATTTGATTTTTCTAAATCTCTTGAACCTTTCTTTCTTTCTTTCTTTCTTTTTTTTTTACCAAATTTTATTAAGGGGGCACTGGTTAACATAATTATATAGGTTTCAGGTGTCCAATTCTACAGCACATGTCAGCACACCGTACTGTGTGTTCACTCCCCAAGTCAAGTCTTCATTCCTCACATTTTATCATCCATTTATTCTCCTCCACCTTTCCGCTTGGCTTCTTGAATCTTTAAGGCTATGTATTCTGCTCGAAAGAATTAGGGAATATTTCAAAATGAATATGAAACTATAAAATATTTTCTAATTTTTGTGAGCAGATTATATCACCATGTTTGAAGAAATACTGGCTAAAATCTTCCTGAACATATTTTGGTTTTGCCTCAGACTTTTCCTCTTCTCTTCCTGGAACTCCAACAGCAGGAATGACAGATTCTTTGGTATCATAACACATGACTTTGAGGCTCTCTTCATTTTTTGTTCAGATTGGGCAATTTCTAATGATCTGTCTTCAAATTTATAAATTTTTTTTTCTTATCTCATTCTCCTATTGTTCTCATTTAGTGAGATTTAAAGTTTTTCAACTATTATAATTCTTATATCTTTTTAAAAATTTTAATGGGGTGACATTAATCAATCAGGGTACATAGGTTCAGAGAAAACATCTTCAGGTTATTTTGACATTTGATTATGTTGCATACCCATCACCCAAAGTCATATAGTCTTCTGTCACCTTCTATCTGATTTTCTTTGTGCCCCTCCTCTCTCCTCACCTCCTCCTTTCCCCTTCCCCCCCTGTAACCACCACACTATTGTCCATGTCTCTGAGTCTCATTTTTATGTCCCACCTATGTATGGAATCATACAGTTCTTAGTTTTTTCTGATTTACTTATTTCACTCAGTATAATGTAATCAAGTTCCATCCATGTTGTTGTAAATGATCCAATGTCATCAAATGGCATTCAAAATGGATCAAAGACCTAAATATAAGACCTAAAACAATAAATTACATAGAAGAAAACATAGTACTAAACTCATGGATACAAAGAACACTTTATGAATTTAACTCCAATGGCAAGAGAAGTGAAGGCAAAGATAAATGAATGGGATTACATCAGAGTAAGAAGTTTTTGCTCAGCAAAAAAAAAACTGACAACAAAATAAACAGACAGACAGCTAAATGGGACATGATATTTTCAAACAACAGCACAGATAAGGGTCTAATATCCAAAATATACTAAGAACTCATACTGAATAGTATTCCATAGTATATATGTACCACATGTTCTTTATCCAATCATCTATTAAAGGAATTTTTGGTTGTTTCCATGTCTTGGCCACTGTGAACAATGCTGCGATGAACATGGGGCTGCATGTGTCTTTACGTACCAGTGTTTTTGAGTTATGGGGGTATATTCCCAGTAGAGGGGTTGTTGGGTCATATGGTAGTTCTATTTTTAATTTTTTGAGAAACCACCATACTTTCTTCCATAATGGTTGTACTATTTTACATTGGATCCAACAGTGGATGAGGGTTCCTTTTTCTCCACAGCCTCTCCAACACTTGTTATTACCTGTCTTGTTGATAATAGCTAACCTAACAGGTGTGAGGTGGTATCTCATTGTAGTTTTGATTTGCATTTCTCTAATAGCTAATGAAGATGAGCATCTTTTTAAATATCTGTTGGCCATTTGTATTTCTTCCTGGAAGAAGTGTCTGTTCATGTCCTCTTCCCATTTTTTTTATTGGATTGTATGCTTATTTGTTGTTGAGTTTTATGAGTTCTTTGTATATTTTGGATATTAGGCCCTTACCTGAGCTGTTGTTGGAAATATCACTTCCCATTTAGCTGTCTGTCTGTTTTGTTGTCAGGTTTTTTTGCTGAGCAAAAACTTCTTACTCTGATGTAATCCCATTCATTTATCTTTGCCTTCAATTCTCTTGCCATTGGAGTTAAATTCATAAAGTGCTCTTTGTATCCATGAGTTTAGTACTATGTTTTCTTCTATGTAATGTATTGTTTTAGGTCTTATATTTAGGTCTTTGATCCATTTTGAATTAATTTTAGTACAAGGGGACAAACTGTAGTCAAGTTTCATTCTTTTGCATGTGGCTTTCCAGTTTTCCCAGCACCATTTGTTGAAGAGGCTTTCTTTTCTCCATTGTATGTTGTTGGCCCCTTTATCAAAAATTATTTGACCATATATATGTGGCTTAATTTCTGGGTTTTCTATTCTTTTCCATTGGTCTGAGTGTGTATTTTTCTGCCAATACCATGCTGTTTTGATTGTCATGGCTCTATAATATAATTTGAAGTCAGGTATTATAATGCCCCCAGCTTTGTTCTTTTTCCTTAGGATTGCTCTGGCTATTCGGGGTTTTTTATACTTCCATATAAACCTGATGATTTTTTGTTCCATTTCTTTAAAAAGTGACATTGGAATTTTGATGGGAATTGCATTAAATTTGTATATCGCTATGGGTAATATAGTCATTTTGACTATATTTATTCTTCCTATCCAAGAACAAGGAATATTTTCCCATTTCATTATATCTTTTTCAATTTCCCTTAACAATGGTTTGTAGTTTTCATTATATATCCTTTACATTCTTTGATATGTTTATTCCTAGGTGTTTTATTGTTTTTGTTGCAACCATGAAGAGGATTATTTTTTTGAGTTTGTTTTCTGATGTTTCATTGTTGGCATATAGGAAGGCAATGGACTCTTGTATATAATTTTGTATCCTGTGACCTTACTGTATTGGTTTATTGTTTCTAGTAGTCTTTCTGTGGAGTCTTTGGGGTTTTCGATGTACAGGATCATATCATCTCCAAAAAGTGAAACCTTTACTTCTTCTTTCCCAATATGAATGCCTTTTATTTCTTTGTCTTGTCTGATTGCTCTGGCTAGAACTTCCAGCACTATGTTGCATAAGAGTGGAGAGAGTGGACAATCTTATCTTGTTCCTGATTTTAGGGGAAAAGTCCTCAGTTTTATGCCATTTAATATGATATTAGCTGATAGTTTATCATAGATGGCCTTTATTATGTTGAGATATTTTCCTTCTATACCCATTTTGTTGAGAGTCTTAAACATAAAATTGTGTTGTATTTTATAGAATGCCTTTTCTGCATCTATTGATAAGATCATGTGGTTTTTGTTCTTTGTTTTGTTGATATGGATGGTGTATTACATTAACCGTTTTACGTATGTTGAACCATCCTTGTGATTCTGGGATGAATCCCACTTGATCATGAGAATTATTTTTTTAATGTGTTGTATTCGATTTGCTAGTATTTTGTTTAGTATTTTAGCATCTGTATTCATTAGAGATATTGGTCTGTAGTTTTCTTTTTTTGTATTGTCCTTGCCAGGTTTCGGTATGAGGGTTATGTTAGCCTCATAAAATGTGTTTGGCAGTATTGCTTCTTCTTCAATTCTTTGGAAAACTTTGAGTAGAATAGGAACCAAGTCTTCTTTATTTTTTTTTTATTTTTTTTTTTTTATAATTTTATTTTTTTAATGGGGTGACATCAATAAATCAGGATACATATATTCAAAGATAACAAGTCCAGGTTATCTTGTCGTTCAATTATGTTGCATACCCACCACCCAAAGTCAGATTATCCTCTGTCACCTTCTATCTTGTTTTCTTTGTGCCCCTCCCACCCCCTATCCCTCTCCCATTCCCCCCTCCCCCCCCGTAACCACCACACTCTTATCAATGTCTCTTAGTTTCACTATTATGTCCCACCTACGTATGGAATAATACAGTTCCTGTTTTTTTCTGATTTACTTATTTCGCTTCGTATCATGTTATCAAGATCCCACCATTTTGCTGTAAATGTTCCGAAGTCATCATTTCTTATGGCTGAGTAGTATTCCATAGTGTATATGTGCCACATCTTCTTTATCCAGTCATCTATTGATGGGCTTTTTGGTTGTTTCCATGTCCTGGCCACTGTGAACAATGCTGCAATAAACATGGGGCTGCATGTGTCTTTACGTATCAATGTTTCTGAGTTTTGGGGATATATACCCAGTAGAGGGATTGCTGGGTCATAAGGTAGTTCTATTTTCAGTTTTTTGAGGAACCACCATACTTTCTTCCATAATGGTTGTACTACTTTACATTCCCACCAACAGTGTATGAGGGTTCCTTTTTCTCCACAGCCTCTCCAACATTTGCTATTACCTGACTTGCTAATAACAGCTAATCGAACAGGTGTGAGGTGGTATCTCATTGCCGTTTTGATTTGCATTTCTCTAATAGCTAAAGAAGATGAGCATCTTTTCATATATCTGTTGGCCATTTGTATTTCTTCCTGGGAGAAGTGTCTATTCATATCCTCTTCCCATTTTTTTATTGGATTGTTTGTTTGTTTGTTGTTGAGTTTTATGAGTTCTTTGTATATTTTGGATATTAGGCCCTTATCTGAGCTGTTGTTTGAAAATATCATTTCCCATTTAGTTGGCTTTCTGTTTATTTTGTTATCAGTTTCTCTTGCTGAGCAAAAACTTCTTAGTCTGATGTAGTCCCATTCATTAATTTTTGCCTTCACTTCTCTTGCCATTGGAGTCAAATTCATAAAATGCTCTTTAAAACCCAGGTCCATGAGTTGAGTACCTATGTCTTCTTCTATGTACTTAATTGTTTCAGGTCTTATGTTTAGATCTTTGATCCATTTTGAGTTAATTTTTGTACAGGGGGAGAGACTGTAGTCCAGTTTCATTCTTTTGCATGTGGCTTTCCAGTTTTCCCAGCACCATTTATTGAAGAGGCTTTCTTTTCTCCATTGTGTGTTGTTGGCCCCTTTATCAAAAATTATTTGACTATATATATGTGGTTTTATTTCTGGACTTTCTATTCTGTTCCATTGGTCTGAGTGTCTATTTTTCTGCCAATACCATGCTGTTTTGATTGTCGTGGCCCTATAATAGAGTTTGAAGTCAGGTATTGTTATGCCCCCAGCTTCATTCTTTTTCTTTAGGATTGCTTTGGCTATTCGGGGTTTTTTATAGTTCCATATAAATCTGATGATTTTTTGCTCTATTTCTTTAAAAAATGTCATTGGAATTTTGATGGGAATTGCATTAAATTTGTATATTGCTTTGGGTAATATAGCCATCTTGATTATATTTATTCTTCCTAGCCAAGAACAAGGTATATTCTTCCATCTCATTATATCTTTTTCGATTTCCCTTAACAATGGTTTATAGTTTTCATTATATAAGTCCTTTACATTCTTTGTTATGTTTATTCCTAAGTATTTTATTTTTTTTGTTGCAATCGTGAAGGGGATTATTCTTTTGAGTTCCTTCTCAGTTGTTTCATTGTTGGCATATAGAAAGGCTATGGACTTCTGTATGTTAATTTTGTATCCTGCGACCTTACTGTATTGGTTTATTGTTTCTAATAATCTTTTTGTGGAGTCCTTCGGGTTTTCGATGTATAGGATCATATCATCAGCAAAAAGTGATAGCTTTACTTCTTCTTTTCCGATATGGATGCCTTTTATTTCTTTGTCTTGTCTGATTGCTCTGGCCAGAACTTCTAGCACCACATTGAATAAGAGTGGAGAGAGTGGACAACCCTGTCTTGTTCCTGATTTAAGGTACAAAGTCCTCAGTTTTATGCCGTTTAATAGGATGTTGGCTGATGGTTTATCATATATGGCCTTTATCATGTTGAGATATTTTCCTTCTATACCCATTTTGTTGAGAGTCTTAAACATAAAATTGTGTTGTATTTTATAGAATGCCTTTTCTGCATCTATTGATAAGATCATGTGGTTTTTGTTCTTTGTTTTGTTGATATGGTGTATTACGTTAACCGTTTTGCGTATGTTGAACCATCCTTGAGATTCTGGGATGAATCCCACTTGATCATGATGTATTATTTTTTTAATATGTTGTTGTATTCGGTTTGCCAGTATTTTGTTTAGTATTTTAGCATCTGTATTCATTAGAGATATTGGTCTGTAGTTTTCTTTCTTTGTGCCATCCTTGCCAGGTTTTGGTATGAGGGTTATGTTGGCCTCATAAAATGTGTTTGGAAGTATTGCTTCTTCTTCAATTTTTTGGAAGACTTTGAGTAGAATAGGAACCAAGTCTTCTTTGAATGTTTGATAGAATTCACTAGTATAACCGTCTGGGCCTGGACTTTTATTTTTGGGGAGGTTTTTAATAGTTTTTTCTATTTCCTCCCTGCTGATTGGTCTGTTTAGGCTTTCTGCTTCTTCATGACTCAGTCTAGGAAGGTTGTATTGTTCTAGGAATTTATCCATTTCTTCTAGATTGTTGTATTTGGTGGCATATAATTTTTCATAGTATTCTACAATAATTCTTTGTATATCTATGATGTCTGTGGTGATCTCTCCTCTTTCATTTTGGATTTTATTTATTTGAGTCCTGTGTCTTTTTTCCTTGGTGAGTCTTGCCAAGGGTTTGTCAATTTTGTTGATCTTTTCAAAGAACCAGCTCCTTGTTTTATTGATTTTTTCTATAGTTTTTCTGTTCTCTATTTCATTTATTTCTGCTCTGATTTTTATTATCTCCTTTCTTTGGCTGGTTTTGGGTTGTCTTTGTTCTTCTTTTTCTAGTTCCTTAAGGTGTGAAGTTAAGTGGTTTACTTGGGCTCTCTCTTGTTTGTTCATATAGGCCTGAAGTGATATGAACTTTCCTCTTATTACTGCTTTTGCTGCATCCCAGAGATTCTGATATGTCGTATTTTCATTTTCATTTGTCTGTATATATCTTTTGATTTCTGCACTTATTTCTTCTTTGACCCATTCATTTTTTAGAAGTATGTTGTTTAGTTTCCACATTTTTGTGGGTTTTTCCCCCTCTTTTTTGCAGTTGAATTCTAGTTTCAAGGCTTTATGATCAGAAAATATGCTTGGTACAATTTCAATTTTTCTAAATTTGCTGATATTGTCTTTGTGGCCCAACATATGGTCAATTCTTGAGAATGTTCCATGTACACTAGAGAAAAATGTATATTCTGTCGCTTTGGGATGAAGTGTCCTGTAGATGTCTATCATATCCAGGTGTTCTAGTATTTCGTTTAAGGCCACTATATCTTTATTGATTCTCTGTTTGGATGACCGATCTAGAGCCGTCAGCGGTGTATTGAGGTCTCCAAGTATGATTGTATTTTTGTTAGTTTTTGTTTTAAGGTCAATAAGTAGCTGTCTTATATATTTTGGTGCTCCTTGGTTTGGTGCATATATATTAAGGATTGTTATGTCTTCTTGATTCAACTTCCCCTTAATCATTATGAAATGACCATTTTTGTCTCTGAGTACTTTTTCTGTCTTGTAGTCAGCATTATTAGATATGAGTATTGCTACGCCTGCTTTTTTTTGGGTGTTGTTTGCTTGGAGTATTGTTTTCCAGCCTTTCACTTTGAATTTGTTTTTATCCTTGTTGCTTAGATGTGTTTCTTGTAGGCAGCATATAGTTGGATTTTCTTTTTTAATCCATTCTGCTACTCTGTGTCTTTTTATTGGTGAGTTTAATCCATTTACATTTAGTGTAATTATTGACACTTGTGGGTTCCCTACTGCCATTTTATAAATTGCTTTCTGTTAGTTTTGTATCTAGTTTGATACTTCTCTTTTGTTTTTCTATCATTTGTTTTTGTTTGTTTGTGTTCCATACTTCTTTCCTCTGTTGCTACCTTTTTTAAGTCAAGTGTTTTTGTGGTGGTTTTTTTAAGGGTGGTTACCATTAAGTAATGAAAAGGGTACCTACCAGATTCATTGTAGTACCCTATCTTATAAGTATTTCTGCACTTCATCATCCTTTGCTACTGTTAATCTCCATCCTCTCCCCCCTTTTTTTCCTTTGTTGTCACAGTTTAAGTTTGGTTTTATTGTGTTCTTGGTGGAGCTGTTACTTGTGGTGTTGTTTTCTTTTGTTCTTTGAATCTGGTTGGAAAACCCCCCTTAGTATTTCCTGGAGTGGGGGCTTTCTGTTGATAAATTCTCTCATCTTTTCTGTATTTGTGAATGTTTTTATATCTCCTTCATACTTGAAGGATAGCTTTGATGGGTATAGTATTCTTGGCTGAAAGTTCCTCTCTTTCAGGGCTTTAAATATTGGGGTTCACTCTCTTCTAGCTTGTAGAGTTTCTGCTGAGAAATCTGATGATAATCTAATAGGCCTTCCTTTATATGTTGTACTCTTCTTTTCCCTGGCTGCCTTGAGAATTTTTTCTTTGTCATTGGTTTGTGTCATCTTTATTATGATGTGCCTTGGAGTGGGTTTGTTGGGGTTAAGAAAACTTGGTGTTCTGTTTGCTTCTTGAATTTGAGGCTTTAGTTCCTTCCACAGGCTTGGGAAGTTCTCGTCTATTATTTGTTTGAGTATATTCTCCATTCCATTTTCTTTCTCTTCTCCCTCTGATATACCTATTATTCTTATGTTATTCTTTCTGATGCAGTCAGACAATTCCTGTAGGGCTTTCTCATTTTTTATTATTTTTGAGTCTCTTTCTTCTTCTCTCTGTTGTGCCTCAAGTTGTTTGTCTTCTATTTCACTAATCCTATCTTCAATCTGGGCTGTTCTGTTAGCTAAGCTTGTTACCTCGTTTTTCAGCTCGTGAATTGAGTTTTTCATTTCTGTTTGATTTGTTTTTATAGTTTCAATTTCCTTGGTAATATATTCTTTGTGTTCATTGAGTTGTTTTCTGATCTCCCTATATTGCCTTTCTGTGTTTTCTTGTATATCTCTGAGTATTTTTAAGATTTCTAGTTTAAATTCTCTGTCATTTAGCTCCAAGGCTTCCAATATGTTAAGTCTTTTCTCCATAGATTTTTCCACATCTATTTGTGTTACCTCTCTTTCTTTTGTATCCATAATATTCGATTTCCTCTTTCTTATCGGCATCTGAGGGTGGTCTTATTGATAGCACTAATTAGAGTTAATAAAGAGTAAAAAGAAAAAAAAAAAGGGTAAACACCCCACAAAAAAAAACGGTAATAATTTATTATTTCCCCCTTTTTTTCTCTCTTCTCTTTCCCTCCTCTCCCCTCCTCAAGGAAATATCGTGCCTATAAAGGAGGGCCTGATTTGGGGTGAAGAGTTCAAGGGGCAAAAAAAGGGAGTAGGGACCTACTAAATGCAAAAAAAAAAAAAAAAAAAAAAGAAGAAAATCTTAGACAAGCATAAGATGATTTGCTTGTAAGTGATGGTCAACTAAGAGATATAATGAGAGGGATAAGAGGGAATCAGAAAAAAGGACCAAAAAAGAATAATAAAGAAGAAAAAATAAAAATAATAAGTAAAAATCTGTTGTATTAAGTGGAGCGAAGACTAAATACAATGGAGACCTTGGGTTGGGAGGACCCAAAATGCCACAAAAATAAACAAACAAGAGAAAAAAAAATAAAAACAAAAGCAAAAAAGAGAAATAAAGCCAAAAAAAAGCCTTGAGTCCCAAATTAACTAATTTGTTCGTGATTGAGGATTATATGGGAGGAAAGTAAAATGAGAAAAGAAAAAACGAATAGAAAGGAAAAAATAAGAAGAAGAGAAAAACGAAGGGAGAAATAAAATAGGAGGAGAAAAAAACAAAATAAAGCAAAACAAAAAAAAAACAAAAGAGGAGAGAGTGAGAATTAAGTGTTTTGGAGTATAACCTTAAAGGAGGGTGAGGATGAAGAAGAAAAATAAAATGCAACACTCATGGGTAGTGTAGTTCAAGAAAGGGGAAGCATAAGATGGGCAGAGAATAGAAGGACCGAGGTGGAGGAAATAAAGGCAAAAAGATAGAAGAAACAAACAACAACAACAACAAAAAAAAATTAATGGATCAAGTTGTAAAGTCTGTGGGTTTTTCTTGATTTTGAGAGGTTAACTTCTTCCTTTTTCTTTTCTCTCCCTCTTCCTAGTCGGTGATTCTGTACCCCAGGCTCTGCCCCTGTGTCACTCTTAGGTAGGGATTTGCAGTTGATGGGATTCTATGGCAATGTCATATAATTGGCTTTAGTCTTGCTGGAAGTAAAGGCTTGTTGGCGTTTGCAGGGTCCAATGATGAGAGAGTTTGCTTTCCTGGATTCTCTCTCCTAGTCCCCCCTTTCTGAATTAGCAGCCTGGTGATCCAGCTATAAGGCTGCAACTGCTTCTGCCTGGGGAGTAAGAGGCTCAAAGAGCTGGGAAATCCCCACTCTATCCCCACTCAGTGCAAGGCTTTGGGAAAGGCTCTGAGAGTCAGGGCCTCCAGTGTAATCAGGCGGGGGTGGGAGTCAATTGTTGTCAAGGTGACTGTTCAGCGCCTATCATTTAGTTGGACCTCTCAACCCAGGCTTTCCACACTTTGTAGCCTGTTTTTGCAGGGAAGAAGAGGCACTAGTCTCTGCTTACGACTAGTGTAGTATAGACCTTATTATCTGCCAAGTCCTTCTTGTTAGCGTTTATCCCTGAATATGGAGGCTCTATCAATCAGAAGTTGCCCCCGCCCCTTTAGCGAGAGGCACTAAAAAATATCACGTCTCTTGTCTTGGATCGCTGAACTGAGAGAGATCTTATCAATTAGAACCGAGGGTGCGCAGATTTTATGGGTTAAGCTAATTTCAGTGATTGGGTCGCAGCTGTGTTTCCGAAGGTATTTTAGGCTGCCTGCGCGCGCCCCTCCCCCAACGCTTGATTGTTAGCTTGAATGGCTGGGTGAGGTGCCCTGCCCACGGAGAGAATCTCCCAAGCCTCTCCCGCTGGCCCCGCTGCTGGCGGCTGGACCGCACCAGGCGCAGGATAATGGAGCCCCCTGGGTGTGCGGGCCAGTAGGGCACCCTGGGCGCGTGGAATGCCCAAGGCACGCACGCGAATGGGGCGCTCCGGGCACCGGTGGCCGGCGACCCCCACTCACAGTGTGCGGGCCGCTGGGAACGTCAGCGGTGCTCAACCGGCCCGGGCGCACGCGCGGCGGCTCGTGGCGGCCGCTCTCGGTGGCGGTTCGCGGGGGCTCGCGGCAGCTCGCGGGGGCTCGCAGCGGCTCGGGGTTGGCCGCTCGCGGCGGCTTGTGGTTCCCAAGTATATGGGCTGACTCACCGCAGGCGCACTCCCTGGCGGCTTGAATGAGTGTCGCTGCGGTAGCTTCCTCCACACCCTCGTCTCTCAGATTCAAGTGATAACAGTCCTTTTGCTTTCAGTTTGTGTGGAACTCCGGAATGCTCCGAGGATAAATTTTTCTGTTTCTAGTTGATAAATTTGTTGTGATTTAGGGGAGAGCTGTCGGACGCGCTTCTCACGGTGCCATTTCCGTGACGTCACTCTGATTCCATTTCTTTACGGATACTTTCTAGTTCTTTGTTCATTTCAAAAGTGTTAATGCTTACTTCTTGGAGTTTGGTTAATAATAGCTGCTTTAAAGTTTTTGTTTGATAACTCTACATCTTCATCATCTTAGACTTTGCACCTGTTAATTATCTTTTTCTGAGTTCATCCTATGCTGAGTAATTTCAGATTGTTCCTGGACATTTTGAATGTTACAACTTCGAGCTCTTGTTACTATCTTTTGGAGAATATTTATTATTTTATTTTATCAGGCAGTTGACACTATTGGAGTTCAGGCTGCAAGTTCTTATCCAACTTCGAAAGGAGTTCAGTTTTCAAAGACTTTTCAGAGTGTTTTGGTCTGTTCTTCACTGGCGCCACACAGTAGCAAGTCTTGGGTAGTGGTCTGCCAGCAAGTTCAATTCTCAAAGCCTTTGGACTGTGGTTTAGGGTCAGATCCACCAATGTGCATGCAGCTCAGAATTGAGCCCAGATTTTCATTTTTTTAAGCCTTTTCCTCTTCACAGTCTTCCCAACACTTTCTGGCTCCCAGGGCCCCCTTCCTTCTCCTCTGTCAAGAACGTCAAGGCTTTTGTTTTCCTGGTCTGTCATATACTTCCCATAACTGCACCTGTCTCTGGGACCAAGCAGGTAGAGAAAAAAGGAAACAAAATTTTACTTACACTTTTGGGACCATAGTTCTTCTTGTCAGTGATAAGGATTCATTTCCTGGGAGTTTCAGATGCCTGCCTGGCCACTGCTTCTTCTGTGGGGTTGCCTGGAGGCTGGGCTGAGAAAGAATGAAGAAATCCAACAAAAATGTCACAGAGAGTCTCCTCCTTCCTCTGTGACTTGTAGCAGCCTCCTTTCCTGCTCCTCAGACCAGAAATAGAGGCCATCTCTTGATGTCAGTGTGTCCTGTCCATACCTGGTACAGAGTTCTGAGTTTCAAGCTCCCTGGTGTCCACACCAGGGCATGCTGAAGGGGGAAGCCTGGGAACTCAGTGCCAGGTGCCTGGTGCTTTGGGATTGGTTTCTTTCTCTGCTTTCATTTACTTCTCAGAGTTCTTAGGAAGCTTCTCACTCACTCTATCTGGGTTTTTAGTTACATTGAATGGATAGAACAGAGTAGAGGGTGCTTATACCACATTGAATGAACCTAGGAGTCTGTGTGTGTGTAACATAAAACGAGAATTTTGACATCTCCCATATGTCTGGTGAGAAGTGAGGAGCACAAGGGAACTGACTTCTGCTGAGCACCAGCTATCTGCTTTAGTACACAGAGACACTAGTCTATATTTTTGTGAGGAAAGTATAGTATTGTTAGCTCTATTGTGTAGTTAGGGAAAATTGGGCTCAGATTAATTAGTTCAAGGTTATACAGATAATAAGTGGCAGACTGAGGATTCTCTTAGACTTAGAAAGGTCTGTGGAAAACAGAAGAGACCAGGCTGATGCCCTGCTCCCCTCTGTCTGCAGGATGGATGAAGGTGATGCTGCGATCATGCATCCCGGGGCCCTGTGCATGATGGTCAGGCTGCTGCCGCGGTTGTACCACGAAGATCACCCTCAGGTACTTGTTGATAAACACACATGTTTATATTTTTTGAACCTGGCTTTTTTTTTACTTGGTTTTCCTTTTTGCCTCTGCCTTCAGTACACTGTGTGACAGAGTCACTGGTGCGCAGTGCCTTTGTCTGCAGGGGAGTGTCAAGGTATCTGCGACCTGCAACTGAGTGCTGTCCGCTTTCCAAGGCCATTCAGAGCAGATCACTTTTGTTGGCCTAATGACTTCCTAAAAACAACAGCCAAACAAAGCCCAACTAAAATGGTTTAACTTTTATGAGGCAAGTCTGGGTGCTAAGGATGGCATTGGGAGTGGGTGGGGCCAGAAGTCCTTCTCTCCCCATGTATTCATCCATCGCAGGGGTGCAGCTATACCCCAGGCCCAGTGCTCAGGGCAGGACGTGCAAGCTAATGAGATGAGCTCTGTCCCTGATGGAGCCTGCATCTGCAGTGGGGGCTGGGAGGTGGTGACAGTGCACACAGACTGAATAAAGACACTCACAAATGACTACCCAATTACAAACTGTGACAAGTGATATTAAGGGAAAATTCCAAGGTGCTGAGAGTGAAAAATGGAAGCAGAGGTAGGGGGAAGACCTAATTAAATTTGACTTAGATGAAGGGGTGGATGTCAGGGAAGCCATCTCTAGATGGTGACATTAAGCAGAGACCTGACAGATGTGTGTCAATTAATCAGGCAGCTGGGAGCCTGCTGTAGGTGGCTGATGTGGGAGAAATGTGTGAGATGGGGCAGGCAGAGGAAGGCTAGTGCCCTGCTATGGTGTGGAGTTTTGTCCCGTGGAAACAAGCAACCTCTTTCAAGTGAGTGGGCGATGACACTCTCCGGCATTTGTATTGCCATCTCTGTGGGTGTTGTGTGAAGGATGACCTGGAGATGGGGCTGTCTGAAAGGGTCAAGGGGATAGCAGCTGGGAGCTATGTCTACAGTCCAAGTGACATGGTAGTATCTTGGTCAGGGTGTTCGTGGAAAATATGAAGAGAAAGGAGTCAAGAGACCTACCTGTGATAGCATCCCAGGACCCCAAGATGAACGAGATGCAGGGAGGGCAGAATCGAAGACACTCCCATATTTCTTTCCTGGCAGAGCAAAGGCTCCTCTGCTGGCTGGCAAACTGATGGAGGTTACAGCACTGGGTGAGGGACAGGCCATGCCTGAGCAAGCACTTTCAACCCAGAGAACTCTGAGAAGGAAGTCAGAAGAGGTGAGGAAGACCTAGAAGATGCTCACGTTAGATGTATCAGCAGCAGGGAGAAGGGAATGAAGTAAACTGAGTAGCTACAAAGTCCCCAGCACAATTTTGAGATCTCTCTGTTTGTTTATCCTCATAACAGTTTTTTGGGGGGAGAGTATTATTGTCTCCATTTGAACCAATGCAGAAGTTGAGGCTCAGATAATTTAAGTAATTTTTAAAGATTCCCAGTTGATATGAAATGTGGTCCTACTTGGTGGTAGGTCTCATGGTCTTTCCCTGCACAACAGTGGCTTACATAAAAAGAAGGAAGAGGGAGGCATAGGTCTAGCTGTGCTTGGTCGTGGAGTTTAAAAGGAAGTGACATGTTCTAGAAAAAAATGACCACTAGTAGCATTATAATCGCAGCCTGAAAATGACAATGATTTAGTAAAAATATTGCGAGCCCCCTGAAATAAGTGAGAAAAGCAGAGTGGAGGAAAGAAAGTCTTGAAGTGTAGCTGAGAGAAATGTTTTTACTAAGGACATTCTGTAGTATTTGGTCCAAAAGTAAAAATAAAAATAGGCTAACACAGTCCCATTTTTACATGTCCCTCTGTAATTGGAACCCTTTTTCTGGTTTCTGCTCCTCTGCTGAAAGGGGCGATAAGGTGATGTCCAAACCAGGGAATAGGGATGCATTGAATAGTGAAGTGAAGGTACCAATAGTTTCCAACATTTTTGGGAAAGCAGGAGACTGAGACAAAGTGGATTAGATTGCTCATCTAGGCATCCACTGCTGTGTGACCAATTACTGCCCAGTTAACACTGGCTATTAGTTCTTGCTCATGGTTCTGTGACTCAGAGGTTCTGTGACCAGCACAGCAGATACACCTTGTCTCTACTCCACGTGATGCTAGCTGGACTGGAATGTCCAACTTGGCTCTGATTATAGAGCCAGCACCTCACAAGGCTGCCTGAATAGCATGGAGTTCCCAGGTTGGCTCAACCGGGTCCGATGTCTGAGTTGTTGGTAGGATTCTGAGTTCTTTGCCATATAGTCCTTTTTGTCTGGCCTCTACCTGTGTCCCTCCAAGTGGATTCTCCAGTAGGCCACATAGCCACTCAGGGGTCTCAAAGGCACAAAAGCAGAAACTGCCAGGCCTTCTGAAGCCTTATGCCAGGAACAAGCCAGCATTGCTTTCATGGCATTCTATTGGTCAAACTGAGTCACAGGTTCAGCTTAGACTCAATGGAAAGGAACGTATGCCTCCCTTACTGACGTGTGGGGTTGTATATTTATGCAGGAGAAAGGAAATTATTGGTCTCATTAAAGACCAGCCCCCATACTGACATTTAAGTATCCAACTGCTGGATAAAAATATTTGACCCCTAAACTAAATGTCCTCTAGTCATTAAAATGTCCTCTAGTCATTCCATTGTATAAAGCCTGGACCCTTCTTTCTTTACCTTGATATTCAAGACAGGGCCTATCTGAAGTATATTGGAAACATGCAAATTCTTCTATGCCAGCATGCTATTTTATCAATATTGACAACAGCTCTTTATAAAGTACACAAGGATTTCTTTATTTTTCAGTTGTTTGAGGCTTAGGAAAGTTATGTAACTTTCTAAGGTCTTGGAGCTGGTGAGGGGAGATTTGAAACACTCCCAGGCCTAAGGTCAACATGTGTTTGACGAATGGGTCTTTTATCTTTGCGGCTCTAGACCATGCCATCGGGACATTGTACATTTCCCCAGTGCTGTCACCACTGTGAGGATGTGTGGCTTCCATGACTATGTTTCATACCATGCCATGGTATGAAACTTAGTTTGTATGTAATGTGAAGTAAGCCAATGGTTTGGATGATCTTCATGCCCAAATAGTTGCTTGTGCCAACTCCACAGTGACGATGGCAGAGGAAATGACTCAGAGAAGATAGTGACCTGTCCTTCCTGCTCCTCGTGCAAGAAAACTCTGTGGATGAGCTGGAGTTTCAGATAAACTCCATGGGCCATCACATTCATATATGGAGAAGAACTTCCTCTCCCTCTCTGAGGGTAATTAGACAAATTAAGTATGAAAATGAGAATTCCATCTGGTAAGATACTTATTCTCTCTATTCAGGTCACAATAAGTAGTTTAGGAAAAATCTAATGTTGCCTTTCTCTTAAATATGCAAATGAAAGGTAGTGGTGTGTATTCTCAAATATTTTCGGCAGATGTCAAATCTATAGCTATTCAAAGTTTGATAATTACAGTAATTAATTTCTGAAAGGGTGTGTGTGTGTGTGTGTTTGTGTAAACCTCATTCCAATAAATACAGTAGTAAATCAGTGAGAAATAAGGCCACAGAAGAAAAGGCTAGAACAAAACTGACTACTGCAAGACTATTTTGTTGTAGAACAGGGAGCAGAAAGTTTCAGTAGAGGGCAGTGTTATTAAAAAGATGAGATGTGCGTTCCCACGCCTCTTCCTTAGGGTCAGCCTACGGCTCCCAGCTTCCCTAAGTGCATGCCCAATTCACATTTCTCAGCTGTTCTTCTTGCATTATGGGTAGAAATTGATTGCTTTCCAAAGTGCAGATGCTATTTTAGAAGCAACAATGTAAATAACTGTATATATAAATTATCAGGTTTATTTCTAATGTGGCCAATTACATTTGCTCTGTTTATAACCATGAGGTGTTCTTTTTCTTTTTCCACAAAACACAAGCACTGCAAGCTGCTTTTGGAAATAGATAATCTAGCTGATTTTTCCCCCTCTTGTGTCATCACCAGTATTAAAATTGGACTGTGGGAATTTTACTACAATGTTGCTATCCTAAGCACAAGGGGAAAATGAAGTTCAGGTCAAGTTCTCTCGAAACTGAATTGGCCTTGAAATAAAAAAGAACTCTTTGGGAACAAAGGCATTTTCCCTTTATGGCATGCTTAGCAGCCACAGGTCCTGCCTTAGATGTGTTTGCTTCTAGGAATAATTAGTAAACCCTTATTCAGTGTCACTGGGATTCAGAGATGAGTGTTATAGCAACTTGCAGGCTGAGTTTGAGGGTAGATAGGCAGAAGAATGTAGAAAATAGTAAGACAGCATTCTGACAGCTATAACCAATGTTTATTCACAAAACCCTAGTACATACAGCATGAAGGAAAAGCCAGAGAGATGGGAGCTAAGCTTTAAAGGAAAGATGTGCCCATATCACATTAGTTAGAGGATCAAGGCAAGAAAGCTTAAATACAGAGAGAGGCACAAAGGAAGGGCTGAAAGTTTAGTTAAGCCCCACTGCCTGACCGGGCGGTGGCGCAGTGGATAGAGCATCAGACTGGGACACAGAGGATCCAGGTTTGAAACCCTGAGGTTGCCTGCTTGGGTGTGGGCTCATCTGGTTTGAGCAAAGCTCACCAGCTTGAGCCCAAGATCTCTGGCTTGAGCAAGGAGTCATTTGGCCTGCTGGAGCCCCCCGGTCAAGGCACATATGAGAAAGCAATCAATGAACAACAAAGGTGCCACAACGAAGAGTTGATGCTTCTTATCTCTCTCCATTCCTGTCTGTCTGTCCCTATCTGTCCTTCACTCTGTCTCTCTCTATCTCTGTCACAAAAAAAAGGGACTTTTATGTCCATGTTAAGAAAATGGAACTTTATTGGATTTTCATCCATTGTCATTATCATCATCACCATCGCCACCCACCATGATGTTTCATAAGCACCCACTATATGAAAACAGAGTTCAGGCTCTGAAGACAGCAGATTTTGATCACATCTCAGCTCTGCCACTTAACAGTCACAAAGCCATGGGAAAATATTTGACTTCTGTCAAATATTTTTCGACTCTTAACTCTATTTGCTGTAGTATGGGGATAATGTCATCTTCTTGCAACATTATCATGAGAGGAAATGAAGCAAGGCATGAGTGCTCAGTGCTGTGAGCAGATGTACACTGCAGCATGGGAAGCACTTGCTCAATGCTGTCCCTATGGCTTTAGTTGCCAACACTGTGCAAATGCTTTGTTATGTAATCGTTATAAGAATCTATGTACCTGATAGTTCATAAACCTGTTAAGTCTGCAAGTCTATTGCTATTTCAATTTGGCAGATGAGGGCTTGAAACTTGTAGCAATTAAGTGACAGAATTAGCATCATAGCCCGGGGTTCACATACCAGATGAAAGGCTCCCAGACCTCCTGCCTCTGTGCCATGCTGCCTATCCTGTAAAGAAGAGGCAGCCATGGAAGTTTATTGGAAGTGGTGACGTGATCATTCTGACCTTGAGTCATTGTTGGATCCCTTCCAGATTCTACTGGAACCTCCCACGTGTTCTGATGGGATGAAAGAAGGTAGGGCCAGGAACTGCATTTGTCTACCAACTCATTTGTCCCTCAATTTGGAAAAGGGTGCTATTCTCTGGAGTTAGCCAATATTTCAAACACATTGAACTAATCACATGGGTTTCAAATAACTAAAATATTGTCAGCATCAATAGCCCTGGATAGCATCGTGTAAGGGCAGGCTATTTAAAGAGAGAGCCATTTCCTCCAACAAGGCAGTTAGTAAAGTCAGGGTCTTGCTCTGTTAAATTATAATACATTGGGCCCTGGCCGGTTGGCTCAGCGGTAGAGCGTCGGCCTGGCGTGCGGGGGACCCGGGTTCGATTCCCGGCCAGGGCACATAGGAGAAGCGCCCATTTGCTTCTCCAACCCCCCCCCCCCCCCCGCTCCTCTCTGTCTCTCTCTTCCCTTCCCGCAGCCAAGGCTCCATTGGAGCAAAGATGGCCCGGGCGCTGGGGATGGCTCCTTGGCCTCTGCCCCAGGCGCTAGAGTGGCTCTGGTCTTGGCAGAGCGACACCCCAGAGGGGCAGAGCATCGCCCCCTGGTGGGCAGAGCGTCGCCCCTAGTGGGAGTGCCGGGTGGATCCTGGTCAGGCGCACGCGGGAGTCTGTCTGACTGTCTCTCCCCGTTTCCAGCTTCAGAAAAATACAAAAAAAAAAAATTATAATACATTGGAAATTCCAAATACGTTGAGTTTCTAGGGTCCTTGTGTTCTTTCATTCTGAACCCATCCCCAAAATATATCTGTTGCTTCTGAGTGGAAAATCTCAGATCCTGGTCAAACCCCAGGTGACTTCCTAGGATAGTCTCTTAAACAGAGCACACAGGGTGACTCTTACTGGAGATGGAAAGCATCAAAGGCAAGCTGCATGGATGTAGGCTGATGGACTGGGTGTTCAAGTTGGATAGGATGAGCTCTGTCCAATGAGCAGGCGACCCTTCTTCTGGTCCCTTTTACCATTATTATTTCTATGACTTGTCTACTTCTTTTTCTGCATCTCAAATTCAGCTACTCACCCTTGGCCTAGGTTACAGGGGCTGCAGACTCATTGTTTTAGGGACAGAGAGGTAAAAGAAATGCATAAATAAACCAGGTGTAAAAAAGGAGTGATAATTGGCTATAGGGAAGGGGACTTGGCTCTGCCTAAAGTGTTCAGATCTAACTAGGGGGAAATAAAACAAAAGCAAAGCCAACCTATGCCCACCAAGTAAAACACTTCAGTAGATCATCTGCTCATGACCCGTAACAGATATTAAGTTCTTCCTTACGAATGCATGATGCAGTGTTCAAGTCCTAGGCTTTGGAGTGAGACCCGAGTTGGGGGTTTCAGTTCTGCTACTCACTCGCTGCGTGACCATAAGAAGTGATGTCATCTCTTCAAGTCTCAGCATCTTGTAAAACTTTCCCACTGAGAAGAGCAGTGGCAAGCACACATGTGAAACACTTAGCTCAGTGCCTGACAGGCAGTGTGAGCTTATTGAATGCTGGCTCCCCTGTATGCTCACCTTTCTCTCCCAGCTTTGGCATTCTGTAAGGACTCTGGGCCATGGTACATGAATATTAAATGAAAGGGAATACATTGTAGATATATTTCCAACTGGCATTATACTATTGATAAATTAATAACAACATTGATATCAAACTATATGTTAATGTCTACTTATGAATTCAAAGGCTGGGGTCACTCCTCTGGCTTTTTTGCATTTGACCAGTGATCTGAATGAAGCTCATGGAGAAGGTGATGGAAGGGGAACATGAGGGCTCCCTACCTGCTTAAGCAATGGATCAGAATCCACTGAGTCCAAACTCCGCAGGGATAACCATTCTTGTGCTCATGTTTTGATACACACACAGACACAACATACTGGGCAAGGAAGAACAGAAGAGTGTGTGTGAGAGAGTCCTGGGGGGTTTAGTGAAAGGCCAATAATTATCCCGAGTACAGTGAGGACAGGGATACAGCTACTCTGAATTTTTTTTTAGCTACATGTATAGAAGCATGGTGCCTTGCCTCAGGGAGGTAAAGTTCCCGCTGCTGTCTTAAACACACCGCAGCAAGAAACCAGGGTGAGGAGGGGTCTGAGAACCTCCTTGATCATGGGAGGAACAGTAGACAGATCTGAAGGTCTGCAGCTTAGAGAGAAGGTACGCTGGGGAAAGGAGAGCTGGGAAGGACTTGCTGGTTGACTGCTGGTGGGACAAAGAAGACAGACAATGACAAGTTAGTTTAACAGTGAAAGATTTAGGCTCACTATAAGGAGACATTTATAGAAACTGGACGAACAGCTGCAGAAGTCATGCGCAACTCTGGCCTGGGCATTGCAAGAAGGGTGTGGGGTTTGGGATGGACAGAATTCAGCCCCTAAACCACAGTTGGACTTGATGACCCTCTAATCCTGGAATGTGGGTGAGGTGCATATATTTTTATAAACTCACCCGGCCTCTCAAGATGGTGGAAACAGCCAAACCTGTTTAGGTGTGTTTTATGGCAAACACCATGTGCCTGTTACTAAATTCAGGTAAATGTTGTATAGGGCAGAGGCATGAGCACTTGTTGTTCCTAGAAGTCCTGAGGGGTTGGCGATGACAGGGTGAGGTGGGTTCCCAGTGCCTAATGGAGAGCGTCAGCTATTCCACTGGCTTTGCCTGGATTCAGCTGAGGCTGATTCTGATCCCACAACCTTCCTGACGTATGCAAGTTTGGGGGTGCTGCTGCTGACAGCACCTGCAAGGTAAGGGTAGCCCTGAAGCCTGGGCCAGTTGGTGCGCCACCAGCACCAGCACCCAGAGGCCTGAGACTCAGGGATTGCAGCAATGAAGTGGCCTCTGGATTGGACCTCCTGGTTTCAACTCCTGTCCCTCCATGTGCTGGGACACCTCAGTAAGCCATAATCTCTTTGGGCCTTAATTCCCTTATCGGTAAAACAGGGTAACAGCAACACTTGGCATGTGGTGTTTATGTGAGGTTGAAATGAGCTAGGACATGCAAGCGCTTAGGAGAGTGCCTGCCAATAGTAAACACATGCTGACTTCACTTCTATCACCAGATGGGACCTGAGGATGAGGCAGGCATGTGCTCCTTCTCCTGTACTGAGAGGGCCCAATGTGCAGTGGCCATGACAATGGGTCACTCAGTTGTAAAGAATGTCATTGAAAATTGAGAAGACTGCAACTGAGGTGGGGCGGTTAATATCCTCAAAACACTTGCATCCTATACACAAAAGTGCTGTCACAGATGCTGTATCTATGAACTCCCCCCAAAAGCCGTACTGCGAGGTAGGTATTGTCATTATTCTCATTTTAAAGTTAAGGAAACAGGTTTAGAGTAAGTAACTAGTCCAAGTCCACCTATTAGTGCCAAACCAGCAGGAAAACCTTCCTCTGGGCACCTCTCTGTGCCCTGTGCCTAGAAAGTGAAGGAAGGGCGATGTCTATCTGGAAGCTCAGGAGCAGTGCACCAGGACCTTGCAGAATAGATCACTCACCTCTGCAATGAATTCTCTTCTCTACAGTCGTGTTCAAGATAACTCTTCCAAACAATTGTGGATGGTATTCTGTTAACAACAATAACAAATCTGTTTAAAATTTATCCTTTAACAAAACGAGTGTCAGCAGCTTACTCTGGCCAAAGCAATAGAAAGACTCAGAGTAAGTTAAAGCCTCTCTTTCTGGGCTCCCGGAGAATGCCCCAGCCACAGGTGGGAAGGGCTCTGGCTGGAGGGCGGTGGGTGTTGGGCCTCAGGGGGCCCTTGATCGGTTCCCCTGCTCACCTGATCTAGCTGTTTCAAAGTGAGGAGAGGTGTCCGAGGTGGCGGAAACTCTCCACATGTATTTCAGGTCCCAGACTGTGCAAGCATCCTCCTGGACGGGTGCTTATAAGCTGGTTTTCCTGGTGATGCTCTTGCTCTCCCTCTCAGGGCTGACCACAGGCTCACAGGAGGGGAAGGTTTGGGTGCTGAGGTGAATGAGACCTTGACCTCCAGCCTTTTCCTGAAAGGCCATGCTTATTCTCACCCCCTGGTATTCGCACACACTTACCCTCACCCAGAAAGACCATTTCCCCTGCTGGCCTGGCATACCACCTTTTCTGAGCACCCCCTCAGCCCTCTGGGTGAGGTGCACCTGCTGTGTTCTGGGACACTTCGTGCCCGTGCTTGCTCTGACAACGCAGCCGCTGCATCTGAGGCAGAGACACGTGCCGGGGAAAAGGGTGAGGAGTTGCTGTCTCAGGCAGCAGCTCACAATGTGGTGGGGATAGAGCAAGGCTAGGGGAGGGAGGGAGAGTGAGAGTACAGGAGAGAGAGAGAGAGAGAGAGAGAGAGAGAGAGAGAGAGAAGGCTCAAGAAGTCTATCCTAGTGTGGTATTTATAATGATTGATGTATGGATAGGTGCTGGCTGAGAAAGTCAGAAAAGGTTTCTTAGATGAGAAGACATGTGGATTGTGTCTTGAATAACAAATAGGAGCTTCACACAGAGCAGGATTAGAAATACTTTCCAAACTGTAGCATCAGTAAAGAAGGCCTGGTGTATTCAGCAAAGGGGGAGAGTATTGCTAGGGCTGCGGTACAGGGGGGGGGGGGGGGGGGGGGGAAGGGGAGGATGGGGAGAAAAGTTGGCAAGAGACAGACCCTTAGCCTCTCTTACCAGCAGCCACATGCATCCTGGTTGTAATTGCAAGTCTATACAAGTGCATCCAGTAAGCCATGGGATGTGAACCTTCTCACACCTAAGCCAAGATCACAAACTCCCATGCCCACAAGGCCATCTGGGCACCACAAACAAATACATCAAGCTGCTGGCCACTATAGCAAAGTGGGAAGTTTATACCCTTATAAAGAGAACTAAGTAAGCAAAGTTAAACACTAAACTAGCTCGTCAAACAAAGCAACCTGGGGGCTTTGTGTAGCCCCTTCGCAACCTTTGCTCCTAAGCCGAGGTCATTTAAATTGTCCCAGCTCTCTCCTGAAATCCTCAGACAAAGAGAATGTTTACCAAATAGAACAAACTACTGTTACACACTTGAGTAAGTCAACAAAATTTCCAGTTCTTTTTACATGTCTTGGGAAGTGGACACCGGTTGTCTGATGGTTTTTACATCTGTCAGGACAACATGGTTCTTGTCCAGAAGACACAGTGTGGACTGATGTAGCCAAAGTCCATGCCTTCTTAGATAGACACCCCCCTGCCAGGACCATGTAGGCATTGGGACCCTATTAATCTGGACCAGGAGATAACATGAGAAAGAGAGAAATAAAGAAGAATGAACATTCATGGCTGGACAAGGACAGATTTGAAAGCTCAACGGTTAAGTGTAGAAAGTCTGCATAAGGCCACCCTGCAAATTGCTCTGTGATAATTTGCCTGGGGAGTCCAGCCTGTGAGCCAGTCTGGTGACCCTGCGTGCTTACCACAAAGTCCTAATTGACCCATCATCCCCTTTCCTGCATTGGAAGGAATATGGGTTAGGAAAATCAATCCCTTTGTAAGGGGAGACTGGTTTCCTGCTACTGCTCATATTTTCACTAAAACCCCATTTTACTGGAACCAACATTGAAAAAACCCAGCACATTTTATACAAAACAAGGCAATATTGGTATCGACAGAGCTACAGTGATAATGAGGACGATCAATTTTCCTTCCTCCATTATGGGGTATCGAGCAAGTTTGGAGTAAACTTGTGGCATCATTAGGCAAGATCAGCATTTCTCCCTTTAGAAAACTTTTTCTTATCTTCCTTTTTTTTCTTTTTTGCATATTTAGATTTTAAATATTCTTGCTGGCAGGGGTGAGGATGAGAATAGTGGTGGAGGAGGGGAGACACAAAACAAATAAATGACAACAACAAAAAACCCTTAAAGTCCCTAAAGCAATATGTGAAGTGCTGGTAATAAAAGCAGGAGCTTGTAGACATTTCTTTTTAATTCATATCAATAATATATTGTGATGTTATTTTTGCATCTTGCTTCATACATTTCTCCTACCTACCCCAAGACTCTCCAACTCTCCCCCCAAATTAGAAGGCTGCAGTTATCAAAATCTAGGTTCTGGGTGATGGACACTTCAAGGGCAGGAGGTGGAAGCTGCAGTTTTGCTCTGAGAAGAGTGGAGCAGGAAGGCAGAGGGCGGACTCTGTTGGCTGTAGGAAGAGACACCCAGAGCATCAGGAGAAAGCCCTGGGCAGGGAGTCCTTCTTCTGATGAGGAGATTGCCATGCGGAGGAGCTCTTCACAAGCAAAGTGATCGAATTGTTTACTGCAAATGAGTTCTGGTGTTTCTACTTTCTGCTTCTGGTCCCTATGGACTACACACGTCATTTACTTGTTCAGACTGGCCATGTAAACAGTGACAGGGACAGGATCATCTCGGCCCACTCAGGCTGCCATAACAAAACGCCACAGACTAGGTGGCTTAGAAATAACAGAATTTGATCTCTCACAATTTTGGAGGCACAGAAATTGAAGAACATGATACTGGCAGGTTTGATATCTGGTGAGACATTGGTGACCCTATCATTACGCTGTCCCCACAGGGTGTAGGGGAGGAGGGAGCTCTGGGCGTCTCTTTTATAAGGACACTTATCCCATTCATGAGGACTCCACCTTCATTACCTACTCACTCCAAAAGGCTCCACCTTCAAAAACCATCACCTTGGGGGTTAGGTTTCAACATAGATATTGGGGGGAGAACACAGACATTCAGTCTGTTGTGGGGGCCAACATCTTTGAGTGATTATGTTTCTACTTGACATCAGGAACACGGGCGAATGAACGACATCTCAGAATGGCAAAATCCTGCTTGTAAGCAGTCCCCCTGGAAAACCATTCTAATTTATTTAAATGTTCAGTTAATTTTATTAACTTTAAATTAAGTTTAGTTAATTTTGAACTAGAATTAAATAGTCTAAAGTTTTAAATCTGAAATGTTACTGATGTATTGTAAAGGTGGGACTGTCACCGAATGCCGTCAGTCTGTGGCAGGACTGTGCAGGCTGAGCTTTGGAAGCAGGTTGGGAGACAGGAGAGTGAGTTGTGTGACATTCATTAAAAAAAATTGAGAAACTGATGATTAATAATGTAGTACATTTTATTATATAATTTAATCCTTGAAACATTTAGGCTATAAAACTATGTTCATGGCCTGTGGAAGAATGCCATCTTATTAATTTCTGTCCCTTAGTGATAAAAACATTCTTCTGACCTTCTTTGGGCAGGGTTCCCCCACATGACTACACCTGTGAGGAGCAGAAGGTAGAGTCAGGAGCTTCTGAGCCAGGCTTTGCCCTTACTAAGTGGCCTGGACAATTCACTTATCTTATCTTTTTTTTTTTTTTTTTTGTATTTTTCCGAAGCTGAAAATGGGGAGGCAGTCAGACGGACTCCCACATGCGCCCGAACGGGATCCACCCGGCATGCCCACCAGGGGGCGATGCTCTGCATTCTAGCACCTGAGGCAGAGGCCACAGAGCCATCCTCAGTGCCCGGGCAAACTTTGCTCCAGTGGAGCCTTGGCTGCGGGAGGGGAAGAGAGAGACAGAGAGGAAGGAGAGGGGGAGGGCTGGAGAAGCAGATGGGCGCCTCTCCTGTGTGCCCTGGCCGGCAACCGGACCTGGGACTCCTGCACACCAGGCCATTGCTCTACCACTGAACCAACCGGCCAGCACCGACAATTCACTTCTCTTGACTCAGTATCTTCCTCATAGGGATTATCTAATATATATATGTCAACATGCTTTATCTAGGGCCTGGCACACCCTGAATATTCCCATCACAGGGTAAAATTTGGCCCCTGAAGTAGGTGCCAGGCCTAGACTTCCATATGACTCCAAGAGCTCCATGACATGTGCAAGGGGCTGTGGGGGAAGCCTCCCCCCAAGACTCCATAACATATCTGCAGAACATATCGCCCACTGGGCTGAGCTGGTCTCCTCACCTGTCTCACCTTTAGTCCATGATTCCCTTTAGAGCAAAGACATATTTACCTTGAAACATCTAGACCTTTGCCCAGATCTAACATTAAAGAGGCAATTAATACTTATTTGAGGAAGAAGAGGCAGAAAGGGAAGCAGGGGAGAACTCCAGGAAAGCATTCATGGGGACACAGTGAGTGAGAGAAGGACTGAGATCGGATGGGACCAGAAGCCAGTCCTTTTCAGACAAAAATTATTTAATAAGCACCTTATGGCCAAGCCCGGCTTTATGTTGGTGGACTACATTGTCCTAGGTCCCCTTTCTTGAAACCACAAGCTAGGGCCCAAGCGTGCTTCAGGTCGGTTTCCCTGGAGGTGGAGCCCAGGACAGGGTGCACGTAGGGGATTCACTGAGGGAGGGGAGGGGACCGGGAAGCAGGACGGTGCAGGGGGAGGGGCTGAGCGGGCATGTGCTGTCAGCTGAGGTCTAGCTTCAGCTCGAGCCTGTGGGGGCTCTGAGCATGAATGGCACCATGGATGCTGAGGGGTGTGACCTCACTGGCTATAGTCTGTGGAGTGTGTATGCTGTATGCATGTATGTGTGTATGCATAAATTGTTACATATACAAGCACATGCATGCACACACATGTGTATGTGTGTTCATGTGCCTGAATGCTTGCATTTCTATGTGTATGTGTGTATACATGCATGCGTGAACAATATATGGAGGACTACACAGTGCCTAGGCAGGGCAGTAGCCCCTTAGGGGAGGGCATTCCTCCAGAAAAGGGGCAGGCGTGATGGGTGTGCTCACACAGAAAGGAGGTCTGGGTGGGACCCTCATAGCATCCACCGCGGACAATTCCATTCAGATCTAACTGGTGTCCTCTCATTTCAGACAGAATTTTATACACCAGTGAGAGAATGTGGATGTCCTCAGTTTCAGTAAAGAAATTTCCCCCACCCCGACCACCATTTGTATATCCAGGGAGGGCTAGGAATTCCAGAGTCTTATCTTTCTGGGAAGAAAGGAAGGTTGTCAGAACAATGTATTCTGTGTGGCTCAGATATTTACTGAGCCGACTCTGCACTCTAGTTTGTGAGCCCCAGGACATACGCTAGTGGTGTGACCTGGCGTCTGGTAGGGTGAGAGAGGAGCATGCTGCCCGTGTCAGACTGTGCTCGGCCTGGGAGCAGCGCGACGGACACCAGAGGGCGACAGAGAGAGAGACGACAGAGGTGGGGGTGAAGGACGGACGTTCCCAAAGGCTTCCGCAGCCGCCGCTGCTCCAGCTGGCCTGTGTCCCCTGGGTGTGTCTGGACATGTGAGGACGAGAGCTGCACCCACCCAGCCAGGAGTGTGTGGGACACATTTCCTGGGGCTAGCACTCCAGGTGAATTCCTCCCCCAAGTCCAGTGGCTGCACACTCAAACACAGAGCCATTTATACAGGGAAGCCAGCTGAGTGGGGATGTAGGACCCACTCGAGGGCACAGCCCCTGCCCACCTCCAACTGCTTCTTGATAGACACAGGACTGCAAACCTGCCTGACCGGGTCCTTTCTACCCGTTGAGAGAGGCCACCTGTCTGCATTGATGTGAAATTTTCAGACTTATATATTTTAGCAATGAATTCAGAAACTACTTCAACATCATGCGAGTCAAAGAAACACCTGTCTGTGGGTCGGGGCGCATCTTGCTGTTTGAGGCTATATGCCTCTTTGCAGCCTGGCGCCAGGGCCTCATGGTCTCCCACGGCCTGGCGTGTGAGGAGGACACTTCTGCGGGCCCCTGGACAGACAGGAGTGTGGTGAAAACAGGCTACGAGGGGTGTGGTCTCTTGTCCCCTCAACCCATGTGAGGTCTAATTGGGAGCCTATCAACATTGCCCACAAACATTCTTACCTCGGGGACTCACCGCTGGATTTGGTAACTTCTTAGCTTTCCAGGGAGATCCAGTGCTCCGTGGCCAATCACATTCAGTCCCTGGTGAAATCGGAGAAGAACCGTCAGGTCATGTGTGAGGCAGGGATGCTCAGGACCCTCATGAACTCCTGCCACCAGGCCCTGACCACCAGCAGCAGCACCCTGCACTGCAGCCTCATCAGGATTTTTGAAAAGCTGGCCTCTCAGGCCATTGAACCAGATGTGTTAAGGTATCATGTGCCATACATAAAATACTGCTGAGCCCCTGACAGCCCTGCTCACACACAGCAGGCAGGAGGGGTACACAGGGACAGGTGTCCCCACGCCCCTCTGCCATCCGGAGGGCATGGCCCGTTCCCAGTACTGGACACTGCATGTCCAGGGAGGAGCCTCGGGACTGTGCCGGTGGTGAGTGTGCACAGAGCAGACAAAGACCCTCCCATGAGCTGATGGCCTCAGAGAGAGGGGACAACAGTGACAGGGTCCTGTGACCACAGAATAGTTCTAGGGGGATGGCTGGGAGAACCACAGGGGAGAGGTTAGGGGAAAGAGGTAAGCCTTCGAGGAAGCCGGCCTGAGCCCTGCGGCCTGAGCAGGAGCTCACCAGACCCAGAGAGCAGGGAACCCAGCTCTGGGAGTGAGGATGGCTGGTGAGGGCCTGATGGTGCCAAGAGGCTAACCTGCAGGCAGCTCAGCTGGTGCGCTGGGCGATGGCCAGTACTCCTGACAAGCTGTATGGCAGAGGCAGTGCCCTGTGTCTCCCAGAGGCCGTCCTGCTGGCAGCCACTCTGTGAAACCACAGGGTTCCTGGGAACCGCAGTAGGGAGGGAAGAGGCACTAGGCAGAGCAGACTCAGGGGGTAAAGGCAGAGAAATAGAGGCTGAAGGGGAGGCCAGAGTCTCCTAAGTCCCTGTGGCCAGGGCAGCCCACCCAGGCACCACGGTGCCAGGAGGGCAGTGCCCAGGGTAATAGACCTGCTGCGCCTCTGCTGACACAAGGAGCAAGGGCAGAGGGGTGGAGGACAACCCTTCTAGCCAGCAGACATGGAACTCAGGGGCTGGGCAGCCTCCTTCTGCTTTTGCATGTGCTCCCTGCCGGGCAATGCCACTAGCTTAATTTGGCTGTTTTGCAAATTCCATTAGAAACTTATAAACAATGTTTGACAAAGTCATTTTCCAACACATTTCTTTTCCTCTTAAGGTTCAGTTTGAGGCTTCTAGCTGGTCACTGGTTATGTCAAAGCACCAAAAATCCAGAACTCATCAGCTCTGTGGTCTGGGTACTGAGAGAGGAATGGTCCATCTCCATGGACTTGAGGAGGATTCCAGCAGTGACAGGACAGTGTGGAGGGGCCAGGGAGCACTGGGACAGAGGAAAAGGCTCAGGGGAAGCCGGAGGAAACTTCTGCCCACAAAATGTCTTCATTTGCTTCTTTCTATGTTCTGATATTCAGACAGTTTCTAGGTCTTGGAACTCCTCCACCTCCATCAGCTGCAGCAAAACCCCCCAGTTCATCTTCTGTGCATGGAGGGGATACTGGATACTCAGGTGAGAACAGAAGAGAGGGTAGGGGCAGGTGAACAGAAATTAACAGAGAAGACACATTCCTTGTAAGGGCTCATTTACAACAAATGGGAAGTGGACAGACATAAAAAGTGATTTTGCCTGCTGCTCAATAGAAACAAATGAGGGAAAGACAGAGTCCAGATCTCTAAGATGGGCGACACTTACCCTCACATAAGTTAGGTGAGAGTGAGCATGTGCCTCTGGGTGGAGGTGCTCAGTGATGGCCTTCTGCACAGCTCACAGCTCACGGGCTGTGGGGGTCAGGAAGCCAATGCATTGAGTGCATCCCCTAATATCAGGCCTGGTACTTGAGAGGGTGCTGGTCCAAGGAAGTAGCTTGAAGAAAAGGAAGCTGAGGACACACTAAATGTAAGTTCACCTAGAACTTTGAGGCAAGGAGTCCCAATTGGAAAGCAAGAATAAAGAGCCAGGTATGGACCAGCAGCCAGAGGTGGAAGACAAGAGCTTTGAAAGAGTCAAGCCACATGAAAGACAGTGCGGAGGTCAGTCAACCAGGACAGAACCTCGGTGAGTAACTGCCATTCGGCAAGCCAGTGGCAGCAATGGAAAGAATTAAAGGGAGACATTTCCAGGGAGAGTAGGCTGTCCCCGTAGTCCAGCAGCAAGCCCAGATGGAAGGAGCAGGAGAGCTGCCCGCACGGAGGTTGGGAAATGGGGGCAGCTCAAAGCTGTCCCTCCAGCTGTGGTGGAGTGTTCTACTCTTGTCCAAGATGGGGCAGTGCTTTGAGCAAAGACAAATCTCTTCTCCTGCTTGCTGCCTTAGGGTCCCAGACAATGCCACCAGTGACGCTTGAAGGTCCTGCAAGAGCCTCCCAGGATGCTAACCCGTGTCTGGCTGCCACCCAGGTCACCAGGCCTTTGGGGCTGACCCAGAGCTCCACAACTGTTCTTCAGACAGCCCTGAGCCTCATCTCCATGACCTCCCCACGTAACCTGCAGCCTCAGGGGGCTGCCCTGGCTCCATCGTTCGTGGAATTTGACATGTCTGTGGAAGGTTACGGGTACAACGGGCTTTTGTGTATTTAAAATATACTTCATTAATTTTCCCAGTGCCTCAGATGAATTATGATATTGATTCCCAAATTGTAGTTCTTTTCACCATTGAGCAGTGACCCACATCTGTGTTGTTACACCCCGTGGACTAGGTGCTTCTCACGGGCAGCATCCTCAGCTGCATAGGGCCATGGTCCTCTTCCCCTGGCATGTCTGCATTCTGGAATGTTGTCTCTTCCAACCTCCATTTTGGATTCCTTTTCTTAGGTGTATGGTCCTAACATCAGCCACTTTCTGTCCCTGGGGTCTCATGGTCTAAGAGCAAGTGATGCCCCTGCATAAAGACAGAGTGGAGTTATCACAACCGGTGGTTGACTTGCAGGTCAGTGGTCTGAGGCACTTTCTTTTTTCCAGATGCCTATTTATCCCGACCCTGTCTACAGTGATGGGAGCCAGCACAGAGTACTCTGTCTCCGGAGGGATTGGGATAGGTAGGTGCTTCATGAGGGTTAAGCTCACTGAGCTCTCCTCAGCTCTGCCTGGGGTAGAAAGTCCTACAGAAGCCTTGATTTCAGACTTCCACTTAGCATTTCAAGAAAGCGTGAGCCTTCCCCTTTGTCCTGTGTCTCTGTGGTTGAGTCCTCCTTCCAGTCTGTCGTGTCCCTTGTAGGGCAGGATGTCCTGCTCACTGGGCATCCCAGGGGCCAACCCCCAGCTCTGCACAAAGCAGAGCTCTTTCACACGGATGTGTTCGGTGGATGACCTGGGGGTTTGGTTCATTTTGCGGTGACTGACAAAGGCTGAAATGAATACCTTGCCCCTTCTCACGACTCTCCCCAGGGAGAAACATGAGAGCCATATTGCTGGTCATTCAGGAGCAAGCCTGTCCGTGGGCATGTGGGACCTTGGCCAGGCCCTTGGCGTGCTTTACAGTGTGTCCTCAGCTGAGAGCCTGGCTCCCTCTGGGAGGAGACCCAGGGTTTCTACAAAAGAGGGGCGCTGAGGAGCCATTGTGTTCATGGAGCATCCATGTGGAGTGCCCAGTCTGACTCTGCCCATTCAGTGGGACAGCAGCCCCTGTACTGCCAACCTCGTTCTAAGGAGGTGGGGTGGGTGTGATTTTTTTAAGTGGCACATTTTCCCTGCAGGGTTCAGCCCTCTGTCCCACGCAGCACACTGCCTGGCTTTAGATCAGCTGACCAGTGAGCCAAATGGTGGTGGGTCTTGGGGTTGTGTCCCTGTCCCCATTCCCTTAGCAAAGAAGCATGGAAGGACAGAGTTGGAAAGAATGTTTGAGGGTCTAGGCTCAAGTCCCAACAGTGCTGTGACATTTCCTGAGATCACGCCTAAGGAGACAAGAGCGTCCTTCGGGGAGAGGTTGGTGTGAAGTGGGCACGAGCCAGGGAGAAACAGTGCTGGCACACAGTAGAACCATGCCCAGGTGAGATCAGAGCCACAGCCAGTGCAGACAAGATCCACAGCAGGGGGAAGCCTAAGGCCGTGCATGTATTCTGTCCTAAGGCCGTGCTTGTATTCTGACCTAAGGCCGTGCTTGCATTCTGACCTAAGGACGTGCTTGCATTCTGACCTAAGGCCGTGCTTATATTCTGTCCTAAGGCCGTGCTTGCATTCTGACCTAAGGCCGTGCTTATATTCTGTCCTAAGGCCGTGCTTGCATTCTGACCTAAGGACGTGCTTGCATTCTGACCTAAGGCCTTGCTTGTATTCTGACCTAAGGCCGTGCTTGCATTCTGACCTAAGGCCGTGCATGTATTCTGACCTAAGGCCGTGCTTGTATTCTGACCTAAGGCCGTGCTTGCATTCTGACCTAAGGCCGTGCTTGTACTCTGACCTAAGGCCGTGCTTGTATTCTGACCTAAGGCCGTGCTTGCATTCTGACCTAAGGCCGTGCTTGTATTCTGTCCTAAGGCCGTGCTTGCATTCTGACCTAAGGCCGTGCTTGCATTCTGATCTAAGGCCGTGCATGTATTCTGACCTAAGGCCGTGCTTGTATTCTGACCTAAGGCCGTGCTTGCATTCTGACCTAAGGCCGTGCTTGCATTCTGACCTAAGGCAGTGCTTGCATTCTGACCTAAGGCCGTGCTTGCATTCTGACCACAGGTGCTGCGAGGCCTTTCCCTCCACCCGGGGGCCTGACCTTCTCCTGCTGGTTCCTCATCAGCAGCCACAGCACGGCCACTGAGGGCCACCCACTGCGGTTTCTGACCTTGGTGCGCCACCTGGCCAGGACCGAGCAGCCCTTCGTCTGCTTCTCCGTCAGCCTCTGCCCGGACGATTGCTCCTTGGTTGTGTCTACAGAAGAGAAGGCATTTCAGCCTCTGGGTAAGGTGTTGGGAACCAGGGCTGGTTTCTCATACACTCCAGGAATTGGGGCTAAGTCGATGGCTCTGGGCACAAGAACTTGGGAGCTTCCTTCCTTCAGTAGTCCTGGCTCTGCCATCACAGCCAGGCTCTCTAAGCTCCTCCCTCTGTGATGGCCTTAAGTGGCCTGAGATGGCCACTCTCAGTGTCCTGGCCATACCTGTTCTTCTTGTGGCTCTGAAAGTGTCACTGTTTCACAGTGAAACATGGGAGGGCCCAGAGGATATCTCGGCACCTTGACACAAAGCACAACTGTCCTTTTCTCACCAGCAAATGTGCGTCACTACGGGGCTTTCTGGTGTGGGGTGGACCTGGTGTCTGACTTCTGGGTTTGAACTCTGGCTGTGTGAACTTGGGCAAGTTATCTAACTTCTCTGTGCCTCAGGATGGTAAAATGGGAATCATAATAGTACCAACCTCACAGGGGTGAGCTTATTGCCATGAAAATGCAATAAGCTAGTATTTCCAGCAGTTCTTAAAACAGTGTCTGTGGCTATATTATAGAATTGAGAACTTGAAACCTGTATAATTTAGTTAACCAGTGTCACCCCAATAAATTCAATTAAAAAATAAAAATTACAAGAAAAAAAGTGTCTGGCATAAAACAAGACCTCGTTAGTGACAGCTGCTGTTGTCATTACTTTGAAAGTGGGGCCCAACCATGGCTGCTTGGCTCCAGCAGCACAAAGCCACATCCCAGGCCGGTGTCTGTTCTCTTCTAGACATCATGGAGCCAGAGGAAGATTCTGAGCCCTCTGCAGGATGCCAGCTTCGGGTCAGGTGTGGCCAGCTGCTGGCTTGTGGTCAGTGGCATCACCTGGCCGTGGTTGTCACCAGGGAAATAAAAAGGAATTGCACCGTTTCCACCTATTTGGATGGACAGGTCGTTGGCTCAGCCAAGGTGAGCTGGTTCCCCCGGCCGTGTGTGCCTCAGCCCACGCCTCTGGTCACCCCAGCCTGGGTGGCCTTGTTCAGTTCTGTGTTTTCTCTTGACAGTGAGGTTGGTTTCCAAAGAAACCCCTTTACTGTCCCAAACACTAGCCTGAGCTCAGGCATAGAAGGGGCATCTTTAGCAGATGGGACAGAAGTATCACAGCCAAGGCTGAGGATAAAGCAAGTAGTCATGGCTATTATCACCGTAAGAATAGTCCCGAGAAAATATGTCTCCAGAGTGAAAATAAAACGCAGCCAAACAAGACTTTTTACATTTTTTTTTCTTTTTTTTTCCAAGTGAGAGGAAGGGAGATAGAGACAGATTCCCACATGAGCCTCAACTGGGATTCACCCATCAACCCCTGTCTGGGGTCGATGCTCAAATCAGCTGAGGTATCCTTAGTGCCTAGGGCTGATGCTCCAACCAATTGAGCCACTGGCTGCAGGAGGAGAAGAGAGAGAGAAGGGGGAGAGAGAGGGGAAGAAAAGCAGATGGTTGCTTCTTCTGTATGCCCTGATCGGGGATCGAACCAGAGACGTCGGCATGCTGGGCCGATGCTCTATCCACTGAGTCAACCAGCCAGGGCTGGGTGTTTATTTTTTTCCTGTGAATATCCAGTTGTTCCAGCACTGTTTGTTGAAGGTGCCACTCTTCCACCATTGAATTACTTTTGGACCTTTGTTAAAAATCAGTCGGGCATATTTGTATGAGTTTATTTCTGTATTCTCTATTTTATTCCACTAATCGAAGTGTCTATCCCCATACCAATACTATATCTCTTCATTGTTGTAGCTATATAATAAACCTTAATATTAGGTAGAGTGGTATCATCCACTTCATTTTCAAGAGAAAAGAATTAATCTATTTGTTAAGCTATGTGTTTAAGCCATTCTAGAGCCTGTGTCTTTTTATATCAATTTTAAATTTAGCTTGGTAGTCCACAAAAAGCCTTTTGAGATTGTGATAGGTTTGCATTAAAGCTATAGATCATTTTGAGGAGAAATGACATCTTTACTATCTAGAATCTTCCTATCCAATAGCATGGTATGTCTCTCCATTTATAGCCATCCTCTTTAACTTATTTTATCATCCTTTTGGAATTTTCAATATATAGATCTTATGCATATTTTATTAAGTATTTAATTTTTATTGAGGAGTTGTCAATGGTATTGTTTTCAATTTTAGTTTCTACATCTTCATTGTTAGACTTATAATGCAATAGATTTTTGTGTGTTGATTATGTATCTATCCTGTGCCTGTGCCAACTCAAACTCATTAGTTCTAGTCCTTCCTTCCTTCCTTCCTTCCTTCCTTCCTTCCTTCCTTCCTTCCTTCCTTCCTTCCTTCCCTCTTTTCTTCCCTCCTTCTCTCTCTCTCTCTCTCTCTCTTTCTTTCTTTCTCTTTTGTAGATTCCTTAAAATTTTCTACATGGATGTGCCATTTGCAAATTGAGGCAGTTTTATTTTTTTCTTTCCAATCCGCATGTCTGTAATTATTTTTAGTGTATGAAATTAATGTGTCAGTACTGAACACTTAGGGTCTTAGTGGAATGACTGGGTCAAAAAGGTGAACATTTCAGTAGCTCTCAATATTCTTTGTGAATTTCTTCCCAAGCACAGTGTCATGCCTTCACTCCCACCAGCATTGTATAAACTGTTTTTGCTACACTGTTTCTCAGCTTTGAGAATTCTCTTTTCAGTGTTTTTAGGAAAAAATAAGTTTTTACTCTGAGAGAATAAGGTACACCATTTTACATCCACATTTGTTTATCTGATTAATTCTGAAGTTACCCACCTCCACTGCTTTTCATTGGAACAGATGTTGTACATTCAGACCTTACCAGGACCCTTCCTTTCAATGGAACCATCATCTTTTGTGGATGTTTATGGATACATCGGTACTCCTCAAGTCTGGAAACAAAAGTCATCCTTAACATGGCGTCTTGGACCTACGTACCTCTTTGAAGAAGCCATCTCAGTGGGAGCTCTGGAAGTTATTAACAAACTTGGCCCAAGATACTGTGGTAACTTCCAAGCTGTGCATACCGAAGGTGTGGACTATTTTAATTTATAACGGTCTTGCTGGCTTTATTTTAAAACTAGACATCTATTTATTGATAGCATGTTTTGTAAAGAACAAACTCAACACAGGTCAGTCATTTGGGAAGACCTCTGTAATTGGGTCATTATATATTTATACTACAAGAGAAAATGTCACACACACACACACACACAGAAAAAGAGAGAGAGAGAGAGAGAGAGAGAGAGAAGGAAATGACAACACCCTTCATATTTCAGCTCCAAAGCACATAATGGAGAAGAGTGGGTGGGTAATACCATCAGCACAGAAAGAGAAGAGAATGAGATAGATAAGTTACATTCCTTTAATGAAGGAGCTTTTTAACTAAAGCATACTATTGTTTTCAATTATTAAACAGGCAGACAAAACATCCACATTTTCTTTATTGATTGGTGGCTGTTCAGGCAGGGAGCATGACTCTCCACACTCCATCAAGTTAAGGGGGTCGGCTCCCATCTGGGGAGAATGATGAATGAATCTGTGTACAGAAGGTCTGTGTTTGATGAAGAGCTGTTGAGGGCTGTTCAGTGTTTCTGTCTCTAAGCCGCACATCGCCAAGCTTCATTTCCTTTGGTAAATGGCAGTGGCCAGGACAACCTGGCCAGTCAGGTCTGGAGCCCAAGTTTCACTGACCCGCTATCCTTCCCAGGCTTCTCAAGCCACACACGTGGCTCTCCTTGACACAGGGACCGGCGCTCATTCCCAGCTGGATATTTCCCATGGACGTGCCGCGCATGGAAAATCTTAGGGCCTTCAGTTCAGCCTTTTTCTTTCATTCTTTTTATTTCCTTTGTAAATTTCCTAATCACATATCATTTGGTTTTGGGGAGTGAGGTTATGCCCTTGAGTGCTGTTTCAAGCTTAGTAATTTCATACCTAGAATCCTTCTACATCAGTGGTCAGAAAACCTCGACTCACGAGCCACATGCAGCTAAATCAGATTGAGGATGTTTTTAGCAAAGGCCAGTTTAGGAGTACCCTAATTAAGTTAGTAACAATGTACCGACCTATATTAAGTTTAAAAAAATTGGCTCTCAAAAGAAATTTCAGTCGTTGTACTGTTGATATTTAGCTCTGTTGACTAATGAGTTTGCTGACCACTGTTCTACATGATGGTAGAGTTAACATTGTGAGGTATCCCCACGGTTTTTTATGAGTCAGAGGAGCCCAGCCAAGGGCAAAACACGAGGGAGATGCACACACAAAACACAGGCATACAAAGTAACAACTTGTAACAACATACCAACACATAGTGTAACAAGGTACCAACACTCTCTGGGCGATCACATTGCCATGTGGCCAGAAACATCCCTCTTCTAAGGATGAACTTTCTCCTCTGTATAGTGAGGCTACCCTTGATTGAAGATGTGTCATTTCAGGAGAGGAACCTGATGTGGACGCAGTGCCCCTGGTTGCAGAGGAAAGGGTGTCCTTCGGCCTTCACGTGGCCAGCTCCTCCACCACCAGTGTTGCGGACATCAGAAACACATACAACGAGGTGGACAGCCGCCTGATTGCCAAGGAGGTTTGACATCTAACTCTGCTTCTTACCCCCCTTTTGGAATTATGATCTCAGACCGGCTTCAGCTATTAATGACTGAGTGAATGCTAATTCATGTTTGTGCATGTGTAGATGGATACACAGAGGGGTGAGTGCTTCCTGCCTCGTTTGTTAAAATATCCTATGACTCCTCACCCATTAGCTTTTCTTAAGACTGAACCTTTTATTTGTAATTGCTCCTTATTCTTCATGGTAGAGCATAAATAAATAGAATATTTAAACACTTTTATGACCCTGGTAACACTATGTCACTTCCTTATTCAGGGTGCTACTGTCCACCCCACCTCCCGACCCCAACACACACACACACACACACACACACACACAAGTGTTCTGTGAATTGCTTTGTTTATTTTAAATAACAAACTTTCAAAACAGCCAGCAGATGTGTTTATAGGTGAAGATGCCGTTATTAGACTTACTATTTCCTGATTCCTGTGTGGAAAGCTCTTTGCTCACTGCTGATGAATTTGGACTGATGTGTTTACACTCTTTCTATCCTCACAGAGGGCCACCTCCCTTTACTAAAGAAGAAGGATCAGGGGTTAAGTTGTGTTGAACACTAAAGAAGGGCATTACCCCAATGGAGGGGGCTGGGAGTCCTGTTTCCCTGGCTTTCTGAAACCAGTGAGGTGGGGGCTTACAGAGATGGGGCACCCCTAGCCTGGCAACAGGGCTTTGTAGCAACTGTCCACCTCTAAGTGTCCTAGGGTCCTCCTATAGGTCCCTCACTGTGAGCACATGGGACCTCAGTGGCACAGTTGTACAACAAAGCTGCTCCTGTGATTAATCCAAAGCCTAAAAGGCAAGACACAGCAGCCTGAATTTGGGCGTCAGCCCTGCTGACATTGCTTCCATGATCATTCACTGAGTGCCAGTACTGGGCCAGCCTCAGGGTGGGGGCCTCCAGGGACTTGTGAACAAGACCTCCTCCTTTCCAGGAAACCAGGAAAGTGTCTCAGGACTAATTGTTACCCTTTTCTGTAGATGAAAATTTCATCCCGTGACAACACCACGCCTGTGCTCCTGCTCAGGAACTGTGCTGGCCATCTCTCGGGTCCTCTGCGCACTGTTGGAGCCGTGGCTGTTGGTCAGTTGGGTATGTCAGGCCATGAACTTTTACTATCTTTTGGGAAGAAGGGCTTGCAGATGTCATCAAGTGTGGAACGTGGAATTCTGAGCTGCAGTCAGGACAGAGCATGTTGGGGAGCCTAGATGCTGAGGGCAAGAGCTGGCAAGTTAACCTTGCTGGAGAGTTGGCCTCGCGCATTGAACAAGGCCAGCTCACCTCACTGCATCTGACCACTGGTGGCAAACTCAGCTGCTCGCCAGGCAGCTTCTATGCCCAGCAGAGCCCACACAGGGGACATAGCAGAGCCTTTGTGCAGAGGCAGTGGTGTAGTCATTGGAGAAAAAACAACAGTCTGAGATGGTCAAAGCAGCAAGTTGATACAAATGCCCAGCCCTGCAAGACACGGGGAGCAGAGGTAGTCAGAGGAACCAGAGGACTAAGGGTCAGATGGCATTGAAGGCAGTGGTTTTCAACCGCTGGACCACAGACTGGTGCCGGTTTTCTAGAAATTGCATGCCATTCTGCAAAAGAGTTACCCACCTGATGTTGAATGAAGCTTACAGAGTTCATAATCACTGGGTCTATAGTCTTCATCTAAGATTATAACTGTAGACCGGCAGGTGAAAACAACTCATCTAAGGCATTGGCTGCTCCAGCAGTCTGGCCTGAGATGGAGGGTGACAATCTGAAACCCCCCAGGCTGTTTTAATGGTTGGTGACACAGAAGAGACTCAACATTGATTCTCTCTGTGAATTAAGATGGTCAAAGCCCTGCCTTTTCTTCCAGCCTGTCCCATGTTCACGGGCTCCTCTGTCATGAGTGGAGAGTGGTTCAGGCAGCACATATACCCCAGTGTTCTTCTGGGGACTTTTTGCTGCGATGAGGCTGTGACTACTGATGGAACACCCTTTTGTCCCACACAGGGGTAAGGGTGTTCCACTCCAGCCCTGCCGCCAGCAGCCTGGACTTCATCGGAGGGCCTGCCATCCTCCTGGGCCTCATTTCCTTAGCGACAGATGAGCACACCATGTACGCGGCTGTGAAAGTTCTGCACTTGGTCCTGACCAGCAATGCCATGTGCGACCGCCTGATGCAGCACATCTCTGGGTACCAGGTAATTCCATCCACCCATCTGGGTCTGTGACTCCCCAAGAAATAGGTAGGAGCTTCTCCAGCCCAGTGGACATTCCCTCCACGGTAACTTCTGGAGAGGGACACCAGAAGCCCTTAGCTCCTGAGACCCTGGGGACTCTGGCCCACAGCAGAGGGCAAGGTGACAGCCAGCCAGGGAGACACTGTGGTCTGGATGGGAATGCACACCTGCCTGTGGCTACCAGCAACTTCCGCTGATGAGTTCAAGAATCATTCGTGGTTGTCCACTGTGTGTAGAATGACAGCTAAGAGTCTAGGCCATGGAGCCAGTGCCGCGGACCAGCGCAGCTTCCAAATAACGGTGCGGAATTAAGGAAACACACTTTGTCAGAACAAAACCGATGGGACCGGGAGGACTCCTCAAACTGCCTGGCAGCATCTGAGTGCCTCACAGCCCCAGTTCGCTTTATTATATGGACCTATGCAAATCAAGGACCCTGATACAAAGTTGCACATCAAAGGCTAAGACAGGAACTCTCCCAAGGCAAAAACAGGATACATTAGTGAAATCTACAAACATCTGAAACAAACAAAGAGTCAGAGGAAGGGCATGTATATTGCTTCCTGCAGCCCAAGGAAGGAAGTGGAGTGGGTGCAAACACTCAGCATCAAAGCCAAATATGGAGATGGAGGGGGTAGAACTTAGCCCCCTGCCAAGCCTCGAATCTATAATGGCTTTTTGCCATTAACGATCCACAACAAGCCAGAGTGCTAGGTTTGAATCCTGCATCTTCCTCTAACTTGCTATTCAATTGTGGGTGAGTTACTTACCCTCTCTCGCTCTCCCAGTTTCCCCAGCAGTGTGATACAATCACTTGCGTCTTCTGTGCGTGGGTGGCAGGGAGGACTGGATGATTTGTCACAGATGAAAGGCTTAGCATTATGTCTGGCCCAGAATCAGTGCTCTGTAAATGTTAGCCATCTTTAGTCTTTACTCCCTCTGTTGCTTAGTTCTCCCACATGTAAAAGGAGAGTAATAATAATAACACCTGTTCTGTGGGGGGGTAATGATTGTTTTATTATGTGCTGAACACTTAGAAAAGTGCCTGCTCAGAGTGACAGTTGTGTCTGTGTTATGGTGGCTGTTATTGTTTTTTATCATTCACAAAATCAGTTGAGACTGGTCACAGACCCAGAACACCTAGCCTGAGTGGCTGGGAGGCAGCCGTGAAAGGAATCATCAAGGGTCAGGCCTAGAGTGGAAATCTAGACAAGGTCAGAGGCACAAAGGCTGCAGTTCTTCCTCCTGGTGCAAGGGGTGCTGGGAGAGAGCAGCCCTACAGTTTGGCCCCTAAGTCAAGATCTGAGCAGAAGAAGGGAGTATGAGCCTCCAGGCACAGCTCCTCTTGCCTAGACTGCTACCCAGCTGGACAGAGACCCCTCCTTTTGCTGTTCTCTTGAAGCCCACTGACACCAACCACAGCGTTGCTTTGCAGACCCGGTGTGAATGCTGCTGAGGTGCTCAACCACTAATTAAGTATTCCAGGCTTCTGAGGTTTGTTTCCAAAGGCCTTTTAGAACTGGCTGCCAACCTGTCTTTCAGCCTCACCTCTTACCCTGCCAACATTTTCCAACCTGCTCACCTACCTCCCCAAATTCTGCACAGTTATAGTTAGCTGAACACATTGTGTGACTTGGTGCCCCTGTGCCCTGGCCTTGGAGTGCTTTCTCCTCCTCTTCCTCAGGTATACTCCTTCCTGTTGTCGTGGCCTGTGAGCTGTTTGTGGCTGTCCCTGGCCTCAAGTGGCACTGCTTGATGCCCATGTCACATGCTCACACTCGGCTTTAGTGATCTGCTGTTACCTCCATGGACTGTGACCATATAACAGCCTGTGCATTTCTCACATGTTGCCAGTATACTACTGAGACAAGACAGACACTCAGTAAATATTTTGTTAATAAAAGAATGGTATGTTTGGGTTTATATTAAAAATCAAGAATTGGGGCTTTTGATATATGCAAGCATTATTATTTTATTATTATTATCATTAAAGGCAGCAGTAGTGGGAGTTATCCCAATTTAGCACTCAGATATCTGTTGTGTCTAGGGATTTAAATAATTACTGCGAGAATTTCCAAGAAGATATAAAGCAATTTCTGCTCTCATGGGTATATCAGGAAGGATGAACTGAGACAAATGACAAGATAATTTTGGTACAAACTGAATGCAGTAAGTGTCCTAGAACCACTGCCCCTGGGACTCGGGCTATTGAGCTGTCGTCTTAGAACTCCGAGACCCACAGAGAGCTGAGACCCTCCTGTGCCCACCATTGTCTCCTCACTGCCAAGTGTAGAGCCGACCCTATCACTAGTCTCTAACAAGGGCTTGTCACATAGACACAGTGCCTTGAGAGAGAGAGTGTGTGGACCACAGAGCTGCAAGGGTGGTGATCCTTACACATGGGCAGGGAGTCAAAAGAACTTCATGAAAAAGAAAGGTGGAAGAGAAACCAGAGGACTGATTGTCTGAGTTTTTAGGAAGAAATGGTAGAGGCAAGGGGTAGCCTATGATTCATTTACTCACACTGACGAAGCACTGCCAAGAGCCAGGCCTGGTGCTAGTCGTGAGGGAGGCGAGTGAACCAGAGGAATTCAGTGTCTCCCTCCATGGAACGCAGCCTGTTCTAGCTGCTGTAGCAAAAACACCCTAGACTGTGGCTTATAAACAGCAGAAACTTGTTTCTCACAGTCTGTAGGCTGGGAAGTCTAAGGTCAAGGAGCTAGCAAGTGCGGTATCTGGTGAGAGCCCTGTTCCTGGGCTATTATAGATGGCCACCTCTTTGCTGTGTCCTCACATGATCAAGAAGCAAGGCAGCTCTCTGAGTTCCCTTTTATAAGGACACAGATCCCACTAATGGCTCCACCCTTGTGACCTAATCACTTCCCAAAGGCCCTGCCTCCTAATGCCATCACACTGGAGACTAGATTCTGACCTATGGGAAGGCATAAGCATTCTATTCACAGCATTGTCTAATGGGACAGTTGGGAAAATACTATTACTGTGAAAGAAAGACTTTGAGAATACTTCATGTGAGTCAAGTGCCTGTCAGATTTAAGGGTTTATTGTGCCTTTACACATGACCACAGAAGAAGGAAATTCATGAACTTTTCTTATGGCTTAGAAAAGGAAACGTTTTAAATACTTATGTCTTTTTTGAAAATCAGAAGGAGAGTCTGGCCAGTGATTAAGGAGAAGGGGACACCAGGTGTATGTAAAGAAACAAGGTTATTATTATTATTTTCCTTTGCTGCCTCTTTATGAAACTGAACCCTCATCCTACCTCATCCCTTTTTATACACATTTTCTTGCTTTCTTTTTCTCCGTAACCTGCATGCCCAATTGACACGCTCTCTATGTACTTGTGGCCCTGCGTGTGGTCTGTTCTGCCCCAGACACATGCCCCATGAGGGCAGGGCTGCTCTGCTGGTTCAGGGCTGCACCCCAAGAGCACATGGTAGACAGCAGGTTCTGAGTAAGATCTGTGTGATGAGCCAGAAAATTATAACAAGGGTCTTCCTTTAAAGAGCAGCTTGCTCAGGAATGGAGCTAATAATTTTTTAGACTTTTTACTCTGTGTATATGTCTGATTTGTTGATTATATGTGGGAACACAAGGAGAGTGTAAATCTTTCTGTTTGTGATTTCTGCCACACTTGTTCATACTTCTCTTCTCAGATGACCTAAATTTCATGAGATGAAGGAAGGACAGCATTGCACACCAACATTAGACACAGTGTGGCTGGGAGAAAAGGACAGTGTGAGCTGGTGCTCAGCAGCCTGGGTGGAGGGGAAGAGAAGGACAGGAAATTTGCTACTCGAAGGAGCATGGATTTTTATCTTGGAAATAATGAGTAATCACAGGGAGGCTTGGAATGGGGAAAAGGAATGGTGAATACTTCAAAAGGACCATGAACCCTATGTGGAAGATGGGTCAGAATGCTGAGAGTTCAACAGGAGACTAAGACAGAACCCAGTGAGACGAGAGGCTGCATTCCTGGCCTGAAGAGACATAGGACACCGTGAGCAGCCCCGGGGACAGCACGGGGGAGCAGCTGGTGTTGAGGTCAGGGTGCAGCAGACGGAGCAAGGAAAATATCTGAACCACTAAGTGTGAAATGTCTGTGAGACACCACAAATAAAATATCAAGGCAGGGTGCAGATGGTTCAAGCTCAGAGGGACAGGCTGGGCTAGAGGCATGAGTGTCTTCAATATCATCACCATGCTATTTAATCCACAAAAAGTGGCAAAATAGTCAGAGAGGAGCAGAAAGACTAGAAAAGAGGGCCAAAGAGGAAGGAACAAGGATTTAAACACATTGAGGTTGGAAAGATGTTTAAAACTCAGAAAAAGAGCTTGAGAATAAAGAGGGAAAAGAAACTAAGACTCTGTGCCCAAGACTCTGAAAGAAGAAAGTGTTCTGAGAAGGACAGTCTGGTCAGACTGTGCTCAGAAGGAAGTGAATGAAGGACAGAGATGTTTCTGATAGACTTGGGCACCTGGAAGTCTTTGATGACCCTTCTAAGGCAGGTGGACAGGTGGCGGCAGCACCCAGCTGAAGGGGGTTGAAGACAGAATGTGAGGTGAGGACATGGAGCCACAGTGTCACCATACTGCTTTCCAGAAGCTTGCCCATGGAGAAGAGTCACATGGGTCAGAACTAGAGAGGTCAGAGGTCTAGGGAGGGATATTCTTAAGAAGAGAAACACTAGAGCATATTTGTTGACAGAAGGAAGTGACAGAGAGAGAGAGAGAGCTGAAGCTAGGAGAGGAGAGTGTTTCTAGAAACACTGTCCTCGAGAAGGAAAGGACAGGGGTCCGAGGCCAGGTGGGAGGCCTGGCTTGTGAGAGGAAGAAATGCCGCACGGCATTTACTGCTGTGGCATCGGGAAGGTGAGGACATTCGTGTTGGATGGGTTCTATCTTCTACGCAGAGCATGAGGTGAGATGGTAGGAGAGAAGGAAGAAGAGATGAGCTCACTGTCTTGAGGGCAAGGAAAACCAGGTTGCCAGAGAAACAGAGTTGCACCGTCAGGCCAAACCGAGACCCACGGCATGTCTGACACCAGCGATGTGACGTGAAACCAGCCAGCCTGGTTGAAGCAGTTTTCCAGCAACTGTCAGCCATCCTCACTATGTCCTGGAAGAGGAAGTGGGAGGTGGTTCTCCAGCAACTGTCAGCCATCCTCACTATGTCCTGGAAGAGGAAGTGGGAGGTGGTTCTCCAGCAACTGTCAGCCATCCTCACTATGTCCTGGAAGGGGAAGTGGGAGGTGGTTCTCCAGCAACTGTCAGCCATCCTCACTATGTCCTGGAAGGGGAAGTGGGAGGTGGTTCTCCAGTAACTGTCAGCCATCCTCACTATGTCCTGGAAGGGGAAGTGGGAGGTGGTTCTCCAGTAACTGTCAGCCATCCTCACTATGTCCTGGAAGAGGAAGTGGGAGGTGGTTCTCCAGCAACTGTCAGCCATCCTCACTATGTCCTGGAAGGGGAAGTGGATAATTTGGTGACCACAGTTGTCTTAGTCAGTTTGGGGAGCTTATAACAACAGAACTTAATTTTCTCATGGTTCCGGAGCTGGGACATCGAAGGCCAGGGTGCCAGCATGGTCAGGAAGTGAGGGTCCTCTTCTGGGTTGCGGATGGCTGATTTCTCACTGGGTCTCACAGGGCAGAAAGCAGAGAGAGGAAGCAAGGTCTCTAGTGCCTCTTGTAAGGTCACTGTTCCCACTTGTGAGGACTCCACTCCCCTGACCTCATCTAATCCTAACTACATTGCCAAGGACCCACCTCCAAATATCATTGCATTGGAAAGTAAAGGTTTCAACAGGCAGGTTTTGGGAAGAATACAGACTTTCAATCTATAACAACACGTAGGGCTTCCCAACCACACATTTGAAAGAGTGAGTGTCTGAGAGGACGGGGAAAAGGGTGGACTGTCAGATCCAGGTGCAGGGAACTGAGCCTTGGAAAAACTAGGCTGAGAATCCAGATGAGATGGTTGGGAACCCAGAGGCCAATGGATGGCTATACATCCTGCTTCAGTGACTGAGGTTGACAGAGACATGAGGCCAGGAGGGATCCATCGTATGAGTCTCTGATATGGGTCTGGGCCACCAGGACCCCAGTGCCTCCAGCCTGGAATGGGTGCCTCTGTACTGCTAGTTCCCCAGCGCCTGGCACAGTAGATGACGTATCTGGTGTCTGCATCCCGGACTGATACTGGGTATAATCGGGTTCATGGGTAGTTGGTGCCTACCTGGTGACATAACCACATTTATGGGATGATTATGGATGTAGGATCCACTGAGGTAAATGAGAAAGAGCCCTGAGAAATGGGGGAGGAAACCAGGAGAGAGAGAGAGAGTGGCATTCTCGAAACTCAGAGGAAGAGACTCAGGAAGGAATAGGGTCCTGTCTGATAGGTTCAGCCACGTGTGCAGGAAGGTGGACGCTGGTAGGAAGCAGCCACAGAAACTGGAACAGGGAGTGTGGAGGGCAGAGGGGGTCAGGCTGGGCTGACCAAAGGTGCTGGAACAGGCTAGCGAAGGAGAGTCCTAACTGCGCATTCACGGGAGACTGCTTTGTGCTTCAACTCTTCTAGGTACTGGCGTTTCTCCTGCGGAAAAAGCCCTCTCTCCTGAACCATCGAGTGTTCCAGTTGCTCCTCTCCATTGCCGGCACCGCAGACCTGGGCTTTGGGGCATCTGCTGTCACCAATGTTGGTGTCTTTTGGCATATTCTTTGCGATTTTAAGGTAAACTGGAGGTGGAATTTGGACCCTAAAGGAGTGCATGATAGTAAAAAGAAAGAAAGAAAGAAAGAAAGAAAGAAAGAAAGAAAGAAAGAAAGAAAGAAAGAAAGAGAAAAAAAAATGTCTGGAGCTTCCTGTGAACCCAGCAAGTCAGTTTCCTCCATAGTTGTGATGATGAGGTGATGAGAGGGACAATCTCAAAGGCTTTGGAGTGCAGAGGTCCTGGTTGGTAATGAAATCCTACCACTAATGGGCCCTGGGCAAGTTTCTTGGCTTCTCTGAGTTACAGTTTTCTCAAGCGTGAAATAGAGACCATCATCTTCTTCAATAAGCTGGTGTGCGTGTCAGTCCCTACAGTGTGTGGAAAAGAGTTTGAAACTGTGCTGTGTGTGTGTGTGTGTGTGTTAAAAATATATACCAATTCCTTTGAATGGTACCTTGCTTTTCACAAGTGCTCTTTTAAGAATGACTGGGTAATATTGAGGGCACACCTGAGGCAAAGTGGCAAGTTGTGTGCAAAACTTTGGGTGGATAGATCCATTTAGGAAGCATCAGACACTGAGTGCCCACTGTGGTTGGGCACAGAGGTTCCCTGGGGTCATGGTAAGCAGGCCGCAGACCCTCCATCCAGCCACCGGGGCCTGGCACATGACAAAGGTGACACTGCAGTGTGCTGGGTGTGAGGGAGGCAGGCACAGGGCAGCCGGGGAGTGGGAGCTAGAGAGTGGCCAGTACAGTTACAGACCAGGGGCTCTGGGGCTGAGTCTGGCACCAGGACCCAGCAGGCACACTCTAGGCAGAGTGTGTGCTAGCTGCATGCATGTGAGGGTGGAAGCCACCACGGAGATTGGCACATGTGGCATGGAGAGCACCAGCCAGGGAGATATCGCAAATATGGATGAGGCTGAAGGGGACGAGAGAAGACAGGTGAAGCGCTGAGCAGAGGACGGGCGAGACCATGTCTAGTGCCCCATGCGCTCGTATTTCCCGCAAAGCCTTTCTCTCACGTGCCTTGGTTCGCAGTGTGTTCGTTGTCTTCCAGCTCTGGATGAACGCTGTGGACAACCTGGAGCTCTCCCTCTTCTCCCATCTTGTGGAAATCCTCCGCTTGCCAAGGTAGGCTGGGCTTTGGCAGCCTCTGTGTTAGAACCGAAGGCTTCCTGCTAAGGAAAGGGCTTGAGGGCAGGGCGCCCACCTGGAGTCCCGGGGCCCCTGAGGCAGCGCGTCTGTCTCAGCTGATTCAGGCATCTAGAACAAGAATTCCATAGACCGGTTAGCTTATACCAACAGAAATTGATTTCTCATGGTTCTGGAGGCCGACAGTCTAAGATCAAAGCACTGATAGACTCGGTGTCTGGTTAGGACTTCATTTCCTGGCTCAGAAGATGGCCGTCTTCTCACAACAGCTTCACTTGGCGGGAGGGCTGAGGGAACTCGCTGGCATCCTTTTTACGAGGGTACTCAACCCATTCATGAAGCGTCTCCTTCATGACCTAATCCCCTCCCAATGCCCCACCACTGCGGGGTAGGCTTCAACATGAGGATTTGGGGGGGGGGTTGTCAGTCAACAGAAACACCTTCCCTGGGGGCTCACACGTGTGGGGGCATGTCTGTCTCCTCTGCTGCTTTGGGACCTCGGAGGGCTGCTCTCTGGCCCTGGCAATAAGCATCTCCTCGGGGCTCAGTAAGTATGGCTGGGGAGAAAGAACACATGCTCGTCATGACCCACTCTCCATCTCAGTAATTTCTCCAGGTTATGTTGTTACATCAATCAGGGCTCTTTTGGTTGCAAGTGGCAGTACTACACTCCAATCAACCTAGAGAAAGAGGAAAGAGAGAAAAGGAAGCTGGGAGGGGGTCCCAGGGCAGGGGAGGAAGTGGAGAAAGAGAGAATTTTACTGCTCTTCCAATTGAATGGGGCAGACTCCCACCCAGGGTTGGGCTGCAGCGTACCACACCCTCCGCGGTCAGTCCCCGGTCCTGCCTCTGCTTGCCTTCTTGCCAGCACCGTGTCCGCCAGCCTGCTGTGGCAGCCCGAGGGCTGAGCAGAGGGCTGCGGGGCTGCTCCGAGCATGCCCTCTGCTCAGTGCAGTTAACAGGGAGGCTTCTTTATGCTCCCTCGTCTTGGCAATAGGATGCAGCTCACAGGGCCACCTGGGGTCTCTGGGCTAGGCTGGGAGGCCGACTGCACCTGTGAGGCTGGGGAGGGGAGTCAGAAAGAAGTGCTTCCCAAAGAAAGCAGGGGCGGTGATCAGAATGAGGGAGAAGGGAAGCCAACATTTCTACATTTCACTTCACACTGGGTTTTCGTGCTGCAAGTTCAGAGAAGGACCAGACACAATACTGTGGAGAAAAATGCAGAAACACAGGTTGCTTAGGGCTGTAATGAGGAGCTCATGAAATAAGGTGGGGGCTTCATAAGCAACAGATACATATCACACACGGAACTGGGTGGGCTCTGCCTCTTCTGTATGTGGGGGACGCTGAGCTGGCAGAATTTAGCATGTTAGCACTAAAAGACAGTTCCAGAAGGAGCAATCCACCCAAACTCAACTTCCTCCACCTTTTTTTTTCTTTCTTTCCCATTTTCCACTTTCTATTCGTACCTGTTGTTTTCTAAGAAGTGGGCACTTACGCTGGGGATTGTTTTCCTGTGGGGGGTAGAGTTTACTGGAAATTGCAATGTGATTACCCAAGAAGGGGAATGTAGATGTTTGAATTCTGTCTTGTTCCCCTTTGACTCTCACAGCGATGTGCTCATCTACTTTGTGGTTTGGGGCGGGCAGGAAGAGCACTCACTAGACAGGCTCACCAGGGGCTTGTGCCCCTGGCTGTTGGAAGTGCTCACGGTCACCTTTCAGTCTGCTGTCTTCGTTCTGTTTTCTGAGACCACCATTAGTTTTCCCTGAAGCTTGGGAGTTAAAAGTCAATAACTGGGGGTTGTCTTTGAAGGCAGCTTGGGGGGCTGGAAGGGTCCGGAGCCTCATCCTGGTGTGCCTCTGGCACTTGGCAGACACATGTTCAATGGGTGTCTGACAGCATGTTGATGAGTTGCCAAGTGAGCGTTAGAGTCACAGGGCCACAGAACAAGCCCAGCCTGGAAAAACCTTTATAGAGAAAACAGCAAATTTGGTTCATTCCAGTAAAAGCTTTTGCTGCCTGTCTCCTGTGCTCAGCAGGGAAGGAGCCCGGAATGCTGACATTGCTCACCAGGCACAGCTGGTGCCCAAACTCGTCTTCCTCTTCAATGAGCCGGGCCTTGCCCCCTCCAGGATCCCCACCGTCATTGCCATCTTGGGTGCTCAACTGCAGGGGCACTTCAATATCCAGGATCTGCTCAGGTACCAAGCTTCCCAGGGGAAAGATTGAAGCAGGGGACAGTTTCATGGGGGAATATAGGTCCCCTGCTCTCTCCTGACCACCCTCAACCCAGCATTACTACCCTTCAGTGCAGTGGTCGGTTCTGATCCTTACAACCTTCAAGGAGGCCAGGAGCTGAGAAAAGGGGTGGATGTGTGAGTTCCCCCGTGGGGCTGAGTGTTCCCTGCTCCCTGGTGCTTGGACACACCTGTTGTGCCAGGAACTCAAGACTCCCCATGAGCACAGCCAGCACCGCCAGCTGATGACCCAGCATGTCTGCCCTTTGCAAGCTTCCCGAAGAGCAGTCCTAGCTGGCACGGCTTTCCCCTGTCCGTCATCACCCATGTCTGTCAGCGGAACTGGCAGAGCCAGAGTTAACGGCTCTGACAAAGCCTGAAAGATTTTAGAAGTCTCTAGAAATGTTGCATTAATCGCAGAATGACATGGTTCCTCTCGAACCCGGGGAACCTTCATACATGTCCAATGTTGAACGTGTCCTTCCCTCTCTGCATTAAGGGTTGCGCTGTTTGTGGTGTACACCCTCAAACCTTGGTCAGTGGATGAGAGGCAGATCTGCATGGATGGAGCCCCGGAATTCTCTGTGCCTGGTGAGATGACCTTTCCCAACACCATCTGAAGCAGCAGGGTAACCCTTCTGGCATGCCCGAAAGCCACACCTTGTGGGCTGTGTTGTTGGGGAAGGGCACTACATTTCACTTCACACTGGGTTTTCGTGCTGCAAGTTCAGAGAAGGACCAGACACAATACTGTGGAGAAAAATGCAGAAACACAGGCTGCAAAGGAAGGGGAAGGAATCCACAGCTGAGCAGTTGTTCCCAAAGAGTGGCTTGTGAGGTCATAGTTTTATGACTAGAGTCACAGATCAAATAGCATATTCTTTCTTTGCAACCTGGAATGGCTTCCAGGATAAAACTCAGTTTCCTGTAGACCAACCAGTGGGATCCTTTCTGGTTGAGTCTCCCCACCCTTCCCTGCCCTGGTAAGCCCAGTATCCTACCTTGAAGTACTTGCAGGTCATCATGGGTAGTGGACTGCCCTGCGTCCATGCTTTGCACATGCTAGTCTCTCTGCAGGAGTATCTGCCTTGCCCTAGGCCCACTCTCTACCTCATCCCACTGGGCTAGTCATTCCTCGTCCCACCAGGCCACATTAAGTCACTTCCTCTACTCTTCTAAAGCCCCTGGGCTTCCTCTAAAGCACATATTTGGTACTGGTTTCTCTGAGTGTCTCTCTCCCCAACTAGATGCCGAACAGCAGCCATGTCATATCCCACATCCCTCTGCGAGGGCCGGTTTGAGGGAACGAAGACTGGCTACTCTGTCCTGGGCCCTCAGGATTTGTGCTGTCCAACAGGGGAGCCTTAAACCACATGTGGCCATTTTAATTAATTGAAATAAAATGCCATTAAAATGTCCATCCCTCAGTCACACTAGCCACATTCAAAGTGCCTGATAACCATAGAAAACTGGTGGTTACTGCATGGACAGGGCTATGGATGGAAAACATTCTTATCATTGCACAAGATGCTCTGGGCAGAGTTATTAATCTCAATAAATTCCCTCTTCTCTTAAGATCAAGACTGAAAAGGAGGAATTGCCTTTTCCATTTTTGCAGAGGAGGAAACTGAGGCTCAGAGATAGTAGGACCTTAATAAGAGATTGGGCCAGAATCCAAATAGTGAGGAACTTGACTCTCCTTCTTCAAGCTACTGCTTAGTTCTCTTCCTACAGCCTGGTGTCTATGCCCTGAGTGGATTGTAAATGACTGGCCAACAGAGGGGATAAATAAACAGAGAGTAGGCCAACAGGGAGCTGATTTAGTCGAATCTCCTTCTCATAGGGGCTCCATTCTGAAGCTTTTGTACAAACATCTTCTGTTGAGACAGTGCTAACACGTCCTCTGGGGCCACAATACCATTCAGAAGTAAAATCTCTCTTTCCACTGGATCTACATACCTCTTGCTATTACTCCAGCTTATGTTCATGGCAGCATCAATGTGTCAAGGCCTAGTCTGGAAGCGAGTTGAGAGCAGGAATCAAGGTTGAGAACCATGGTCTTCACAAGCTCCTCCCAATGCCGGGCAGGATCCCTAGCAGCTGGTTGATGTTCAGAACATACTGTAACCTAGGATAGTTACAAAAGTTCTTGTACTGGAAGATAAATTTTAAAGATTTGGGTGTGTGTGTATGTGTGGAGGTAGGGAAATTAAAAGCATCTCTAATTAAAGGGAACTTTAAGAACATTTCCCGAAAAAAATTTTAAAAGCATTGTATTGAAGTCTAGAATTGAATGATGAAATTTGGAATCCTGCCCATGCCCTAGTTCCTGAGTGAAACAAGCACTTGGTGATGATGACTGCTTACTGCAGAAAATATGGGGTCTCTTCACACTCATTCTCTCTCCGATCTAAATGTTCTCTTGTAGCTGGAAGCCAAACATCTGGAAAGACAATCTGGCTCAGAAACCAGTTGCTGGAGATGCTGCTCAGTGTCACATCTTCCTCCCAACTTAATCTGTCCTCAGAGTAAGTAGCTCCAGTGAGAGGGATTTAGCACAATGTGGCCTTGTCTGGGCTGTGGTGTGAAAACCTTTTCTTAATGAAAAGTTTAGCATCTCAGAGTCAACTTTCTGTGATATGTTTCCCACACATCAGAAAGAAACTTACATTCTCTCCACCCAGTAAAGCAGACTTTGCCCTCAGATATTCTGATAAAGATGTTTAATGGGCATAGTCACTCAAAACAGATTCAGTAAGATTGCAATCACCTCCTCCTGCCGCCATTGCTCTAGTGTAATTGTTATTACTTTGGCACTTGTGACAATTACTGGATTTGATGTCTTTTACTTGGCAGGCAATGGTATGGAGGAATGGTGAGCCTGAATAACATCTATCAAGGAAAGAGGCTTGCCAAATTATTTTGCTATTTACTGTTAGTTACTTATTTTCCCAAGTTGGAAAGGGAAGCATCTGCCTTCAATCGACTTTCAAAAACAATGTGTAATCATAAAAATTTGTCAACTCTCCCACTGACTATCTGCTTTACCTCTGACCCTGACATCATCTACTGTGTGCCAGGCACAGTTTCTTGATGAGAGGATGTGGTGCTGAGCAAGTCCAGATCTTTGCTCTTGTCAAATTGATGTGTTATTTTTTATGTGTGTTTGGGTAAAAAGTGAGGAGTTAACCCTCAGTAAAACAGCTTTGCAAGTAACGCTTACAAGTCTTTATGTTGCTAGAATCAGAAGATAGTAGAACTGGAGAACTTGGAGATGAGCTAGTCTAAACCATTTCTTTTCCTTACTTTTGAAAAGGAATATAGTGTTGTGCTTAAGCGCATGGGCTCAGATGTTAAAACCTCCAGGGTTCAAATTCCAGCTCTGTTTTCAGGGATCTTGAGGAGGTAGCGTAAGCCCCTAGACCTTTCTTTTACTCATCTATGTGAGGATAAAGAAAGGACTTTCCACAGATGAAAATTAATATGTGGATAGCCTGGAACATGGTGCCTACTGTACTATAAATACTCCATAAGCTAACTGTTATTATTATAATCACCTTCACCATCCACCATGATCAGGGAGAATCACCAGAGTACATCAAAAGCTCTGCCAAAGTCACCCCGTAGGTTAATTCAGAGGCAGGACTGGAAGCCAGTGGCCACACTCTCACCATGCCTAGTCTGGCAGCTGACTCTGGGAACACTGCCTGGGACAGGTGAGTCCTTCCCAGGCTCCCAGGAGGCTGGGTCCTCTGCTGGGCCATTCCTCTGAGGACTGGTTGCCCACCTCCCTGCCCTTCATTTCCATATTCTTTAGACTCATCATTTAAAAATTTATTTTTGGAAATGACAGTAAATCATGTAATACACACACACACACATACACACAGACACACACACTTCACCTAAACTGATAAAGATGCAAATACTTTGAACTATTCCTTTTAGATTAGTTTTGACCAATGTGTTTTTTTAAAAAGGGAGGTGCTTTATGTTCCCACACTGTTGTAACAAGATGGGTGGCTGTCAGACACTGTGTGAGTGTGACTGTCAATGGCGGGAGGGTTTACATCTATTGATATCTAGTTTCTAACTGCTTTGAACACCTTTGGTCAACGTACACTTCAGCCATTCACGGACACATTTATCTGTTTTATAGCAACTTTGCCAGCATTTTATTTAACATTCTTCTAAAATATGTATCTTGCTAAGTGATATGTTAGCTTTAACATGTCTCCCGCAGGTGACTAGCGAGGCTAGACATTATATATTTTCAGAACGTGCCATATGCTCACAGGCCAAGAGCATTTATCACGTGTGCTGATTCCCTAGGATGAAGGAGGAGATGTTCCTGAGCCTGGGGCCGGACTGGTTCCTGCTGCTCCTGCAGGGCCACCTGCATCCCAGCACCACTGTGCTGGCTTTGAAGCTGCTGCTGCACTTTCTGTCCAGCCCATTTCTCCGCGGCAGGTTTAAAGATGGCCTGCCTGCAGGATCTTGGATGGAACGTAGTTCTGAAGGTGTGGACATCATGATGGGTGAGTGTGCGGCTATCTCTAATAGGCTGGGAAGCATCTAGTGAAGGCGGTGCTAGAGATCTGCCAGTCTCCTCCTCTCCATTTGGGACCTTCGGGACTCCTGTGCAGTAGGGTCACCTTGACCCCTGACTCCTGATCAGTCAAGCCTTCTTAGATTTCCCTTTTCAGATTCCTGAGAGTCTGACTGCTCTTCAGACACTGGAGCTTCCGTCTACTCCCAAAGGCTTTTTAGCTCGCTCTCCTCCTGGGATGTTTCTCCTCACCCACCACACCAGCAGGCTTCTCCTGGCTGGGGTGGGTTCACCCTCAAGGTCTCAGTTCAAGTGCCACTTGCTCTGGGAGAGGAAGGTTCCACTTGAATTGGGGTACTTTATTTATGCTCTCTTTGTCCCTATTGTTTCCCTTTGTAGTGCTTATCATAAGCATACAGGGGTCCTCGAGTTATGACAGTCTTGACATATGACATTTCAAGTTTAAGACTCTCAGTCCCATAAAAACTTAACAATTTGAGATGAAAGTGTTTGGGCTTATGCTGTTAGCATTGTACTACGTGGGTGAACTATATAGTTTAGTTGCACGCAGCAGAAGAATACACAGTATTCTTTTTCTGTGGCTTGGTTGTGTTTTTGTGTTCTAGATTATGATTTTACAACTGTGTTAGGATAAGTAAGTGACTTAGGCTAGGGTGTGATTCAAGTTATACCAAAATTCGGGTTATGTCACTGTCATAGAAACAGAATTGTGTCCCCACCTGAGGACCCCCTGTATATTTATTTGATATTTGATTGATTAATGTCTCCCTTCTCACCACGCTGCAGACAGTTGGTGAGAGCCTGGGGCTCTGTGTTTTGTTGGAACACTATATCCTTATTGGCTAATATAAACTTACTTGTTGACAATAAGGTGGCAGGCACTAAATATCTGCTTTTCAATGAGTGAATGAATGAGCATGTCAGGAATAGGGAAAGGCATTTTTTTTGAGCAGTTTCTTGTGCTCATGCATGAATGATGTTTATTTCTATCCGGCATTTCTGTGGGGTGAGTGGGTGGCAGGGAATTAGATTGTGTGCCCAATCCCCACCTTGGCCAGAAGCAACTGCAGTTGTTCTCAGTCAGATTGTGTACCGCTTCCTAATCAACAGATAACCTGAAGAGCCACCCCCCCACGCCTGACCAGAGCCCATGTGTGCTGCCTGGATTCCGTGTCTTGAATGAGTTTCTGGTCCACCATGTTCACATTCCGGAAGTCTACCTCATCGTGTCCACCTTCTTTCTGCAGACGCCACTTACAGAGCTGACCAGTGGGCCCAAAGTAGGTTCTCGGGGTGCCCCAGAGACAGAATGACACACTTGGCTTTGGCTTTCTGATTCCACAGGACCCAGGCAGTTTCTTAAGACTCCCCCACCCTTTCCCCGCTCCTCTCCTTCCAGTTTCTCCCGCCCTGACCCATGTTTTCCCTAGCGGTCTGCATGCCTTGGCTGGCTCTTCAGACACCCTTGACTTTCTCCGCCTCCCATCATCCTCCCTAGCAGCTCCCCATTTTCTTAAGTCCGACTTTGCTATCATTCTGCTCCTGGGCACACTGGACAAACCCATGATGACGGAAGGCGGGGGAGGAGGTGTTTCGCTGTCACCACAAACATGCGGTCTCAGCATATGCCTTCCCCTTGCTGATGCCCTGGTGTCTCCTGCATTCTACCATAACCCTGAAGTGTGCCGAGCCTTCTGCCCCGCCGCTGCTGGCTTCTGCGCTTGCCTGCCCTTCGTGCTGTGATCCTCAGGAGTCACCTCCACAACAAGACCCAGACTGGCTGCTTGTGTGCACACACCGTGCCTTTAACCAGTTCTTCTCCCACAGTCACCTGCCCCAGGTGCCACCTGTGCTTAGACTCCCCAGGCAGAGAGAACCATTCCTCCTTTGTGCTTCAGCATCCCTTTGCTGTTTGTGTGGCGTGAACACATGTACGCATTTGCCTCTCTCCTTACATACCGAGCACCTCAAGAATGGACCCACCCTTTACTCACCTTCATGGGTACTTGACAAATAGCAGAATCAGAAATTGTTCCTTGCCTGACCAGGCAGTGGCACAGTGGATAGAGCATCGGACTGGGGTGTGGAAGACCCAGGTTCGAGACTCCAAGGTCACCAGCTTGAGTGTGGGCTCATCTGGTTTGAGCAAAAGCCCACCAGCTTGAACCCAAGGTCGCTGGCTCCAGCAAGGGGTTACTCGGTCTGCTGAAGGCCCACGGTCAAGGCACATATGAGAAAGCAATCAATGAACAACTAAGATGTTGCAATGCGCAATGAAAAACTAATGATTGATGCTTCTCATCTCTCTCTGTTCCTGTCTGTCTGTCCCTGTCTATCCCTCTCTCTGACTCACTCTCTGTCTCTGTAAAAAAACAACAACAACAAAACAACAACAACAACAAAAAAGAAATTGTTCCTTGGTCTTCGGAGTTGAGTTAAACTGCCCTGAATTGAAATGAGGTGGGGTCATAACTCTATAGATAAAAGACTCAAAACTTCATCTCTCTCGCACATCATTCTATTTGACATATCTAAATCCTAATAAATAATAATGGTCTTATAAATCTCACTTCAAAATAGAGTTCTGTATACTGTGCTGAGTTCATACAAACCCTGTATTTTTATTTCTCTAAGAATGTGTCTAGGAAACAAATATCTGCTGAATGTCAGACCCATGATAGATAGTTTACAGATTTTATTTCTCTTTATATTTATGACAATCCTATGGGGTAGATAATGCAATTCTTATGTCTGAGAGGGAAACTAAACTGGTAAGAAACTGAATAGCATGCTCAAGTCCACCTTTTTTATTTTAATTTTTATGTTTTTAGGTGAAACAAGGGGAGATAGTGAGGCAAACTCCCACATGTTCCCTGACTGGGATCCACCTGGCAACCCCATCTTGGGCCAGTGCTCGAGTACCAAGCCATTTTTAGCACCTAAGGCTATCCTCAGTGTCCATGACCATCCTCAATCCAATCGAGCCACTCAAATCCACCTTTTAAAGAGGCAGAGCCAGGTCATCCTGCTGGTTAAGCAGTGCCCTCTCTGCTGCAGTCTGAACTTTCCCTGAAGTGACTTAGTCACATGGCTCCTATAATCTTGTTTACAAATGTTTGCTGAAGTTGATAGGGACCGTGTTTGTGTTAGACTAACAGATCTAACCTGGCCCGGTGGGGTTTCCAGAACCTTCTTGGAGCTATGTATTTCCCTTCTGCACTGAGTGGGCTGACGTTCTCCACATAGGTCAGCCACCTGGGAGCATGGGGGAGAAGGGGGAGTTCCTATGCTGTTTTGCCTTTTCAAATGGGGCCCCTTGGGGAACTCTCTGTCCTGGCTGGAAAACCAGTCCTGTCGGTGAGTAGCCACAGGAATCTTTGCAGCCCTGGCCTCCTCTTTCAGGACAGCCTGGACACCATGCTGCAGTGGCTGCTGCAGAAGCATCATGTAGAAGAAGTTCTCCATGCTGGGCTGTGCACGGAGGGTGCCCTGCTGCTCCTGGAACTGCTGAAGGCCACCATGAGCCAGGTGAGACCCATTCCCTATCTGCTGGGATGAAGGTCATGCCAGTTTGGAAGGGCCACTGTGACTTTTCCCAGCAGTTTCCTGGTAATGCCAGGAATTAATGAATGTGACTTAGAGTCTTTGATAGAGGGGGTGAGGTGGTTCCTGGTGATAGCTTAGCTGCACAATGGGAAAACTGGCCATTGTTTTCAGTGTGGTGGGTCCACTCTCGCCAAGAGATTCCTGTTTTCTGTTTGCTCAGTCACCTCACTTTCTTCATAGGGAGGTTTAGGCATCCCATCAAACAGGACATTTCTGAGCAACTGCTTCAGGTCAGGGTCTTTGGGGCCCTGGGATGGGGGAAATGGGCCTTTCCGCTCACAGCACTCACCTCTGCCAGAACAGGTGGGCCTCACCTATAATGCCCCTGAGGTAGAGACATACCTTAGAGAAGACAGATGTCTACCTGCTGTAGAATGACACGGAGGCTTCATGGAGAGCCTTCAATGCAAGCCGTCCAGGGCCCCCCCAGGTGGGGCCGTCTCACTGTGTGCAGTAGTCCTTTGACACAGACAGTCTTATTTCTGTTGTGCAAATGTAGACTCCCTCAGGCAAGGCCATGGGGCAAGGGCATGGTGGACATGTGTATGTCTAGAATTAGTGTTCCATTCCAGGTCACTGCCGTGCCTAAGAACCTTCAGGGGAACTTGGTTGCTCAATGCATGAAATGCAAATTTCTTTCCCAATGGTTCAAGTCCTCTCTATCTGACCTTGTCTCCCAGCTTGTTCTGTGTTCACCCTGGGCTAGTCACCATGAAAGCAAGCCAGAAGTACTTAAATGTCTCCTGCAATCCTCACAACAACCAAATGAAATACGTCATTTTACAATCCTTGTTTTACAGAATTGAGACTTAGGTACAGAAGGATTAAGGAAACTGGTCCAACGCTACACCATCAGTAAGAGGCAGAGGCAGGATTTGAACCAGGCAGACTAACTCCAGAAAACACTCTGAACTTTAACCTCTGGTAGTTCCCTGGAAATATAATATTGTGCTGTGAGAACCTGGTGGAGAAGTCAGAGACAGAGGACTTCAGAAGCAATTTCTGTCTGTCTGTCTGCTCTGTCCAAGACCCTGCAGGATCCAGTTTAAAATCTGCTCTCTATTTGTCCAATGTACATTGCCTTTCTTTCTATAAATAGATTTGAATGTTCTAGTATGAGGCTTCATTCAGGTACTCAATACCTACTTAGTGAACAGGACATCTGACTCGTGCATAGGGAGCCAGGACCAGGGGCAGACTGGTGAGGAAATGAAGAAGCCATGGATCAGAGAAGCTGGGGCTGAGTAAGTGGCCAAAGGAAGACCTTTTATAACAATCATAAATGTAGGCTGAGCATCGCTCCATCTAGTTATTGGTGTGGCTATGTAGTATCAATCTGATTTTCAAGTCCAAGCTGTCCATCAGGATAGAGCAGTAACTCAGGCAGTAGCAGTACATATAGGGCAGCGGTTCTCAACCTGTGGGTCGCTACCCCAGCGGGGGTCGAACGACCAAAACACAGGGGTTGCCTAAAGCTATCGGAAATACATATTTTATTTAAAAATGTATTGTATAATAAATATGTATTTTCCGATGGCTTTAGGCGACCCCTGTGTTTTGGTCATTCGACCCCCGCCGGGGTTGCGACCCACAGGTTAAGAACCGCTGACATAGGGGCTAGAGTCAATCTCCAGACACAGTGACTTGGCACAGATAATTAACAAGTTGAGCTCAAGGGGACACTGGGACACTAGTGTGTGGCCAGAATGGAGACTCCGCTGTGTGACCAAGGCTGGCTTACGGTATGAGAGTAGACAGGTTCCCAGTCCCCTCAGGGTGCTGGGTATTAGATCAGTACATGATCCATTCCGAATCCCTGACTGGAAGGGAGGGAGTCCCTCAAGTTCTGCCAGCCCTGGACCTATACAAGCCAAGGCCGGGTCGGGAGCTGGTAGCAAAAGCTCTCGGCTGTGAAAGGCTGGGGTTGACTGTGATTTGCAAGTTCCCTGAACATGGAGACCATTTGTAATCACACAGAGGCAACATGAGAATGTGGGTAAGATAGGCAGACTTTGCAGCCAGGTTGCCTGGACTCAGTGAACCCCGGCTCTGCTCCTTAGTCACTGATGGCCTTTGGCAGGCTCTTTGACCTCTCTGTGCCTCTCTGTCTTCCCAACTGTAAAATAAGGGTAAGCACAGGACCTACCTCAGACAGCAGATGTGAAGTGAAAACAGGAGTATGTGTGAAGTCCTCAGAACAATGCCTGCACGTGTGAAACCCTTCCCTGGTTGATGACCAGTATCCCATACCAACCCATAGTCTTAGGGGTCTTGCAGAAAGGCAGTCTTCTTTCTAGACTTCAAATCTTCTGACTCCCATTCTCATTAACTGTACTCTCAGCCCCCCATAGGTAGTGAGGATGGTGCCTGGGAGCAAACGTTCCCAGCTAGTGTGCTGCAGTTTCTCAGCCTTGTGCATAGAACCTACCCCCAGGATCCGGCATGGCGAGCCCCAGAGTTCCTCCAGACCTTGGCTGCTGTCACCTTCCCCCTGGGAACCTACAAGGTAGGACATGCCACTCCTCTGCCCCAGTGAAAGCCTGGGTGTCAGCCTTCAAGAGCAAAGGGTGGTGCTGACCAGTTGGCTCAGTAGCAGAGGGTCAACCTGACATATGGAATTCCCAGGTTCAATTTCTGGTCAGGACACCCAAGAGAAGTGATCATTGCTTCTCTTCCCCTTCTCTCTCACCTCTCCTCTCGCAGTCATGGCTCAGTTGGTTCACGCATTGGCCCTTGGTCCTAAGGATAGCTTGGTTGGACCCAATGTCAGCCTTAGGTGATAAAAATAGCTCAGTTGTGAGCATGGGCACCAGATGGGGGTTGCCAGGTGGAACATGTGGGAATCTCTCTATCTCTCCTCCTCTCAGTTAAAATAAAATTTTTTAAAAAAGAGCAAAGGGCAGAACCCCTCCCCGTCCCCCACATTAAAGCACTAAGGGGACTTGGAGAGAACAGTAAGTAAGCAACTTGGGCAGCTTTCCTGCCTCAGCTGAGCTGTAGCTTGAGGTCATTCTCAACTCAGTTCAGTGATGTTTTTGGGTTGTTGGGGATCTCAGTAATCTGATGGCCAATGAAGCCAAATCGTATATGGAAGACCCTCCCCTGATAATGTGCAAGAACAGATGCCACCCAGGAAGCTGGTGGCCATGCCCCAGACTGAGGTGGGAGACAGGAAGACTGCCCTTCTCTGCTTTTTGTTCTGAGGACCCCCTCCAGTTTGCAGGCCATGTCTCAGGACCCCTTGAAGTCAGAGGGTGGCTGGGAGGGCAAAAGGACCTGCTGGGTCTCGAGGACAAGGTGTGAGTGTGGGGGGGGGGGGCAAGAAGGCTACAGGAAGAGATGTGGGTGAGTTGGATATTTGGAGGTGGTTCCAATAGGTCAAGGGGCCTCTGTGGGCTGAGGGAGTTCAGAGGAGCAAGCAGAGACTGGTGGAAAGGGCAGAAACCAGCAGGTAAATCTGCTCATCACTCCTCCTTGGTGGTGTAAGGACCTGAGACCAGGGCAGGGAAGGTGAGCTAGTGACACCTGTCTGCAAATCTGTAACTGCCACTAAAGGAACTTGCTAAAAGGCCAAGAACAGTAAGGAGAGGGTCTGAGTAGCCAGGCCAAACAGTGCAGGCATGCAGTGTTTGCTGCATATTTATTTGCTAAGTGACTAAATGAATGAACAAAGGTGCTCTTACTGCTAGAAGTGTACTTATGGTGACAGCCTGCATCTGCTGAACACCTTCAACAGTCCTGGGCCTGGGGCTTCACAGAGCCCCCTAACTGGCTCTCTGTGCAGGGGAGGGGGGTGTCAGCTGGCAGAGGGGTCACAGCAGTGAAGTGCAGCTGACCACTGTCCTCTAGGTTCACAGGGGCCTTCAGACCCACATCACAAAGTGGCTGAGAGAGTGAAACCCACCACTGTGATTAACAAGTGACAGAGCCAAGATCTCTCGCCCATCTCTTCCCATAGCCCCTTCTCTACCCTCAAACACTCGCACCCTAAAGCCCGTATCCCTTCTATAACCACCAGTTCAAAATAAAATCAAATGTCCAGATAAAATTTAAGAGTAATTTGCTTTCATCAAGAAACTAAATATAAAGACTAGAATGTTTGCAAAAGTAAAAGTGATTTGTTGGTTTAATATCAAGGAGAGGCACATTCTAGGAAAGTGGGAGCAAAGGGAAAGAGGCCCTGGGAGGGCAGGGTGGGCCCCAGGCTTGGAGGCAGGTGCGAGGAGGGACAGTCTGCAGTCTGACCCTTCCTATCCCTCCAAGTAGGCCTTCTGGAGGTGGCCGTAACCCTGAATCCAGACATTTTTAGGCTAGATCCCCACCTCAGCCCTATACAGGGGCCAGGCTCACCATTTGCTGAATTAGGGTTCCACCTGGCTGCTCATTGGCAACCAGAACACACTCTGACCCCAGTCTCTTCCTCCCCAAGCTCAACAGTTCCCGCCTGGGGGAGGTTCTGGCCCAACCTCACCTCCCCAGTCAAGCTCAGATGAGTCCAGCCTCTGTCTCGGGGCCCTGGGCTCCAATTCTACAGCGGGTATCCCCACACCTCCTCGCCATGTCCAAAGTCCAAGTTGACTTCAAAAGGCCTTTGTTGCACAGAAAATGTGACAAACTCTCTTCCTGCAGAAAGCTGGCTGTTGAGGGCTTCGATTTGCTGGGAATTTTTGTGGCATCCTTCTAGTCATGGCTGCACAGAGCTAATTAATGTCCCACCTCGGGCCATTAAGTTCATTTTATGGCTTAATTAAGAGCGGCAGCATTAATTTTATGAATGAGCAAAGGGAGGTGACAACAGATGACCACCCAGGGAAATTTCACCGCTGGAGGTTAGGGGTCCCTGGCTGTGTGTCCTTGGGTGTGTCATTTGGGCTCCCACCATCTCTGCGTTTTTCTGGACCTCACTGGGCTCATGATGCCTGCCACAATTATCTCTCTATATGTTTATAAATATAAGCATGAGAATATGAAGGCCAAAGTGCTCCAGGGATGCAGAAGCCAGGACTTGCTGGAGTCTTAGCTCCTCTTTTCACCTGGGGGTCATGCCTATCAACATTGGCAAGGCAGTAAATGGAAGGCCCCTCCAGAAGGCAGGAGCCAGCTTTCCTGACTGTGTTTGGGGCTGGCACTGGGCGTGCGCTCCACTTCCATTGTTCTCATGTCTCCAGTTGACAGACGAGAGCTGTGGCTGTAAGGAGGAAACGGCTTGTCCAGGACCCGGGCTGGGCTTCGCCCCGAGCCCTGCAGGCCTCTCTTGTTCCATGCCCAGCTTCTTTCCCTCATGTCCACCTAGCTTGGGTTCAGGGGCCAGAGCAGTCCCCCTCACGAGCCCCGAGACTCTAGGCATGCCACCTCCTTCTATGGGTCCTCAGTTTCCTTACACAGACTCTTACCCATGCCCCACTTGCAAGTAGACATGAAAGTACTTTGCAGCCATGTAGGCCGCTCACAATGGGGTTCTCTTGTCTTCGAGGGGGCCACGACTGAGTCTGCCCAGAATGCCAGTAGACCTGGGCCCGAGGCGGAAGGCGACAGCATTGTGGAGGGTCTGCAGGCTCCTGCCAAGTCACACCCCACACGGAAGCAGCTGCGAGCATTCTTGCAGCTGCTCCTGAGGGAGCTCTTGCTCACAGTTTCCAGCCCCAAGCAGTGGCTGCCCCTGGAAGTGCTGCTGGAGGTGAGTGCCCAAGGCGCGGCTGCTGGGCCTGCACTGTGGAGGGCACGGGCACCACACGGCGTGGGGGTGTGCGGGGAGGCCTGAGGGTTCACCTGCGAGAACTGGCTCTTGGTCAAGAACATCTCCTGGGACTCTAGTGATGTGGTGGGAGGGGTCCTTAAGGAGCCGCAGGGAGCACAGGAGCAGCAAGTGAGTAGATGAAGGAGGGCAGGTCTTAGCCAAGTTCCTACACACAGAGCAGGATGCAGGGATTGTCTAAACATGATTGATTAGGAGCTTTGCTTTCAGGGGAGGCAGAGAAGGGGTGCAGGGAGGGTGAGGAAGAAGCTAGACAGAAAATGGTCTCAGCCAGCCTGGCCCCAAGGGGAGCACTGGTGTGCTAGCTGCACCCCAGAGTTGGCCCCACCTCGAGGCACCTGCCAGGTGGCTATTGTCTCTGGGCTACCCCCACTTGCCTTTTTGCCTCGGGAAGTGGGCATTGCCTCCTGGGTAAGGCAACTTGGCATTGCCTTGAAGAAGAGGAAGCTGTGAGCTGTTGGCAGCCCACACTTCCAGCAGCTGTGGTATCAGGATACAGGCCAGGTAAGGGGACCCAGTAGACACTGAATGGATATGATGGCCATGTGGCTATTGTCTTATTTCCGGGTATGATTCCAGGCTTCTCCAGACAATGCCACCAGCCAACAGAAGCGAGACTTCCAGTCTGAGGTCCTGCTTACCACCATGGAAATATTTCACGTGATGATTGGAGGTGACATGTCGATGCCCAGAGGTGAGTGGGGGTGACCTGCTCCTCACCATCTGACACAAAGTGGCTGACAGCGAGCAGGAAAGCCAGCCTCTTCCCTGGCTACTGATCCCTGTCTTCTAGAGGAAGCCAGGGTCTTAGTGCTGCTGCAGAATGCTCTAGGAGCCATGGGAAGGGGCTTTCCACAAATCTGTAGTAAGCTCAGTGGCCCTACCTTGAGGCCTAGGGAAGACAAGCTTGCTTTAGTCCATGACACCTCTGCCATCATTGGGTCACTTGGAGACAGAAAGCCCTTCTGTTCTCTAAGCTAACACCAGTTCTCCTCTATCTTCAGTAGAAATCTGTCCTCTTCCCCTGAGGGAAGTCCAGGTATCAACTGAAATTCAGCCTTCTTTAGTTCAGCATCTTACCCTTTGCAGCCATGCTTGGGCACAACAAATGCTTCTTAAACAAATGACCGTAAATGAAGATGCTCCTATTGCCCCTAAGAAGTTCAGACTGATGGTTCATTCAAAAGACTTAGTTCCAGGGCAGTCGCACCTTCCTGACAAGATTAAACAAAGTCCTTTCTGTGGCTTCTGAGCCACAGAATTCTGAGTGACACAATTTATCTCCTGAGTCCCTCCTTGCCTGCAACACAGAAACCCTGACTGTTGGTCTCTCTTGTGGAGTGCCTGCAGTGTTGTAGGTAGAGCAGTGGGATGACTGTTGGTCTCTCTTGTGGAGTGCCTGCAGTGTTGTAGGTAGAGCAGTGGGATGACTGTTGGTCTCTCTTGTGGAGTGCCTGCAGTGTTGTAGGTAGAGCAGTGGGATGACTGTTGGTCTCTCTTGTGGAGTGCCTGCAGTGTTGTAGGTAGAGCAGTGGGAAGTATGAGCACGGGAGTCCCAGTTCTGATCCTGACTCTGTCCCTGGAGGGTAGTGCGACTCTGGACAGGTGCTTGAGGCTGTAAGTAAGGACAGCAATCGTGGCTAACTCAGAGGGCTGGTATTATTAAGGTTAGCTGGGATTACGGGTCCATGTCTGAGAACAATGCCTGTTGTGTCAGTGAGCATGGACAGATAACCCATAGTATGGCTTTATCCTCGCCTGACCTAGTACCAGGGCCTCGGGTCACCATGACAGTATTCTTGTTTATCTTATACCTAAATTTCTTTCCACCCTCATTCTAAAAGGCCACTGGGAGAAACAGTGCCTACACTGGCTTCCTCTCTACTTGATTTATATCACAGACTAGACTGTTTGAGGTCAATTTATTTTGAATAAATAGATCATCATTGGGCATCTGTGTGTAAGACCTCATCTTCAGAACAGCAGCCTGTACAGAGGGCTACAAATGGGGTATAAAGAGGTCAGTGAGATGCAGTTGGTTACCAGGAAGGATTAGAGACTGTGTGGAGAGAAAGCCATTCAGTCTGATGATTTCTCACATTCAGTCTGTCTCCTCACTCTACTTTAGGCAATCAAGAGCCTCAGCCCAACACAGAGGCTGCTGCTGTGCCTTCACTCATGAACATCTCCCACTTCATCCAGAAGCTGGTAGAGAAGCTATACAGTGGGATGTTTTCAGCAGACCCCAGACACATCCTTCTTTTCATCACAGAACACATCATGGTGGTGAGAATCCCGGGCTGGCCATGGTGGTGTGGAAACTCCCACTGACTGACCAAGTGTTTATATGACATGCTGCTGGTTGTGCAGTTGGTCCAGACTGACCTGCTGTCCCTCCTGGAAATAGGAACTGAGATGGGTGGGTGGGAGGAAGGAAGAGGACCATTATGGCCCCAGAAATGCCTGTTGGACACTGAGTGCCATAAGGGCTCTCACCTCAGGCCACCTGAGAGCCCTCTCAGTGTGGTCAGGAGTCATGGTAGCCCTGTACTGGCACCTGAGCTCTGTCCCATGTAGACTCTACACACTTCCTTTGCATTTTTTACTGTGATTGTTGGTTTAATCTTTTTTAAGGGTTTTTGTTGTTGTTTGTTTGTTTTTGTGACAAAGACAGAGAGAGAGAGAGAGACAGAGAGAGACAGACAGTGGGACAGATAGGGACGGACAGACAGACAGGAAAGGAGAGAGATGAGAAACATCAATTCTTTGTTGTGGCTCCTTAATTGTTCATTGACTGGTATCTCATAAGTGCCTCGACTGGGGGGCTACAGCAGAGTGAGTGAACCTTTGCTCATCCAGCAACCATGGGGTCATGTCTATGATCCACACTTAAGCCAGTGACCCCATGCTCAAGCTGGTAAGCCTGAGCTCAAGCCAGATGAACCATTGCTCAAGCTGGTGACCTCAGAGTTTCAAACCTGGGTCCTCCATGTCCCAATTCAATGCTCTATCCACTGTGCCACTGCCTGGTCAGGCTGGTTTAATCTTTTTTTTTTTTTTTTGTATTTTTTTTGTGTGTGTGTGTGTGGCAGAGACAGAGAGAATCAGAGAGAGGGATAGACAGACTGGAAGGGAGAGAGATGAGAAGCATCAATTCTTTGTTGCGACACCTTAGTTGTTCATTGATTGATTTCTCATATGTGCCTTGACCAGGGGGCTACAGCTGACTGAGTGACCCCTTGCTCAAGCCAGTGACCTTGGGCTCAAGCTGGTGAGCCTTGTTCAAACCAGATGAGCCCACACTCAAGCTGGCGACCTTGGGGTCTCAAATCTGGGTCTTCCGCATCCCAGTTCGATGCTCTATCTGCTGCGCCATCGCCTGATCAGGCTGGTTTGATCTTAATTGTTGCTACTCTTCATCAACAAACAAAGAGCCAAAAAGGTCTTTATTTCCAGAAGACCTATTTTATTTTCTTCTTTAGTGCTCACCTTCATTTGCCATGTTTGGGTCTTCCTGAAATCGAGGCCAAAGTCCATTTCACCTAACCCTATTATTCTTACCTGTACTCTCACTCCCTTCAGCTAGACCTGCAAACATACCCATGCGTGCAAACACATGTCTGTCGATACACCCTCAGGTGCACGTGTGCGCATACCTGTGCACAGATTCTTTATTGTGCATGTGTGGGAGGGTTCAGTCGGGGCACACACGGAAGTCTGTCTTTCTACCTCCTCTCCTCTCACTTAAAAAAATCATTGGACTTGGTCTCCTTTAGATGATATGGTGGTTAAGGCATGGCTCAAGTGTCTGGTGTTGGTTAGAACTTTACTGATGAGTTAACCACTTTGACCCTTGGCCTTCTTATCTCAAAAGTGGGATAACTTTAGTGCCTACTTCATCGTGTTATTAGGATGCTTAAATAAGGCAATATATGTAATTCCATGCAAAAATGCTTAGTGTGATACCTGGAATATTATAAGCACTCTGTACATGATAACTAATATTTACAGTTAGTAACCTATTTTTTTAATTAGACACTATTAATAGTATTTTCTTATACACTGAAGGTCAACCATTTTACCTATATTTCAGAAGTCTCTGGACCACCATCTATCTTCCATAATATGGCTGTGGTAAACTTTAAAATTTTTTTATACCAGTTTTTGGTCAATCCAACCATTTGAATTGCCTTTACTGATCACTCACTTAAAATAGAAGCTCAAAGGTAGAGGTAATTATACTTAGTTGAATTTTAGATTACAGCACTTTTTGAAATACAGAAAACACTGAGATTTTCCTGTGAACTGAGTGAGTATCTGAAATCGTAACGTGCACAACTGAGCTTGTGTGTGTGTATGTTTGTCATGTACACAGGTCCTTGAGAGCGCCTCTTCACAAAGGGACACCACTGTCAGTGCGCTGTACAGCAGTTTAAACAAAGTTATCCTTCATTGCCTCTCCAAGCCCCGGCAGTCCCGGTCTGAATGCCTCAGCCTCCTCAGCACCCTGGCTTTCCTCCAGGAGCACTGGGACATTCTCTTGGCCACCTACAACTCCAACGCCAGCTTCCTGCTGTGTCTCATGCACTGCCTGTCCCTGCTCAGTGCATGCAGGTAAGAGATGCCCGCCTGTCTGTCTTCCTGCTGACTGGTGGTCAGTGCAGAAAAGAGGCCCTCAGAGGGACACTTGATTGAGGTCACCATAACAATAAAACCCTTTTGTTTATCTGGTTAAAGTATGTACAAGCAGCAGTGGGATTCAAATAATATAACAACTGGTTCTCTGCCTTAATGACCATTTTCAGTAAAAAAAAGATATACCGAAGTTTATTTCATGCATTTAATATTTAAATAAGAACAATAAAAGGGGTCCACAAAACTAGATTATGTTATAAGAAAGAGTAATAAAAAATATTAAATAATACCTGAAAAAAAACAATGCAGGCCTGACCTGTGGTGGCGCAGTGGATAAAGCGTCGACCTGGAACGCTGAGGTTGCCGGTTCAAAACCCTGGGCTTGCCTGGTCAAGGCACATATGGGAGTTGATGCTTCCTGCTCCTCCCCCTGTTCTCTTTCAATCTCTCCCCCTCTCTCTCCCCCCTCTCTCTCTAATAAAAATGAATAAATAAAATCTAAAAAAGTAAATAAATAAAAAATTTTAAAAAAAACCTGCAAATTTTCAGCCCCTGGTTGTTTGGCACTTTTTCTCTTTACGTTATATGATTGTTTACTGAAGTAACAAATGCGAAGGAATTAAAATGTAATATTTCATCAAAGGTATAATGCGTTTTATGAAATGAATAAATAAATATTACAAGCATAGTCCTGTCAAATGTTTTCATCTGTGGAAGGAATGAATGTTACTACGGGTTCTTAGAATACGCTGTTGCCCAGATGAACGTTACAAAAAAGTAAGAAATGTAAATTTGTGATTTCCACATTGGGCAACTGCCCAGGCACCAACCTGAGAGAGAACCCTGATTACAAGTGTCATTTTAACAACTGGTTCACCAAACTCAACAAAAAATTAATTATTGGTTCTGCCAAACTGGTGCAAACCTGCTGAATTCCACCATTGTGTACAAGTCTTGACAATGTGGTAGGTCTTCCTGACACTTCTTCACATGACTGAGCATCTAGAATCATCATAAGATAATAATTTACCTTATTTCCACAATTTTCAGCTTGTAAGTTTCTTCAATGATTTAATTTTTTGAGGCAGAAAACTCCAACATGTATGATGCAGGCAGATTTCAGAAATGTTATTATTGGATTAATATCACCATAAAATGGAAGAACATATAAGATAAATTGTATTATACAATCCAGGAATAATTTTGTTTATGGAAAAAATGTATAGACAATTTATGATATAAAATACTATACATAAGTACACTTGTGTAAGAAATACTAATAACAAAAATAATTTATCTCATTTAATTCATTTTCTTGAAGTCTTAAGTTTGAAAATATGTTAGATCCCTCTGTGAAAGTGTGCTTTCTCTCTGAGTGAGGGACAGTATGGATCACCAGTGTTGTGGGGTCACACTGCCCACAAATATCAGCTTGTGGATAGAGCCATGCTGGGCGCAGAGGCAGAGAGGACTATGGGAGCTTATACTTTGCTCTTGTCCTGTTTTCTGACTGTGTGTATCCTGGTACAAATTGTATCTAATTTCTGGGAGAAAACCCCTTAAATCCTGTTGAGTTGACTATTGAACATCACATAACTCTAGAGTTGCTCTCTGGGAAGCACTGGAAAACATTCCTAGACCCTCAGCCCAGAGGAGACACATACCTTTTTATTTGTTTGAAATAAAAGAATCCATTTTCAGTGTGTAGATTAAATTGAGAAGTTCTTTCTTTTCCGAATTTCAAAAATTACATTTTGTCCACACCAAAGCATAGGTAAAAAGAACAAATGACAATTACTTTGTGTGCTTGAAGTTTCATCCTCATCAGATCCCTCCTTGTTTCACAAAATAGACTCCAAAATCCAAAGGGACTTCATCCTAGAAATTTCAAAAATGAACAGTCTCATACGCTGTATTTCTTTAAAATTTTCTTGTTTGCCATTTTTGGTTCAATCCACAAACATGTACTGAGTGTATAGTCTGCTTGGTTGGCTGAGGGGCCCAAGGAGGGGCACATAGATCCAAACATGACTCGGGCCCTGGAGCACTAGTTTGTGGGGCACCTTACATGTGAACCGCTGCGCTCACATGGAACCCACTGCGGGATGTGTGCGGCCCAGGAGGAGTGCAAATGCGGGTTCCTTGTTCAAAAGTCACTATGAATTTCAAGATGGTAACAGCATACCTTTGAAAGGTAATCATACCTTTCTAAGTATAGATCCCTGCACAGGTCACATGCCCAGGAAGCCAGCCCTGGCCCCATATCAGCAGGAACAGATCAGTGTCAAAGAAAGGTAGAGCTCAATGCTTTGGGAGTCTGCAAAAAGAGATGACCAATTGAATGACAGGGAAGCCAAGAAAGGGTTCAGGGGGGTCTGCTGAGAGCATAGACTGGATTTAATAAGATAGGAACAAAATGAAGGCGTTTTCCTCTTTTCCAGAATGCTATGGTATAATGTCTATTGTGAAAGTTGTCATAAGCTGTTTGCTTGAAATTGATTAGAAAGTTTTTCCATATTTATGTGCACTGAGTTTGGAGGATTATTATTTGTAATAAAAACCAATGGCTTAATTCCAAAGAAACTGGATTTGAAAGTGAAAAAGAATCTCTTCTCTACTAGTTATCCAGAAGGGTTTGGATTAGAAACCAAGCCTAGAATGACTCCTTATCATCAAGTGTTTCTTTCTCCAAATGAAGAAGTGAGTGAGAAAAGAGTGGATGACCTCCCAAGTTTGAGCGAAGGTAAGCTTTATTTTTTGTTTAGTCTACGGGGAGTACATGGATTGGGTTAACTGCTAGGGTTGCATGCTTAAGTTTATCTTTCCCAAGACGAAGAGGAAACAAATACTACTAAGGAGAGATTCAAAGGCCATAAGAAGCCCTGGAAAATCCTAGAATGCCATAGCAGTGTAGTAAGATAACCTGATAGAAGATAAAATTGGATAAAAATGAAATGGAATGGATGGATGGATGGATGGATGGATGGATGGATGGATGGAGGAAGAGCTCTGTGGGACTTGGTTAGACTAAGAACTTGATGCTCTTACCAAAATCCCTGAAGACCTCACTGTTGAGTTGATTTCACATCTCATTTGGTCTTTTAAATTTTCCTTTGGACCACAAGATATAGAAACTGGCATGCGATCTCAGCTTAAGCCATTATTTATGGCTTTCTTTCCTAGAAAATGGAAATGGAGTAAATAAACTCATTTCTTTTGGAAATATTTGGCTTAATCAAGTTTATTCTTGGATTTTCTAATATCAAATTAAGTTAGAGAGATTAACAATTTGTTAAAGAAGAAAAAAAGCATTTGAATCCATGTGTTTGAGAGATTGTGCCCTGTTGGTCAGGAGGCTTTAGCAGAACTTCTTCCAACACTCTGTCTTGCTCTCACTTATGCTGTGATGTTTTGTGATACTAGATGGTAGGCACAAGAGCATGTTTTTGGGTCAGCTTGATATCCAAAGCCGGTGCTCAAAAATTATGTAAATTTAAATTTTACTCAGACAGTATTCATTACAACATGAATGTTAGTATTTGGGGAGTTGGCTGGTAGAGTGGACTCAGCAATGTCTATCCCCCTAGGGTGAAAAAACAGAATGTAGAGGCTGGTTGGTACTAGAGGGGTAACCCAAGGGTCCAAGACCAGAGGAAATTCAGACAGCGACCATGGGATCATAGTTGTGGGGCAAAGCAGGAAAGATGGCTTGGTAGATTTGTTCATATCTGAGCAAATACAGGGTGAGATGGCTGGCTGGTGGGAAGTTTGACCCAGGGCTAGGCCCTGGTCCCATGGGCACAATCTTAGTTTTGGTGTCCTTGCCTCTGCGGGGCTCATATGAAAGATGGGTTGGAATGAACTTTGGGGGGAAAGCTATTTCGTTACCTAGAGCCCTCACAGGTATCTCTCTATTTGGTATCTAACAGAATTGGGAGGTAGAGAAAGAAGTTCTCTGAACCCATCAGTTGTGAATCCCATGCTTCCTGGACAGGAAGCATTTGGTTGTGGGAGGGTAGAAACAAGGGGAAGGACCAGCTCACATAGATGTGGGTAGCATTGCAAAGAAAGGATGATGCTCAAAAAGGATGTGAATAAAAGCAGTCTCAATGGGCCATCTCCTGGCCCCAGCACCGAGGCCATCCTGGTGATGCTCTGTGCTCTTTCTCTAGTGCAGCACAGCATCCAGAAGGCCGTACAGACCCTCTGGCAGCAGCTCACGGCACAGCGGCGGCAGGAGCTGGAGGACACCTTCAAGATCGACCTCTCTGTCAAACCCGAAGAGAAGGATGTGAAGATAGAAGATGTCACCCCTCTCTGGGAGGAGATGATGCTCAAGGCCTGGCAGCATTACCTAGGTCTCTGTCCACTTGGTTCCAGGGGATGGGACATCTGGGTCTCATAGAGCAAGGCTTTCTCAAGGTTCTCCTCAGGGCCCAACATCTTTCCCACCCAGGCCTTCTATCTCATTCCTTTGGAGAGGGATTTTCATCACTGAAACCTTATGAGCCTTTGCTCACAGAGAATAAGTGCTGTTTACTTCTTAGGCAAAAGGAAGGCCAGAGTTGCTGACCAAGCAGGCAGAGTCTAGAAATCTCTTCGCTTGTAGGGCTACCACATCAGAGCTCCATCCTGGGCCCTGGGACTCGAGTTTCTGGGTCCTGCCCTGACAGTCATCTACCAGCTTTGAAGCCTGGAGCCTCATGTTCCAAGTGAATGTCTACATCTCAAAGATGTTAATGTCCCTTGCGTTCTATCAGTGGCTCAGCATTTTTAACCACTTACTAATCAATGCAGCTGTGAGGATGATGTTTTAAATTTGTTTTTAAAGGGGCCATTGCTGTCAAATTATGGTTCACATACCTAGTGTAAGTCTTTCAGCACCCCAAAAATTTGCAGTCGTTTAAGAGTTAGTTATTTCCATGCAGATGGTCGCAAACTACTCAGTGGGATAACACCTTCTATTTTATTCACTTCCAAACTTAGCCCTGTCAAATGTGCATCTACAGACACATACAATTTGGAGCCAAAATATCAGGTTCCATTTCAGGGAAAAGTTCAAAAACATAGAACATGTAAACCCATGTACATATAGTGAAATAAAGTGGTGAGATGGACCTTACAGCTTACAAGTGGCTCTCTTATGGCCAACAACCATAGTTTGAAAACTTTCTGTGTTTCAGACCTGTGCTTTAAACACATAATCTTATTTACTCTCCATGACACCACAGTGAGGTTAGGTACTATTATCCCATTTTACAGATGAGAACACTGAGGTTTAGGAACTTTAGCTAACTTGCCCAACAGTGAGCTGCAGTGCTAGGAGTCTAAGCCAGGTCGGTGCCCTGGAAACCCATAGTACATTTCTCGGTCAGAAGATGGCAATGTGTGCTTGTAGGCTAGGCTGTTACCCTACTGGAAGCAGGCACACTGGGCTGGCTGTCCCTGGCTGGCTATCTGAAAGCCAAGTCAGCTTTAGAAACAGTGTGTGCTCTCTCAATTTCTCCTCTGAGAGTCTTTGCTTCCCTGTCCCCAGCATCTGAGAAGAAATCTCTGTCCAGTCGCTTGAATGTTGGGCACCACAACAAAGTCACTTCGTGGAGTGGAAGCTTGTCCTCAGCCATGAGGCTGATCCCTGGGCGGCAGACCAAGGACCCTGAGTGCAGGACAGAGGTGAGCCCAGACCCCTTTTCCTTAGAGAAGCATCAGGCATTTTCTTCAAACCCCATGAGTCATGTCTCCCCACCCCTCTCTCTCTCGTCACTGGATAAATCTAATGCCATGTTCTTCTGAACTTATAATGGTTTGTGTGTGGCTTCCCAGGTGAGGCTATATCTAGGCAGGTCTTAGGCTGGCTTTAACACGAAGTGAATACAGACTCCCTTCGAGTGCCAAGAGCAGATGTTTCTTACAGCATTAAAACCAAACCACTCCTTGACTCCATTTGAGTCGGGTGTGCTCAGAGAACCCTATTCCACGGCTTAGTGAGAGCTGGGTGTGTGGGCATGGCAAAGGGGGACAAAAACGTTGGTGCTGTCATTGGGAGATATCGTCTTAGATCCTCTTGACTATGTGGGGCTCAGATACTGTGGTTTTCTGATTCATTTCTCTAAAGCTGTATAACCAACGATCCTAAAACTCAATGACACCAATGATGGTGTTTTTATGATCATGAATACTGTGGTAAGGAATTTGGAGCATAGAAGATTTTGGTGGTTGGGGGCTACTTCTCTACTCCAAAATGTCTGGGTCTTTTCTAGGATTATTGGAAGGCTTTTTTACTCACACATCTGGTGGTTGCTGCTGACTTTATTCTGAGACCTTAGCTGAGACTATTGGTCGGAACACCTGCACACAGCTTGTCCATGTATCCCGGACTTCCTTACAGCTTGGTGGCTTCAAGAACTAGTTTCCCTAGGGAAGAGGAAGGGGAAGGGGAAGGACAAAGAGAGAGAGAGAGAGAGAGAGAGAGAGAGAGAGAGAACAAGAACCAGGCAGAAGCCACACTGCCTTCTGTGATCTCACTTTGGAAGCTATGTGTCACCTCTGTTGTATTTCTCTGGTTGTGATAGACACAAAGTTCTGCCCACGTTCAAGGGCAGAGAAATATATTTATATATTCTCCCGCCCGGTGAGGAAGTGGCAAGGCTCCCGAGAGCATGTGGGCTCTTTTTGGAAAATGCAATCTGTCATATATTCTAAGGCCACCAACTTACCTTCAGAGGCAGACTGTGACCAACAAAAGGATATAGCTGTAAGGGCAGGACACCTTGGGCAACTTATTCAACTTCCCTGAATCTTTATCTCTTCACTTCCACCATGGGACAAACAACTGCTGGAAACCATGGGAAGGGGCTCCCCAGGGAGGTAGAGTAGATGGTTGATAGACATATCACATGATTTGAGGTCTCTCTGACCATTTAACTTTGGAAAGTGAGCTTGACTCAAAATCCCACCTGCTCAGAATCTGGGCCCTGCTGTCCCCATGTTTCTACTGTGGACAATGACCAATGGAGAGAGGCACTATTATCAGATACTGGGGAGAAGAGAGAAGAGCTACCTGCAACTGCCCAGGCAGCCAAGGTTAGAAGAATTTATTTGTTCTCAGCCTCCAAAATAAGAAGCTAGAGGACATAGGGAGAAAAAGCCTAAACACAGAAGGGAAGACAGAAAATGAGCCTGACTGGGCTGATCAGCCTCCTGGCGTCCAGAGCCAGGGCGGCTGTGTTCCAAGCACTTTGGCTTATGGGCGACATTGCACAGTGAGCTTGGGGAAGGCTCCTCGGCTGATTGAGTGAGTGAATAACTTATATTGTACCAGCTGTATCACCCAGCTCTTATTAGCCTCACTCTGTAGTTGTGGAAACTGAATATAAAAACAAAGTCAAGGGCTCTGCCACCAGGAAAAGAAGCTGGAATAGGGCTGCAGTGTTTGGCGCCATGAGGGTCGCAGATGGCTTTTCACAGTCCGCTCTGGACTCACTGAGAGATCTGGGAGAAGGGATATTTGAAATTGGCTCGTCCTTCTGTGACAGCAGGCTGTTGAAGATGTTTCTACATCAACTGAAGTCTCCCTTCCTTCCTTCCTTCCTTCCTTCCTTCCTTCCTTCCTTCCTTCCTTCCTCCCTCCCTCCCTCCCTCCCTCCCTCCCTCCCTTCCTTCCTGCCTTCCTTCCTTTATTCATTTCTTTATTCATTCAGTTTTTTACTTGGCAAATACTGTTAAGTGCTGACTCTGTACCCTGCTCTAAGCATCGACATTACAGAAGAGAGAAACACAAACATATTCTCTGCTTTAATTGAAGGCTACTTTCTAGGGGGTGAAGATCAACAATAAAGAGATAAATAGATTCATAGATATCAGGGGTGCTCATTGAAATGAAAAAAAATAGAGCAGGGAAGCGGGAAATGGTGGCAAGAGAGGCACCAGCCTGTTTCGATGGAGGTGGTCAGATGCCCTCTGGCAGGAGGCGTGAGAGCACAGAGTGAAGGAAGGCCGTGAACCTTGTCGCTCTGTTGTCAGGCCAGAGGACTGCCAGGCAAAGGTGCTACGGCGGGTGTGTGCTGGGTGTACTAGGGCAGCGATTCCGGGGTAGCTGGACAAAAGTGGAGAGAGGGCGGCATCCTAGAGGGTTCAGCTGCTAGTCCCAGAAAGTCTACATTTTCCTTCAGCAGCTTGAGAACAGCTTGTTTGTCACTGTTACATTTTCCTCCTTGATCTGAGCACTCAGAAGCTTGGAGTGATAAACATGGCCCAACTCTTGTAACTGCATGCACCTAGTGCAAAAACTTGCAAAACACGTGTACACACACACACGGGCATGCCCACTCCCCTCCCCTGGCTTCTTCCTTTCTATTTGAGGCCCAATTTATTTATTCTTAAACCTGATTTGTTTATCCTTTCTACAGCTGATAGCCTGTGGGTTTTTTAAAAGCCAAATTATTCTTGAAACAAAATGGCTTATGTTTTAATTTTTAAAAATTAACTGCATCTTCACTTAGCACAGTCCTATTTGGGCACCTGAGCCAGGCACAATGCCTGTTACCTAGAACATTCTTAAAGAATGTGCAGGAACCCACACAGTACACCCCGTCTTTTGGCTGGGGTGGAACTTTCCAGCCTCAGACCTTGCATTTGTCATGCAGCCTCACAAGGTGCCTTTGTTGCTAACAGAAGCAACAACTTCTCAGGTACATATATATATTATATATATCCTGTGATGTCATAGGATAAGAGCATCAACTATTTGCCCTGGGGTCTGTTTAATTATTTTTAAATATTAATTTTGATTATTACAGCTGATTACACCTCAGTGAGCAATGTAATTGATATTTCCTAATGCATCCCAAGGAACATTTTGTACAACACGCTTTTTGTTGTTGAAGGTTAAAGACTCCGTTATTGGTTTTTCCCTAAATATGCCACATCATTAGTCCCTCCAGTGAGGAGCTCGCCATCTGGAAAAAGCAGCATGGAGACATTACTGAGGTGCATGTGCATGAAATTGGTGTTTCTGCATCTTCAGTCTCCTCTGGAAAGAAGAGGCTTGTAATTAAAGGAGTTGGTTTTGGAGGAAACATTATTCATATGATGTTATTCCTTATCACGTCAGCGGTTGACAGCTCTCCCATGCTGACAAATTGTGCCTCGGGGTGGGACATCCAGTATGTGAGCCCTCACTCCTTTTACCTATCTTGATTTATTTATTTATTTTTTTAGCGGAAAATGTTCTCTTCTTGGCCGCTGAGCTTCTGAGGCAAGGCTGGTATGATAGATGCTGTGTCTTCTTTCTTTCCCTTGAACTCACTTCACAGCCCCTTCTGGGATCCTCTTATAGGTCATGGTCTCTCCTGGGGCGAAGGCTGTGGGTGTAGCCCGTTGGGCAGCGGTTGTGATCCTGGGTTCCCTCAAGGCCACTGGAGGCCAGCCCAGGGTGTCCTGGACACTGCACCATCATCCCAGCGCTGCTGTGGGAGTGCAGAGGGTGTTGCTCCGGCCAGCCATCACTCTTCACAGAGGTGGCTGTGACGCAGTTCCCCTGCTTGGTTTCAGACTTTATTTGTTGTTTAAAAAGAAGCTAACAAACAGCAAAAGCCAAGGCTGGTTCCTGAGTTCTTGCAGACACACCGTGGCAATGGCGTAGTCAGTATGATGCTGGCACACCAGGAGCCAGTAAAGGAGGGACAAGAGCACTCTGGGCTATCCATAGAACATTTCCCTAGATCCAAAGTTACTCCAAAATGTAGAATGTCATCTCCCTTTTTTTTTCAAGCATTAGCAAATAAAAATGGCACAGTGGACATGGAGCTGGGGACCAGGCTGGGAAGGGCATAGAAGAGGAACGGGCACTGGGGCCTGGGCAGAGCAGAGGGGTCACTGTGGGCATGGCAGGCGGTGGGAGGAGCCTGGGGTGGGCTCGCGGGTGGGAGGATGCCGTGAAACACAGTGGAGGTTAAGCAGGGAAGTGGCACATTTCTGTATGTGCAGGTTAGATTGGAGGTGGGTGAGCCCGAGGAAGGAGCCAGTGAGAGGGTGAGCATCCTTCAGGTGGGAGAGTATGGGAACTGCAGCCGTGGTCAGAGCTATGGAAAGTGAAGAACACACCAGAGAATTTTATTTAACCAAGGCTGAGATGAGCAAAAGGAAAAAAATAGAGAGGGCCCCAAAAGGCAGAGGAAACACACTGTGAGAGGAGCAGGTGTCCAGGCATGGGAGCCGTGCAGTGTGAATGGTGTTGGCTGTGCTGAGAACAGGAGGCACAGGACAGAAGAGGAAGGCAGAGAGGGCAGGGGAAGCTCTCTGGGCGAATGCAGAGCCTGACCGGTGTCAAGTTTGATGAAGCGGGAGTTGTATTTCACCCACTTTCTTCCTGAGATCGACTGTATGTGTCTCATGCAGGGGCCAGGTGGGCCCCACTGGAACAGAAGTTAGGGACATAGAGTAGAGCAAAACTGTTGAGCAGGGCTGACCCTGTGTCCTCCATGTTTTCATGTTTTTTGGAGATAATTAAGCAAGCTTATAGTCACTGTTTTCAAAGTTGAAATGGCCCATGTTGGGAAGCCAGGGCCACATGAGAAGTAACAAGTCGACGGGAAGCACCCAAAGGCAGAGGTGACATACTGAAGTGGCTAAGATACAAAGGCCAAGCTTTTTGTTGGAATTCTATGTCTGTCCTGTCAAGGACACAACAGCACAAGGCATTTGCTTCGAGACCCCTGTCTAAAGGTTGCCCTGTAGGTGAGCCCCTTGTCCACCCAGACACGTGTAAGAACAGCAGTGCCCACACTTACGGGCCTTGAAGTTCTTAGAGACTAGACATCTATGTGGGCAGGGTGACTGTGGACCTGCCACCGGCGGCCTTCCTGAATGAGAGCACTGTCTCCCACCCCCAGCCAGCGGGCAGCCCTGTCCCTGACAGAGATGGTGGCGGAGAGCACTGTCTCCCACCCCCGGCCAGCGGGCAGCCCTGTCCCTGACAGAGATGGTGGCGGAGAGCACTGTCTCCCACACCCAGCCAGCGGGTGGCCCTGTCCCTGACAGAGATGGTGGCGGAGAGCACTGTCTCCCACACCCAGCCAGCGGGTGGCCCTGTCCCTGACAGAGATGGTGGCGGAGAGCACTGTCTCCCACACCCAGCCAGCGGGCAGCCCTGTCCCTGACAGAGATGGTGGCAGAGAGCACTGTCTCCCACCCCCAGCCAGCGGGTGGCCCTGTCCCTGACAGAGATGGTGGAGGAGAGCACTGTCGCCCACCCCCGGCCAGCGGGTGGCTGTCCCTGACAGAGATGGTGGCTGAGAGCACTGTCGCCCACCCCCGGCCAGCGGGTGGCCCTGTCCCTGACAGAGATGGTGGCTGAGAGCACTGTCGCCCACCCCCGGCCAGCGGGTGGCCCTGTCCCTGGCAGAGATGGTGGCGGAGAGCACTGTCCCTGACAGAGATGGTGGCGGAGAGCACTGTCGCCTACCCCCAGCCAGTGGGTGGCCCTGTCCCTGACAGAGATGGTGGCTGAGACAAGCACTTGGGTGACAGGTTTAGAGCAGTCGTGGCTCAGGACCCAGGAGAGGAAAATGATAGTTTTTACAATCCATTCTGAGCTTTTTACCCATTATCTCTTTTTAAAAATCATTGTTTACAAATCCAAACATATACAGAAGAGAGAAAATAATAGAATGAATTTCCATGTATCTCTCCATCATGTCCACAATTTTCAACTCTTTGCCAACCGTGACTCATCTCCATGACTACCCACTTTCCCTACTCTGCACAAAATAATTTTGAAGCACATCCCAGACAGCATATTGTTTCATGCAGAAATGTTTCTGTCTACTTATTTTTTTCTCTAAGGAGATCATGAAACTCAAACTTGCAGGAAAGAAGGCAAGGATGCAATCAAAAGGCTGTGTCAGTCCCTGTGGGTGACCAAGCAATTGCTGGTTGAACTTTTCAGTGCTTTGTGTCTGTCTCTGGCTGCTGAGGGACGATGGTCTTGCTGAGGCTGAAGGCCTGGGAAGCCTCATGGGAACTCAAGCCCTTTTTGGGAAGGAGGGTGGGGTCTGATGGGGGCGCGTGTGTTTGACTTCAGTGTGTGGAGTTGAACAGCACTGGAGGCAGAAGCCTCTGAGTGCACTCAGCAGGGAAGAAGCTTCAGGACTCAGGAGAGCCCGGAGCTGAGAAGAGATACGAAAATAGGAAGGAACAAGCTTTGAAAGGCATGGAAGTGGAGCCAGGTGAGAGCTGAGGAAGAAGAACACTGCTGTGCAGACAGACGAAAGTGAGCACTCCCAGGAAGGGTGCAAGAAGAATGAGTCTTTAAGAGGTTGCAGGACACATTAAAACTCTGAAATTTAGAAGGTGTCACATGGAATATTTTTGCTTAAACTTGTAGTGAATGCAACACGATGTTTGTGGGGAAGAGAGAAAGAACTCTTGCAGGAAATGAACATGCCTTTAAGAGATGTTTCAAAGCAGGTGGCCTAAATTTAGGGGGAGGTTAAGGCACACAAGGACTTCTAAAATTGAAGGGACAATAGTAATAGACAGAATAATAATAATAATGACTGCTTTTGCCTGAGTACAGACCAGGAGCCAGAGGCTATCATACATTTAAAGTAATAAAAAATTTAAAAATAATAATAATAATATAAAATGGAGGGGTGAGAAGACCTGGGGAGAGGCCAGAGCTTGACAGCAGGTCCCACTGGCACGGCAGCAGCAGACAGGCAGCCAGAGCAAATCAGGAAGGAAGTGGGGTGGAGAGACAAACCATCAAAAATTGTAGATGGGAGAGGACTCAGATAAATAAAATTAGAAATGAAAGTGGAGAAATAACAACTGACACAACAGAAAGACAAAATATTGTAAGAAAATACTATGAACAATTGTATGTCAAAAAATTAGACAACCTAGGTAAAATGGACAAATTCCTTGAAATGTATAATCTTTCAAAAATCAATCTGGAAGAAGCAGAAAACCTAAACAGATCAATCACAACAAATGAAATTGAAACAGTTATCAAAAAACTCCCAACAACAAAAGCACAGGGACTGATGTCTTCACAATAGAATTCTACCAAATATTCAAAGAAGAACTAACCCCTATCCTTCTCAAGCTATTTCAAAAAATTCAAGTAGAAGGAAGACTTCCAAGCTCCTTTAATGAGGCAAGCATAATTCTGATTCTAAAATCAGACAAAGACAACACAAAGAAAGAAAATTATAGGCCAATATCCCTGATGAGTTTAGATGCTAAAATCCTCAACAAAATATTAGCAAACCAGATCCAACAATATATGGAAAAAATCATACACCATGATCAAGTGGGATTTATTCTGGGGAGGCAAGGCTGGTACAATATTTGCAAATCTATCAATGTTATTCATCACATAAATGAAAGGAAGGAGAAAAACTACATGATAATTTCAATAGATGCAGAAAAAGCATTTGATAAAATCCAGCACCTATTCATGATCAAAACTCTCAGCAAAATGGGAATACAGGGAACATACCTCAACATGATAAAGGCCATCTATGACAAACCCACAACCAACATCATACTCAATGGGCAGAAATTAAAAGCAATCCTCTTAAGATCAGGAACAAGGCAGGGGTGCCTCCTTTTACCATTCTTATTCAACATAGTTCTAGAAGTCCTAGCCACAGCAATCAGACAAGAAAAAAAAATAAAAGGCATCCAAATTGGAAAAGAAGAAGTAGAACTATCATTATTTGCAGATATGATATTGTATATAGAAAACCCTGAAGTCTCAGTCAAAAAACTACTGGACCTGATAAATGAATTCAGCAAGGTGGCAGGATATAAAATTAATACTCAGAAATCAGAGGCATTTTTTTAAACATTATTTATTTATTTATTTTATAAATAAATTTTTATTTTAATGGGGTGACATCAATAAATCAGGGTACATATATTCGAAGAAAACATGTCCAGGTTATCTTGTCATTCAATTCTGTTGCATACTCATCACCCAAAGTCAGATTGTCCTCCGTCACCTTCTATCTAGTTTTCTTTGTGCCCCTCCCCCTCCTCCTCCCCCTCTCCCTCCTTCCCTTCCCCTGCCCCCCGTAACCACCATACTCTTGTCCATGTCTCTTAGTCTCATTTTTATGTCCCACCAATATATGAAATCCTGCAGTTCTTGTTTTTTTCTGATTTACTTATTTCACTCGTATAATGTTATCAAGATCCCACCATTTTGTTGTAAGTGATCCGATATCATCATTTCTTATGGCTGAATGGTATACCATGGTGTTTTATGTGCCACATCTTCTTTATCCAGTCTTCTATTTTTTTTACAGTGATTAAAGCCTTTGAGCACACTCTTGGCCAATACAGCAAGAATCCATAAAAGAGTAGTGTCCTTAACATGTTCACCAAGTCCAAGTTGGCCCCAACACCATGCCAAATCCCTGAAAAATGCAACCCAATCCCAGTTCAGTCTGTTAGGAGCTGTTACAAGGAGCAGGAGTCCAGGAAAAGTCCATATCCAGGAAAAGTCCGCATGGCACTGGAATTGTTGTCACAATTCTATACTTTGCAGCTCACGTACAAGTCCCAATGGCCACTGCTTCTAGCTAATAATGATTCAGGTAGACTGAAAAAGCCATCTGCAGCATGTGTGGATATGGAGCTTCTGTGCTCCTCTGCCTGGAGAGATGAGACCAGGTTCAGAGGCATTTTTATACAACAATGAACTGTCAGAAAGAGAAATTAAGGAAACAATCCCCTTCACTATTGCAACCAAAAAAAATAAAATACCTAGGTATAAATTTAACCAAGGAGATTAAAGACTTGTACTTGGAAAATTATAAAACATTGATAAAATAAATCAAGGAAGATACAAACAAGTGGAAGTGTATACCGTGCTCATGGTTAGGAAGAATAAACATCATTAAAATGTCTATATTACCCAAAGCAATTTATAAATTCAGTGCAATACCAATTAAAATGCCAATGACATACTTCAAAGATATAGAACACGTACTCCAAAAATTTATATGGAACCAAAAAAGAACATGAATAGCCTCAGCAATCTTGAAAAGGAAGAATAAAGTGGGAGGTATCACACTTCCAGACATACAGATGGCCAATAGGCATATGAAAAAATGCTGAACATCACTAATCATAAAAGAAATGCAAATTAAAATCACAATGCAATATCACCTCACACCAGTTAGAATGGCACTCATCAACAAAACAACACAGAATAAGTGCTGGTGAGGATGTGGAGAAAAGGGAACCCTCCTGCACTGCTGGTGAGAATGCAGACTGATGTAGCCACTGTGCAAAACAGTATGGAGATTCCTCAAAATATTAAAAATCGAACTGCCTTTTGACCCAGCTATACCACTTTTAGGAATATACACCAAGAACACCATAGCACTGTTTGAAAAGGAGAAATTCACCCCCATGTTTATGGCAGCATTGTTCACAATAGCGAAGATCTGGAAACAGCCCAAGTGTCCATCAGTGGACAAGTGGATTAAAAAGCAGTGGTACATATACACAATGGAATACTATGGGGCCATGAATAAGAAAGAAATCTTACCTTTTGCGATGGCATGGATGGACCTGGAAACTATTATGCTAAGTGAAATAAGCCAGGCAGAGAAAGAAAAATATATGACCTCACTCATTTGAGGAATCCACTGAACAATTTGAACTGAGGAACAGAATTGAGACAGAGGAGAGATCAGAGGGACCAGAGGAAAAGAGAACAGAAGGAAAGGGGATGATAGGTTGGGATAAACCTGAAGGGAAGGGGGGAGGGTGTTATGGGGAGGGGGCAAGGGAGATGTTGAGGGGAATATGGGGGAGGGGGGATGCATTCGGGGCAACACTAGAATCTATATAAACATAAATTAAAATAAAAAAGTAATGGAAAAATAAATAATAAAAATAATAAGAAAAAATTGTAGATGGGAGAAGAGTGATTCAGAAAACCTGGAATCACAAACTTTGTGAAAGATCATAATTCTATGTGAGTTGAAAAACTCAGTTGTGTTCAGCGGTGGGAGCAAGTAATGATCTGTTCAGTGAATAACACCACTCACAAACAAATGAAAGTATGATTTTAAAAAAAGACTGGAGACTGGAGACCACTCTAGTGATGTGATCACAGTTTCCTTGATTGTTCTTGGGGCAAGACTGCAAATGACTCATTTTCTCTTCCCTCTTTTCCTGAAATAACTGACCCTAAAAATAACACTACTCTCCTTAGCCTGACCTTGGAGCTCTTCAGGGTGTGTCTGGACTGAGATCATTTTCTGGATGAACTTATATCATCACACTTTGGTTGTGGTAGGATTTAGGGGCAAGAAAGAAAGAAATGATTAAGTTCTGTAGTTTCTGAAAGTAAAGCCTCTGTAGTGTGTATCTTAGCCCTTGGTCTTGCAGGCAGCTGTGCTCAACACAGCACCCAGAATTGATCTTCCCACAGAAGTGTGGCAGCCTGGGGCAGGGGTGGGGGGTAGCGCACTGCAAGGTCATGGACACGCAGACAGGTGGGCAGCCAAGAGAGGTGAAAGGGGTGAATTAGTCCTTCAGGTTTTCCTTGGGTGATCTTGGCACTCAACCCGGGCCCTCTCTCTCATTTCCTCTCTTACCATAATATCACCCCCCCCCACACACACCATTCTGCAAACAACTGATGTTAGAATCTGCCCATCACATCAATGAAAGTGAGTGTGAGAAAGAGTTCCTTTTTTTCCTTTCCTCTTTTTAAGTGAGAGGAGGTCAGATACAGAGACAGACTCCTGCATGTACCCTGACCAGGGTCCACCTGCAGTCCCCATCTGGGGCCGATGCTTAAACCAACTGCGCTATCCTCAGCACCCAGGGCTGACGTTCAAACCAATTGAACCAATTGAACCACTGGCTGCAAGAGGGGGAAGAGGAAGAGAAGAAGAGAGAAAAAGAAAGAGAAGCAGATGGTCACTTCTCCTGTGTGCCATGACAGGAAATCGAACCTGGGATATCCACATGCCAGACCAACACTCTATCCACTGAGACAAACAGCTAGGGCAGAAAAAGTTCTTTTGAACAAGGAACTCTCCATCATAACTGAACATAGTCCATAGGTCCTGACAACAGAGGATTGGGGAAAGCAGCATCACCAACACAGTGTTAGTGTCCAGAGTAACAGGGAAGCACAATACAGGCTGATGGATACAGTGGCTTTTCCTTTTCCCTTTTTAAAGAAAATGTAAATATTCCTCGTCTATCACAAGTGCCTGTTACAGGAGTTTGAGAAATAGAAGTAAATGAACAAAGTTATCAGTGTTTACTGATAACTTTACTGATGTTCCTCTCTGCCAAATGCATCATTTGTGAGACATCTTTATCTTCATAATCGAAGGATAATTAACATCACTAATTATCTAATTAAGTTCATTAAGGATCCACCAACAGAGCCTTGTGAAGTTGACATTATGTTCTACTGTCAACAAATGCTTTTGATTTCTTAGGAAGTAATTAAAATGTAAATTAGCATGCAATTATATGCACAGGGGAAGTTTTGAATCAGTATTCATTTCAAAGCTGCTTAGAGCAATACAGTTTCTGTTTTTCTTCAGTAAGAGCAGACATTTTGTTATTAGGGTTGTATATAAAAGTTGCCATTTGTTCGGTCTGACTTCATTGAGAGGTTACGGCACAATGTGGCACAGGATGTTTAGTTGATATATTTGCTACTGTGCTTTATGTTTTTGTTCTTATTTAATCGTTTTACTTAATAGGTTCATTTATGTTTCTGTCCTTTGTGTTTAAAATATCACAGCTGATATATTTTTTTTCTGAAAACTTTCTGCAACAAATTCTCTAGTTGCATTTACTCTTTAAGGGCATTTTAGGGCAGATATTTTAACATGTTCCTTCTGTCAAGTTGGGTTTGGAGAGAATATTCTATGACTTGCCAAGAGCAGGTCCCATGCACAGGAGAGAGAGAAGCTGAAAAGGTCAGACGTGTGGTCCAGTGTCCTTGGTTGCTAGTTCATGCTTTCCCACTGTTTTGAGGCAGCCCCCTAGTTTCTGATGAAATGCTATAACTGAAATGAGCATATGGTAGTGCTCAATACAGTAACCTCATCAGATTAGAATCCTTTCTGAAACATCACATTTGCTGAGTAGGAGGCTTCCACGATGGAAGCCCCCATCCATGCCCAAAGCCCCAGAGTTTTTATCTTTGCACAAGCCTGGGTCCTGGGTTTCCCATCTCCCACTAAAGCTCAGTTTGATGTGAGAGCTCAGTGGATGGATGCCCACACCTGCCATCTGCTGGCATGCAGACACTTGGGCAGTTTGAGCATGAAGCTGGTGTGATCTGTTCCATAAGGGGAGAAGGCTCCATATGATATTGAACCTCCACAACCTCTTCTTGAATTGTTTTCCAGGGATGAATATAGGTGGTTCCAGAACCAAGTCCATCAGTTTTACATGAACAAGATTTCAGATGAGTGTAGAGAGAATATGATAGGTTAAGAAAGACTGTACTGTGTGCTATTGAATGATCAATGTCAAGACTTGGCTGTGTGTAGAGTCCATTGAAACACTAACTGCTCGTCACTGTGGGTGCAGACAGATATCCTCATAGTCCAAGCAGAGAGCGCTGGCCTCCTGGGACAGGCAGGGGGCAGGGCTCTTTGCACAGGGACTGGTGGTAGTTGTGAGGCCAGCTAGACTGCAGTGAGCAGTGGCATGACGTAGAGGAAACTGACCTGCACAGGGCTCCCCATAGAGACAGCAGTTACTGACTTCTGTCTGAGCTCTGCTAGCCAGCAGTGAGCTATAGTGTGGTCTGTCCCCACCAGAAGAAGGATATCCTGCTCTCATTGGTCTCTTCAGAGGTGTTCCTTTGTCTAATTCATGCATAGGACAGTGGCTAGGTCAGCAGACACTCTAGCCAAACCAAGGGATCCTGTTGCTACCCTCAGAGGATGCTGACCTTATTCTAACATGCAGCAAGCGCCTACCTTAGTTAGCAGATTAAATCGTCTCTACCTCAATTTTCCTCGAATGGGTTATTCTTAAAACTTATCCTACAAAGTGGTCCATTGTATCGTAATGGACAAGAATGCAAAATCCACTTGATAAGTGAATAATCAATACTGGCAGAACTGGCTTCATCCCACAGACTGCTTGCCATTTTGCCTCCTGCCAGTCACACACTTCCTCAGCTGTAACTGGCACTAAGGCATGGGTCCACCTCCATGCTCCACAACACCCTGTGACTTTAGCTTTCTGTCACATGACCACGGCTCAGAGCCATTGCCTTGAACACTCTTTGGGGCATTTGGCTTCTCAAGAAATGAGGTTAAAGTTTTTCTTTTGGCAGCAAGATGATAGCTTGAACACCTCCAAGAAAATGGGCACCAAGTTATGCACATTCTATGCATCAATATCATATTTCCAATGAAAGATCATGGTCATTCACCATTGAAAGACACACTGAATCCAAATCATATTTTGATAAATACTTAGTTCTTTCTCCAAAGAGTTCTTCCTAACAGAAAGGTTTAGTCAGGAAAGGTTAATTGTATCTTCTCACTTCCTTCTGCTAATTATTTACCAATTTTCTATCTTCTGCATCTTGTAACTTTTTTTAATTTAATGAGAGGAGGGGAGTCAGAGACAGACTCCCACATACACCCCAGCAAGCCACTAGGGGGACAGTGCTCTGCCGATCTGGGGCACTGCTCCGTTACTTGGCAACTGAGCTATTTTAGCACCTGAGGTGAGGCCATGGAGCCATCCTCAGTGCCTGGGGCCAACTCGCTCTAATCTGGCCATGGCTGCAGGAGGGGAAGAGAGAGAGAGAGAGAAGTGTGGGGGGAAGCAAGAGAGGGAGGGTGGAGAAGCAGATTGGCACTTCTCCTGTGTGCCCTGACCAGGAATCAAACCTGGTACATCCACACTCCGGGCTGATGCTCTACCATTGAGCCAACCAGCCAGGGCCTGTATCTTATAATATTTTATTGTATTGCCAAATCAGGCTGTTTGTGTGCCATATATGAGGACTGTTATTGGGACTATTTCAGAGTAACCTGAGGTTCAGGTTTGCAGCTCAACCGACAATTTTTTAATGTACAAAGTGCTGTATCATATGCAATTCAGCAACATGTGAATTTGGACCAGATATAGCATTTCTCAATAAGACTACAGAAATGAGAAATACATGGTCTTTATTTTTTTTATTTTTATTTTTTACAGAGACAAAGAGTGAGTCAGAGAGAGGGATAGACAGGGACAGACAGACAGGAACGGAGAGAGATGAGAAGCATCAATCATTAGTTTTTCATTGCGTGTTGCAACACCTTAGTTGTTCACGGATTGCTTTCTCATATGTGCCTTGACCGCGGACCTTCAGCAGACCAAGTAACCCCTTGCTGGAGCCAGCGATCTTGGGTCCAAGCTGGTGAGCTTTGCTCAAACCAGATGAGCCCACGCTCAAGCTGGCGACCTCGGGGTCTCGAACCTGGGTCCTTCCGCATCCCAGTCCAACGCTCTATCCACTGCGCCACCGCTTGGTCAGGCCATGGTCTTTATTTTAAGGAGTCCTTGTAGTCTGTTTATTTATTTCCCTAGTGAGATGATATCTAAAAATAATCACAGTAGATGAGATTCTGGAAAAATTGTATATAGATCAAGATTTTTGAAAATTAAAACAGATTAATCTTAGGCTGAATCCTTTAGAAAACTGAATACAGTCCTTTAGTTTAAGAACTAATTATTCCCAGGAATCTCTTTTGAGGTCCAGATTCTTGTATATTGAATTTCCTAATGTAAGGTATACCTGCATTCCAAAAGAAAAAGAAAAAAAAAAAAGAATGTTGTAGTTAGGGGAAGGTATCATCATTCCAGGAAATAGTTTAAAATAAAAAACAAATATATGACATTTTTTTTTATTTCTCTAAACTTGAATACTTAAAATATAAAGATACCAATGCAAAAATGCTTTAAAGTTCACAGACAGAAGTGTTCCCAACGACAGAAATAACAACACGGCAGATGGTCGTGGAGGGGACGCAGTGCGGGGCCTCCTGAGGCGCGCTGCCAGCCACAGCCGCCAGCCCACTCCCTGGGCGGCGCCACGCGCCTGCCACCGACACAGCCGCTCCGCTATGGGACCCGTCTATTATGAGAAACAATTTTAGTTAATTAAAAATTCCTTTTACCATCTCAGAACAGAAAGTTCTGAAATTTTCTTCTCTTTGCTGTGGTTGATGGGGGTGGGGGTTGGTGGAAACTTGGCTGTGTGTCCTGGGAGAGAAGGAGAGGAGACTGACCGTGAAGGGCAGAGAGAAGGGACAGCAGAAGAGATAAAGCCCACTGTGGCTGGCCCGAGGGTGAGGCATGGGGCTCTGGGGTGTGACTGGGACAGAAGTGTTGACCAGTGTGACTGTGAGGGTGATAAAAGGATGGCCACGGACCACGCGCCCATTGACAAGCACGGGTCAGCTTGGCTGCTGCAGTGGCTCTGACTCTTGGACCTTTGTGTTGGGACTTCCTGTCGGGTTGGGGCACTGGATGAGGCCCTGCTCTTTGGGGAAGTGGGGTGTGAACAGAAGAAAACAAAGGAGAAAATATTAGTGTGGCCCTACCCAGGGGACAGTGATGGTTTGCTGGAGCATGTCCTGTGACTGCCATTCATTGGCAGATCACACAAGACTTCCAAGGAAGTGGTCATGAAGCTCATGGGGGAGCAGCCAGACAACGTCTGGGTGGGAGCTCCCGGAAAGGACTGGGCGCGTATCCAAGCTCGAGGGTGGCAATGAGTGTGCATATTTGAGAACTGACGAAGGTTCAAGATGGCTGGGGTGCCGAAGTTAAATGGGGCAGTGGTCCCTGAGGAGGGGCTGGAGCCAGTCACCAAGAGTGTTCTGGGCTCTCTAGGAGATGAGAAAGTGCCTCTATGCCAATGACTCCATCTGCATCTGTGTCTACATCCCTCCTTCATCCACTAAATGCCCATTTCTGCTCTGAACGGTCCCTTCTTCGACATCCTACACTCATTCATCGATTTCCTACCACATCCTGGGCCATTGGGTGAAGACCAGGGGACAATGACAAGTAAAGCCACCCTGGCCTTCCAGGCCCACCTTCAGGCTGCTGAAATAATTACAGTGTGACTAGAGGTGTGAGGCTCAGAAGGTGCCCAGTAGTGAGCAGGCCTACGTCAGGCTTCCTGGAGGAGTTTGAGCTGAGACTCAGAGGAGGAAGAGGAGGAAGGGTATGAGGGAAGATTGGTGGTGAAGAAGGGGCCCCATCAGGTGCAAAGGGTCTGCTGGGGCCAGCTGCCTGTGGGTCAGCTGCTGGCTTGGTATTACTGAAGTATCATATCCAATTTCTTCTGATGTCTTGTGTTGATTTCTATCTGACTCACTCCCCAGGGGGTTTATGGACCCTTTAGATGAGGATGCGTGCAATAAAATGAGATCAGGAGCAATAATAATAAAAGGAGAAAGTCAGTTCCTGGGGAGTTAACATCATAAATATGCCATCTATGAAGACTTAACAGTCAAGCATCTATGTGATTCCTAAACTTTTCCTTGTGCTTTAAAAACACTGCCCCTCTGAACGCCTGCCAACCCTTCTCCAGCCTGGCCATGACCCTGTGTAACTACAGCTGCCTGGCCCTGGTATGGGAGCATGGTCTTCTTATTTCTCTCCCTGGGTAGATTTTTATTTTATTTTACTTTATTTTTATTTATTATCATTATTTTTTACAGAGGCAGAAAGAGAGTCAGAGAGAGGGATAGATAGGGACAGACAGACAGGAAGGGAGAGAGATGAGAAGCATCAATTCTTCATTGCAGCACTTTAGTAGTTTATTGATTGCTTTCTCATATGTGCCTTGACCGTGGGGCTACAGCAGACTGAGTAACCCCTTGCTCAAGCCAGTGACCATGGGTCCAAGCTGGTGAGCTTTGCTCAAACCAGATGAGCCTGTGCTCAAGCTGGCGACCTCGGGGTCTTGAACCTGGGTCCTCGGCATCCCAGTCCAATGCTCTATCCACTGCGCTATAGCCTGGTCAGGCCCTGGGTAGATTTTTAAGTTCCTGGAGGGCAAGCTGTGTGCCTGTGATCCAAGGTCCTAGGGCTAGCACAGGTGCCAGGAATTGCTGGCTGAAAAAAATATATAAAGAAAAAAAAATCAAGCCTTACCAGCAGTGGTACAGTGGTCCCTGGTTCAAAACCTCGACATCACCAGCTTTAGTGCAAACTCCTTGGCTTGAGTGCAGGATCATCAACATGATCCCAAGGTCACTGGCTTGAAGCCCAGAGGTCACTGGCTTAAAACTCAAAGGTATTGGCTTGAAACCCAAGGTCACTGGCTTGACCAAGAGGTCACTGGCTTGGCTTGAGTTCTCTGGTCAAGGCACATAGGACAAGAGCTCAATGAACAACTAAAGTGTCACAACTATAAGTTGATGCTTCTTATCTCTCTCTCTTCCTCTCTCTTTCTCTCTCAAAATATCAATAACAAAAAAAGAGAATAAAAACCAGACCTATTTTCACCTACAGTGGCCACTCCTCTGAGAGGCCAGCCTAAGGGAGAGAGGTGGGGTTGGTACTGACAGGGTGCCTGTGAACCACAAGTACCTACTGGCAAGTTCCCGTGTGCCCCCAAGAGTGTCAGGGTGAGCAGGTATATGCAGCATCCTGGAGGGCAGGCTGTGGTCCGGGTGACCCTCAGAAAGCTCCTGATATGGACCCAGATTGCCGCCGGCACTGTCCTCAGTGCTCAGACCACGGGCTCTGTTCTGGAGGTGGGTGGTGACAGGGCTATCTCTCTCCATAAAGCCTGAAGAAGGAATTCTCCCCATAAACTCTTGTCCCCATTTGTTACCTCCCTGAAATGTCAGGCACAGTGTTCAGTCTGCCTCAGTGTGGGGCATTATTCAGAGTGACAGAAGCCATGTTCTCTTGCTCGAGTTGTCATAATAAAGTCCCATATTTAGGGGCTTCAGCAGCAGATACTTATTCTCATAGCTCCAGAGGCCGGAAGTCTGAGATCAAGGTGGCAAATCTGGTTTCTCAGGAGATGCCTCTCCTTCGCTTGTAGAAAACAATCTTCTCTTTGCAAACACCCCAGGCTTCTCTTCTTCTTTCTATGAAGACATCAACCCGGCCTGGCTTTCATTCAATTACTTCTTTAAAAGCCCTTTCTCTGAGTACCTCAGTCACATTCTGAGGTCCTAGGAATTAGGGCTTTAGCACGTAAATTTTGGAAAACACAGTGTAGTCCATAAAAGCCCCTCAAGTGTCAACATATGTTTAGGGAAAGATGCGTCCATGGATATATATCAAACCTTTGGGTTTGAGTAGATGCTCATGGTAGTTCTTATCCAGACACCTTCTGTCATTCCAAAACTGCCCCTGCTGGAGCAGGCGTGAGCCTCCGTGAGCTTTACCTGTGAGGACAAGGCTGACAGAAGCTCAGCCGGCTGGGCCAAGTCCAGGTAACACTCCCCACCTGTCAGAACCTACCGGAGGCCCTGAAGCCCAGAACAGAGGCACAGGGATGAGAGATGAGGGAGGGAGGCTCCTTGAGAGGGCCCTGTGCCTGCAGTCTTGAAGCTTTTGTCCTTACGATGTGTGTGTGTGTGTGTGTGTGTGTGTGTGTGTGTGTGTGTGTGTAAGTAGTCATTCTCCCTGTACTCATGACAATTGAATTTAATAAAACCTCACAGTTCAAAAAAAGACAAATTAAAAACCAGCATCCATCTTAGAAATTAATCAGTGAGTGAATGTAACAAGAGATAAATTGTGCTGTGGTGGTCTGGCCCCTCTTCACCCACTCCTAGCCTCAGTTGCTCATCATTATTGCAGGAAATATGATTATTACTCTGATCTTGCTTAACATTTATTAAGAACCCAGGGTCTATGTCTCCACAGCAGAGAACAGTGCAGTTATCTGGGTACTTGGAGAAAAATGCATTTCCTGGCTTGGGTCGTCCAAATAGATATTCCCCAAGGCCCCTTGACCAGGACTGTGGCTTGATGCTGAGCCCAGGCTTGGCACCCATTGGGCCTTCTTCAAAATGGACTGCTAACGTTTCATGGGGGCACTTGTAGATATTATACATGATTTTCCAACAAATGGGGAAAGCATTCCATGGTCTTCTCATTGTTTTTCATCTAACCCAAACCAGGTCTCCACTAAGGACTTATATTCAAAGATATGCCAGCCTTATAAAAGGCCTAATAGAAAAACTGTAGGGCATCTGTTTACTGAATATTTTGCAATAAGGAAAATACTGACTTCAGATGGGTTTAAATGTGGCAATGGTCATGAGAACCAGACCTACTCCAACTTCTGACCTGCACCGTTTGTTCGCAGACCTAGAAGTGTTGTCACCTGACCCTGTTGTGTCTCATGGATCCCCAAAACATGGGATGTTTTGCTCTGGGCAGAGAAAGATCAGCTGCAGAGAACTTGGCTCAGAGGAGTGAGGAGGGTCTATGAGCTTCAGTCGCTCAAACTTTTATCATTATCTTCATTGGCTGGGCCCCCAGGGAGAGATAGGCAATGTCCTCGAGGCTCTCATTCTAGTGGGGGGAGGCTGCGGGAACCCAGCTGCTGGGAAGCAGAGTGCTGGCCCTGCAGCAGTTACACTGTGCGGGGGAGCTGGAGGAAGACTGAGGGAAGAGGACAGCAGCAGTAACAATCACAGGCTGCGCAACAGCCGCAGAGTGCTCACACAGCTATGCTTCCCTCTGTTGCTCACCGCCACCTAGCAACATGGCACGGTGACTCACTGACTCAACTCCCTCATCCTCTCAGCCCTCACCTGGAGAGGGGAGGTGACCAGTGACTGGTCAGTGAGAACATGTCACAGCCGGAGGTGCACATCTCCTCCACATCTGAAGTTCCTCAGCCTCAACGAATGGGAGATGACCTGAGCTTAACTTGAATGTGCCACTTGTTTCCTTGCCTGAAAAAGTCAGATGTTAGAGATATCAAGATTTGTCACTAAAATCAAACAGCATGTTTGTTGTTTTTCCTTTATGGAATTATTAGTAACTATCTAGAAACTATTTAAAAATTGTGAAAAAGACTGCCTAGAGAGAAGTCATGTTACATGGGTTAAGTTTTAAAATAGATTTATAAAATGGAAAGCAAGTTGTCAACGATCCTCTTAAAATTTCTTAAAGTATTCATCAAGAATGACATCACTTTGGTTCTGTGGATTCTGCGTCACCTTTCTGTTTACCCATCAGATAGCTTCTCCACCATTTTGGGCATCAATTTTACTATTTTTTTTGTTGTTAAATGTATGATGGAGTGGTTGGCTAGTGCAATTTAGGGAACAAGATTTACCAAAAATTACTTGCCTTTAACCACGAGATTGCATTCTATACAATGACTTGTCTATACCCAACTGGCTCAATCTTACATTCTCTCCCAGTTTAATGTGGGGCTTAGGTGGAAGGGTTGTGAGAATACCATTGAATTTTCAATATACTCTTTATTTAGGGCCACATTTGGTACATTTATCAAAACTAAGAAGCCAATATTGATTAGTACATGACTGATAACTAAACTCCAGACTTGATTTTGCTTTCACAGTTTTCCTACTAACCCAGGACCCAGTCCAAGGCACCATACTGCGTCTAGTTATTGCATCTCCTTAGTCTCCTCTACTCTGTGACAATTTTTCAGACTTTTTCTGTCTGTTATGACCTTGACAGTGCTTGAGAAGTGCTGGTCAGATATTTTATAGAATATGCCTCAATTTGGGTTTGTTTACTAGTTTTCTCATAATTAGCCTGGGATTATGGGTTTTTGGAAGAAAGACCTCAGAGGGGAAGTGCCCTTCTTGTCCTGCTCATGTCAGCCAAGAGGTGCGTAGCACCCATGTGACATCATCACTGGTGATGTCAGCCTTCATCACATGGTGTCTGCCAGATTTCTCCATTGGAAGGTTACACTGTTTCCCTTTCCCTACTTGGTTCTTTGGAAGCAAATCACTGAGCCCCCAGCCCACCCTTAAGGGGGTTAGGCAATTAAGCTCTGCCTCCAGGAAGAGAAGAATGTGTATAGTCATGTGACTGTTGTAAGGAAGGTTTGTCTTTTCCCCTCATCAGTTTATTTGTTCAGTGTTATTTATATCACTAGGGACTCACCTCTATGTAAAATTTGGGCTATGATCCATTAAGCCTGTTATTTATCTTGTTGCTCCAATTTTTCTAACACTTGGCTCATGAAATTTAATTGAACTCACACTGGCTTTCATTAGTGTGTCCATGATCTTTTCTCACTGGTCAAAAATATATATCCATGTGAATTTTATGTGGTTTAATGCAAACCCAACCTTTCCTAACATTTTTTTATGTGTGTATTATTCAGGAAAAGTTTGGTTATGTCGCAGAAACAAATACCCCCAAATCTAATTGGCCTAAAATAACAAAGATTTACTTCTCACTTGGGCTACAAGTAAAGGTGAGTCGGCAGGGTATCTGCTGGAGTCTTATCCTCACTCAGCAACACTGGCTCATGGGGCAGCAATCATCTAGAACGGCTGAATGTTGCCATGACAGTTAAGAAAGAGCTGAGCCAATTTGTCATGAGCCCATTAAGCTTCTGCACACTTGTTCCTGGCCTTTCCTCACTCAAGGCAGCTGGAAGGGTGACCAATGCCATGTACCTACAGGAGGAGAGAACCAGAAATATTTGGCAAACAGCACTACTGATGAGTACACTGTATTTTCTTTCTATTTTTTTCTCTATGTAAATCTATTCAGATTTTATTGTTCTTGTTAGTATGCTGTTCTCTAACCTTCTTTTAAAAAAAATCTTCATACATCATAAAGCAGGTCTCATATTCTTAAAAATTTTTTGACACCAAATTTTCAGTGAACATCTGTGTAGGTTGTGTACAGGACATCTGGCCAGAGTTGCAAAAGGAAGCTTAACACTAGCCTTCGTTTCACTAGTCAAGTCATCCATTCAGGTCTGGGGCAGCGTCTGCCCAAAGGAACACAAAGGTGCTGAATGGGTTTGTGTTGGCCCTTTGTGATGACTTGTGGTGATTGTATAAAGCTTCATGACAAGGGTGAATCACCCCTTCCTGTGATGATATTTAAATTGTTTCATTTTGTGCTACTATAGCAGGTTAGTGAAAAATGTTGTCTGGGAAGTCTGGGTACACACATCTTATGGTTTCCTTGAAGTCAATTACCAGCAGTGAAATGGAGATTCAGAGGATTAAAATGAAATGCAGCAGGTGTCAGCATGGTAGACACAATGCATACGGAGACCTGGCACCTCTCACTGCTTGCTGTGTCTACTCCCACACCTGGTGTGTGTGATGCTTGGCTGGAGAGGCTGAGACCTGTAACTGTAATCTTGGCACCAAGTTTCTGAGCAGGATCTGAGGGGCTGCCTCCTGATGTTGGCCTCTTTCATTTTTTGTGAGGCCACATGACTGATACTACAGGACTAATGATGCTTTCAACAAACAAGTGTAATGACTGTCATCAGTAGACTGCAGGCACTTTCTATGGGACAGATTGGGCAGGAGCACCAGCAACAGCTGGCAAGCCCAAGGGTGTCCCTGGCAGAGGTAGGCACAACCAAGTTGAGGCCAGTGCACTTAAAGGTGACCCTCCAGATGAAATATGCTCCATTACCCATTCCAAGATCTGGTCTACACCCTCTAGCCAGACCCTTTCCTATGGAGGCATCAGGAGAGCAGGGAATAGGCTCTTTAATCCAGCCTGTTTCTCCTCTCCAATCTTCAAATGGCCTTCATGAGCCCTTTGTTCTACATCAAAGGTTCTCAAACTCTTTAATGCATAGGCAGTTGCTAAGCAAAGGCTATTTAGCTTCAATAAGCCATGCAGAGCTCTGCTCTGAATTTGTCCCTGATCAATATGCCACGTTCACTGCTGCCCAGGCAGATGGGCCTATGCCCTTGAACTGACCCAAATTGCCCTTCTCCTGTCTCCCCATCTTGAGTGTGACAAGTTTCCAGGACATGAAGAGTCTCAAAGGCTGCTAGGACAGTCGTGTTTTCTTAGCACCAAGATACACAGGGTAAGAATGCACTTAGGGGAGAGGCGCATGTGGTAACAGAGTTCAAGAACTCATTTCCGGGCACAGCCACTTCCTGTGTTGTTGGAGTCAGTTATCTTCGCTTGTTCTTGGTTTTTTCTTCTGTAAAATGGGAATAATCAATATCAGTTTGTCAGGAGGCAAAATATTAAATGTGACAATGCATGTGGAAACAGCTTAAAGTTTATTGGATATAATGATGAAGAAGAAACAGATCAAAGGATCACAAATATTTGCATGATCAATAACTTTGGATAACCCATCAAAGTGCCTTGGTCAATTCCTGCTCCCCTTCTCCTAATCCACTATTCCAAACCTTCAACACTGTGTTCTAGACTCCGACTCAGCTCTCAGGGGAAGCAGACCAATTTACCTCTACTCCACCCTGGGACTAGAGGCCACCTGGTGGGAACCACCATACTTTCTGGTGTTCCCCTTACAAACTTGTCCACATGTGCACCATCCTCAAGTTCTTCCCCTGAGCCTCAGAGCGTGAGTAGCCTCTCCCTTCCCTGTTGCGCGGGTCCACCTCTACACAGGCTGCCGACTCTGTCCTTACTTCTCTTATCCCCTAGAGCCTGCACTGCCAGTGACATTTCTCCTTCCTTAGCTTTCTAACCTCGCATCTGCCGCCGCGCTCCTCAATACCTAGTCACACCCTTGAGCATATCCTTCCTCATATCATATGGCCTGGCCCCACCACTGTGTTTCTCTTTTTTAGGATCAAGTTACCTGAATGAGTTGTCAATATTCACTGTCTCCATTTTCTTATTTTCTAATTTCTAGTTAACATTATTGCTGTTTAATCATTCCTGTGCAATTACTCTTGCAGAAGTTACAGATGACTAACTTCATCAGACAAACCCACAGGACACTTTCCGATCTTATCTCACAGTATTTCTCTGAAGCATTCACTGTGGTCAAAGTGGCCTTTGGCTTCCATGACTTTTCTTTTTCTGATTTTCCTTAAACTACTCTAACTTTTCTTCTCCTGGCCTAAATTTTTCTAGTGTTCTCCAGGTTTCTGGTCTTGTCTCAATTTCTTCTCTTAACTTACTTTCCATGAAAGAGATTTTAGCATTTCTTGGGGTTTATCCTATCATCTGATTGCTCATGGATCACACTATTATATTGATCTTGGACCTTTTACCTAAGTTTTATTCTAGAAATGTCCAGCTGTTCCTTTGACACTTTAAATTTATCATGTCCTCATACCACTTAAACTTGCTCTTTCTCTTGTTTTTGAGATCTCTCCTATTTTTCTTAGTTAATCTAATTTAATTCACTCAAATAAACCATAAAATTTGGAGTAATTTTCACCATCTCATACAGTCACTAATTTCTGCCAATTTTTACTTTTCATGCAGTTCTTGAATTGGACTCTTCTACTTTCCTCATTCACCCTGTGAGCTCTTACTTGTCTTATCTGTCATTATGGTGTCCTAAGGGGGCTCCCTGCTTCTAGCCTTGTCATTAAATTCATCCTTCAAATTGCTACCAGAATGAGTTATCAAAAATACTGATGGGACCATATCTGGCTTCTATTTAAAACTTCTCATTTAAGAATCAACTAAAGCAACATCTCGATCAGGGAGAAGTCTCTGAGCACGATCCAGATCAAGGTCCCTTCTTCTGTGTGCTGTGTCCTGTGGTTACTCTGTGCAGAGTTCTGTCTCTTCAGTGGCCATGGCAGCTCTTAAGCATCTGTCTCTTCCATCAGTCATCATAAAAACAGATAAGACTTCATCTTTGGACTCCAGTGCTAAAATATTATAGGTGGACAATGGATGTCTACTTAACTAATGACAGAGAGTTAATTTGAAGCTAGCAGTGGAGTATGTGAGCAAGGGTATCAACATCCCTGTCTGCAGCTGTTGTAGACAGGGCATTGGGCATTCATTTGAAAAGTAAGGATGAGTTATAACTGAACTCACATGGCATTTTCTACCCCTATTGATTTTGAAGCAATTCTCTAGGCTGATTGTTTTCAATTGCTCTAATCCATGACTTATACCAAAAAGGTTTCTTCAGCAGATCCTTTTCAGTTTACAAAACACTTTTATTCTACTGTCTCATCCTATCTTCATAAAATCTCTTCAGAAGAGACAAAGGAGGTACTGTTAAATGCATGTTATATGTGATAAATCAAACTTCAGAAACATTAACTTGTTTTCCTACATGATGTGGCTAATAACGGGCAAGAACCAAAGCGTCTGGACTTCTACTCTTTCTACCTACCACCGTCACTCAGCAATGCTCAGAGAAACACGGGTGTCTGGATATCTCTTCTTATAGCTGGCTGTAGTCTGCCTGGATGAAGCTCCCTGCCCTGGCTACCTTCCTTGGTGAGACGCACATCTGCTGTATAATGGGAACTGCTCTGTGCCTGAGTTTCCCCAAGACTCTCGTTGCGTGTCTCCAAAGCATCATACTAGAAAGATGTAAAATTATTCAAATTTGTCAGCATTTTCAGTAACTTGTGACACTCATACTGATTGCTTTATTTATAAATGTGTGTATAAAGATGTGGCAGCAATATTAAAAGAATTTTACAAACAACAAAAAATAAGGAAAGAAAAGAAAAAGGAAGAAAAATGTCAACATCACTCTATTCCTACTACTCCCAAACCTGGTGTCTTAAAAATTATATTGTTTTCACATTTTTAATCTTTGCTGATAAATACTTTTTTATTTCATTAAAGTATAATGTACATAAGAAGTGTTAAAATATACAGATTTAAGAATTTAACCAAGTAAGCCAGTGACCATTACCCAGATAAAAATTACAACATTAACGGCAGGCACCCCAAGAGCAGCCCGTTCCATGCCTCCGCTCTGCCACCCACTCCTTCCTCCCCAAGAGTAGCTATGCTCCTGGCTTTCAATAGCGTATATTAGTCTTCACATTTTTATTTCTACAAAAATGAAATAACATACCATATACTTTTCTGTCTGGCTTATTTTACTCCAATCTTTGTTTGTGAAATGTATCCATGTCATTGCATAAAGGTAATTTATTTCATGGGGATAGAGCAACATTTTCATAGAGTTCTCAAACATTTTTTATGTCAACACCCCTTTATATTTTTAGAAATTATTGAGAGCTCAAAAGAGCTGTTGTTTATATAGATTGTATCTATTGATTTTACTATATTAGAAATTAAAACAGAATTTTAAAAATAATGCATTTAATTTAAAAACAACAGTAATAAATCAATTATGTGTAAATATAGCTTTATAAATGAATAATTATATTATTCCAAACAAAAATTGTGAAAAGAGTAGTAGTATTGTTTCATATTTTTTATAAATCTCATCTCTATGGGTTAGTAGAAGACAACTGTATTCTCATATCTGCTGTTTTATTTATTCAGTTGTAATTTTTTTGGTTGAAATATATGAAAATAACCTGGATTTCCACAGATATGTAGTTAGAAAACAAAGGAGTATTTTACTCACTTTTTCAAAAAGTTGTATTGTTTTTGGTACTACACCAAAACTCAACAAGTAGTAGTTTCTAAAAGGTTCTGGAAACCTTTAGCAGTGAAATTTTTGTACTCCATTACTACAAAATATATTGCTCTATCTTGCACTCTGAGTGCATATTTTAATCCACACATGATTTTGTAACATGCATTGAAGATATTGGTTACCTGAGTAAGTATTTGATATATAAACATATCATAGTTTATTCAGTCTATTACTAATAGATATTTGCATGGTTCCTAGCTTGAGACTATTTCAAACATTACTGTCATAACATTCTTACACATGTCTTTTGGATCACATATATATGTTCTAGAAATAAAATTGCTGGATCTTTGGGTATGCATGTATTTACCTTTTAAGACAGTACCAAATAATATATATTTCAAAATAATTATACCAATTTAACAGACTAAGAGAGTTCCATTTTCTTCATAAAATAATTAAAACATGATGTTATTAGTCAGTTTGAATTTTATTTTATTTTATTTTATTTTATTTTTTTTATTTTTTATTTTTTTGTACTTTTCTGAAGCTGGAAACGGGAAGGCAGACAGACTCCCGCATGCGCCCGACCGGGACCCACCTGGCATGCCCACCAGGGGGCGATGCTCTGCCCATCCGGGGTGTCGCTCTGTCGTGACCAGAGCCGCTCTAGCGCCTGGGGCAGAGGCCACAGAGCCATCCTCAGCATCCGGGCCATCTTTTGCTCCAATGGAGCTTCGGCTGTGGGAGGGGAAGAGAGAGACAGAGAGGAAGGAGAGGGGGAGGGGTGGAGAAGCAGATGGGTGCCTCTCCTGTGTGCCCTGGCTGGGAATCGAACCAGGACTTCTGCACGCCAGGTCGACGCTCTGCCACTGAGCCAACCGGCCAGGGCCAGTTTGAATTTTAGATATTCTTATTGTGTTTCTTAAATTTTTTATTGATTTTAATTTATTGTGCTTACATAGATTCATGTGGTTTTAATTTGTATTACCCAGGTGACAAATGAGGTCAACAACCTTCTCATATGTACATTGGCCATTGGGACATTATTTTTTATAAAGTACCTGTTTAATTTTTTATTTTTTAAGATGAATGTTCCTATTTTTTCTTATTGATTTATAAGAGTTACTTGTATTTTCTGGATGTAAATATCTTTTTAATAGTAAAGATAAGGACCTCAAGGCCTTTTTAAAAATTAAAAATTTTATTTTGAGAATTGTAGATCCATGTGCAATTGTAAAAATAATACAGTGAGATCCCATGTACCCTTTATTAAGGTTTTCCTAGTGGAATCAACTTGCAAAAAAATACAGTTCAATATTACAACCAGGAACATTTTATCCCTACAAAAATTCCTCATATCACCCTTTTATAGCCATTTCCACTTCCCTCCTGTCCTCACAACTTAACTCCTCACAACCACTTATCCTTTTTAAATTTCTATAATTTTTTTATTTCAAAAATTTTATATTTATAGTTAAATGGAATTCTGCAGTATGTGACCTTTTGTTAGCATCTCTTCTAACTTAGTACTTTCTGTACAGATTCATCTAGGTTGTTGCATGTATGGATAGCCCATTTTTTTTTTACTGATCAGAAGTGTTCTATGTTGTGGGTGTGTCACAGTTTGCTTAACCCCTCACCTATTGAAGAACATCTGTGTTGTTTCCAGTTTTTGTCTATCGTGAATAAAACTTCTTCAAACATGTATATGCATGCTTTTGTAGGAGTATAAGTTTTCATTTCACTAAGATAAATTTCTAGGGGTATAACTGTTGGATCCTATGCTACATAGGATCTGCTGAGCTGTGTCCCAAAGATTGTACCATACATTCCCACCAGTGACAGACGAGTGACCCAGTTTCTCTGTGTCCTCTCCAGCATTGAATGTCACTTTTTACTTTTAGCCATTCAGACATGTGCCTAGCGATGTCTTGTGATTTTCAAATATTTTATATCTCTCTTTTTTGCTAGACTATTCTATTTAATTACTGAGAAATGAGTTAGTATCTTCCTGTATTATTGTAAATTTGTTTCTCCCTTTAGGGCATTCATTTTATATAGTCTATAGTTTTGAAGTTAAGTTTTTAGAGGTTTCATGTTTAGAACTTATACTTTCTTGGTGTATTGGCCTTTTTATCATTATGAAGCAGCTTTCTTTATGTCTAATAATAATTCCTGCATCATGTCTACTTTATAAGAGATTTGTATAGCTTTGTATATATTTCTTTTGGTTAATGTTTGTACAGTTGTGTTATTTTTCATGTTTTACTTTAATTTTTTATGTTCTTGTTTTCATCAAGTGTTTCTTGTATGCATATTTTGCTTAGATTCTGCTTCTGATCCAGTGTGACTGTTTTTATAAAATTTGGAGTATAGTCCACTCATATTTAATGTAATTATTGATATTTTTAGTTTAAATCCATCAGATGTTTATTTTCCATTAGTAACATTTGTTGTTTGTTCCCTTTTTCCCTCTTTCAACTTATTAGCAACTATTTTAAATTATTCTACTTCCCTTATGTTAGCTGGATGTTACATATTCTGTTATTATGTTTTTAGTGGTTACTATAGACATTCCAAGCACAGTTACTTTATTAGAGTCTCATGTGTGGTGATTGCAGAGGGAAGAGGTAACGAGAGGAGGAGGATACAGAGGGATGAATGGTGGTGGACAGAGACTTGACTGGGTGGAGAACACACAGTACAGTGTGCAGAGATGACGTGTTGTGGAATTGGGCACTTGAAACCTGCATAATTTTGTTAACCAGTGGCACCTTAATAAATTCAATAAAAAAGAAAAAAGGTAGAGTTTAACATAAATTAACCCCCCTTTTTTAAAAATAATTTTTAATTATAGAGTTAGAATATTTTATTTTATTCACCACACTTATCTTTTATTTTTCAAGTATTTTAATTTCTCATAATTTCAAATCCCATCGATAGTTACTGTTGTTATTATTATTATTTCCCAACAGTCGATATTCATTTGTATATGCTAACATATTTATTATTTTCATAGTTTTTCCTTCGTTCCAAAGCTTCATGCTTAAATATGAAATCATTTTCATTCTGCCTGAAAAGCTCTTTAGTGTTTTCTTTAATGCAATTGTGTTGGTGATGCATTCTCTTGGTGTTTGTTATTCATCTTAAATGTTTTAGTTTGTTTTATATTTAAAAGATATTTTCACTGGGTAAAGAATTTAAGTCTGACAGTTATTTTCTTTCAGGACATGTATATGTTTCATTTTCTTCTGATCTTTGCCATTGTTATTGTTCCTTTTTAATTAATAATGTCTTTTTTTTTCTCTGTGTTTTTGAATATTTTTCTTTATCTTTTTTTTTGTTTTACTATGACAGACTTATATATGTTTTTTAAAATATTTAGGTTTGTAGAATTGTCAAATCTGTGGCTGATGCCTTTCATCTACTTCAAAAAATTCTCATTAACTTTTCATATTGCTTTTGATGCAATCTTTCTGTCCTCCCCTTTGAGACTCTAATTTCACATGTGCTACATGCTTTCCTCATATCACACATGTATCTAACATCTCCATCTTTTAATATTTTTCAGAACTTTGTCTCATCGTATTTTAGCAAGAATATTTATTCAAGGTCTTTCATCCTCTGTTCCTTTACACTCACCCATAAAGTTTCTTATTTCATTTAATTCACTTTACAGATTTATAATTTTTATTTGGTTATTTTTTCATAGATTCAATGTTTCTTTCAAAATTCTTCCTATTGCATTTTGGACCAATTACTTGTATTATTTTAAGGTTCACATCTGATAACTCTACTACCTGGATACATGTGTGTATATTTTTATTGTTTACTTTTCTGTTGGTAATTTTTATGGACACAACTAGTAATTTCTGCTTGACTGCTGAACCTTTTGTATGAAAATTCTCTATTAGAAGCTCATGATGTGGTCCTTGTCCAAAGAGAACTTCCATTGTCTTCTGGAGTATGTTAGCCGTAGGGATGATCACCACAATGCACATGGCAGACGAGTTATTGGAGGCTGGTTTCAGCTCGGGAAGGCCTGGCCTGTTCCCAGTCCACTTCAGCCACTGTGGTGTAGCCCGTCAGCAGTCCACCTAACAGCCCAACTCCTGTGGTATTCTGGAGACTGCGACTGCTGGAACTTAATTTTCTCAGCCTTTTGACCCCACAGAGCTTATGAATCGGTAATGGCTTAAAGGAAACATCAATGTAGAAAGCTGGCCTTATTTTTCTTCGCTGCATTATTTTGGGGCTGTCATCCCTATGTTCTGGATGGCTTGGTGAGCCTGAACTCCAAGTTTTGTCTCCTTGACCACCTGAGACTTCCAAAAACTCTGTTAAGCTTCCTTGCTTCTTAGCTACCACTTCCTGTTTAGCTTCTCAGCCTCATGCACTGTTTGAAATTTGTGAATATTTCAAGGGGTAAAAAAAAAAAGCACAGATATTAGGCATTGAGAACATCTTAGGGAGGTTTTTTTCTCTCCAATGTCTTGTTTCTCTATATCTTGTCTCTCTTGGTAACTCTCACTGTCTGAAAGCAGATCATTCAAACCCAGCTTTCCTGGCTATTTTTGGGAGGGAAATTTATCTCATATAAGCAGGGAGCAGAAGTAACCCATGAACATTTATGTCTATGTTTGTGAGTGTATCAGCACAGGTGAAGCCTTTATTCATGAGGTTATGATTTATGTGAACTAACAATTTCATAATAAACCCTTTAAGTGTTATTTCCTTTGGTAATTGATCAGAGTAGAGAAATCCTTATCTAAAATAAACTATCATTGAACTGTGATTTATCTCTTTCTTTTAGGATTTTGTGTCCTGTATTGAAAACTACAGAAGAAGAGGACAAGAGCTCTATGCATCTTTATACAAAGATCATGTACAGGTAAAACAACAAAAACAACAACAACAAAAAAAAAACAGTTCCTTTCTTGACACAATAGATTGCAATTGACTTTGAAGCCAAAATAAAGAACCAGAAAAGCCTTTTGTTTACCTTCTAAACTGCCTAAGTCAATAACTGATCATCAATGGGTCAGTCTGACTTGCATGAGCTGTGCAAGGGGATTTGAATCCACACGATCAGCAACTAAGAAAATAAGCAATGTGTATTCACTCATCTATAGAAACACACACAGATGTATGGGGTTACTCATGTACTTGAGACACCAGAGCACACAGATGAGAAACATGTGGGTCTGAGGGAATGCATGTTCTGTTCCCCAGGCCATACCCACCCTAGAATGAGACAGGATTCACATAAAAGACCAGGGAACCATTTTCTAACTAGTACAAAGGCACCATCTCCTTGCCACATTGCAAAGCTGTATGCTGTGTCAGAGGGGACACCCCTCCTGATACACGTAAAGGTGCCCTAGGACTGTACTGACTGGCCCTGGATGTACCCCTGTACATCTGCCTCTCTGCACATTTTCCTAGGTGTGGGCTCCACAGAGCGTCACTGCCAATGCTGGGGCATGATGCCTGCCAGCCCATCCTATAGCCATTCACCACCACTTGGATTTCAAGGATTGGGTGACTGGGAAGCTGAGACAAGAAGCAAAATGTTATAACTATTTGAAAAATTGAAAAAGGTCACCTTGTAGGCAAAGTTAATATTACTGCCCAAACCGAACTGAAATGCTTTCTTGAATGTGACATTCAAAAGAGGTTTAAGGGTGTCAATGTATTTTACAAAAGGTTTGAGTTATACCCTAACAGAAGGTGTAATAGCCAAGTAGTCGAGGCACAAACTATAAAGATTTCGTGGATAATACATGGGATTATGTTCATTAATATCAAAGGTTTTAGCTTCTATGAACATTATAGAAACACATTAGAATTAAAATGACCCCTAGACATCATCTAAGCCAAACTACTCATTTAACAATTTAGCTGTCTAGTGACAGGAATGACTTGCTTACATCAACCCATGTCTGGCTAGTCTGCTAATTCCCACCAAGCCACCAGTCTGGTGGACTGAAAGAAGTACACTCAGCATCATTTTTGATGGGTGGGGGCTGTAGTTTATCTCCTGTCCATTTGGAAGTGTAGGGGTAGGGTGATATTCCATATCCATTTTATAACATAGCTGTGATGATTAGTGTCAGGACCTTCGGGACCTGTGTTCTCTGTCCAGCACACAGAAGTCACATGGCTCTGAATGCCAAAGGGCTGATGGCTTTCCCTCCTCTCTCAAAGATTAAACAATTTCAACACTGAGAAACTGATTTCTTCCATGGGCCAGGTCTTGGCTCCAGAGACTACACTGCACATGCCGAGGGTCCTTGGGGATGTTTGAAGGGGGCCAGTTTTCTCAGACAATTATGAGGGACTCTATCTCTTTACCCCAAAAGGGTTGGGATCAGGCTTCTGAGAAGACTGTTCAGGGGTGAGGTTGTGCTTCTGTTTCCCAGAGGCAGAAATGTGGCGAGATCAAGGCAGCCAAAGACTGGGCCAGGATCCGAGAGAAGCTTTTTGGGGAGCTGGGCTTGTGGGGCCAGGCAGCCAAAGCCACAAGCTGTTCCTGGTGGGAGCTGGACTGGAGAGAAGGACCTGCCCGCATGCGGAGATGCATCAGACGCTTGTCTCCGCCGGAGACCCTGAGTGCAGAAAGGCTCCAGGTGAGAGTCCCTGCAGCCAGACAACAATACTCACTGCAGAAAGTGTGGGACAGGGTCTCCTTCGCTTTCCCACCACATGTTGTTGCAGTTCTTCCCGGTGCGCTTTGGGAGAGCTTTTACATGGGCAGGTGGCTGAGAAAATGTAAGTCGGTAAAGGCAGGATTGCTTTTTTTTTTTTTTTTTTTTTTTTTTTTTTTGCGAGAGAGAGAGAGAGAGAGAGAGAGAGAGAGAGAGAGAGAGAGATATGACGAGACAGACAGGGATAGACAGACGAGAATGGAGAGAGATGAGAAGCATCAACTCATAGTTGCAGCACTTTAGTTGTTCCTTGATTGCTTTCTCATACATGCCTTGACCAGGGGGCCAGGGGGCTCCAGCTGACTGAGTGAACCCTTGCTCAAGCCAACAACCTTGGGCTCAAGCCAGTAACCTTTGGGCTCAAGCCAGTGACCATGTGGTCATGTCTAGGATCCCATGCTCAAGCTGGCAACTCTGTGCACAAGCTGGAGACCTCGGGGTTTTGAGCCTGGGTCCTCAGCATCTCAGGTCAGTGCTCTATCTACTGCGCCACCACCTGGTCAGGCTGCTCTCAATTATTATTGATGCTGTTTAATAGAAGAAATGATTCACTGATCCTCCCAGAGAAGGGATACTATAACTACAGCCTATGTGAATGACTCAATGAGCGAGGAAATGACTACAAAAGTGTTCATCATTAAAACACTGACCCAGACCACACTGACATCCATGGAAGTCCAGTAAAATAATCCAAATGCCAGCATTCACCAAGAGCCACCTGACAATTCTTGTCAACGTGCATACATTATTTGTCATAGAGCTGGCACAGCCATCACTGTCATGGGCATTATTGTACAAGCAAATCCCATAACAGGTTTTACAATGGAAATAGCTCAAACTCAGCTATTTTTGCACACTAAGCCAGTGACCCACTTAGTCCAAATGACACTGGAGCTGTGCTGAATTCCTAAGCCACGGAGCCTGGGCAGAACTCGGGGGTTTGTTGTAATAAAGCCTGGACTCTGTGTCATCAAACTTATACTTTCATCTTTTAAAGGGTAGAGCACCAGTTGGGGTGATAATGGCTATAGAAAAATTCTGTGAATTGTTTTTTTTGTTTGTTTGTTTCTTCATTGAGCAGTCCTGATTTGAGATATCCTAAAACCCAGCCTTCCAAACCCTGGAATGCAAGACAGACAATCTGGGTTCATTTTCTAGTCTGTCACCTGAGAATCTTTTATTTACATTAAATCCTTTATAAACCTAATAAAAAAATTACACTTTGTTTATTCAGTAGACACTTGAAATTTTAACATATTGCCAATAAATATATGGTGGCATGTAGTATTTTTCCTCCATGTATTTCTTAGGAAGTGGAGACAGGAAGAATAAGTAGCATGGCCGTTGTGCTGGTGACTGAGCCGAAGGTGGGCTCTGAAACTGGGCCTCTGGCCCCGAGCCCTCCATGGGCTCTTTGGCATCATTTTTGGTAATTACTGTAATTCTACTTAATGGAAGATTGTGGGTTTTCTCCCCTTTGACTCAGGAACATTAATACTTACATTTTATTGTGGTCCTTGAGGATTTAGTGTTTTCTCTCCTTTTGTCTAAGTCTTGAGTATATGATTTATTTGAAAGGGTCACATGCATGCATGTATATGAGTGTGTGAATCTGTGGAAAGAGCAGGGGGTGCATGTTGGTAGTACCCAGAATTTATTTCTCTTTTCTCTGGTTTTATTTCAGGAAAGCCAAGACACAAACGATGATATTTCTCAAACAAATGCTGAAAACAAAGGTATTTATCAATTTCTTTAATTTAAAACTTAAACCAATTCTTAGCTTTGCTTACTATCTTATTAAAGATATGAAATTAATATTTTGGAGGAAGAAAGCGTTGCAGGTCCAGGGAGGCAACGCTAAGACTTTCTTCATTACTGTGCTCCCCAGAACGAAAAGAAACATATTCCAGACCACAGCACTCCCTTGGGGGAGAATTTTCTGTTAACTTTGCAACAGTAAAATTTTTTCAGGGAAAGTATCTTGTCAATATACTTTGTCAAAGAAACCTTACGAGTGCCCCAACATAGTATGAAATCATGTTTACTATGTGACCCAAAACATACAGCAGGAAAATAATGGAATCTTTTAGAGCTAAAAAAAAATTGATAGAATAGATATTTAATGCTTCTCACACTGAACTCACTGATTATAAAAATGACAGATGAAATAGTCATTATTACAGTGGCCCCCTTGTCCGTGGGGAATATGTTGCAAAACCATAGGTGATGTTCTTCTTTTCCACTTAAAGGAAGCACTTGATGACCTCTTTTTGGCACGTCCAAATTGCCAGCAGCACTGCCCTCGCACTTGGGAGCCATATTATGAAGTGAGACGAGCACAGGCACTAGGATACAGAGACAGTCGACCTGATGACTGAGGCGTTGCTAAGTGACCAGTGGGGAGCACGGGCAGCTTGGAGATGCTGGGCAGAGGGAGAATTCACTTCCTGAGTGGGATGGCGTGAGATGGCTGGGGCTTCCAGTGTGCTGCTCAGAGCGGCGCACAATGTAAACCTTACAAATTGTTTATTTCTGGAATTTTTCACTTAATATTTTTGGGCTGCGTTTGGCCACAGGTAACTGAAAGGGCAGCAAGTAAAACCACAGGTCAGTTTGGTATTTCCCAAACTGAAAAAAAAAAAGTACTTTGAATTATGTTTTATGTTTCCACTTCCTCTTTGTTTGTATAATGTTCATGGAGGAATTTGATTGAGTTGATTAGCTGAAAGTTCAGGCTTCATCTTCAGAGGTCATTTTGGCAAGAAAACATTGTCACACACACAGACACACGCACTATATTTCAGGTTCTGTGTGTTTTCATCAGACTCTGCCTTTTGCCTCAGGCACTCCCTCTCTGTGACTTTCACTGCATCCTAGGCTGCATCTATTGTCACATTTTTAACCAAATGACAATCTCTTGGTGTTGATTTCCATGTCTCCTTTAGTACCCTAGGACTGGGTTTTCTGCTCAGGTGCTACCTAGCCAGTCTGGGGTGTTGCCCAGAAGTGAGGCTCCTGGGCTCTGAACCCAGGCTCTGGTCCCAGGCTGATTTGGAAGAGGGGTCCCACGGTGGTACAGGACTTCGGATAACACTGAAATATCCATTTGCTTCTCTCCTCTCCACCGTGAGACCTACAGGTCTCAGCTCAGAACGAGACCCTGCCTTCTCTCTCTCAGAGGGGCGGCTACAGGGAGTGCAGAGGGCAAGAGGGTGCCAGTCCCGGGCTGCTGCGTCCCTGGGCCCCTAGGGAGCTCAGTGAGTGGAAAGGAAAGGCCCGTGGTTCTCCACCACGCCATCCTGAGTGCCTGTAACTACACAGCGTTCTCCCTACAGAGGGGCCTGTGCTGGCAGCTGCTGTGAGTGGCACACATTTGCACTCGCCCAGAAGTGAGAGCCGCAGGCAGAGATAAAGGAAGTGGCTGGTCAGCCTTCAACGTCACAGTCCTATGCAGTAAGACTGCCCAGGCAGGTGACCCCAGGACAGGGTGGAGGAGTAGGACCCAGGCCCATCCCAGGAGGGCATCCTTGGGGGAGAAGCGTGGCGTGCACATGCACGGCCATGCACAGCACGCACGGTGGTGTGGGCCCTGGACAGGGTGGAGGAGTAGGACCCAGGCCCATCCCAGGAGGGCATCCTTGGGGGAGAAGCGTGGTGTGCACATGCACAGCCACACACAGCACGCACGGTGGTGTGGGCCCTGGAACCACCCTGGCCTCCAAAAAGCAAGAGGAGGGCTAGGTGGTTGTGTAGAAGCCACTCAGTAGAATACTGTTTTCAAAAAAACTTTTAATGGAATGAGAAAGTGCTCATGATATAATCCTGAGTGGGAAAAAAATAGAAAAGAAAAACTGTATACATGCAATATAATTCTTATGTCAAAAATTACATATATGTATGTGCTTGCACATATCCATACAGAAAAGATAGTAGAGGGAAATAAACCAGACTGTGACCAGCAAGGACAAGCAGCCCAGAGTAGAAAAGCTCAGACTCCAGACTCAGAGGGACACGGTCCCACATCCGCCTCAGGTTTCAGCGGCTGGGCGGAGTGATGTCCTTAGCCTGTCCCAGTTTTCCCACTCCTAAACCCAGGACAAGTTGAATCTACAACCTATGTAGGACTCAAGGACAATGTCGGTAAAAGTACCCAGCACTGAGGAAGTGCCTACTTGCCGAGACCAGCTCAGCCGTGGGTGTGCACAAAAGGAAGGTGCTGCAGGACTTAAGAAAACACGCACAAGACACAACAGAGAAATGTGGGTACAGGGGACTCCCAGCCTCTAGGACTGAGAAGCCCGCTCTCTGCAGCCTCATCGTATTTATCGGTCTCTTTGCTCATCAAGCAAATTAGCAGCGCCTGGGTGAAATTAGTCTACAATGGATTCAGGTGCAGAGAAAGATGACCGACCAATGCCCCCCAGGCATGTAGGAAAATGGCTATAGGGTTCAGCTGCTTCCTATAAACAATCCCGGTAGTGCTTGCCAGGCAGCGTTCTGCCCTCGCAGGACTTGGCTTTCCGAAGTCCACACCAAAGACTTGTCTCAAGGCTGCAGTTTAATCTCTCAGCAATTTTCCTACACTTACTAAATGGGGTCTGCTATTATTAACAGTCTTTAGGTACATGGGTGATATTTGCTTTATGTCTCACAATTTCATGGTTTTCCAAGGTTTTTTCCTATAATAAGAAGATAATACATATATTTATCTATATAAATATGTATGGGCTGGGTGGTTGTGTAGGTGTGCACAAAAGGGAGGTGCTGTACCTATATTAATTCTTTTTAAAGAATGAACAAAGTGAAATTCAGATAAAGCGAACTCATGCAGAGCAGCCAGGCCTGGGCTCCCCTGTCTGGAGGGAATCCCCCGAGGGCATGTTGGCCACACCACAGGGTCAGAGGTGTGGTGTCCACTTTCAGGGAGAGGCACACCACTCATGCCCTGCCTGAGACCTTGTGGTTCCTCTCAGCGGCTCCACCCAGACAGCACCCCTTCCTTTGGGAGGCCAGGGGCTCATGCCAAAACTGTGTCCCTTCCTACCCTTGCAGACGAGCTGACACCAAGGGAGGCAGAGAGTGTGAGGGGTGAGGAGGCCGTTGACTGCACCCAGCTGACCTTCTTCCCTGCCTTACACGAGAGCCAGCACTCTGAAGACTTTTTGGAACTGTGTCGGGAAAGACAAGTTATTTTACAAGAGCTTCTTGATCAGGAAAAGGTAATACATCCTATAATGACTGTTCCTTCAAGGTGGTCAGACGTGAGAGCACTAAGCTCGCTCTCCCACATGGAAGGAAGCTCCTGTCACTGTGAAAACCGACGCACGTGCTCCTGCGTCTGTGCACCCAGGGCAGGCATGCCCATGGGACTGCACACCCACATCAAAATGTGTTAAAGGCATAAATCAAGCTAATACACTGTTAAGTGACATGTGAAATATGCTCTAAACTTTATAATACCTGGAGTTCAGTTTTAAATGTAGAATTCTCGACCTTGTAGTTCAGCACCTCATCCTCTGCCTGCAGCCTGACCACCCTGGGGGGTGCACCCCATATCTTGAGGGGGTCTGGGAGATGTGGTTGGACACCCTGACCCATACGCTCAAGCTGTCCCCACATCACTCACCACCAGGCCTCGGGGTAAGCACACTTCCAGCAACGTCAGCCCTCAGAAGGGTAAACTTGGACCTAGAGCGCACGTGGGCAAGGAGGCAGGCTGGGGCACTGAGCAGGGAAGCCAGCAGCCCGTGCTGCCTGGAGCTGGTTTGCCCCCGTGGTATGACTGGAAGAGGGCCAGAGGGGACTCCCTAAAGTGTAAGTTCAACACGGGGCCCTCTTCCCCAAGCTAAGAAAGGGAAAATGTGAAGCACATGTCTTACAATAGAAGAGAACTGAGCTCAAATCCCAAATTAACCGCCCAAATCCCAAATTGGTACCTTTGGGAGCCCCAGTTTTTCTTATTTTTAGTATGAAGTTTATATCAATCATGTCACAAGAGTCCCATAAGGCTTAAATGGGATAAACAGAGCAGCTCAGAGCAAGGCCTGTGTGAGGCGGCTCACCAAAGCCAGTCTCCCCTTTCCAAAAGTGGCTGGGCCTCAAGGTCTTACCATCAACTGCTCTGTACAGGGTATACATGAGGGAGATGCCCCAGCAACACAGAGCACAGAGTGGCAGCGAGCCATGCAGGGTCCAGGCAGAGGTGGACGCAGGAGGGCTGAGCGCTAGCTGGGTCTCGGAGTGGATGGGAGTGGATCTGAATGCAGGGCTGCAGTGAGCAGCTGGAACTTCTAGGAGCTAAAGACAAGCTCAGGGAGCCCGTGAGGAACACAAGCAAGCTGCAGGCACCAACACATGTCCTTTCCAGGGGCAGGTTCCTTGCAGAGACTTCCAGAGAGTGTGAAGCTAGGATTTGCTCCTCTCAAGGGTTAGATGGAAGAGCTGGCTGAAAGTGTATTGGTAAAAAGGATGGCTGTTGCTTAGGAACTTTCAGATCTGGATAACAGTCCTTATACCTGCTTAACCCAAAGCTTTCGGGCACAGAGCACATTTGCAGGTCTTCCTCTTGCTTTTGCTCCTGCTGCTCCATCTATGTGCAGCACCCATCCCACTGGACTCCCAGCAGCGGCCTCTCTGAAGTGGATCTTCTTTTTAAATTTTAATTTTCAATTACAGTTTGCATTCAATATTTTATATAAGTTTCAGGGGTACAGTATACCTGTCAGACAGTCATGTACTTTACAAAGCATTCCCCTCAATATTTCTAGTACTCAGTTGGCACCATATACATTATTAGACTATTATTGATCTATATTCCCTTCGCTGTAGTTTGCATCCCTGTGACTATTTTATAACTACCAATTCGTACTCCTTAATCTTGTCACCTTTTCACCCAGCCTCCCATACCCTTCAAAAACCCTCTGAAAACCATCAGTCTGTTCTTGGTATCTATGAATCTGTTTCTATTTTGTCTGTTCACTTATTTTGTTCTTTAGATTTCACTATGAGTGCAATCATATGGTACTTGTCTTTCTCTGACAAGTTTATTTTACTTTGTATAAGAACCTGTAGGTTCGTCCATGCTATCAAAATGGTGAGGTTTTCTTTTTTCATGGCCAAGTGATATTCCATTGTATAGATGTACCACCACTTTTTTTTACCTACTAGTCTATTGTTGGGCACGTAGGTTGCTGATGCTGACCGCCGCTTGCTCTGAGACCTGTAAAAGTGGTCTTTCCCTCATTACTCTCTCCAGTGCCTTCTGTATCACCTCCTACCCATGCTCTTGGCTCACAAGCTAACCTTCACTATACCACCTGTCTGTGTCTCTACTGCACTGATGCACCTTCACAGAGCGAACCCTGGGTGCCTCACCACATGCATGCCTAGGGAACCAATTCAGTAACCACTGATGAAGGAAGGATTATTAAATTCATGTTCATTTTATTTACTTTTTTCTTCTTTTCCAAGTAAGAGAAGGGGAGATAGAGAGATAAACTCTCACATGCACCCCAACCAGGATCTACTCGGCAACCTCTATCTGGGGCTGATTCTCTGCCCATCTGGGGCATGTTCACAACTGAGCTATTTTTAGCACCTGAGGTATAGGCTCCACAGAGCCATCCTCAGTGCCCAGAGCCGATATGCTCAAAGCAATTGTGCCATGGCTGCAGGAGGAGAAGAGAGAGAAAGAGAAATGAGGGATGGAGAGTGGAAGGGGTGGAAAAGCAGATGGGTGCTTCTCTGTGTGCCCTGACTGGGAATTGAACCTGTAGCATCTACACGCCAGGCTGACGTTCTACTGCTGAGCCAACCAGCCAGGGCATGTTCATTTTATTTTGATTATGGAAATAATGTATGTCTACTGTGTGGAATTTTAAAAAATGAACATTAAAATATATATGTATTTGTAGTATCCATAGCTGCTGAGGGCTAACAGCAAATAACAGTTTGGATTTGTCATATACTAATTAATATATTCATATACATAAATGGATATTTAGTAAATGCTTAAGAAAATAAAAAATATAGCTGAGATCAATGCTTTCTTTCTATAAAAATTTTTCTTTGTCTTATGCTTATAAAAGATTATATGCAACAGTGATTCTCAACAGGGGACAACTTTCCCCCTGGGGAACATTCACTGGTGTCTGGATACATTTTTGGTTGTTGTGACTTGGGGTCAGGGGTGTTACTGGTATCTAATGGGCAGAGGCCAGGGATCTGCCAAACATCCTACAATGCTCAGAACAGCCCCACCCTCTACCAAGAGGTAATTATTCTGCCCAACATGTATATAGTGAGAAACCTTGTCATGAAGAATGTGTATTACACAGATCTGAAGTCCCAGCCTGACAGGATAAGGAAATGTTGAGTTATTTATTGTTTCCATATTGGTTCTTTTCATCATTTTTATAAGAAGAGATCAAGGCAAAGGATCGCAGTGCTTAGGGATATGCTGTCGTGCATGCTCAGGCAGAGCAGGAGGCTTGAGCACCTAACGGGTCTGTCGTCCTGGGGCAGTGGGTGGTGAGACCGCTCAGAGCAGAGCCCGTTAGAGACCTGGCCTGTGGGATGGGACCCCTAGCCGTTCTGTGCCCTCTGAAAAATGCAACATTTTGTTGAAAAGAGGGTCATTGCTGTGCATGGAGCCCAGATAGATGGGTGGTGACACTGAAGAGGCCCCTGAATTTAAAGCAGGGAGTCAGGAGAAGCACAGGGAGGTAAGCCATAGAGCTCAAGGATATCCTTGGGCCAGGAGAGAGGGATCAGGTCTAGACCAGAGAGCTCTCTGTGGAGCAGCCATGCTGGTGGCTGGGTAGATGGGACCTTTGTGACCAGGCCATACGTCTCCGCTGGCCGGATCCTTACAGCCCTGGGCCCGCCTACTCACCACTCTCCTGCAGCCGTGGCTCCCTGCCTGGTGAGCCTGTCCTGGTGTGCCCATCCACAGTGCACTGGGCCTCTCAGCACCTTGCCCATTCCGCCACTTGTGTCTCTCTCATCCATGGCTCTATAACAATTTCTGAGTTTACCTGTCATTTCTTTGAAGGCAGGGCCAGGCTTGGATTAATCCTTGTCTCTCTCTTTCGTGACATCTGTGCTCTGGAAAGGTCTGCTCAGCTGGAGGGTGCAGCGATGTTAGGGAGCCTTGTGCAGGGAGCCAGCTGGGTGTGCAGAGGGGCAGGGTGGGGCTTGCAGAGCAGGAGCCAGCAGCTGTGGCCTGGCTCTGCTCTCCGGTGCCTGTGGACCCTGCTCAGGGGCGGCCTGTGCTGGGTGCGCCTGCATTACGGGGGTGGGAGCCTCTCTGGGAGCAGGTGGGACATGGCTTGGCAAAGGCTGGCTGCCAGGGCACCTGTACCACCACGACCTCCACCACCAGGGGGAGCAGCTTGGCTCAGGGAAAGCACACAGACAGACTCCAAGCATCATTCTGCTCTGTTTGTCACCATCTTTGGCAAGAATGCCAAGAGCTGGACACCAGGGGCCTTTGCACTGTGTGTTCTGCACACAGCACGTTCTCTAGTCTCACTGTGGCCCTTGACAAGGGCTTCAGCATTTCCATTTTAGAGATGGAAAAACAGGACCTCAGGGCAGGAGGGGAATACTAACTGGAATTGCTGGGTTTCATCTCAGGTCTGTCTTACTCTAAATTCAAGTAATGTTTTACTCTTTACTCTCTGCCAACCCACTGTGTTGGGAAGGTTACATCAACTCTCCACCACCCTGTCCTTCAGCAGCGTTCCCATGTTGGGCTTGGGGCTATTGGCTCCTAACCCCAAAGTGCTTCCTGTATTGCATTTCTGGTTAACAGTGGCCCAGGCAGGCAAGCCTCTGCATGGTGTCTCTGTCTGGGACATAGCATGCCAAAAGCATGCCAGTCTGTTTACCTGCACATCCTTAACCAGGTTCGCTGTGGCCTTTATTCTGCCCACCCTATGTATGGTCAGGGAGAGGATCTAGAAGTGGAGGGAGGAAGGGTTAATGCACTGACCATTGAACTATGATAAATATGTTCAAACAAAGATACAGAAAGTTTGTCCACATCAGGTGTGTGTGTGTGTAGGGATGTGTTTTCCAGATTTCCTGGGCTGATCCTTTCTGCTTGTGTTGAGACTTGGTAGCAAGTATTGGATACGAGCTGGGAATCCCCCTAATTCAGATGTCTTCATAAAACCCGCAGGCCCTGTGCTTTCACTAAAGGAAAGTGCACCCACAAAAGGGTGCTTTCATCCACACAGTGGATGTGTGTCCATGTTCGATAAATCTGGGAGTGCCTGCCATCACACAGCCATCACCAAGGTGGGCAAACAACACAGTAAGGAGTCCCTGGCCCCTCCCCCTCCTGCCATCGCAGGAGCACTGCTGCTTCTGTAGCCCTTGCTGGACACAGGCGACCTAAGAGCAAAACCTCCTTCCAGGCTTCTGGAAGGCCTGTTTGCACCACGGGCCTCTGGGGGAGCAGGCAGGCCTGCAGGTGTGGGACGGCAGCCTCCTACTGTTCCTCTGCATGCATCGCGCTCTGCTCGCCTCCAGCAATACCTGGGACAGTAATTATTTTGTGCCACTTTTGCGTCATTGATTAATGATTCCCAGAATTGCAAACACACTTCTCTACCAACTGATCCAATTGACTTAAATAGTGGGTTATTTAATGCATGTTAATTGCGAGCCCGAGGCCGTCACGGAGCTGATGGGGATGGTCCTTGTTTCCTCTGAGGCTCCACTTTGGAACAAAGGGCTTCAGACCCAGCCTAGAGTAGAACTCAAGTGAGCACTGTTTTTGCTCTTGCTGTTCTGTTTAATTCCATGAAACTCTGGACATTTATTTTCTATGCACACTCAGTGTGAAATGCTAGTTTGACTTCAATGGGAAGGAATTTGCTCAGAGGAACAGTGTGTTCTCTGGACAGCGGGGTGTGTCAGCTCTTCCCAGATGCTTGCTTTTCGCAGAGGACATTTACAGGAGGTGAAGAAGGATGTAGCCTTCCCATATGTAACCTCCCATCTGGGGGAGCTGCCATGACTGACTTTCCAAAACGTAGAGCTGCCCGTGCCATCCCTAGTGTACACCTTCTGAGACTCTCTTTGGCATGTTTTGTGCCCAAAACCACTCCTGAGCTGGCCTTGCCCCTACCTGGACTTGCCTCCCTCACTCTTATGTACACACACACACACGCGCGCGCACGCACGCACACATCAGATTTCATACTCAAATTATACAGAGGTACTCAAAACCTCCAAACACATTCAGCTGGTTCTAGACTTTACGCTTTGGAGTGCCCTCTCCCATTTTTACCTTCTTAACTTCCTACTGCAGCCTTGGGGTCCCCTCCATGGGAACCCCTTCCCTAATGTCACCTCCCTCCCTTCTCTCACCCTGCTCTGGGTCACCAGAATGCCTGCAGCTTCCCTGCCTTGCTGTGCTGGGACCCTGTACTCAGAGTCCGTACTCTCCCGTTTCTCCTGTGAGGCCATGAGCACTGTGGAGGCATGACCCCCCCTTGTGCCTACCACTGTGGGGGCACACAGTAAATGTCCAGTTCAATACATATCTGCTAAATGAATGCATGAGCACATGCATGAGTTGTGAGGTAAGACCTTATCTTTCATAGCCTCCTTGGTGTTCATGGGCCAGTTTCTCAACGCATCATCTCCAGGGAACCTATATCCCAATCATCTGGCTGCTTGTTAAGATGACATCTGCCGACTGGCAAGCTCTGGGGATGTAGCCTGGGAATATGAACCCCAGCAAGTGTCCAGGTGGTTCTTTTTTTAAATTTTTTATTGATTTTAATTTATTGTGTTTCCATAGATTCTAGTGTTGCCCCGAATGCACCCCCGCCCCCGTATTCCCCTCAACATCACCCTTGCCCCCTCCCGATAGCACCCTCCCCCCTTCCCTCAGCTTTATCCCATCCTATCAGTCCCTTCCCTCTGTTCTCTTTTCCTCTGGTCCCTTTGATCTCTTCCAGGTGATTCTTGTACACACCAAATTTTGGATGGAATGCCTGTGATCCTGAAGCCCAGCTTTTACAATATTCAGAGCTGCCCCAGTTTGGGGCATGCCTCAGTGTCAGTTGGTCATCAACAAGCAGATCCTTAGTAAACACAGCTCACACTAGACACAACACTTTGAGCAGGCTCTAGGACTTCAGATACATGCCCTGGGGCCGGGTGCGGTTTCCCTGCCTCCCCACCCAGCCTCTCCCAGGGAACCGGCCGGAGGGGCCTACCCTCGGGCTTGCTTGTGAAAGTGGGGTGCTCTGGCAGCCAGGGGGCTTTCCTGCTCTTTGTCTCCGCCTGCAGAAGCAAGCTGATGAAAGGAGATCCACATATTGCATTTCTCCTCCGATCTGCCAAATTGGTATAGGAAAAAAAATCTCCTATTGTTTTAATGTATTTTTCTTTGATTACTAGCATGACTGATGCTTCATCTAAAAGTGATAAAGGTGGATGGAAACAAACAGTAGCTGCCAGACTTCACAGGTAGATAGTTTCTCTCCTTTTGGGTACCTGACTTTTCCTCAGCAATCTGTGCTTCTCCGAAAAATGAACACATACCAGGGTAACGGAACATACTGTTAGCAAGGCCTGGGCAAGCAGGAAATGCACAAAACGGCACGTGTGGTCCATGTGGGCAGGGTGAAGCATTGTTCACAGTAGATGTTGCACAAATATAAGAGGATCTACACATTCACTCTGTCTGGGTGCCTCACAGAACAGCTCTGACCTCAGCTCTCCAATCTGTGAGGTCAGGGTATTGCACTACATCGCAGAAGAGTAACGCTGGAAAGAACTCCAAGCACCTCCTACTGACCACCACCTTTTGCAGACATGCACCCCCAGGCTGGACTCCAGAGGGGCCTGCCGCCGTGGGCACCCCTGGAACATCCCATCGGTTGCTGTCCCTCTAATTTCAGCTCTGGCATTTCTGGGTTTTGAGACAACCTGTTCCTTATATACAGGGTCAGGTGTGGGCACAACTTGGTTATTTACCCAGGCAGGAGTTATAATTCTAACCTAGCCACTCTTACAGAAATTTGACTTATAAAGCAGAATTTCCACTCTCCAAAATGATCGATAGATGTGTGACCTGAGAGATTTCTCAGTCATGAGTAAAGGGGATGGAGCCCTCCTAGGGCTAATTTAAATGGAAGAACAGTTAATAGTTTACTCGGGTTCATTTTTCAGTTTTCAAAATGCCATTTTTTTCCTAGCAGAATCAATTTCTAAGCTATTAACCCAGCTCTCACCAGCCATTTTTTTCCTTGTGGTTCGGTTAGTTCTCGTTATGACTTAGTCGTTCCAAAGGAAAGCACCAGGAGGGCATGGGGGCGTGCTCCAGCCCTGCCATGGGGCCACAGAGGTTGGGGGAAGGTGGTGCCTGGCCAGGGAAAGTAGGGCAGGGCTGGTGCTGCTGTTCAAAATCGCACACACGTGTGAACCAGAGAAAATGTTGAGTGGCCTGGTGCAGCCCCCTACCAGGGCTGGTTGGGGGGAATTCGGTGCCACATGCAGGAAGGCAACCTGGCAGTTGTCATCCAAATTTAGAATGTCCACACCCTAGGCCTGAAGTTCTGCTTCTAGGATTTTACCTAAAGGTTTCCTCGTGTGTTCAAAGTGATCTGTGTGCAGGATGGTCACTGCAGTCATTGGTAATGTCAAACATTTGAAAATCACCTGAATTAAGAGGGGATTGCTCCCATAGCTTGTAGTCCATCTGAACCAGGCAATGGATTGTCTGCACCTATCAATGAGTGTGGGACAACTCTATAAGAAATGACTTCTCAGGGTCTCCAAGATGGCTGTTATAGGTGGGGCTTGGAGGGACCACAACTAGCTGAAGAACAGTAAGTATAGGAATGTGCTGTTTGTGTAAGAAAGAGACTGTGTCTAAAATATGCTTATATAGTCATGGAATCTCCTGGGAAGCATATATTGTAGAAACAGCAGAGCCCCCTCTACCCTCCTGAGCAGCCTGAGAATTGGTTTGATGGAACACTGAAAGACAGGATGAGCACATACAAATTTTATTTTGACATGGACATGGTCTCCCGCACAGGAAAATGAGTAACTTGAAAGCAGTTAAGCTTCTGTGTTTATGTACCGGGTTGAACCAAGAGTAGAAATTGTGAATAAGGAACTAAAGATGAGGGTTAGTTTAATAAGGTTTGTTTGTACAGATTTCTCTCAACCTTGACTCCCCATTTCTGGTGATAAGAATGTTTTTTTTGTACCTAGGTTCAAAGCCCCGAGGTCACCAGCTTGAGCACAGGCTCGTCTGGCTTGAGCGCGGGCTCACCAGTTTGAGCGCATGGTCACTGGCTTGAGCATAGAATCATAGACATGACTTCAGGGTCACTGGCTTGAGCCCAAGGTCGCTGGCTTGAGCAAGGGGTCATTGACTCAGCTGGAGCTCCCCTGGTCAAGGCACATATGAGAAAATAATCAATGAACAACTAAGGAGCTGCAACAAAGAGTTGATGCTTCTCATCTCTCTCCCTTCCCGTCTGTCTGTCTCTATCGTCCCTCTCTCTGACTCTGTCTCTCTCGCTAAAAAAACAAAACAAAACAAAACAAAAAACCCAAAAAGAATGTTCTTTTCCTCCTGACACAGGGAAGGCATCTCTCATAGGGGTTTTGTTGCCTGCATTCAGGAAGAAAAGGGAATTCCGAGGTTCCCTACTTGAACCTTTTTTCAAATTTCTTTTATCAAAACAACCCTTAGGTCTAGCTGGCATATTTTGGGGTGGCACGCCTAGTACACTTCAGTTCAATGATATGGTGATGGTAGTTGCCCCTGGGCTTCTAGGGCAGCTTGAGGACTCTACTCAATTGCCCCAGTCCCAAAGGGGACATTTATCCTCAATCTTTCTTATTTTGTTTGTTTGTTTGTACAGCTTCTTTAGTTGCAGTTTCTATCAGTTCTACCTCTTCTTGTTTAGGTTCAACCATGTCTCTCCTGCCTCCCGCTTCCCTCTGCTACTCATACAAGCCATCATCCCTCCACAGGACCACTGGAACAGCACAGGGCCACTGGAACAGCACAGGGCCACTGAAATGGCCATGGGACTGATTGCCCTCCTTCTACTCTCGGCTCTTCCCAATCTATTATCCACTCAGTAGCCAGCGTCATCGTTCAGAGTGACCTTTCCTTGGTTTTCTCTTGTAACCAGAATAAAACCCGCTGTCCCTGCTGCAGCATCTAAGGCTGCCGTGATCTGAGTGCACCTGGTGTCTGCCCTCCCTGCCTCTAGGCTCCGCATGGGATGTTACCTTCCACCGAAGTATTATCTCCCAGCTTTTCCATGCTGCCCCGTTTTCACCTTTCAATCCTCGGTGCTTTTCTACAGTAGTGTCCTCACATGTCTCTCTGCCTTCTCATTACCCTCTTCCCCACCCCCACCACCTCTCAACACATATCACAGTTTGTAATTGTTTATTCGTTGCCATGGTTGTCTGCTATCCAGTTTTTCCCACAGGACTTTAAGTTCCATGAGAGTAGGGCTCTGGCTTCTCTTGCTCCTTCCTCCATCCCAAAAGTTTGGCACAGGGCCTGGCATGTAGCAGGTGCTAAGTCCATGACTGTTGCATGGACAAAATTCTGGATGGACAGATGAAACTATAAATAAGTCCATGGTGGAAGTGGCTGTGACAGTGGTTAAAGGGCCAGCTCCAGCAGATGTGGCACAGGTCAGGTGAGCCAGCTGCCTGCAGCAGCCTCAGGTGACAAGAACTAAGGCCCTTGGCTCGCTCTCAATTAGGAAAAACTATTCAGTAATGACTTGTCATGTACCGTAGTGGTTCATGCTCCTTGGAACAAGCCCTTGGAAGCTCGGTCCTCACTCTGACTAACCCTGTCTGATGTAGAATTTGGACTATTCACTTGGGTCTGCTTTCTGGTTCTCACCGCTGTGCCCTCATCCTTGCTCCCAAAGATGAGCTGGGAACCTAGCTTCAGCCTTGATGAGATTCTTATCTCTGGGGCATTTTTCTTAAAAAAATTTTCTGAATTAGAGTAGTGAAACTTCCCTTGCCCAACTGTAAAAATTATCCTGGTGAATGGGTAAAAGGTCCTATGGTGTGTAGTCAAAACCAATTTCAGTTCCTCTTTTGTGTAACTGGAATTAGCACAGAATTACCCTGAGAAAATGTTGGCCTGGCCTTATTCTTGGTCCATTTGGGTTCTTGTCATCTAGAATTTATTTATTCCCTCACTTATTTCTTCAGAAATTTATGCCATGTGAGGACTCACTAAGCCTAGATAACACCGAGATATTGTCCCAGGTCAGGCCCCCCAGAGGGCCAGCTAGGAGCCAGGAAGCTTCCTGGGGTGAGGTTCCCAGACAGGCGGAGGGAGGAGCAGTGCTCTGGGGAGGCTCAGTGGGGCCTCGCTGGTTCCCTGGAGCTGGAGGTTTGGGGTGGGTCTTCAGAGTCTTCGGAGTCGGCTTCGTGAATCAAAGGGTCTGGCCCTCTCTACTGTGACTGAGCAGCGGCCGGGGACAGGTTGTCTCTGAGAAGGGGATGTGATCTCCAGCTGGCTGCTGTTTCTAGCTGTGGCAGTTCTGCAAAGCTGCCCACGTTCCCAGCTGCCGGGAAACAGGCACGCAAGTCTGAAAGGTGGGAGCACATGTCTCGTCTGCACACACCTTGGAGTAGCTTTGGCCTTGTAGACAGCAGTGCCAGTCTTGCACCTGTGGTTGTAGGCCGATCCGTTTCTAGTCCTGAAAGGCTCATTCACCTTTCAGCCAGTCCTTTGCCTCTCTAACTGAGAAATGCTTTGTGCGTAAAAAATGTTTCTCACTGTTAACCACAGAATGTTTAGCATGGCTATGGAGGGGCTTAACCTGAAAGGAAGAATGACAATGTGCTCCATACATCAATGAACTCATTTATCTATGTGCCTGCTGTGTGTGGGTGTGGCCTTGGGTAGATTTAGTAACTGAACAGGGTGTTGGGTACACAGTGCCACCTAAACCGTGAAGAACAGCACAGCCCTGCGGCAGTGGCTGTTATTCTTACTGGGTGCTACTCTCACTGTCAAGTGCCCAAGGGGTGACTGTCACTGCCCTCCTGTCCTCCATAAAAATGGTAGATATGCTTCACTTGCCCATGGCCTGACTCTGGTGTTCTCTCTCTGCAGGTGACACAGAAGTACTCCCTGGTGATTGTGCAGGGCCACCTGGTCTCCGAGGGGCTCCTGCTCTTTGGCCAGCAGCATTTCTACATCTGTGAGAACTTCACGCTCTCTCCTGTGGGTGACATCTACTGCACCCGCCATTGCTTATCCAAGTGAGTTCCCACTTCCCCCAGCAGATTCTTCCCCTCCCACCTTGTTCTTGCATGAGAAACTGAACCATGAGATAAGACAGAGAACTTTAAGGCATAGGCATCCTTGACTATGGTTCCCCAAAGCTAAAATCTGAAGTGGATGCCAGTGTGGCAGCCCCCATGCCTCCCCTGATGTGGACTGTACAATAGGACCAAGAAGGTTTCTCCTTAGATTACTTGGTGATAGAGTCCAGTCTCATCAGCTCACTTACTCAACAGCTAGTTGATTGGTCTATCTTATGTAAGACATCAGTCATTGCTCCTTCATGCCCAGCAGGTGCAATCAGCAGCATAGCAGCTGCCTTGGAAAGTGTTTGGAGCCCACTGACATCATAGGACAAAATGCCCTGGGAGATTCTCTGGGGTTCATTTGGATAGATGCTACGAGGTTGCTGTGATGAGGAAGGGCTACTTGAGGAAGCAGGCTGAGATCTGGGTTGAAGGATGTGTGAGATTTGGGTAGAAATGTGAAGTCATTTTATACCAATAATACCAGAAGTCTTGGGCAGGAAGTTCTGAGGTTCTTTTTTTTTTTTTTTTTTAAGAATCAAGTGTATTTGGTCTATTTCAGTTCAGTCAAGCCTTTTTTGATAAATTTTCTGTTGCTTGCAGATTACAGCTATTCAAAATCAAATGGACCATGTTTGTGCTTTTGCTAGATGTTCAGTTGTCAAGGTATATGTTTTCAGTTGATCATCGCTTTGGAAAAAAAAATTTGGATGAAGATTTCTTCATCTAGAGATAAGCCTGGACTTTTCTGTTTAACCAAGGCTCAAACAATGACAAACAAACAGAACAACAACAGAAAAACCTCTAAGCCCATGAGTCTCAAATTAACGTTCATCAAATCACCTGGAGGGCTTGTTCAACCACACTTTTGGGACCTACTTCTACCCCAGTTTCTAATTTGGCAGATTTGAGGCAGGGACTGAGATATTAACAAGTTCTCTGCAGGTGCCAACACTGCTGGCCACACTTTGAGAACCACTCTTCTAAACTTTTGACAAAAGAGTCAGAGACTTACCTGCGATCACTAAGAATTTTAATTTCCAACTGCTGTATCGTTTCCAGCCTGTGTCAGGAGGCAGGGGTTTAAGGAGTGTCAAAAAATAGTTGTCAGTCCCAACCTCCTTTGATTTAGATTTGCTTTAAGATACTTGGCATTTCTCTCTCTACTAATTTTCATCTTTTATTCATACCAAACGTTTACTGATTGCTGGGAGTCCTCCATGTACTCTAAGGCAGGAGAAGCATAATTAATACTTGGCACACACACCCATCCTATTGCTCATGCTTTATTAATATGGATCAATACAGACAATGGGTCTGCAGACTTGCCATTCTGAGAGCTGATGAAAGCTTTCTCCTGTACCTAAAGTCACGGTGTACCCATGTAATGACTTGCACAGTCCATCTCCTCACTCTTCACCTCTGGTTTAAATCCAGCAAATGTCAGATAAAGCACTATTGATTAGAAAAAAATCGTGTGTGTGTGTGTGTGTGTGTGTGTGTGTGGTGCATCTAATAATGATCTAATTGACGATATCTGCACTTTTAATAGAAGTCTGGTGGTCAGGCTGTATGTGCTCACTTGATTGGGAATGGCAAGGGAGGCTTTCCATGTCTGGAAGCGTGCTTTTCCCAGCTGCAGGAGGAAGCAGTGTGAGAACAGATTGCAGCCCAGGGATATCACTTGGGGATTGCACAAGTAATTTCAGTCACTGAACCCCAAATCAGTCTTTGTCAACCAGACAGTGCCCTCTCCCTGAGGTCTTGTCTGGGGCCCTGAGAAACTGCTGGCACTCCCATGGATGCCGTTCTCAGAGACAGGCTATTAGATCAGGCCTGATCAATGGGAATTAAGTCTTCTGTGGACTGTGGAGATGAAGGAAGACACATAAATAAGTCAGTTAAAAATAAAGTGAAGTCAACCCTGAAGTGTTTCTCTGGAAGACCACCATCAGATTGAGTGCAGCTGGGCATTAGACCTTGAAGGAGGCTCTCTGATGTACCATAAAAACACCCAAAATAAAGCTCAGGAATGCCACACATCCTCCAGTGGAGACCGACTTTGCACACTGGAGCGTTCCTGAGAAACTCAGGACCTTTCCAGGAGCTTTCATTTTGCTTTTACATGGTCGCTCTTGACTGAATAGGGTGATGGCACTAGGTTGGCAGGGCTGCTGTGACAGTGTGCCGAAAACCATGTGGCTTCAAAAAGCAGGTATTTATTGTCTCACAGTCCTGGAGGCCATAAATCTGGTATCAGCGAGGCTGCTCCAGGGGAGGACCCTCCTTGCCTTGTCTAGCTGCTGCTGTCCCCTGGCAATTCATGCTGTCTGCTTGCTTGTAGGTACAGTGACGCGGCCACCTTCTCTCCGTGTGTCTTCGCGGGATCATCCCTCTAGGCAGACCTCTCTGTGCCCAAGTTTCCCCTTTCTGTAAGAGGCCCAGGGTCTATCTCACTGACTTCATTTTAATTGTATTACCTCCGGTAGTCACCTATTTCTAAATAAAGTCTCATTCTGAGGTACTGGGAGTTAGGACTTCAACATAGCTCTTTGGGGTGAAACAATTCAACCCATAACAGTAGCAGTCAAGTTCAAAAGCTATAGCATTTAATTCATTTGGTAGAAATCCAAACCATCCAATTAGCTCTTTGTAACAGGGTACTTTCAATCAGATAATTCTTCCTTATAACTCAGCATTTTAAAGCACCATTTCTCTATTTAGTTCATTTGACACTCATTGAAGATCTGTCTTGTACCAGGCATTGTGGTAGACTCCATTGATACAAAGAGGTGGGTCAGATGTGGTCTGATTCTGGTCAATTTTATCATCGAGATAGAAATTCCGACAATAATTGAATATTCAATTATACTAATAATTAGACAATGGAGTTGTCATTGTCATTCTCACCTATGCCTTGACCTGTGATGCTGTTTGACCTGAGCCAAGGATAGGAACTAGAATTATCTCCATGACCTCATTAGAAGTCAGAGAAGTTTAGGGGAAGCTGACCTAACCCCAGGGCAAGGCATTAATAATGAAAGGGCCTCCGCCAGCAGTAGGTTTGAAGGAAAGCATTCAGACCCAAAGCCATGTTTGCATGTGATTAGTTCCACAGCAACATGGCTCAGAGTAGGAGGTCTGGGAGGGTTGTTCTAAGAAGGGGCAGGCAGTGCTACAAAGGGCTGGAATCTACATTTGTGAGGGCTGACTGTGCAGGGGGCTACACAGCAGGTGTAGGCTGTGTCCCCTGTGGGTCACCTTCCATCAGTGACCACTGAGCAGAGTAATGAGTCCAAGCTCTTAGCACTACAGATGTTGGGCCACCACCCTGGCCACAGATTGAAGAAGTCTTGCTGGCCTGAGTGAGACCCTGAGCTCTTTCTCAGTTACTCCTGGAAGCACAGCACAGAGGCCTCCTGCACGGCCCCCTGGAGGCGGCCAGGGAGGCCTGCCATAGGAGCTGGCTGAGGAAGAGGGGAACAGGATCGCACCCACTCCTGCCACCTCACATTGCGGTGTGATTCTTTCGGCTCTTGGCTCTTTGAGTCTGCCATGGGCATACATGCTTCTCGAGGTGCTAGAGAGGACCCTTCATTCTTGGGTCCTGAAAGGACATTTTATCAGAGCTTCAGTGGTCAAGTACACAGTCTAGAACGACCACATCACTCAGGTGTTCAGAAAGGTAACTGTCCATAGCTGAAAGCACCTTTACTTTTTCCTGGTGGGAAGAACTCCATGTGCTCACTGAGAAGCACCTCAGTGACTTCCATGCAGAAGTTGTTTTCTTTCGGATAAATACTTCTCAAATGCATTATTCTCCGTTTCCGCACTCTTCCTTTCTTCCCAAAGGGAGTCATTCGGATCTCTGGGGGCAGCTCTGGCCTGGCCTGCATGGCCGTGTCACTGGCCCCCGGTGCTCGGCACGCGTGCAGCAGTGCCTGTGCCCCCAGCCCTGCTGCACACCCCTCGGGGGGCAGCTCTGGCCTGGCCTGCGTGGCCGTGCCCCCAGCCCTGCTGCACACCCCTCTGGGGGCAGCTCTGGCCTGGCCTGCGTGGCCGTGCCCCCAGCCCTGCTGCACACCCCTCGGGGGGCAGCTCTGGCCTGGCCTGCGTGGCCGTGCCCCCAGCCCTGCTGCACACCCCTCTGGGGGTTGGGTATTCTCTGCCACTTTCTCCCACACTATACTAGGTGCCACACCAACGCTGTGGGTGACCCCTCGCCAAGGCCCCGCGCTGCCTGAGCTCATATTGAACACAGGCTTTCTTATGAAGTCAAGTTATCTTTCTGCCCTATTTTCAGAGCCTGGAGTTTCTCCAAATGTGACAAGAGTCTCTCCTTCCCTCTCCCCCCACACCCTCAATCCGTTTTGACTTCTTGTTTGCACACTCCTCCCCAAGTGCTACTGTCCGTCCTGGAGGCTGTCCCCTCGCCTGCTGAGGCTGAGCCTACTCCTCAGGGCAGGGCCAGTGAGAACAGGTGCTCAGAATTTATCAGGTCAGTGGGTGTTGGCATGCTGGTTGGCAGTGACCTCCCAGTGTGGCCCAGAAACTCAGGAAGGGCCGTGGGACAGGAAGGAAGACAAGCCCACCAGATACCTGCTCACTGCTTGTCATATTTTATTTTCAGCATCAGTGATCCATTCATCTTCAACCTGTGCAGCAAAGACAGGTCCTCTGACCATTACTCATGCCAGCGCCACGGCTATGGTGACCTTAAGGAACTCCGGCAGGCACGCTTTCTCCTGCAGGTATGCCCCAGGGAGGCGGCTAGTAGAGGACCATCTCTTCATGAGATAGGTGGTCCAGGTGCCATCAGTACCCCATCTGAATGTGAGGGACACACCTCTGTATCCCCATTACATAGCCCAGTGCCCTCTGGGACATACCTGTGAATTCTCCTGATTTATGGGAGTCTGGTCTCCCGGATCAGAGTTCTCACTCCTCTTTCTCCCCAGTTCCTGCCGTTTGGCTGTTGGGACCTTCTCTCTGTGTGTCACTTAGGGTGCAGCCTCTTTGCTTTATTTCCCCTTGACTTGCCCCAGAGCTCCCTTGGGTATTCAGGAATCCAAGACAAGCTCTACTGCCTCCAGCCCAAGATGCTGAGTTGAGTGCCAATCTGCCCAATTTGGATGCAGGGACCCCTCAGCTGGCTGTTGGTCCTCCCATCCACCTTCCCTACAGTCTCACCTATCTCCAAGTTTTTGGTAATTTCCTGGACCAACTAGTTTAAAGACCTACTGATTGTGCCCTGAAGCTAGGATCCCCAAACCTCGTCCAGGCCCTCTGAGGGCTCAGCCAGATTCTGAGCGAGCAGATTTCTTGCAGAGGCAGACTTCTGCTCAGTTGGTTACAACCTCATGTCTCTGCTCCTGCTGCAGGTAAAAATTCTTTGGTTTAGGAGGCTTCAAAGCAGCATCTCAGTGGCAAAAGAAGGAAGAACTTGGGGCCCCAGTGGTTTGAAACACATCTGGCCTTGACCCACCAACCTCTGCAGTAACAAAGCTGTATTTACTCATGCCTTGGGGCGGGGAGTGTCTCCCAGGCAGAGGGCAGAGGGAGCCTAGGAGCCACCCTTGTAGGGAGGGGCCAATCCCTTCTCTACCCTCTTTGCAGGGTGTCTGTTCTACAAAGGCCAACAGGGAGCAGTGCTTTGCCCAAAAGAAGGAAAAGGGTGCCTTCATTTGTAAATTTCTTTGGGTATATAGTTTAGTCTGTGACCCTCCTGAAACTGTAGTTCAGGGAGGGCTTTCTGGAGGGCTCATTTTAAAAAGTATCTGGAAGGATCAGCTGTCCTGCTGACAAGGGTCCAGGGTGCTGCTGGTATCTGACTGCTTTTGGTCTCTTCCTTGCTACCCTGCTGCTTTTGCCCACAAATGGGTGATTCTCATCTTGCCTGTCCTTACTGTGCTTCTTTGCAAGGAGACAGGTTAGAAGAAGGTGAATTGAAATGGCCTGCCCTGCAGGGTCCAGTCGATGTGGCCAGCATGGGCCTAGCCCTGACCATGGCTCTGCCACTTCAGCACAGCTGGGCACTTCTCTGAGCTCCTGTTTCCCGCTGGTGAACAGGGGGCCACATCTTGTCTTTTCTACCATTATGTATATATAGCATGTAGTACATTTTTGGGGCACATACTAAGTGTTAAAAATTATTTTTTAATGATTATATATCTACCTTACAGGTAATTATAGTGGCAAGTAGGTATCAGTAAGTGAGTTTCTTTCTCCCTAGGTAAACAGGTAAACTATAAGTGTTTCCAGAGGTCGGCTAGCCTGAGAGAGGTGGACGCCGGAGTTGAGAGGGCGCGAGCGCACACAGCCAGGCAGGGCAGAGAGTAACGTGGACAAGGCCACCTTTGTCCAGCCCTGGAATCTCCCAGGAGCAAGTTGCTCTCTCTCAAGGTTACTGGCAAGCCATAGCCCCCATAGAGTCCATATTCATCATCTATTTGAACATTACTTATATTTCTATTTATAGAAAAAAAAATCCAAGGCTCTCCTGTGTACTTGTAGAGGACAGGGAGTTTGCATCATCATTACAAATACTTTCCCTCCACTCAGGAGCCAAATGACCTGGACTTTGAGAACTTAGTTCCAGCCAGGCAGAAGCAGGCCCTGGCTCTGCTGCTGGGTATAGCATCCTATCTCTGAGTCTGACCCCACCCCCCATCTGTCCCTCCATGCCTCAGTCTCACCTGCCTGTCCCTCCTTCCAGCCCGGAACTCACCCCCGACCCCATCTCACCCATGTGTGGACTCACACTGTCACTCTCCCAAATCTGTTCTTTACCTAGTGTGGGTTAGAGAGGTGGGAGGGGGTGGAAAATGAAGAAGAGAGGAAATCATGTAGAGTTCACTGGGGCATTCACAGAATGCCCTCGAAACAACATCGCTGTGTCAATGCAGCCAGTGGTGGGATTCAAATAATTTAACAACCAGTTCTCTGCCCTAATGACTATTTTAAGTATTAAAAAAGCAATATACCAAAAGATAGTTTATTATTTCATGCATATAATTCTTAAATAAGAACAATAAAAGAGGTACACAAAACCAGATTATACGAGTTTTAAAATATTAAAGAAAAATATTAAATAATACCTGACAAAAAACAATAAGACTGTTAAGATATTTCCATAGTGTTTCTTGATTGGCATCCTCACTTGCAATTTTTTTCACATATGGCTGAAATGAACCTTACTACAGGTGCTTAGAATACATTGTTGTGCAGATGAACATCAAAAAAGAGTAAGGAATGTAAAGTTGTGATTTCCACATTGGGCTTCTGCCCAGGCGCCCACCTTAGAAAGAATCCTGATTACAAATGCCATTTTAACAACTGGTTTGCCAAACTCAAGAAATAATTAGGTATTGGTTCTGCTGAACCTGTGTGAACCGACTGAATTTCACCACTGTGTGCAGCCACATCCAAACAGATCAGCAAAGTGAGCCTGGCAAATCATCCATGCTTTCAGTCTGTAGGTAGGCATGGAATGCCGCCCTGAGCAGAAGGTGCACCCATTCGACTGGCTCCCGTGGTCAGAGGCGGATTTAAGGTTGGTTGAGGCCCTGGGTGCAGAAGAAAATATTGGGCCCCTTACATTAGAAAAAAGTGTAAAGTTGGGTTTTTTGGGGCCCTTCAGAAGTCGGGGCCCAGCGTGCGCACCCAGTGTGCCTGCCATTAAATCTGCCTCTGTCCCTAGTGTTTCTGTTAAGATGACCCTTTGGCTTGGGAAACCAAACCTTCCACCTGGAGGTGTGAGTATTCAAAGGTCTCAATGGACACTTTTGCCCTTTGTCTGCTCCTTGCTTGTCCTAAGAATGGGGTTCTTACTTCCTGCTTAGCCAAAGGGATTCTGAGGTCCCCTTCCTTCCTACCCATTCTGCAAAGACTCTGGTCATTTCTGCCACCAAAGTCTTTATCTCCAACTGTGGGAGTTTGGAAGAACTCACCCAAAAGGGTTGCCTGTGTTATCCTAAGTAAAGAGGTAAACTGAGGCAAGTTTGAACACCAGAAATTGAGTTTATGGAGGACTAGCAGAGAAATTACACCATGGGAAGCATGCTGTGTTAAGTAAGCTGCGGTGAGTCCACTGGGGGTGTGAGGTGGCTGTCATGGGCAAGAAGCACAAGAAAGGGAAGCCCAGCCAGAGTCCAGCAGTCCGTTCATCGGCTTGATGAGGTGTGTGTGTGGAAGGGTGGGTTTTGGCGAATGTTTATTGGTAAGGAGAAGAGTCTTGCTTTTCTGGAAATGAGGCATTTAGGAAAATCAGTCTCTCAGGTCTTCAGTTCTGTTCTTCCGAGGGCACGTGTGTGAAAGTGTCCAGTTTGTACACTCTGGTCCCATCTTAGATAAAATCCTTTCACATCGGACACAGAGACCCAAATAAACTGCTGCCTGTGGCTCTGTGGCCTGGGGGGGGGTGCCTCCGTCCCAGGAAACTTTGGGATCAGTGAAAGCGTTTCTCTTTATAGGACATTGCCTTGGAGGTCTTTTTCCAGAGTGGATATTCCAAGTTTTTTGTCTTCCACAACAGTGACCGGAGTAAGGCCTACAAAAGGTAAGGGCTTAAAAATCCTCCTCTGGGGAGACTGACCAAGATCTCAGAGCCCAGGAACAGGGACGGCTCAGCTTCATTCTCAGAGTTGTTCTCAACCCACAGTGAGGGGGATTTAGGTTAGGCACAAGGAAGAACTTACCAACCCACAGGGCTGTTGAATTTATGGAACAAAGTATAGAGAAAACTATAGATTCACTTTTACTCAGTCCTGGGAAACAGGCTCCTTGTCATGAGCTGAGGTAATTAAGGACAGTCATGAGGAAAGCAAGAGGAAATTGTGCAGATGCACACATTTCAGAAACTGACCGTTTCATGGGCCTTGCAGAATTTTCCAAGTCTTTTTTTTTCTGCTTCCTCTTCCTTGTTGATCTCAGTTGCCAATGTCAGCTGTTCTAACTCTGTTTCCTGGAAAGACTTCCACAGATTTTCCACTTCTGCATGAATATCTTTTTTTTTCTTCTTAAAGAAGTAAGCCTGCTGTTTTAGTTTAACTTTTCTCCAGAGAGATGAATCCATCTAAGAAATTTAAGCTAAGACAAATATAATGTGAATATTCATTTATTTTATTACTATTAGAGTTATAGGTAAATAGAGATCTACAGAGACTCTTAGGAGGGGCAGGAGGGAGGCAGATTCCGAGCCCTAAAAAGACCACATGGAAGTTGGAATAACAGGGGTGGTGACGTTTGGCTCCACATTAGGCTGGAAGCCGTGAGGTGGAAGCTGACACCCCTGACCTGAGTGTCCCAGGCCACTGTGTGCTCTGAGTTTCCAGCTGTGCCTTCCTGTTGGCCTTGGCTAGCCACTGGCACCAGGACCAGCTGCTGTGTCCACAGGGCAGGGTCAGAGTGGGGAAAACCACTCCTGCGGAAGGGCTGTTTGTGCCAGCTCTGGGTGTGTCTGCATTAGCTCTGAGCCCCTTGGAGTTTCTCCCAAGGACTGCAGTTGTGTAAACTAAAGAAGTAGACATGTAGTACTGAACCTCATGTTCATTTCCCCTTGCGATTCTGAACATTAAAAGTTCTCACGGTTCATCTAGCAGTTACGCATCCATAGCTCAGGCAGTGACTGCTGTCCAACTGCCAACCACCCTACTCAAAGAGCCTTAAATTAAGATAACATTGGTCCCCAGAGTACAGTGGTGATTTGTGAAGTTGACAATGGCAATATCGAGTACCTGGCCCAGAGGAGGTATCTAAAATACACACTTTTTATTGTAACTATTGTTGTATTGGTATGATTGTGTTATCAAGGCTAGAGTGTCTCGTGCCTTGATATGAGGAGCTTCAGAGGCACACCCAGGCCTGGTGCTCACAAACTGGGTATAGAACAGGCTGGAGGTCAAGCACCCAGTCTCTGCCTGGCTCTGAAATTCCTGGCAGGGTTTCTGAAAGTGCTGTCTCTTGCCTCTGCTGACAGGATGATCCTTTCCTTTCCTTGTTTAGCTTCTGCTCTCTCCAGCCCAGCTTGAAGGGGAAAGGCGCGATGGAGGAAGCTCTCAATCTAAGGTAACGGCGTGGGAGGAGCCCAGCCTCTCTCTGGGCACGGTGCTGGCCTGGCTTTGATTTTTATTGCCCGGTCCTGCTGTAAAGTCATCATGCAAGAAGCACGCCCATCTGCCTTCCCCTGGATTTTCCTCTCATACCCTTTCCCCTCCCCCTACTCCTGCAGCTCCTCCTTTCAGCTCAACCTCTGCACACAGCCTGGATTGCCCACGAGCTCTGTGGCTTTTTCAGACTGAAATGGTAGAAACTGCCCTCTACCTAGGGTGAGTGGAGGCAGGTTGCCAAAGAGGTGCCAACACAGATCCAGCTGTGATATCAGGCCCTCCACAGGGTGTAAGAGTCCCAGGTCTGTCTGTCCGTCCTCTGCGAGGTTCTCAGTAAGCTAGAAGTTGAATTAATGGATGCTGGTGTGCCGGTCGAACTTAACTGATGAATCTGTGATAGGGATAGTCCTTCCCAGGGACTGAAATGCTTCCGGCCCCTTCCCAAGGGCCCCCTTTACAAGTACCCAGCTTGCCAGGAGGCTGACTGGGAGTCAGTAGGTGCTTTTATTTTGGTCAGAAATGGAAACAGAAGAAGAAGGTGGTGGCTGGTTTTCTCCAGGCGTGTGTGGGGACAATACATGGAGGGATGTCCTCAGGAGTGGTATTCAAAATACCTACACTGACTAGTGGAAGGGAGACCACCCCATCCTTGAACATGATCTATCGGTAGTTGGGTATGTGTGATGTGTGTGGCTTGATGGAACAATAAGCAAGCTACTCGGAATCTTCCCTGTCTCCATCCTCTCCTGAGGAAAGTAGAAAAAAAAACAACTTAAATGAGTGAAATACGATGACTATTAGGTAATAAGCATAAAATACAAAGTAGTTAGAAGTAAGGATTAAAATCTTGGTCAGGTGGTAGAAAGGGAAAGTCTCACCAAGAAGCAATATTTGCATGAAGACTTGAAGAAAGTAGGGAAACAAATTATGCAGGTAACTGAGGAAAGAGGTGTCAGGCCAAGGGCAGAACAAAGCGGGGCAGCCTGTGGGCTTGGCTGGGCCAGAGCGGCGTGCAGCAGGGGTGCCTGGGAGAGCGTGAGAGAGCCCGAGGGACCTATTCATGTGGCCTTGCGGCTCCCGACAGTGGCGTGGCTTTTCCTCTGAACAATGGGGCACGCTGGAGGAGCAGCGTGATTAGCTTCTGTTTAGAAGAGGCCCCTGGCTGCTGTGTGGAGAGCAGAGCGCAGTGAGATAGAGGCAGAGCTGGGAGGCTGGCGAGCAGGCTTGGCCACCATCCAGGTGAGAGATGATGGCTTGGAACCAGGGGGTGACTGCAAAGATTGGGAGAGGTAGACATGTTTTGAAGGTACCGCCAGTGGCATTTGGTATGTGCCTGTGAGCGAAAGGACTTCAGGATAAGACCAAAGACTTACATGTGAGCAATAGGGTAATAAAATGGGGAAGAGCACAGGAAGCACTGCTTCAAGGGGTGGTGATGTCTGGGGTTCAGTTTTGGAATGCTGACTTTGAGATGCCTCCCAGACATCCAGGTAGATATGTCGTGTTGGCCATGGGATAAGTGAATTTGGGAGTTCACGAAGAGGTCTGGGTTAGAGGTAAATTTAGAATAGTATTCAAAAGGTGAGACTGGATACAGCCACCAAGAGAATGAGTGCACATAGACAAGAGGTTTAGGGGCTGTGCCCTGGGGCATGCCAACCTTTAGCAGTTAAGGACATGAGGAGGAGTGGGCAGAGGACCCTGGGGAGTGGCAGCCATGCAGACAGGAGGAGCTGCTGATGGGGAAGGTGTCCTGAAATTCAGGCTGTGTTTCAGGGAGGGAGGGGTCAGCTGCACTGCTGGTTAAATACTGTTAGAAGGCCGAGTTAAATATGAACTGAAGAACAAACATCAAACTTTGCTACATGGGGGTCCCTGATGATCTCAGAGGATCCATCGAAGTGGCTGCTGTTAGGAGCTCCCTGTGGTTAGTGGGAAAGTCCAGGACATAGGAGGCAGTGGTCTAGGAGGCCTGGGTAGCAGGGGGCCACTGGAGGTAGAGTGGCTACTTACCAAGTGGACCAGATATATTTCAATAGTGCAATAATAGTAGAACCCTAATGGTAAATATAAGTCGCATATTAGCCGGGGCAATCTCATGTTCATGTTTCCTAGAAGCCTTCATCTCCATTACTTGGATTTCTCTGCAATGTTTCAGGGCAGGTGGTAGAAAGCCATTCCGAACGAATTGGAACAAAAAAGAAGGTTCATCCTCTCACATGCCTGAAGGCCAGAAAAGTCTGGCTCCAGGTGAGCTAGGTCTTGAGCTCAAAAGGTCCTCAGGACTCTGGCTCTCCATCTCATAGTAAGAGTTCCTCCTGCATCCACTCTATTCTCAGCAGGCTCTCTGAGCATGAATGTCACTCCCCAACAGCCTCAGGCTGATGGTCAGTCACATAGGAATTCTTGCCACACAAGGAATGCTCTGTCTGGTAATTACAGCAAAAATCCCCAAAAGTGATTTGCATGAGCTCAAATTAGGTTAGTGCCCCTTAGAGAACCAATCAATCTAGTGCTTTCAAAGGCCAAGTCAGGCTCATGTGCCCACCCACCTTCTAGGAGTGACATCAGTCCCATCCAACAATATAGACCACACTGAGGGGAGGGTGGTTCCCCAGAGGATCAAAGTTCTGTTATCACGAGAGGGGAGAATGCTGAGTGTCAACAAGAGCAGATGGCGATCTGCTGAAAGCAGAAAGCTCCCTGGAGCCCCAGCCCGACGGGCTGCCTGTCTGTTTTCTCACTCCCTGGAACTTCTCTCTGCTTGCACCAATTTTAACATAAGTTGCTTCACTGAACCTCACATGTCTCTGCAGATCCCCCTCTTATCAATGCATTACGTGTGTCTTATCACCCAGTGCTCACGTAGCTGTCACTGCAGCTGTGAGTGGTCCTGTGTCTACTCCTAGTCTATTGTTCTCAGAGTCTTAAAGGGGATTTACCCCAACCATGCATACCTTTGTTCACACAGAGAAGGATCTACATTCCTGCCCCAGACAGGGAGTAGACAGAGGGGGGGCAAAGGAGCTAACCGGTGGCTATGACCACTAAGTTGGTGGTCTGTACAAAAATGACTGCCAAGTGGAAGAGACAATTCTTGCCCTGGGGATGAGTCATATTACTTCTCACTCATCCGTAGGGATAACCCTCAACACCAACTTGTTTACCACCCACCACCTTGCACCTGTGGGACAGCGGGCACTGTGCTGATTTTCCCTGCACCATGTTGATTTTTTTCCATTATGGCCATCTGAGCCCATTGGAGCAGGATGTTCTGGGGCCACTCTGTGTTTGCCCAGCCTGGCCCCTGCCCAGCTCCAAGCATGGAGACTCCTGCAAAATGTAAAGTTGGCAAGCTGCTGGATCTGTTGGGAATAATGCATAGTGCTCTAAAAAATGCCTACTAAGCTGATGGAGGGGGAGCCCTGACACAGCGAGGAGGCCTGAGCCTGGTGGGTGGTCCTGGGCTCTGGAGCCACACAGGCAGCCCAGCCTTTGGGACCAAACCGGCTTGGGCTCAGAGTAGGTGCTCAGTATTCTGCAGTTCCTTTGCTTACTCCTAGAATTGCTTGGTGTGTGTTTTGTGTATGTTTGAGGAGCGATTGGTTAGAAATAGGTGGTGTCTGTGCTGTCAGCTCTTCGCCTCTCTTCTTCCCAGCCCTTCCCACAGCAGCCATGGTGTGCCTTCAGAATTTTCGGGGTGGGAAGGCAGTGGTGCCTCCCAGCCTTAAAGGGGCTTGGCTGGGCACTTGTGAATTGGGGTTACCAACTGCAATGCCCAATACATACAATTAGTCTGAAAAAATGCCTACCTGTGTTTTGGACTCTAGTGACAATGAGTTGTCAGCACTGAAGAAAGTGCATGGTCCATTCTGAAAGTTTTCAACTGGCCCGAGATGCTGGGCCTGTTCGGTGGGTACTCCTGTCTCCAGCCCCCGCTCTTGGTGTCTGATTCAGCCCCTCTGGGGACTTCCCCACAGGAAACCAGAGCTTTTGAGTACCATAGTTTTTCTGAGAATTCCAGTAACAATGGCTGCCCTCTGACTGAATTCTATAGAGTTTCTGTGTGCCTGGATCCCAAGCAGAAAATACTTGTAACATCTGGATGAACCCAGGACCTGTAATCTGCCTGTGTCTCCCCACGGTACAAGACTAAGCCATTTTGATAGCATCATGGCAGCAGTTAGACATCTGGGGGGTCCTGAGCTCTGCAAGCCTACAGGCACTTCCAATATAAACCCAGCTAGAACCCTTAGTTAGGTGTCTGATAGCCAGACAACTTCTCTGTGTTAGACACAGCAGGCTCTGCTGAAATGGGAGGGGACCAGTCACAAACATAGAAAGAATAGCTGAAGCTATAAGGGAAAGACAGCTGGTTTGGAATGTTCATATGAATAGACACATATCCTTACACTTACAGTTACCTGAGCCCTTCCACACAGGCCAGAAACAGCTTTGAAATTAAATATAAGGTGCAATGATCCTTTAAAAATTACCTCTCAACTCCTTTAAAGGAGAAAAAAGAAAATGTGGTCAGGTTTCTGGAGTCATCCAGTTATTCTAATTGTCCTGAAACTATAAAAATAAAACCTCTGTACTAGGTTACATCATTTTCCAATGACACATAACAAGGGTGATTTTCAACTCTCCCCACCCCAGAATACACGTTCTCTTGGCACGGAATATCAGGTTTGCCCTCATCTTAAAGGGTTATGGTCACCAAAGAAGTCAATTTCGTTTTCTAAAAATTTGGAAAAAAAAAAAAGCATGCAGAATATAACTTTCCATTTTGTGTCTCTGAAGAAGAAGGACCCTAGCATTCGGACTGACTTCTGTCCAGACATGGCTTTGTGAGGCTAGCTTGGTCTGGCTCAGTTATACTGCTTCCCAGTGATCTCAGTCCATACTGAGCTCAGAGTTGAGAAAACTAGGAGAGCTCTGAGTTTAGGATGCTTTCTGACTCTCTCTCTCTCTCTCTCTCAAGATCTTTTTTTCTTTTCTTCTTCTTTTTTTTTGTTTTTTTTTTTTTGTTTGTTTGTTTGTTTTATCAGGTGAGAGGAAGGAATGCAGAGAGATAGAATCCTGCATGTGCCCTGATCGGGATCCACCTGGCAAGCCCCCTATGGGGTGATGCTCTGCTTTTCTGGGCCACTGCTCTGTTGCTTGGCAACCAAGCCATTTAGTGCCTGAGATGAGGTCATGGAGCCATCCTCAGTGCCCGAGGCCGACTTACTCATTAGAGTCATGGCTGCAGGAGGGGAGAGAGACAGAAGGAGAGATACAGAGAGAGAAGGGGAGGAGCAGGGTGGAGAAGCAGATGGTTGCTTCTCCTGTGTGCCCTGACCAGAAATTGAAACCTGGACTTCCACATGCTGGGCCAATGCTCTACTGCTGAGCTGACTGGCCAGGGTCAGATATTTTCTTAATTCCTGTCCTTCACTAATTTTTTTTTTTGTATTTTTCTGAAGTTGGAAATGGGGAGGCAGTCAGACAGACTCCCGCATGCGCCTGACCGGGATCCACCCGGCATGCCCACCAGGGGGCGATGCTCTGCCCATCTGGGGTGTTGCTCTGTTGTGACCAGAGCCACTCTAGCGCCTGAGTCAGAGGCCACAGAGCCATCCCCAGTGCCTGGGGCCAACTTTGCTCCAATGGAGCCTTGGCTGCAGGAGGGGAAGAGAGAGACAGAGAAGAAGGAGAGGAGGAGGAGTGGAGAAGCAAATGGGCGCTTCTCCTGTGTGCCCTGGCTGGGAATCAAACCCGGGACTCCTGCACACCAGGCCGATGCTCTACCACTGAGCCAACTGGCCAGGGCCCTTCACTAATTTTTTTTTAATAAATAAGAAGGCAACACTAATTCTAAGGAAAAGGTGTCTCAAGGAGGAGAGACGGAAATAGGCAGTATTCAAATAACTAGCCACCACTCTGTTGGTGATCCTGTGTCCCTGCATGAATTCTGTACTTCTCAGGTCATAGAGGAAGTAGCTTAAATAGCAGGAAGGCTATGTTAAGGACATGTTCAAAGCCCACTGTACTATGGTAGTGGCTCCCAGCATATCATCTTATCATGCACATCATAGGCACAACTACTCCATTCATCTTCAGAAGAACTTCTAATCGATTCTAATGTTAAACAAAGGGAAGTGTAAAGGAAGATACTCAGTGCTGGCAAGGAGACAGTGAAACGGGATCTTTAAAATATTCCTGGTAGATATATGAATGTATATAAACTTTTTTATAAGCTAGTTGATAGCATGAGTCAAACATTATTTTAAAATACACACACTTTAACACAATATTTGCAATAATGGAACTATAAGGAAATCGTGCAACATACTTTGAAAATCTTAATCATACAGGCTTCCACCACAAAACTGTTTCTATTAGTGAAAAACAGGATAATGTATAGTTATGTATATGTACGTTAAACTATCCTGAAGAAGTTTTAAGTTATGGTTCTTAAGACCATGTAACAACACAGGTTTTAAAACAAGACAAAAGTTATGTGAATGCTGCAATTTTAACTAAGTAAAAAAATATACACAGAAAAATAACGAAAAAGAAATCTGTCAACATTATAGCTGACTTGCCCTGTACAATGCTGGATACTTTAGAGCTGTTACAATTAAAATTTCAGGTGTGGTTTTGTTACTTTTGTAATGGAAGACATTTAGTCAAGAGAAAACTGAAAGGGGGATTTTTCATCTGTATGTTAGGCATTTGATGGGGTTGTTACAGCTCAGCGTCACAAAGGAAAGTAAGCAGTGATGGGTAAAGAGGTGAAGTGTGCCGTGCGCTGTGGTGTACAGTGGGGAAGAAGAAGCAAGCCAGTCCCACTAGCCGTGGGTGTCTCAGGCCTTCCCGCTGACAACCACGGAACTGGCTGCCAACACAGAAACGTCCTGATTGAAGAAAAAATTCCTAAGATATTGTTCTTGATCCTTTTCTTTTAGGTAGAATGAAGGTATGAGTGAGGGGTACAGAGAGAGTTCTCTGCTATTTTGAGGATTGACTCCACCACTGTCACTTCTGCCAAAAGATCTAGTATAAATAGGGACACTGTCTAAAGTAGTATTTCAGCTTGGAGAGGCACCAAGCTCCAGTTCTTAGAACTGGCTTTCTTGTGAGTGCTTATTCTCTATGGTATCTGCTTTAGAACTGGCTTCTAGTGAGTGCTTATTCTCTATGGTATCTGCTTTAGATGTGCGGTGACCCTTGGAATTGGAACCCTACCATCCCCACTTTGCCGAGGAGAGAACCAAAACCAAGTTAAGATGCCCAGGAAATGAAAAGATAAAAAGCTGTCCTGAACCTAGATCTGGCCAACTGCAGAGCCTCGACTCTCTCTCTCTGCCAAGCCAGCCCTGCACACCACATGGTCTTGACCTGCTAACGTCCTTGGACAATGGCATTCTGCCTGTCCTCTCTTGGTGGGTCTTCCCTACAGGTTGCACAGGTTAAGCCAAGCTTTTCCCCCACCAGACACAGTCCCTACACCTAGCACAGTGCCTAGTAAAAGCTATGTGTTTATTGACTGCACCAATCCATATCTGCACCTATTCTTTCCTTACTCCCACAAGAATTTGGAAGAGAATTGGACAGAAAAAGGTGGGAGTAAAACTTCCTTCATGTGTAGTCAAGGGCTTGCAGCTTTAGTCTAGAGGAAGGTCCTAGAGCAAACAATGCCAACACAGATAAGAGAAAAAGGTAGTACTGCTTTGAGCCCGAGATGTTACCTGCCAACACTTAATGATAATATTTACCCGCCTCTGTGACCTCTCTTCTTCCCTTTCAAGGCTGAATGTCCATCTGCTCTCCTAGCAACCCATGCTCTGAGGCCCCTGATCTTTGAAGGTCTAACCCAAATCAGCTCTGCAGAACAAGATTCACATTTGGAAGCTGGTGGTGGTCCCGATATGCATGATAATAAAATGAAGAGTATGCTAACAGTATTAGCCTCCTGGGGCCATGGGGCTGTGGGCAGGAGAGTCCTGGAGCAGAAGTGAGATGGAAAGCCCTTTCTGTACTCATTGTGCCCGCCTTGTGCCCGCATTGTGCCCGCATATATGGTGTGTACGTGTGGTGAAGAGAATGGCAAAGAACTAAAAGCCCTTTAATCCCAATCACAAGATGACAGGGAAAGGTGTTTCATGGGCTTGGCTGGAAGAATGACTGCAGTCATAGGGTCCTCTCTCCATTTTATGTGGAGGCAGCCCATTGCCGTCTCCCCTCCCTCCCTTCCCCTTTCTGCCTCAGGGGCAGGGTCCCATATCACTTCCACTCTTCCTGGGACGCCTTGGCCGTGGAGTTGGGTGAGATCAAATTGCTAACAATGGCCCTTTTTGGTGTTGTCAAGGCCACATTCTTGATTTTATTCAGCTTTTCCCGGGCCTGTTGGCATTTTTTCAGGCAAGGTCCACACAGATCCTTTGCTTCCACCAGAAATAAGTTGTCCAGCCTCTTGATGGTGTCCATGAACGTGTCAGTGTCCATCTCCTTGGGAAAGGGGTTTCGCTTTGTGTTCAGCTTCTTCAGCTTGGGCAGCCGGGCGATGCTGGTGGGGACGGAGCTGAGCAGGTTGTCGTGCAGCCCTATCTCGTGGAGCTCCTTCAGGGCGCCCAGCGTGGTGGGCACGCTGTCCAGGTGGTTCAAGCCGAGGTTGACCGTGCGGATGTTCTTGAGCTGGTTGAGCTCCACGGGCAGCCCGCTGGTGGTCAGCCTGTTGTTGCTGACGTTGAGGTAGAGCAAGGACGTCATCTGACCGATGGACTCCGGGAGCTTGTCAATGTAGTTGCTGTGCAGATCCAGCCACCGAAGGTTCTGGAACTTGGAGATGGAGTCGGGGATCTTCTTGATCAAATTCCGGCTAAGATCGAGTTCATCAATGTCACTGAGTCTCAAGATGCACTTGGGGAAGGTAGTAATTCCCATCTTGCTCAAGTCGAGGCGTTTCCTCCCATCAAATGTAATTTTGACACAGTTCTTGGCTATATTGAAGGTAATCTTCTTGCCCTTGGGGCCTTTCCCACTCTTGGCCATGTTCTTCAGTCAAGGAATATGCTTGAAGGGTGTTGTTCCAGTTGGTTGGTGGTCAGTTTGAAGAGAACTCGCATGAAACTGCTAGAAGATGTACTCTGATAAGAAGAGAAAATAGCAAGTGAGAAGTTGACATAAGGGTATGGGACTCACTCAAATCATATTTTGCTTTATAATAGTTTAAAGGGGGAAAAAGAGGAGAGTGAAGAGAAATCAGGACTTCAACAGAAGTAACCCAAACAAAAACCGTCTTCACACTGAACGCCCTCTCCAGGCCACTGAGCTCCCGGATGTGCAGTGAGAGCCCCCCTGCCAGTGCCGTCTCCTGACTTAGGACTCTCCACTGTCCTGACTTTCCGACACTCCCTCCTCCTCCTCCAGGGGTGTGTGTGTGTGTGTGTCTGTGTGTGTGTGCGCGCGCGCGCGCGTGCGTGTGTTTCCTTGGATGGACCCACACATAAATCTAGGTTTTCCTTGGAGTTATCTCAAGGTTTCTAGGGCGGGACTGCTGAGTTCTCAGACATGCCATTAGCTGGCTAGGAAGGAATAAGGTAGGAGTTATGAATGACTGAGCTGCCCTGCCATTTCTGCACTTGTTTCTTTCTTCACCTTCTGGACCCAGAGGATGTAGTCAGGCTGTTTTGCTAGAACCACAGTGTAGTGGGAACAGCAAGAATGTCCCTTATGTGACGGCACCAGGCCCCTGTGCACAGAGGGCTAGGGCTGGCCTTCAGTGCCTGGCAGAACTTAAGAAGGAACACTGCCTTTTCCCACCTTTCTCCCCTTCGCTGCTTCCCCTCACAGCCTTCACCCTGAATTCTGCTGTACACACTGTGCATGACAGCTGTGATGACAGTTGTGACAGCTGCTGTGCAGAGAAGTGAAATGTTCAGGGGGGGGGAGTCTGGCCTCGGGTGCTTGGCGTAGAAGTCCACCTGCACCATCAACATTTTCATAAGTGTTCAATACTTCTGTTTCCTCATTTGTCAAAACAGATCTTTTATAGGGCCCCTAGAGACTGTAGATTATAAAAATCTCACAAGTGTCTGGCACACAGCAAAAGCTCAATTAATGCCAACTGTTAATATCATCAGCAACTTTGCCCATATTGGTTTTAATCCTCAACAGTTCAGCAAGATTTATAGGATCATGCCCATTATAAAGAGTAGAAGACTGAGGCTTGGGAGTGAGGATTACCTGCAGCTAGGAAGAAGATGCAGACTCTCTTGTTCTGTTCCAGAAGCTCTTTTCTTTCCTAAACTTGGTGCCTCTTGCTTTCTGGTTTTCTCTTTTGGACTGAGTCCCCCCCCCCCCAGCCCTCAGCAGACAGGAGCATGCTGTCAGGATACAGATGCTGTGGCACCTCCTTTTCCCCACAGGATGCGAATTCTCATGGTTTCCACAGCATATGGGGTGCCAGCAGCAGACTGTGTGAGAGCCGGTCATCACATTTTCCCTCGTGTAATAATCCTCAGTAGCAAAGGGAATTGGGTAAAAACTGCCTTCCACATATTACTATGAACCCCATGATGTCCACTCCTAGCAGGGGGTCCCACCTATGCTGGTTATCCTGGATCAGAAACTCCACAGACATATAGAGGTATCCAGAGTAAACCAATGTGAATGTCAGCTCTCAACCATGTTACTATGCTTTTGAGAAGGCCTTGCTAGCTGAGCCTGTTCTTTAGAAACATGGGACCAACGACACTCAGGCATAATTGGCTGGTTACCAGGGACATACTTTGTTCACTAGAGTGGAGTTTCTATTATATATCATGTGTCTCTGAGGAACCAGACAGAATAAGGCGGGTTAATAAGGAAAGCTGAAGGTCTGGTCCCCGTCAGATGGAGTACACTCTGTCTATCTCTCCCACTAAATGTGACTACGGTCCCTAGACCGATGACATGAAGCAGCTTTCGAGAACACTGAAGACACATGGTGTGGGTGCCTGGAGAAGCAGCTTGGAAGTAAGGCAGCTACTCACTGGGGGTGACAGAAAGATTTCCAAGGGAAGCCTCTCTCTCTGAAAGAACAGGAAAGGGGGCCGTTTAGGTTCAGAGAGGGTAGGCAAGATCTCCTACTTTCTTCCCTGCTTGTTTTTCTGTTCCCTCCTACCTCAGCCCGGGCAGCCTTGCATCCATGATGTCAGCCAGCTAGCACCTAACCCCTGTGGGAGCACAGCCATCATAGGTGCCAAACTGGTCCTGCGGCAAGGACATTGCCCTTTTCTCTCTAGTCTACTGTCATTTGGCCATGGAGGCAGAAACAGTGGCAGGAAGGGGACAGCAGGTTTCAAAAAACAAAACTCCTGGATTTCTAGTCAGAAGATGGGCATGGCATGAGGGCAGGGGAAATCCAGGGAGCTACACAGTGAAACAGAAACTGGAGTCCAGAAAATAGCTCCACAAAACTATGGCTGATATAGCCAACTACCTTTTGACAAAAGTTCAAAGAAATTTCAATGGAAAAACAGTAACTTCCAACAAATGGTGTGGAAGCAATTGGTTGCCCATATGCAAACAAAATTGAATCTCAACCTAGTGAAATTACCTCAGATGAACTCAAAATGAATGATAATTATAAAAGTAAAATGTAAAACCATACAACTTAAAAAAAAGTAAGAGAAAATCTTTATGACGTTTGAGTTAGGCAAAAGTACAACTCATAAAGAAAATATTGACAAATTGGACTTCGACAAAATTTAAAAATTTTGCTTTAAAGTAACTGTTGAAAATGAAAAGAAAAGTAAGCCATAGATTAGAAGAAAATATTTTAAATCACATATCCAACAAAGTAGTAGAGTCCAGAATCTATAAAGAACTTAAGGTCAACAGTAAGAAAGCAAACAATGCAATTTTTAAAAATGTCCAAAAGATGTAATAAAACATCACCGTAGACGCTCTGTGGTTGATGGATAAACCCACAGAGTGGCTCAGTGTTACTAGTCACCAAGAAAATGCAAACTGAAATCACAATCAGACACCACTACAGTTATTACAATTTTAAAAACAAAAAAAGACCAAAAAAATCCCCAAAAAGGTTTGGCAAGGATGTGCAGCAACGAAGACTGCTCATCTATATATAGCTAATAAATAATCAAAATAGCAGAGTCACTGAAAAACACTGGTGATATCTTATAAAACTAACCACATACTTATCATATGACCCAGCATTTCCCCAATGAGGTGTTTATCCTAGAAAAACAAAAACTTATGTTTACACAGAAGCTTGTTCACATGTGTTTATAGCTGCTCTATTCATAATTGCCAAAACAGAAAAAAAAAAATCCGAAGGTCTTTCAGTGGACGATGGATAAAGAGATTGTGGCACATCTTTAGAATGGTGTTCTGCTAAATATAAAGAAGGCAAATCCATTGACACTTGCAACAACTTGGATGAATCTCAAAAGCATCTAGCTGAGGCAAAGAAACCAATCTCAAAAGTCCATATAATAAATGATTGTATTTACATGGCATTTGGGAAAAGCCAAAACAATCAGCACAGAAAACAGATTGGTGGTTGCCAGGGACAGGGCAGGGAAGGTCTGATGGCAAAGGGGCAGCTAGTGTGAGTTTCTGGAGGTCTAGAGCGGCCCATATCCTGACTGTGGGGTGGGCAGATAGAGCTGTACATGTGTTAGAGATCAGAGAACTGCCACACACACACACACACACACACACGCACACACACACACACACACACACAGACAACTTTATTGTATGTAAATTAATTTTTTCTTTTCAATTTAAAAGTATTTTTTACTCTGGATTCTACTTCTGTCTCTCGTACCACAGTTGCTTGCTCTACTCAACTTGGAAGTCTGGGATGTTTTTATGCCCATGCCACCTCCCAGCCCTGTTGTGCCTTGTAAAAGCCATCCAGATGTATAGCATGTGGGCATTGCCATGGTATGCATGAATGTCTCCCGGTGCACATGCAGGGAACAGCTCCGCACATGGTGGTGTGTAATGGAAACCGTCCTACTGTGCTCGAGTTAAAATTTAATTTAAAAATGATGGACCAGTAAGCGGAGCCTGTGTTCTGACCACATGTTTATCAGTGACTTCTCCTCATAGTGGGCTGCTAGAGTTAACAAATGAAATGAGTAGATGCAAATTGAAAAATGCAAATTGAATCCAGTTACATTTGAGCTTGAGGTAAATAAGGGATAGTTTTCAGCATGCCCCAACATGTCCCAGATATTGAATAGAGCTCTGTATTCTATTTGGTATCTCTAACCCACGGGCCTGAACAAATGGTCAAATTTCCTTTGTCCATGATCCTAATGAGTCTTTTGGGACTAATTAAAGCCAAGTCAATGCCTATTCCCTTTGTTTGTTCACTCATTCAGTAAGTATGTACTATGCATCAAGCCTCTGTGTTACACAGGTGACAATACACATGGCCAGTCTCCAAGCTCAAAGAACTAAAATCTGGATTGTTACAGATTCTAACCATCTGATTACTCTGAGCACCCAAAAGCTTGGGCTGTCTCTTGTGTTTCTTATATTTAAGATAAAGTTCAGCTCAAGGAGGTCAAACACACCAAGCAAAGGTTAGAAGGGGCCCTGGGGTGGAAAGGGTGCTTCCAGGAGAATGGAGATGCAGCCAGTTTAGTCCAGCTGAGCCTATTCCGAACAGCCCACCCACATTGTGATAAGAAGCCCTCCTGCCTTTGATGCATGGTGGGGAGGAAGCAGCATGGAGCTCTCTGCAAAGTACTTCTCCATTGAGAAGCTTCTCTGTCACAGGAACTTTGGCTCTGATCATGCTCATTAATGACCTGCAAGGCTAAGCAGGGGCTGCTGGGGATAATGCACTTTACCTCCTCCCCAATCTTTTTGGGTCCCCAGAAAGCCTCAGGTTAGAGGGAGCATGACCAGCCCCCACCCCCTTTATGCTTCTTCAGGGCAACTTTACCTGGCTGGCCCTTTGCTCTTGGTTATCGAGGACAGGGTGTGTGGTATTGCTCAGGGTCCATCCTGGACCCCTCAGCTGCTTAGTGCCATGAGAATCAGACCACGGACAGGAGCTGCTAAGTCCAGGGACATCCATTCACTCATTCAATTCTGAGTGGTCAACATCCTGCACAGGCCTGCCCATTCAGTGGGAGAGTAAATATTGGCAAAATGTGAGAGATGACCTTTTTTTAAAGACTTCATTTATTCATTTTAGAGAGGACGAGGGGAAGGAGCAGGAAGCATCAACTCCCATATGTGCCTTGACCAGGCAAGCCCAGGGTTTCAAACCAGTGACCTCACTGTCCAGTCGACACTTTATCCACTGCGTCACCACAAGTCAGGCAAGAAAAGATTTTTGGATACAATTAAAACTAGTTAGATGGCCTGTTATTAATTCTCAGAATCCTTAAGAGTGGGAGCAACCCACACAAGGGAGCTGGCAATTATAAACAAAAGAGATGTAAATAGATGGGTGGATGGACAGACTGACAGAGAGTTGAATGGATGGATAGATAAATAATAGATTGCATTTCACATGAACAGTTTAGAAAGCTAACTATGAGAAGTTTCTGAACGTACTGTCATCTTGTCTTGTACAATTTGTTTTTATACTTTGGAAAAACTGGACCAGTTGGTTTAACTTTAATTTCTAATTAATTTTTCAATCTAGTCATTGTAAATCTAACCATATGGTGGGACACCCCATGAATATATAAATTAAAAATGTAATGGCAATCTATATTTTAATGCCATTGAAATATTTGTAACCATTTCAGTTGTATGATCATTATCATCGCTATGATTATATTTTTAAATAATACTAACTTTAGATACATCTGATATTTTTAACATCTTGCTAACATGATCTCACAATAATCATTTCATTCTTTTGACTGATGCATTGAGACACAGGACAGTCACATTGTAGAACTGAAACCCAAAGTCACCACCTTTTCACAGCAGCATTTGAAACAAACTTCATTGCAAGGTCCATGCCAAATGGATGAAAAATGTCTTTTGCTTTGGGCCAAGTCTCATAAGAAAATGTTACAAACTTCCCTCATAAAGTCACTCATTCAAAAGTCACTGCATTTGCCCTGCCCTGTGGTGGCGCAGTGGATAGAGTGTGGACCTGGGACGCTGAGGTCGCCGGTTCAGGACTCTGCACTTGTCTGGTCAAGGCACATATGGGAGTTGATGCTTCCTGCTCCTCCCTCCTCTCTCTCTCTCTCTCTCTCTCTCTCTCTCCTATCTAAAAAAATGAATAAATTACAAAAAATTTTTTTAAATGTCACTGCATTTATTTTCTCCCACAACTCTCATGAGACCCATTCCCTAAACGTGTAATAGGCCAGCCTCACCTCTGCTGTGACTTTAAATCATTCCCTGTTCCCTCCAACCATCCCCAGAATGACCTGTATGCTCACACAAGAAGCCATGTGGCAGGTGGAGATGTGGGTGGTCACTGCGGGGCCTCATATGGAGTGGGTGTGTCTGGAGTCTCTGGCCAGGCCTCTACAATAGGCACTAATGTTGGACTCAGGCCGAGTCTGCATTCTGGCTGGAAGCCATGTGCCCTGCTACTTGCTCTACAGTGTTATCTGGCTTTTGGAGTGTGGACTCACTAGAAATAGAAACATGAGGCGCTTTTACTTTTTTCCAGCACTGCCCCAGATGTTTTCTGTCGGATTCCTCTTTGCTGTGCACAGAAGGAGAGACCGCTGGGACGGGGACAATCTAGAGGCAGAAAGATTCTGTGGGGCTCACAGGACTAACTGCACAAGACACTTGGCAGAACTGATGGAGAGATGACCAAGATGGGCCTGAGGGAGATGCAGGCAGCAGGGGTGGGATCTGATAGGGGCTTCCTGACATCAATTTCAGAAATGCTGCATAACATGGAGACCCACTCACCATCATTCACTCAGGTGCTCTGTACCAAAATAACTGTTACAAGCGTGCTGCTGGGCTCTTCCTATATCTCTCATCTCCATAGCAACTACAGCAAGTCTCAAGCCTTGTTTTAAAAATCAGAAAATTGAGGCTCAGAGAAGCCAAGTGCCTTTCCCAAGGTCACACTGACAACACAGCACCACGGATATATTTGATGCCAAAGCCATGATCTTCTCAATGCACTATGCTTCTTCTCTCTTCTCTTCCCTCTGTTGCCTTTGCTCAAGCAGCAGGAAATGCATCAGTCCCAATGACTCCAACAAGCAGATGGTATTCTAGAGACCTAAAATTTCCAGGGCGAAAGCCACTTCTATAACAAAAAACTAAGGCTGTCTGCTCTGCCTGTCCCTGTAAAGGTGTTTGCTGTTTTTAACTCTCTAATATTGGAACCAAAGAGTGTCATACAGTTCTCAGACTCGGGATGACCCGCTGCTCGCTCCTGGCCATTCTAGTTTGGCACACGTTAGCCAGGAAGCTGCAGTAGTGCTCACTAAAGTCCGCTTAACGGGAATAGGGTGCACTCAGCTGAAACAGCTGGCCAACTTGATGGACAGAGACGGGGGAGAAGATGCGATGTTTGTCTGAAGTCCCTGAGGGGCATGGCAAGTATATGTCCCACTGGCCTGCAGAGGGACCACATCCAGATCAGAGTCCCTGAAGAAACTGTTCAGCTGGACCATGTGCTGTTTTTGACTCTCTAATGTTGGAAGTAAGGATTGTCACAGAGTTCTCAGACTCAGGGTGACCAGTGCCTGGGTCTCCACTGCCAAAGGGCCAGTGTGTGGGGGCTCATTTTCATAAATATACATATAAATATATATATATATATATTTATATATATATAATGGAAATTTTAAAGATATTTTAATAGCATTAATGGGATCACCTAACTGTAAGAGCTTGGAGATTGATGAGAGAGAGAGAAATGGTTTGAAGGGTACACACAAGGCCACCAGCCGGTTTCTGCAATAGGCATGTGCCTCAAGTAGGCAGTGAGGAGACAAGGAGCTGTTGTTCCTGAGCCCCTCCAGCGCCTGCGGCCCCCACCCAGCCTGGCCCAGGACGTGGACTCAGTCACTCCCAGGTGCTCAGAGCACAAGGCTCTCTTCTGTCCTGAGGAGCTGTTAGCTGTGTAGTGGCCCTGAGTGGCTGACACAGGCCACCACAAGTTGAATGTTCACCATGTGGGTTCTCTTTAAAGTCTAACTGCTATACCATGCATGTCCGCTATTCTCAAAAACAGTCTTTTCCATGTGTGGTCCTTGGATGCTACCCAGCCGCCTGCACATGCGCGCGCGCACACACACACACACACACACACACACACACACACACATACACAGTCTTTAACCAGCCACAGGGGCGCATCCAGCGACATCTCCACCCCATTTGCCATTTCCTCAGTCAGCACCGCCCTCCTCTGAGACACAAACAGCCCTCCCTCCCAGAGATAAAGGCGCTGGCGGTGCTTTGGGGTGGAGAGCAATTTCTCTACTCACCACCTGCTTTGCCCCAGGATTTCCAAACGGCATATTTTCCCAAGGCCTCAGCAAGCCGAGTGTCTATATGGAAATTGTTGGGCTCAAGTCATTTGGCTGTTGTCAGTCCAATTTTATCAATGCAGCTCTAAAGCTCCTTACTGGAGGGTATGGGAGAAATGTGTATGCAGCTCTGTCTACCCTGATATGGTTGACATGGCCTCAGCCCAGCTCAGCACATGCACTGCCCAGGATGCTGTTATCTGTCATGCCCCCGCCCCCAACTGATAATAAAATTTCAGCTTTTATTTGGAGCAAAATTCCCAGGGGGTCACATGGCTCAATAACAAAAGATGATGATTTCTTATTGGTTTAATATCATCTATTTTGTAATTCTGAATGTGTTTGGTCTTAATTGCATTTGTTAAAGGAACAAAAGGGAATAAGTGCCTTTAAAATAAAATATTAAGATTATTAGTTTAACAGACTAGGAGTACCCTGTTCATCAGCCAACACATTCAAGACACATATGAGCCAGCCTCGACCCAGAAAGCAGAGGAGCCTGGTCAGGCCTGGCACCGTTAGGCCCACAAGGAGAGCGGTGGCTCAGTGTCAGCCAGCACGCTCTGAGAACTGCTGTTGCCAGACAGATGTTAGGCCCACAGGAGAGCGGTGGCTCAGTGTCAGCCAGCACGCTCTGAGAACTCTTGTTGCCAGACAGATGTTAGGCCCACAAGGAGAGCGGTGGCTCAGTGTCAGCCAGCACGCTCTGAGAACTGCTGTTGCCAGACAGATGTTAGGCCCACAAAGAGAGCGGTGGCTCAGTGTCAGCCAGCACGCTCTGAGAACTCTTGTTGCCAGACAGATGTTAGGCCCACAAGGAGAGCGGTGGCTCAGTGTCAGCCAGCACACTCTGAGAACTGCTGTTGCCAGACAGATGTTAGGCCCACAAGGAGAGCGGTGGCTCAGTGTCAGCCAGCACGCTCTGAGAACTCTTGTTGCCAGACAGATGTTAGGCCCACAAGGAGAGCGGTGGCTCAGTGTCAGCCAGCACACTCTGAGAACTGCTGTTGCCAGACAGATGTTAGGCCCACAAGGAGAGCGGTGGCTCAGTGTCAGCCAGCACGCTCTGAGAACTCTTGTTGCCAGACAGATGTTAGGCCCACAAGGAGAGCGGTGGCTCAGTGTCAGCCAGCACGCTCTGAGAACTCTTGTTGCCAGACAGATGTCACTGCGTTTTCTCCTCACAGCCATGACCCTGGAAGATAAGGAAACTGCAGTTCAGAGAGGCAGCTGGGAGCGTGAAAAGCACAAGGCTTTGACCCACATGGTTGCCATCAGCTCCCCATTTACCTGGGTCTCGCTGAGCTTCGGGCCATATTCCTGCAAACAGGATAACATTAGCAGCTGCTTCTGAAGGGCAGGGGGAGGAGGGGCCTTGGAGACCTCTGTTGTGATTTGTGTGAGGCAGGCTAGGAGAAGGGAAAGCTGGGAGAATGGCCTACCTGACCCATGGTGGAGCAGACTCCACCTGGGGAGGAAGCAGATACGGACTCCACAGCCTAGCATCCTTACTCGCTGTGGTATGCCTGCCTTCCCTGTGCAGACTTTGGATAACTTTATCAGGAGGACAAAGAGACACAGCTCCTTTGAGGCACGGGCCCCACAGGATCACAAGGCGGGGGCAGTTCTGTTTCAGTACTCTGTGGTATATCTATTCTTTCTGCACCACCCCTTATTGGGCCCCAGCAAGAGCTTACTGAGGGAAGACATGGCACCAAGCCTGGTGTTGCCTAGTGGTATACACTGGCAGGTGCCAAAGTGTGGTTCCCCATCCTCCATAGGGTAGCTCCCAACTCTGAGGAAGGGTTTACTGTAAATCCACCAACCTGTGACATTGTAAGAACTTGAAGGGGAGCACTGCATATCAACTTTGTAAGGGAACAGCTTAAGTTTTCATGGCCTTATGGGAAACTAAGGCCTTGCTCACATTCTAGAACAAAACAGTAGGGAGTCATGTTGAGGAGATGTGGTCTTTGGAGGACCTGACCAGGAAGGACCTTTTTGTGATGAGACTGAGGAAGTGAAGAGTCAGGGAGCTAGGCAGGGTGTTCTGGATAGAGAAAACATCAGACAGAAAGGCAGAGAGGAGGAGAACAGCAGTGCCAGGGGGAGGGGAAAAAAGATGGAAGAAGGAAGGAGAAGGATCGAGGGAGAGGAAGATAAAAAGAGGAAGAAAGCACAGGCAGGGCACAAAAAACAAGGAAAGGGCAGACATGATCCAACTTATTTTCATAGTATTAATGAGTTTTAATAAAGAATAAAAAGTTAAAAAAATAAAAAATCAAAAAGAGTTATTTTTAAAAAAAATTAATAATAAAGAAAAATAAAATAAAATAAAAATTAAAAAAGGAAATTATTCCCCCCCTCCTTTTTTCCTCTCCTCTCCTCTCCCCTCTTTCTTGAGAAAATCTTGTGGTGAACTGTGAATTATATTGTACTAAATAGAACAAACAATGCCTGTAATTGAGGGCCTGAATTGGGGAGAAGTAATAAAGGGGCAAAAAAAAGGGGGTATGGACCCACAAAAATCAAATAAGGAAAAAATTTGGGTCAAGAATAAAATGATTTGCTTTTAGGTGTTGGTTGACTAAGAGTTATGATGAGAGAAATAATAAGGAAACAGGAAAATGGGGGGACAAATTAAAAAATTACTATTGTATTTCATGGAACAAGAACTAGATAAAATGGAGAGCCAGGGATGGGAGCACTGCTAGTGAGTTAAAAAGGTGAAGTAAAAAACCCCCAAAATGCCACAAACATAAGTCTGAGTCCCAGATAAGATAATTTGTTCATTATTGAGGTTTGAATGAGAGGAGATGTAAAGGAGAAAGGAAGAAACTAATATAAAGGGAGAAAAGAAAGAGAGAGAGAAAAAAAAGAGGGAACCACTAAAAGAAGAAAAAAGCAAAAGGAGGAGAGAGAGAGAGAGTTAAGGGTTTTGGAGTGCAACCCTCATAGAGAGAAAGGAAGAGGAAAGAAAAGATAATGGGAGATGTAACACTTATGGGTAATGTAGTTCAAGGAGAGGAGAGAGTAAGACCGGTAGAGAGTTAAACGACCAAATTGGAGGAGGAAAAAAAAAATCAAGAATGAAGATAAGAGAAACAACGAACAAATATAATAAAAAGGGATAGGTTATAAAGTCTGCGGATTATTCTTGATTTTGAGAGGTTATCTTCTTGCTTTTCTTTTCTCTCCCTCTTCCTGGTCGGTGACTCTGTACCCCGGTTCTGCCCCTTTGGCATGCTCAGGTAGAGGTTTGCAGTTGATAAGTCTCTATGGCGATGTCATGTATTGTGCTTCAGTCTCGTTGGCAGTCAAGGCTCATTAGCATTTATAGGCTCCGACAGTGAGAGAGTCCGTGTTCCTGGAGCCTCTCTCCTAGTCTTTCCTTCCTCAATTAGTAGCCTGATAATCCAGCTATGGGGTTGCTGCTGCCTCTGCCTGGATAGTAAGAGGCTCAAAGAGCTGGCCACTCCCCACTCTATTCCCACTCAGCACAGGGCTCTGGGTAAGGCTCAGTCAGTCAGAGCCGCTAGCATAATCAGCCGGGGCTTCCGCCTACTCAAAGACCTCTGGCTCTGCCACTCTGTCCGGTAACACGGGTGGGCACCCACTCCCGGGGCGCTTGGAGGAAACTCTCGTTCACTATCTGCGTGTGCAGACCAGGATATCAGGCCGGTAGTCTCACCCTCTAAGTGAAACCCCTGCCCGCACGGAAAAGTTCCAGCGTTGGAATTGGCTCTCGCTCCCTCCCCCTGCGTGGCTTTTTTAGGGCGCTGGGGCAGCCTGGAGATTCTGCTTTCGGCCCACACAAAGGCCCCGACTCTGACTCTCTAACACGGGTGCCCACTCCCGGGGATTTCGAAGGAATCTCTCTCCCACTATCTGCGTGCGCCGACCAGGAGATCGGGGTGAATGGCTGCCCCGCTTGTCTTTCTTTGTCTGGGTTTGGCGCAAGTGTTAGCTTGTATTGACTGGGTTGCCACAGGCACAGTTTTTCCTTGGCTTGGATCTCCGTGCCACAGCCTGGTTCAGTCGTTTGTGCCGCGGCCTGGATCTATTCACCCCCTTTGCCCGCCTTAGTTCCTATACTCTCAGTTCCCAGTGAAAGCAGCCCTGTTAAGGTTAGTGAGGAAGGCGGAGCATTTCTACTCCCTATTTCCTTTGGGGTTTGATTATATATTTAGCCAATTTTTCACTCAACCATACCTTCGGGTGTATTGCGGAACATCTGGAGGCTCCAAGGATAGGTTTTTCTGTTTCTGGTTGAAGATCTTGTTGAGTTTTGGGGGAGATTTATTGGTATCGCTTCCTACCACGCCATTACTCTGACGTCATCTCTCAACTTATTTTCAAATGATACTGTGTTGTGAAGAGAATCTCCAGGACACATCAAACCAACCAGAGAAATCCAGTGCCTAGACTGCCCCCAAGGAAACCATAGGAAGGACCATGACCTCTGTTTTCTGATTTCTACCTGAGACAGGAGGAAATGCAGCCTGGAGGCTAACATCAGCCACAGGGTTGTCCTGGGCTGGGACTTCTCTTCTCTGAACTGTGTGCTCTCATGTAGGGTCTGGGATACATCAGAAAACTATCTTGTGCTGACCTCATAACCCAGCCCATGGAGTGGGTGCTCCTGGAGGCAGTATAAGTAGCCCGACATGAAGGGAGTGAACCAGGCCGGGTTGGAAACTGCCTCTGCCATGCACTCCCTGGAGCTGTGGCCAAGCCGCTGGCTCCTCCTCTCAGTCTACCCAGCCTTACTGGTCTACACCTGAAACCTTGGGGATGTCACCTCGTTACAAACATGCATTCACACACATGCATGCATGCGCGCGCGCGCGCGCACACACACACACACACACACACACGTCCACTCCGTTTTGGTTGGTTGAATTCTGTGAAGCCAGTCATGCCATCCTATTTAATATAGATGTGTGTGTGTTTGTGTGTGTGTTGGGGGTAACAGAGAGTTTTTAAAATATTGAGCATCTTTGGGTCAAAGAGGAAAATCTGAGAAAACATTTCTTAGACAAAAATAAAAATAAAAAGAGAACACATGTGTCAAGGCCCAGAGGTATGTTGTAAACAAGCCTGGTTCACATACAGGCTCCCATTTCCTCCTAACCTTGGACCAGCCATGGTCCTTCTCCGTATCTGCTTCCTCGGGTAAAATATGGCAATGTGAGGGTTCACAGGAGAAGGGGCTTGGGGCATGAGAGGGGCTTAGTGAAGGGAAACTGTGCTGATGAGATGATGTGACAGTTGTGACATGAAATCCTGACCTGTCTGGTGGACACTGCAGGTGGAGGCGCACCAGAGGGGCAGCCCCACCAACCACAAACACGTGGGGTGAGCAGGTGTGGGGAACTGGCTGGCTGAGGCAGCCCCTGCTCTACTGAGTCGTCTGCAAGCCTGGCCACACGAGCCTGGCAGTGGCAGGGAAGGTGGGGTAAGCACTCTGGGCACACATTCTGGCTTCTCTCTGGAGATGTTCTCTCAGAGCCAGCACCCCTCCACTGCACTGACCCCTCAGTTAAGCTCAGATGACTGGTATATAAAAAAAAACATGTAGCCTTTTATCTGTGGGTGACCACAATATGATGCAATGTGAGGAAATATTTATTTAAACAGCAGCTCAATTTTTCCCATCCCAAAGTGAAGGGCATTGGAAGGACGATGGTCTAATTTTTAAAGGGATGCTTTCAGTGAAAGGGTAGCTCTGTGCTCATTGCTTTTATGTAAGGCACCTTTCAAAAATGCTGCAATTTCTAATCTTAATTTCTTTTTTCTATAGAAATATTTTCTAAATTCAGATTTCCCTTCCTCCTTGAGTCTTGATCAGGTTTATTTAAAGTTATTACTGAAGCATTCAACACTGTTACCAGTGAGAGAGACCCCTCTCCTGATGACCTTGGGCAACTAGATGTGGCTGGCCAGGAGTGAGGGGTGACAGCTGTACAGGCAGCCCGCACTCGGTGGCCAGGAGTGAGGGGTGACAGCTGTACAGGCAGCCCACACTCGGTGGCCAGGAGTGAGGGGTGACAGCTGTACAGGCAGCCCGCACTCGGTGGCCAGGAGTGAGGGGTGACAGCTGTACAGGCAGCCCGCACTCGGTGGCCAGGAGTGAGGGGTGACAGCTGTACAGGCAGCCCGCACTCGGTGGCCAGGAGTGAGGGGTGACAGCTGTACAGGCAGCCCGCACTCGGTGGCCAGGAGTGAGGGGTGACAGCTGTACAGGCAGCCCACACTCGGTGCGGGATAGGGCGGCTCTTCAGCATCTTCCAAATGGACAGAGTGCCCGTGTATTAGCCATTTTGCCCATTCTTTTCCTGTTGTGTATAAAGGTGCTCAGTAGAGGGCAGGCACAGGGGCAACAGGAAATGAATTGGTTTTCAGGCCCATAGAACTGGGCATCACCCTTATCTTCACTGCCAACCTGGTTTTAATCACGAGCTCAGATTGCTGACCAGAAAAATGGGTTAGAAAATGGCAGGTTGTTATGAAGAGCACATGAGGTGAGGACTGTCTGTTAAGAGGCTAGGGTGTCATAGGTTCTCAGTGATCTATGGTCATGCTGGCATTGCCTTTGGGTAGTGAAGAATGCTGGTGGAGTCAGAAGACAGGACTGTACTGATTGCCTCCCTCACTGAGCAGCCCAGGGCACTCCCAACTGGTCATTAATCCCAGATGTGGGATTTGTAGAACAATCTTTGCTGATTCCCAAGAACAAAAGTTTTTGCCACCTTTTAAATACAATTATTAATAATATTAATAAAAATAAATATAAATATAATGGTAGTAACTTGTAGATATGGTTATACTTTCATCCATGTTTTTTCCCTGAGAGACAGGAAGAGAAAGAGATGAGAAGCATCAACTTGTAGTTGCCTGGTTCACATACTGGCTTTAGTTGTTCATTGATCATGTTCTCATATGTGTCTTGACCCGGAGGCTCCAGCTGAGCCAGTGACCCCTTGCTCAAGCCAGCAAACCTGGGCTCAAGCCAGTGGCCATGAGATCATTTCGATAATCCCACACTCAAGCCGGTGAACTTGGGGTTTTGAACTTGCGAACACAGCGTTTCAGGTCTGTACTCTATATACTGCCCCACCACTGGTCAGGCTACTTTTATCCACTTTTATCCTCTAAAACTTGCTGCAGCCCAGGTAACTCACTCATTCATTCATTCATGCATGCATTAATTCAACAATTAATATTTCAGTCATTGTATAGGTCAGATCAGGTCAGGTCAGAAAAACAGGACAAATATTGTTGTGCTTCTCATGAAATTCCTATTTTAGGATAAAGTAGATCAAGCAATAAAAACAAAACAAGAAGACCCAAGATTTCAGTTGATGTAAATGCTCTGCAAGAAATAAAACCCGGTGTTGTGAAAAGGAATGCCAAGAGTCAGGAAGAGACTGCTGGGTGGGGTGGAGCTAATTCAGACTGAGATGGCTGGGGAAGTCCTCTCTGAAGTGACCTTGGAGCTGAGCCTTGAACACTAAGAAAAGGCAACATAGAGGGAAAAGGGGAACACCCCAGGAAAGGGACATACTAAGTACAAAATTCTCACAGTGGGGAGATGCTTAAGAAAAAGGTGTCTAAGAAAAAGGACATGGGATGGGGAGGCAGAAGTCAGAGATATCAAAGCAGGGGCTGCAAGGAGAGGGCTAAAGATGTGGGCAGAGGGTTGGGTGGAAGTTTAGAGGGATCACCCTGGCTGCAGGCAAGGCCACAGAGACAGGGAAGGGGGAGTGGGTGAAGACTGGCTGACTGCAGGCAGGAAAGCGAGGTAATGAGTCCTAACGGGGCCAGGAGGCAGAGGAAGACAGTACGTATTCAGGATATGTGGCTGAGGCAGAACTGATGGAAGTCTTTTGGATGCAAATTTCCAGGGGGCCTGGCGTTTCTATGTAGTCAGTGCTCGCTTTGTGTCCACATGCGTTACCTCATTTAGTCCAGACAGCCCACTTTACAGACAAAGTGCTGAGTCAGCAGAGCACGTCTCCTGTCAGAGTCACATGCGAGTCAAGCAGAGCCAGCATCAGCTCAGCCCCCTGTCAGTGGGCTTACCTCCATCGGGCTTTTCCATGAAAGTCTGATTTTCCAACATCCTGCAATAAATTTGTCTCTCTGGGCAGACAAGAAAGCTCCTGACTCAACTCATTCTCTAGATGCTAGCCAAAGCTAAGACCCTGTGGGAACTTTCATCCTGGTCCAGGTGAAACTCCGTCCTGTAGGCTCAGAGGTGGATTTAACGGCGGATGCACCAGGTGCACGCACTGGGCCCCAACTTCTGAAGAGCCCTGCAAAACCCCAACTTTACATTTTTTTTTCTAATGTAAGGGGCCCAATATTTTCTTCTGCACCCAGGGCCTCAACTGACCTTAATCTGCCTCTGTGTAGGCTCATCCCTCATGGAAAAGAAAGCGTGCATGTGTTATAAGACCCAGCTCTGGGGGCTGAATGAGCTCTTTTACATGAGACTGCTAGAGAGCTTGACGATGGAAAACCGGTAATGAACTGAAGTGGCAATGAACTTAAAGCTGGTAGAGTATTGTAGCCCACTGTGCCCCTTTGGAGGGGTGTTGTTCAGTTGCACACCTTGTCTTCTAGGGTTACCAGAGACCAGGAAGCATCTATTGTTGACTCTTTCATGCAGATGATGGGTGGAGGAAAGAACACGATTACCCTCACCCATCCTCAGCATTGCTAGCCATGGAGCACTGGGAGATGGGGAGACTGTTGGAGGCCTGAGAGGAAGCTGGAGCCCCCAAGCACCAGACCCTAAAAATCCCTAGACCACTGTGGGGCCACAGGCAGTCTGCAGAGTGGACAGTGGCAGTCTTAGCACCTTCTTCCCCAACTCCAGGCTAAAGCTCAGGGCCAGACATTATAAGTAATTCTTGTAACCACCCAAAAAAACATTGATTTTCATCTCCATTGGACACATATGGCACCATATGTCTAAAGTCACACAGACCTGCAGGGAATAGGCTCCTACCTATTCCCCTCTTACCTGTCATGAAAACAGGGACATGAGCTGAGTGTTCTACTGTGTTCCATAAAGTCTTTCCTTACAAGGCCCAGCCAGCTTCAGACCAGCCACTTGTTAGTAGGTCCCGGTGCTTAGGGTAGCTTGTGGAAGGGGTTTGCCTTCAGACTTCTCAGAAGACAAACTGCGCTCCACAGCTCAGCAAGTCAGCAGTAGTTAAGGAAGGTTTGCTGGAGCTACCTTCCCAAGCCCTAGCCTCCTGAGTGACCCTGTATGCACACTGCATTTCCTTAAAGAGTGACCTGGTTGGGGGAAAGAAGATGTTCAAACACTAGTGTAAGGCCAGTATCCACGGCCACCATCACAGCTGCCTGGCCCATGCAGGTTTGCATTAGATTCAGACAGTCGGTAATGAAACAGTGGAGCCAAGAACTGGTGGGCCATTACCTTTAATCCTAGCTTGCACCCGGCAAGCAAGTAAAAACATATACTGGGCTCCAAAACCCACTCATTCAGTGCTCACAAAGCTACTGACTTATCCGAGTTTCCTAGAATCAAAGGTTTCTAGCTCACCAGCCTTATTCACCTCTGTTCCCCATCTCTGCACAAAATGGCTTCCCCCTCAGCACTCCACCATCTTGGCTCCTTCTCCTGGCCTCCTCCATGTGGCCTCTCTCTGTTCTCCTCTCTAATGCTAATCTCAGGAACTGAGAGAGAGAGAAAGCAAGCTCCCGGTCTGCCCCACTTTATAGTGCAGAAATCAAATCCTTTAGTCCAATATACAAAATAGGGAAGTCTCTGATACAAAGTTCACCCCACATCAAAAAGGGTGGGAAAGGCTTAGTCCTAAAACCAAGTCCCAGGCTACAAGGATCCTGTCTGCCCACAACCCGCCCCCAACACACATTAATACAATCACATCCATCCCAAGCAATCACCTGGGCAACAGGCTTCCACATGGGCAGCACCATCTTTAACAAAGTGAACATAACATATTTTATCTGCCCAACAACTAGTCTCTACTGCTAGCAGAGCCACAAAATGCTTAAGGAGACTCAGATGTTGAAAAAAAACTAAGCATGACCCCCAAAGTCCCATAGACCCACATCCCACCCTTCCCAAGCTCACCCACAGCCCAGGGACACTTGAGAACAACAGCTGGGTGCTCAGCTACCCTCCTCTCCTGCCTGGGCCCAGAGCTAGCTTCCTCCTTTCCTAAATTATGCATTAGCTCTCATCTGGAGTTGTAAATAATGCACGCAGGAGAACCAGCATTTCCAAAGTTGCTCACTCAGAAGAGGAGAGAAAAAGCAGAGGTTGAAGCAAATAAGTTAACCCACAAGTGCAGAGCCAGCAGCAGAGACAGACTTACCCTGGTTCTTCTTCCTCAATGGTGAAACTTTGTCACCAGGCAACAGGAAACTTCCCTGGGATTAATTGGCATGGTCTTGACACTGGCCTACAAAGTGAAAGAACACAATGGCTGAAAGGGTTCCCAGGACACCCGAACTTCCCAGCAGGTGTCTTACTTCTCTGGAAGAGATTCCCACTGAAGGGTTACTCCTGCCCTAGGCCTGCCACACAAAGGGAGGATTACAGCACCAGGACAGAACAGGTTTCCATGGAGACCTCCTACATGACAGCCCCAGTGGACAGTTGCTAACAGAGGGGAAACACCTCATTTGCTTCTTTAAGGGGCAAATAGCTTACCTCTATAGCATGGGGGCCATGAAATATCATTACACTTCCTTGTAATTTGTCCTGATAGTTTTTCCTGCTCTTTGGTTTTAGAGAAGGACTGTCTTTTTCTGTTTATTTATTTGAATTTTATTATTTTTTGCAGTTTTCTCTTTGTACCCTTTTTACACCATTAAAATCCAAATGACTATAATGCTCATAATCATCTAATTTTCTAAGCATTTCTTCTCAATTAATACCTATCATGTCAGTGCTGACATGCACTTTCTACAATCTGCGTTCTGAATGGATGTGTGATTCGAATCTGGAGGGCTCGTTTTCCCTGTTGTTTCCCACTTGACACGACCATGAATAAGGCTGTAATAAATATATTGGTGCATTTACAGTCTTTTTGTTCAAGATTTTTTCCTGAAATATAGAAAATTTATTTAAAAAAAGATAAGTACTAAAATTATCATGCAAATAAAATTAGAAAATACATATATACAAATAAAAAAATAAAATGCTTTAAATTATACTACCTATATAGAATTAGAAAATAAATAAAATAAGTAATTTGAAATGCAGATTTAATCTAAGCAATAAAAATTTTGGAAAGTTCCAGAAAGCAAAATGAAATAGTTTAAATTTAGAAATACAGTTAACAATAAAAATTTTAAATGCATAAAATTTAAATGTGTGAAAACATTTATATACGTGCCCCCCCACCGCTGTTTGTTTAATGCAAAATTAAAATAAATAGATCATTTAATTTAGGCAATAAATGGATTTCAAATAATTAGCAAATAGATAAGTAGATATTTTTAAATTACCTGAACTCTTACTGCATAATGTATTTCTAATTAGAATATTCATAAAAGTATATAATTTAAATTAGAAAATAAATAATATAAAAATTATAAAATACATAATTGAAAATAAATTAATATTTTAAGAAAGAATATATACAAGATGATAAATACATTTTAAAATACAGATATGAAAAAAAATACAGATATGTAAAACCTTATAGAAATTAAAGCCACTCTTTAATTTCATAGAGGTAACTTTATGTTTTATAGCCTCCCAGAGTTTTACTGCACGTATAACACTATTTTATGGCACAGGTATGCAATAATAATTTGGTTACTTTCCTAAAGCTCATTTAACTCCAAATATACACAAACTACTAGTGTGCCAGGTAACTCTACAACTAACATTTTTGTTGCTGTCACTTTTTGTTTGTTCTTATTTTATCTTCCCCTTCAGAGGAGAGAGCTTGTCTTCAGAGTCAGGCATTGGGTCAAGGTTTGGTTCCGGCAGGTGCCTGCCCAGCCTGATACGTTGGGAGTGCACAGGTACCTCCTCTGCACCACGCGCTGGGGGAGCCCCTGCCAGCCCTCACAAACCTCCCTAGTCTCCACATCACACCCCCACCCAGCATGTCCATTTCCTCCTTGTAGATGGAGAAAATGGCTACTGCATGGGTCTTTGTAAAAATTAGACAACAGGCCAAAAGAGTTATAATCTGTAATGCATTAGACGATTATTGTCATTATTATTATGTCTAGAACTCTACGCAAGATTTTTGCATGTTAGAGAAATGAAGATACTCAAGAAGTTATAACAGAAAGGGTCCATATCCTGTGACAACAGGGGAAAATCTCTGGTTTGCAAAAATTTCTGTGCCCTCATGGATTTCTATTGACCTCTATCCTAGACCTGAAAACTAGGCTAACTTAAATTTGCTTCTCAGGGGAAAAAAGTTAAAGGTTCTGGTGACTGGTCTCTTGGCTCCTTGTAGAAACTTTGATTATGCTTCAGAAGGCCTCCCCAGCATCATGCAGCAAATGTGCTCCCTGTCCTAGAGCCCTGCACAGAGAAAAGGTTTGGCAAGACACAGTAGACACTTACCAAGTCTGGGGACAAAGCCCAAACACCTTCAGATATGTGTTTCCAGTTTGCCCAGATAAGTGGCTTTTCTTCTCATTATGGTCTATGCTCTCTGTATCCCTCTCCTTCCCTCACTGGCCTATTGTACCACGTCCTCACAGTTATCTCACAAATGGAAAACACACAGAAGAATTTAAAGAGGACTTTCAAATGTGTCCACTTTAAGCTCAGGAGCCCCAGTTCCCCTGTCGACCCTCCTTGAATGTCTTTATTGTTTTTTCTCAGTGCCTAAGAACTAGCCCTAACCCCCTAATCCCAGAGATAAGGAGAAAGATGGGCAGGGAGGGGACAGTTTCCAACCAGATTAGTCCCTTGGCAAAGACCCCTTGGTCAAGGCTACTGTACCCTCTGAAGAGACCTCCAGGGTTCTCTGCCACCCTGCCTTGGGAGGAAGTGAGTTTCTAGGCCATACCTCTGGTCCCTTCTGGGGACCAGTCTCACGGTGGAGTGAAGGTGTGAGTCCGATGGTGCTAATCCAAGGGAGTGGAGTCAGTGGCAAGATGCTGAGTCATACCATGGGCATGGGATTAGGGAGGACCCCAAGGTCATGTAATAGCATATCTGATTCACAGGCAGTAGTTATTCTAAGATTATAGAGAAAGCTGTTGTCAGAACCAGGCAAGTCTTAAGCAGAAGTCAGTCTTCCCTCTCGCACCACACCCCTCTTCCTCTCAAAGCAGGAAAGAATTGACCGTGCCCTGGAATGGCATCCACGTTCACCAGGACTGTGGCCACACCTGTGCCCTGTGCCCACACCTGTGCTGGTCTTTTCAAGACCCACAATCACACTTGCCCTCTCCCATAAGCACTCAGGTGTGACCAATGTGATCAGCCATGTTCAAAGGATGAGGTAAAAGCAGTTCAGAGCAGTCACATGGTGGGGGCAGGACTTGGACCCAGGTTCTAATGACTCTGAAGCTGGTGTCCTTTCCCAGGCTGCCTGCCACAGACTGTACGAGGGCTTTGAAAAGTCAAGAGCCATCTCTGGCACCTTGTTTAACCTAAAACCTGCACTGTATTGATTGAATAATGCAGTTTATCAACTGTTAGAGAAATACTGTAGTTACCAGATACTTACAAAATTTACATAGACTATTCCAAGAGTTCTGTGATGACCTTCAGATTAACATAATTAAAAATAAGGTGTTTTGTTTTTTTAAATAGAGCTCACCTTGAGTTGGGTGTCTTGGCACTGCTGGTGATGACACCCTTTCTTAAGGGTGACAAATGATGGGTCTTGCTTGATTGAAGCTCGTAGCCGATGAAATGTGGAATGGGATGGTGTGGTGTCTTTATCTCCTGCACACCATTCCACCTGATGGCAGTGTCACAAAAGGTAATATTCTAGAATCTTTTCTAGAAGGAAAAATGACAGAGGCTAGCTCTCATGTCCTGGAATTGGCAGGTACAGTTTGCTCCCCTTGTCCCACTCCACTCTCAGACTTCTAAAATACAGTAGCAAGATGAGCAGCTGGTATCTGCCATGCCAACTCCACATCCTTATGGCTCAGTTCCACATTCTTGGGAAGGCTCAGAACACATCCTGTTCAAGGGGCGGCCCTCGACTGTCTCCAGCCTTGGCTCTGGCCTCATCAGCTTTCAGAATACCCTGCCATTCAGAACAGGGTAAGAGGCAGGTTTGCAGAAAGAACAGAAGAACTCAATCTTCACTTGAGACTTTGCAAACTAAAGCAAAATTTGACCCTGTTTTGCTTCTGTTTGTTTGTTGTCTGCTGGGAACAAATGGACCAAATAGGGAAGGGGGGAAGGTGAATTGCAGCCTGGGAGTTGCTTTGTGTTTTGTAGAAAATTTGTTAAGGAAGGACTTGAATGGGGAGGTGCAGGGACAGCTGCTGTGATGGGGAGATAAGGCGCTGCCCCTGCTGGGCACCTGGGCAGTCTGGCTTGGACAAGATAGAGACCTGAAGGATCCTGGCCCAGTCCCCGTGGGTGGAACATGGAATGCATGTGAAGGTGGGGTCCGTGGGTACCTGAACAGCATGGAAGCAGAGGACATGGTGGTCAGAGACATGGTTTTGTTTGGTTTTGTGGGACATCTGAGCAAAGACCTGGTTTTGGGAGTCAATGGAGACTGTTAAGGAGGCTGAGGGGAAAGAAACAGACATGGAAAAGGAACCAAGGATCAGCCCAGAGCCCGAGGAACTGGGCTCCACCACTCCCTGATTGATGGGGGGCACTTCACACGGAGTGGGTTGCTTCCCCATGCCCTCCCCAACACTTTCATGGCACACTGCTGAACCTTCACTGCCAGACTGGACAAAGGTGGCATTTCTTCGGTTCAGTTTGTATTTCTTAACAGTATTTGTAGAAACATTCATTGATCCAGCCTTTTAAGTGGACAAGTTGGCAATTTCGAAACTTGAAAATGCTCAGATGTTTCAGCTCAGTGGTACCCCTGCCATAACTTTAGCTCATGAAGACACAAAGCATTCAGAGATTAATGTCCAAGGGTAATCACGGAGACATAATTTGTTAGGACAAAGCCACAAGGGAGCAGGCTCTGCCGGTTCTGGTCCTCCCGCACAAGGGTGCCTGCAGCTGGAGAAGTGACCAGGCTGCCGGCCTGGGAAGCAGGGTGGAGGCCTGCATGGAGAGGGCAGCCCCATGACCATCAGCTTTGAAACTGTGGGTGTGCAGACAGGCCTATGGAAAATTCTTCTGGAAACTGTTAACTGTGGATGCTTTTTGAATGGGAGAGGTAATTTGAGAACTCTTGTTTTATATTTATAGTTTATGTGTTTGCATTTTTAACCACATAAATATATTAGACTCACATTTCAGTATATTATATTTACATAGAATGTATTGGCCCTGGCTGGTTGGCTCAGTGGTAGAACGTTGACTTGGTATGTGGATATCTTGGGTTCAATTCCTGGTCAGGGCACATAGGAGAAACAATCATCTGCTTCTCCAGCCCTTCCTCTCTCTCTCTCTCTCCTCCTGCAGCCATGGCTCTATTGATTCAAGCAAACTGGCCCTAGGCACTGAGGATGGTTCCATGGAGCCTCTACCTCAAGCACTAAAAAATAGCTTGGTTGCAAGCATGACCCCAGATGGTCAGAGCATAGGCCCCAGAGGGGGTTGCTGGGTAGATCCCCATCAGAGCACATGTCTGTCTCTCTATCTCCCCTCCTTTCACTTAGAAAAGAAGAAAAAAAAGAATATATTATATTGACTTGTTTTACCATATTTTTTGTTCCATAAGATGTACCTGACCATAAGACACACCTAGGTTTTTAAGGAGAAAAAAAAATATTCTGAACCAAATGGTACATTAAAATATTTAATAAAATACCCTATTTTTCACTCCATAAGGGCATTTTTCCCTCAACTTTTTTTTTTGGGGGGGGTGCATCTTATGGAGTGAAAAATACGGTATATATATTTATTTACAAGGGCTAAAGAAGAGAGACATGTCTGTGGGAAACCACAGGGGGTGTGAGGCCCTGAGCTCACTCCTGCACATCCCCAGGACCCACCTGGGCCACACTTAAGGTAGTAGCATATTGTAGCTTATGTGCCACGTAAGTATGACAGTGACTGCAAGAACCCTAACCATAGGGTGGGATGGGGGCAAGATGACCTTGGATAATAATCGCGCTGCTTGGGATGGGAGAATAGCTATGTGCCCTTGAAGTCAATGGCTTTCCTGGACGTACTGGCCCACAAAGCCCAGAAGGTCTCAGCTTTTCCCCCAACTCATGCCTTGAGATATTTGGTCACCACCATTGTTTTCTGTCCCACAGGAGATACCCCGGCTCCAACAGGACCATGCTGCAGAAGTGGCAGGTACAGTGACCCCTCAGAGGACTCTGGACTGGAAGAGGCCCTCTGGGAATGCAAATCAGGAAAGAGTTCAGGCCCTGGTGATGGAGGAAATATATGAATGGCTCAAGAGGGATCTTGTTTTTTTAATTTACCAAGCTGTTCCAAATAATTTCCTGAAAAGGTCTCAGTGACCAAAGGTGATTCTTCATTCTTGAAGTTGAAGCTAGGGAGTGTGTACATGTGTGTCTGTGTGTGTGCACACACACATGCCCTGAGTGTACACACATGCTCTCCATGGAGGTGCATACATGTGCATAAGTGGATATAACTCAGGAAGATACAGCATTCACTTCTTGTTTAGGGAAGACCCACATGACTCTCAGCCTCAGTGGGCTGACCTGAGCCTAGGGTTCTCAGTGAAAGGAAGGGACCCAAGAGGGATCCTAGAGATCATGTGGCAACAAGATAGTAACTTTTGCCCCTCAGGGGTGGGCCAAGGAAAGGAGAGACCACTGCATGCAGCTCCCATATCAGAGATGATATGGGACTATCATGGGCTGTTCATTTACCAGTTGGTCTTGGTGAACTTTTCCCAAATGCAGTCTCTGTCTTCTTCTACAACTGTACATCTTAGGGCCCTTAGAGTGTTATCTCAAAGGACAGGGAAAAGAGAGTTCCTAAAGTCCCAGAGGAGGACAGATCAACAAGCTCACTGGTGAGGGCCTCTTTCTTGTGACTACAGAGTCCCCTCGGCATGTTTTTTAAATCATAATGAGGTCAGCAATAAGTATATCCACACAGCATTTGTGCTATTACTTTAACCACCCTTTGAATATCACAGCCAGCAGTTAACACAAAAGAATGCTTTATCCTTGACTGTGGGCTGCTGAGCTGTACTCGTCTTCCTGGCTGGCTCTGCCTCCAGACTCTATTTGCTTCAGCTCATGTTGGAATGGGTGTGGCTCCCAGAGTTGGCTTGGCTAATGCAGCAGGTGCACAGGGGACAACGGAGGTGCATGCCACCTGTTCTCACCTGCACAGGGAGGGTTTTCCTGCAGAGGGCTGACAGTTAGACCCATATGGCCCTCAGGAAAATGCTAACTGTGTTTGCTTTAGCCCTTCTTTGTCTTTTCTGGTAGAAAGGGGACATCAGCAATTTCGAGTATCTCATGTACCTCAACACCCTGGCCGGGAGGACCTACAATGACTACATGCAGTATCCAGTGTTTCCTTGGGTCCTGGCTGACTACAGCTCCCAGGTATGATGTTCACATGGACACCTTGCAGGTGTCCTGAGGCTTGCTGACCCTGACAACCAAAGCTCCCTTAATCAGCACACAGAGCCTCTGCTATAAGATTTAGTCTACTTAGGCCCAAGGCTGCTCCGTTTTGGCCCCTCGCTCTGGAGAAGGCCTCTGAATCCAGCTACCTAGTTCCTGCCCAGCCCTACCTGTGGAATGATGACCCTACCCATGAGATAAACATGGCTAGGACCGTTGCTACCATGCACCCCTGAGGGTTTCCTGTGTTGAAGGCAAATGACACCCATTGGCTAAGATAATGCCAGGGACCAACACTGGTCCTTCAAGTGAAGTGGGCCTTGGAAATATGGAAACTGTTCATAGAATCAATGTGTATGTGTGTGTTGGGATGGTGGTGTTGAGGGAGGAAAGGAAAGAGCAAGAGAGGGAAATACAGAAACACAGAAAGAACAAACTCCTCCCCTATTGTCCTCCTTCAGTGTGAGATGGCGGTCTGTGTACTTCACCCGTGTCTGTAGTGATGTAGTGAAGGAGAGGCTAATGGCAGGACCAGAGCACTCAGCGTTTTGGCTTTTGTTCCTGGACCTCAGCAGGCAGGAAGGGAAAATGAGGAACATTGACACAGTGGACCAAAGTGATGACATGCGGGGAAGAGCAGGCTATGAAGCAGGGTCCCCACCACCTAGCTCTGGTGTCAAGAGCTATGTGTATAAAGGGCAGAAGGTGTCTGGGTCCTGGGTTAGACCAGCCCCAGCCAGTCCTTCCTCAGACTGCTAGGATAGCTGACCCTCAGAATTTGGAAGAGGTGGGACTCAGTTTTTTATAACCCCCTGCTCCCACTTATGACATTCAACGCACAACAATTTTCTCACCAGCCACATGGTGCTCTTGTTGTCCTAATGATCATATGGGGCTGAAATAATTCAAAATGAAACTTGTGAACTGCAGCCTTAACCTACATTTTACAAAGTGCTGCTCTACCAGCTCCTTTTGTTTTGCCTCAAAGTTTGCTTGCCTGCTGGCATTTAAAAACTGAGAGATCTCTCCCCAAAATCTGGACTTCCCATATCATTTGGAGAAATAGGAGATCTGGTAGAAAGGAAGCCCTATTCTGCCCAGCAGTGCCGGCCATGGCTGAGTGTGGGTCTCCCCTTGTAGTAGCACTCGGAGATCTTAGAAAAGCCGGCTTCCCATTCCCCCACTTAGTGTCTCTACCCGTGTGAGGTGACAACAGACCTTCCCTCCCTGGGGAATTGCCAGTGAAAAGAAAGTGGGGTGTAAGCTCCTCCTTCCATATAGACGTGACACCCAGGGAGCACACCAACACACAGAGCATCTCTGCTAAACACCACATTTCCCCAGGTATAAGGCGTTCCCATGTATAAGACGCACCCTAATTTTGGGTCCCAAAATTTAAAAAAAATATGTATTACATAAAGTTAGTGAACTCAAGTTTTATTCATCATAAAATTAATACAACTCCTCCTCCACATGAAAAAGCGGGAAATGCAAGTAAAAAAAATCTACAACCACTGTATAATATGCACCCAGTTTTTAGACCCCAAATTTTTCGGAAAAAAAATCATCCTATACATGGGGAAATACAGTAAAACATTGAAGACAGGGGCCCTGAAAACTCTTTGGGTCACCACTGACGTGTATTCTTCAGGGCAGGGGAAGGGGCGATGTTCCATGCCTGCATTCCCCAGAAGGTGGGGGCCCCCAGAGAAATGAGGCTGTCCTTCCACTTTCTTCCCCAGACAGAGGACTTCTTACTTCCTCGAAAATCAGTTAATTCTAAACAAAAACCTTGAACTATGGCAGCATTCTGCTCCGGGAGGGCTGTGTCAGGTGCCTCACAGACAACAGGAATTCTTCCAGAAGTGATCTTGTCAGTGACTGGTGGTGGTGTGTGATGTGGGTCAACCTGGAACAGGTTCACTGTGAACTCAATCTTCCCTCCTCTCATTTCCCATCTCCCTCCAATTAAGTCTTTGTGGATCACTGGCTCCAGGGCCATAAAACCCCAGCACGCCTGCTAATCACCGGAGGGGGTCAGACCAAACGACACTAAACCAATAAAGAGAACCATAAAACTGAAGAGCGTGGCTCCCAGAGTCTCACTGGGGCACACAGGGTCTAGGGGGGTTAACTCCACCTGCACATCTGCCTTTTAGATGTTGAACTTGACAAATCCCAAGACATTTCGAGATTTTTCAAAGCCCATGGGTGCCCAGACCAAGGAAAGAAAGCTGAAATTTATCCAGAGGTTTAAAGAAGTAGAGAAGACTGAAGGTGAGTAGATCCCAGCTTGATTATTTTCAGCAACACTCTTCATCTGAATGCCTGGAAATGATCATGGATAACTATTTAGGCCATTACCTAGCCTACAAATAATTACACCTGAACAGAGAACTCTTTAATCCAGAGGTTGACACCTTGTCTGCATGTAAGAATCACTGGGAGAGCTTTAAAAAGATACTGATGGCCAGGCCCCATCTGTAGAAATTCTTTTTTTTTTTTTTTTTTTTTTTTTTTACAGAGAGAGAGAGAGATAGAGACAAACAGACAGGAACAGAGAGAAATGAGAAGCATCAATCATTAGTTTTTCGTTGCAACACCTTAGTTGTTCATTGATTGCTTTCTCATATGTGCCTTGACCACGGGCCTTCAGGAAACTGAGAAACCCTTCACTCAAGCCAGTGACCTTGGGTCCAAGCTGGTGAGCTTTTGCTCGAACCAGATGAGCCCATGCTTAACGTAGTAACCTTGGGGTTTTGAACCTGGGTCCTCGGCATCCCAGTCTGACACTCTATCCACTGTGCCACCGCCTGGTCAGGCTGTAGAAATCTGATGTAATCAAGTCTGTGGTGAGGTGCAGCCCAGACCAAGAACTGCTGTGCGTGCTAGGAGCTCACGCCTCCACACTTAGGGGAGGGAAGGCAGAGGAAGGTAACATTTGTTTGGCGTGGTCAGTGCACTGGGCACTGGCCAACCTGCATTCAAACAAACAGAGTCTATTACAAAAAGGACATTGAAACTCAGAGAGGTCAAACAACTCATTGGAGATTATAACCTTTAAATGCCAGAGCCCAGACTTTGCTCATCTGCCCATCACCTTCATAGATTTTACCTATCCATGTGCCACCTGTGCTCTAATGGCCTGAAAGTTTTTCTCCAGGTCTATTTTAAAATAGAATGTCAGTCTGGCCCTGGCCGGTTTGCTCAGTGGTAGAGCATCGGCCTGGCATGCAGGAGTCCCGGGTTCGATTCCTGGCCAGGGCACACAGGAGAAGCCCATCTGCTTCTCCACCCCTCCCCCTCTCCTTCCTCTCTGTCTCTCTCTTCCCCTCCCGCAGCCAAGACTCCATTGGAGCAAACATGGCCCTGGTGCTGAGGATGGCTCTGTGGCTTCTGCCTCAGGTGCTAGAATGGCTCTGGTCACAACAGAGCAACACCCCAGATGGGCAGAGCATCCCCCCTGGTAGGCATGCCGGGTGGATCCCGGTCGGGCGCATGCGGGAGTCTGTCTGACTGCCTCCCCATTTCCAACTTCAGAAAAATACAAAAAAAACCCAAAAACCTTAAAATAGAATGTCAGTCTTTTAAACTTTAATAAAAGCATTTTAGAAAGAAATGTTTCTATCATGCGTTGGAGTCGGGGACGTGGTGCCGCTGAGGATCTTGCCTGCGCTTTTCACCAGAAGCGAGCAGGACATGGAAGCTCTGTTGGCCTGCAGGGTCTCTCTGAGCAGGACTCATGTCCCCTGCGTGTTCTTGAGCACTGTATCATCTGTGTGTCTTCAGCCTGCCCTGGCACAGGTGGGAAAGCCTCCCCAGGCATGTCCTTTCATTGCAGGAGACATGACCGTCCAGTGCCACTACTGTACACACTACTCTTCCGCCATCATCGTTGCCTCCTACCTAGTCCGGATGCCGCCCTTTACCCAGGCCTTCTGTTCTCTGCAGGTGAGCCCCCCTGCTCCTCTCCACACGCACGCACACACAGCCATGCCTCACAGGCTGAGAGATGGGTTTATGTGGGGCAGGCACCCTCCCTGCTGGGAGTCCAGGCACCAGCCTGTGATTCCCACTTGACTAGTTCAGTGTCCAGGCTGTCTGACGGAGGTGGGCTGCTGTGTATCAGGTACACCTGCACATCTGCCCAACAGTCTTTCAAAAAGACTCTGAAATACAAGGAATGAGAGATATGGGGGTGGCAGGGGCATTTAACATAAACAACTTTTAGTAGAAAATGAGAAGCAGGAAGCTTGAAGACTTCCTTAAAAACAGGTGCTCTGAGATGATAAGAATAAACAAAGTGTTTCACTCGTGACAAAATCAAAATGCATAAAGCTATCCTAAGCACACACTGAAAGGCTTAAAAAGGAAAAACAAAATATTTAAATACTAAAATGAGCAGCTAAACCAGAGAATAAACTGATTTGCTCACCCATCAACTAACAGACCAACATGCTAGCTCAGGGTTGCAATATTCTACAAATAAAACTACAGGATGCCCAGATAAATTTGAATTTCAGATAAACAATGACTTATACTGAAAAATACTGTTGTTTAGCTGAAATTCAAGGGTGGTATGGCCCCTGTGTTTTACCTGGCCATCTCACACAAGCTGAAAGTGAGCAAGTCTGAACTGAGCAGACAGCAGTGTCCAAGGCATGTGGGATTGTTGGGACAGCGTCCCTCGTGAGCAGCGGAGAAGTTTTGTTGTTGTTGTTGTTTGTTTGTTTTCACTCTCGCCCTCTAACCTCATCACTGGGATCCTGCTTCTCAGGTTGCCCCTGTAACCCCACCGCGTCTGGCTGGGGATAGCCATTGCATTGCCCAGGTGGAACAAGCAGGCTTGGCCAACTCTATAGCAACCACAGCACACAGCCAATTTTAGGACCCGACCTGACTTAGACTTTTCGAGGGTCCTAAGGAGAGGAACACACACCACAGTGGGTAACAGACCACAGAGCATACAAGGATGTGGTCTAGCAGCAAAGCTTCACCAAAGGAAAAGCACAGGTGTCCCAGGGTTTGTGTTTCCTCGGTCTACCTCACCAGCTAGGTCACTCTGAGTATGTCAAGGTCAGCATGCAGGCCCATTCCTGGGTCAGCACCCTGGATCATTACTAAAGCCACCTCCTCTTGGCAGGAATGAGTAGGCAATATCATGCTTTCTTCAATGGGCCAAAGCCCTTCTGTGTTCTGTGTCTTGACACAGTCTTCTCTCTCCTTGACTGCATAGCTTGTCTAGACGTTGTATGACCCCTCTCCCTGAAAATTCACTCAAAAATAATAAGTGTGCTTCCCCTGAGCCTTTCTCGGGCAACCAGCATTTTAAGTAAGTTTGGTTTGGAGCACATCCAGTCCCAGAGCTGGACCCTGTGCCAGGAATCATGTCCAGCAGCAGCTCACTAATCCACAAGCAGCCATCACGGTGGAGGACGAGGGTGATGCATTGTTATGGTTTTCCATTTAGGGAGTTCTGGAGCCTTATGTTTTCCCCTTGCCCTGTGGTCTGTTCATTAGAGCCCATTTCTATCTGTTCCTCAGGGCCTTTTGCGTGAAGATAGGGCAAAGTGAGATGGGAACAGCCTCAGCCACGAGACTTGCATCCCAGCTCCGCCACTTACTAGATACAAAACCTTCTGCAAATTGTTTTTCCTCAGGAAATGGGGTTCAATTATGCACATCTCATGGGGCTATAGAGATTAAATGACATTGTGGGTAAAGTCACTAGCTCTGGGCTGGATAGTACATAGCAATCAACTATTATTAGTTTCTTTCCTCTCTCCTGTATGGGATCAGGACAGGCCTAATCTGAGCAGGCCTGAACTTGTTTGGGCTGGGCCCTCTGGCTGAAGTTCATTCAATACAGCCTGGACTGTGTTGAACATTCCAAGATGGCATGAGCCAGAAGAAACAGGTGTGCTGCAAATTCAGAAGGGTGTTGAGTTGAGGCCACTTAGAAGCTAGCCACAGGTGGTTTGAGCTTACTTTGGCCAGTTTGGTCCATTGGTGACCAAACTGGTTTGAGATGTATAAACCAGTATAAGATTGTCAGAGCCAATATTATATGCTTTTAGGTGGCACTGCTGCAGCCATTAGCTTGAGTCTTTGTCTCTCTCATTGAAGTCTGAGGTGATTCTGGTTTTTTCCGGGGTTTAAAATGACCTGTAACATATGGACCCCTCTGAGTCACATTGGGCTCTCCGTTTCTGAATTGCTTTCACCTATTTTTAACTAGCTTTCCTAGTGGATCACAACTGGTCCAAGCCTTTGGAACTAGCAGAAAAACAAACCACCTCCTGCTTTTTTCCCCCCTTAGAATGAAAGATGATTTTTAGCTCTCAAGGGAATGGGTACGAAGGCGACATGTGGGGGAAACATGCCTGGCTCTCCTTTGAGAGTCCCAGGGTCTTCACAGACCTCCTTGGAAATGTTCTGGCGTCTTTCCGAACTCAGAATCTTCCCTTGGTCTCTCTCTGCCTCCTAAGGGGCAGGTCCATTTCTTTTCAGGAGACCTTTATCTCACTTTTGTGTAGTGATAAGGAAAGGAGCCTCTATGTTCTCAATAGCCTGAGACTTCCAGTCCCAGAATGGATGATGGAGTGGGGGAGAGTGAGGAAGGCAGAGAGGGTGCAGAATCCAGGCACTGAGGTCTTCTTTGCTGATCTGGATAGTGGGAAAGCAGAATGTCTCGTAGTTCTAGAGCCAGGAGTCCCACAGTGTCAGCAATATAAAATTGCATGCTTTCCCGTTCTTCATGAAGCAAACTCTGCCTCTTGCCTGTTAGAATGAGCCAGAGTGATTTCCATACAAGGTAACTTAGCCGTGGATATGCCTTTGACATGGACAGTGTCTACCTGTGTATTGCACCCAGTGTGGGCTCAGGCACTGTTGAGAGGCAGGGACGAGGTCCTCTGGGCACCGTGGCCTGCCCACTGCGCACTGTGCAGAGAGAGGTGGCTGGCATAAGGGGCTGTCACACGCAGCCTAAGAATTGTAGTGAGACCTGGTCTGCTTCCTGGGTGCTGCTTGTGCTTCATTCCTTCACACGTCTGTCTTACGAGGTTTGGGTAGGACTTAGAGTTGACGCATACTCCTATCATTGCTGTACGTATTTGTTTCTCTGCCCCAAACCAGTTATTCTGAGGATACTCTTACAATCTAGAGAGCAGGGTTCTGTACTGTGCGACCTGAGCAGGTGACATATGCAGGCCGTGTGACCTAGGCACAGGTCATCTGTGTGCTGCTATCCCCGTTCCCTTGGAGGTGTGAGACTCCTGTCTGCCAGTGCTGGGGGTGTCTGCCGGGATGCTGTGATTCTCAGGAACCTCACCTGCTTGGATGAGCCTGAGTCTGGGAGCATCCAGGCAGCCACAGCCCAGAGCTCTGTGTCTGCTCCATGAAGAGCACCAGACACTTTCAGGCCTGAGCTCAGACCCAGCCTGGGTGGGCACAGCGAGGCAGCCAGGGCACTGGTGAGGACACTGCAGTGCTGCTGCTACATTTAATAAGAAGCTGAAATAAAGTGGGGTGTTAATTAAGTCACAGCCTATGTGAAGTCAGCTGTTACCAGAAGTGGGGAAGAGTGTTCTGAACCACCTGAGGCAAGAGGGCTGGTTACTATGTAAGACATATGGTTGTGCAGAGAGAGTTGAGAGCCATGGGTCACTCTGGCTGCCCAGGCTGTTCATCTGGGAGTCTCCACAGCACCAGCCTGGGGTCTGGGCACAATTGTGCTGAAAGTTAAGGTGTAATTACTATTACACTGACTCAGTGACGGTTGTTAGAAAAGGTACCTGTAATAGAGTCGGGCATATGGGGGACAGAGTCCTGGCTCTAGAACATTCTAATTGGATATCTGAGCCTCAGTGAGTGGTAGGGGTTGAGTGAGGCATGGCATGAGAACCATTTGGCTGTTTCTAAGTGCTCCATACATGTCCAGTCTCCCCCCCTGAAGAGTAGGCACCATGCTTTTCAAATCACCTTCATGGGCTTTATCTGTTGAGTACCCTACAGGAGGGAAAACTGATGGTTACTCTGGAGTCAGCCCATCCTCAGTCAAGAGCAAGACTGATGAGGTAGCTGAACTGGTGCATGGGCTTCCTGAATGTGATGTTGGACCCATAGCTCTTGGCTTACGGAGGAGGGCGCTGGAGGAAGCTGACCACAAGCTGAGTCCCACTCTCAGCTGCAAAACTGCCCTGAGGATGCATGTGCCATTCCCATTTCTGTCCCACAGGCATTTAGACTTCCCTGCCCTGCCCCAACCCCTGCCCTTCTCGCTTCCCCGCCCCCCACCACTCCGTGTGCTACTCCCCCAAACTTCTAAATCCTTCTCTTGTTTGAGCCTCAGCTTGCCTTGCCTGTGTGCACTGAGATTGAGCCCCAGTGCCCAGGCTGTGCGGGGAGAGCGACACGGGCGGGGCCCATTCCACGCCTCTTCCCATGTGCCTGGCACCGCACAAGGCACATGACAACACCTATGCATACACACACTCACACCCACACTCACACTTCACACTCACATTCTCTCTCACTCACCCACACCTTGTTATCACACCTACAACAATTACCCAGGTTTGCAGAGGAGGCCATGGCAAGTACAGAGAATAAGACATTCTCTCAAGTTCATACTGCAGGTGGGTGCTGAAATCCCCCTCGCCCCCCGCCCTGCGCTGGCTTGGTGCTCTCCACCACACAGTGCCTCTTTGACGGATGAAGGACAGCAGCTCAGACGAGCTGATATACGCACAGGGTCCTGTAGGTGAATTGTTGACACGAAATATTTATAAATGACTAGACAAAGTATCTGTCATGAGAACAGGTTGTCAGTCTGCTCCTACACCCAATCCCATTATGTAGATGTGGCTGTGGGTTGATTTGGGTCAGCACCACCTGGAAGGAGGAACAGACTTTCCAGCACATATCAGAAAAATATCTGTGTGTCTGTGTCCTTGAGTACATGTAGGTACTGAAGTTTCTGTGAGTGTGGGTTAAGAATTGAAAGTTTGGCCCTGGCCGGTTGGCTCAGTGGTAGAGCGTTGGCCTGGCATGCGGGGGACCCGGGTTCGATTCCCGGCCAGGGCACATAGGAGAAGCGCCCAATTGCTTCTCCCCCCCTTCCTTCCTCTCTATCTCTCTCTTCCCCTCCCGCAGCCAAGGCTCCATTGGAGCAAAGATGGCCCGGGTGCTAGGGATGGCTCCTTGGCCTCTGCCCCAGGCGCTAGAGTGGCTCTGGTCGTGGCAGAGCGACGCCCCGGAGGGGCAGAGCATCGCCCCCTGGTGGGCAGAGCGTTGCCCCTGGTGGGCGTGCTGGGTGGATCCCGGTCAGGCGCATGCGGGAGTCTGTCTGACTGTCTCTCCCCGTTTCCAGCTTCAGAAAAATACAAAAAAAAAAAAAAAAAAGAATTGAATGTTTTTCTCAATATAGTTTTCTAACCCTTATCAGATTGGAATTTAATAATGTCACAATTGAAATGCTTATCCAAGGACACAGGTGCACACAGACTTTGTCCTCATGCAGAGTAGTGCATTTATTATAGAACATTCTTGTCAAGGGTGTTTCCTGTTTTAATTGATGCACCATAATTATGGAATTCTCTCTGGTTTTAACTTGTGTCAACATTCAGCAACAGACTCTGTCAGTCACATCTTCCATCTTTATTTTGCCTCTAGTTTTGATTAATCTCAGCAGAACTGAGCACCAGTCCCACTACCCCCCCCCCCTGACAGCTGTCCGTCTGCTCTCTATATCTATCGCTCTCTTTCTATTTTGTTTGTTAGTTTATTTTGTTCATTTGATTACACATGTAAGTGAGATTAGATGGTATTTATCTTTCTCTGACTGGCTCATTTCACTTAACATAGTAATCTCTAGGTTCATCTATGCTTTCGCAAAAGTAAAAATCTCCTTCTTTTTAATGGCCATGTAGTATTCCATTGAGTAAATGTACCACAGCTCATTTATCCACTCATCTCTGATGGGCAGTGGGCTGCTTCCAAATCTTAGCTATTATAAATAATGCTGCAATTAACATAGGATGCACATATTCTTTCATATCAGTATTTTGGGGGTTTTTGGAATAAATTCTCAGAACTAGAATCACTGGGTCAAAAGGCAGTTCCATTTTTAATTTTTTGAGAATCTCCATACTGTTTTCCACAGGGGCTGCACCAGTCTGCATTCCCACCAGCAGTGCAGGAGGGTTCCCTTTTCTCCACATCCTTGCCAGCACTTGTAGTTTGTTGATTTATTTTTTTTTTATTTTTTTATTTTTTATTTTTTTTATAATTTTATTTTTTTAATGGGGTGACATCAATAAATCAGGATACATATATTCAAAGATAACAAGTCCAGGTTATCTTGTCGTTCAATTATGTTGCATACCCACCACCCAAAGTCAGATTGTCCTCTGTCACCTTCTATCTTGTTTTCTTTGTGCCCCTCCCCACCCCCTATCCCTCTCCCATTCCCCCCTCCCCCCCGTAACCACCACACTCTTGTCAATGTCTCTTTGTTTCAGTATTATGTCCCACCTACGTATGGAATAAAACAGTTCCTGGTTTTTTCTGATTTACTTATTTCGCTTCTTACCATGTTATCAAGATCCCACCATTTTGCTGTAAATGTTCCGATGTCATCATTTCTTATGGCTGAGTAGTATTCCATAGTGTATATGTGCCACATCTTCTTTATCCAGTCATCTATTGATGGGCTTTTTGGTTGTTTCCATGTCCTGGCCACTGTGAACAATGCTGCAATAAACATGGGGCTGCATGTGTCTTTACGTATCAATGTTTCTGAGTTTTGGGGATATATACCCAGTAGAGGGATTGCTGGGTCATAAGGTAGTTCTATTTGCAGTTTTTTGAGGAACCACCATACTTTCTTCCATAATGGTTGTACTACTTTACATTCCCACCAACAGTGTATGAGGGTTCCTTTTTCTCCACAGCCTCTCCAACATTTGCTATTACCTGACTTGCTAATAACAGCTAATCGAACAGGTGTGAGGTGGTATCTCATTGCCGTTTTGATTTGCATTTCTCTAATAGCTAAAGAAGATGAGCATCTTTTCATATTGTTGATTTATTGATGAGCGCCATTCTGACTGGTGTGAGGTGGTATCTCATTGTGGTTTTAATTTGCATTTCTCTGACAATTAGTGATGTTGAGCATCTTTTCTTTTGTCTGTTGGCCATCTGTATGTCCTCTTTGGAGAAGGTCTATTCAAGTATTTTGCCCATTTTTTAATTGCATTGTTTGTTTTTTGGGTGTTGAATTATATTAAGTCCTTCATAAATTTTGGATATTAAACTCTTATCAGATGTATCATTGGCAAATATGTTCTCCCATCAGTAGGGTGTCTTTTCATTTTGTTGATGGTTTCCTCTGCTGTGCAAAAACTTTTTTGTTTGATGTAGTATCATTTTTTTTTCTGTTTCCATTGCCTGAGGAGATATATCAGAAAAAAATATATAGTTATGAGAAATGTTTGAGACTTTACTGCCTATGTTTCCCTCTAGGATTTTTATGGTTTTGAGTCTAACATTTAACTCTTTAATCCATTTTGAGTTTATTCTGTGTATGATGTAAGAAGGTCATCTAGTTCTGAGCCCTTAAATATTCAAAATATCTCTCTGGAGTCTTTATATATGAACAATGTCTTAGCCAATCATACAAACAATCCAAAGACTATATATTAACTTTACCTCAGAGACTGTCAGCCTTGCCTCCTTCATATGCTGTCTTTAGTGTCACCTGGGAAAAGTCTTGCTATTCTTTTGTTTTGGTCTGGTTGGATAAACATAAGTTTCATTATCCTTGATAATCGAAGGTATCTGCAGATAGGTATAGAAGTAGATCTTGGTTCAGCAATTTTCTCAGATTACTTTGTTTTCATTAAATCTCTAGACTCAATTTTGTTGTTTTATTTTATCTTGTTTGGGGTTTTCCTTGTGAAGGTATTTGTAAACCTTCAGAGTGCCTCTCTGCCTCACTCCTCTTCCCCTTTTTTTCCTTCTGTTTTATCTTCCGTTTTTTCTTCCTTCCTTTCCTGATGGTCAAGTCCTGGTGGGGACTTACTGTCAGTGGCCACCAGGGTTTGTGTCAGCCGACAGACTACAACGCAAGCAACAAGGCAGCTCTTCTTTTTCTTGTCCTCGGGACCGGTGTTGTTTTCATATTTCAGAAGTGAGAAAACCCATTAACTTTGAAACAAATGCATGCAAATGCATTTATTAATACAGGAAATAGGAAAATCAGTTATTGCTTCCTTTATAAATAATACAGGCTTAAGTTTTAAAGATATTACTTTTGCTAAAATGCATTAGACAGCTGTGAAATAATAACATTTTTCTTTGTGGTAATATCTTTAACCAGATTTGTACCACTAACAATATTTCCTATGTATATATTATTTCTATTTAATACAGGTAATCTTTTTATTACCAAATTGTGTTGTTTCTCAGGAGATTACCATCAGCACTCATAAAAGCTGAAAGAAGAAGATAGGGCGATGCGGAGTTACCCGTCTCCCGCACATGAGGCTCTGGCTGCAGATCAGAGGCGCCGGGCTCTCGACACACTTCAATGACCACCTCGCTCCATGCAGATTTATTTAACCTCCCCCCATTTTGCTTCCATTTCAATTTGAATAAGATGATGGATGCCATCCTCTCATTTCAACCAAGAGCAAGGTGACCTTGGAGAAAAGCCACATCTTTAAGCTGCCCACATACTGTGTGTAGTTGGGACACCAGGGGTGACTGGATATCTTGACCTCCCCTTCCTGTGCAAAGAGTGACCCATGGGTCCCACTGGATCCTCAAGCCTGACTATAAAAGTTGCCCTGCAGCCACAGTGCCCAGGTGTGAGGCAAGTTCTCCCTTCTCAGAAATACTGGATCCCCTTGGCCCACATATAACAGATCAAGTTTGCCCCAGCCCAGGAGCCTCCAGCAAACTGGAATAAGGGAAAGCATGACTTCTGGAGTTTTAACCATGGGTTCAACTCCATGATTTCTGCCACTCATTGCTTTATCAGTAAACTTTTTCTTTTCTTTTCATTTCTTTTTTGAGAGAGAGACAGAGACAGAGACAGGGAGAGAGGTGAGAATCAGTAACTCGTAGTTGCAACACTTTAGTTGTTCATTGATTGTTTCTCATATGTGCCTTGACTGGGAGGCTCCAGCCAAGCCAGTGACTCCTTGCTCAGCCAGCGACCTCAGGGTTTCAAACCTGGGACCTCAGCATCCCAGGTCAATGCCTTACCCACTGTGCTACCACAGATCAGACTTTTTAGTAAACTTTGAAGAACCTGTTTTCTGATCTGCAATATGAAAGTACTATTTTTTTACTAATGCATCTGCTGTGAAGACTGAGAGAGCCTCTGACGTGTGTAAGATGCTGACATAGAGTGGACTTGCAAAGGGAAGACTCTTGCCTTCCTTACCCTTTATCCATGTGCAGCTGTCCAAACTTTACTCGGGTGTCTAGGGTGGGCAAAGGTAGGGTGATGTTTGTTTGTGAGGAAAATAGTATAATAATTATTAAGTAATAATACAAGAATAAACTCTGTTTTATATATTCACAACTGTAAACCGCCATTTGCCCTACCCTGTCTACTGACGGGAAGCCCCAGACCACTGGAGAGTGACAGGAGCTGAGGGGAGCAGAAAAGGGACTGACTTTCTGAGTCCAACTCCTCTGTTCTGGGAGCCACACATGAACTATGAAGAAGTTGTCAATGGAAGGCAAGTCCTGGTTGAACAGAGGCCCAGCCTTCATGGTATAAGGAAATATTGAACGCCAGGTAGGAAGGTTTCCCTAGGGTATCCTTAAACTTAAGTAGACCCAAAGTCTAGTTTCAGAAACTCTTTGTTGGAACCCCTCGGCCCCCTTCACTGGGACTTCTTTGCCTCCTCTGATCCCCAAGGCCAGTTGATGAATGAGAAGAGCAGGGAATCAAAAAAGTCTGCCTTAAGTCTTACCCTGGTCCATCCAGTAGAAGTTTCCAAGCTCAGCACTGTATCAAGCCCCTTGTGGAAACGATCCTGGGAACAAGATGGCCCTTTGATGGGGCTGCAGACATTTTGTCTTTAAACCCTAGTGTCCCATCCCTTGAAAGCTGGCGTGCCTCCAACTTTCCACCCTCACACCTGCCCTCTCTTCTCAAGGCTGCTATGGTACATGTCACTGTGCTAAGTCCCTCAGCTGACCTGCCTGCCTTCACCCCTGTTCCTTGCCCTCCACTTGGAACACTCGGCCACCTTTCGCGTCACCAGGCTGGCAGGTTGTCCAGGGCTCCACTTCTCCGGGAAACTTCTCCTGATCCCCACGTCAAATGTCTGAGCCACTCTCGCCCCGGAGGTGATTCTTCGTGCCTGACTTAGAGCTGATGCTCAGCAAACACAGGCAATGGTCAGACAAATGCCTGTGGGTTTCCTCTCTGATATGGTCCCTTTACTACAGTTACTCTTTATGCATTCTCTGTGGAAGTTCCCTGTGCAAGTTTCCAGAGAACATTTGAGTGAATAGATGGCATGAAGAAGCCACCCCCTGCATGCATGGGTTGATGAATGAATGTGTGGGAATGAATGAAGAGTCCTGATGTCTCATGGCAGAACCTGTGTCTCAGTGACAGAACAGACAAGGGGAGGCCACACAAGCGCTGCCTGCACAGCTCAAGTTCTCACCATGTGTGACTGACCATGTCGGCTCCTCTTCCTCTCAGGGCGGAAGCTTCGATGTGGCAGACAGAATGTTCCACAGTGTGAAGAGTGCATGGGAGTCGGCCTCCAGAGAGAACATGAGTGACGTCAGGGAGCTGACCCCGGAGTTCTTCTGCCTTCCCGAGTTCCTGACCAACTGCAATGCAGTAGAGTTGGGTGAGTGGAGGCCTGCCTGAGGCCAGTGTGGGCTCTCTCTCTGTTCTGCAGTTCGAGACTAACTTTGTCACTGTCTCTGACGGACACCTCACTGGACCCTTGCATTTGGTGCGAGACTTCCACTGGGTGGCAGCACCAGTGAAAGAGGGGAGCTAAGGAAAGATGCTGGGCCAGCTGCCAGAACTGCTCTGAGCCACAGTTCCCTCATCCCCGTGACCTTCAACAGGCCACTGTCTGCAGCTAGGGGTGGCCAGGAAGCAGCCGTTCTTGCTAATAGCCAGGTCTGAGGGACAGCCCTGCTGTGTGACCTTGGGCAAGCCCCTGACCATCTCTGGCCCCATTTTCTTCTATGTCCCACAAATGGGTTAACTCAGCCTCCATAAGTGAGACAGATTCTATGTCTTTCGGTGCTGGGTGGCATGCAAGGGCCATTATACGGGCACCCTGGTGGCTCCTCCTTTTTCTTCAGACCCCACCGCAGGGTGAACCATACCTTTTCAATGATTGCTGGGCCCATATCATCTGTGGGCCAGCAAGCAGGTCCTCTGACGCTGTGTGTACCTCAGGAGCTTCCACCGTAAATGTTAGGGGGACTTGTAGAGGGGGTATGTGGTCAGAGCCTGGAGCAGGGCATGGGCAACTCTCCACCCAGACAGAGGGTGTTTCCAGCACACAGCCAAGGCCCCAGAGCTCCTTCCTCAGTGTCCTTCTCCCTCCAAACAGCACATGTGGTCATATACCTTAGCTAGGCCAGGTGGAGGCCTAGGGGATATAGGTGAGGCCATCCAGCCTAGACCCCAGGCACTCAGCTCTTGTTTGGTGATTTGCAGCCAAAATACATGTGGAACTTATAGAACATGCCCATTCCCAGGCCTGTGCCCAGTGAGTCTGATCCCATGAAACTTGGTGGCCTTGGCCATGCTCAGGTTCTCAGATATTCATGTGCATCAGAGATTAGAATAGACAAAAATGCAGAGGCCAGTTCCCACGGCATGGTGGTGAGGCCCAAGAAAAGAATAAGAGGACCAGGGATAGTTGAAGCCAAGAGAGGGGGGACCAGCCAGCCTGGCGTGAGGCGTTGCTGGAGGCAGTATTCCCACTCTGCCTTGGAAAGGAAGATAGGGCTCCATGTAGAATTAGGGAGCGGCTTAGTGGCAGAAGTGGTGCACATGCCAAAGATCAGGTGTCCTCAAGAAAGTCAAAGCAACAAGGGGTTACTGAGCACCTAATTCATGAAGGAACCATTTTCAGGCACTGGGAACTTAGTTGGGTCTCCTAGAACAGGTTGCCCTGAATGTGTTTCTAGTCTGTGCAGAAGTGGGAGAAGGGGATGGAAAATATATAGATAAATAATTGAAATACTGTTTGAGGCTAAGAAGGTAGGAAAATGGTTCAAGCGTGACACAAAGGACGCTGTGTTATTCTGATCCCCAGGAAGGACCTGCCTAAGGAGGGGACAGGTGAGCTGAGGCTGAATGATGAGTAGAGCCAGGCCAGGCACAGACCTATAGGCCACAGAGAGGAGAGAAAGACTCTATTCCAGTTGCACCATGAAGGCCCTGGAGGTTTTAAGCAAGACTCTACAGCTAATGTTTATTGAGAAATCCTCATATGCTTGGAATTATTCTAAGCACATTATGTGTATTTTCTCCTGTAACCTTTATACCAGCCCTGGGAGGTAACAGGTGAGGAAAGTGAATCCCAAAGCCATTAAGCAACTTGCTCAGGGTTGTGCATCTAATGGGAGAGGAGAGAGACAGGGGCTGGAATACAGTCCCCTCTTCTTAGTGTCTGGGGAAGCTCTCTCTGAAAACAAGTTGTCTTCATTTTAAAAATGGAGAGAAAATGCATAAATTATGGAGTTGAATGAAGATTAGATAGGACTATGTGTGCCAAGCCCCTAGCATAGTGACTTGGCACAGCTCTTATTGTTACTGTTATTATGTCCTTCTTGGTTCAGCAGTGTATAGATAGCACCCAGATGAGAAGGCATAGAGTGATGAGAAAGAAGTACAAGCCATAAGGACAGTACATCATTTGATACAACTTGCAGATCAAACATAGGTGCTGCCTATGAAGCAAGGGGGTTTCATGGTCAGAGACTTAGAGACTTGGAAGATGGGGACAGTCCAGAAATGGGAAGCAGAAAGCAGTGTGGCCTGTGCAGGACATGGCCCCCAGCCTGATGTGCCCAGCAACAATAGTCCTGGATAGCACAGTGTCACTCTCCCTGATTCCCAGTCCAGTTTGGGATCCCATTTACCCAAAGCCTTGCTGTGTTTTCTCACCCCATTCAGGTTGCATGCAGGATGGGACAGCACTGGGGGATGTACAACTCCCTCCCTGGGCTGATGGGGACTCTCAGAAATTCATCAGCCTTCACAGACAGGTGAGTTGAGTAGAGTCATGCAAAAGTATGTGGAGTCCTGACAGACCTCAGCATCTTCACCTCCAGGGAGAGGTTCTGTGTGATTGGTGGGCATCAGTGTCTCTGTGCCTGCCTGGGACACACTTCCCAGTATAGTTAAGAGAAGGGCTGGAAGCCCCAGAGTTATCCATTAGCCAAAGGATTTACCAGGGCTGGGAAGGATTTGGCTTGTTATCCACAAAGGCTGATGTGGGTGGGGAGCAGAGGCCATCTGGGGACACATGTATGGGATCCAACGCCTGGGTTAGCGTAAACACAAATATAAGCTCATCAAGAAAAATTCATTCAAACTGCAATGAGATGCTACTATGCACTCACAACAATGGCTAAAATTTAAAATACAGATAAAACCAAGAATAAGCAAGAACATAACAAACAGAATCTATCATACATTGCTAACAGGAAAAGCAAAATAGTATAGCCACTTTGGAAAAAAAAATGGGTAGTTTCTTATAAAGTTGAAGATGCATTTAGCATATTACCCTACAATTCCACTTGTAACTACTGGCCCAAGAGAAATGAAAATGTGTCCACAGGAAGTATGTACATACATAAGAATTCATAAGTTTTATCCATACTTGCTCAGGGTTGTGCATAGTGAAAAACGGAAAACAATACAAATGTTTATCAACTGGTAAAGGGTAAATGGAAAATACATAGACACAATGGAGTAGTATTTAACAATAAAAAGGAAAAGATTACTTATACCTAGAGAAACATAATGAATATCAAAAGCAGTATACTAACAAAAGAAGTGAAAACCCAAAGTTACTGTACTGTGGGATTTCAGTCTGATTTCCTCCATTTGGCCATTACTCTCATATCTGCTTGACATGACGTAGATACCCTGATCCTCTTGGTTATTTTTATGGAGCCAGTGAGCGAGGGTGGTGGGAACGGACACATATTTTGTCATTGGCTAGAATCAGGAATTGGGTAGTCCTGGGATGACCTGCACATCTCCCAACTTAGAACTCATCAAGTCGCTGGAGGTGTCACTCATTTCCTGTGCGAAGCCAGCCTCCTAAACCACTCTCCCCTTCCCAATCTGTGCAGTGACCATGGGGTCTTCGAAAGGCTTGCATGTTTCACTTTTTGGGCTTTGGTTCCAGGCTTTGGAAAGTGACTTTGTGAGCGCCAACCTCCACCACTGGATAGACCTCATCTTTGGGTATAAGCAGCAGGGGTCAGCTGCAGTGGAGGCTGTTAATACCTTCCACCCCTACTTCTATGGTGACAAAATGGACCTCAGCAGCATCAGCGACTCCCTGATCAGAAACACCATCTTGGGATTTGTCAGCAACTTTGGACAGGTGCCCAAACAGGTACAGTATGCCATGTCCTTTGTCTTCTTTTATCAAATAAGTGTGTGCAGTGTGAGCTTGAGAGAAGGGGAGAGAGAGAGAGGAAGAGAGAAGACATTTTTCTCTTGGGATGGGAGCAAGAGAGAGGACTGAACTCACAAAACAGCCTCTGGTCATCGTCCTATGCCTTCAGTGTCAAGGCTAATCCTCAGTTACCCTCTGATGCTGATGAAGTTGATGACATTAATGGAAATGACGAAGGCTACATTCAACTGTGATGTATGTGTGACACTATGATAAATCCATGGGATTTACTTCTGTGTATGTGTCCACCCTCTAGAGTTGTTGTGAAGGTCCAGTGTGTTCAGACACCAAGCTATTGGACGTACCTAAAACAGGGTTAGCACACAGCAAATGTTGGTTACTTCACTGGATTCTCTCACAAGCTCCATGTAAAGGAATTATTCTTTGCAGATGAGGAACCTGAAGATCAGAGAGGCAAAATAAATAATTTTCCTACAATCGCATTATTAGCAGGTGACAGAGGGAGTGCTCTAGCATCACCTGACTGACTCCAAAACCTGTGTCGTATTGCCACCGGTGTGAGCACACCCCAGTTCTACCCTGGCCCCTTGTGAAATTTCAGGGTCTCACATGAGCTTCTGCCTTGCTGGCTCCACCCTTTCTCAGGATGGACACATAGCAATTTGAGGCCATGCATGTATGTTGACACCCTAATGGTTGGTGTGTGGAAGAGTTAGATATGTATTTAATCAATCCTAGCTCTGTTGATCCTCAAAGTTTAAGTTCAGTGTTGAGAAACTTTAATCCCGGGCATAGCCACTGAGTGTAGAGGCCTGGCACCACTGTGAGGGTCCCAGCCTGGGCAACCAGGAAATAGTCTAAGAAGTGGATACATAACACCAGTCAACTCCAGGATCATACTGGGCAATAGCCTTTTTCGCAGGAGAATTGGATGAGCTCATCTCGGTTAATGCAAAGCTAGCATCTTGTCTGCCTCGTCTTAGGTTGCATGTCTGTGTTTCCTCAGCTCCCAGTAAGGGGAAGATGGAAGAACCTGAGGGCAACTTGGAGAATGGGTGGCACAGCTAGATGTTAGTTTACTCAGGGAAGGCTTGGTAGGAAGGAGAGCATTTCAGGAAAGAATATTGGGTGTGGCCAGTGGTTTTGTTTCTTTCATTAAAAAAAAAAAAGAATAATAGACATAGCAATGAAATAATTCAGAACAGTAGTTGCCACCATCCAACTGTGCCCTGTGTTGTACACTCACATTCCTCATTCACAGGAAAAAAGGTTTTCACATCATCTGATCATGAAGTACACATTATTTTAGACTCTGATTTCACTTAATCACATACCATGTGAACTTTTAAAAATATTTCTAATAGTTTTATTTAGACAATTAATTTTAATGGGGTGACTGACATTGGTCAACTAGAGCACATAGATTTAGAGAAAACATCTCCAGATCATTTTGACATTCAATTATGCTGTATACCCATCACCCAAAGTCAAGTCGTCCTCTTTTACCTTTTATTTGGTTTGCTTTAAGCCTCTCCCCTCCCACCACCTCCTCCCTTTCCTTCCTTCCCCTCCCTCTGTAACCACTGCACTCTTATCTATGTCTATAAGTCTTAATTTTGTATCCCACCTATGTATGGAATTATACAGTTCTTAGTTTTTTCTGATTTACTTATTTCACTCATTATAATGTTATCAAGGTCCATCACACTGTTGTAAATGATCCTATGTCATCATTTCTTATGGCTGAGTAGTATTCCATAGTATATATATGTACCACTTTTTTAATCCAATCTTCTATTAGAGGGTTTTTTGGTTGTTTCCATGACTTGGCTACCGTGAACAATGCTGCAATGAACATGGAGCTGCATGTGACTTTACATACCAGTGATTTTGAGTTTTGGGGATATATATACCCAGCAGAGGGATTGCTGGGTCATATGATAGTTCCATTCTTAATTTTTTGAAGAACCACCATACTTTCTTCCATAATGGTTGTACCAACATTCCCACCAACAGTGGATGAGGGTTCCTTTTTCTTCACAGCCTCTCCAATACTTTTTACCTGTCTTGTTGATAATAGCTAATCTAACAGGTATGAGGAGGTATCTCATTGTAGTTTTGATTTGCATTTCTCTAATAGCTAGTGAAAATGAGCATCTTTTCATATACCTATTGGCCATTTGTATTTCTTCTTGGGAGAAATGTCTGTTCATGTCCTTTTCCCATTTTTTTATTGGATTGTTTGCTAGTTTGTTGTTGAGTTTTGTGAGTTCTATATATATTTTGGATATTAACCCCTTATCTGAGTTGTTGTTAGAAAATATCATCTCCCATTTAGTTAGCAGTCTGTTTAGTTGTCAGTTTCTTTTGCTGTGCAAAAGCTTCTTAGTCTGATGTAGTCCCATTCATTTATCTTTGCCTTTACTTCCCTTGCCTTTGGAGTCAATTCATAAAATGTTCTTTATGGCCAACGTTCATGAGTTTAGTACCTATGTTTTCTTCTATGTATTTTATTGTTTCAGATTTTTTATATTTAGGTTTTTGATCCATTTAGAATTAATTTTTGTACAAGAAGACAAACCATAGTTGAGTTTCATTCTTTTGCATGTGGCTTTCCAGTTTTCCCAGCACCATTTGTTGAAGAGACTTTCTTTTCTCCATTGTGTGTTTTTGGCTCCTTTATCAAAAATGATTTGACCATATATATATGTGGTTTTATTTCTGGGCTCTCTATTCTGTTCCATTGGTCTGAGTGTCTATTTTTCTGCCAATACCATGCTGTTTTGATTATCGTGGCTCTGTAGTATAATTTGAAGTCAAGTATTGTAATGCTTCCAGCTTCATTTTTTTTTTTCTTAAAAATACTATGGCTATTCAGGGTTTTTTTATGGTTCCATATAAACCTGATGATTTTTTGTTCCATTTCTTTAAAAAATGACATTGGAATTTTTATTGTAATTGCATTAAATTTGTATATTGCTTTGGGTAATATGGTCATTTTAACTATATTCTTCCTATCCAAGAACAAAGGATATTTTTTCATTTCATTGTGTCTTTTTCGATTTCCTTTAACAATGCTTTGTAGTTTTCAGTATATAGGTCCTTTTCTTTCTTTGTTATGTTTATCCCTAGGTATTTTTTGTTGTTGTTGCAAACGTAAAAGGAATTTTTTTAGTTCATTTTCTGAAGTTTTATTGTTGGCATATAAGAAAGCAATTGACTTCTGTATGTTAATTTTGTATCCTATGACCTTACCGTATTGGTTTATTGTTTCTAATAGTCTTTCTGTGGAGTCTTTGGGGTTTTCTATATACAGGATCATATCATCTGCAAAAAGTGAAACCTTTACTTCTTCTTTCCCAATATAAATGCCTTTTATTTCTTTCTCTTGTCTGATTGCTCTGGCTAGAACTTCCAGCACTATGTTGAATAGGAGTGGAGAGAGTGGTCAGCCTTGTCTTGTTGCTGATGTTAGAGAAAATGTTTTCAGGTTTTTGCCATTTAATATGATGTTAACTGATGGTTTGTCATAAATGGCCTTTATTATGTTGAGATATTTTCTTTCTATACCCATTTTGTTGAGTGTTCTAAACATAAAATGATGTATTTTATCGAATGCCTTTTCTGCATCTATTGATAAGATCATATGGTTTTTGTTCTTTGTTTTGTTGATATGGTGTATTACAGTAATTGTTTTACATATGTTGAATTGTGGTTCTGGGATAATCCCACTTGATCATGGTAAATTATTTTTTTAATGTGGTGTTGTATTAGGTTTGCTAGTATTTTGTTTAGTATTTTAGCATCTGTATTCATTAGAGATATTGGTCTGTAGTTTTCTTTTTTTGTTTTGTCCTTGCCAGGTTTTGGTATGAGGGTTATGTTGGCCTCATAAAATGTGTCTGGAAGTATTGCTTCTTCTTAAATTTTTTGGAAGACTGAGTAAGATAGGAACCAAATCTTCTTTGAATGTTTGATAGAATTCACTAGTATAGCTGTCTGGCCCTGGACTTTTATTTTGGGGGAGGTTTTTGATAGTTGTTTCTATTTTCTCCCTGTTTATGGGTCTGTTTAGGCTTTCTACTTCTTCATGATTCAGTCTAGAAAAATTATGTTGTTGGAATCTAATCATTTCTTCTAGATTGTTGAATTTGGTGGCATATAGTTTTTCATAGTATTCTACAATAATTCTTTATATATCTATGATATCTGTGGTAATTTCTCCTCTTACATTTTGGATTTTGCTTATATGAGTCCTTTCTTTTTTCCTTAGTGAGTTTTGCCAAGGGTTTGTCAATTTTGTTAATCTTTTCAAAGAACCACTTCTTGTTTTATTGATTCTTTCTATAGTTTTTCTGTTCTCTATTTCATTTATTTCTGCTCTAATTTTTATTATTTCCTTTCTTCTGCTGGTTTTGGGTTGCCTTTGTTCTTCTTTTTCTAGTTCTTTAAGATGTGATGTTAAGTTGTTTACTTGGGCTCTCTCTTGTTTGTTCATATAAGCCTGTAGTGATATGAACTTCCCTCTTATTACTGCTTTTGCTGCATCCCAGAGATTCTGATATGTCGTGTTGTCATTTTCATTTGTCTGTATGTATCTTTTGACTTTTGCTTTTACTTCTTTGACCCAGTCATTTTTTAGAAGTATGCTGTCTAATTTCCACATTTTTGTGGGTTTGTTTACTTCTTTTTTGAAGTTGAATTCTAGTTTCAAAGCTTTATGGTCAGAGAATATGCTTGATATAATTTCAACCTTTCTGAATTTGTTGATGTTAGTTTTGTGTCCCAACATATGGTCAGTTCTTGAGAATGTACCATATACATTGGAGAAAAATGTATACTCTGACGTTTTGGGATGAAATATCCTGTAGATGTCTATCATATCCAATTGTTCTGGTGTTTCATTTATGGCCAATATTTCTTTATTGATTTTCTCTTTGGATGCATGATCTAGAGACATCAGTGGGGTATTGAGGTCTCCAAGTATGATTGTATTTTTGTTGGTTTTTATTTTTAGATCAGTTAGTAGATGTCTTATATACTTTGGTGCTCCTTGGTTGGGTGCATATATATTGAGAGGTGTTATGTCTTCTTGATTCAATGTCCCTTTTATCATTAAGAAATGACCATCTTTGTCTTTGATTACCTTTGTTGTCTTGTAATCAGCATTACTAGATATGAATATGGCTACACCTGCTTTTCTTTGGATATTATTTGCTTGGAGAATCATTTTTCAGCCTTTCACTTTGAGTCTGTTTTTATCCTTATAGCTTAGATGTGTTTCTTGAAGACAGCATACAGTTGGATTTTTTGGGGGGGGATTTTCTTTTTTGATCCATTCTGCTACTCTGTGTCTTTTTATTGGTGAGTTCAGTCCATTTACATTTAATGTAACTATTGACACTTGAGGGTTTCCTATTGCTATTTTATATAATGCTTTCTAATAGCTGTGTTTCTTGTTTGGTTCTTCTCTTTTGTTTTTCTGTCATTTGTTTTTGTTTGGTTGTATTCTATACTTCTTTCCTCTGTTTCTTTTTTTTAAGCCATGTGTCTCAGTAGTGGTATTTTCAGGGGTGGTTACCATTAAGAAATTAAAAGAATATCATATTAATTGTAGTCCATTATCTCATGAGTTGTTCTGCACTCCATCCTCCTTTGTTACTGCTAATTTTTGTCTTCTCCCCTTTTTTGTTTTTGTTATCATAAATTATTCTTGTTTTTATTGTAATCTTGTTGAAGCTTTTACTTGTGATTTTGTTTTGTTTTGTTCTTTGTATCTGGTCAGATAACCCCGTTTAGTATTTCTTGAAGTGGAAGTTTTCTGATGATAAATTCCCTCATCTTTTCTATATCTGTGAATATTTTTATTTCCCCTTCACATTTGAATGAAAACTTTGATGGATATAATATTCTTGGCTGGAAGTTCCTCTCTTTCAGTACTTTAAATATTAAGGTCCACTCTCTCTTTGCTTGCAGAGTTTCTGCTGAGAAATCTGATGATAATCTAATGGGCCTTCCTTTATATGTTGTATTCTTCTTTTCCCTGGCTGCCTAGAGGATTTTTTCATTGTCATTGATTTGTGGTAATTTCATTATGATGTGTCTTGGAGTAGGTCTGTTTGGGTTAAGGTAACTTGGTGTTCTGTTTGCTTCTTGGATTCGAGGATCTAATTCTTTCCATAGGCTTGGGAAATTTGCATCAATTATTTGTTTGAATATATTCTCCATTTATTTTTCTCTCTCTTGTCTTTATAATATACCCATTATTCTTATATTGCTCTTTCTGATGGAGTCAGACAATTCTTGTAGGGTTTTGTCATTTTTTTTTAAATTTGTGAGTCTCTCTTCTTCTCTCTGTAGTATTTCTAGATGCCTATCTTCTATGTCACTAATTCTCTCTTCTATCTGGACTGTTCTATTAGCTAAGCTTGTCACCTAATTTTTCAGTCCATGTATTGAGTTTTTCATCTCTGTTTGGTTTCTTTTTATGGTTTCAATTTTCTTGATGAAGTATTCTTTTTATTCATTAAATTGTTTTTTGAGCTCACTAAATTGCCTTTTAGAGATTTCCTGTATTTTACTGAGTATTTTTAGGACTTCAATTTTGAATTCCTTGTCATTTAACTCCAAGGTTTCCATGTAATTGAAATTATTTTCTAGAGATTTTTCACCATGTATCTGAGCTACGTCTCTGTCTTTTGTATCCATAATATTCTATTTCTTTTTTAATGGTATTTGAGAGTGGTATTGTTAATAACAATAATATGAGATAATTAAGAAAGTAAAATAAAAGTTGAAAAAATACAGTGAAAAAGTGAAAATTCTATAATGATAATTGGAACACAAACTACAGAGAACAAGGAGTAGGAACTGAGGAGAGATGACAAAATAGAGGAAAAAATGAAGTCAAAAATAAGCAAAATGCCACAGAGAAAAATATGAGTCCAAAATATAATAATTTGATGATAAATGACAATTGGATGAGAGCAAAAAAAGGAAAAAAGAAGAAAAAAAAGACAAAGGAGAAGAAACGAGAAGGTAGAATAAAGAGAAAGAAAGAACAATAAACAAAATACAAAATAAAGAGAAAGAAAAGGAAAAAAAACAGAAAGATTTCTGAAATGAAAGCCTCACAAAAAACAACTATGAAAAATGTAACAACTATGGATAATATAGTTCAAATGGAAAATAATAAAAAAAGAAAAAGGAAAGAAGTAAAACTTACAAAAACTGTTAAAATGTAATTTTTTTCTGGTTTTGAGAGGCGGCTTCTTCCTTTTTTTTGGCAAATGATGCTGTACTACGAGTTTTGCCTCTTTGGGGCTCTTGGGCAGAAGTCTGCTGGTGTGTCGCTGTGGCGGTGACGTAGGCTGAGCCTCAGTTTTGTTGGCAGGCAGGGTTGTTAGAGCTTTGCAATTATCTGGCTCTAGTAATGGGAGTCTCATTTTTCCAGGTGCCTTTCTGCATGTCCCTCCCTCTGGAGGTAGCAGCCTGGGGACTTAGCTGTGGGGTCTACCTCAACTACTGTCCTTGCAGCAAGGGAATCTATGCACAGCCAGGTCTCCCCTCCAGTGCTGCCCAAAGCACAGTTCTGGGCAAGGCAGTAGGAACTAGAGCTGCCAGCACAAGCAGGCAAGTTGGGGCACAGACTAGGGGCCAAGTTCCTTTCTGTTACACACATGCAAAATTCTATGGGCTGGCAGGCATATCGAGCATGCCTCAGCACCCCATAGTTTTAATCTCCACAGGCTTTACCCACTTGGACTGCTTGGTAGCCTGCGACAGGTCATGTGTGTGTCCAGTGCCCACAACTCCAGCAATGCACACAGATGGTTGCAGTCACTGTTCAGGCGCCCAGTGTGGGCATTCTCAGGCCAAGGTTCTTGGCCTGTGTGCATGCCCAGTGCTGGGGATCACGGAGCCGGGAGTGCCCAAAGACACTGGTGCTCATGCAAGTGCCTAGCGTTGATAATCTCAGGCTAAGCCTGTGGTCCCTGCACACACCCCGTGCTAAAGATCATGGAGCCAGGAGTGCCCAAAGATGCTGGTGCTCAGGCAGGTGCCCAATGTTGTTAATCTCAGGCAAGGCCCCTCAGCCCACATGTGCACCCTCTCACATCCCCATGCTGGTAATTCTAGGTGGAGCCACTAGTGCATTGCTTGTGATTGTGGAGATGGGAATGTACAAAGATGCTAGTTCCGGCCCATGCAGGCACCCTGTGCTAATAATTTTAGGTGGATTCCACCACCCATGTGCATGCCCAGTTTCTGCAATCTCAGGCAGAGCCAGTGTGTTCTTTCCTTTGTTTGGGTACCCACCCTAACTCAGCTCCATCCCCACTAATTCAGTCTCTCCTCTTCACCAGGCTCCAGACAAAAGTGCCCCTACCTCAGATCAGTGCAGAAAGTAAAATGCCCAGTCCTCCATCTTATATATTCAGCCACCTTTTCACCCAATCATACCTTTGTCTGGTGTGTGTAAATTTTGGGTGCTCATAAGGTTTTTTTCTCTGTGTTTAGTTGTTGAATTTGTTGAAATTTCAAGGAGAGAGATTGGGAGTATCTCTCACGCTACCATTTCTCTGACCTCTTTTTTTTTTTTATTCAGTGAGATGCAGGGAGTCAGAGACAGACTCCCACATGCACCCCTAACTTGAATCCATCCAGCAAGCCCACTAGGGGGCAATGCTCTGCCTATCTGGGGCATCACTCTGTTGATCAGCAACCGAGCCCTTCTTAGAGCCTGAGGCAGAGGCCAAGGAACTATCCTCAGTATGCAAAGCCAACTTGCTCCAATCAAGCCATGGCTGTGGAAGGAGAAGAAAGAGAGAGAAAGAGATAAGGGAGAGAAGGAGGAGTGGAGAAGCAAACAAGCACTTCTCCTATGTGTCCTGACCAGGAATCAAACCTGGGACATTCACATGCCAGGCTGACACTCTACCACTGAGACAACCAGCTAGGGCCTAAAAATTATTTCTGAATAATTGCCAGAATCAGAATTTTTCATGTGGTCCCAGCCTGAAGACAAAATTTAAAATGGTTCAAAACCATGCACTCCTTCACAGGGGCTGTGTCTGCTAAAGCTGTGACCTGGGTCCAGTGCTGGGTCAGTCTGCTGTGTGAGAAGCAGTGTTCTTTAATCCAGTGCTCATATAAAAATCATCATTGTGATTTCTGTTTCTGTTGCTCACCCACCCAGCTTTACTGGGTAGTTCAGTGTCTGATGGGGGACTATAACTGAGCTAAGGCTGCTTGGGGACCCCTAGCTGCGTACGGAGCCCTGCCTCTGCTGGTGTGCCCTGCTAGGCCAGCACCCACTTCAGCCCTCCACTGTGACACCCAGGAGCATGCCCGCTGCCGAAGATAGCAGCCTGGGAGCTCAGTCGGAGGGTGGGAGATGGAGGCTAGAGCAACCTCAGGGGCACCCTCTGGCCCAGCAGCACAACTCTGAGCTTCCTGCTTTGCCTGGTTATGCACAAAGTTTGGTATTAGGGACATTTTGACAATAGCAACCTAAAAAAAAGTAGAAATAATAAAGGCCACTCATGGGGTTCACCTGTGCTCTTTGAAACACTTGAATAGATGCTTTTAAGGAATGGCATGTTGATATCCAGCTGGATGTGCCTGCAGAGAGTGAGGAAGGAAAAGGGAAAACCCAAGAACCAGCTCAAACAAATAAAGAGAGACATGTGATCTGGGCTGGGGTGAAGGCCATTCTGACACCATGATCTGAAAGACAGTTCTTGGGTCATCCTTCTCCCAAGCAATTTGGTAAAAAAGACACATCTGGCCTCCAGGAGAGTCGCACCTGCCATTCCTGCACTGTGACCTTTGTAAAGTAGCTGCTTCTCTCTAAGCCCTAAGCCCCTTATCAACATCCAACAGTTTAACCAGATGGATCTGTTGATGCTGATTATACTTATCTAGGTGAGGAACAAGCCCAGCCTGGGCACTGCTCAAAGCAGAGGTGCAGCTGCAACTTGCATGCAGTTGGGGCCATCTGCCCCTAACCGTCTGTGTGGTGTGTGTCTGTGCCCTGTCTCTCCAGCTCTTTACTAAACCCCACCCAGCCAGGATCACTGCGGGGAAGCCTTCATCTGGAAAGGATATCTCCGCATCTTTAAGCGTGCCCAGCAACCCCCAGCCCTTTTTCTACAACCTGCAGTCACTGCGGCCCTCCCAGGTCACAGTCAAAGGTGAGTAGTTGGCCTGGCTTAGCCGGGTTCCTTGTTCCAGGGTTGTCCCTTGAGTGACTGGTGTCCCTCTGGAACTTTAGAGGCCCAGACTCTGGTGCAGGCGTGGGGTCTGACTATACCTAGTCATAGGACTCTGGGAGGCCTCTGCTGAGAGGGTGCCCAGGATGAACTCCATCAGATCCTGACTTCTGCAGATTCACCTGTGTGTCTGAGACACACAACTCTCTCTCTTTCCTGTATACACATATACACACATACACCCACACTCTCTGTTTTTCTTTCTCTTTCTCTTTCAAAAACACATACACCCTTCCTCACCTTCAAAGCTGCATGAGGAAGTCCCGGATTTCCCGAGGGAAGGTTGCAGCTTCCTGTCCTTGGTACCTGCCATCACTGTTGCTTCTGAGAATCTGGGTGACCTGTAGCCAGTGAACAGAGCACTTGCCCTGGGGCAGATGGTCTGGGTGTGAATTCCAGTCCTGTCACTTCCTAGAAAAGCTATGTGTGTGTAAGGTCTGATGTCTCTGCCACCCTGGAGCATGCACTGATTTTGAGAAATCCTACTGCATGGAACATTCTGGTCCCGAAGAGTATAAGGTTGGCATAGTTGTACTTTTTTTTTGAAGTCCAAGAACAGTGTCCTTGGCACATCCAGCCCTGCTAGATAAGGTGTCTGGGAGGGGATGGAGACCCCCAAGGCTCGTATGGTTTTGTGCCATCTGCCCCAAAAGCCTTGAGATCCTCTTCCCCTGCTATCATCCTTTAAGAGACACTGAAGACCTGCATGGCCACACCTGCATGTCAGGGGAGAAACTGGAGGCCATGGGACTGGCTCGGGGCCATGGCACTGGTTGAGGGTCAGGGTCTAACATTGCTGTAGGGTGCGGCCTGGGAGGTGCCTTGGCCGGCGGTCTCTGCCTGGCCGGGTGCTTTGCTGGGTCCAGGTTGCCTGTCTCTGGCTCTTCCTAGGGCCCAGCTGAAGGAGGCATTGTTCTTTGACATATGAGCATCACCATACTAACTGGGGGGGCAGATATGTACCTTTTCTCACTAGGTTCAGAGTCCCCCAAAGGCGCCATCGGCCACATCATGCCCACCGAGAAGACCATCCTGGCCGTGGAGAAGAACAAGGTGCTGCTGCCTCCCCTCTGGAGCAGGACCTTCAGCTGGGGCTTTGACGACTTCAGCTGCTGCCTGGGGAGCTATGGCTCGGACAAGGTTAGTGGGCCTGAGGAGCAGGGCAGTAACATGCCTCAGCCTCCTTCTGGTTGGGACAGAGTTGGTCAGGGGATGGGCGAGCCTAAAGTAGGCACAGTCACTATGGCCCATGTCCTCCATGTGGCTGTGTCCCTAGCCCAGGAGTGATAGGGTCATACAAAGGCCTAACGCACCAGGCTTCCAATGACATTCTAAGGGGCCAAGCTTGTAAATTAAGAGTGTGTATCCCACTTGTCTTCCACAGGTCCTGATGACGTTTGAGAACCTGGCCACCTGGGGCCGATGTCTGTGCGCTGTGTGCCCGTCTCCCACGACAATCATCACCTCTGGGACCAGCACCGTGGTGTGCATATGGGAGCTCAGTGTGGTCAAAGGCCAACCAAGAGGCCTGCATCTGAAGCAGGTAGTGCCTAGGCAGGGGTGGTGGCTCTGGCAGGGTCAATACATAGGGCAGGTACAGTGCCCTAGCATGCCCCAACTTCCCGACCTCAGGAACAGAGAACACAATGAGGGGCTGAGGGTGGCACACCACTCTGTGTCACCGAGGGCACCATTACAGGCCCACGGGTCGATCTGGCAAGTGCACAGGGCAGATGTCTCCACACCTCCGTGAGAGGCCCACTGACACATCAGGGTCAATACAGTTGGTTTCCTTGAGCTAGAGAACATGATTGGCACATTTGCCATGGGCACTTTTGTGTGGATAGCTTTGTTTTACCCTCTCAACAACCCATAAAATAGGGATCATTATCACCCCTGCATTACTGGCAGGGGAAAACATAGGTGCAAGGAAATGATATGATTCATCCAAGATCAAAGAGCCAGGAAATGAAAGATAGGAGGGGTTGTGGCAGGAGGAAGGCAAGGTAGCCCGGGGGCAGACTGGGGGCAGATTGGGGGGGGGGAGCAGATGGGGGGAAGACCGGGGGCAGACAGGGGGCAGACTGGGGCAGACGGGGGGCAGACTGGGGCAGACGGGGGGCAGACAGGGGGTAGACCGGGGACAGACGGGGGGGGCAGACTGGGGCAGATGGGGGGCAGACAGGGGGCAGACCGGGGGCAGACAGGGGGCAGATGAGGGTCAGACTGGGGTCAGATGGGGGCAGACGGGGGGGGCAGACTGGGTGCAGACAGGGGTCAGACGGGGGTCAGATGGGGGGCAGACGGGGGGCAGACTGGGGCAGACGGGGGCAGACAGGGGGCAGACTGGGGCAGACGGGGGGCAGACGAGGGTCAGACTGGGGTCAGATGGGGGCAGACGGGGGGCAGACTGGGTGCAGACAGGGGTCAGATGGGGGGCAGACAGGGGTCAGACGGGGGTCAGACGGGGGGCAGACAGGGGGGAAGATGGGAGGCTGACTGGGGGGGTAGACGGGGGGGCAGACAGGGGTCAGATGGGGGGGCAGACTGGGGCAGACAGGGAGACAGGGGGGCAGACTGGGGGCAGACGGGGGTCAGACGGGGGCAGATGGGGGTCAGATGGGGGGGCAGACGGGGGTCAGACAGGGGGCAGACGGGGGGCAGACCGGGGACAGATGGGGGGGTAGACTGGGGCAGATGGGGGGCAGATGGGGGGCAGATGGGGGGGCAGACTGGGGTAGATGAGGGGCAGATGGGGGGCAGACGGGGGGGCAGATGGGGGGCAGACCGAGGGCAGACTGGGGCAGACTGGGGGCAAATGGGGGACACACCAGGGTCAGACAGGGGTCAGTCTGGGGTCAGATGGGGGGGGGGCAGACCGGGGCCAGAGGGAGGGGGCAGATGGGGGCAGACTGGGGGCAGAGGGCTTATTCTGGTCCCTGCCCCCCCCCCCACTGCTCGTAGTGAGAGCAGAGGGCTACACACTGTGTCCTGAAGGCTCCACACATTAATCTGGTTCTTGTGAAGCAGGTATTATTATTCCACTTTCAGAACAGAAGCTCAGAAAGGTCAAGTTTGCATTTTAATCTAGGTGTGTCTAACTCTGAGCCCCATGCTTTCTCCCCGTGCACTCTTGAACCTGCCTAAGGATACCACGAAGGGACACATCAAACTCTAAAAAGCAATTCTTTTTAACATCTGTTTTGTAGTTAGTTGTATAGCCCTAAAGTAACAAAAAATAAAATGAATCATACCAAACTGACCATTGACCAGATTTCCTAAACACAATGTGTTTCACTGGAACTGACACTGGTCTCTGGGGGGTTTTGCGGGACACCCCAGCACGTGTGCGGTGCACAGTGGGCACTCAGGACACACGAGGGGAAGAAACAAGTCCGTTGGCACTGATGGAGCTGGTTAGCCCTGTAGGGGTGGTAACATCTGCTGAGAGGCAGTGAGGCAGGTCCCACGTGCGTTGCCTTCCCTAGACTATCAGAGGAGTCCTCCCAAGCCAGCCTCACAGCTCCTGCCTTGTCATGTTGTCATGTTACACTCTTTCATCAATGGTGGTGTCAGAGGCCTGGTTTTATTCCAGACCTACATGAAGAGACAGTGTATTACTCTGTAGCATATCCCGTCTCCAGGCGTCACTCTGGGGATGGCAGGAGATACAGCCTGACTCCAAACTCAGCCTTGGATGGCCAGGAAAGCAGCCCTTCCACCGCTGCCCCCTACTCCTGTTCAGTAGGGAAGATGCACTATAAAAGCCCCAGTATTAACAGCATAAAAATGTAATTTATCATGCTCTTCTAAATCAAGAGAAAAAGGTAGGGAGGATCCTGCATGCTCTTATCTCCTAGGCAAAGTCAAACCCATTGTCATTTACCTACAGAGGCTGACATGGCCTTGGGGATCCCAGACCACCAGCTGCTGAGCCATGGGGGTCTATCCCCAGTTTATAAAAGGGAAGACATCATCAGAAAATTGCTTCATAAATAGTTTTTGAAAATGTTTTTATTTTAAAAGATATTGCTCCATTAAAGACAAACTTTAAATTCACTTCAAACTAGAAGAACAATCTTCTCATGACTAGGCAGTGGCACAGTGGAGAGTCAGCCTGGGATACTGAGGCCCCAGGTTCAAAACCCCGAGGTCTCCTGCTTGAGCACGGGCTCACCGGCTTGAGCGCAGGGTCGCTGGCTTGAGCCCAAAGGTCTCTGGCTTGAGCCCAAGGTTGCTGGTTTGAGCAAGGGGTCACTCAGTTTGCTGCAGCCCTCCCCCAACCCCGGTCAAGGCACATGTGAGAAAGCAATGAATGAACAACTAAAGTGCTAAAGTGCCGCGGCTATGAGTTGATGCTTCTTATCTCTCTCATTTCCTGTCTGTCTTGCTCTTTCTCTTTTTTTTTTTTTTAAAAAAAGTAGAACAGTTCTCTATAATCCTTATAAAAGGTTTCTTGCTGCACACTACGACCCCAGACACGGGCATCTGTACCATTCTGATCACGATATAGATAAGTTTACTCATTGGCACCCAGGCTATCAAATCATTTCTGCATTTCCACAGTCTCTTTAATTTATATTTCATTTTATTTCCATAAAATTACATTTCAATTGTTTTATGTCAACACAGCACAGTTCCATAAACCATTTCTTCTAAAACTAAACAATTGCATTGTTTCCAAGCTTTAACGATTTTGAACAGTGCACGCAGCACAGAGCATCCTATGTAGACTGCTGTTTGCTTCTGATTGTTTCCTTAAATTTTAAGAAGTAGAATGATGGAGCAGTGACACAATACTTTCTATAATGATCCTATAGCTTTACAGTGCTGCCAACACTTAATTAGGAGGACTCACCCTGCCACACCGTATTCAGCATGAAGAATTATTTTCAGATTTTTATTTGACTTAATTTTTGCTACTTCAGTTAGGTATAACATGACACAAGTGAAGTTATTGTAACTGACCATGTAAAGAGGTATTATTCTGAGGAACAATGGAACTGATTGAGGACACATTAAACTGCTGTCCCCCTTCTCTGCCTTGTCAGGTCTTTCCGGACAAGGTAGTGCAGGCTGCCTCCTGGTGCTTTAGTTTAGCAGCAAGCCCTGCGCAGGTGGGAGGTACCCGTGCGCAGGTGGGAGGTGCCCGTGTGCAGGCTCCTCCTCTGGCTCTCCAGCGCTCCCTGCAGAGAGTGCACAGGTGCTGAGGCTCAGGGCTTCCCTTTCTGACTCCCCAGCACTTACTTCTGGGCCTCCTAGTCTTTCCCTTTGGAGTCACCATGTCTTCTGTGGTCTGAACTTGGTCATCAGCCTCAGCTCATTCTGGGAAGACAACCAGAAATCTCCTTTTACATCCTCTGCTTTCCCCTATTCATTTAGACAGTTTCCGTTTTCCCCAGATGACCCAAATCTTCTGTGGGTCATGCCCAGAACCTCTCCAGTATCATCTGGTTGGTGCCACACTAGGTTCCCCTGAGGTGAAATGGAAATAGGAGGCTAAACTTTGAATTGCCATGACCAGGCCAACTGACAGCTTTGACCCAAACGAGTGAGCGATAGTCTGTTCTGAAGATGGAGGCTTACCATTAGGTAAGCCAGGGTGACCCGATGTCAGATGGCCACCCTGCACTTCTCCGTCTGAGTCCAGAGGGCAGCTGGCACACGTACCCAGAAGCTCTCAGATCATGCTGACCGGGAGCCTCTGGACTGTCGAGATGACAGCCACACCACTGCCAGCAGCAGTTCCCAGCCGCTTGGAATGAATCTCTAGGGAACAAGCCCTCTGGCTAGATCTGGACACAACCATCCATGAGTGAGGCCAGACCCTGCACAGGCCAACCTGAAGGGGCTAAGACAAAGGTCCCAAGTCACCCGCTGCCACATGGCCAGACTGGCTATGAACCTGGATCTCTCGCACTTAAAAAATCACCTCCTTCTAATGATGACCCAACCTCCCTGCTGTCTTTCCAGATCAATTTCCAGGGTTGCAGGTGCTTCCGAGGTCCGTTTGTGTGATGCCCAAACTTGAGTGTGAATGATGATTCCCTGGGGGGAGCTGTGAGAAACTAAGTTGTAGGTTCTACCCCCAGCGCTTCTAAGTCAGGAGGTCCAAGATAGGGTCCAACAATCCGCATTTCTGACAAGTTCTCAGATGACATTTATGCTGCTGGTTGAAACTCGACACATTGTAAATCAGCACCCTTGCTGAGTTGCTTCAGGATGAGAGGCAAATATCGGAGGTACAGCGAATGATGGTGTCCGCTGGGCCCACTGGTTCTCCCCAGGTGGGCCTCAACCTGGAGACGGATAGAACTAAGAGGGCAGCCAGGGACACGTGTGTCTGCACGCACATGTACACACTCAGACTTTGGAGTCACTGAACCACTCCAAATATGTGTCCTCCTCTGTGGCCCCACAGTAAAAGGAAGGGTGGAGTATCTCAACAAGTGGCTGGATGGCTGACCCTTCTCATAACTCGTGATTCTGTCTCTTGTCCTCAGGCCTTATATGGACACACACAGCCTGTCACGTGCCTGGCAGCATCAGTCACCTTCAGCATCCTGGTGAGTGGCTCCCAAGACTGCACTTGCATCCTGTGGGACCTGGACCACCTCACCCACATAGCCCGCCTGCCTGCCCACCAGGAGGGCATATCCGCCATGGCCATCAGTGACATCTCGGTGAGGTCCCTCTCTCTCTCTCAATGTCTGTGTCTTTGACATGTCTGTGAGCCTGGCTGGTTGCATGGTAGGTGGCGACCCTAGAAAAAATCCAGGGGCAGAAAGATGCTGACCACCCTAGAATGTTTAGAGGGACCCAAATATTTGGAGCACTCTCCACACAGGCAAAGTGGGACCATTAGCATGTGCAGCACCTGGGTCTAGATTTTATGTTTTGCTTCCTTATTTTCCTTCCTTGGGGCAGTGAAGGCAGTGGGAAGTTTCTGTTCTGGCATGGGCACCAGGGAGTTGGGGCACAAAGTTGGTTTTGGTGAGGGATCTGTTTGGCTTAACTAATTCAGCTTGTTGACAGTAAATCAGTGTTGAGTCAGCAGGTGCCTCTGGTTTCTGTGGCAGGAAGTGCTTCAGCCTATCTCTCCATGCTGGCCACCAAAGACAAGCCTGTCAGGAACTTGAGTGTGTGTGTGTGCACATGTGCGTGTGTACATGTATGACAGATTTAGAGAAATATATCTATACATTTCAGTGTGGAATTTCTCCCAAGCTAGAACAGCTCTCATAGGGCATGGAGTTCCCTGAGAATACAGAATCTCTACGTGTACTCATAGAGGACCTCAGGATCCCAGGGCACATATACAGTAGGAAAGGGGAATAGGAGAGGAAGGGAAATGATGGAAGAGCTTCCTAGTGCTAACTTTGGCTGAACATGGTGCTCCAGATTGGCTTAAATAAAAAATGAATGTTACCTTGGCACATGAAGGATGGATAGATGAATGGATAAATGGAGGATGGATGAATAGATAGCTGGATGGATAGAAGGATGCGTGGATGGGTAGATGGATGGGAAGATTGAGAGATGCATGGGTAGATGGATGGTAGATGCCTAGATGGATACATCAATATGTGGCTGGCTAGATATTGGATGAACTAGTGGGTGGAAGATGATGGACGGATGGATGGATGGATGGATGGATGGATGGATGGATGGATGATGAATGGATGCATAGATAGATGAATTAATGGATGGAAGGATAGAAAATAGGAGATGAATAGATGAATAGATGTAATGGAAAGGCACCAAGCCCTGATCTGGGAGAACATAAAACACACAATGAATGATGTCCCCAGTCATCAGAAGACTTATATCAGGACAACTTATTGAACTCAGCTTGTCCAAGAGCCAACTTAGTTTACCCTATGGCCCCAGTGCTCGATGCTGGGCAGACATGGTCCCTGGCCTCAGGTAGAGACATGATGGAGCCCAGCCCAGGTAGCCTATGGAGGACATAGAGCTCCCTATAACCTTCCCGTGGTCAATGCAAGGCTCAAAGGCATGGCTCTGTGAGTCCCTGTGACAGTGACCAATACTTCACTGGACATGAAAATAGACAAGGACTTGAGGAGCAAACATTCTGGATATAAACATTTCAGCAGCTGCAATGGGGGTATTTTTTCTCAGAAATTCCCTCCAGAGGAATATTGTTCAATTTTATGAGCCACATGCATCATTTGAACCTTTGTACTATGCTCTCTACCAGGTAATATCCAAAACTTCTTGGGGATAGGGCTGGCAAACCATGTGTAGATCTTGTGTCCAGAGCCAGGTGTGGACAGATGGCCTATGTCATGCCAGTCAGTATTCTGCTAGGGAGAGAGTTGTGAAAGAAATCCAAAGGGTGAGCCAGTAAGCTTGTGCAGGGGAAGCAGTGTCCACACATATGACTACAGTAGTTAAAAAGCTGGGAATTTATAATTGTAGGAAAGCAGAATAGACCTCTGAGTCAGCTTTTAAGAAGTGGCTGTCTTAGGAGGTCTTGGAGCACCTTGGTCAGTCTTCAGAAGACCGTAAATTGAGGATCCTTGGGGGTATAAACCAAGTGGCTAATGGGCAGGTAGTGACCCAGCTTGGAGTGAAGCCGGAACTCTCTGTGCAGGGTACCATCGTCTCCTGTGCTGGAGCTCATTTGTCTCTGTGGAATGTCAACGGACAACCTCTGGCTAGCATCACCATGGCCTGGGGCCCAAAAGGAGCCATAACTTGCTGCTGCCTAGTGGAGGGGCCAGCATGGGACGGAAGCCATATCATCATCACTGGAAGCCAAGATGGAATAGTCCGGGTAGGTGTGTCTTGGGCAGAAGGAGGGCATGGTACCAGAAATGTGTTCATCTTTACTCTGCTCTTCTTCCAAGTGAATCTCCAGGCTGCATTTAAGACCATTCTAGACCAGGTCTATAAAACAAATGAGGGCAAAGACAAGGCTCTTTCCAGGCCAAAAGTAAATAAATTTTAAAAAATTATACACATAGACACACATATGTATACATACATACATACATGTATATAATATATGAACATACACTCATATAATGAAATAAACAGTTATCATAAGGTGTGAAAGTTGAATGGTCAAATGCATATGAACATAGCCCAGTCCTAAAAAGACATATTTGGATTATCTATTAATCCATTCATCCACTTGTCCATCCATCCACTAATTCATCTACTCATCCACCTACCTATTTATCTCTTCATCCATCCATCCATCCATCCATCCATCTATCCATCCACATAACATTCATTGAACTACAGATCTGTGCCAATCACTTTATACAAGCTGTAGGGCACACAGAGAGTAATGATAAACAGGTCATTGTCCTCAAGATACTCATATTCTAGAAGAGAACACAAGCAGAAAATACATGTATGTGTTTCATGCCATGATTAGGATAATTACAAAGTGCATGGACCCTCTGAGGAGGGCCGTGGAGAAGGAGAGCATCAGGAACCCAGAAGAGAAGGGAAGAGAAACGTTGAGGTGGAAAGACTAGGATGGGGAGAACCAAATGCAGGTGACTCTTCCAAGACTGACAGCAGAGCAAAGGAATGAGTAAAGATAGAAACATTTAAGAGGCTTACTCAAGAAACACAACTGCATTCAACAGTTTATGAAAGGAAGCGATCATTGAGTACAGCAAGGTATTCAAGAAAATGACCATCAAGTTCCGCGAACATTTAGGAAAGCTTGCTGTGTGCCATCTGGGCCTTGCCCGCCAGCAGCCTCCACATCAAAGTCTCAGAATAATCATGGAGATGATGTTACAGAAGCAGAATGGATAAGATGTTGAATATTCCAAGAGGCAAATGGACTTATTTCCAACAGAGAGACAGAAGAGAAGGTAGCCTTCAACTGATTTCTGAGGATAAGGAGAAGAGTATGGAGGAGGTCATGCAGGCTGGGGGCGTGGGGGGGGGCAGCAGGAGAAATAAGGCTGAGGAGGGTCCCCTGGAAAGCCCCCAAACAGGACCCCACCTGAGGGCTGAGGGGCACAGGGTCTCTGCAGAGAGCAGGCTGTCCTGAGCTGGCTGAAATGTGAGAAGGCAACAAAGATCTGGGCTTGGTGGGGCCTGGTCCCCACTGAGGGTCAGTCAGAGGAGCCTGGCTGGCTAAGCACTGGGTGCGTTTCTTCCACGGGCCCACTCATCCATCCAGCTTAGTCACTGAGCTCCCAGCATGGCCCCGTGCTGTGCTGGAACTGGTGTGGGGCTCAAAGAAGCATGTAAGCATTTACATGGAGGCTGGTCTTTGTCCTTCAGTGACAGAAAGTTCAGACTCAACAAGTGAGAAATCAGCCTGAGGGCACTGATAACATTGGGTCAGCCTTGGACCAAGGACCAGACACATGGGGGAAGGCCCAGCTTCTGAGTGGTAAAGGAGGCCTCCTGGGTGGCGCAGAGGGACAAGATGGCATTAGCTAAGTAAAATAACAATGAACTGGCTTCTGTGCCTGTCCGTGCAGGTCTGCAGGGGAAGGGTTGAGGAAGACGCACTATGAACCCAGGGGTGGGGAATGAGCACATCCAAGCTGCAAATGTGCTTGGCTAAATCTTTGCCCAGGGAAGCTAGAGCCTAAGAAATCCTTTTCCTGAGAACATATTAACATCAGAGGTGAAAAGGCACCTGGTCCTCACCCCTTTCCTGAGGGTCCCCCAGGTATTAAGGGATGAGATGGACCCTGAGCCTGCAGACAGGATCATTTCCTCAGCCCATGGTGTTGTCTCTTTCTTGGACAGATTTGGAAGACTGAGGACGTGAAGATGTCTGTTCTTAGGCAGGTAGCACCAGAGGAGCCCTCAGCTCAGCCTACAAGCCCAAGAGGTAAGTGTCCTTCAGGGGGGCATGTGAGGCACCTCTGCCTTGTTTAGCACTCCCTCTTCTCACCCTTCCTCAGCCCATAGGCTGCAGCTTCACCCAGGCCTGCAGAGCCCAGGGAAGTCTTTGAGTCTCTCGGGATGTTGCCGGGGGCTGGGAAGACAGGAGCAGTTTACAGCGAGACGTGGGTGACACGTGAAGCAGCATGGGGAAGCTCTGTTGAGTCCGACCTCATCCTGCAGGGACTCCGGAGCTCTGGGGCACTGCTTGGATATGTGAACTGTGGTGATGGGGGCTATCAGGGCCTCCTGAGCATCAGGAGAGGGACACACCTTGCAGAGCCTGATTTGAGCCTCTCCATCTGCCTGGATGACTCTTCAACATTAAACTCACCAGCCCAGGGCCTGGCCACTTGCCTGGAGAGCCAGACTGCAGAAAGGAGCAGGGAGGCCTCACAGTATCCAGAGAGAGAGGAAGTGGTTCCATGAGCCCACCCTGCCCTTCTTAATCCTGGTTCAACCCACCCAGCTCCCTGTGCCAAACTCCTCAAATTGGCCCTGATAGTCATCTGCATCAGCTTTACCCAGGAGGTTCATTAGATTAGAATCCAAGTCCTGGTCTCAGCCCAACTCCTGTGAAAAGATTGGGGTTGTTAGAATGTCCATGTCCATCAAGTCCAAAAGTGACTCTTGGTATATAGCAAAGTAAGATAACTGCTGTTCTGGAGCAGAGCCTCTGGGTTGTGGCAGGAGGAAACTGAAGGAAGAAAATCTGTCCTATCTCCTGCCATCATGACCCCTGGCACAGCTGCCACCACAGCCCTCCTTCCAGAGCCCTGGGGGAGAGAGCTGACCAGGAACAGTGCCACTCTGCACACCTTCTATGCATGATCTCATTTCTCATGGCAACCCCATGAGGGAGATGCTGCTATGACAGCCATACGAGAGACAAGGAAACCAAGGCACAGAGATGGTCAGTAAGTTGCCCCAATTACCTGGAAGCATATGTATACTATCATTCAGTTGCACCACCAGAGTAGGTATGACCACTGCCGGGATAACCTCAATTCCAGATAATGCCATGTAGCCATCTTCCCCACTACCACCACCAGACCTTCTCCTCTGGGACAAGCAGAGGCACAGACCTCACCATTAAAGCTACCCCTCCTTCTTTCCTCGCCTCTCAGTGGCCCCACCACTGCCTCCTCAAATGCAGTCTACTTAGCTCTGTCTTCATCAAAGATTGGGGCCTAGAACAGTGGCATCTTTCTTGGTGCCCATGATTGAAGGAGACATCCTACCACAGAGTGAGAATTCTCCTGTCACTATGAGCCCTGCTGGTTTGCTCTGCATCCCTATACTCATCAACAATGGGAGAGAATTTTACAGATAGCTGAGGGCGGCCTTCCAAAAAGAGTAGCCATTTTCAGTTCATTTATTTCTAAAGTATACTCCTCAACTCCTTGATTCATTTAGTCATAGATTCATCATGGAGTCTTTCTTCACACAAGCTCATAGACATGCTCAGCTTCAACTAGGTCTCAGGGTGTACATAGGAACCCTTTCCCCTCAATATAATGCCATCTAGGAGCTGTCATCAACAACCTGGGCTGACCCAGAACAGGGACTTCAGAAGGATCTAGAACCTCACTCAGTTCACTAGTCCTTGTATCTCCAAGGTCCTTTAGGACCAGCAGGAATCAGCCTATCTCAGTGTAAGAAGAAAGGTGGAACTCTAAGCTCTCCTTTAGAGAACAGGGGCCAGACACCCTCCCCGTTCCTACCTATTTAGAAGTGATATATAAGGCAGGATTCTTATTCTCCACTGCTTATGGAGCAGTTCTGTGGTATACCTGGATGAGACTACACCACTTCAGAGCTCAGCTACCATTTTCTGAAGCTAGCAGAGTCCAATAAGCCAAAGGCACGAGCCCAGCAGATGGTTGATAAATCGATGGCTGGCTGGGTGGGTGGATAGATGGAGGGACTGGTGAACAGAAGGCACCAAGACACTATGTTACTTCTGGAAGTGCCAGTGGATTCACAAGTTTCTACGCAGGATCAAGAGTTATGGCAAGGCTGTTCACTGCTAATGATGAGGTCTAGTGAGATGGGATGCAGGAAACAAGGTTCTAGATCCAGTTCTGTCCCCAACAATTTCTCTGGCCCTCATCCCCCCCCCCCATCAAGTAGAGGTGTTTTCTGTACATCTTTACTTGTAGACAGCTAGCTGCTGACAGACAAAAATTGTAGACATAGACAAGAATTTACTCAACAACATGTAGGTAATTATTATCATTTTCTCAGACTTTTAAGAGACAGTTCCTCCTAATGGACCAGCTGATGACATTAGAAAACTTACAAGATGGCTCCAGGCAAGCAGGTCCACATCCTTCTGCTGTTCGCCTTGATGTGAGGTCACCACTGCACTATGGAATTCAGTGCCAGGGAATGGTTCACGGGAGAATCATGATGAAATGAAAGGGGAACACAGAGCTAGTTACACAAGTCTGGCTGAGCCATGGCTTAGCGTTAGCAAATCTATGTGCAGATTCACAAATCGCACCCTATGGAGGTCTTGTTGTTCTCATAATATTGCTTGAAACTGTTTTGTTGGGAAGGGACCGGTTTTGAGCATGACACATAGATGTTTTCACCCTGTCCTCGTGTGTGTATTACTGCACTCCTCTAACGCCGTGAGGGCAGCACAGGAGATCCTTGAAGACATTGAGTGTGCTGCACTTGGGGGCACACAGAACCCCACTTCTACCTGGAATCCATTTATTTGTCATTGGCTGAAAACTGACCTGGCTGAGTGTGATTTACCACATCATAGATTTAGACTCAATCTAGTCTCTAGAAAGTGCTCGGGTAGAGCTGGTTGTTTGGACTTCTCCATGAATACACAACACATGGGCACCCATTCCTGCCCCAGCTCTAACCGAGGGACTTTGCTGGGACAGACCTGGCCTGTGTCTCTCCACTCACCTCCCACATTGAAGGAATCCTGTCTGTCCCCAATGGGGACAAATGAGTAAAGTAACAATCGTTGGGTTTTATTTTTGGAAAAAACAAAACAAAACATTCTCAGCATTTAATTATTGGTTGTGGTGTGAAAGGCTTTAGATAAGTTGATAAAGCCAACTTTATGCAATTTATTTTTACTAGGCAATTATGGGCCGCATTACACCCTGGCAGCAAGGTATTGTGGGGCATGTTATTAAGCATAAAGCCAGTAAACACTGATGAACAATTTTGCTGAACTAGGCATGCAATTTAGAAAGCAATAATACACAAATCCAATTTGGTACACAATGGATACCGCAGCACGTCAGCACATGTAACTATCACAGCCTGCAAATTAAATTGGGACAGCCCGTCTTGCAACAGTACGGCCGAGATTAAATATATTTCCCCCCTCAATTTAACAAGTTGCTGACCACTAAATATAAATACGTGTTGTATGTACTTTGTGGCCCTGTATGAATGCACACATGCACGTGTGCGAAGCCACTCGAGTTTTCTAATGATGCTCTTGCATGCTCCCCACAGACCACACGTGGGAGAAGAACGTCGCCCTGTGTAGGGAGCTGGACGTCAGCGTTGCTTTGACAGGGAAGTCCTGCAAGACCAGCCCTGCCGTGACAGCCCTGGCCCTGTCCAGGTAAGGACAGTGTGGCTTCTCCAGGCCTCCAGCAGAGAGCGCTGTGGCCATCCCTAGGAAAATGTGGGCCTCCCGGCTCAGGCAGCCTGGAACTGGGAGGGAGTCTCACTGCCGGGACCCAGCAGGGCCCTCCCTGCCCAGCAGTCAGGTGAGGTGGCCATGTAGGGCCCTGGGAAATGTACTGTAACACACACGTGTTTCTGCTCTCTCTTTCATCGAACATCCATGAATTCTTAGAGACATTCAAAAGGTAAAAGTATATTGCTTTGTAATTTTATCCTAAAGAAGAATTTATTTACTGAGGTCCAGTGCCGACTGTAATGTTTGGGGTGGTGGTATCCTACATTACAGAAAATGCCCTTTGAGGGCTTTAAAGCAATGGAGGATAACCAATGTCAGAAGCCCCCAGGGTCCTGGCTGCATTCTGGGGCTGGGGCACCTGCAGACACTGGGAAGTAATCCAGGGCCTCACCTGGGCCAGGCCCAGCATCTCGGAGAATCCCGGCAGTGTCCCTGGGGCCACAGCCCTCACCCTTCAGCAGTCCCTCCTCGCGGGGTCAGACATTCTCCAGTTCTCTCCCCTCCCTACCGCTGCTGCAGGTAGAGGCCAGGGAAGGGCTGCCCGGATCCTGGGCCGAGACCTCCCTGCCGGCAGCTTCCTGAGTGCTGGCAGGGACCAAAGGACTCTCAGGTGTGCCTCTAACACTTCCGTTCATTCTTTCTCTTCCCAAGAAACCAGACCAAACTCCTGGTGGGCGATGAGAAAGGGAGAATATTCTGCTGGTCTGCTGACGGGTAGGATGACTGAGATGACAGAGGCCCAGGCCTGGCGACCACCGAGCACTGGGATGGCACAGCACCTGGGCACAAAAGACATCTCAAGGCCTCCCCTCCATGCAGCACCCGAGGAAGGGGCTGGCTGGCCATTGGAGCACCACACCCTCTTCCGTGGCCCACGGGACGTTGGCCTCGGTTGCACACGGATGCGCTTTTACGAATAAATAAAGGCTCGTGTGAGTCTCCTGCAAGCAACATGCTGGAGGCTGAGAATCTGCCCGGGGCACACCTAGCCATGGAGGACTCACCTTTTATTGAATTGAAAAAGAAATTGGGTCACTTGTTGAAAACTAATGGGAAATATTGTATTGTCTTTATTTTATTAAATCAACTATTTCCCAAACATAAGAGAGCTCTTGAGTTTAAAGTTGTCACCATTTCCCACTCAGGTATTGCATTTCTTCTCTTGGAAAGGCAGGAAGGGAAGCACTGCCCCTTCAGAGGGTTTCTCAGCCCCTCCCGGGAACTTCTGAGTGGTCTTGACCCTTCCAGGGGTCTTGCTGCACTGCAGGGCTTCCAGGGAACGATAGGCCACACTCCGGAGGCTCCTGCAGTGAAGGCACAGGACACACATGTGGCTGCCTGTCGCCAGCACAGGGAGGTAGCTTGGAGGGACACCCAGCGAGGCCTGCCCACCTCACGTCTGCACCCACAGCATGACAGGCTCTTCCCCGGGCCCATCCTCAGGTGGAGGTCAAGGGCCACCATCCAGATGCCGATTTTGAGCTGGAGGTCATCCTGGAAAAATCTGGAATGCTGTGTGACTTTTGTTCTCCCTCGCAGAATACATGTTACACGGGTAATTAGCCCCTCTGAGAAACCTCAGAGCCTTCCTGTGCCTGGGTCACTCCTGGCTCAGTCACTGGGCATTGAAGGCCTCACCCTCCCACAAATGTCTGCGTCCCACCCCAGCCTTCAGAACTTTTTGAAGGAACCTCACCTGACTCTCGTGAAATCAAGCTCCACTGGGTGCACAGGGACTTGGGACAGCTAAGCTCCTTCTCAATCCCTCCCTGAGATTTCCTTCCAGGGAGTCCTGCGCATTCCCATATCCCCATAAACCAGTGGTCCCCAACCCCCAGGCCGCGGACCGGTACCGGTCCGTGGGCTATTTGGTACCAGTCCGCAGAGAAAGAATAAATAACTTACATTACTTCTGTTTTATTTATATTTAAGTCTGAACGATGTTTTATTTTTAAAAAATGACCAGATTCCCTCTGTTACATCTGTCTAAGACTCACTCTTGACGCTTGTCTCCGTCACGTGATACATTTATCCGTCCCACCCTAAAGGCCGGTCTGTGAAAATATTTTTTGACATTAAACCGGTCCGTGGCCCAAAAAAGGTTGGGGAACACTGCCATAAACCACACAGAGGCCCCAAAGGCGACCCCACCCAGCTTAGCTCAGGCCTGGGGGGTGACAAGGAAATGAACTGGTGTCCTGTAGCCTGGGTAGTCTGGCCTCCAGGGAGCAGTGAGTCAATTTAAAGATAAACGAGAAAGTGGAAGAGATAGCAGTCACGTCCACAGCAATGTGAGGGGCAGTTAGAAAAGAGTGATCTGTTTGTGAACTTCGAGATCTGCAAAAGGGAACAGGGAGGAGAAGGCACATCTTAGGTTCAGGGCGCTGTCCCCCCGGGCAAGAAGGCCACTGGAGGCCAGGGATTCGCCTCCTCTCGCACTGTCTGTGTGTGCTGTTAGCAGAGGAGCCATCTGCAGTCTCCCAGTCCACTTGGGGCTGCACTGAGGGCCATAAACTGAAGAGCAGAGAGCACTGCTCCCTAGGAATGCCGAGAAGCAAGGCCATAAATATCAAGGCTGGGCCTGCTGTCATGTTTCAAAACATGATTCACAGCCCTTGCCCAAGGCCGAATGGTCTGCTGGTCCAAGGGCTCTCTTGAGCATATTCACTTAACAAGCTTTTCCTGGCCCTGGCCAGGTAGTTCAGCTGGTCAGAGCATCATCCTGATATGCCAAGGTTGCAGGTTTGATCTTATCCCCGGTGTGCAACAAATCAATCTCTCTCCTTCTCTCAATAATCAATAAATTAAAATTAAACAACAACAAGAGCGTTTCCTGAGCACTGCCTTTTGCTTCCCAACATCATGGAGAAAATGGGGGAACAGTGTTGGGCCTTAATGCCACAGTTGTGCGAATAAATGTGACTTGAGGTGGAAGAGCTCACGCTCAGGGAAGGCACAGGTGGCATCCTGGCTGAGCTGTGTACCCCAGGTTGGGCAGCTTGAACAACAAAGTTGTATCACAGCTCTGGAGATGAGACAGTTCAGATCGAGGTGTCAACAGGGTTGTCCTTCCCTTTCCTTGGCTTGTAGGTAGTAGCTATCTATTCCCTGTGTCCTCAGATAGTTTTCTCTTTGTAACTGTCTGTGTCTAAATTTTTTTTTTCGTAAGGACACTAGTCAGACTAGATTGGGTCCCACCCTAATGATGTCATTTTAACTTAATTGCCTCCTTTAAAGATGTTATCTCCAAATATGGACACTTTCTGAGATACTGGGTGACTAGGAATTCTGTAGAATGTTAGAGGGACACAATTTACTCCATCATGCTGGCTGAAGGAGGTGGCCCTGGAACAAGACCGGGGCAGGCAGATCTGACTGGGCCTTGTTGGGATGCAGAGTTGGGTGTGAGGAAGAAGGGACAGCATTGGCGAAGACATGGGGCACATGGGGCTGGAAGCAGAATGAACAACCGGGCAGAGGTAGAGGGCAAGGATGAGGCTGGGGGAGGAGAGGCGGTGGCTCTGGGCTGTGCGGGCTGGCTAAGTGATGGGGCAAGGGGAGCAAAGGGGCTGCATGCACCCCATGGGGTTCTACTTCCTGTGCTCAGCTCACAGAAGACACTCCCCAAATATGTGACTGTGTAAGTAGATGGATGTGCAAATGAATGGACGAGCCCTGGGAGCTCGTTCTGCCAGTGAAATACCCCTGGGTGATGGCAAGTCCAGCAGCAGCCCTGCCACAGGTGGGATGAAGCTAAATGGACCCAAGAAGGTGGGAAGAGATTCGAGGAAACTGGTGGGATGTCATGGACTAGGACCAGGATGTAGTCGGGGATGATGCCAGCAACCTGGGGGAAGTCAGTCAGTGCTACCCATGGAGCCGGGAGCAGCGGAGGCGTCCTTGGGGACAGGGGAGTCTTGGGCAGAGTGTGCTGCAAGGAGGAGGCAAAGGAGAAGTGGAGAAGAAAGGCTCCCTGTTAGGGCTCTCCAGACTCTGCGTCAGGGAAGGCTCAGGCACCTGCCTGGTCACAACCTCTTTTCTTGAGGCACCTTAGTAAGAGCATGTCTCAGTAGGGCCTCCTCTGGCGTGCTCCCCTGGGGCCAGGCCTCTGTTACCTGGAGGAAGAAAGCTGCCCTCACCCACACCCAGAGGGGGCAGGGACACCCAGGCCTTCACTGTGGACTTGGTCCCACGACCAGCCCCAGCGAGGTTACAAGCATAGTCTGCTAGGGAGACAAGCACAGCAGGCCTGGGATGGGGGCACGGAGAGAGACCCCAGGGCCAGGACTAGAGTTCAGAAGTTCTCAGCAACTGAGGGGATAGTTGGTTCCTGCTAGTCTCAGTATTCCAGAAGCTGGCCAGCTGGGACTGGAGTCTCTGATGGGTGCCAGTGATGGAGAGAAGCCCAGGACAGAGGCCTGAGGTTTTGTGATGTGGGGGAGAGAGCAGGTGCTCCACCAAGGCCCCCAGAGAAGAGCTGGAGCAAAAGCAGGAGTTCTGCCTTCCTGGGCCAAGGTGCAAGGGCCATATGCATGCAGGCCTGCCAGAATCCCAAGTCCAGTGGGGACAAAGAGAGCCAGGAGCAGGAGCAGTGCCAAGCTGTCCAGCCTCAGCTTAATACCTAGAGAGCAAATGTGCAGACAGGTGTGTGCAGTGAGGGTGATGGGTAAAGACAGTGCCTGGGGCCAGGCAGCCCAAACACCCCTCCTGGCATACCCATTTCCTGCAAACATCAGCCTCAGCTTCCATATCTACAATCATGTCTGTTTATTTTATGGAGGGATGAAGCAGGTGACAAGCGGCCTATCACTGGCACAATGCAGCCTTTCAATTATCACTTGTCCATTCATGTGTCAGTGTTTTTTCTTGCACACGAGACCCTGTGCCCAGCCCTGGGGACAAAGAAACACACTGTCTGGGCCCGGAGAAGTCCTTGTCTGGGCTGCGGGAGGCATGGAGGAAGCACAGCAGGAACCGGCTCTGGTAACCCGAGAGTCACCAGGCTGGAGCGGGATACTCACACAGGGACAGCACTGTTTCGGGAACATCTAGAATGCAAGTCCTGGTCCCACAGAACCTGGATCCACTGGCTAGAGCAGAAGCCGAGTCTGCAAGCTAACAACCATCTTCCCAGCACTGTGGTGCAGGCTCCAGGGAGCCCAGGCCCAGTCGCAGACACTCTGGAGGAGACAGTGACAGGACAGAGTGCCACTGCTGCCCACCCTGGCATCTCGGGAGAGCTGGCTTGTGAGGGGCATCCCTGGCTTCGGATTCAGGGATCCCTGATTCCTCTCACTTTCACGAGCTCAGCCCGAGACAGCAGCTGGGCACAGCTTTCTCCCAGCGGAGCTCCTCTCCCTCATAACTTCCTATAACTGAGAGATCAATTCCCTCCCCAACCCAACCCCTGGGTCGTCTGAGGGTCTCCTGCCCAGCTCAACCAGCAGTGCCACAGACATTGCTGTCATCCTGGGAAAGTCTCAGCTCTTCTCATTCCAAACAAATGCTGTTTTCACACCTTCATCGTGCTAAGGCTCACCCTGCCCTCTCTTTTGGCTCCAAACTCCAGGGTGAGAAGCCCCTCAAAACTGCAACTGCCTCCCCCAAGCTCAGCCCATAGCCAGGAACAGAGAACTCAAGATTGGATTTGACCACATTAACATGCGGCCAAGCAGTGTACATTTTGGGGGAAATAAGACTCTTCATATGAAAATCCTGATGAAATTTGTTTAGCATAAAATCAAATCTCTCCAAGCCCAAATCAGTTTTGCTTTAGTAAGTTCTGCATACTCCTGACAGGCCAAGATCAGGGAGGTGTGTGTGAGTGTGTGTGTGAGTGTGTGTGTGAGTGTGTGTGTGTGAGTGTGTGAGTGTGTGTGTGTGTGTGAGTGTGTGAGTGTGTGTGTGTGTGTGTGAGAGTGTGTGTGAGTGTGTGTGTGTGTGAGTGTGTGTGTGTGAGTGTGTGTGTGAGTGTGTGCGTGTGTGTGAGTGTGTGTGAGTGTGTGTGAGTGTGTGTGTGTGTGAGTGTGTGTGTGTGAGTGTGTGTGTGAGTGTGTGTGAGTGTGTGAGTGTGTGTGTGTGAGTGTGTGAGTGTGTGAGTGTGTGTGAGTGTGTGTGAGTGTGTGTGTGAGAGTGTGTGTGAGTGTGTGTGAGTGTGTGTGTGTGAGAGTGTGTGTGTGAGAGTGTGTGTGTGTGAGTGTGTGTGTGAGAGTGTATGTGTGAGTGTGTGTGTGTGGTGTCCATTTCCCTCTATGGCTGCTGCAGCACCCTCATAGCCACTTTAGTAAACAGTAGTCTCCAGACCGTCTCCTTCCCTCAAATCTCGAAGCGCAGAGCAGACCCTGTTGCCCTGCACTGAGCTCTCTTTCTGTGCGCAAACTGGTGGAGACAGAGATGCCCCTTGTCCAATGGCCAGCATTGTTAAGGATAAACCTCTTTGCAAAAGACTCAGAGCTGCAGCAGCCCTGCTGTCATTCCCCGGGCGTCAGGCACTGATGGGTTCTCGCTGACACTGGAGTGACGGCTTTTGTTGCCTCTCCAGCCATACAAGTGTCTGTCTGTCCCCAAACCCTCTGGGACATCTTTGAGTATGCTCCTCCCTTGCGCCCTACATCCAGTCTCTTAGAACAACCTCTCAACTCTAACCAACAATCAGAAATTGAAAACAAAATGTCAGTATCATTTGTGATCTCATCACAAGCCTGAAACACTTAGGAGTCGATACAACACAAGATGGGACACAAGAAACCACTGTGCTTTGCACTCAGCACCACAAGTAAAAATTATTTAAAGTTCATTATGGACCCAAGCATGAACCTAAAATCATAAAACTTCTAGAGAAAACCTAGGTGAACGCCTTGATGACCTCAGATTATTCAAAGATCTTTTAGATCCAGTGCCAAAAATATGATCCATTCAGGAAAATGTGGGTAAGCTGAACTTTGTCAAATTTAAGATTTTTCTGTTTTTTGAAAAATACGTTAATAGAATAAAAGATGAGTCAGATTGAGAGAAAATATTTGCAAATCACATATCTGACTAAGGACTTGTATCCAGATTATATGTTAAAACTTTCAAAATTCAATAATAGAAAACAACCTAGGCCCTGGGTGGTTGGTTCAGTGGTGGAGCATCAGCCTGCTGTGTGGATGTGCTGGGTTTGATTGCTGGTCAGGGCACACAGGAGAAGCATCCATCTGCTTCTCCACCCCGTCTCTCCCTCCCTCTCTCTCTCTCTCTCTCTCTCTCTCTCTCTTTCTCTCTCTTTTTCCCTCCTGTAGCCATGGCTCAATTGGAGCAAGTTGGCCCTGGGTGCCGAGGATGGCTCCACGCCCTCTGCCTCAGGCGCTGAGAAGAGCTTGGTCGCTGAGCAATGAAGCAGCACCCCAGATGGGCAGAGCTTTGCTCTCTAGTGGACTTGTAGGGTGGATCCTGGTCGGGGCACATGTAGGAGTCTGTCTCTGCCTCCCCTCCTCTCACTGAATTAAAAAGAAAAAAAAATAAACAACCCAGTAAAAAATAAATACACACACACAAATATTTGACAGATACTTCACCAAAAAAGATATCTAGATGGCAAATAAGGTACATGAAAAGATGCTTAATATCATTAGACAATGCAAATTAAAGCCATAAGACACAACAATCCCTAGGCCCCATTGTACCAAGCTCTGGCAAGGAAGCAAAGAAACAAACTCATATTCAGCAGGTGGGAATCTACAATGTACAGCACATTGGGAAAAGAGTTTGGCAGTTCCTAGAAAGATAAACTCTCCCTGATGGTGCAGAAACAGGTACACACAATACAAAGACACAAAAGTGAATGTGTGTGGTTGCATGCCAATACAATTTTATTTATGCACCTGGTGCCTTGGTGCTCAGAGCAGTGACTAGTGATTATCCGCATCAGCCTCGGGGAGGGCACTCAGCCTCCCAGCATCCATACTGGGGCCATGGTAGGGCCATAAACTGGTGGTTGGGGATTCAGATAGGGCCTGCAGGTGTCTTTGGCTTGAGCCGCACTGAGTTCATCACTGGCCTGAGAGGCTGTTCTATCACAGCCGGCTGGCAGCAGTCCCTGCTAGTTCCTGGTGCTCTGTTTGCCGGCTGCTCTGGGCATGCACACTGTAGACTAGTTCCAGACTCACTTTAATTTACAGCCACTGGGCCGGGACCTCAGGGCAAACTGAAGGCTTGGGGAAAGTACAGGAGCCCCACCTGTTCTGCCCTCAGAGCCCAGGCCCCTTCCAGGGGTAAGTGGTTTGCAAGAATCTCTAAACAACGTGCTGGGGTGACTCTCTCTGCCAGGCACCTTCCAGTTCGTCTCACATTTGGTCATCATTACTCACCTAGTCCTTGCTCGACCTGTGCAACACAGCGGGGGAAGGGACAGACACGATCCCTGACTTTGGGACTTCACAGTCTTCGTGGAGGCAGACAGGGATAACACGAAACAGTCTCAGCTGGTGAGGCGCTGTGTCCTGTGAGACGGGGCCTCGGGGACACGCGAGGTGGGAGGGTGAAGGACACCCTCAGAGAACCGTCACTAAAGGGGATCCAGGTATGAAATATTTCATGTGACCCTCGTGTCACTTGGGAGGGGTCGAGTACCCAGTCCAGCTGAAGTGGCCTGGGTCCCACTGAGCCTGCCTCACTGCCCCCACCCTGCCTCACCAGGAGAGCTGCAGGGTGTCTTGTCTGGAGACCTGCCCATGGCGATGAGCCTGCTGAGGGACAGCCCTTTCTTATGCGCTGTCGCCTCCCTGGGCTGTGCGATCAGCAAGACCGGGACCCTCACTCCTTCCCATCTGAGCCCCTGTGCAGAGGCCCGCAGCCTGCTCCAGGGTAGGAGCTCCTGTGAGGGGCCCAGGCTTGCGTGGGGTGTCCTGCCAGGCAGGTGAGGCATCGTCCTCTCTGCAGAGATGGAGCATACAAATCTTCCCCTCCTCTTCTCATGAGGACCCCAAGGAACACTCTTCATTCCACTTGTATTGCAAGGTAAGAAGATTCCAGAGAGAAGAGGGCCTGTGTCAGAGTACCAACCGATCCATGGCCAGACTCTTCCTGAGATCCCTAGGCCCCATGCTCCCTCAGTGCCAGCCCAGCACTCCACACTGACATCTCCTGTCTCCCAGCCAGTCCCCTAAGTATCCGTGGGGACCTCAAGAGCAGAGACAAGGTACTGTGAACTTAACTCTTTCTGTACCTCCTAGACGGGCTGGTCCCATATGGGCACTCTGCAAACGCATGGTGAACGGAAGAATGGCGAACGGAAAGGAGGCCTCAAAAGTTCTGCAGAAGTTTTCTTGTTTGTTAATGTCTTGCCAAAATTGTAATAAACCGTGGGGAGAGCTGTGGGTGGGAGGGCCGGAGGACCACCAGCTATGGGGCTGCCTCGTCTGGGGCCAGCAGGTACTTGGGTTGGGACTAAGAACGTGGGAACTTGAGACGCACAAGTAAAACAAAGCAAAGCGGAGACTAGGAGAGACAATGAGGAAGATAGGGTATACTGAGTACAACGGGCTACCCTCTGGCCACCTGGACCAGGTTCCCTCTTTGAGACAGGGCCTGGTCAGGGAGCAGAAGGCCTGGTAATCAGGTAGACATAGTTGGACTCTCTCAAGATTGGCAGTCTCACCACAGCGGCCATCTGTGTGTAACACCCAACTGGTCGAGATGTGTCTTTGGAGCAGAACAGGCTGCTGCTCACCTCCCAGCTCTGCCCATGCCCACCTGGGGAACTTCAGAAACCTTGCATAACCTCCCTGAGCCCAACCTCCAAATGTGTAGAATATCAATGATTAGACCCAATCCTGTTGGAGGATCACAATGCATAATGTGCAAAACATACTTTCCCTCAGCTGGGCTCCTGGCACAGCTGGTAAGGGGTGAAGCTGGCCTTTCAGAGAGTGCTTGCCAACCAGCCTAGAGCTTGACCCCTCCATGGACATGTTAGCCTGAAGCTGGCCCTGTTTTTCTGGCCTCCCATCTACTCACTCATTCATCATACACAGAACACTGTTCATTAACACTGTCCAGCACCGGCCAAGGTAGCAGAGATGGAATACTGACTAATAAACAGAAAGTCCCTACCTGCAAGGAGATTGCATTCTCCTTGGGGATATGGACAATAGACCAGTAATAAAAATACCTAGTAAGGAAGGTACCAATCTGAGGAGAAAGAAAAGAAGAAGAAAAATGGGGTAGAGGCAAGAAAGTATGAGGAGGAGAAACATGACACGGTGCCCAGGGACAGGTTCCCCAGGAAGCTGACATTCCAGCGTGGAGGCAAGCAAGGGAGTGAGTCTGTGGGCATCAGGGGAGAACCCTGCAGTAAAGGATGAGCAAGTACAGGTCCCTGCAGCTAGTAGCATACTCCCTGAGCAACAGCAGGGACGGGGCTGACTGCACAGTGGTGGGGGAGCGGGGCTGGACTAGAGCAGAAACGATGGGAGAGCACAGGGAGCTCCAGGGCCTCTGGGTGGCAGACACGGGGAAGAGAGAGCAGCCTCTAAAACAGAGCAACAGAAGGTGCCGGTCTGGCCAAGCCAGTGGACCCTACCCTCACAGCACCCACACTCTGGCAGCACCCACACTCTGGCTTCGCCCTCTGAGGCACAGTGCTGCCCCTGCCACAGCTCACAACGCCCCATTCCTTGGCCATTCCTTCCAGTCCCTGGGGCCCTGGCAAAGCACACATGCAGCTGTCCCTGGAGTCCAGGCACGGTGCCGTGGGCATTAACAGCACGGGGAGGCCCACATCAGACCTCCCTGCCCCCTGTGGCTGAGGCCAGCCCCAGCAGGGGCCACCGCCCCTTCTCCCAGAACAACGAGGCCTCACTGGGGAGAAGTTCCAGCTGCCAGACCCCAGGCCGGGCCCCAGGCTGCATGTGAGGACCACTGTGGAAAGGAACACAGATGGGAGCTTTGCCATTTCCTGTACAACAAACAATTAGGTTAGATAAGAAACTAGCTGGGTCTAAGTGCTATAAATGTCTAGATTAAGCTATTTTGAAAGTGCCGAGCACTTTGACATTTGAGAGTTCAGAGTAATTGAGGTATTGAAATAAAATTGCTTCTGTTGTTTAAAAGGTCATTATCATCTTCAGCTAGATATATGAGGGCTATTTTCCACTCTAGTGAGCCGTTCTCCCTGGTAAAATTAGTATTGCTTGAGCAGAGGCTTGTGGGGGTCTCCCACCTGCAGCCTCCACCAGAGGTTCAAGGTAGCCATTAAGACACATGGCACTCAAGGGAAAGCATAGGAATAAACACCTGTCCCGAGAGCCGTCACCACAGACTCAGCATCTGCTGTCCACCTACCTGTCCTGGCACTGCGGCTTTGGTGAGATTTTGTCTCATTCTCGCAAAAGGTCTTCTGGGACAGCATTGGTGGCAGAACCTTGCAGATGAGGACTCGAGGTCACCTGAGGGAAGGAGTAGGGAATGGTCAGTGGGCCTGGGAGGTTGGCCAGCATTGCACACCATTCCCTGAGCAATGAGCACACCTGAGGAACCTGCTGGCCCTTCATTGTACTGGCTTTGCAACCAACCCAAGAAGAAACATCTCTATTTCATAGATGAGGAAACTGAAACTTGAAGAAGTTAAGAAGCTGGAAACAACAAGAAAGTGGCTAGGAAATGCTTTAAGACTCACAAAGATGAAGGCTGTCACCCAGGGCCGAGCTCTCCCACACTCCGCCCAGTATTTCAGACAGCTCTGACCCTGTTCTGCCAGGACCTGACTCTGCCCAGCCGCTTGGTCCTCATGCCCTTAACTGTCCTCTTAAAGAACAGAAACAAGGGCGGCCTCAGAGGCGCTATTTGAATGGATAAATCAAGTCCATTGGAATGGAGACTGTGCTGGATGAGGGTGCTGGCTGGCTAGTGGCCTGATGGGATGCTGGTTCCCTGCATGCCTGTGAGCCTGTCCATTCTCATCAGTCATGGTGATCCTGTGAGGATACAGCTCAGGCACGAATCACAAATGACGCTTAGAACGCGACTACTACAGTGTTCCGCTATGGAATCCAACACTGCAGCTTTTCCACAATTCTCACCCATCATGCTCACCCCTCTCAACTGTTGAATGAAATGGAGAGAATTTTCTTAACTACAAATGAGGCCCCTAATTTAGTGCTAAATTATATCCTTTGTTAGCATTTATTTAATATATCACCATTTCTAAATGCCCCAAAAAGAGAACCTTGACTTCTAAAGGTATCTTCCTCTCAACAGAAGGGGACCCCATGCTCTGGAGGGTGATAAATGTCAATATCACCCTATTTCCTGGGTGTTCCATCTGTGTGAGATCATGCAGTGATAAAATGCCTCTTTAAAAAACGCATCCTTTGAGCCTGACCAGGCAGTGGTGCAGTGGATAGAGCATCAAGCTGGGATGCTGAGGACCCAGATTTGAAAGGTGAAGTTGCCAGCTTGAGCTCAGGCTCACCAGCTTGAGCGTGGGCTCTTAGACATGACCCCATGGTCGCTGTCTTGAAGCCTAAGATCTCTGGCCTGAGCCCAAGGTCTCTGGCTTGAGCAAGATGTCACTGGTTCAGCTGGAGTCCCGTGGTCAATGTATATAAGAGAAAGGCTGCAACTACCAGTTGATGCTTCTCATCTCTCTCCCTTCCTGTGTGTCCCTATCTTCTCTCCCTCTCTCTCTCTCCACAAAAACAAGAAAAGCCTCCTTTGAAAGCAAGATCTTAAACAGATATTTGTATACCACCTTCACAGCAGCAATGTTTAAGTAGTCAAAAGGCAGCAACAACCCAAGTGTCTATCAACAGATACATAAATAAGCACAGCTGGTTCTCTCCACACAATGGAATATTATTCAGCCTCAAAAAGAAAGGAAATTCTGACAGGCCATAGCATGGATGCACCTTGAGGCCCAGACTGAGTGCAACTAGCCAACCAATGTCAAAAAGACGAATACTACATGATTCTACTTGTATAATGTAACTAGTGTAGTCAAATTCAGAGACACAAGCAGTAAAATGGTGGTTTCTCGTGGGTTAGAGGTTGAGAGGATGAGGAAGTGAGCATGTAATGGGGAAAGAGTTTCGGTTGGGGGTGGATGAGAAAGTTCTGGAGGCCATGGTGATGGCTGCCCGCACTGTGAGTGTGCTCGACACCTACTTAAAATGGTAAAGAGGGTAAACTCTATGTTGCACACATCATACCAAAATTAAAATAAATAAATAGGCAAAGAAACATGCATTCTGGTGGGGACAATCCTTGTTGCTGATGACACGTGACAGCTCGAGTGACGGGATACTAAGGAACCCATTTTAAGTTTCTCCCATTTGGGCTTATCTGTGGTTAAAAGTTCTGTTTCTCTCTGGGGCGAGATGTCGTTTTGTGAGCCAGTCACACACTGAGCTACTCAGAGGAGAACTGAGCCCGGCCACACAGGAGACTCCGCAGGGCTGACGGGGACACGGCACCACTGGGTGTGAAAGGCCACGCGGCCTCGACCAGGAACATGCGAGGGCTGAGCAGGCCGCGGGGCAAGGGCAGTGGGGACACCTGCTCTCGTCTGGTGGAGGAGACGGGCCGGAGCGCTTCCTGCTCTCGTCTGGTGGAGGAGACGGGCTGGAGCGCTTCCTGCTCTCGTCTGTTCTGGTGGAGGAGACGGACTGGAGCGCTTCCTGCTCTCGTCTGGTCTGGTGGAGGAGACGGGCCGGAGCGCTTCCTGCTCTCGTCTGTTCTGGTGGAGGAGACGGGCCGGAGCGCTTCCTGTTCTCGTCTGGTGGAGGAGACGGGCCGGAGCGCTTCCTGTTCTCGTCTGGTGGAGGAGACGGGCCGGAGCGCTTCCTGTTCTCGTCTGTTCTGGTGGAGGAGACGGGCCGGAGCGCTTCCTGCTCTCTTCTGGTCTGGTGGAGGAGACGGACTGGAGCGCTTCCTGCTCTCGTCTGGTCTGGTGGAGGAGACGGGCCGGAGCGCTTCCTGCTCTCGTCTGTTCTGGTGGAGGAGACGGGCCAGAGCGCTTCCTGTTCTCGTCTGTTCTGGTGGAGGAGACGGGCCGGAGCGCTTCCTGTTCTCGTCTGTTCTGGTGGAGGAGACGGGCCGGAGCGCTTCCTGTTCTCGTCTGGTGGAGGAGACGGGCTGGAGCGCTTCCTGCTCTCGTCTGGTCTGGTGGAGGAGACGGGCTGGAGCGCTTCCTGCTCTCGTCTGGTGGAGGAGACGGGCCGGAGCGCTTCCTGCTCTCGTCTGGTGGAGGAGACGGGCCGGAGCGCTTCCTGTTCTCGTCTGGTGGAGGAGACGGGCTGGAGCGCTTCCTGCTCTCGTCTGGTCTGGTGGAGGAGACGGGCTGGAGCGCTTCCTGCTCTCGTCTGGTCTGGTGGAGGAGACGGGCCGGAGCGCTTCCTGCTCTCGTCTGGTCTGGTGGAGGAGAAGGGCCGGAGCGCTTCCTGCTCTCTTCTGGTCTGGTGGAGGAGACGGGCCGGAGCGCTTCCTGCTCTCGTCTGTTCTGGTGGAGGAGACGGGCCGGAGCGCTTCCTGCTCTCGTCTGGTCTGGTGGAGGAGACGGGCCGGAGCGCTTCCTGCTCTCGTCTGGTCTGGTGGAGGAGACGGGCTGGAATGCTTGAAAAGTAGACCAATCCTGGCTCTTCTCCAGAGAACATAGTGAAAAAAAATATGTTGAATTTGGGGGAGAAAAATAATAAACCAGGAGCAAGTTTGTAAAGTGTAAGCAATTTATAAACATGAGCTACTGTCGCTACCTTACTCCAGAGCTGGGAATTTACCTGGGGACATAAACTGCTGTCTCAGCCTCTGTACACTGTCCTGGAACTGTCTGGATACCGAGCTCGGGGGACTTCCGAGGAGGAGGAGGCCTTTCACTCTGCTGTGGCTCTGAGGACTGTGGCTCCAGGCGCAGCTGGTAAGCTCTGAGCCTGTGAGGCGGCCCGAGCCGAGCTGCTGGCGTGTCCCCCATAGAAGGCTGCTCTGGAGTCACACACCAGCTTCTCAGAAGTGGATTTAACGGCCGGCGCACTGGTGTGCATCTTGGGCCCCAACTTCTGAAGGGCCCCACAAAACCCCAACTTTACACTTTTCTTCTAATGACACCAAGTTTGGTTTCATCTGTGCAATTTTAACATTAACAGTACATAATATTTTTTATGTATATAAAAATATGGTTAACATGGATTTTTATTTTCCCCGTCTCTCTCCTTTTTTTAAGAGGCCGAATATTCCCTTCTACGCCCGGGGCCTCAACTGACCTTAACCTGCCTCTGCAGCTCCTTCTTGTCCCACGGAAGAGTGGCGTCTGCAGGCCCCAAGCAGATTCACGTCAGGCCTTTCTGCTGGGCCTGAGCACAGCCAGAGGATGCTGCCAGCCACTGTGGCCTTGTCACCCAGACAAACATTTTCTTTCAGGCTGGTCTTCGATGGACCTGGCAGAGGGGCTGCCGACAGAGTAAATATAGCAGTGTCTATTTGCTGAGTTGTGAAGCTCTGGACAATGGGGTTTGGGCCAGAGGATTTGGATGCCTTTAGGGAGGAACAGAATCTGTAGGGGAAAAAAATCCCTTCCATGTGGGCTATGTCTTTTTAGTTTTCAAAGTACCTCCCCAGTCCTTCTCCCTTGTTTGTCCTCTTTCTGAGTGCTGAGCAGCGGGTGGGTACGAGGCTCTGCAGCAGGCTGTAGGAGCAGCATGGTGACAAGGCAGAAAGGGGCCTGCTCTCAAAGGGACTCCCTGTCCCCTATGAACAAGAAAAGCTGTCATTTAATTGCCTTGTTCCCCAAGAGAGAGTTGCCTGAAGGAAGCTGATGTGTTCTAGAGAGGAAGAGCCAGAAGCCAGAGACTGCCGGCAGGGCTCTGGGAAGGCGCTGGACGTCTTCTCTGCACCAGGCTTGGCACCCCATGTGCTTCTATGCACCATTAAATGCCAGAAGACATTTCATCCCCAACTAAGCTGAGAACAAGCTGATGGGGGAGCCAGACCTGGGGGTTGGAGCTCCCAGAACAAGCATTCCCGGTCCTGAACCTATGGGGAAGCTCCTGCCTGGGTTGGGGGTGGGCAAGCCTGCTCTGGAAACCCCCCCGCAAGCCAATCCCACCCCTATTGTCTTCTGAGGCTCATATCCAGGGCTGGAGTTAGGAGCTCATCATTGCACCCTATGCCACAGGTAGACTTTCTCCACATGGGAAAGCAACTCTAAACCTTGTTGGCTATGGCCGTTTCCCACAGGAGGACACTGCAGGATAGAGTGCTCAACAGGCTTCTCAAAGATACACAGTACAGCTTGACCAGATGGTGGCACAGTGGATAGAGCATCAGACAGGGACACAGAGGACACAGTTTCGAAACCCCGAGGTCACCTGCTTGAGCGTGGGCTCGTCCGGTTTGAACACAGCTCACCAGCTTGAACCCAAGGTCGTTGACTCGAGCAAGAGATCACTTGGTCTGCTGTAGCCCCACGGTCAAGGCACATATGAGAAAGCAATCAATGAACAACTTAGGGGCCACAACAAAGAATTGATGATTCTCATCTCTCTTCCTTTCTGTCTGTCTGTCTGTCTGTCTGTCTCTCTCTCTCTCTCACACACACACACACACAAAAGAAACAGACACACAGCTTAAAAGGCAGCACCAGGGTTTGGATCAGACAGCCTAACTCTACATCCTGTTATTGCTCATGTTACTGTGAGAAAAGTCAGAATTACAGCAAAGGAGAACAGGCTGCATGGAAAGAGAAACGATGCCCGACTCCAACCCTGGGTCTAGCATCTGTGCCAGCCTGCTTTTGGCAAATGGTGCAAATAACCGCTTTATTTGCCAATGGAGTAAAGGAACAGGGAGAGAGGGAAGGAGAGAGGATATAAGAGGAGAAAAAGTGAGGTGTGGACCAAGGTTCAACAGGAAGAGAACGTATGAGAATACAAAGAGGCAGAAGGAACTGTCTGCGATGATGGGAGGAGCGAGTTCCTCGAGAAGAACAGGTGGACGCAAGAGGTCCTCCAGTTCTCCGTGTTGGCCAGCAGGGGGTGCTTTCAACCATGAGTCACAGAGCTAATGTCTAGTGTTGGCTAAGGAGGGACAGAGGTGGGAGAAGAAGCCTGGAGGGCAGGCAAGAATACAGTGTGTCACCACCATGATGGCATCTGTTAACTTAAGGGGTGCCACACCCTGGATGAATGCCGTACCAGCAACCATTCTTGCCAGTGGGATGCTGTTCAATCAAGCTGGTCCTGAATAGGAGTGTGCAAATTAACAAAGGCATCCTCTTTGCTCTCCTATCTGGAATATAAACTACGTGGACAGGTACTTGCATCAATTCTCAATCTGTCCAAACCAAGAGAACAAATCAAAGCCAAAAGTAACCAAGCCAACACATTCCCTTCACTGGGGTTGGGAGTAAGAATTCTAGAATCTTAGGAACGTTAAGGTTAAAAACAAAACTGTCTCTGAATCTTGTTGCTCCTCTGCCATCCCTTGGGCACACCAAGTTATTCTTTTTACATCAGCTTTTCACCTATCTTTAATAACCTGCTTCCTTGCGGTAAAGCCAAGTGATCCCAAGAGCGGGTGGTAAGGAAAAGTGGGGGAAGCCCAGCTCCCCTCTTCTCTGCTTGCTGTTGAAATCCCAGTTAAGAGACCCATGGCCCATCTCACTTACCAGACAGTCTCCAGTGCTTTTCCCTGCAGCCTCCCAGGGAAGATGACAAGACGGCTAATGCCTCTGCTCCCCAGATGTGCACCTCCCACCAGGATGTCAGCATGCAGGACAGCTATCGCCCAGGGAGGCCCCTGCCCTCTGCCCTCCTGGCACATTGCTGATCCTCTACAATGGCTCTGCTCAGATAGACTCTTTCTCCAAAATGTCCTGACCCTCCCCTCTTTCTGGTCACCAGGGCACTTGGGTATTGCTTCCTTTTTGGGTCATGTTCCAGACAGACCACAGAGGAAAGTAAGAAAGTTGTGAGATAGGATGGGAGCGATCACAAGGCATTCAGAACTGGGGACCCTGAACACTAGGAACTCTGCAGGGGAGAGGTTGGGCAGTTCTGACCCTCATCTGAGTCACAGCAAGAGTCACCCAGCCATGGGGAGGAGAGTGGGAATAGGCAGGTCTTCTGGACACAGACCTTGTTGGTAGGGATGAGGCTTGAGATGCATGGAGGGATAACAGGCTGGGAAGTGAGAGCTGGTTCCAGCTCCAGCCTGCCACCAACTGATCACCCCACAGGAACACGTCCCTTCCTAACTCCTTAGGTTCTCCAGCTGTAAAGTCCCACGCTTCATCACGATGCTTATAGGGGAACTTGTGATTAAGACCCTGGCACAGGACTTCTAGAAGTTTCACCTCTAGGAAACCAAGGAGAGCATCAGACCCTCACACTCACGACACTCACGTGTGCGTAACAATTCCTGTGTGCTTGTGGAGTCAGGACCTAACCACACTCATAAACGGGAAGCAATCACACCCAGGGCCACACAGCTAGGAAACTGTAATAAAGGAATACCGGAGAGTGCTTTTTCCCGCAGCGGCGGCCACAGCTCCATGTAGACCAACAGCTAATGAGTTTTTCTCTTGTTCGCTGACAACACCTTCAATAAAGTTTAATGTGGAAGAACAAGGTGCATTTAACCAAAGCTGTAAACATCTCTAATTCTATTTAAAACTATAGGGTGCAGGACATTAACATTTAACAATCAGATGCTAAATTGATGTGAAGCTAATTGAGCTATGCTTATTAGAACGTGGGCACCAAGTCATCTTTTATCACTGACAACAGAAGGAGCAGGACACCAATCTGGCCACCACCACCACGCTCCACCCTGTGCATTAATTAAGAGTCCCCTCCCATCACCACCTATGGAAAGATGCTGAGTGCTTTGCAGGAACTGCGCCAAGCAGAGCAGTTTGTGGCTCCGTGCCAAAGTCTGCTAGCCTTGTGCACTTTGGGAGTTGCTCTCCCGGCAAAAAGTTTTTTTAAAAGGTGAAATATATAATTAATTCAGAATAAGCAGAAGCTCACCCTTCTATTCTGCTTGACGTCGGCAGCATCCACATTGTTGAGCTCTCCCTCTTTGGATAAACTCCCAGGTGCCCATTCTCCCAGCCCCTCCCACGTCTGTGGTCCTAGCTTTTCCTTCTTCTGCAGGGTCCTCGCCTGCTTCTGGATCTGCCAGCAGGGGGCTCCCCACCACTGGGGCCTGGGCCCCTTACCTCCCACTGGGACACTTCTCCCTGGGAGTTTTGCTCACTGGCAGGGCTTCTGCTGGGACCTATTTCCTGAGGACAACCCCACCCCCCTAGAGGCTCCAGATCCACATTTCCCAACAGTTCACATCTTTTCCATTCAAAGCATGGTCCAGGGAACCTGTGAAAAACACAGAATGCCAGGCCCCAGACTTCTAGAACCAAAATGCACTTGAACAAGAGCCAGGTGACTCCTGTGCATGCTGAAGTCTCTCCTAGCCATCTAGACACCCCCGGTAGCTCCAGCCCGCATGCCCACCCCGAAGGCAGACAGACCCCTTTTCCCAACCATAGATTTCTCCTTGTTTTCCATCTCGGTGAATGGCTTCTGTAGTGTATGGGGTGCCACCATGTGGTTGCCTCACCTTGTGATAGGCACCAAGTGGCAGAGCTGGGTGCCCCCTACCTTGGTCTCCTGGGTCAGGATTCTGGGAAAAAAAACATCATGTGGAAGCCAGCCTAAATGTTAGGGCTGGGACAGAAAGGCCCCCTCCAACATCCATGGGATAAGGCTCATTTGAGCCTCCACCCCGTGCTCCACAGCCTCCAGTGCTGTCGGTACTGCCCCCCCCCCCTCTGCTGGGCTCCCTGCTCCAACGCTGAGGGCCCTTCCCTTTGGACAGCAAGAGTCCTGAGCCTGATGGTCTCTGCCCACTGAGGTTTCTTCTGAGCCCGGAAAGGCCACTGGGAAGCACAGGACATAGCCAAAGCTCATGGCTGCAAGTTCAGTCCTAGGCTGTGATGTCAGCGGGCTCCCTGGTGGTGACAGTGAAATTCTTTTGCCTCCTGCACTTGGGGAGCCATTGTGATTGTGAGGCAAACTGTATCACATAGAATTCTGTCTGTTGCAACCTGATTAGCTTGAATAAATCCATGAATTAGATACAGTAATAGGAAAACGGGGTAGTTTATTAACTTGGAAGAAAGTCTGAGGGAAAGGGAAGAGTCTGAGGACATTATAGGCTGAAGCTGATTCTGTGCTTCCGGGACACTCTTTTCTCTCTCTCCGCATCTCCTTCATGCTCCCTGGCTTCTCCAGTTGGCAAAAGACATTGCTGTAGGCAGCTCTGATGTGCTTAGCTGCTCAGGGTGGAAAGTTGTTGTTTTTCCCTGAGGATTCTGGTTAGCCAGACAGGGCCTCATGCATGCTCTGGACCACTTCTGTGGCCTAACAGCAGGGACCCCATCCTTGAAGCAGCTCAGTTTGCACATCAGGGCTGAGTGGTGAACGAGGCCCTGCATAGTCCTTGAGAGCATCAGCTGGTGTAGCATTCTTATTACACATGATGAATCTTGGGGCTTCCTGATGGGTGGGATGACCCAGATGTCCTATGTCACTGCCATTCCAATAAGGAGCAGGCTTGCATAGGTCTCGCTGTTTGCTACTTGCCCTGTGAGCTAACCGCATCATGATGCTTCTGTGAAGAGATGATCCCGAGGAAATCCGAACCTTTTCATCCATTCTCCGTGACTTTAGTTCATGGGTCAGGGACACCTCTTTTCACCTCCTTGCTTCCCGTGACAATACCACGCCACACACAGCCCAGGTCAAAACTCACCGCCAAATCTGAGGGTACCTGTAAGAACTGCTGCATTCTGACCAATAGCCTCTTACCTGTTCTAATGTCATTTAAATGTGCAAGCAATTGTGCATGTTGAGGACTTCTTCTATACAGCTGCTCCCACAGATGCCTTAGAGCAGGGGTCCCCAAACTGCGGTCCGCGGGCCACATGCGACCCCCTGAGGTCATTTATCCGGCCCCGCCACATTTCTGGAAAGGGCACCTCTTTCATTGGTGGTCAGCATCCATATCCTGTGCTCTTGGAGTACTGTATGTAGCAGCGTCGCTCACGTACAGTACTACTTCCGGTGACGCAGGATGCACGCGTCACGGCTCCAGAAGCGCGTCACATCACTTGTTACGGCTAGCAGTGACAAATATGGAACCGGACATTGACCATCTCATTAGCCAAAAGCAGGCCCATAGTTTCCATTGAAATACTGGTCAGTTTGTTGATTTAAGTTTACTTGTTCTTTATTTTAAATATTGTATTTGTCCTCGTTTTGGTTTTTTACTTTAAAATAAGATATATGTAGTGTGCATAGGGATTTGTTCAGTTTTTTTTGTTTGTTTTTTTTTTTTTTTTTTTTCTGAAGCTGGAAACGGGGAGAGACAGTCAGACAGACTCTCGCATGTGCCCGACCGGGATCCACCCGGCACGCCCACCAGGGGCGACGCTCTGCCCACCAGGGGGCGATGCTCTGCCCCTCCGGGGCGTCGCTCTGCCACGACCAGAGCCACTCTAGCGCCTGGGGCAGAGGCCAAGGAGCCATCCCCAGCGCCCGGGCCATCTTTGCTCCAATGGAGCCTTGGCTGCGGGAGGGGAAGAGAGAAACAGAGAGGAAGGAGGGGGGGTTGAGAAGCAAATGGGCGCTTCTCCTATGTGCCCTGGCCGGGAATCGAACCCGGGTCCCCCGCACGCCAGGCCGACGCTCTACCACTGAGCCAACCGGCCAGGGCCCATAGTTTTTTTTTTATAGTCTGGCCCTCCAACAGTCTTGAGGGACAGTGAACTGGCCCCCTGTGTAAAAAGTTTGGGGACCCCTGCCTTAGAGTAAAAAATTTAAAAAATGTACACTATTATCTATGTATTTGCATGTTTCTTAGTATTTATCTTTAGAAGTGTCAACACGTTTTTGCAGTATATTTGTTAGAGAATGAGTGAGTAGACCCACCTTTTTAAGTTTACTATGGGAGTAATATCAAGATTCTTCACCCTGAAGGAACCCTAGGTACAAACCATCCATGGCTTCCAGTTCTGAGCAGTTTTCATGGCTTGCTTCTAGAGATAACAGTTGGACAAGCTCTGCTTGGATGTGGCCAATAGCTCCCAGAGGCCCCCTGGGGAGCATTTTCAGTAGGAGGAGATGGCCATACAGCTTCCTTTTCTACCCTATGGCAGCAGTTCCCCCCAACCCTCACACATTTCAGTGTTCATTGATGCAGCTATGACCAGAGTTTTGGAGAAAAGAGCTGGAATATAATATATCACAATGACTTGTTAAACCAACTTGCGGCTATCAGCTCTTCAAAGCTGTGTTCTTCTTAGTGTCATGCATTACTTCCCATATGTGATGGCCCTAAGTTCCCACTGAATTTGCAGGGTTTGGGTTTGGGGGTGATTTAGGTTCAAGTCAGTTCTGCAGAAACTGGGGGATTCCTATCCCATTGCCCTCTCCCCCACCCCTCCCCACATACCTCCCTCTCCACTCCTATTTCACACACCCAGGACCTCACTAGCTCATACAGCCCTTTGTCCAATTCAGGAAATCACCTTACTTCCTCAGAAAGTCACATAACATGTTCTGCAAGAATACTGTCATGAGTCCTTCCAAATGGTCTTTCTTGCTCAAAAGCCATGCCCCTATTCACTACCTTTGAAATCTGGTGGAGAGAAAGGGAATGAAGTGTAGGTATAGGCCAGAGACAATGACTTACTCATTGCGAAGTCAGGTTACTTCTGCTTCTGTAGAATTGTTACCTGCTCCCAATTTGAACACTTTCCAATAAACCACCAGAAGGATCCACAAGTAATCACGGGCCTTTGGGAGGGCAGCTATAAAGCTAAGTTCACAAGGCAAATATTTGCGTTTCAAAGTTACCCCAATGAGAGCCTTAAATAAAACAAAAATTTCATTTTGAAGGTGCAAACTGTCTTTCCATGAATGGTAACAGTGTATTTGTGAGTGTCCAGGATCTTGGAATATTCATTAACCCATTTCAAGAAGTCTATGAGCAGTTAAGTCACCTTTATATTAATATGAGTCAGATACAATTAGGAAATAAGAAATGCAACCAAGTTCAATTCACAAGGTTATACAGAGGGGCACTGCTCACACTTAAAATTGTGTAGAAAAGATACAATTTACCATATATACCTGGTCCATTACAAAACCAAACAATTTCTATAGTGTGACATAAGAAACCACCTAAAGTGCACTCACATGGGTGAGTTTACTCTTAGCAGCACAGTTGACAGGGGAATCTCTCCTGTCAACTGTGGACCTGTCCTTGGTGAGTTCTGGATGTCACACAGGTCCACAGAGCAGCTTCCCCACACACGTACACGCCACCGTTCCTGCCTGCCCCCCCCCCCCCCCAGCCTATTGGAATGTACACAGAAAGGTGAGTTGGGCAAGCACTGGGCAACAGTCGGGTCTTTAAGATACACTTGTCCAGCTCGGCTTGCACTTCTTGCTTTCCCACCCTGAGGAAACCAGGCATAGGCTTTGCGCTCACATGAGACAGTCGGAGTTGGCATTGTCGCACACTTCCACCGATGTCAAACTCCCCTGCTCCTTGGGAAAAGGGTGAGTAAGAACTTATTGGAGGATCTAAGTTTCTACACGAGTACAGATCCATGCTGCAGAAGAGGGGAGAGCCCTTAGCGTGGTGTTCTACTTACCCTGTGGTTTTGGGTGGTCATGGATGGGGAAACAGGCACCGGAGTTTTCAGGGACAGGTTATTGTCTGTGAGACTCAGACTTCTGTATGAGGTGCCTTTCTGCTCTTAAATTGCCAGGGTCAGGCCAACTACTTAAAATAAGAGGTGCTATTTTGAGTTCACCTTGCAATAAGCAGTATGCTCTGCTCTGGTGCTCTAGCAATGTCATCTGATCTTTTGAAAACCAATTATTACGTGTCTACCATCTCACATTTTGGCCTATGATACCATTTCCTCTAGCTATATACTATGAGCTTGATAACATAGATATGAGAAGAACAGAAGATAATATTAAGATTTTAAAAAAATAATGAAATCCAGAGAAAGAAGATGAAATAGTGAAGGGATTTGGCTCAGTAGAGAATTTCCTTGTATGCTCTCAGGAACGGAGTCCTCACCCCTTGGGGCTCAGACCCAGAATAAACTTGTCCTGGAAGATCTGTCCAAGAACCACGGCCCTTCTTCTTTTGAGGAGAGGAGGCTCGTGCCTCTCTAAGGCACCTGGAATGCCGTAAGAAATGGGTTCTCTGCCACACAGAAGGCACAGGTGAAATAAAAAACAGAAGGACTTTGTTTCCTAGGTTTCATAAATAGCTGGGTGGCAGGGATTAAATAGGACCACGGGAGAGGACGCAGAACTACAGCTGGTTCTCCTCGAAGAGGATCTGGGCGTAGACCGTGCTGGCGGGGACACCTTTGGCAGCCTGGTGGGGTTTGACCAGCTCCAGCTCGGCATATGTCAGGCTCTCCTCGGCAATCTTTGGCTGCAAGACAAAGCATATCACAGTGCTAGTGGGCCACAGGGAGAACTGCGTCCTGCAGTTTCATTACGTTTTGGGGACTCAAAGGGGAACAAACGAACTAAAATTTACAAGAGCATATAAAACCTGAATAACACAGTAATATAGAGCTCGTTGTCTTATCTAGAACACTATTCCCTGCAAAGAGACACTGGGATTCATTTTCGAGTCAAATAGAGCACTAACCAAAAAATGGTTAAATATTGGGCCAAAATAAACTTTAGTTCTGAAAAGTAAAAATAATATAACTAGCAGTCTCTGATCAAAAGGAAACAAACATAGAGACAGAAACAAAACTCTTAGAAACTAATAACAAAGCTAGAATGTTACCATCTAGAAATTTTCTTAAAAGACAACCTGTATAAAATTGAAATTTCAGAATAGCTTGAAAAGAATGACACAGAAAATATTACTTGCCAGAACCTAAAAAAACATGTACTCGGAGAAAAATCCCAAGTGTAAACATTTATATTAAGCAATATGAATTAAATGGAGGAAGCCTCCAATTGAAGACATTAAAAAAATAAATAAATGAATGAAATAAAAGCAAAAGGATGGAGTCCCGGGTTCGATTCCGGGCCAGGGCACACAGGAGAGGCGCCCATTTGCTTCTCCACCCCTCCCCCTCTCCTTCTTCTCTGTCTCTCTCTTTCCCTCCCACAGCCAAGGCTCCATTGGAGCAAAGTTGGCCCGGGGCATCCCCCCCCCCCCCCCCGCCCCCGTGGGCATGCCGGGTGGATCCCGGTTGGGCGCATGCGGGAGTCTGTCTGACTGCCTCCCCGTTTCCAACTTCAGAAAAATACAAAAAAAAGAAAAAAAAAAGGCAAAAGGAAGGACTGATAAAATTAAAACCAGACTGTGAGAATCAGAAAACAAAAACAAAATGATAGAATTATTAAAAATATCCCAGAACTTGTGCTTGGAAAACACCAATAAAATAAATAAACTGAAAATTATATTTCAAGGTAGAAAGGGAAAAAAATAGAATAAAATAGGAAATAAGGAAGAAAACATAATGTAAATAAAGAAAATTCTTAAATTAAAAAAAACTACTTTGTTCAACTTATTGCAAAAAAGCCTGAAATACAGGATAAAATGAGTAATGTTCCAGAAAAATATAAATCATCAGCATTAAGTCCAGAAAATATGAATGTACTAAGTATCATTTTTTTTAAAAAAGTTAAAGAAGAGGAAAAGAAGGAGAATATATTGTCAAAAGCTCTCTCTCTCAGAAACAGCAGGCCCACACAGTTTTATATGAGAATTTCTAAAAATAAAATCTTTAAGGAACAGATAATTTAAATGTAATTAAAATAATCCAGTGCATTTAAAAAAATCATATATTTTAGAACAATCTCATTTATTAATATAACAAATCAAATTTACTAAGAGAGAATGAAGAATTATATTAAAAATTAGATAATCATGTTAAGTTGATTTCATTTTAGGAGGCAAAGATGATTCAACATTAGAAAAATCTAGCAATATGCCTGACCTGTGGTGGTGCAGTGGATAAAGCATTGACCTGGAATGCTGAGGTCGCCAGTTCAAAACCCCAGGCTTGCCTAGTCAAGGCACATATGGGAGTTGATGCTTTCTGTTCCTCCCCCTGTTCTATGTCTTTCCTCTCTCTCTAATAAAAATGAGTAAATAAAATCAGAAAAAAAAAAGAATGAAAGGGCTGAAAGCCCACATGAAGTTTAAAAAAATCTAGCAATATAATTCACAACAGTGATAGACAAAAAAAAAACAAAAAACCCATTTCCTCTTTAGAAATACTGGAAAGGCATTTAATACAATTTTAAAACGTTTTTGTTATGAACAATTTTTGAATAAAGTAGTCACAGGTGTGTGTGTGTGTGTGTGTGTGTGTATATATATTTACCATGTTTAAGGAATATCACTGAAATAAATACTTGGTGATCCAACTCTAGTGATATTAAAAACCATGAAAATACTGAGGGGCCAGTAAGTGAATAGACATGACACCCATGGGATGAATTAAAAAGCCCAGAACTTAATCCAAATATTATTTGTCAATAATGGTAGGGTAATACTCAAATAGCCACTTGGAAAAAAAACATATTCTATATCATTCTTTATGCCAGAGAAATTTCAGAAGAATTAAACATTTTAATGTGGAAAATAAATTCATAAAAGTACTAGAAGAATGTATGAAAAAATATTTTAAAATAATCTCAGCAGGCCCTGGCCGGTTGGCTCAGTGGTAAAGCATTGGCCTGGCGTGCAGGAGTTCCGGGTTTGATTCCCGGCCAGGGCACACAGGAAAAGCGCCCATTTGCTTCTCCACCCCTCCCCCTCTCCTTCCTCTCTGTCTCTCTCTTCCCCTTCCGCAGCCAAGGCTCATTGGAGCAAAGTTGGCCTGGGCGCTGAGGATGGCTCCATGGCCTCTGCCTCAGGCTCTAGAATGGCCCTGGTTGCAACAGAGCAACGCCCCAGATGGGCAGAGCATCGCCCCCTGGTGGACATGCCAGGTGGATTCTGGTCAGCGCATGCGGGAGTCTATCTGACTGCCTCCCCGTTTCCAACTTCAGAAAAATACAAAAATAAATAAATAAAATAATAATAATAATCTCAGCATACAAAATGCATTTTAAAGTATGATACAAAATCTGGAAGCAATAGAGAAAAGATATGGATATTTCCATGCTGTATATGGCAAATATTCTCTAAATAAAGTCAAAGGACAACTGAAAACATTGGGAAAATATTTGTGACTTACATCAAAGGGCTTTACAATTCAATAAAGATAATGGCCAAATTATCCACCAGAAAATAAAGCAAAGAATAATAGACAGGACCAGAGAGTTCACATAAAATGAGAGTCAATCTCCCTTCTAATAAGAGAATAATAATTTAAAATCACACTTATACACCACTTTTTGTGTCTCGGGAGAACAATTTGATGGTTGCCAGAAAGGAGGAGAGTAGGAGGGCAGGTGAAGAAGGTGAAGGGAAATAAGAAGCATGAACCTCCAATTATAGAAATAAGTAAGTCACAGTGCTGCCATGTACAGCACAGGGAGCATAGTCAATAATATTGTAATAACTTTGCACGGTGACAGAAAATTACTAGACCAGTCATGATGATCACATTATTAGGTATATTGATGTTGAACCACTGTGTTGCATGCGTGAAGCTAATATAATATGTATGCCTATTGTACTTTAATAAATTTTTTTAAAAGATTGCCAAAAGGAATTGAAAGAAATGGGTCTTGGCCCTGGCCGGTTGGCTCAGCAGTAGAGCGTCGGCCTGGCATGCGGGGGACCCGGGTTCGATTCCTGGCCAGGGCACATAGGAGAAGCGCCCATTTGCTTCTCAACCCCCCCCCCCTCCTTCCTCTCTGTCTCTCTCTTCCCCTCCTGCAGCCAAGGCTCCATTGGAGCAAAGATGGCCCGGGCACTGGGGATGGCTTTTTGGCCTCTGCCCCAGGCGCTGGAGTGGCTCTGGTCGCGGCAGAGTGACGCCCAGGAGGAGCAGAGCATCGCCCCCTGGTGGGCAGAGCGTTGCCCCTGGTGGGCGTGCCGGGTATATCCTGGTCGGGCACATGCGGGAGTCTGTCTGACTGTCTCTCCCCATTTCCAGCTTCAGAAAAATACAAAAAAAAAAAAAAGAAAGAAAGAAATGGGTCTTCTTGTATATTGTTGGTGAAAGTGTACAAGCAAAAATCTGAAAACATTTAAATGAACGTCTGTGGAAGACTGGTGCATTCCTACAATGAAGTATACACTGCAGCCTTTACAAGGAGTAATAGAGCTATATGTGTCCCATATGTTTTACTCTGATTTGTGTAAATATGTGTGTATGTGAATAAATATATGTGCATATATGTATATGCTTAGAAAACCTTTGGAACCTGCTTAAGAAGTTAAGAGCCTGGTACCCATTGTTCCCTCTGGGGAGGTAGACTGGATGCCCAAGGGGATGCCTCTCCCTTCACTGGATACATTTGTTTATACTGTTTGAACTTTGTGATAGGCACATGTATTTATAAACAACACATGAATTAATTTTAACTTATGATTAGAAAAATAAAAGTCATTGACAACTTTATAGTCATAAAAGGCACACGACTTTCATTTAAGCTGCCATTTCCTTGTTTTTTGTATTTTGGCTTTGGCTATGTTGTTCTGTTTTGAATTTTTGCTCTTTTGTGCTTACATCTTGGTTATCTCATCAAAATTCAGGGCAATAAACTATTTGCATGCAATTTAACTTTCTTAAGATAATGCCCAAAGCAGAAAGCCCCTTTTTGTTGAATAAGACATCATAATAGGAATAGGGAGCTAGAGACACAGAGAATAAATATGTCAAGAACTCCTTAAAGCCACTATGTACTTGTCAGGGTCCATTGCCATGACCTCCACAAACTGGCCATTTTTAAATGTCAAAGTCAAGGACATTTATAGGGATGAGAGTCTCCCGTTTGTCTTTGACACCAAAACTCTACATTGTTTCTGAGTCATCCATACAAGCCAACAAAAACCTTGTTTCTACCTTGCCTTTGGTTTAATTACATTTCACATTAAGATTCCATTTAGAAATGCCATGTGTCCTCAAGTACTCAAAACCCAATTCATGTAAATTTTAGAACCAAGATTTATGAAATCATATTGTCCAGGTATTTTATTACATTACCTTGAAATTGCATTGTTTTCTAGTGTAGATTATCTGTTTATTCTTAAGTTATTCCATTATGCTTGGATATGAAAAATAACACTAGCTTTCTCAATACAGGTCACCAGGCTGGCTTGGCTGGTGTGTTGTATTCATACATTTTTATGATCTTCCTATAGTAAACATAATATAATAAAGCCAAAGCACACTAAATAAATAATTGCATCTAGAAAAAGCAATAAAAAAAATAAAATTAGTACTTTCATAAGTGGAAAGGTACTTCAATTACTGCTACAAGCACCACCCTCCCCCATAAAATGTGTAGAATCATTTCCCTTATGCATATTTCTGGGATATGATAATTTGATTGAAGATATGAGGCAGCACACAGGAGGCTCTGAATTGTGAAGTGTATACAGTTTCCGACAGAAGAGGTATTCAGTTCTTTGCACCTTTAAAGAGCCTATTGTTTCTCTGGCGTGCACACTTGTCTGACACGGTAAGGTGTGAGTTAACTACATTTCCCAGCTTGTTTAATTGGAAATAAATTCCTGAAGTCCAGTGAAATGAAGCTAGTGGAAACTCCTCACCAGTTTTCACCGTGCTACCCATGTTGTAGTGGAAGGTTTAGGTGCACTGAGCAGTAGCTTAAAGAAAAGTTATCAGCATATCAGTAAGACTGGGTAAGACCTCAGAGCTGGTGGTAAACTCAGGAGCCAGGAACAGAAAGTAAAGGTGAACATCCTTGCAGAGGACAGGAGCAGGCATGGGAAAGAGAGGCCTACTGCAGAACCGGCATGTATTTCTGGTGAGTATTTCGGGTATATTTTGTAATCTTGACAATTAAGCCAGTCCTGGGTTTAATCTAAGGAATCACTCTTAGTGCCTACGAAAGTTCAAGGACTGGAGGACAGCCAGTGCCTCTCTGACAGCCAATCAAGAAGTTAACCCCCTGCCAGCCTGCCCTCAGAATGACTTCCATTGAGCCCCCATCCAGTGCTTGTGCCTGCAGGGGGTACATTAGCATTCAAGACCCATTTTTCTATGGTTTGAATCATTTATGAGTTACCAAAAACTATATGTACTAAATAGACCTGGATATATCTTTTGACAGATAAGGAATAGATTCAAGAAAATTAATGGTTATGGGCTAAATTGTGTGCCTGAAAAATTGACATGTGGAAACCCTGACCCCAGTATCTCAGATACGACTGTACCTGGAGGCAGGGATTTTTGTTTGTGTGTTTTTAAATTAAATTTAAAGGGGTGACACTGATCAATAAAAGTACATAGGTTTCATTTGAACTGTTGATTGTATTGTGTGCTCATCACCCAAAGTCAAGTCATTTTCCATGGAAACAGGTTTTTATATGGGTAATTAAGGTTAAAATTAGGTCACTAGAGTGGACCCTATTCTAATACGACTGGTATCTGTCTAAGAAAAGGACTTCAGGACACAGATACACATAGAACAAAGGCCATGTAAGGAGACAGGGATAAGATAGCCATCTACAAACCAAGGAGAAGGATTAAAAAAAAAAACAAAAAAAAAAACTTCCAACACCTTGCTCCCAGACTCTCAGCCCCCAGGAGAAATATAAGTCTACTGGTTAGGTTCCCTTAGGCCAGTGGTTCTCAACCTTTCTAATGCCGTGAACCCGCAATACAGTTCCTCATGTTGTGGCACCCCAAATCAAAAAATAATTTCAGTGGCTACTTCATAATTTTGCTACAGTTATGATTCGGAATGTATTGTAAATACCTGATATGCATTATGTATTCTCATTGCTACAAATCAAACATAATTTAAACATAGTGATTAATCACAAAAACAATATTTAATTATATATTTATTACTAATGGACCTCCTTACCTAGTGTATTGGGGCTACCATTCCGTAAATAGCTGCTTAACTAATGGATCTGTTTTTTCCAGATTAGTGGCAAGTTTTCTATATAGAACAGTGTGAACTACGTCATAGGATACACTGCAGTTTCTGCACACCACGGTATCTTTCAGGGCTCTTTCATACTATAAAGCAGCGGTTTCTACAGTGGAATCCACATTTCATTTACTTCAATGGGAGACCCGTGGATTCCGCAGAAGAGAGATCCCCTGTATGGCAGAAATGCAGTTCCGACACATTTCTTCTATAGGAGGCAGATCTTTTACACTGCAGAATCCGCACAGCAGATTCCTCAGTGTGAGGCCTTTCAGTCTATTGGGGGTGGCGGATTCCACCTTTGGAATTTTTCTGCTCTAGGAAAAGTTCTAGCGTGGAAAAAATTAAGCAACATGCTCTATATTTGAGCGGAATCTGCTGCGGCCTCCCATTGACTTGAATAGGAGAGGAAGAAATGTGTCGGAAACTGTCATTTCTCCGCCCCTTATTGAAATCAAAAGGAGGCTGTGGTGGATTGTGTGGTAACCTGAGATTCTCAGGAGCTCTCTTCCACAAAATCCACCGCACTCCCAATGAAATCAATAGGAGGCGGATTCAATGCCGGAACCTCTGATTTAAGCAGTTTCCTCATTCAGAATATGGGAAAATAGTGGGAGATATGGGAGATAATTATACATTGGGGAACAGTGTGAACTACATCTTATAGTGGTCTCTTATAGTATAAGACCAATGTAGTTCACACTGTGTAAATGTATGGTGCTTTGTGTAAGTGTAAGCTGCTTTGTGTACTGTGTAATGATTACACAGAAAGCACCTTACACTTACACAGTATTGTGTGTATGGTGTGTGTACTGTTTTTACATTATTAACCTTTTTTACACCAGCAGGCTGTCTCACAGGCTCTCTTGCCTCTCCACCTCTTGCCTCTCCGCCTCCTAGGCTTCTGTCCTCCGGCGCTTGCTGCACCCGTCCACTGATGACATCAGCAAGCGCCGGACACACGTAATGCGCTGCTATGGACTGTGGAGCGTCCCCCCCCACTCCCCCCCCCCCGCCCTTAGGCCCCGGACGGATGATGCAATCACGTCTGCGCATGACTGCAGGCATTCAGTTTGGAACGCACGTCCATAACAGTGCGTTCAAGCTGAATAGCGCTGCTGCAGACGGTAGCACGGCTTCTCAGCGGCTAAAGCCATCGGAAATATGTATTTTCCGATGGCTTTAGGCGACCCCTATATTTTGGTCGTTCGACCCCCACCAGGGTCGCAACCCACAGGTTGAGAACCGCTGCCTTAGGCTGTGGTACTTGGTTGCGGCAACCTGAGCAAACTGATACATTAGACTTGTGCAGCCACTGTGTAAAACAGTATGGTGTTTTCTCAAAAAATTAAAAATGGGACTGCCTTTTGACCCAGCTATCCCACTTTTAGGAATATCTCCTAAGAACACCAAATCACTGATTCAAAAGGAGAAATGCTCCCCATGTTTATTGCAGCATTGTTTACAATAGCCAAGGTCTGGAAACAGCCCAAGTGTCTGTCAGTAGACAAATGGATGAAAAAGCCATGGTACATATATACAATGAAATACTATGCGACTGTGAAAAAGAAGGAAATCTTACCTTTTGCAATGGCATTGATGGAACTCAATAATACTATGCTAAGTGAAATAAGCCAGGCAGAGAAAGCCAAATATCATATGATCTCACTTATATGTGGAATCTAATGAACAAGGTGAACTGAGGAGTGGAATAGAGGCAGAGGTGGGGTCACAGGGAGCAGAGGGACAGCTGTCAGAGGGAAGGGGGAGGAGGAGATGGGATCAGAGAAGGTGAAGGGATTAGTGAAGTTATATATACATAATTCAGAGAAACAGATAACAGGACAGCAAATTACAGAGGGAAGGGGAAGGGGAGTAAAGGGGGTGAAATGGGGGACATGGAGGTGGGGGTGAGGGTGTTATATTGAGTGGAACACTTGAATCCATGTTAACACAAAAAAATGAAATTTAATTAATTAATTAAAAGAAGGGAAAAGAAGACAAGAAGTCTCCTCCCCTCAGGGAAAGGGAGTGAAAAAGCTGATCAGGGTGGGTGTATGCAACTCATTTTATGTTGGCACCAGGGGAAGGGGACTGACGCTTTAGCTATGTAGTTAGAAATAAGACTAGGGCAGAGCTCTCTCAGACAGTACCCCCCAACACACACACAGCTCCCACCCCAGCTGCCCTGCCCCCACAGCTTGGCGTGGCCCTGTGCACTCCAGCCCCAACACTGCACTTCTGCTCACACCTCCTGCTGTGTCCTCCAGGGACACAAAGAGGATTTTTCATCATTTTTAAATTTAATGTTTAACACACGTACTGGTCAGTGGCCACCTCCCTAATGGGACACAGCACAGTTTCATCACACCTCTCATGCTGTCCTCTGTCGCCATGTCTTCCCTCCAACTCCACCCTCTGGAGCCCCCTGGTCTGTTTTCTGTCACTATGGTTTTGTTTCTTAAAGAACATTACATGAAAGGAATCATACAGTGTGTAACTTATTGGAGTTAGCTTTCTCTTTCTCTCAGCATAATGCCCTCGTAATCCAAGTTGTTGCATATATTGTTGGTTTGCTTCTCCTGCTTGTTTAGGAGTAGTTTATGATCTACCACACACCACAGTTTGCTTATCCAATCACCTGCTTAGGACATGTGGGTTCTTTCAAGTTTTGGGCAGTTATGAGTAGAGCTGCCATGCATAGTTATGTGTAGGTTTTTGCAAGACATTTTCCTTACTCAAGGTAAACATTCAGGAGCAGGTTCAATGGGTAATACAAAAAGTATATGTTTAACTTTATAAGAAACTCACAAACTATTTGTCCAGAGTGATGCACAATTAATTCTCCCCTACCACCAGCAACATCTAAGAGTTTTAATTGCTCTGTGTACCTGTCGGCACTTGGTATTGTTGGTATTTTTTTTTTTATTTTGGCTATTCTAGCGGTACTAGTGGTCTAGTAATTACCATTTTACTTTCCTACTGACCTCACTGGCACTAGGCTTGACCTCAAGAGCTCCCTGACAGCCACTGAACCACATTAAATCCCCAGAGCACAACACCCTCTCAGAAGAATTAGGAGAAGACTATCACAGAGAGCAGTTCTCAAATACAGTGACAGAGCCTCTGGACTCTCCACGGATTTCAGATTTGGGGGATGCCATGTCCTCCATCTCTCATCTACCTGTTCTGCCCATGTGGGGGACACATGCTAGCATATTTCAGCCTCCAGGCTGGGCCTCCCACTTCTAATTTAAAACTGTTCTTTCCTCCCTCCAGTTTTAGAGTATGAAAAGTAGGTCGACAGGAGGGATTTATTTCATGGGCTAAAACTAGAAAAGTCAACACAAAAGATTCAGAAGCTGTGCACCTCTTGGGAATATCCCACTCTTCAAGCTCCTACTTGCTAGTTCCTGAGTATTTCATTTCGTAGGTGTGTTTGCAGGATTCGAGCCAAAGGTTAACATTCCTGCCAGGAGACAGAGAGAGATTTAACATTCTGTGCAGACCCCATCAAATCAAGTTTTTCATAGGGATCACAGTTTAGCACAAGTTAAATTAAGTTGCAGGAATAAAAAAAAAATGCAATTGCAGTCCCCTGCAAGTTCTCCAATGTCAGGAGTTCAATTGGACAATACCATTATCACAGCAACAGATCAATAGCTAGGACATGAGATGTTTATGCTAGCGTCACCTTGGAGTTAAAAAAAATGTGATTGCCACTCTACTAGAGTTGCACTATCAGGAATCTATTTACCCAAGAGAGAATTACATAGTATCGAGAGCAGACTTCCTCTTCCCCCTTAAAGATAAGTGCTCATTTTTTATTCAGCAGAGTAGTCCCTGGTAAAACAAACACCCTCACAATGTCACATATAGAACTACAGCCACCGAGGAGGGGGAGGCTGTGTATCTGGTGAAGCTCTCTTTGATCAAAGGCCTCCATGGGTCCAGACTCAGGAAAGAAAACTGTACTGTGGCCCTGTCACTCTTGTTAGAATCATCATGCCTTGGCTATGAACTTGACTTAATTTTAAGTCCCACAGGCCTGCTGGCTGGCATACTTGTTTGTGTTTAAACATATTATGCAGAGAAGAAGTTGAGTTCCCTGAGGTGCAAGTTAAATGAAAATAAAGAATCAAAATGAATAAAAGAGACACCTTTCCCAGACAGAGATGTCAAATAAAAATACAAAGTGCATGACACAAAGTGACTTCACTTTTCAGGAGGTAGCAGAACGTGGTGGTTGAGAATTGGTCCTGCTGAGATCGCAACTCTGCAAATGTTACCTAATCTTCACCATCTCATTCAGTCCTCCCATCCTCCCTGGAAGGTGGGGGTTCAAGGGTCATGCCCACTTCACAGATGAGCAAACACTTTAAAAGGCAGGTAGACTTCTCAAGGTCAAGTAACTATTGTCGCTGGAGTCTACACTAGAGAGCCAGGCATCCTGCCCAGGGTCCCTACCCTCTCATCACAGGTGCCCAGCCCTGAGAAGTGACTTAGGCTCTGTTGTGACTGCGTGGACTCAGATGAGCCAGCCAGGCAGACTACAATCCCTGAAATTCCAAGGGGGAATGGTGACCTTCCAAAGACAATGGGACAGCTTAATTGGCATAAATTCGTAAGTCGTGGGAAAGTGAGTGTTCAGAATAGGCCCACAGTGCTCAGGGTGGGCAGTGTGAGCTTCAGCAAAAGGGGGTATGGGGAGAAGGAAGCTGACCCCATCCTCGTCAGAGGCCAGAGTGTCTGGCATGGTGTGGAGGGACAGAGAACATAGGGGTGCAGAACTCAAGACTCTCTGAGGGCGGATACATGGAAGTGTCACTGACTGCAGTAGACAAGGAAGGAGTAGGAGAGGAGCCCAATGGAATGCCTGTAGGTGAGCCTTAGCTTTCTCCACAGTCTCATCCCCTCAAGAGTCTTAGCCTCCAAGAAAGGAACTGGCATACCTCTGACCAGCAGGGAATGGGAAGGGTACAGGCTCTGCTTTACCGGGCTGTGCGCAGTGTCAACAGACTCCTGACTAGAGGTGCCCACTAGACAGGTGCAGGATGAAGTGAAGTAGGTGTTGATGGAGGAGAACCGAGCAGTGCTCTGAGGTGACTACTGCAGCCACATGCCAGGCCTACTCCTGCCATCTCCTTGGACTAGGGAGCTTCACTCCACTTGAATGCCTGGCTCTTGCAGCATAACTGATACCAGAGCCCACACTCAGAGGGGGGGCACCAGGCCAGTCTGAAGTTGTGACTGCTGAGTAGGTAGGTCTTGACAATCTGAGCCAGGAGCTAGAGACCAGAATCCTTTGGCCATCACACATGGGGACACAGGTGCTCTCTGAGGCACAAAATGTGACCTTTGTCAGTTGCTTCAGACACCTGTAAACCTTGGAATTATATCTTTTTAGATTCCTACCCCCATCGAGCCTCTCGTGGTTCCCGGTGACTAACGGTCAATAAATAGCCCAATGTTCTCTAGGACTTTGGATAGATTAGAAAGGATCAGGAACTCAGGAGAGGTCTTGGATGGAGATGAAGCTTTCCAAGACCCACTCAGACTTGTTGGCACCTTAGGCTGGATGAAGTCACTTGGAAATCTTGCAGAGAGCACATCCACATCACACTCTTGAGTCTGAAGAAATCAAAGAATGCTTAGCAAAGGGCATTCCTAGAATAAATTTGACAGGACAGAAAGTCACATGTCCCTGGCTAAGTGCTCTGAGTACAGACCAAGGTGACCAGCTGTAGAACCTGTTAAGGCCACACACAGAAAGGCCTGAGGCTTTGAAAGTCATTAGACAGATAGATGTCTTTAGATTTAACCAATGTATATTTGGGAAGCTAACATATTACTATGGACAATGCTCTTGGGGAGGGTCCTGACACATGAAACTTTCACAGGAGCGTAGTGATTGCTTCACGATCAAATACACTCACTCATTTCCTCTTCCCCGTGGACCACAGATGAATGTTTTCCCAGCTGACTTTGAAGAGTACTTTTACTGGCAGTATTATTGCAGAGAATGTTTGTGCTTAGAAAAAGAGTGTTTGGTTATCTGCTTCTACATAGGAGTCCTCTCTGAGCATCTTCCATCTTGAACTCACAGTCTTCTAATCAATTTCAAGCTGTAACACTCTCCTAGACTTATCAGACTGTGCAATGGTCTGTCTAGTGGCACCAAAGAGCACGAGCTCTTGGAGACAGAAAGACTTCCATTTATGAGCTGTGTGACCTTGGACTTCTCTGGGCTCCATTTCCAGGCCTATAAAGTTAGACATGTAATAGTCTAATAACCCTCACAGGGTTATTCTGAGAATTAAATGCATTAGTACATGCAATGTAATTAGAAAAATACCCAGTCGGTAAATAGTAAATGCTACGTAAGTGTTACATTATTATTATTATTACTATACGGCACTATTTATTATAAAGTAAAAGCAAGTATTGCTTTAACAATTGGTTCCTTTGAAATATTTGGAGGCAAAGGTAAGAAGACACTCAGAGATCATTTGGAAAATATCATGTGTCAGACTCTGATGGCTACCACTGGGCCTCGGGTCAGTGCCCAAAACACTCAGGGGCATTTTTTTTTAATAGTGGGAAAGATAATCTTTCTAAAGAAATAGGTCAAATCATGCAAATCTCTGCTCTGCACAAATCCTCCAGGGGTTTCTCATCAAACCCAGAGTCCTCATCAGGACCCTTCCCTGTCATGACCGTCATGGCACTCCTCTGAGCTCAGATCACACCACACGCTGCCCTGCCGGCCAGAGCCCCAGCCATACTGATCTCTTGGGGTTTCTGGGACACACTGGGACAGGACTGCTTGTGCAGGGTCCCGCTCAGGGTGTCCTTGGGCTGTGCTCTCCACCTGGAACGACCTTCCCCACAGCACTGTATAGCTTGCTCCCTCGTGTACCTGGCCTTGGCTCCAAGGAGGAGCCTGCCTGGCGAACACGATCTGTCCGTGGCTCCCTTACCTGGTCTGCAGAGCATGCGTCACCCCTCAGCACCACAACATGCTCTCCACTTGCTTACCTCCTGCCTTCTCTCACTAGGATGGAATTAGAAAACCTAATACGCGGAAAATACTCTCATTGTCATGCTCATTTCACACAGGTGGACACGAAGGCCCAGAATTAAACAAGCATGAGGTTAACAGTTAGGAAGTAGCGAAGCTGGTGACAGAGAAGGACTCTGACCATACATTTCTGTGTGCAGAGTTCCCTAAAAATGAGAATGATCCTAAACAAAAATGTTTGCACATTGAATTTTTTAAAAATTAACGTATTAAACAAGCATGAGGTCAACAAGCATGACCTCATCTCTGCCTCCCAGAAGCAATGAATGACTCTGTCAGCTGCTGCAGCCAGCAGTGTGCTAGTGACAGAGCCACTGGTTCTCGAAGAAAAAAGCTGTCATCTGCAGCATCTGCTGATTACGTATGCAAATCCTCCCTCAATGGTGGATTTCTAGGTGCCAAGGAGATTTGCTCCTTCTATAAGAGAGGAGTAGGTGGGAGCATGCCACAGGCATAACTCAGCTCCTAGGACGATACCTACTCAGGTACCAGCTTGTACATGGGAGTAGCGCACATAGCTAAGTAAATGATTGAATGAGTTTAAGACAACAGAGAATCAGTCTGAGAAGGTCATTAAAAACCCTCTGTGGATATCCTTGGTCTCAGGAATGTAGGGAGGGGACGCTCTCAGGAATCGTGAGCAGAAAAGCCACAAACTCTTCTTTTTCTGATTATCAAGGGTTTCCAAGACAGTCGACCAAGAAGTAGCACACCTGTTTCCACTGCTTGGAATCATTTAAAATCTGAATGTCGCTTTCAACTTAACAAGTGAGAATGCAGACATATGATAGGTAGGTAAGTAGGTAGGTAGGTAGATAACTGGATGAAATGATGGTCCCATAACACTCTGCAGTCATTAAAAGAACAAGGTAATCTACATATACTGATACAGAAATATGAGCAGCCCAATACGTTAATTTTTTAAAAATTCAATGTGCAAACATTTTTGTTTAGGTTCATTCTCATTTTTAGGGAACTCTGCACACAGAAATGTATTTGTCATAATCTGTAGCCATGACCTTCCCTGATTGTGGGCTGATTGCACATAATATATATAAATGAATACGCATATAATTTTGCACATACATAGAAAAATACTTAGAAGAATAGAAGCCAAATTCCTAAGAGGCTACATCAGAGAAGTAAGAGTCTATGGATGGAATGTCACTTTCTATTCTAACCAAGGAGATTCTGAATCACCAGCCTTACTCCTGCCCTCAACTTAAAATCGTCATTGCTGCTTTTATCATGTAAAAATCTGTCCAGTAAGGTCAGGACAGAAAACATTGTGACCCAGTTGTAGTAGGACTTTACTAATAAGAGTTTTGATGAGAGGTAGCAAAGCCCAAATCCAGCAGGGAAGAACAGGGAACCAGAGTCAAGCGTCTGGTCAGACCAGCTCTGCCCCTTCCTGGTGCAGGAGCTGGTGCGTCCCCTGCCTCACCTGTGAGAGGGAGGTAATGAGGTCAGGCTTTTTCCAATGGAAGCAGTGGGATAGTACTTGCATAGGGAAGTACCATCATCACCACCACCTTCATCACCATCACTACCCTTGTCACCATCATCACCACAGCCATTACAATGATCATCAACCAACATCTATCATTATCATCATCTTCTTCATCATCAGCATCGCTGTCACTAGCTCTATGTCATGGACACAAAGTACAGAGCACAAACTAAGCATTAAGACCAGATATAAAGAGCAGGGGAAATGCTAGCTCACTTGTTGAATTTATATGTAATGTTTGGCAACGGGCAGAAGTGATTAAATTCACAGTTTGCATTGTTCGTCTTTCTAGGCACATGTGCAAATCCTCCCTCAATGGCAGATTTCGAGATGGCAAAAGGATCTGCTCCTTCAACAGGAGAAGAAAGGGCGGGAGCATGCCACAGGCCTGACTCAGCTCCGGGGACAATACCTGCTCAGGCACCGGCTGGCACACAGGAGATGGCGCACACGATGAGACAGGCACGCTCCTAGCAGAGTCCTATGGGGCTGTTACCTTTTGGACATCACATGTGCTTGCTGAAATTTATAAACTTATCTTTAGAAAGAAGAATAAATTAGAATTTAATCTGGCCAGAAAAACAAAATACCCTAAAATGTATTACTAGTTTGTTATGAACTCAGAATTTCACTTAGAAATTTTCTTTCTGCCATTTTAAAGGCCTTGCTTGATGTAACAAATGCAATGATTATTTTTCTTTTTTTCTTCTTTTTCTGAAATGGCACTTCCTTTCCAGTATTTTCAATCTGAGATTGAAAAAGTCTTTTAATAACAACTCCAAAGTGCTGTGCATTCAAAACTAAGGTTTTAAGTGAAATGTGTTTTTTTTTAAAGAATCCAATGTGAGCACAAATGATACTGTTCTACAAGATTACAAAAATAAAACAGTATAAAAGTTAAAAAAAAAATCCCAGCAGTGCAGTGACTGCGGCACTGAGGTCCCCAACCGAGGCAGCCAGTCGGCTGAGCTGACAGGAGGAAACTGCGCTGCTCTGCAGGGACCTGCCAGCAGGCGGGCCCCACCCCGGCCCTGAGGACAGCAGGGAGGCCCTCCCGCCAGCAGGGCTCACTCTCACTCACAGGGCCAGCCTGTGGACCTCCGGGCCCGGCTCCCCTCTCTGCCACCTGCTCACCTGTGCCAGGGGGTTGCAAGGCTCATGCTCCTCTCCCCACAGTCCCTCACACACTGCCCACCAGGACAAGGAACACGTGAACAACCGCAAGGGGGCTGGCATGACTCAGTGCTGCAGTACAGTAGCAGCACAGTCCTGGGGGTAACTGCCAAAGTGGTCTCACCCTCACAGCACAAAGCCCAACCACCCTTCTAGGACGGGATGCAGTGCTCCATTCAGAGCACTTATACTGTTGTCTCTATAAGGGGTTCCTCATGACGGTTTAAGGCACTATCAGTCTTAAAAGACTTTCTGGAAGTAAGTTTCACTTGGCTTATCATTCATAAAATCTGAGCCTCCACCAACCTCCCCTGGCCTCTGACAAGGCTGAGAGCTGGCGACTGCTATGGACAGAGAGGGGCAGCGGTGGCCTCGACATTGACCTCTGCCTTCCGGTAAATGCTGGCCTGAGAATGTCAGGGCCAGCAGTCCCTCTGATAAGACCTTCCCAGTTCCGCTTCTGGAGGTCTGATCTCTTCTCCCTGAGGACCGCATCACGTTCATGAAAGCCCCTCCTCCCCAGACGCAGGGAGCCCATGAAAGCGATGACTTCTGTTTTCCCCACTCTCATCCCTTCCGAAGCCTCGGCATCTATTCTTCCCTCCCGTCAACACGCATGACTCCCTGTGACAGTAACGGGACGCGCATGTGTGCCGAGGGGGCGTGTAATTTTCATCTCTGCAGAAATGGTCCTAGTGTGCTATGGGCACAGTTTTTGTTTTGTTCCCCCAGGCTTTTACTTGGAGCGATATATTGTTTATACATGTGATGGTGGGGTTTTCTTTCTTCTTTTTAATTTTCAAGTGAGATTATGAACATATTTTATGCAGGTTAATATATTCTTTTGATGTAAAATTTAGCTGAAGCCAGTTCTATCCAGCATATTAACAATAACAAGAGAAATTCTCTGGCTTATTATAAACATCCTTCAAGAACCCTGAAATGTATGTACCGTTGAAATAATTTTGCTGGGTTCTGGGTTATTAGTAAAATCCTCTCAGAAGTCTATCGCTGGTGTTGAGTGTGCCTCACAGCCTTTTTCTGCTGCGGGTTTCAGAAATGCTCTTTTTGGTCTTGCCAGTATAGTCTCCATCATAAGAACTGGGCTGGGAGAAGAAGCTTCTTTTCTGACCAGAGCAGAGAATCCTGATCCCAGGCTGCCTGCTGAGTGGAAATCTGATTCCTGAGACAGGCTCCCTCTCAACCATCATAAAGTCTGCCACCTCCCTTCCACCCACTTTGGGTGCCCTGACCTTTCAGTGTGTTTCCTACAGACTTTAGACTCAAGGGCATTTTGCACAAGCAGGTCCTGGTCACACATCCCCTACGAGACAGACTCTCCCTGGGAGAAGCCCTGGGGGTTTCTGGAACAGCACAGGGCGACCCCAGCTGAGATGGGGACAAACTCTCCAGAAAGGTCTTCAGGAATGAAGGACAGTCACAACACCCTTTAGAAACAGATCCCCATGTTTAAATTTCTCTTTGTTGATTAAATAAGAAAAGCTACCATTCCCCTCAAGGAGGCTGTATGTACTCTCCTACTAAAATCAGTCCTCTCTGGAGGTGGCTAGCAGTGACAGTACTGGTGGGCAGTGACCCAAACAGAGCTGGCTACTGAGCTTGGTAGGTTATTCGGAGCTGCACTTCTCTGCACTTCAATGTTCCTCAGGTTTACCTGGGATCAGGTTGAACTGCAGATTCAAATTAAGTAAGCTTAGGGTAGTGCCTTACAACTTCTGGGTGACACCCAGGCTGCTGGTCCATGGAACACACGTGGAGCTCCGATCTCAGATTTCAGCCCTCAATGGTTCATCTACTTCACTCACACTCTGAAAATTCCAGGTTTCCTAGGGGACATGGGAACAAGGAAGACAGGTCCTCCTCAAGGACTTTAAAACTACTGCTAATGAAAATGTAAAACTTGAGTGCATCAAAGGATGCCATCAAGAAAAGTAAAAAAGGCAGTCTACCAAGTGAAAATGTTTGCAAAATTACATATCTAACAAGAGGTTAATATTCGAAATACATGTATGAAGAACTCCTACAAGTCAACCACAAGGCCCTGGCCAGTTGGCTTAGCGGTAGAGCGTCGGCCTAGCGTGCGGAGGACCCGGGTTCGATTCCCGGCCAGGGCACACAGGAGAAGCGCCCATTTGCTTCTCCACCCCTCCGCCGCGCCTTCCTCTCTGTCTCTCTCTTCCCCTCCCGCAGCCAAGGCTCCATTGGAGCAAAGATGGCCCGGGCGCTGGGGATGGCTCTGTGGCCTCTGCCTCAGGCGCTAGAGTGGCTCTGGTCGCAACATGGCGACGCCCAGGATGGGCAGAGCATCGCCCCTGGTGGGCGTGCCGGGTGGATCCCAGTCGGGCGCATGCGGGAGTCTGTCTGACTGTCTCTCCCTGTTTCCAGCTTCAGAAAAAAAAAAAAATGCAAAAAAAAAAAAAAAGAAAAAAAAAAAAAAACAATATCACTGATCGTCAGGGAAACACCAATAAAAAAAACCCACAATAAAATACCATCGCACCCCCATTAAAGTGGTTATTCTTTTTAAAAAAACCAGAAAATAAGTGTTGGAGAGGATGTAGAAAAACTGGAACCCTGATACATCAACATTCCATTGTTGGAGGAAATGTAAAACAGTGCAGCTGCTATGCAAAACAGTGTTATTTCATTTCTTTGAAAAATTAAAAATAGAATTACTGTATGATTTCACTTCTGTGGTTTCACTGCTAGGTATATAGACACAAGGTTTGGAAGCAGGGGCTCAGAGATCTGTATATGCACACTCACAGAGGCATTATTCCCAGTAGCTGACACGAGGAAGCAACCAAGTGCCTACCAACAGATAAATGGATAAGCAAAATGCGGTGTAGATATACTGTATATATATAAAAGGGAATATTATTCAGCTTTCAAAAGAAAGGAAATTCTGACACATGTTGCAACATGAATGATCCCTGACAACATTATGCTAAGTGAAATAAGCCAGTAACAGAAAGACAAAGACTGCAGAATCCCACTAACACGAGGTGTCTCAAGTAGTCAGTCACGGAGACAGAAAGTAGAAGGATAGTTTGCAGGGCAAAGCAGGGGAGAGTGAAGAGGTGTTCAACAAGAACAGATTCTGCATGATGAGAGGACTCCTGGAAACTGTGTACAAGACAATGTGAATGTACTTACCACTACTGAAATGTACACTTCTACACAGGATAGTAAATCTAATGCTATGTGTCTTTTAGCACAATTAGAAAAGAACAGTCTTTTCTGTTTATGATGTTAAGATGTCTACGATGTATAACCTTCATAATATAAGAAACTTAGAGGCCATCTTGTAAGAAGGAACTACATGGTTCTAGTGGAAGAAAAGGTCAAGTCAGGAAGGAAAACGGGACTTCAACATGGAGTGGCAAGTTCTAAAACACGCGTAAGGCCAGGTGCTGTGGGAGTCACAAGAAGAAGTCCTGACATCAGGTGGATGGGGAGGGGATGAGCGTGTGAGCCAGCTGCAGCAGCGAGGAGGAGGAAAGGGACAAGCATACCAAAGAGTAACAGCCAGGCTTTGGTCACCAGTGAACATGTAGGTGAGGGAGGCGGCACCTAGACTCTAGACAGGACAGCCATTCTCAGGGGCAGGGACTTCCCAGTGGAGCAGGATTAGGGGAAGGTAAAGAGTTTCATGTGTGCTATTGGTGGAGAGAGACAAGATGGCGCTGGAGTAGGCGGACGTACCAACATCTACCTCCCAGAACCAAAGTGGATTACAAACTAATTTTATGAACTATCATCTGGAAAAACCAACTGTGGACTAAACTAAGAGGACTCTTCAACCAAGGAACACTGAAGAAGCCACACTGAGACTGGTAGGAAATGCGGAAACGTGGAAATGCGGAGAGGGCTGCCCGGATCCCCGGAGCAAACGGCAGCAGAGAGAGACTCGCGTGGCGGGAAGTGAGTTTAGCAGAGAGGGGAGGGTCCTGAGCCCCAGGAACAAAGCCCCAGCCTGCAGCCCCAGAGCCCAGAAGAGGCACAAGGACAGTATTTAGCTGGAAACAAGTCAGGATACTGTTTGTGAGAAAGAGTGTGATTTCTCAGACCCAGGATCCTTCTTAAAGAGACCACGCAGAACATCTCTCTCACAACCACTCACCCGGGGCTCCTGAGGACGGGGGGAGAGAGGAGAGGACCAGAGTAACAGGAAGAGAGTGTAATCTAGGAGGCACAGGGAGAAGCATTTTGGGAGATAGCCACCCTAACACCTGGGACGATTCACTCCCCAAAGCTGAAGTGAATATTTCCCGTGGAAACAGCAATACCAGCAAAGGGAAGCAGGAGAGCAGCCAAACAAGCTCCCCTGCAGCACTCAGAGCAGAGTCGCATAGAAGGAGGGAGTTTTTGGGTCTACAGTAGTGAGTCTTAGGGTCCGAGCTGCAACGCCCCCACCCAAGTGGCTGAGGGCGCGCTGGAGGGCGGGCGGCAGTGGGAGACAAAAGCGCGGTTCTGCTGGCAGGGGCGGAAGCCAGCTGGCCACCACTGGGCTCAGGTGTGAGCTCAATCTTGCCCAACTGGGGAGAAGGGGGCATGCAAAAGCAGTCAAGCTCAGCTGCCGGCAGCCTGTAATCCAGCCTGTGGGAGAAGGGCGGGAACCCCAAAAAGGGTGGAGACCAGCCCCTGAGCAAGGGCAGAGGAGCACAGCCTTGGCCCGCCCATGCAACCCAGGCTTGCGGTCTGACTTCGTAGCCGCCTCCTCCCACGGGGGTGGAGCCAAAAGCCCAGAAGAGGTGGAGTTCCGCTACGGAGCTGAGCTTGGGCACGCAGTCCTGCCCGGTAGTAGAGCCAAGGCTAGCAGCCGTTCCTCAAGTGGGCTTCTCCTGCAAAAGCAGGGCGAAAGCCCAGAAACAAGCAGAGACCCACAGCTGAGCAAAGGTGCTCACCAGTGCCCTCAGGACCGAGCATAATGTCACACACGGGGGCGGGGCAAAGGCCAAGGCCACCAACGCTTGTGCACCCGAGCACGTGATCACAGCCACTCCCGTGAAGAGAAAATGTAAAGGCAGAGAAATACAACACAAATAAACCAAGAGAAATCCCCAGAAAAGGGCCTAAGTGAATCAGATATAACCAAATTACCAGATGCAGAGTTTAAAATAACGATTGTTAGGATACTCAAAGATATTAGAACAACCATAGATGGCAATTACGAAAATCTAAATAAAGAGGTAACAAATATAAAAAAGGACATTGAAATAATAAAAAAGAATCAGTCAGAAATGACAAATACAATATCTGAAATAAAGAATACAATGGAAGGAATTAAAAGCAGGATGGATGAAGCACAGAATCGAATCAGTGAGTTAGAGGACACGATAAATAAAGGCACGGAAGCAGAGCAGAAAAAAAGAAAAGAGACTCAAAAAGTCTGAGGAAACTCTAAGAGAGCTCTGTGACAACATGAAGAGAAATAACATCCTCATCATAGGGGTTTCTGAAAAAGAAGAGAAAGAACAAGGGATAGAGACTTTGTTCAAACATATTATAGCGGAAAACTTCCCCCAATTAAGGCAGGAAAACATTTCACATGTTCAGGAAGCACAGAGAACTCCATTAAGGAGAAACCCAAAGAAACCAACACCAAGTCACATCATAATTAAAATACCAAAGCTAACTGATACAGAGAAAATATTAAAAGCTGCTAGAGAAAAAAAGACTATCACCTACAAAGGAGCCCCCATAAGGATGACTTCTGACTTCTCAACAGAAACACTTGAGGACAGAAGAGAATGGCAAGAAATATTCAAAGTAATGCAGAACAAGAGCCTACAACCAAGACTACTTTATCCAGCAAGTCTATCATTTAAAATTGAAGGAGAAATAAAAAGCTTTACAGACAAAAAAAAACTCAAGGATTTCACTGCAACCAAACCAAGGCTGCAAGAAATGCTAAGGGACCTGTTGTAAACAGATCAAAGGAAAAAAAGAATATAGCAAAAGAGGAATACAGTTTTAAAGAAAAAAAATGGCAATAAAAAATTACATATCAGTAATAACCTTAAATGTTAATAGATTAAATGATCCGATCAAGAGACATAGGGTAGCTGCGTGCATAAGAAAACAGGACCCATACATATGCTGTCTACAAGAGACACACGTTAAATCAAAAGATACACACAGACTGAAGATAAAAGGATGGAAAAAAATATTTCACGCAAATGGAAATGAAAAAAAAGCTGGGGTAGCAATACTTATCTCAGACAAAATGGACTTTAAAATAAAGACCATAGAGTGACGTCACGAAGATGGCGCTGTGAGCAGCGCGTCCGACAGATCTCCCCAAAATCTCAACAAATTTGTCAACTAGAAACAGAAAAATTTATCTTCGGAGCATCCTAGAGTTCCACACACACACTGAAAGCAAAAGGACTGTTGCTGAGGAGGGAATACGCCTGTGGTGAGTCAACCCACGCATGCAGCTGCCTGCGCCGCGTCCCGGGTAGTGCCGGCAACCACCAGCGTGCTCTGAGAAGCCGCGCCCCCCCACCCAGCCGCGTCCCGGGGAGTGCCCACAGCCACCGGCGTGCTCTGAGAGGCCACGCGCCCCCCCAACCGCGTTCTGAGAAGCCGCACGTGCGCCCCGAGCCGCGGAGTCCCAGGGAGTGCCGGCAACCACCGGCGTGCTCTGAGAGGCCGCGCCCCCCCCCCAGCCGCGTCCTGGGGAGTGCCGGCAACCACCGGCGTGCTCTGAGAGGCCGCGCCCCCCCCCCAGCCGCATCCCAGGGAGTGCCGGCAACCACCGGCGTGCTCTGAGAAGCCGCACGTGCCCCGAGCCTCGTCCCGGGGAGTGCCGGCAACCACCGGCGTGCTCTGAGAAGCCGCGGGCCCCATGCCATAGTCTGGGAGGGGCGCCAAACCTGTCTTTCCTAGTCAGCAGATTCTCTCCGTGGACGGGGCACCTCACCCAGCCATTCGAGCTAACAATCAAGCGTTGGGCGAGGGGCGCGTAGGCAGCCTGAAATACTCTCTGGAGCACAGCTGCGGATCCAATCACTGAAATTAGCTTAACCCACAAAATCTACGCACCCACGGGGCTCTAATTGATAAGATCTCTCCCAGTTCAGTGATCCAAGACAAGAGGCATAATATTTTTCAGTGCCTTTCGCTAAAGGGGCGGGGGCAATATCTGATTGACAGAGCCTCCATATTCAGGGATATACCAAACAAGAGGGACTTGGCAGATATTAAGATCTATATAGCAAGCAGCGAATAGTGCATCTTCTTTCCAGCCAAAACAGGCTACAAAGTGTGGAAAGCCTGGGTTGAGTGGTCCAACTGAATGGTAGGCGCTGAACAGTCACCTTGACAACAATTGACTCCCAGCCCCACCTGATTACGCTGGAGGCTCTGACTGCCAGAGCCTTACCCAGAGCCTTGGGCTGAGTGAGGATAGAGTGGGGATTTCCCAGCTCTTTGAGCCTCTTACTCCCCAGACAGAAGCAGTGGCAGCCTCATAGCTGGATCACCAGGCTGCTATTTCAGAAAGGGGAGACTAGGGGAGAAACTCCAGGAAAGCAAACTCTCTCTCATTGTTGGACTCTACAAACGCCAACAAGCCTTGACTACCAGCGAGACTAAAGCCAATTATATGACATTGCCATAGAATCCCATCAACTGCAAATCCCTACCTAAGCGTGACACAGGGGCAGAACCTGGGGTACAGAGTCACCGACCAGGAAGAGGGAGAGAAAAGAAAAAGGAAGAAGTTAACCTCTCAATATCAAGAAAAATCCACAGACTTTATAACTTGTTCCACTAATTCTTTGTTGTTGTTTCTCTCTTCTTTCTTATTGCCTTTATTTGTATTTCCCCCATCTCGGTCCTTTTATTCTCTGCCCATCTTATGCTACCCTTTTCTTGAACTACACTACCCATGAGTGTTACATTTTATTTCTTTTCTTCATCCTTACTCTCCCTTAGGGTTACACTCCAAAACCCTTAACTCTCACTCTCTCCCCTTTTGATTTCTTTTTGTTCTTTTTTGTTTTTTTCCCCTTTCCTTTTTTTCTTCCTTCGTTTCTCTCTTTTTCTTATTTTTTCCTTTCTATTCGTTCCTTCTTTTCTCCTTTTACTTTTCCTCTCATTTAATCCTCAATCACGAACAAATTATTTAATTTGGGACTCAAGTTTCTTTTTGTTTTTCTTGCTTGTTCTTTTTTTTTTATTTTTTTTATTTTCTGCTTTTGTTTTTGGTTTTCCATTGTTTGTTTGTTTTTGTGGCATTTTGGGTACTTTTTACATTGCTTTTTAACTCACTAGCATTCCTCCCAACCCAAAGTCTCCATTGTATTTAGTCTTCACTCCACTTAATACAACAGATTTTTACTTATTATTTTTATTTTTTTCTTCTTTAAATATTATTTTCTCTCCTTTTTTCAGTTTCCCTCTTATCCCTCTCACTATATCTCTTAGTCGACCATCACTTACAAGCAAATCATTTTATGCTTGTCTAAGATATCCTCCTTTTTTTTTTTTTTTTTGCATTTAGTAGGTCCCTACTCCCTTTTTTGCCCCTTGAACTCTTCACCCCAAATCAGGCCCTCTGTTATAGGCAGTTTTTGTTCCATTTAGCATAATATAATTCACAGGTCACCACAATATTTACCTAAAGAGGTGAGAGGAGGAGAGGAGAAGAAAGGAAAAAGGGGAAAATAATAAATCATTACTTTTTTTGAGTGTGGAGTGTTTTTCTTTTCCCCCCCCCTTTTTATTCTTTATTAATTCTAATTAACAATATCAACAAGACCACCTTCAGATGCCAATAAGAAAAAGGAAAACGAATATTATGGATACAAAAGATAGAGAGGTAACACAAATAGATGTGGAAAGATCTATGGAGAAAAGATTTAACATACTGGAAGCCTTGGAGCCAAATGACAGAGAATTTAAAATAGAAATCTTAAAAATACTCAGAGATATACAAGAAAACACAGAAAGGCAATTTAGGGAAATCAGAAAACAACTCAACGATCACAAAGAATATATTACCAAGGAAATTGAAACTATAAAAACAAATCAAACAAAAATGAAAAACTCAATTCACGAACTGAAAAACGAGATAACAAGCTTAGCTAATAGAACAGCCCAGATAGAAGATAGGATTAGTGAAACAGAAGACAAGCAACTTCAGGCACAACAGAGAGAAGAAGAAAGAGACTCAAAAATAATAAAAAACGAGAAAGCCCTACAGGAATTGTCCGACTCCATCAGAAAGAATAACATAAGAATAATAGGTATATCAGAGGGAGAAGAGAAAGAAAATGGAATGGAGAATATACTCAAACAAATAATAGATGAGAACTTCCCAAGCCTGTGGAAAGAACTAAAGCCTCAAATTCAAGAAGCAAACAGAACACCGAGTTTTCTTAACCCCAACAAACCCACTCCAAGGTACATCATAATGAAGATGACACAAAACAATGACAAAGAAAAAAATTCTCAAGGCAGCCAGGGAAAATAAGAATACAACATATAAAGGAAGACCTATTAGATTATCATCAGACTTCTCAGCAGAAACTCTACAAGCTAGAAGAGAGTGGACCCCAATATTCAAAGCCCTGAAAGAGAGAAACTTTCAGCCAAGAATACTATACCCATCAAAGCTATCCTTCAAGTACGAAGGAGATATAAAAATATTCACAAATACAGAAAAGATGAGAGAATTTATCATCAGAAAAACCCCACTCCAGGAAATACTAAAGGGGGTTTTCCAACCAGATTCAAAGAACAAAAGAAAACAAAACCACAAGTAACAGCTCCACCAAGAAAACAATAAAACCAAACTTAAACTGTGACAACAAAAGAAAAAAAGGGGGAGAAAGGATAAAGATTAACAGTAGCAAAGGACGATGAAGCGCAGAAATACTCATAAGAAAGGGTACTACAATGAATATGGTAGGTACCCTTTTCATTACTTAATGGTAACCACCCTTGAAAAAACCACCACAAAAACACTTGACTTAAAAAAGGTAGCAACAGAAGAAAAAAGTATGGAATACAAACAAAAACAAATGATAGAAAAACAAAAGAGAAGAATCAAACAAGATACAAAACTAACAGAAAGCAATTTATAAAATGGCAACAGGGAACCCACAAGTGTCAATAATTACACTAAATGTAAATGGATTAAACTTACCAATAAAAAGATGGAATACTACTCAGCCATAAGAAATGATGACATCAGATCATTTACAGCAAAATGGTGGGATCTTGATAACATCATACGGAGTGAAATAAGTAAATCAGAAAAAAACAAGAACTACATGATTCCATACATTGGTGGAATATAAAAACGAGACTAAGAGACATGGACAAGAGAGTGGTGGTTACCAGGGGTGGGGGGAGGGAGGACGCAGGAGGGAGGGAGGGAGAGAGTTAGGGGGAGGGGGAGGGGCACAGAGAAAACTAGACAGAGGGTGACGGAGGACAATCTGACTCTGGGTGAGGGGTATGCAACATAATTTAATGACAAGATAACCTAGACATGTTTTCTTTGAATATATGTACCCTGAAATATTAATGTCATCCCATTAACATTAATAAAAATTTATTTAAAAAAAAAAAAAAAATAAAGACCATAGTTAGAGATAAAGAAGGTCACTACATAATGATAAAGGCAGCAATCCAAAAGGAAGATATAACCATTATAAATATCTACGCACCTAATATAGGAGCACCTAAATATATAAAGCAGACTTTGACGGACTTAAAGGGTGAGATCAACAGCAATACTATAATAGTAGGGGATTTCAATACCCCATTAACATCATTAGATAGATCCTCAAGAAAGAAAATTAACAAAGAAACAGCAGACTTAAAGGACATATTAGGTCAACTCGATTTAATAGATATCTTCAGAACCTTTCACCCTAAAACAGCAGAATATACATTCTTTTCGAGCATTCATGGTATATTCTCTAGAACAGACGACATGTTAGGGCACAAAAGTGGTCTCAACAAATTTAAGAAGATTGAAATCATATTGAGCACTTTCTCTGATCACAATGGCATTAAACTAGAAATCAACCACAATAGAAAAATTGAAAAACATCCAAACACTTGGAAACTAAATAGCATGTTATTAAATAACGAATGGCTTAACACTGAGTTCAAAGAAGAAATTAAAAAATTCCTAGAAACAAATGATAATGAGCATACATCAACTCAAAATTTATGGGACACAGCAAAAGCAGTCCTGAGAGGGAAGTTTATAGCATTACAGGCATACCTCAAGAAGCTAGAAAAAGCTCAAATAAACAACTTAACCCTGCATCTAAAAGAACTAGAAAAAGAACAGCAAGTAAAGCCCAGAGCTAGTAGAAGGAAGGAAATAATAAAGATCAGACCAGAAATAAATGACATAGAGGCTAAAGAAACAATACAGAGGATCAATGAAACCAGCAGCTGGTTCTTTGAAAAGGTAAACAAGATCGATGAACCTTTAACGAGAATCACCAAGAAAAAAAGAGAGAGGACTCAAATAAATAAAATTAGAAACGAGAGTGGAGAAATAACAACTGACACAACAGAAATACAAAATATTTAAGAAAATACTATGAAGAACTGTACACCAAAAAACTAGACAACCTAGACGAAATGGACAAATTCCTTAAATCATATAATCTTCCAAAAATCAATCTGGAAGAATCAGAAAACCTAAACAGACCAATTACAGCAAATGAGATTGAAACAGCTATCAAAAAACTCCCAAAAAAGAAAAGTCCTGAGCCTGATGGCTTCACACGTGAATTCTACCAAATATTCAAAGAACAACTAACTCCTATCCTTCTCAAGCTATTTCAAAAAATTCAAGAGGAAGGAAGACTTCCAAACTCCTTTTATGAGGCGAGCATAATTCTGATTCCAAAACCAGGCAAAGACAACACAAAAAAAGAAAATTATAGGCCAATATCCCTGATGAACTTAGATGCAAAAATCCTCAACAAAATATTAGCAAACCGGATCCAGCAATATATGAAAAAAAATCAAGTGGGATTTATTCTTGGGAGGCAAGGCTGGTACAATATTCGCAAATCAATCAATGTGATTCATCACATAAACAAAAGAAAGGAGAAAAACCACATGATAATTTCAATAAATGCAGAAAAAGCATTTGATAAAGTCCAGCACCCATTCATGATCAAAACTCTCAGCAAAGTGGGAATACAGGGAACATACCTCAACATGATAAAGGCCATCTATGACAAACCCACAGCCAACATCATACTCAATGGGCAAAAATGAAAAGCAATCCCCTTAAGATCAGGAACAAGGCAGGGGTGCCCCCTTTCACCACTCTTATTCAACATACATAGTTCTGGAAGTCCTAGCCACAGCAATCAGACAAGAAAAAGAAATAAAAGGCATCCAAATTGGAAAAAAAAAGTAAAACTATCATTATTTGCAGATGACATGATATTGTATATAGAAAACCCTAAAGTCTCAGTCAAAAAACTACTAGACCTGATAAATGAATTCGGCAAGGCGTCAGGATATAAAATCAATGCTCAGAAATCAGAGGCATCTTTATACACTAATAATGAACTGTCAGAAAGAGAAATCAAGGAATCAATCCCCTTTAATATTGCAACCAAAAAAATAAAGTACCTAGGAATAAATCTAACCAAAGAGATTAAAGATTTGTACTCAGAAAATTTTAAAACATTGATAAAAGAAATCAGGGAAGATACGAATAAGTGGAGGCATATACCGTGCTCATGGTTAGGAAGAATAAACATCATTAAAATGTCTATATTACCCAAAGCAGTTTATAAATTCAATGCAATACCGATTAAAATACCAATGACTTACTTCAAAGATATACAACACATATTCCAAAAATTTATATGGAACCAAAAGAGAACACGAATAGCCTCAGCAATCTTGAAAAGGAAGAATAAAGCAGGAGGAATCACACTTCCAGATATCAAGTTATATTATAAGGCCATTGTACTCAAAACAGCATGGTACTGGCATAAGAACAGGCACATAGATCAATGGAACAGAACAGAGAACCCAGAAATAAACCCACAGCTCTATGGACAACTGATATTTGACAAAGGAGGTAAGAGCATACATTGGAGTAAAGACAGCCTCTTCAACAAATGGTGTTGGGAAAATTGGACAGCTACCTGCAAAAAAATGAAACTAGACCACCAACTTACACCACTCACAGAAATAAACTCAAAATGGATAAAAGACTTAAATGTAAGCCGTGAAACCATAAGCATCTTAGAAGAAAACATAGGCAGTAAGCTCTCTGACATCTATCGCAGCAATATATTTGCTGATTTGTCTCCATAGGCAAATGAAATAAAAGACAGGATAAACAAATGGGACTTTATCAAACTAAAAAGCTTCTGCACAGCTAAAGACAATAAGAACAGAATAAAAAGACAAACTACACAATGGGAGAATATATTTGACATTGCATCTGATAAGGGGTTAATAATCAAAATTTATAAAGAACTTGTAAAACTTAATACCAGGAAGACAAACAGTCCAATCCAAAAATGGGCAAAAGAAATGAATAGACACTTCTCCAAAGAGGACATACAGATGGCCAATAGGCATATGAAAAAATGTTCAACATCACTAATGATTAGAGAAATGCAAATTAAAACCACAATGAGATATCACCTCACACCAGTCAGAATGGCGTTCATCAATAAAACAACACAGAATAAGTGCTGGCGAGGATGTGGAGGAAAGGGAACCCTCCTGCACTGATGGTGGGAATGCAGACTGGTGCAGCCACTGTGGAAAACAGTATGGAGATTCCTCAAGAAATTAAAAATCGAACTGCCTTTTGACCCAGCTATACCACTGTTAGGAATATACCCCAAGAACACCATAGCACTGTTTGAAAAGAAGAAATGCACCCCCATGTTTATGGCAGCATTGTTCACAATAGCAAAGATCTGGAAACAGCCCAAGTGTCCATCAGAGGACGAGTGGATTAAAAAGCTTTGGTATATATATACTATGGAATACTACTCAGCCATAAGAAATAATGACATAGGATCTTTTACAACAACATGGATGGGCCTTGATAACATTATACTGAGCGAAAGAAGTAAATCAGAATAAACTAAGAACTATATGATTCCATACATAGGTAGGACATAAAGATGAGACTCAGAGACATGGAGAACAGCTTTGAGGTTACAGGGTGGGGGGAGGAGAGGGAGGGGTTGGGGGAGGGGAGGGGCACAAAGTTCATGGCTTTTCAGCATTTGCCATATCCCCCCCTTAATCTATAGACAGACAGCAAATATTTACTTATGGTGTTTCCACTATAAAGACTGCTGTCTTAGGGACAAATGCTGATGAACTATTTCAGTAGTTCCTCCTTCTTCAAAGACTTATATGTCAACATAGAGCTCCATGTTTCATAGGACATACTCATGCTCACTCCATGCTCCCTGGAGCTTTAACACAAGGGAATGCCCTTTTTGTTGTTGTTGTTGTATTTTTTCTTTTATTTATTTTTTGTATTTTTCTGAAGATGGAAATGGGTCGCAGTCAGACAGACTCCCGCATGTGCCTTACCGGGATCCGCCTGGCATGCCTATGGGGGGGGGGGATGCTCTGCCCATCTGGGGTGTTTCTCTGTTGCAACCAGAGCCATTCTAGCGCCTGAAGCAGAGGCCATGGGGCCATCCTTAGGGCCCGGGGTGGCTTTGCTCTGGTGGAGCCTTGGCTGCGGGAGGGGAAGAGAGAGACAGAGAAGGAGAGGGGGAGGGGTGGAGAGGTAGATGGGTGCTTCTTCTGTGTGCTCTGGCTGGGAATTGAACCCGGGAATCCTGCACACCAGGCCAATGCTCTACCACTGAGTCAACCGGCCAGGGCCTAGGAATGCCCTTGTTGATCAAGCTACCCAAAAGAAAATTATATGGAGCAACCATGACAGACCAAGCAAGTCAGTCTCATACTATTCATCACCAGAACGCTGCAACCCGGTGTAAACAGTTTTAACTTTCTTGGGAAGAAGCACGGCAGATTCGGAAATCCTGTCCAAGGGGTCCTATACTGCCCCTTCATTTGGAGTTAACCCTCAAGGACCCCTACAGGACAACTTTGGCAGGTGGATGTTACTCATATACCTTCATTTGGCAAACAGTCGTATGTCCACATTACAGTGGATACATATTCCGGATCTATAGTAACCTCTGTCAGAACAGGAGAGGCTGCTAAGCATGTTATAGCTCATTGTCTGTATGCATTGTTCTATTATTGGATTTCCTAAACTGGCTAAACTGAAAATGCTCCTGCATATGGAGCAAAAGCATTTACTGTATTTTGTCATGCTTACAATCTTTAAAGTTAAGGTATTATTAAAGTGTACTCAGCAAACATTTTAAGGTCAATTAAAAAAAATTTAAAGGGGGTAGTCATATCCTGGAACTCCAACGGGTCTACCATATCATGCTTCTTACTTAAAAAAAAAAAATTACATTTCTTTTGAATGCTGATGAACAGGAGACACCAAATCTTTTTCGCCTGCAAACTACTACCTTCTTTATTAGATCCAGTTAATAATACTGTTTTGTCTTTTTCCAAATAGCTCCAGATATATGGAAAAGATTTATATAGGTGGATGGGATCCTCAAACCCCTCAGCGAGATCTTCTGAGCATGGCTTTTAGAGGCAGAAAAAGCCCAATAGAGATCAGGAGAACTACCAGCTTTTAGGATACACCCTTAAAGGCTCCAACGCCCCAAAGGGGTCTCATAGAATCCCATCTGGGTCCTGCCTTAATAGTTAATAGAAAATGTCATTGAGCTAAAGCCTGCCAGGCTTACATGCCTCTGCTGTGAGGAAACAGGGACACTGGAAGGTAGGCTTCCCCCTCGCTCCTCTAAGGGAGGGTTCAGTCTCTTCCAGCCCTGCTCCAGCCACCTATGACCTAACCTTGCCCAGAATGCTGGGGTTAGCCACTGAAAGCTGAAGGTGCCCAGGGCTGTCGGCCCCATCTATGACACTGTGGACAAGCCTAGGGTAGTTCTTCCAAGAAGCAGGTAAACTGATCTCATTTGCACAAGGGCCACTTAACTATGTTTTGCCTGAATAGTCAGGTTTTTTATTCTTCCATCGAAGATCTCTGTTGTGGGTGTTGATAGTCCTATTTTCTGCTGCTTTGCTTAATATATAGTGTTTCCTTTATCCCTCCTACCTCAATGCCCCACTCATATTTCAGGCTGGGACCTACTCCTAATTTAGAGCTCTCTTTCCCCCTTTTGCCAACTTCTATTATGAATCTACCTTTGCCACCCAGCTTAGTGTATCCCAAGGTTCTCTTTACCATGCCACAGTCGCAGAGCTCCAGGGAAAAGCAACCTGGTCTCAACTCTCCAGGCAGAGGAGAACAGAACCTCCATATCCACGCATGCTGCAAATGGCTTTTCCAGTCTACCTGAATCATTACCAGCTAGAAGCAGTGGTCATTGGGACTTGGACATGAGCTGCAAAGTATAGAATTGTGACAACAATTCCAGTGCCATGCGGACTTTTCCTGGATGTGGACTTTTCCTGGACTCCTGATCCCTGTGACAGCTCCTAACAGACTTAACTGTGGTTGGGTTGCATTTTTCAGTAATTTGGCATGGTGATGGGGCCAACTTGGACTGGTGAACATGTTAAGGACACTACTCTTTTATGGATTCTTGCTGTATTGGCCAAGAGTTTGCTTAAAGGCTTTTAATCACTGTAAAAAAAAATAGAAGACTGGATAAAGAAGATGGGGCACATATACACCATGGTATACTATTCAGCTAGAAGAAATGATGACATCGGATCACTTACAGCAGAATGGTGGAATCTTGATAACATTATGCGGAGTGAAATAAGTGAATCAGTAAAAAACAAGAACTGCAGGATTCCATACATTGGTGGGACATAAAAACGAGACTAAGAGACATGGACAGGCGTGGGGTGGTTACGGGGGGTGGGGGGAGGGAAGGAGGGGGAGGGGGAGGGGGAGGGGTACAGAGAGAACTGGATAGAGGGTGACGGAGGATGATCTCTCTTTGGGTGATGGGTATGCAACAGAACTAAATGACAAGATAACCTGGAAATGTTTTCTTTGAATATATGTACCCTGATTTATTGATGTCACCCCATTAAAATAAAAATTTATTTATAAAAAAAAGAGTTTGATGTGTGCTGGGGTAATGTTGGGGTATGTGTGGAGCCTTCAGGGGAGTGCCCCACAAACAGAAGAACTGGTCCAGAATTAGCTTGAAGACCCAGGCTGGGAAAATAATGGACGACACACGTGACTGCTGCACCTGTGACAGTGTTTAGACTCCAAGGCAGTGTGTTCAAGAGGAAGGGGCCCCAGAGACAGCCTACACTCTGGAGAGGTGGACAAGGGAAGCAAGCCAACCACCTGGGAGTGGCAACAGTGAGCTGTGGTAACGGCAGGTGACCCATGTTTGCCTCCAGGGACAGGGCACTGATGCATACAGGAGTCAGAAATAACAGATTAACTGAGAAGCGCCATGAGAGTCAGCTGCCCTGACATGCTGAGTTGGAATTTTGATATCTGGGCAAACCTAGATTGAAGGAAAAGTGGGCAGGAGGCCTCAGATAAAAGGGGTGAGTGAGCCACATCTTGTAGGTGAGTGGCAGCTCTGTGGGCAGACAGAACAGAGCCTGTGAAGCCACTCATAAAAGGACTTAAACCAGGGGTCCCCAAACTTTTTACACAGGGGCCAGTTCACTGTCCCTCAGACCGTTGGAGGGCCACCACATACAGTGCTCCTCTCACTGACCACCAATGAAAGAGGTGCCCCTTCCGGAAGTGCGGCGGGGGGGGGGGGGCGGATAAATGGCCTCAGGGGGCCGCATGTGGCTCGCAGGCCGTAGTTTGGGGATGCCTGACCTAGACCAATGGGGTACCGGGGTAGAGCAGGAGGCAGGTGGTAACGGCCTGCATGCCCCTGTCACTCATGGGAAGCCATGCTTCATCTTGGAGGCCGGGGTGAGCCATGAGTGTGTTTTAAGCAGAGCAATGACACAGTGGGAGCTGTGTTTTAGATAAATCCCTGGGCAGTAATGTGGAGGATGGTGCAGAACAGGAGAGACAGGATACAAGAAGAGGCCTGTGATGCTTCTAATATTTCTGTCTTCAGTCTTTTGCTCACAAGAAGTCGTCTTCTCTTTAAAGAACAAGGGTGGCCTGACACTTGTAGCCACTGAGTGCTCTCTAGGAGTGGATTCATGACAGAAAGTGGCCCTCAGTGGAGGGTGTGGCCTCCAACGAGACAGGAGTGGATCAGAGTTCCCCTGGTCTAGAGAGTGACATGCTCTTGTGCTGGTCAGATTTGGTGTGCTCACTCCCATCCTCTCGAACTCGCGTTGCCTGTGTCTAGTCCCCTTCCAACACAGGTCTGGCCTCCCCCTCATAGAAGCTATTAGTTTTCTCTCCCTCCACTGGGTCTCTAAATCAATAAGTGACTTAATGCAATAAAAATAAATCTAATGCGCTTCTGCTGTTCTGTTTCTTCCGAAACGAGGAAATAGCAACGGCTTTTCCTGGCTGTGTAAATTCGCTCAAAGGGTGCCGGGAGCTCTGCCACACACTCCCTTAAACTAGGGAGGTCATGGGTGTCCCAAATAGGCTTCAAAGGATCTTGGAGCTGGCGCCTATCACCCACCCTCAATTTAAATAAAAAACTACACATTTTAAATTTTGTGAAAGTGCTCCCATGCCCCCAAAAGGATAGAGAACCGACATGTTGGAATAACAACTTATTGTCAATGTGCAAAGGTTATTGGACAAACTGATTACATTCTCCGTCAGAAAGAACCTACCATTCATTCAGTGTGGCTTCATTATCTGACTATCGAACATTCCAAGAAAGTGGTTGTTATTTGGTTGTTTTGTTAAAAAAGGATGGGGGGGCAGTTTTCATACTTTGGTGATAAAATATTTAAAATGCCTTTCTTGCCTCTTTTTGTGTGTGTGTGTGTGTATGACAGAGACAGAGAGAGGAACAGATAGGGACAGACAGACAGACAGGAAGGGAGAGAGATGAGAAACATCAATTCTTCATTGTAGCACCTTAGTTGTTCACTGATTGCTTTCTCATATGTGCCTTGACCATGGGGCTACAGCAGACCGAGTAACCCCTTGCTCGAGCCAGCGACCTTGGGGTTTTGAATCTGGGTCCTCTGCGTCCCAGTCCGACGCTCTATCCACTGCGCCACCGCCTGGTCAGGCTCTTGCCTCTTTTTTCTTCTCATGTTTTTAAACCTTCCAATCACTCTCAGTCTCTAGGATATGTACTTCTTGCAAAACACCACACTACCTTGGAGGCTTCAGAAAATATCCCCACTCGTTATTAATGCTGAAGGTGAAAATGCAAGGACACAGGCTTGTCATTTTTGCCTGGAGTATGGAGTGTCCAGCAGGAGCTGTTGAGTATCGGGTACCGCTGAGATGAGAAATGGAGCCCATAAATCGCCTGACAGAGGATCTGGCACACAGTAAGTGCTCAATAAATGGTCCTCCCCTCTGGTTGATGAGTCAGTAAAGGCAGCAGGCAGGCTGGTTTCTTGGGGTGGACACATGTCATCATTACTCAGGAAAGTTTGAGGCACACGGCCACTCCAGGAGGCACAGTTTTAGGGAGATCATGGCAAAACGGGAAAAATACAGAATGAAACAGCTAAAATGGTACCAGCCCCCAAAGAAAAGATGCTTCTGAGTTATTTTCTAAATTACCTACCAAGGTCCATGTGAGTCAACAAGTAGCTATTGACTTTAGTTTCAGTGACCATCAAGACTTATTGACCTGAGAGATCAATACTGACCAAATTGAGGCCGGGGTCAATGCCGGCCTCCTGGGGAAATAAATCTTAATATTACCAAAACCAGCAGATGCTAGACCTGCTATTTCGACTCCAAATTGCTAGTCAGACAGAGGCCCATTTCAAGTTGGCTCTTTCCTTTATTGTGTATTATAACAACCGTACACTGATTTCCAAATTGCTTGTTCTTGTTGGTATAGAAAAATTTCAGTCTTTTCATATCTTTATGAGCAGGGGACAATTTGGTATTTAAAAAAAACTGGTTAAGCTTTTAGGATACGCCCTTAAAGGCTCCAACCCCCCAAAGGGGTCTCATAGAATCTCATCTGGGTCCTGCTTTAATAGTTAATAGAAAATGTCATTGAGCTAAAGCCTGCCAGGCTTACATGCCTTTGCTGTGAGGAAACAGGGACACTGGAAGGTAGGCTTCCCCCTCGCTCCTCTAAGGGAGAATTCAGTCTCTTCCAGCCCTGCTCCAGCCACCTATGACCTAACCTTGCCCAGGATGCTGGGGTTTGCCACGGAAGGCTGAAGGTGGCCAGGGCCATCAGCCCCATCTATGACACTGTGGACGAGCCTAGGGTAGTTCTTCCAAGAAGCAGGTAAACTGATTTCACTTGCACAAGGGCCACTTAACTATGTCTTACCTGAATAGTCAGGTTTTTTATTCTTCCGTCGAAGATCTCTGTTGTGGGTGTTGATAGTCCTATTTTCTGCTGCTTTGTTTAATATATAGTGTTTCCTTTATTCCTCCTACCTCAATGCCCCACTCATATTTCAGGCTGAGACCTACTCCTAATTTAGAGCTCTCTTTCCCCCTTTTGCCAACTTCTATTATGAATCTACCTTTGCCACCCAGCTTAGTGTATCCCAAGGTTCTCTTTACCATGCCACAGTTGCAGAGCTCCAGGGAAAAGCAACCTGGTCTCATCTCTCCAGGCAGAGGAGAACAGAAGCTCCATATCTACACATGCTGCAAATGGCTTTTCCAGTCTACCTGAATCATTACCAGCTAGAAGCACTGGTAATTGGGACTTGGACATGAGCTGCAAAGTATAGAATGGTGACAACAATTCCAGTGCCATGCGGACTTTTCCTGGATGTGGACTTTTCCTGGACACCTGCTCCTTGTGACAGCTCCTAACAGACTGAACTGGGTTGCATTTGCAGGGATCTGGAATGGTGTTGGTGCCAACTTGGACTTGGTGAACATGTTAAGGACACTACTTTTTTATGGATTCTTGCTGTCTTAGCCAAGAGTTTGCTTAAAGGCTTTAATCACTGTAAAAAAAATAGAAAACTGGATAAAGAAGATGTGGCACATATACACCATGGTATGCTATTCAGCCATAAGAAATGATCACATCGGATCATTTACAACAAAATGGTGGGATCTTGATAACATTATACGGAATGAAATAAGTAAATCAGAAAAAAAAGAACTGCAGGATTCCATACATTGGTGGGACATAAAAACGAGACTAAGAGACATGGACAAGAGTGTGGTGGTTATGGGGGTGGAGGGAGGGGGGCACAAAGAAAACTAGACAGAAGGTGATGGAGGACAATCTGACTTTGAGTGATGGGTATGCAACATAATTGAATGACAAGATAACCTGGAAATGTTTTCTTTGAATATATGTACCCTGATTTATTGATGTCACCCCATTAAATTAATAAAAAATTTTAAAAAACAAAAGAAAACAAAGAAACCCCCCAAAAACTGGTTATTGGGAGTATTTCTATAAAACAAAGAGTCCTTTAGAAACACATAACTGCCCAGGACTTAACTCTCTGTGAAAATGAAGAAGTTCCTATGTTGAATCTCCACATAGAGGAGCATGCCCGCTCAGACAAGCACAGGAACAAAACTGTTAGCAACAGAAACTTGTAATTAGGACCGGAGCTGTCTGCAGATGATGTTGAACCCAGTCTGTTCATAGGTGGCCAAAACTGCTTACGGCAGCATTTGTGGCCAGTCAGTAGGTGCACAACTGATTTTTATGTAACGGATAAATGAAAGGTGGGGACTACCTGGCTGTGGACTAAGGGAAGTTATCCATTCAAGACTGATGACACACGGCCCTGGCATGCTCAGTTGGTTAAGAGTGTCGACCCAAAACAACAAGGTTGTGGGTTCGATCTCTGGTCAGGGCACACATGGGAAGCAACCAAAAAATGCGCAACTGAGTAGAACAACAAATAAATGCTTCCCTTTTCCCTCCCCTCTCTCTCCCCTTCTCTCTCTGTCTCTCTAAAAGTTAATAAAAATTAAGCCCTGGCCAGATAGCTTGATTGGTTAGAGCGTCATCCCACAGCACGTACAGGAGCAGTTCAATGTTCCTGTCTCTCTTTCCCTGCCTCTCTCTTTCTCTCAAAAAAACCCCCCAAAAAACAAAAACTGACTACATACAAAAGGGCTATTCCTATTCTCTGAGGTGCAACACTGTCTTCAGGGGAGAATAATACTCTCTCTGTGGGCTGTAGTAACTCATTTGTCTCAAACAGTGTGTCCTCACATGCAAATCTAGGGATGGAGGAGTACTGATGTGAGAACTGAATGACGACTTGCAAAAAAGCACTCTTTTGGATATATCCCCAGGAGATGTCAACAGAATCTCAAAAGCTGTTTCTATAATAACCAGAGTTAAGAGACTAGATTAGAAACAACGGTCCTTGAGCAACTTAGAGAGAATGCAAGGTGGGAAAATTCAAAAGGCATGGTCACTCAGAAGGTTGTTGATAAAAAACAGAATTAAGAAGAAAAGACTCACAGCCTCCCACTCCGCTCTACAGTGAGGTGCACAGCTGAGAAGGAATGAGCTCAGCCTGTCTATCTCTGGGAAACTGGACCTCATGGGTGGGATACAGGATGCTCCCAGACAAGTTGGCAGTTTCAGCCTTTGGGTTCAGTTCAGTTTCCAAAAGCCGACTGAGTGACCAGGGAGCTATTAAAATCACAACACTCTGCTATTGCATTTAAGGATGAGTGTGGTAAAAGAGCAGGACTGACGACAAATTTTTGGTGAAAAAATGGAATTGCATTGTGTGAGCCTACAATTCACTGTGACAAAAGAAGGCTCCCTCTAGACCAGGGGTCCCCAAACTACGGCCCGTGGGCCACATGCGGCTCCCTGAGGCCATCTATCTGGCCCCCACCGCACTTCAGAAGGGCACCTCTTTCATTGGTGGTCAGTGAGAGGAGCCTAGTTTCCATTGAAATACTGGTCAGCTTGTTGATTTAAATTTACTTGTTCTTTATTTTAAATATTGTATTTGTTCCCGTTTTGTTTTTTTACTTTAAAATGAGATATGTGCAGTGTGCATAGGGATTTATTCATAGGTTTTTTTTTATAGTCTGGCCCTCCAACGGTCTGAGGGACAGTGAACTGGTCCCCTGTGTAAAAAGTTTGGGGACCCCTGCTCTAGACAATAGGGAACCGGCTTCTCCAGTGGAAGGGCAGGAGGCAGGGTGGGGGCAGGACCTCGCCACAGTAGGCTGTCAGGGCTGGGCTCAGAGACCCAGACTCCACTCTGAAGCACATCTTCAAACGCGTGACTTAAAATATCAGGTTTGGTTCAGAAGGACCCAGGTTCAAGTCCTGACTGCAGCCCACAGGCTGTATTACTTTGTACACGTCACTCATCTTACTATCAGGCTCACTGTCCAGAGCAGTGAGAGCAGCCTGACAGAAGCTACCCAACGAGGCTGGCATGCAGAGTCACTGATAAGATTTCCACAGCTCTGGGCACGGGGAACACAGCCATGGACTAGAGCAGGGGTCCCCAAACTTTTTACACAGGGGGCCAGTTCACTGTCCCTCAGACCGTTGGAGGGCCAGACTATAAAAAAAACTATGAACAAATCCCTATGCACACTGCACATATCTTATTTTAAAGTAAAAAAACAAAACGGGAACAAATACAATATTTAAAATAAAGAACAAGTAAATTTAAATCAACAAACTGACCAGTATTTCAATGGGAACTACGGGCCTGCTTTTGGCTAATGAGATGGTCAATGTGCTCCTCTCACTGACCACCAATGAAAGAGGTGCCCCTTCCAGAAGTGCCGTGGGGGCCGGATAAATGGCCTCAGGGGGCCGCATGTGGTCCGCGGGTCATAGTTTGGGGACCCTTGGACTAGAGCAAACACGCTCTGCTTCCAAAGAGCTGGCATTCTGGTAGAAGAGAGAGGCAATTAACAGATAAACGTAAAGACCTGAAGGCGTCTCTAATGGGAGTGACATCAGAGAATGGGCAGGTTTAAGACAGGATTTCAGACAGCTTCTGCATTGAGGTCATGTTTGAATAGAGACCCTAGGGGTGAGTGTATGCCACAGGCATACATTGGGAAGGAAGGTCCAGGCAAAGTGGATGGCTGATGCAAAGGCCCTTGCAGAGCTTTTGGTTTGTTTAAGGACCAGCTGGGAGGCCAATGTGAATGAGGTAGAGGGGCAGAAATGATGTCAGGAAGGTAACAGGGCCTAGACCACACAGGGCTGTGCTGTCCAACAGGGCAGCTGCTAGCCGATGTAGCTCTTACCCACTTGAAACATAGTTCTGAAAATGAGATGCGCAGGAAGTGTAACAGGTACACTATATCTGGGAAATTTAGTAGATATCTCACCAGGGATTTTTATATTGATTGTATGTTTAAATGGTAATATATTTGATATGTTGGGTTAAATAAACCATATTATTAAAATTGGTTGCATCTGTTTCTTTTCACATCCTTACTCTTGGCTACTAAAAAATTTAAACTACATACGTGGTTTGTGTGATGTAGGGTGCTGTAGGTCACAGGAAGGAGTTGAGAACTTACCTGGAACAATAGGGGAAGTAAATGTACATGCACATAAAGCTCTCACCATATTTCCCAGAACAGAGTGGTGAAAGTTCACCAAACTAGATTCCCATTCATAGGCAAATTGCTCAAATGTAAAAACAAATAAAGATATTTGAAAGAGAAGACATTGAACTTAAGAAAGAGTAATAACACTAGTAAAACTTAAGTTTAAATAATTGTTTGTTTAGACAGTAGTGACAAGATCAATGAAACTAGCAAGTGATGATTATTGAAGAATAAAACAAAGTAAAATAAAAAAGAATCTGACAAACATACAACTGATTCCATCCCTAAATTCCAAATGGATCAGAGAAAAGCAGACATAAAAAATAGAAAAAAAATCATACAAGTATTTCATTTTAGCCATCCTGGGAGAGGCAAACTGGTTTTATGCCTTTAACTTGCATTTCCATGACGCCAATGAAATCAAGTAGTTTTCATAAGCTTATTAGTACTTGCACATCTTCTTTTATGAAGTGCATTTGTAAGGCTCCTTCTCATTTTCTGTAATGTTGTCATTTCTTATTGATTTGTGTGGGTGTCCATGTAGTCAACCTGGTCCCTACCGCCCACTAGTGAGCATTTCAGCTTTCATGGTGGGCAGCAACGGAGCAACCAAAGTATAAATAAAAAGATAGCTTTAACTATAGTAAGTTGTTTTATAAAGATTTATTCTGTCAAACTTAGTGAAAATCTCACATAAAGTACTTGGTAAGTAATTATTATTATATGCTTTAACTTGCTGTAACTCTGCTTTATAAATTTTATAAAGTAAAGTTACTTCCCTACTTTATAAATCACCATTACTATGGAACCGGTGGGCGGTTAGAAAATTTTACTACTAACAGAGATACAAAAGTGGGCAGTAGGTATGAAAAAGTGGACTCCCCTGGTCTAGAGAACCCTTTGTCAGGTATATGCATGACAGTCCGCTCACCTAACGTCTGGCCTGTCTTTTTATTCTTATATTGATAGCTTTAATTAGAATAGACTCTCTCAATTTCAACACAATTCAAATTTTCCAATCTTCCTTTCTATGGTTGGTATTTTATGTACCTTGTTTAAAAAAAAAAATCCCTGCCTGCCCTGAAGTTAGGGAAGTATGCTATCTTTACTTTTTTTTTTCCTTTGGTCTAAGAGCCTTCTCTAACTTTTTTTTTTTTTGTATTTTTCTGAAGCTGGAAACGGGGAGAGACAGACAGACAGTCTCCCGCATGCGCCCGACTGGGATCCACCTGGCACGCCCACCAGGGGGCGACGCTCTGCCCACCAGGGGGCGATGCTCTGCCCCTCCGGGGCCTCGCTCTGCTGCGACCAGAGCCACTCTAGCGCCTAGGGCAGAGGCCAAGGAGCCATCCCCAGCGCCTGGGCCATCTTTGCTCCAATGGAGCCTTGGCTGCGGGAGGGGAAGAGAGAGACAGAGAGGAAGGAGAGGGGGAAGGGTGGAGAAGCAAATGGGCGCTTCTCCTGTATGCCCTGGCCGGGAATCGAACCCAGGACTTCTGCACGCCAGGCCAACGCTCTACCACTGAGCCAACCGGCCAGGGCCTGCCTTCTCTAACTTTTGCGTGTGGTGTGAAATGAAGTAGGGTCTGGATCTCTGTTTTCCAGATGGATGGCCAATAGACCCAGCATCACAGATTGAAAAGGTAATCTCTTCTTCTCTGCTATAATGTCACTTTTGTAATAGATCAAGTGACAACATATATGTATATAGATGGTTTGGGGTTCTTTATTCTGTCCCTTCAGTCTATCTGTCTATCCTTGTGCTATTACAATACTGAATTAATTACTGGTGGCTTTAATGTCAACCTTTGGAGTTGGTGTATAAAATCTCCACATTGTTCTTTTCCTTCAAGCATATCCTAGCCCTTCATTGTAGATACGTACTGTACTGTAGAATAAGTTTGCTAGTTTCTCTCCTTCTCTCTCTTGCACGAGTAATGAACAATATTAGCAGCAGAATAAGCAACAATATGATCAGACACTAAAAATATTAAATATCCATGCAAACATACTGATATAAAGAATTTAATGAATAAATAAACGAGGAAAGGGGTCCAACTTTTCCTTACAAAAGAATTTCAAATAGTGAATGCAGACAGACTGAGGAAAATAGAAAATCACTGTTAGACCACCCTGTCAAAATCCACTGATGAATGCTAAAAGTAGTGGGCAAAGTTCAAGGAAAAGCAGAATATCTATATGGCCTTGACATATCTCCTCTAAAATATTTATTAATTCCTGTGGTGGTTTTGACACTCTTCCTCCCCTCAGGAGGTGGAGCTTAACTCTCCTCCCCTGAGTGTAAACTGGACTTCGTGACTAGCTTCTAATGCAGGGGTCCCCAAACTATGGCCCGCGGGCCACATGTGGCCCTCTGAGGCCATTTATCCGGCCCCCACCGCACTTCTAGAAGGGGTACCTCTTTCATTGGTGGTCAGTGAGAGAAGCATAGTTCCCGTCGAAATACTGGTCAGTTTGTTGATTTAAATTTACTTGTTCTTTATTTAGATATTGTATTTGTTCCCATTTTGTTTTTTTACTTTAAAATAAGATATGTGCAGTGTGCATAGGGATTTATTCATAGTTTTTTTTTATAGTCTGGCCCTCCAACGGTCTGAGGGACAGTGAACTGGCCCCCTGTGTAAAAAGTTTGGGGACCCCTGTTCTAATGAATAGAATGTGGAAAGGGAAAAAATAGTAACTGTATACGGAAGAAGCCTGTCAGACATCACCTTAACCAAGTCATGAAGATCTATTACAAAAGTGACAACCACTAATGACCAACCACTAATAAGATACACTGGCACTCTGCACCTCTGATACGATGCAATGAATGCAGTGAACACAGAGTATCACCTGTGTTCTTATTCCCCCAAATCTATAACCCCATTCCAATGATCAGAAAAACTTAGAGAAACCCAACTCAAGGGACGACATTCTAAGAAATAACTGGCTACTACTCTTCAAAGATCTCAAGGCCATTGAAGAAAATGGCAGGACTGAGGGACTGTCACAGATGGAAAGGGACTAAGAAGACACGATGACTAAAAACAATGTCATCTCCTGGGGTTGATCCAGGAGCAGAGAAAGAACACTAGAGGTAAACTGCTGATATCTGGTCCAAGTCCGAAGTGCAGTCAATGGCAATATGCTGATGGGAATGCCTTAGTTTTAACAATGCACTTCGGCTGCGTAAGAGGTTAACACTAGGAGGAGCCGGGCAGAGGGAGGCGGAAACTCCGTGCTAGCTTCACAGCTCTTCTGTAAATCGAAAATTATTCCAAAATAAAAAGCTACAGCATATATTGTTTTTAAGGTTCTTCACTGTGGTTATCAGGTAAATTTATACAAGCAGGCCTACTTTTAATTTTATACATTCCTGAGTGTGACTTTTATTCTATTTTTTTTTAAGTAGTACTTATAATAAAAATATATATAAAAAGAATTCCACTTGGATTTTAGAAAAGCCATGATGGGAACTCAGTAAGCAGAAAAACTGTCTCAGAAGCTGATCCAGGAAGACAGAGGCCCTTGCTTGGGTAAAAACACCAACTTTCAGCATGTTTTGAGTCAGTAAAGGTACCCTGTGGGTCCAGACATGGTTCCAGACCTGATGGAACAACAGCCTCCTTCAATCACTCACCAGGCCAGCCTTCCTCTGTGGCTTCAGCAGCTTCGGCTTATGGAACGCAGTGGCCATGGGAGCTGTGGAAGGATGTCAGGGGTTCAGCCTGCAGTTCCTGCCAGGACCCTTAGCACCCACGTGTCATGAACACCGCAGGCATACCCTGGGGGGTTCCTGAGCCCTCCCTAACCCGGAAGTGAAGGGGTTCAGCCTGCAGTTCCTGCCAGGACCCTTAGCACCCATGTGTCATGAACACCGCAGGCATGCCCTGGGGGGGTCCTGGACCCTCCCTAACCCGGAAGTGAAGGGGTTCAGCCTGCAGTTCCTGCCAGGACCCTTAGCACCCATGTGTCATGAACACCGCAGGCATGCCCTGGGGGGGTCCTGGACCCTCCCTAACCCGGAAGTGAACTCCCGCTTCTGATCTAGATATCAGTGGCTGGCCCTCCTAGTCTTCAAACATGTCACCCTCTCCCCTCATCAAGTTCAACAGAACAGCTCTGCATAAAATTCTGGCCTCTACTAAGAGGTCAGGTGTGCAGGTGAGAAACAGGTGGGATTGGTAAAGCTAGCACCTTACCGGGGATCCTGACTGCACCCTAACACTGTCAGCAATGACCTTTGACCCTCATAGCAGCCCTCATTGGTCATCAGGGAGAGTGGAAACTGAAGAATAAACTGAGGTCCTCCCCTTCATGTCATGTAACTAGTACTTAGATGATTTGAGACTTAAACTTGACCTTGAAAGTCAGAGAGATCACACACTCTACTACTTAACTCTCTGAGGCTCACTCACCATTTTTTTTTTTAAAGGGAGAGTGCCATCTACATTGACTGAATGGGGCATTATAGCAGCACTTTGTCTGGCCAGGCAGGGTTCTATGCCCCTTCCCTCCCCAGACCTACACCTGTCATGCCTCACTGAATACCATGCCTTGCAGCCCCTCTCCTCGCTTTAGACAACTGGACTTCATCACAGGGCTCCACATGTCCCTAGGGACATCCTGTGAAGCCTCAATGAAGGGATAAAATGCATCTTGCCTCATCATTAAATTGTTCATCTGGGCAATCCTAGTACTTCCAACTATATTCCAAATTCTTTGAGGTGTGAACTTCTTTTAAATTGACCATGGTTATGTTAGAAACTATTGCTAGATGGTCTTACTTCTCCTAAGATGTGTGCAGTTCTCTCTTCCAGAAATATCCATCCTCCCCTTTTATGTTGCTCTAAGTCCTAACTGCAACCAAAGAATAACCCTTGTTTTAGCCTCAGAACAAATCCAAAACAAATTACATACCTGTTTTACATCTTTAGAACAATCAAAGAGTCTTCTGTCCCTTGAGTGAACAAGATGCACTACCCTTCTACCCCTCCCCACTATGTGCAGTCCATGTCGACAGTTCAAAGTGAAATACACTGTGGAATTGGTCTGTGGATGTTAGCCTTCCAACTCCCCACTAAAGCCATGCTGGGCTAATGGCACCACCCTTGGTCTCACCCCAGGAATGGAGCTCAGTTACGACCAAAATCTAGGTGGGGTTCTCTGGACCATATCATCATTCGATGTCATCTCCTCCATCTGTCTAGCTCCTGTGTCCTGATCCCACATCAAACCCCAGGCCCACTTCTGGATCAGTCATGGTGGTTTCCCCGTGGATGATGGCAGGCCAGCTTCCTACCTTTGGCAGGTACTGCAGGAGGAACGTCTGCCTTCTCCTTCCGCCTCTTGCCCTTCTTAGGCTGCAGTGGAGCCAAGCTGGTCACGCTGGTGACCGTCTCCCCGGAGCTGTAGAAGAAAAGGCTCCTGGTGAAGCAAAGGCAAATCTATCCCAGGGAAAAGGAAAGGAAGCAGTAGTTTCCAAGCACTCTCTGTGTAGCTCTGTAAGGTAGGGTTACCTTACAGCTTAACTGGGACTGATTGCTCTCTGCTTATCCCCAGGGACGTCTGGGGGTCTGGTACTGACCCTTGGCCAAGATGGGGACAATAAGATGAGCTTGTTGGTGATTTATAACCTGTTGCTCAAAATTCTAAAATCTTTGGAGAAGTCCAGGGCCAGCTTCTTTATATTGCTTAGGGATGTACAGACCTATGGCTCACACCTGGTGTCACTGGTTACACAGTCTGGCTTAGCTACATCACCAACAGGATGTTAAGGTATCACTAGAAACTTCTGCTTGAGTTCCCCTATTGGATCCGGGAACCCAGGGGGAAGTCCCTTCTAGAATCTCTTGTCTTTGGGCACCTTTTCCAGCCAGAGAAGTATAGTTGCCAAGAGAGGCGCTCTCTCTCTCTCTCTCTCTCTCTCTCTCTTTAGCTGGGGGGGGGGGACAGACAGGCAGGAAAGGAGAGAGATAAAAAGCATAAATTTTTCATTGTAGCTCCTTAATTGTTCATTGATTGCTTTATCATATGTGCTTTGACTGGGGGGCTTTAGCTGAGCCAGTGACCCGTTGCTCAAGCCAGCGACCTTGGACTCAAGTCAGCGAACTTGGGCCTCAAGGCAGCGAACTTGGGCTTTAAGCCAGCAACCTTTGGGCTCAAACCAGGAACCATGGGGTCATTCTATAATCCCACGCTCAAGCCGGCAACCTCAGGGTTTTGAACCTGGGTCTTCTGCATCCCAGGCCGACATTTTTTCCACTGCACCACTGCCTAGTCAGGCAAGTTGTACACTTGAAACCTGTATGGCCTTGAGAACCATCACCATCCCAATTAATTTTTTTAAAAAGTTTTTTTTATTCAGTGAGAGGAGGGTAGGCAGAGAGACAGACTCCTGCATGTGCCCCAACCCAGATCCACCTGGCAAGCCCACTAGGGGTCAATGCTCTGCCCATCTGGAGCTGCAGCTCCTTTGCTCAGCAGCCTAGCTCTTCTTTGCACCTGAAGCAGAGGCCATGGAGCCATCTTCAGTGCCCAGGGCCAACTCGCTCCAATCAAGCCATGGCTATAGGAGGGAGAAGGAAGAGAAAGAGAGGGGGGGGGGATGGGTGGAGAAGCAGTAGTCACCTCTCCTGTGTGTCCTAACTGGGCATTGAACCTGGGATATCCACATGCTGGGCCGATCCTCTATCACTGAGCCAACCAGCCAAGGCCCTCAAATTTTTTTAAAAAAATCTTTGCTGGTTCAGAAACGATTGCAAAATGCTTTAAATTAAGCTCACAAATCACAGTAAAGCTGTGATTTACATACAAACATACATTTAGTCTCTGCCCCTGTTTATCCTCGATAAACTGTATGCACCAAAACACATAAAGGAAGCTTGACTAATTTCCGTTGTAACTGCTGTTGACACAGGTAACATCATGTCCAGTTTAATTTCTCCCATTTACAAATACTTTATCTCAAGATCAGAAGAAGAGCTTAAACAAAAGGTCAGGAAATGAACTAGCTGGGAACTGCCTGTTCTGTGCCCGTGGCCATTCTCTCAACGCCTTTCTTCAACATAAACTACTGGAAGGAAGGCACTTGATTCCACTAAAGAGATGTGTCATCCTGTGCAAATCCATCACACCTATATGCTATTGGTGGCATTTCATTTTAAATATGCTTCTCTGGAAACTTTTGGAGAAATGTCATTCAGTGGAACTGCTCTCGCAGCCATTTCCCCTGGGGAAGGCATGTTGCAAATATTCATATTGCAGGACCTGGAGCCGTCCACTGGAGCCCCACTCTCTGCTCCAGGAGAGCACTTTGCACTGGGGAAAAAGGTCTCCCAATCCTGAAGGTCAGGGCATCTTCCAACTTCAGGGATGACAGAAATTCAAAACGAGACTTGCTTACTTTCTGTTTGAACTTCTCTCAACAAGTCATAGGGTTCTCTAAGGTCTCCAGGTTCTGCCCCAGGCTCTTGGCAAGGCCCCCAGTCAGTGGCTGTAGATTCAGTGCCAGCATGTAACCTCACCCTGAAGGTCCCTCTCCTTCCTGAGGGTTTCCACTCCTGGTACCTTGTCCCGGTCCTGTGCCCTCTACCTACTATTTCTTAGGAGGATGTAATCAGAGGACAGAGAACATGAGTCTGGATCATACCTGGAGACTCCAGGGACCTGGTCACTGCCACAGCACAGATGATTGAGCCCAGATCTGGGAGTCCCTTGGCAGGACAGGGACAGAAGAACTGCTGGGCTAGAGACAGGGCGCACAAGACAAAGCTGGTTTAAGGGCAAAGGATGGCCTGTTCACTAGTGAGCTGCCATGACAAGGAATCTGGGCTTCATGTGGTCAGACTGGGATGAGGTTCGAATTAGGAAGAGAAATGGAAGTGAGCAGGATGCCCGTTTCCAGATTTGCGGGAGCAGGCCTGGCCTCTCCAGAGTTCCAGGGTGCAGTGAAGAACGGGCTTTCCAGAGGCAGGCTGTGGCTGGCCCAACAGAAGACATGCCCACATATCTGCCTCTGGAACATTTTAAAGAGTTCTTGATATATTTTGTTCCAGTACCATTTGTAGAACAGACTATGCTTTCTCAAATTTTTAAAAGCATTTGTGAAGGATTGGCATTTTTTTAATACTTGGTATTAAGTAATTTCTGTTTAATTTTGTTGTCATCAGAGAACAAACTTCATATGATTTTTTACATATATAAAATTCTTAAGTTTTGTTTAATGGGCAAGCATATGGCCTATTCTGGAGAATGTTCCAAATATGCTCAAAAAGATGTATCATGCTGTCATTGGGTAGAGCAGCGGTTCTCAACCTGTGGGTCACGACCCCAGCGGGGGTCGAACGACCAAAACACAGGGGTCACCTAAAGCCATCGGAAAATACATATTTATTATACAATACATTTTTAAATAAAATATGTATTTTAAATAAAATATGTCACGACCCACAGGTTGAGAACCGCTGGGGTAGAGTATTCTTATGCTTGATCTCCTGTGCCTTTACTGATTTTCTGTCTAGGTATTCTATCAACTATTGTTGAGTAGAGCATTGAAATCAGCTATTATTCTAGAATGATCTATTTTATCTTTCAATTTTCTGTTTTTGCTTCATGTATCTGAGGCTTTGTTGTTCGATCCTTATAGACTTCTGGTTGCTATATCTTCCTGATGTTTAGTTCCTTTAAAATGATAAAACTTCCTCCTTTGTCTCTTGTGATATTTCTTGTCTTAAATTATATATTGTCTTATATTAATTTAGTTATAACTTCTCTTAGCATTACTGTTTGCATGGTATATCTTTTTCCATTCTTTAGATGCTCCCCATTTAGTGCTCATTCATATTGCGTCAGCCAGAAGTATGCTTGTGCCAACCGTGAGCCCACAACACCTGGGTGCCCTTGACTCCAGCTCATGGGAACAGTGAGCACCAGAGGAGAAGAAGGCAGTGCAAGGTCAGGGGCAAGGACAGAGCAGCAGGACGGTGGAGAGAAAATGGGGCTCACCCTCTGGTGCCTGGCTTCTTAGATAGGCTCTCTTTATCTTAGGATTCAATAGGGGATCACATCAGGAGTGGAGACAACTACTTCGATGTTCTTTTCAGACATATCTTGATGGAGGAGTGGGATACTAAAGTCCTCTTATACATATGTGATTTACACAGTCCACTGTTACCAACATGCTATCACTTTGAAGTGTGGAATCCTCACTACTACTGAGGTCACCTTACCCTCCGCACTAGTAAATATTATAATGCTCTTCTTGAGTATCAGATGGTTTTATAATTTTTGCCTTAATCACCAAATATTATTTTTAAATCTCATGAAGAAAAAATAGTCTACTTATGTACCCATCTTTATGTTCAAGCATTCCTTTTTCCTTCTTAATTCACCAAGATTTTCTCTTCTATTTCAAGAATTTCTTTTATTATTATTATTTTTAAAATTTATTTATTGATTTTAGAGAGAGAGGAAAGGAGATAAACAGACAGAAACATCAATCTGTTCCTGTATGTGCCCTGACCAGGGATCAAACCCACAACCTTGACCTATTGGAATGATACTCTAACAAACCAAGCTATCTTGCCAGTGCTCAAACATTTCTTTTAAAGTAGGCCTGATAGTAACAAATTCTTTGAGTTTCTCTTTGTCTGAGAATGTCTTTATTTCCGTTTGACCCTAAAGGATAATTTTTCTACATAAAGAATTTGTAATTGACAGTACTTTTTTTTAATGCACTGTCATTCAAATTTGTGTTCCCTATAGGTAATACCTAGTTTTCCTCTAGTTGCCTTTAAGATTTATTTCTTTGTCTTTGGTTTTCATAATCTTCTTTTAGCCACCACCCAGAGTCCTCATCGGCTGCCTCTCATACTGTCTCCAAGGTTCACAGCTGTGCTTAGCAAGGAAGAGCGGGGACTTGTGCCATCTTGTCTGAATCAAAAGTCTCACATTTTTAAATACTACGAGTTTACATTATTTATTTAATAGTTATGTCATTTGCGAGCTGTGTCTGACCACCTAAAAGGCTAGCATCTTCTTTAGAGTGGGGCATTTGACATACAGGCATTGTTGGGGGAAAAAATTAGGAGTAATTGGGACCAGAAGGCATCAAAGTGGTTCAGTCTGGTTGCCAGCACCTTTCTAAATGGGGGAGCTGTCCTGCAGGAGCAGATGCCAGACCCTCCCCCCAGCATGCATGTTGGGCCAGCACGAATCACCATGAGTTCTGGCTCCTCTGGGGATGATAACCAGGGCACAAAGCCTGGAAATACACAAATGCATGCAGAACATACATTTTTAGGCCAATTTGTGGACTAATATACAGCCTTTTAAGTAAAGATACAAAGTTAACCAATTTCTTGGTAATAGCAAAAGAAAATAGCAAAGTTTCATTTGGAAAAGAAGAAAGAATATTACCTGCTCTGAGGGCATTTCACCAAATAATGTCTCACTGTGAAAGGAAAAAAAAATAAAAGATGGTAAATGAATGCTACTTTAGACATATATGCTCCAGGAATTAACAGGAGACTAAGTGCCCAGGTGTTGACCAGATACTGGTTCAAGCCACATCTCAAGGCTTTTATACTTCTCTGGGGATGAGTTTAGCAGAGCCAGAGCATGGACACCACAGTGGTTTGATATTGCTCCACACCTGGATCAAGCCAGGCCTGAAGCCATACATCCTACACTTCCTGATTACATAACCCAAAACTTTATTTATTTATTTATTGCTAGGTTGAGTTGGGTTCTAACCAGAAGGTTCCAGAAGTAACAGAGTCATCCAACTTCTGAACTCTGCCTTGATGATGAAAAAGCCTTCTTGAGGCCACCTATTTCTACTTATTCCTCTCTATAAAATGGGTTTCCATTCTCTGATCAATGCTCTTCCAGGGCTAACAAGATGCCCTTGGAAAAACAGTCTAAGAGGAAGATATCCTCCACCATCAGTGTCCTTGAAAAAAAGATTATAGTTGTAAAGGAAAAATAAAACTACCTAGGCAGTTATCCAAACAAGTGTCCAATCTAAGTTCAGAGAGGAGTTCACCTAAAATAAAAGCAAAGCTGAAGCAGCCACAGGGCCTGGGTCTGTGTGGTAGACTGTAACATCAATGGCCCCAGTGATCACACCTCCCGTCTCCCTCCACACCCATGTGTGGCACTCTCCCATGCTGACTCTGGGCTTGGCCACATGGCATGTGCCTCGCCCTGAGGTTTGCACATGCATGCTTGCTCTCTTCCTCCCCTCCTTCCTCCCTCTTCCTTTTCTTCTTCTTCTTCTTCTTCCTCTTCTTCTTCCTTCTTTTACTCCTCCTCCTCCTCCTTCTTCTTCTCCCTCCCTTGCCCCATCCTTGCAGGAAATTCTTCTGTTACCACATAAAGAAGCCTGACTAGCCTACTGGGAGATGAGACCACATAGGACAAATGCAAGTCATCTCAGCCAAACCCCCAAAACAGACCCAAGCTGATCAACCAGTGGATCACAGTAGCATGAGTGAGTGACCAGCTGAGACTAGCACTGCTCAGTGGAGCCCAGCCCAAACTGCAGACCTGCAAAACTGTGAGCAAATAAAATGCTGTCATCATAAGCTACATATTAGGAATGATCTGTCAGGAAGGTGACCAATTCAGGTTCTAGACCAAGGTGACAGACTTGGGCTTAAATGGGACGTTTTTAGGTTTATTGGGCCCAACCTCCTATTAGTACCTAAACTCTCTCCACATTCCATTTACTGTGGTGCATTTCAACACCATGCACAGGATAGTTTACAGGTACAACAATAATAAAGTCAAAGTTAGTATTTATTGAACACTTCATAAATTCCTGGCACTACTCTAAGCTTATTATATAGATTGATGGTCTGCACACTCTAGGTACCCTTAGGAAGGACAGTTGTAAGAAAGTATTTCTAGGTTGACCAGACAGTGGCGCAGTGGATAGAACATTGGACTGGGATGCAGAAGACCCAGGTTTGAAACCCCAAGGTCACCAGTTTGAGCACGGGCTCATCTGGTTTGAGCAAAGCTCACCAGCTTGGACCCAAGGCCCCTGGTTTGAGCAAGGGGTTACTTAGTCTGCTATAGCCCCCTGGTCAAGGCACATATGAGAAAGCAATCAATGAACAACTAAGGTGCTGCAACAAATAATTGATGCTTCTCATCTCTCTCCCTTCCTGTCTGTCTGTCCCTATCTGTTCCTCTCTCTGACTCTGTCACCAAAAAAAAAAAAAAAAAAAAGAAAAGAAAAAAAAAGAGACTATTTCTAGATTCTTACCTTCCACGGTATTCTTTCCTAAGAATTCTTTCTCCTGAAACATGCTTGAAGGTCAGGCATGGACGTCCTTTCCTCCCCCCCACCCTCATCCTATCACATCACTCTGCTTCCAAAAATCTAGGCACATCCCTCACCCACCCTGACTTATACTGTGGAGGCCTATCCTGGGGAAAAAACTAGGGGGCACCCAACAGAAGATGATTTGAAATATTGGTGTCAGAGTTGAGAAGGCAAATGGCTAATGACTGGGCCACTGAACCTTCCACTGGGGAGAGGTTTCCCAGTACTTTGCTTCAGCAAGGACTGACTCATGACCTAATCCAGCTGTCAGCTGATGTAGGGTGTTAGAAATTATTATCGATGATAAATCACTATATGACTTTTGAGTTTTAACTAGGAAGCAGCTTAAAGTATTGAGTGGCGTAATAAAACTTCATCCACCCTGGCCAGATAGTTCAGTTGGTTAGCGTCACCCCAAAGCACAGAGGTTTCTGCTTCCTGTCTGAGTGCTGGTAAGGGCACATACATGAGCAAATTGATCTCTCTCTCTCTCTCTCTTCCTGTTCCTCTCTCTTTAAAATGAATAAATTTTTAAAAAAGGAAAGAAAACTTCATCCATCCCTACCTTTTTGTATATTGAAAAAGATATTACAGAGCTAACATTCATGTTAAAAAAATAGAAATAAAATTGATGCTGAAGTCTATCACCAAATTTATACAAGTAAAATAAAAATCCATTTCAATAAGATACATTTCTAATAGAGTTTTACTTCTTAATGATTATTATTTATCTAAATTTTGAATTTGTTGTTTTAATTAACTTTACAATCATTTTCCAAATATTACTAATTGTGCAATGTTGATAACTTCATTCAGAAAAGAATTAAAACCTACAGGCTTATGGAATAGGAAATAGAAACTTTAAAATTTTATACACAATATTTTACAGATAAGTATAATAGAGTGATCAAAAAAGGACTTTCAAAGCAAAAAAATGTGCTAAACTAGGATAAAATTTTGTTGGATAAGTGAATTGAATATGAAAGCTCATTGCGACAGCCATGTCCCCTACCCTATCCAGCCTTGTAGCATGGCTGGGGACTCCAGTGGGGTCTGATCCTCCCATACCATTCCCCGCCACAACCCACCTGCATCCTCTTGAGACCACGAGGCCTTGCCATGACCTTGAATAAGTGAGACCTCTGGGTATTTCTGCTCTGTCATTTAAATGCTTTGCCCTCGTGGGAGCACTGCAGCCGCCCTGCACAGGGCCCTGGCATCTGCATAACCCCAGCCTCCCCCAGCCCCAGTACAGGCAGGGAGCCCTGCCGTGTCAGGGGCCAGACAGGACCTGCACATGCCCACTTCCACCTGCCCACCTCCACCAGCCGCTTCCTTTGCCAAGTAGTGGGTTCCTCCCATGCCATGGTCAGGACCTCATTTCCCTTCTGGAAGCATCATTTCCAGGCCAGCACAGTTACAAAGACAGGTCAGGCCACCTCTCTGGGTCAACAAGTGGAAAGCTCAAAAGGAAAGGGAAACTTTATACCTCCTGTTCCCTTGGTACAAAGAGCTACTGCATGACCACAGCCATTCAAGGAAAAGCACCAGCGCATAAAGTTGTCTATCTGATGTCACGCTGTCCTCTCTGGTGGTCATGGGTCCCAGGCAGCCACCAAGCACTGAACATGTAACTAGTTCAAAACATGCAGGAAGTGTGAGAACATGCTGAACTTCAGCCTTAGTGTGAAAAGAGGGAAGGTAAAATGTGTCATTCAGAATCTTTATATTGTAATGTATTGATGATATTTTGGATATATTGGGTTAAATAAAGTAAGTTAAAATGAATTTCCCATTTTTTATTCCTTTTTGAAATGTAACTTAGCAGTTACATTTTAGAAAAGTCCAGTTACACACTGGCTCATTCAGGACGTCTTGTCTGCCCTCGCAGTAGGGATGGCTGGTCCACAGTCCTCATGGCTGGGATAGAGGGATACAACTTGGAAAGGGGGACAGCCCGCGGGAGAGGTTGCTCCCTGGATGGGCCCACACCTGGACTGGCCGCCACACAGCAGCTGGGAAAGGGTCCCCAACAGCTCTGTGAGGTGAGAGGAACTCTTATTGCCATCTTACAGAGAGGACACCTGGGCCCTGAGAAGTAGGGCTTCATTAGTGCAGAAGCCGGATCCAGGCTCGGGGTGCAGCACTGTCTGTACCCAGCTCCTGGGGAAGCTCGGGAGCCTCGCACAGGGAAGGCAGCAGTGGGCCCACAGCCCACACATACCCAGCTCCTGGGGAAGCTCGGGAGCCTCGCACAGGGAAGGCGGCAGTGGGCCCACAGCCCACACATACCCAGCTCCTGGGGAAGCTCGGGAGCCTCGCACAGGGAAGGCGGCAGTGGGCCCACAGCCCATACATACCCAGCTCCTGGGGAAGCTCGGGAGCCTCGCACAGGGAAGGCGGCAGTGGGCCCACAGCCCACACATGCTGCCCACAAGGCTTCTCCTCAGAAGTGCTCAGGTGGACTGAGCATCTCTGAGGCCAGGCTGGTAAGCCCTCCGTCCTCCCCAAGACCTGCGGGTTGTCCTCTGTTCCTCCTTGGCCACAGTCACCCCATTCTATGCTCTGTGGCCTCACACATGAGTGGGACACAGCTCCCCAGCTCCCCCTTCCTTGTAGCTCTGAGAGAATAGATCATAGGCCCTTCGATCCTATGGACAGCCATTGAGGAGCAGCAGGAAGCAAGCTTGCAGCAGGGACGAAGGCGTCTTGCAGGCCCTGACGAGGCCTGGCTCTGGGGCGAGCACAGGTCACACTGAGTCAAAGTGAACATGGAACACAAATGCTCAGGTCTTAGGCTGCTCCCTCCGTGGTTCTAGTGTGCCTTCACAAGTGTCATTTTCAAAGCTCAAGTACAGAAGGTTGGCAGATGGTGGAGCCCACTCCAAAGTAGTGAGTCTGGACTGATTTCCCAAGAAGCAAAGGCCTTGGGAAACTACTCGACCAACTTGAGGCTCAACCCTGGCCCACCAGGGCTGGTGTTTTCCAGGTGGCTCTGAGCCGCAAAGGCCCTGGGACGCAGTTGCTACACATGGGTGCCACTGACTCCAGCTCATGGGAACAATGAGCACACCAGAAAAAGAAGGCAATGCAAGGCCAGGGGTGGGGGCAGAACAGCAGGAGGGTGGAAAGGAAAGCGAGCTGGCTTCCAGGAAGGGCTTTATCTATTTCACAGCTCCACGGTGGATTGCAGCAGGAGAGGGGACAGCTACTTCAATGTCCTCTTGCAGACAGATATTTGCTGAGGAAGTGTAGAACAGGTGCTGGGCTCATTTCTGCTTTCCACATGTATGTGAGCAGCCTGCAAATCTGTGGCCTCGTGTGGGCAGGAGAGGCTGGCTCTTCTATGCAGCCAGGATGCAGAAGGTCCAATTATCCCACACGTGCATAGAAAACTCCTAAACCCACACTATAACCAGGGGTCTCTATTGTTGGTCCCTAGTAAGGTCTGTGCTCTCCACACACCAAGCACTGTTCTAAGCACCTTATACATATTAACAGTTTTAATAAAGATGATACAAGTTTGTAATGATGCCCTAAATGTAAGAATATGCTATATTTGAGTTACCAAGAATGCTGTTGGTTTTTATCTGGACACATGTGGTCCGGCCCACAAATGCATAACTGCTCCCAGTGGGAGTCATGGTTATCTGCAGCTAGCCAATAAACGGGGCAGCCTCCTGGGGTGCAGCCCGACATTGAAGATGTGCCCTGTCCCTGCTGTAACCTGCTATTTTGGAATGCTGCCATACCCCTCCCCAACCCCTTCCCATCCCTGCTTGGGCACAAATGGTGCAGTGCTCCTAGCAAACTAGTTCCTTGACTGGAGAATGCTGAATACCACCAGTTCTCAGAACCCACAGTGGTCACCATTATGCCCCAGCCACCTGGAGTGACTGGGGTGTGTCCCCTCCTCATCCCCTCGAGTTGGGAGCTTCCCTTGCTTCCTCTGGCTCTTTCACTGGGAAAGACAAAAATCAGGTTTTCCTTGTGTGGTGGTTTAAGGATGACCACAGATTCTTTGCCACTCTTCCCACAAAGAGGAGGCTCTCCTCCTTTGTCCTGAGCATCTGACTTGCTTTATCTGATAGAATGTGGCTGAGTGACCTGTGCATAGTCCAGTATAGACATGCCCTTGGAGACCAAAGTCATCAAGTAGGGTGGTTTGGCCACCCATGCTGCTGGTGAGACCAGAGGGAGAAAGAGAGGGAGCAATGTTGTTGGCCCTGCTCTCCCACAGGTGTCCAAGGTGAGACCCAGGCTGGGAGTGACAGGCGCCACCCCAGATCTCCAATCTCAGTCAGCTTCAGACGCCTGGGGCCACATGGAAACTCTAGGTGACTACCAGCAGAACCACGCAGCTGAGCCCAGCACAGACAGCAGAATCTTGAGGAAATGAATGTTGAAAGCCACTGTTTGGTACTGTTTGTGATGCTGCAGCAGATACCTGTAACATTTCGGGATTAGTAGTACATGTGCTCTGGTGAGAGCTCCCTCAATGACAAGAAGGGCTACTGCTCTAAGTTATGTCATCAGCACCAACCTAAAACAAGGTCCTACTTATCAGATCCACTCTATCCATTCAGATTATTTTTATTTTTAAGCTTCATTTAGAAAACAAGTTGGAACCCTGGCCAGTTGGCTCAGCAGTAGAGTGTCAGCCCAGCATGTGGATGTCCTGGGTTTGATTCCCAGTAAGGGCACATGGGAGAAGCGAACATCTACTTCTCCATCCCTCTCTCTCCCCTCCCCTCCTCCCCCCTTCCCCCACTCTTCTCCTCCTGCAGCCATGGCTCCACTGGAGTGAGTTGGCCCCAGGCGCTGAGGAAGGCTCCATAGCCTCCGCCTCAGGCACTAAGAAGAGTTTGGTTGCTGAGCAACAAAGCAACGCCCCAGATGGGCAGAGCATCGCCCCCTAGTGGGCTTGCTGGGTGGATCTGGGTTGGGGCACATGCAAGAGTCTGTTTCTCTGCCTCCCTTCCTCTCACTGAATAAAAAAATAAATATTAGCATAGTAAATACATAAACCAGTAACACAGTCATTTATCATCATCATCAAGTATGATATCCAGTACATAACTATATGTGCTGGGCTTTATACAACTTGCAGTGGTAGGTGTGTTTACACCAGCATCACCTCAAATATGCAAGAAATGCCTAGCGGCTACAACATCACAGCAGCTACAATGTCACTGGGCGATAAAACTTTTTCAGCTCCTTATAATCTTACGGAACCACCACCATATATGTGGTATGTCGTTGACCAAAACATTATAATGTGGCACATGGCTGTGTAGATGTCTAATATATATCACTTATGTATGTTACATGTAAACATAATATATGTAAATATGTATGTGTATATGTAAAATAATTTCAAATATAGAGAAACATCTTCTCTAAACTGCAAATGTTTACAAGACGAGGTCCCGTACTAAAATTTGTTTTATTGTGTTATAAATTACTTCCCATTTATTTCTCCCATATATTATGGCTAGAGCATTGAACTGATATGTGTGGCTACAGTTAGCATCTCTTAGCTATGCATTTCCCTTCAAAATAGTAATGGGATCATTTCAACCTTCTGCTGTAAAGGGAGTACAGGCAGCATAGTGCTAAGAACTGGCTCTGGGGCTCAACTGGTCCAAGCATCAGCCTCAGGCACTAAAAATAGCTGGATTGGTTCAAGTATTGGCCCTAGACGGGGATTACCAGGTGGATCCCAGTCAGGGTGCATGCAGGAGTCTGTCTCTCTATCCCCCTTCCTCTCGCTTAAAAAAAAGAACAACAACAACTGGCTCTAAGGTCTTGCTCCTCAAAGTGTGGCCTCACACCAGCAGCGGTGGCACCACCTGGGCTCTCATTAGAAATGCAGGCTCAGGCCAGCACAGATGTATTGAATCAGACTTGCATTTCGGCAGGTTCCCAGGTGAATGGTCTGCTCCTGAAAGTTGGGGCAGTGTTGCTTTAAGGCATCTGTGAGTAGGCTAACCCCAGGCTCCCATGCACGATGGTCCCTAATGTGGCGAGGACCTAGGGATTGGCTCCTTAAGCTTCACAGGGCAGGACCTGTCCTGCCAGGGCTACAGAATGCCAGCCTGCAGACAGCAGCTGCACCAAACCAAAGCCTTGCTCCCGAGGAGCTGCAGGAGCTATGCACTGCTGTTGGGAAGGACCTCAGCAACAACACCAAGAAAGGCTGAAGGAAATCCCTTGGCAGGGGAAGCCCCCACAGGGCTGAGGGTTTCTTAAATAGAAGTGTGAGAGGCTCAGAGCAGGCTGGCGTGGGCTTGGGCACTCCCTGTGTCAGGACTTTACCAAGCCCTTCAGTTGTCTTGTCTGTCAAATGGGAGCGATCTGGGCTGTCATCCCAGACCACTGGTGAGATTACGTGAGAACATGGTGCAGCCAGCAAGGTGTCTGGCCCTCAGCAGATGCTCAGGCAAAGCTCTCAGCAGGTCAAAGGGATTTTGGACACTGCACAGCTGCAGAGGAGGCCATCTGGAACCCACGCTAGGGGTGGGTGAACGAGGGCAGCTAGGAGCGGGTTTCTCTGCAGCTTTGTGTGAGGCCTGCCCCAGCCTGCCCTTGCTGGCTTTGGTGAAGAAGGATGTCTCCTGAACTAACTACCTTGCTTTGTTTTCCTCATCCTGCCTAAGGAATAGCACAGTTGGCATCTCACAGTCGATTCTCTGTCACGGCACTGAGCCCAGATGGAGGTGTCTTTAGAACCAAACAGATGTAGAACCTGTTCACCTGTCATCCAAACTCCTAGAACTGGGAGGCAAGCAGCTGGAAAACACACCCATTTGTCCACCATTTGTTGAGCAACTGTCATGAGCCAAACTGCAAGGAGATAGATCAGATGCATGGTCCTGCCTTACATGCTGTCCTCTTGAAGGGACATGTGCAACATGGGCCACAAGCTCTGAGAAGGTGTCAAGGGTTTAACAAGTGGGAAACTCAGGAACTGTGGGTGAGGCTGGCAGAGGAAGGTTCTCAGAGCACGTGCAGTCATACACAGAGCTCGGAGGGTAGGGCACAGGCTGGGAAGGATAAAGATCAGATACGTTCCTGCTCCATCTGTAGGTGCCCAGCGTGCTGAGTGTCTCAGCACAACTCTGGGTTCCTGTTCACCCCTCTACACCCTGGTCGGGCCCCTGGAGGCTGACTTCCAGGCACTGACCGGCTGATTCTGGTTGGTGAGACCGAAGCAACAGCAGAACATGGGGAGGAGGAGCTGAGGGAGGGCTGAGAGCCGTGTGCTGCTGTTCCTCCCTCCTGCCTCCTAGTTCAGCATTGTCTGAGTGTCCCTTTTAAGGCTCCTACTGGTGACATTTCTTCCACAGTCACAGCCATTACAGGTTTCAAGAACTTCTCCTCCCCTTGTCTCCTAAGGTCTAGGGTGTAAACAGCTTCCTATAGACTGCCTGCCTCTCTCCCCCTCCCTGATTCCCTTAACCCTGCCTGCACCTCTAAGGGTAGTCTCTTCTGGAAACACTGCTCAGTTTCTTTGTTTGAATGTCCCCTTAAGTTGTGACCACTAGATCGAACACTTACCAATTCTGTGACCTTAGGCTAACAGTAATTATGTATAACTAACTATATGTCATCATAAATACAGAACACTTTCAAGGAGCCAGAATGTGTCAAGGGCATCTGTTTCTTTGGTTTTGAACCTAATCCTCACACCAATCCTACAGTGTGTCCGTAAAGTCATGGTGCACTTTTGACCGGTCACAGGAAAGCAACAAAAGATGATAGAAATGTGAAATCTGCACCAAAGAAAAGGAAAACTCTCCCAGTTTCATACCTATTCAGTGCAGTTAGATGTGGGCTCATGCACAGATTTTTTTAGGGCTCCTTAGGTAGCTATCCCATATAGCCTCTACAGACTCGTCACTAACTGATGGCCTACCAGAACGGGGTTTCTCCACCAAACTGCCGGTTTCCTTCAACTGCTTATCCCACCGAGTAATGTTATTCCTATGTGGTGGCGCTTCGTTATAAATGCGCCGATATTCACGTTGCACTTTGGTCACAGATTTGAATTTAGCGAGCCACAGAACACACTGAACTTTCCTCTGTACCATCCACATCTCGACTGGCATGGCCATGGGCTGCTCCGCTGTATACATGGTGTTACATCATCATCTGCGTATGTGCACATGCTGCCACATCATCCTACAAAAACTGGGAGGGTTTTCCTTTTATTTGATGCAGATTTCACATTTCTATCGTCTTTTGTTGCTTTCCTGTGACGGGTCAAAAGTACACCATGACTTTACGGACACACTGTATTATATGGCTATACTAATGTTTTCTCCATTACCCAGATGGGGAAGGGGAGGCACAGTGGGTAAGCCATCAGCTGGTAAGTGAAGGGTTGCCATGTGGACCTAACATCTGAGCCCAGTGCTCACCTAGATTGTCTCTATGAGCTACAGGATCTTCCCCTGTTTCTGAAATTCTGACGGGGGTGGCAGGGAAGGTGCCTGAGGAAAAATGTGCAGGAGTGGGTGGAAATGTGACATCAGGGCTTAGTGAGAGGAGAGCTAGAGACAGGAAGCAGACAGTACTCACAGGGGGACTCAGGGTCACAGGAAGAAAGAGTAAAGTGAAAAAGGGGCAAGGACAGTCCAGGGAATGGGGACATTCACAAGAAAAAGTGGACACTCATTCTGGATGGGTGCCCTCTTTTCTAACCCCACCTGCCTCCCAGGCACAGCACCGGCACCGCACTCAAATTACAAGCACTCCATCAACACTCAGTCTGAGGAGGTGGCGGCGATCCCACTTCGTTTCATAATGAGGAAGCTGAAGTTCAGAGCAATTCAGGAAAGTTTCTAAAAACTCAGCCTCAAGTGATGGAGAACCAAACCCAGCAAGCTTCACCGGGTCCACAGCCTCTTCTGGGAACGTAACAGGGCTAAGGGCCCTCAAACAGGGAAGGGAAGGATTTGAGAGAGAGGAATAAAAGGATTTAGAGGATGCCAACCGCGGTCACCGTGGATTTCAGCAGAGTGTCAGGAAGACACATATCACTCACGAGGCTCCCAGTCACAGGTAAATAACCCCTGCCTCATGCTGTCTCTTTTCAACCAAGGTGGTACTTTGCCCAGCGCTCTCTAGCTGGCTGTGGTCAGGCTGTGCTCCCGGTCCAGACATGCCCTTATCTGTTCTCTTACCTCTGGATTTCCTCTTGCTGAACACCGACTGCCAGGCGATGGTGAGGGTGAACAGCAGGACACTGAGGATCCCCACGCAGCACACGAGCACGGCATACACATAGAGATCTGAAAGGCAAGGACACGGGGGCTGACTCAGACAGCCCCCCTCAGAGGAGAGGCACCACATACAGCGAACTTCATAAATGTCATATAAATCAAACCAAAAGGAACCACTAACCCAAATGCAAATTATAAACTAGAAAACTTTTGGAGAAAACATAGGAAAAAAATCTTTGGGAAATCTGAGATTAGGCAAAGAATTTTTAGACCTGCCACCAAAAGCACCATCTACAAAAGGAGAATATATTTGACTCCATCAGATTAGAAAGTTTTGCTCTGTAAATGCCCATGAGAATAGGGTAAAAAGACAAGCTACGGACTGGGAGAGACTATTTGCAAATCACAAATTGAAAAAAGGACTAATCTCTAGAAGATAAAGATCTCTCAAAACTCAACAGTAAAAACTAAACAATCCAATTAGGAAATAGGCAGAAAAACGTACAGACATTTTACCAAAGACTACACAGGCAGCAAATAAGCACAGGAAGACGTTCAGCCTCCTTAGCTAACAGGAAAATGCAAATTTAAACCACAACAAGGTATTCCACACCTATCGCAACAGCTAAAATAAAAACTGGTAACAAGACCAAGTGCTGAAATGGATGGAGATAACCTGGGTCAGTCAGACTTTGCTGGTGAGATGATAAAATGCTATAGCCACGTCTCTTAAAAGACATACCTACAACCAGCATTCAACCCTGCAGTGACACTCCAGGGCATTTGTTTCAGAGAAATGAAAACTCAAGTTCACCCAGAAATTGGCACATGTGTGTTTATAGCCTCTTTCCTCATAGTAGACAAAACTACAGACAGAACCATGCTCCTTCAGCGAGATCATGGTTAAACCACCCGCAGTCTATCCACACCACGGAGTCTACGCAGCAATGAAGGAGAACAAACCACTGAAACATGCACTGACCTGGATTATGCTGAGTGAAAAAAAAAAATCCCAAAAGATGACATACTGTGAGATTTTATTTTCTGTAATGTTTACTTTATATACCATTCTTGCAATGACAAGAGTATAGAAATAGAGACAGCAGAGGGGCCAGAACTTAAGGAGGGAGGAGGAGAGCGCGTTCGGCTGTAAAGGACCCTTGAAGTGATGGGAATGGTCTGGGTCTTGGCTGTATCAGTGTCAACATTTGGGTTGGGGATATCGTACTAGAGTTTTCCAAGATGTTACCATAGGGAGAAATTAAGTAAAGAGTATGAGCCAATACAAAGGACCTGTCTCTGTAAAATTTCTTAGAAATACAGGTTAAAGTTCAAATAGGTACCATGTTCACATAAGTCTTAGTCAGCTTGGGTTACTATAACAGAATAGAGGCTGTGTAGCTTACACATTTATTTCTCAGAAGAACAAGGTGCTGGCAAATCTGGTGTCTGGTGAGAGCCCTCTCCCTGGTTTAGAAACCTCTGCCCTTGGTGTCCTCACATGGCAGAGAATAGAGACAGCAAGCAATCTTCTCAAGGGATCTCCTTTTATAAGGACACTAATGCCACACAGGGACATCCCATTCTCATCATCTAATCACCATCCAAAGAGCCCACCTCCTAAAACTATCACATTAGGTGTTAGGGTTTCAACATGAATTTTGAGGGACACAAACATTCAGTCCATAACATTAGCATCCATTTCTTAAACTCTAACGATTGACTTGATCACCAAGCTGATGATAAAATGCTCAGAAAGTGAAAAGCCAAAAGCTTTATTTTAACCTGTCTGCAGCAAAATGCTGCATGTGGCTGGACTTGGCAAATGTCTGAACTTAGCAAAACGTGTCTCTCCTGACTTAAATTTCTTCCACCAACAGACACGAATCGTCAGCCATGTCCAGCACACTTTCAGACACAAGAAGTATAACAACAAGCATCCAGAGGCCCTCTCATCAAGAAATCAGAGGCCACGTTGCACTTGCAGCCACAGGCACCTGTGCCCAGTACTAAGAACAGGCAGGGGGGGACGCAGCCCAGCCTGGGGGGGCCACGAGGGGCTTCCCGGAGGACTGAAACCTGCTAAGGTTCATATTTAAAATAAAATAGAAAGTCAAAAGTATGTAGAGAAAATAAAATATATGCAGAAAATAAATATATAGAGAGAAATAGAATCGAGCCTCTGTTATCCTGAGACAAGGACGGCTAACATTTGGTGCACTTTATGCTGCATGTGTGTATATTTGTAAATTATAATCGTACAGCTTTCTGTTTAATCTCATCTTCTCATTAAGCTCGCTTCAAAAACATATAAACTGTTTTTTAAAATATGATAAAAATTTAAGCCCTGGCCGGTTGGCTCAGCGGTAGAGCGTCGGCCTAGCGTGCGGAGGACCTGGGTTCGATTCCCGGCCAGGGCACACAGGAGACGCGCCCATTTGCTTCTCCACCCCTCCGCCGTGCTTTCCTCTCTGTCTCTCTCCTCCCCTCCCGCAGCCAAGGCTCCATTGGAGCAAAGATGGCCCGGGCGCTGGGGATGGCTCTGTGGCCTCTGCCCCAGGCTCTAGAGTGGCTCTGGTCGCAACATGGCAACGCCCAGGATGGGCAGAGCATCGCCCCCTGGTGGGCAGAGCGTCGCCCCCTGGTGGGCGTGCCGGGTGGATCCCAGTCGGGCGCATGCGGGAATCTGTCTGACTGTCTCTCCCTGTTTCCAGCTTCAGGGAAAAAAAAAAAAAAAAAAAGAAAATATGATAAAAATTTATATTGATATAAGTGACTTGATATCTCATTATTGGCTACTCAACGTGTTCCTAACAGTCCTCTGTAGTAAATGGGTTTATGAAGAGCATTTATAAATTTAAACGGTAATGCATCCCTCACATTAGGCCCTTAAGATTAAGGTCCTACAAGTAAAATTGCTTAGTCAACAGGAATTCACCTTCATAAAGCCCTCTGGTCCTGGAGAAGCAGTTAGGTAAGTGCTCAAACGGAAAAAGCAAGCATGTTAGGGGTGGCAGGCTGGCTGGCGTCCAGGGCACGCCTGGGGAGGCGGGTTATGGTCTGAGAGAAATGGAGGGAGGATGGGATGAAATCAAGACATTTTGGCTTCCTTTTGACTCTCTTTCCACAGCCCCCGCCCCAGGGAAGCCCAGTGCAGCCTTTGCCAGGAGCCCTGGCGCCCCGCCCATGGGATAGGCTAAATCAGCTATTTTGCCTAAACTACTGTGAGTGGGGTTCTGATTTGGAAACACAGAAGCTGGGGGGGGGGGACACGACACAGCAGAACAAGGTTGCAGGTACAAGGAGCACCTGCTCTGCTATTTAAGGGAGCCGTTGAGGGAGCCGGGTAAGGGAGTGTCTCCCACAAAGGGAGCTGGGAGCCAGTCACAGGCACAGGGAGGGCTGGGGGGTGCGTTCTGAAAGCCAGTAGAGTAGAACCTGTGACAGAGATTCCTTAATCACAGGAGGTGCTGCAGGAAGACATTCATTAATTTTCCCACTAGAAAGCTACTAGAAAAGGTGGGGAGGGGAGCTAATTTAGGACGATGGCGAGAACAAAGCCAGGTGACAGGGGTTGAGGGTTCCATGGTGTGTCAGGAGTTAAAGACAAAAACAGACAAAACTCTCTCCTACAACCACAAGAGAAACAGCCTCTCTGTAGAGACGCCTGTGTCTCAGATGTGTGGGCTTTGTAGATTAACAATGTAGAGTATTCCACGAGTGGTCAGAGTTAGGAGAGAGGCTTGGGCTTCCATTTTATAAAACATGAAATTCTGAGGGACAGGAGTCACAGAGCAGGACACATGACAGGATAAAGGCCGGGCCAGTGTGTGGAAAACACATGACCAATCCTGATTTCACACCGCTGAGTAACCTACCCCAAGAAGAGGGTTGCCCAGCCATTTCTGACACAAGAGGAGAGGGAACTGTGTGATCGCAGCTCCAGGCAGGCAGATATGGGCCAGGTGGACACAACACCTGTCTCGAAGGGACTCCAGACATGTGGGCCCCTGGAGCAAAAGGCAAGGAGAATATGGCTATGGCCTCATTCTTGGAACGAAGAAAAACCTTCTTACTCCATGCCACAAGAGCAGCACAGTGTGAGCTACAAGCTCACCTCCCCATCAGAGCTCCTTCCTGCATCCCAGGACTGCAGAAGCCAAGGAGGGACAAGGCCACGGCGAGCGTCTCCCTCAAGTGCCCAGGAACACACATTCAACATCTGTGGTCCACTCTGCTCTGGCAGGAGACGAGGGCTTTCAACAGGCCCGTGGTGGGGTAAGGTTTCAGATTACAGCCTCCTCCACATGGCACAAAAGGGGCTCTCCACAGGCAGTCATGGGTACAGGATTATAAAACATCTGCCAGTCTGGAAGACTCAGCAAGACCCTGAGCACACAGGCCCTCTGGTCTGTGGACACTGGCCAATGGGTATTGCTGTCCCTGTGTGTCCCCGCAGGCTGATGACTGTGCCTGCCTCTGTTGTGTTCTTGGAGCTATGTGAAGCTTAAAAAGTGTGGCCTGCAGGAGCAGAAAAGCTAAAAACAAACAGAAAAAATGCCTGAGTTTCCCTAAATTGCACAGCAACCATTACTCCAAAGTTCTCATTTTTTCCTCGGTTCCAAGCTTTCCTTTTGGTACACAAACCCTGAGCCATTTAAGCCAGGGTCACAAACTCCAGGGCCACCTCTCACAGGGTGAGCTAAGGCAAAGCTGTGACTGGCCTGACAGGAGCAGCCGTAGCCCTGTTCAGGGCAGCGTTCTTGGGCCGCGAAGCCCACCCAGTGCCTTTAACTTTGTACAAACACCTCCCTAATTATAAATGTCGGCTCCAAGGTTTGAAAACAGACCAGGCCAGACAGTGCTAGTGCAGAGACTGCACCCAAGCCTCCAGGTCCAAGTGTAACAAAAACATCTGCACTTCACTAAATCTGAGATTTGCTTTTAAACTACCATGTATACCTACACACTCAGAATTACTCTAAAAATCGTCTTATTGTCCCCACGTTCATTTGTACTTCTGTCTTCTGCGGTGGCACTTCCAAAGGCACCAACGTCATTTTTAGGCTCCATTGCAAGCTGCCTCACAGAACGTGTCTCCTCCCCGCAGCCCAGGCCTCCCTGAGTAGAGAGCAGGGCTGGCAGGCTGGGGTGATGATAACACAGCAGGGAGCCTGAGACGGGACACAGAGCATCTGCATGCCAGCTCCTGCCCTTCCAGGAGGCCCTGCCATGACAGGCTGACAGGCCAGGCAGAGGAGCTCCTCAGGAAAGACCACCAGCACCTGTTCCTGGGCAACCGTGAAGCCTGCAGGGGCATTCAGAGCTGCTTTGAAACCTGGTGACCCCAGCATTCCTTGGCACAGTGGAGGAACCCAACTCCCCGGAACCACAGACTCAAGGAAGTTAATGCCAGTCCTCTACAGGTCCGGAGCAAATGCCAATACCTAGGAGATCACAGTTCCATGGAGAAAGCTATGTGCTTCTGTTATACTCTCACACAGCCTGAAACACCATCCTGCTCTGGGAAAAATACCTCAGCAACAGCCCAGAGTGCCTGTAACTCACTCCAGCACCTCATGAGAGGCCTGACAATGCCTGTGTGTGTGTGTGTGTGTGTGTGTGTGTGCGCGCGCGCGCTCTAAGCCCTGGAGGACGGGTATCCATTGGCAATCCCCAGTGGCAGCTTTCTCCATCCAGGAACAAAAGGGCAAAGACCTGGGACCAGGTGCCAGGAAATTGTAGCCACAGCCCTCACCTCACCAACACTGTGGCTAGGTTAAAAGAGCAAACTGCAGGGAAACTGGTGCCAAAATCACAGGAAAAGAGCACTGTGGAAACAGCTGCCTGAGGCTGCCACAGTGCAAATACCCAGTCTGCTTCTCAGAGGGGACCTCTCTTTCCAGGCCAGGAGGAGGACAGAACGTGTGTAGGGCCACGGACATTGCATGGAGAGCGGAATAGAGAATAACCCTGATATTCTGCAACTGCCCATGAACTATTATTAATCATACAAAGTGTTTTAGAGATGCTGATTATGCTGCAAGGTGTGTGTGGACTAAATGCTACAATCCTTATAAATATATAAAGTCTTGGTCTTTGCAAATTCTTTGATCTTTTCCTAAATAAAGAGCTCAGATTCTCAGAGGGGGAAAACAGGGTCTGGGATACAACTAAGAGACCTCCAGGAGATGTTCACGCATCAATTGAGAAAGAGGGCTCCTGCTGTCACAGCGGCCACAACCTGCCTTCAGGGGCTGCCAGCTCCCTGGCCCACCCCCTGCCTGGGCCATCGCAACACGGGCTAAAACCAATCCCTTCTCCGACTGCTTCATCCTCTGAGGAATAAGGTGACTTCCACGTCTTTGCTAATAAGCACACCTTCACTGGATGAAAGGCTAAGGTAGGACATTTGGAATTGTTTTGCTAGAAGGTCATCAAGTAGAGAAAAAGGCAGCTGTCACATGCCCAGAGGAAAAGCAAGGAACACGAAGAATCACTGTGAGAGTAAAGCGCAGCCTAAGAAACACAGTATTTATGGCTTCAGAACTACACAACAAACCCTAGGGCCTACCTGCGTGACACTTTATGGCCAGCAAACAGTGTTCAGAATAAAGGTTGCATTTTTTTCCAAAGAGCAAGTGCCTCAACCCAGTGCTTACATCTAGCTTTGGAGGCGGGGTTAACTCTAGTTGTTCTCCAGGTAGGCAGGCGTGGCCAACAGTTTTTGCCTCCAGGCCAGATTAGAAAAACTTTTTCACAGGCCAAACGAAATATTAAAATTAAAAAATGTTAACTACAAAAACGATTCATTTAAGTAAACAAAATTTTATTATGTAATTTGTTTATGAATAAATGTAAGTAATTTAGTACAGCAAATTATCAAAGAAACTAATGTGACGTGTTGAGACACTTTGCATCACCTATTATTTTTTTAATATCTGGCTCTATACCTGCAGTAGCTATTCTTAACACAGCCTCCAAATGTAAATCATTCAATCTTGACCTTGTACTTTTATTTAGATTCATTAAAGAAAAAGTTTGTTCACAAATATAAATTGAGCTTAAGATTACTAAATATTCCTTGGCAAGTTTTTTTAAATTTCTATATTTTCCATTATTCAATTTCTTATAAAAATTGCACAGATGAGTACAAAAGTTGTAAATCTTTATAATGGAATTTTTAAAAAAAAATAAATAAGTATGGCAAATCCATTCAACCAATTATTGGAAGTTAACCCTAGATTAGTCACTTGTGGAATTCTTTTCCGCATATCACTATCTTCTGAAATATCTCGATTTCCAATAATCAAAGACACTTCCGCTTCTGAGTAGCTGAGATTTTAACTTTCATTGTGTACACAATGGTTAGATATTGTAGTTTATGTATAACGATTTAAAAGTACCACTTTTTCATTTCCACAGTGCATTGTGCAGAGAATACTAAAAATTTAATGGCAGGCCACATAAACTCCTTACGCAGGCCGGCCCCGCCTGCGGGCCGTATGCTGGCCATGCCTGCCCTAGGGCAAGCTTTGCTCCCAACACACCTGCAGAGTTAACAAAAGGGGATGGTGAAGCCCCAGGCACACCCCTCTCCTAAGGTCCTTTACACAAGGTCATTCTTGGCAGTAAATGCTCTGCCTTCACCATGTCATTCTTCACAATTTCTTGATCACCTCTTAATAGTAATCGTTTTTTTTAATTGAAAATTAAATTTAATGGGGTGACATTGATCAATAAGAGTAGATAGGTTTCAGGTCAACTTTTCTATGATATATGAACGATTGATTGTGTTGAGTATCCATCACCCAAAGTCAAATCATTTTCCGCCACCGTATATTAGTCCCTCTTTACTCCCCTTCCCCTGGTAACCATTTCACTTTTATCTACATTCATGTGTTTAACCAGCTTTGTACTGATCAAAGGCTCTGCCTGAGAACGTACAAAGTACATTCTTCTTGTTGAGGGTCATAATCCTCAACCATTCTGTGACCATTTCTATGGCTTTCCTTTTTAAGGCGAGTTTCGTCAACCACGACATGCTTGACATTAGGGGCCATGTGCATTGTAGGCTGGCTGTTTAAGCAGCATCCTTCGTCCCTACCCAAGAGATAACAGGAGCACCAAAATGCTAGTTGTGGCAACCAAACATATACCCCTATCTTAACAAATGTTCCCTGAAGGGGCAAAATCATCACCTGTTAAGAATCACTGCTCCAAGGCTCAAGCTGGAGCTTTGTATCAGAACAAGCCAGATGGCTGGGCACCACCCCGGAGTTCCAGATCTGTAAGCAAGGGCAGTGTCCAACAAAGTCTGTTGGAACAGGCTCCCAGGGGACTGCTGCTATGCCGCTGTCTGAGACTAGCTTGGAGAGCCATGGTCTCAGGCCCTGGCTGCACACTGGAACCTTCCAGAGAACGTTCAGCAACTTCCAACTCAATGAGAGTTTCTAGAAACATGGGTAAGCATCAGTGTGGTTAAAGGTCCGCTGGTAATTCTACAATGAGTCGAAATCACTTGCTTGAGATTTCCAAACTATTTCCAGAATCCCAAACCCCTTAAGCACCTGAGATTAAAATTTGTCACAGTGGATATTCTTCCCATTTTTATAATACTTGAAGATTACCTCCCTAATGTCACCTAAGAGGAGGAATTCTGGACCAAAACAAAACAACCCCCAAACTGCACAGAACTTTCACCCCTACTTTTGCAAAACCCTGTGGCTATTACCACCAGAAATCCTGTCCCACTCTTGAGTAAGTGTAGGGCAAAAAGAACAACTTGATATTGTGGCAAAACTAAGAAGTTAAGGTCCTTTCCTCTGATTCCATTCCTTTCCTATTGTCTAAAAGTGGGGTAGCAGCTTATAATAAAAACATGCAAGCTTTACCTTCAAAAAATGCCCATGTCTCCTTCTTTTTTTCAAAGGACGAATCTTCTGAAGTTTTGAGGGAAATCACTGTAAGGAAGAAAGAAAGAAAAAGAAACAGGAAACATGAAGCAGAGCAGCTTTGGACCAGGTCCAACCTGCAGTCCCAAGTAACACCATGTGGTAGAGATGTACTTTTTATAAAGTGAATTTCACTTTTGCAAACCCACATTTAATCGTCACACCTCACAGGCCACACAGAGGCGCAATGATTTACACAGAACAATGAGAGACAGAAGGAAATTAAGATGTCTGTTTAAAAGCCAATAAATAGCAAGAAATTTAAAAAAAATTCAAGATAAGTCCCACTTGCCTCATATCCTTGCAAAATAAAGATTTCTCCAATGAGAATCCCAAGAACCAAAACATTATTACCATTTGGTATTCCAAGACAGAGGAGACTCAGTCACCTGACGACTCAGGGTCAGAACTCTGCGCACCATTTCCCATGCAAGACAGTCACCCAAAGCAGCAGGCATCTGACTTTGAGATGACACCACCTTGTCTGCTCCCAGTCCGTGGCTGATCCCTGAATTCCCTGTGCCTACTGTCAATGGTCATTCAAACAGAACTGAGCTACAGTGTATGAAACCTCAAACGTCACAGTAAAGAGTCTGAAAGCATGGAGGGCTTCCATTCACAGGGGTAACATATCGCAAGTAAATATCTAACAATGAAACCTGACAAAAACATACAGGGAATTAAAATATGGCCTGATATTTTAACTTCTGAGATTACAGGAATGTTCTGTCTGCACTGTACAGTAGCCATGACCACACATGGCTACTGAGCACATGGAACATGGCCAGGCCAGTGGAACAGAGAAACTGAATTTATAATTGTAGTTCATGTTCATTAATTCAAATTGAAATAGCTGCATGTGGGCAGTGGCTACCAAATTGAAGAGCTCTAGAAAAGAGAATCTAGGACCCAAATGAAAAGAATCTATCTATCAACCTACCTTACCTGTCTATCTATAGCCATCCATCTATCTATCTATCTAAAATATATACGCACATATATAATTGATTATATAATATAAATGTATTTACAAAATATAAATAAGTCACTAGGAAAGCTGAAATGCAGATTTTTTTCAGCATTTCTAATCCTCAGAAGGAGGATTTTTGTCTGTTGGAAGTCTGTCTGCCATGACAGGAGAAGAACCCCTGTCTTATTAAAACCTAAATTCCCTAAAACCAGAAGCTATATCTTCTATCTCTATATCCCCTTCATGTGGCACATGGCCAGGCATGGGGTAGGCACCTAGTAAAGAAAAGATCTATTTCTAATGACCCAGTAAGTAATCTGGAAGTCCAGATCAATCTCCCAGTGGATATTTGGTCTTGCATGTGATATTAGATATGTCAGAAAATTTGTCCCACCCAGAGCTTCTATAATCATGACTGCCAGAGCAACCAATCAGATGTTCCCTTCAAGAATTTAAACATAGAAACAAAGTATACGCCTGGTTGTTGTGGACCCTGGGACTGAAGGAACCTGTGGACTTAGGAGCAGGTAGCTGTGTTTGGAAAACTGGCAAGCAGAGCAGAGTAGAAAGCAGAACCTGTAAGGAGAAGATGGAGGTGAGAAGACCGACGGGAATCAGAGACTTGACCTTGATAGCACTTTGGGTCCCAAGAGGGCTGACGTATTGTGATTGGATTCCATGAGCTCTGTTATCCTTAAACTACCTAAACTACCCCTCCTCCCTTCTGAATTGGCTTGCGTGGTTTTTATGGCTTCAACTAATGGAACTTAGGCTAGGCTTACCATAAAGAGTCTTAGTGAAGACAAGACAGAATGAAGAAATGCATCTCCATGCGCTTATGTTTTTGGACAGTCAGGCATGCCTATCATGGCCCAAAGCCTTACCGCTCCAAGTGTACTCATGAACCAGCAGCTGCAGCACCTGGGGCTGGTGAGAAGTACAGAACCACTGGGTCCCAAGCCATATCTATGGGATCGGCATCTGTTCTCAAAGCCAGATTCCCTGGGTGAACCAGATGCATGTTCTGAACTGATGCACTGGGTTGAAACACTAAGAGATGAACTGATGTACACTGGGTTGAAACACTAAGCTGTCATTTGTTGGTTGTGGTGTGCCTCTAGGCAAATCCCTTAACTTCCCGGTACCTTAGTTTCTCCTCTTGCTATGCAAGGATAATAAGTCCATACTGTCAGGCTACACATGGGTATCAAATGGATTGAGACATGTGATGTGCTCAGAACAGTGCCTGAGACCTAGAAGCCATTTGTATGCACAAAGACATCAGCTCCCTTAGACAGGGATACCAGTCTATTCTAGCCCCCTCTAATTCTTACACCTAGGTCCAGCATGGCCCTTTGCTGTCAGCCCTTTGCCTCAGACAGTGAACCATCAGTTGTTCGAATGGTCCATAAGACAGGGGCCCCGTCCTTGCAGCAGCACGTCTGCGGCTCAAGCAGGCTGCCGCCGTCCCAGCCCCAGTGAGCACCCTCGCTGCTTTTCACTCATCTTTCATTCTCTGTCTTTTCAAACACTGCGGGCCCTTGATTTAGTCCAATCACAATTCCCTTTGCCTTATTTGGGACAGAAGGTGAGGTCTCCCACATGGACACCTGGTAATGAGTCTGAGCTGCAGGAGCTCTAGGCCAGGACCCCCACCGTGGCTACTTTATAGGAAAGGGCAGCAACCTGGATCAGCAACACCACTCATAACCTTATGCTTTTCCTACAAGAAAGAAAAATCTTTATATAAACTCTGCCCGTGTTTCAAAAGTCTTCCCAAGGTTCCACACAACAGTCTTATTTCAGCTGCTAGTCCCCTGCTATCTCAGAGTGAATCTGACACACTGTCAAGTGTGTCCTGAAGGTGTGTCTGAGTCCCCACACCATCAGGACACACTGTGGGGATAGCGGGGCTGACCTAACCATGGGGCTTCACTGTGGGCGAGCAGTTGGACCACTGACTTGAGTATCGCACTTCCCTCCCCAGCACAGCTGCGCACGGCAGACAGGAATCCGCTGTGGTCAGCCTGGAGAAGCTGAGCGGAGGGCCCACTGAGGGGCAGACAGGATAACAGAGGACGAAGCCCTTCAAAGACACATTTAGCTTGACTGAGGAGAGAGTAGCAAATTTTCCTGTCACAGATCACTAACGCTGGTCAAAAAACTCTATGACATCAAATGTCAATCTCTTGATCAAAAAGCATGTGTAACAGTTTCCACTGACTTTGGCCATCATGAGGGGACAGCCTGTCAGTTTCAGCTGTGTTTGCCTCACTTGTGTGGCCTAGCCAGAGTCTGGGACAATTGGGAAAAAGGCAACAAGGAGTATATCCTACCCCTAGTCCTGGTTCTTCCAAAGCATCAGCTTGGGAAGCTGAAAGTCCTTCCCTCCCACAGCTACCTGGGCCTGGGCAGCTCTGTTTACTCCCTCGGTAGTTAGGGGATTCGCCTGCTGCCAGCCTTGTCTCCAGCAGGTGGTCTTGTAGAACCCTGATGCTGGGCAGGGCGGCACTCCTCTGGGTTTCCATGGCTGGGAGGGGTTATGGGACTTCTGTCCCCTGCCCAGGAGGGGGCATGACTAAAGAAAGCAACTCCACTGGCTCCCCTCCTGCTCCCATCTTCACTCACCCCCTTTCTTACCGCTCATGGGGTAAGGGGTTCCCCTGATCCAAGGGGGCTTCTGACAGGCTGCTCCTCTCCAAGTGAGAGGGACACAGTCAACACCCCACTACACCCTGCTCCAGGCAGCCTCTGCCTGGCCATGCGCTCTGAGACTGGCTTTCCAGCCAAGAGCTAATGTGGGAGTGGGCAGCATGTGCCCTCTTGGGGATGTCTCATTACCCCAGCGGCTGTGAGTGTTGCCAGCCTGTTTCCTGGGGAGCCTTACCTGAGGCCACTCATGGGCACCCTCCTCCTCCATCCTTCCTAGATCCAGAGATCTCAGAAGGGTGGGCACTGGAAGGACCCACTCCTCACACAGGGTTCGGGGCCTGGAAGAGGGTGGGGAGAAGGGGAGTAGACTGACCAGGGCAGCAGAAAGAAGCCCATTTGGTCCCAGCATCTAAACACTCCTCAACACAGCTCTACCAGAACTCGAGTGGGCACGGGCTCTGTTGGACCCCGGTGCCCACCTGTGACCCAGTTGGGGCTCACAGTCAGAAGGAGTATTGGGAGCCCTGTGGAGTCAAGTCTTCAGCAGACCTATTGACAATTTTGTCCTTTCAATGGGATCCTGGCACCCAGGGTGCACAGCTTACCTGCTCTCCTGGAGAGATGGTGACCCAGGTGACAGAGCTACAGGCCGGCCCGGCCCGGCCCGAGAGCAGTTGGATGAACCCCAACAAGGAGCTCACTCTGAGAGACACCAGGTACCTCAGCTGCTCTGGGAAGAACCGGTTAAAAGTGGCCCAGGATCAAACAGGCTGGAAGGACACCGCACAGGGATGCCGAGACACCTCGATCTTATCGGTCTCGTGTCTGGAAGAAGCTGCACGGAATGAAAGGACCTTCGTCAAGTCTCCTTTAACAGGGCCTGCAGGGAAGCCATCACTCAGACAGGTGTGAAAACTGAGAGCCTGGATTGCTGGCTTGAACAGAATGCTCACCTATGCCCTGGGGAGGGCGTGTTTCATAGGCAGGGACAGGTTGTGTCCCGAGTTCACGCCAAGACCCTGTGACAGTGCCAATACCCTCCATGCCGAGGCCCCACATACACTGCTGTTCCCTTCCTGGTGCCTGTTCACTCAGGATACTGATACCTTTATCCAGACCTGTGACGGAGGACTGACCTCATCATCCATGGAACAGAGAGATAATGATTTGTAGAGGCCCTGGGAAGACCCCCTCTTTCCCAGAATTCTTTCCCACCGGTTCACCTGTGCACCCAATTCCTTTAATCAAGAATCCTACAATTAAAGAAGCTAACATCACATCTGTAGGTTCCATCCAAAGAAAGGTGCACATTTCTGACACAGAAAGCCTTCTAGAATGCAGGTGTTGATGGAGAGGAGTGTGAGGAGGGTCCTGGCACAGACAGAGCAGTGAGGGGGCCACAGGAGCTGGAGCAAGGATGTGGGACAGACTCTGAGTTTAGGAGACACATCTTCATTTCTCTTTCCAGGCCAGGCTAAAGTATTCTCCAGCTTATCCACATCTTAACTGCACAGGGTGTTGCTTTCACTTAGTGCCCAAAGCCTAAGATTTCTAAAATTTCAGTGTGCAGGAGAATGAATGGGGATTCTTGTTAAAAGGGGGATTTCTAGGCATCACCCTGAACTTCTGCTCTGAGAAATCTGGAGTGAGCTCAAGGATCTGCAGGATTAGGGAGCACTCCTTTAAGAAACTTCTGAGGCTTGAGGTCCCCCCCTTCCCCTGATAAGCCCTGCCTCACACACTCCTAGTGAGAGTGAGCACTGAGTGCACAAATTCGTCATGAGGAGCCAGACCCTAGGCCTCCCGTCCTGGGCCAGGGCGGGATCCAGAAGGCATGAAACCAACACCTTTTCAATTCAATCTGGAGAAAAGAAGACAAGCAACAAACTAAAGCCGACGCCAATCACACAGTGTGGTTTACAGAGTGAAAGGCACGGCTTTGGAGAAGTTCTTTTCACAGGACAGGCATCTGTAAGGGTCATCATGCCTTCCATGTGTCTGACGCAAAGTGGGAAACTGAAGTAAATGTGAGTCAAGAGAGGCCTTCCTGCAAGATCAGCTAGTGACTGTGCACCTCCCCTCTCCACTGCCGCTGACTGCACTGCTGCACAGTGTCTATAGACTTGTTCATACTGTTCCTTACCCACCACCCCAGCTGAACAGGCAGGGACTATATGTCTTTTTCACTTTCTGGAATCCCTCTGGGTCTTAACAAGTCACGGTTACTCTGAATGAACAAATTAATGAAACAAACATACCCTCCAGGTGGGTCAGGACACTGGAGCCACAACATATTCCATTCCGGGAGACATGGAAGAGAGGCCAGGGCACAGCACGCCATCCTTCACCTGGAGTCCCTGCACTCCGGCCATCAAGGCTGCCTCCTCTACGGTGTCCTTGCCTTGACCTTGCTGTGGGTCTGTTATGATCTACTTTACAGCCTTCTTAGTTTCCTACAGAAGGGAGGGATAAAGTCCTCCAACCTTAAGAAGAAGGTTATTCTTAAGTTCTTTCAAGTTGAAAGGAGAGAGTCAGAGGTTGAATGCCCTGGTCCCTGGCACAGAGTGCTTGCTAATTTGCACCAAAGAGAGGTATAAAAATCTGCAGAGCAGACACCATCCTGCCTCAGTTTCCACAGATCAACGGAAGAGAAAAGTCTATGGGGACAGAAAGAGGTTGGTGCCATGAAATGTACACAATAGAGATGAGTCAGAAACTTTGCTCCAAAATTTTTAAAAACTGAATATACTTAGTTCACCGGCCTTCTTACTTAGTTCACCGGCTCCCAAGGGCGAAGCCTGATGTAGCTGTGTCCTCACTACTTGTAACCAGAACTGCATTCTCAGAGAAGGAACTGCAGCCCCAGAGACATAGAGACTGTCTCTCTCTGCTCCCACAGTAGGCTTCATGCCTCTAGTTCCCTCCTGCCCCTCCAAGACACAGGTCAAAGGCAGCCCTCTGGGGACTTGGACAAAACCAGACATGTGAGGACCTCTGCATGTCCTGCCCTGACGGAGCAGCTGGGGGACACAGAAAAGCCCCCGCTTTATCCACGTCAAGTCATTCTTTTCCCTGGCATTCACTCTAAGACAAAGTCTACAAAACACAAACCAAAAGAGCAAACAAAAACATACTAAATAGACTTCCCATTGTGGCAGGGCAGCTAGAAAAGGAGCTGGCATTCTGAAGTGCAGACGGCCACAGAGTATAAAGACCATCTGTGTGTTCCCAAAGAGCAGTGAAGACACAGTGACACTTCCAGCTTGGTAACTGGCCCTTGTCCAGACACAGCTTCAGGGCAGGTCTATCCTTTTGCTTGCTATTACTTTCCACTCTTCATTGCCGTTAATTAAAATGATGTTTTACTGAAGAGTTTAGCTGACTCACTCATTCTTCTTTTGTGTGTGTGTGACAGAGACAAAGGGAGAGACAGAGAGAAGGATAGACAGGGACAGACAGACAGGAAGGGAGAGAGATGAGAAGCATCAATTCTTCATTGTGGCACCTTAGTTGTTCATTGATTGCTTTCTCATATGTGCCTTGACCGGGGAGGCTACAGCAGACTGAATGACCCCTTGCTCGAGCCAGCGACCTTGGGCTCAAGTTGGTGAGCCTTGCTCAAACCAGATGAGCCCGTGCTCAAGCTGACAACCTTGGGTTTTGAACCTGAGTCCTCTGCGTCCCAGTTCAATGCTCTATCTACTGCGCCACTGCCTGGTCAGGCAGACTCATTCATTCTTTCATCCAAAGAAACGATTCTGGAGCCCTCCTCTGTACCGTGCCCTGGGTCAGGTAAGGATGCATTTAAGAAGAATCTGGAATGCCTCTGGGGTCAAGTTCCTGGCCAAGTCCACCATGCCAACCTGTCCTTTCATCACTGTCCACCTTGGCCCTAACCAACCACAAACATGACTCCAACCTCAATTTCTCTTCTCCCCTGGCTACATCTTTGCAAAGGCTGTTTGGTCCCCTGATGTGGTGTGGCCCATCACCATGAAAGCCCTTCTCACCCTGGCACCCCAACAAAATCCCACATCTTCCCAGGTGACCTTCTTACATCCCCCCCAAAATGAACCCTCATCCCTCTCTCACTCCCGTGCCAGAGTCACCTTCTTGTATCACCCTTTCACACTTACTTTATTACCTACCTCGATAATGTTTATCTGACCTAAACCCATATCTTCATTATGTCCTTTCCTCTGGATTGTGACCCAGGGGCCCAGGACAGCAGGACTCAGACCTCCCCACTCCCCCTATCTCTGGGCAAGGCACAGTGACTACAGGCTCATCCACTGGGGCAGGGCACTTGGCTGCTCCGTTGACATTTTCAATCTCTTAAATTCTTCCAAGACAATGGCCAGCAGGATGAGGGTAAGGGACAATAAAGAGTTGTCTCAGTGGTGTTTAAATGGCACTCCAGCTGTCAGTTGTTCCCTGCGAGCTTCTGGACCTGCTGATACTTTAAATATCATGATGTGTGCTTGTTTAATTAAGCAGTGGCACTCAACGTTTAGTTAATCTCATTCCTAATTATCTCTCCCACGTCCCCGGAGAAAAAGGAATTATTTAATTTCTTCCACTAAAACTTGAAACATCAGCTTCCTATGGTAGGTACTTTCAGATCCAATTATTCAATTCCCTCTAACCTTATATCGTAATTTCATCTTTGCCCCCCAAATACTTTTAGGTAGCAGAACTTCCTATTTGCTTTGTGCAATCCTCACATTGTAAAAGCTTACTTATATGACTAAATCAAATAATGATGCAGCTTATTAAAATATGTGATTTGGTGTTAGATTGAAATACTGATTAAATTGCAGGAGACAGCCTTTGCAAATGAGTTCTATTACCCATATCATCACTACTGATGAAGATCTATCAGGCTGTTGCATCTGTAAGTGGCTAAGTTTGGCTGAAAAGTCATTGAGGGCAATTTTTTTATTTTTATAAAATTTAGAGAATTGAAGCTATTGAACCCCTAAGAGGAAAATCCTAAAATGAATGACAATTACATTCTTGTGAACCCTGGGAGGTTGTGCTCCCTGGTGCATAGGGCCCATGCAGTGCGCTCAGGCTGAGCCCCCAAAACTGGCCCTTCTCAAAGCTCAGCAACAGCTAAGGACATGTGGCACCCAGGACTGTACCAGAGTTTGTCCTTGACTGGGAGCCCCCAGACTCCATCTTGGAAACTCTCCCATGGACACCTGAAGAAAAAAAACAGGCTTAAGGGCTAGCCCAGCTTCTCATCCCCACCTGGGCCATCTTCTTGCTTAAAACAGGATCTGCATGTCCTGGGAAGGACCAGGCCAGATCAGTGTCCAAGGAGGACATGCGTTGGGGTCATGGGGACACCAGGCAGGATGGGCAAGGCATACAGGCTGTGAGACTCAGAAAGCTCAGTAGCAGAGGCATCAAAGGGAGAGTGAGGGATTACTAACCAGCAGAGACAGAACAAACAGAAAGTGCCCGGAGGCAGGGACACCGGGTATAAGCAGTGAAGGGAATGGAGAGGGTGACGGGGACCCTGATGTCCCAGTAATGGAAAGGAGGCTGGCTTAATCTATAAACTGCACACCAAGTGCAAAGAGAGTGACTTGCCAACAGAGAGGCGGAGAGCAAATGCAGGGACAGACACTGCTGTGTCTGTAGGGACAGGGCACACGGACATCTTCAGAAAGACTAATGGCAAAGTTTTTTTTGCCACAATGAGCGATACATTACTTTGCACTTATTGGAGAGAGCTGGCCCCTATGTATCAAATATCCACCTCATTTCAAAAGTGAGCTCAGAATTTACCAGAAAGAGAATACCTTCTCTCAGTCTCTAGGGAAGAATTATGCTCTCAGATCTTAGGACAGAAATACTTCTGAATTGTTGGACCCAACTCCTCAAAAATGCAAAACTTTGTTAGCTATGGCTTCTGACCTAAGGGTACCAAAATCCAAGAACAATTGGAAATCTCTGCACTAGTCTCTCTATTATATCTTCAAGTCAGATACCTCTGAACACCCCCAAAAATGTCACCCCTGAAAAAGAGAGTCTCTAAGCAGCTTCATCTTCCTGCCAGAAAGAACCCTGCCCTCTGCTCACACTCTCAGTATCCCACCCTGACCTCCTCCCACCAGCTCCAGCCTTGTTATGCCTCCTGTTTGGGGTACAACGCACTCAGGACTCTGCTCCCTGCTATTTCTGGGTTTGGGTGGGTGCCCTCATCGTTTCACCTGCAGGGAGGCCCACACCTGCATCTCCCCTGTTCCTGACGAACGAGCAAGAAGCCATCGCCTGGGGAGGATGGTTCCTGGCATGGAGGACGCGGGGCTCTATGGCTGCTGACATGGCAATAGGCAGACCTCATGACTGCCTGGGTCCCTGCCTCCCTGGGTTCCATGCAGGCTGATCTTCTGGGTCCCAGAAAAGTGCTGCTGCCCCCTCCCTCTCTGTGCCGCTCTTCCATTGAGGACACTTTCCGTCCTCTGATGGCCAGTGGGCTGGCCTAGAGGAACCCAGACCACAACCTGAACCAAGCTAACTCCTCCTGCTGCCCCAAGTGTTGATGTGTCCCTGGGGACCTCACCTAGCCCACCTCCACGGTTGTATTTGTTTGACTCAGATAGTAGTTCTTGTTAGCCAGATCAGACAGAAGCATCACCTCCATGTCTATGTACCTACTGGACATCGGTGTGGGGTAGCCTCCTGCCATATCACTCTCAATCCTAAGTGTCCCCATGGCACAGCAGCATCTCCGTGGTCCCCTCCCAGCCGGGCCACCACCCTGCACGTACTGACTGAATTAGACCAGAGGGTGGTATCTCAAATGTCTCCCCCTTGCCCACATCCAGTCAATTTTAAAGTCTTCTCATTTGACCTCTAAATGTCTTTCCAGTCCTACTTCCAAGTTTAGTCCTCTATCATTTCAAGCCTGGGCAACTATAAAGGACACTCTCCCCTTACCCTCTAGTCTGGTTCCTCCAAATCCATGTACCAAGCAGCGGACGGAGGGATACAGTAAAAGACTTTAAATGCTTCCCAGGGTTCCCATGACCTAAAGCAGAGATTCCTCAAACTTCCCACTGATAATGTCACCTAGTGAGACTGCGTGTTAACTATTCACAGTCCATCCTAGATAGAACAGACACTTTCCATGTTAACAGTGGCCTCGATGATGCTTATGTGTAAGCAAGGTTGAGAATACCACCCTACAAAATCAAGTATAGACCTGACCTGTGGTGGCACAGTGGATGGAGCATCGACCTGGAATGCTGAGGTACCTGGTTTGAGGCCCTGAGCTTGCCCCGTCAAGGCACACGCAAGAAGCAACTACAAGTTGATGATTCTTGCTCCTCCCCGCCTTTCTCTCTCTCTCCTGTCTCTAAAAGATCAATAAATAAAATCTTAAAATCAGAATCCAGTGTAAATTCCTCAGTATTTGGTACAAGCCCTTCCACCCTGCTACGTGATCCCAGAATGCTCCATTCGACCCTTTACCATTACATGCACACTGTGACGTCACCTCTGTTTGTACATCACCACCCCCATGGACAGATCCAGGCACGAGTCCCCACATCTTCAGCACAGTGTGGGCCTGACACAGAGCAGGTGCTCAATAAAGTGCCCACTGTGTGAAGTGGTAAACGGGTCCACTGAGCAGGGCTGAACACTGTAGCCGATATTACTCCCTCAACACACTTTCTTCCCGAGCGCAGCCTGGCTTCCTCGGCTGAACTATATCTGAAAGCTGCTACTCATTTCCCTACCATCGTCGCCACCCTTCTGTTGTTTGAGATCTATCTTCTGGAAATGAGGCTCCCCAGACCGTGTAGTCTACATTACGATCTCACCAGCACAGTACACACGACACAATCGTTCCTTCTTGGGGACACCAGGACAATCTGCCTACAAACGGAAATGACACCAGCTGCTTGTGCTGCCATTATCACATTGCAGACGCACAGCTAATCCGCAGCCATCATCGCTGCGGTCCCTTCACAGGGATAGGCTCTAGCCTCCTGGTGACTATCCAACAGTGCCTACGATCCATTTTCCCCAAATGTATTACACTGCCATTTTCCAAATTGAATCTCATTCTGTTATTTCCTGCCTGTATTTCTTACCTCTTTGGATTCATTTTTATTTCATTTTTACTCCTCGGTGACATTAAGAACATTTGCCAATTTTGTATTTTCTGTAAAGTTCATTAGGGTGCAGTGTGCCCCTTTCTCAATATCATTGATAAAACAATTAAATGAAATCAAACCCAACAGTGACCCTCCTGGTTTCCACTAAAATTCTCTCCAGAGGGCTCAATGCCATGTGTCACATAGGACATTTCAATCCATTTTCTCTGCAGGCTGGTTTCTTGCTCAGCGAAATGGTTGCAGCGCACAAGCAGATAAAGGAACTCCATAGTAGTCCTTGCTTCTTCTTCTACTTTGTGCAATAAAAATGACAATGACGAGTTCATCTGGTAGGACAGGCTCTCTAAAACAAGCCAGCATGACTCCATTGTCATCTGGAGGGTCATATATTTTCATTCTTCATTATTTATCATTTCATTTTGTGCCAACCAGCACCGAGAACACGACAGCCAGGAGCCCTGCCCCCATGGTCTCACACACAGTGTGCAGATAAACCCCAGTTTAATATCTCCCCGTTTTTCAGAGTCCCCGGTGTTGCATCATGCTGCAATGACTCGCGCAGTTAAACACGACATGGCAGCTCCTGCTTCACCCCACACTGGTCTGGCTCGCACTTCTTAGCCAAACTCTTTCAAGGGTGTCACCAGGAAAAAGGGCATGACAAATTCGTTTATCACACATACTTAGGACTAACCTCATTTAGGGGTAAATTCAAAAATATTGAGAGCAAAGTAAAGCAAATACTACTGCTTATAGTGGGGCAGGTAACTTGCTTGTTTTGGTCCTAAGTTTCTGTTTTGGTTTTTTATTCTGCATGACATTGGTAAAGCATTGTATCAGCACATAACGGAGGGGCTGCATCAGCAGCCACCATCTCAGGTATGCAGCAGAACATTCAGGTTCTGCCCAACCCCCTGGACACCCACTGTGACTCCCACCCCAAAGAGTGAAGCAAAATGTAAGAGATATGGACAGGTGGTGTAATAGTAGACTGAACTCCACGGTAATATAGACAAACAACTTCAAGATGTTAAACTGTAACAAGTGCTCACGAAAATTGAGTAGTGACAGTCCAATAATATTCATGAGTTTAGTTTATTCAACAACCTGGCAAGTGATCCTTCCCAGTAATGACCTTGGCTGCTGGTGGGCTCACTGGCGTTCTCATCCCTTCCCTCCTCAGAGAAGAACTTGTGATTTTTCTCAAATGATCATTCACAGGTCAAAAAGAACTCCAGCTAAGGAAAAGGAAGATGTCCTGGAAAAAGCAAGAAGTGCCAAATGGCTGGAGGCATGCAACTCACACAGTTAAAAGTAAAAATAGAGCCTGACCAGGCAGTGGTGTAGTGGACACAGCATCAACCTGGGACACTGAGGTGGCCAGCTTGAGTGCAGGCTCACCAGCTTGAGTGTGGGGTCACTGGCTTCAGCATGGGATCATCAGCATCATCCCATGGTCATTGGTATGAGCCCAAGGTTGCTGGTATGAGCCCAAGGTCACTGGCTTAGCTGGAGCCCCCTGGTCAAGGCACATATGAGAAGCAATCAGTGAACAACTAAGGTGCCACAACTATGAGTTAATGCTTTCTTCTTACACTCTCTCTCTCGTTCTCTTTCTTTCTCTCTCTCTTAAAAAAATGAAATAGAAAAGTAGGTTTTTAAACTCTAGGCTATAGGACTTTTCATCTAGAATTCTAGGTTTCTAGAACAGGCTTTATTATTAAGACTTTACTTTTCTAGATCAGTGTTAGGTTCAGAGCAAAACTGAGGGAAAGCACAGAGAATTTCCATCTACCCCCAACCCCTGCACACACAGCCTCACCCATAGTCAACATCCCCCACCAGAGTGATGCAATTGCCACAATCAGTGACCTACACTGACACATCCATATCATCCAGAGCACATAGGTTGCATCTGGGCTCACTCTTGTGTTGCATATTCTGTGGGTTTGGACAAAGTACTAACAACCTGTATCCACCATGAGAGTACCACACAGAGTGTTTTCACTGCTGTCAAAGTCATCTGTTTTCCCCACCTAGTCATCATCCCCCTACCAAACCCTGGCAATTACTAATCTTTCTCCAAAGCTTTGCCTCTTTTGGAACACCACACAGATGTTGTCACACAGCATGTAGCCTTACAGCGTGGCTGCTTTCACTCAGTCATGGGCATTTCAGCTTCTTCCATATTGTTTCATGGCTAAATAACTCACTTCTTTAGAATAGATTTTTAAATAAGGGTTTTAAGAACTTACAAAAAGCAAAGGTATATTACTAAGAGACATTGGGAAGCTAATCTCAATCGTTTTCCTGATAGGTTTACTAGTAGGGATTGTGAAAATGTCATGGATACCTCAAAGCTAACTTTTTAGTAAAATAACTGACAGTCTGTAATAGTAGCTATGTAGGCGAGATGGAAAACATGGTCAAGATAAAGACTCAAGCACAAAAGTTAATATCTGCAGTACTTCAATAAGCGTAGTACGCATAACCGCTAACTCACTGGCCAATGTAATGTTAGAGAAAAAAAAAGATATACATTTGCAGAGATCATTGAGAAGCAACTGAAAAAGACAATATCAAAAAAGTAAGATAACTCATTATGTTGCCAAATAAAAGTCAACAACTCTTCTATAAACCAAGAATAAGTAACCAATTTAAAAGAGGTATTTGTGTGTGTGTGTCGTGTGTAGGTACATGTAAGAAGAGATAGACCCTAATTACAAGTATAGAATACCTAGAAATAAACACATGCACAAAAGAAATATGTAAGAATCATGTGAAGAAATCTTTACTTAAAAGATATTTTTAAAATAAAATAAAAACAACCCTGAATGCATGATGGAACACAACAGGTGCCTCAATAAAAACATTTAAAATCACAAAGATATATAAGATGTATATACCCATCCAAGGTAATTTATAAAGTCAATTAAATCCTAACAAAATCAAACCCTAACATAATTTTTACAAAACTAGGTATGATCACAAGAAGAAAAAATTAAATTTAAATATGTAAGACATTTATTTAAAGAATAACAAGGAGACTTGTCCTAGTCTATATTAATGAAAATGGTGCTACATTGGTGAGGTAGACAGAGTTTACATTTAAATGTAGAATTTTAGCTTATGAAAAATGCGGCATTTCAATACAGGGAAATTTTATCTGATCAATAGCTATAATGTAGAATTTGGAAACAAAAAGTGAATTAGCTACTCCACACCTTATATAAAGATAGATTCCAAATAGATACAGGAGCAAAACTTTCTTTTAATCCTTTAAAAACATTAAAGAAAAATATGGAAAACATTTTTTATAAGCTTGGGGTGAAAAATACCTTCATAAATAAGATATAACACCATGTGCAATTTGTTGAAAATAAATTACATCTCAATAAAAAAAAATACAACTGGAAAAAAGGAATACCATAGAGGAAAAACTGGCAGATCTGACTGCGTAAATGTCCTGAAAATGTAAAATATCTATAAGAAGGATAAATAAATAAAGTGTAAAGACAAAGACAAGTAACAACTAGGAAAAAAATTGTGCACCATATGTAACACTTAACAAATCAATGATCAGGAAAAAATATGTATACATATATGTAAAGACATATATATTGTATATCTAAAAAATACACACACATACATATAAAGACAGCAACCAATTGAAAAATAGGCAAAGGTTATGGACAGGCAATTGACAAAAGAAAAATTTAAATAGTCAATAAGCATATGAAGAGATGTACAACCTCACTACTAATTGAATACAATAACTTAAATTGTATTGTATTGAATATCATAATTGAAATTAAAACACTAACAAAATAGCATTTTCCCATCATTGTGGTAAATTGTGGAAAAGATGAATAATGGGTAATTACCCATTGTTAATGAAGCTTCAGGGAAATAGATACTATCATGCAAGGATAGTCAAAGAACAAATTTATAAAGTCTTTTAAGAGAGTATCTTTGCATCTATTAAAAATTTAAATATGCATAGCCTTAAGCCCAGCAATTCTCTTTCTAGGAATCTAACCACCAGAAACACTTGGAAATGTATACAAGAGTGTTCACTGAAGCACAGCTTGCGTTCCTGAAATACTGAACATTTCCGAAGTTTTCATCCCTGAGGATGGATGGAATGTAGTTTGGTATTGTCTTGCTATGTAATTACCAACTACAGAAAATGTATGTATCACATCATCAACAATACTTATAAAGCATTAAGTGTAGTGTTCTTAAAATGCAGAAAGTGGGGCCCTGGCCGTTTGGCTCAGTGGTAGAGCATTGGCCTGGCGTGCAGGAGTCCCGGGTTCGATTGCCGGCCAGGGCACACAGGAGAAGTGCCCATCTGCCTCTCCAACCCTCCCCTTATCCTTCCTCTCTGTCTCTCTCTTCCCCTCCCGCAGCCAAGGTTCCATTGGAGCAAAGTTGGCCGGGGCACTGAGGATGGCCCTGTGGCCTCTACCTCAGGCGCTAGAATGGCTCTGGTTGCAACAGAGCGATGCCCCAGATGGGCAGAGCATTGCCCCCTGGTGGGCATGCCAGGTGGATCCCAGTAGGGCACATGTGGGAGTCTGTCTGACTGCCTCCCTGTTTCCAACTTCAGAAAAATACAAAAAAAAAATGTGGAAAGTGGGGGTCTGCATGAATGCCAACAGGAAAGGAACTTGAAATATCTAAACCAAACCTGTGACAATGATTACCTCTGGGAATGGCAGGGGAAGTGAGATACTGGTGTGTAACCCAGGGCAAGAGACTCTCGCATTTTAGTTTGGACACTGTTTGACTCTTCTACATATAGTATTTTTTATATCATCCCTGTGCCACAGCAGCTTACCAGAACATTGGCATGATTACACTATGTTGTGTAAATAGCGCTGAAAACAGAAACTGCATGATACCATAGGTGAAAGAGGTCTCCATGGGCTGGCACACCCAAAGAAGGCCTCGTGGTGGAGGAAGGACGGATGAGGGACCTGGAATAAGATGTACAACTGAAATAGGCCACAGAAGAGAGGGGCGAGGTCTCCCAGAGGGGGTGACGTTTGCCACCAAGTCAAGAGCATCTCATTCATTCATGAAGTACTTTTTGAGAGTGCTGTGTGCCAGACATTGTTCCAGGCACTTGCAGACGTCGACGTCATCATCATCATTATCATCACTGTTATTAGAAAAGGGAGCTGGCCCTTCAGGTCTGCCTCGGGCCAGCCAGTAGCGTGTGGGTCCTGGACTTCATGCAGGGAAGATTTCACAACAGGGGTCCAGGTGATGTTGAGAATAAGTTTATTAAAGCTAGAGATAGTGAAACAAAAGGGGACCAAGGACAGAAGAAGCACCAGGACAGAGCGTAGGCCAGTCTGCTGCAGCTCTCTAAAAAGGTTATAGGAGCCTGACCTGTGGTGGCGCAGTGGATAACGCATAGACCTGGAAATGCTGAGGTCGCCGGTTCAAAACCCTGGGCTTGCCTGGTCAAGGCACATATGGGAGTTGATGCTTCCAGCTCCTCCCGCCTTCTCTCTCTCTCTCCCTCTCTCTCTCCTCTTTAAAAATGAATAAAGAAAAAAAGGAAAAAAAAGATAAAAAAAAAAAAAAAAAAAAAGGTTATAGGAAAGAAATGAGCCCAGGAGCCCAGGTTCCTGTCATCTCACCAGAGAGTCAGAGAAAAGAGAGCCTTGGAGGCAGGGGCAGCGGGTTAGCCTGGGATGATTTGCCACGGCTCACCTAGTTTCAAGTCTCTTTGGGTCCCTTAGAGTTCAGGAGCTACACATCTCTGGGGGAAGAAGAGAAGAGGGGGAAGGGAAGGCATGAAGGGGAATGCTCCTAGGAGAGAAAGCACGCTGGGTCCTCCATTTTGAAGGTTTTTAAAGACTGGGAGTTCAGGGGGAGGATTTCAGTAGAATATCCAATAGCCTTTTTCACAGCTTTTCCAGGTGTGACCTTTCAGAGCTGTGTTCTTTACTGATTGGTTAGCCACAGGACAGGGGGTCATTAGTCATTTTAGCTGGTGCTGGTGTCACCCACCGGGTTTTGCTGCTCTTCTGGGCCTGGAGCTGAAACACGCTGAAGCCTAGGGAGGGGACCTTCATATCTGGCTGTAAAAATGCTCAGCCAGTTAGTTCAGTTGTCTGTCTCAGTTTCCCCACTGTACTTGCCAAGAAATTTTTTCCTAGCTTCTTACTATCCTGCCTCAATCATCATCCCCAAAAAGTTTATATTATGCAGACCAATCCATGAGGAAAAGTCATTTTATTTTTTTGAATAATTGTTTATTTATTGATTTTAGCAAAAAAGGAAAGGAGAGAAAAATATTGATTTGTTGTTCTACTTATTTATGCATTTATTGGTTGATTCTTGTATGTGCCCTGACCAGGGATCAAACCCACAATCTTGGCATAACAAGACAATGCTCTAACCAACTGGGCTACCCGGCCAGGGCTGAAAAAGGCTTTTTAATCTTGGTGGGAATATTAATTCATTAACTACTCTAGAGGCCAATTCAACGCTTAAAACTGTATCAATTTAAATTGTATCAATCTTTTCAATGAGTGCACAACTAAATAGAAAACTAAGTGGAACAAGTTGATGCTTTGTTGTGGACCGTTAATGGCAAAAAGCCATTATAGACTCGAGGCTTGGCAGGGGGCTAAGTTCTCCCCCCTCCATCTCCATATTTGGCTTTGATGCTGAGTGTTTGCACCCACTCCACTTCCTTCCTTGGGTTGCAGGAAGCAATATACATGCCCTTCCTCTGACTCTTTGTTTGTTTCAGATGTTTGTAAATTTCACTAATGTATCCTGTTTTTGCCTTGGGAGAGTTCCAGTCTTAGCCTTTGATGTGCAACTTTGTATCAGGGTCCTTGATTTGCATAGGTCTATATAATAAAGCAAACTGGGGCTGTGGGGCACTCAGATACTGCCAGGCAGTTTGAGGAGTCCTCCCGGTCCCATTGGTTTTGTTCTGACAAAGTGTGTTTCCTTAATTCCGCACCGTTATTTGGAGCTGCGCTGGTCCGCGGCAATGCTTCTCTCTTTCTCTCCCTTCCTCCCTCCCTCTCTCTCTCTCTCTCTCTCTCTCTCTCTCTCTGTGTCTTATTCTCTCTCTCTCAAATCAATGGAAAATTTTTAGAAATAAATTGTATCATTCTTTAAATTGAGTGTACCATTGGCTCTAGCAATCTTATTTCCAGAACTTTGTTCTATGGACAGGGACATTAATTAGTGAAGATTTATGGAACAACTTAAGTAACAGTAACTAAGAGGTTAATCTGTGGTATATTCACATCATGGAATATTATTCCACCATTAACATTATGTTATGAAAGCATATTTAACAACATAGAAAAATGTTCACACTATTTAGTAATCTGAGAAAAGCCAGTCTCAAATGGTATTTATGGTATAAATGGAGTTAGATTTTTAATTTTTATTTGCATCAACATGTCTAAAAGGATTTAAAATGAAATGTTAAGTTATGCCTGGGTAGAGATAGTGCAAGTCCTTTCCATGTTTTTCTATGTTTTCTCTAACTGAGCTATATTATTTTTGCAATAGAAAATAACCCACACATGGAGTTCAGGGTAAGCAGTAAGAGCCAACATGCCTCTGACCCTTGTTCTGTGCCTTGAGTCAGCTCTTAACTGCATTAGCATGAATTGACCTCCTTTTGCATCAGCGAGATGAAAAGGACTGTGCATCAGCCTTTTGGGAAATTTACAGAGAAGGACAAAAATGTGATCTCACATTAAGAACAGTGCAAAGCCTGACCAGGCGGTGGCACAGTGGATAGAGTATCAAACTGGGATGTCAAGGACCCAGGTTCGAGACCCCGAGGTCACCAGCTTGAGCGTGGGCTCATCTGGTTTGAGCAAAAGCTCACCGCCTTGAGCCCGAGGTCGCTGACTTGAGCAAGGGGTTACTTGGTCTGCTGAAGGCCCGTGGTCAAGGCACGTATGAGAAAGCAATCAATGAACAACTAAGGTGTTGCAACGCGCAAGGAAAAACTAATGAATGATGCTTCTCATCTCTCCATTCCTGTCTCCTGTCTGTCCCTGTCTATCCCTCTCTCTGACTCTCTCTCTCTCTGTCTCTGTAAAAAAAAAAAGAAGCCCTGGCTGTATAGCTCAGTTGGGTGGAGCATCATCCCAAAGCACAGAGGATGCTGGTTCAATCCCCGGTTGGGACACATGCAAGTCTCTCTCTCTCTCTCTCTCTCTCTGTTCTTCTCTTACTAAAATCAATAAAATTTAAAATAAAAAAGAACACTGCAAGTGTAAAGCCAGTAGCCGCAGCCACCATCACAGCCATCTGGCCCATGCAGGTTTACATTTGATTCAGACAGACGGTAATGAAACAATGGAGCCAAGAACTGGTGGGCCATCCTCTTTAATCCTAGTTTGTACCCAGCGGGCAAGAAATACACACAGTGGGAAAACACTTCCCTTTCCATTCAGGGCTCCTAAAGCCACTGACTCATCCGAGTTTCCTAGAATCAAAGTTTCTACCTCACCAGCCTTATTCACCTCTGATCCCCATCTTCTTCTCTCTACACAAACTCTGCACAAACTGGCTTCTCCTTCAGCACTCTGCCATCTTGGCTGCTTCTCCTCTCCTCCACGTGGCCTTTCTCTGCTCTCCTCCAGCATGGGCTCCTCTGCCCCATTTTATAGTGTAGAAATAAAAACCTTTAATCCAATATACAAACAAGAAAGTCTCTGATACAGAGTCACTTATCTGAGACATAATGGGATTCCTCATGAGAGTGCACCACCCCACATCATGCAACAGTCAAGGGTGTGGGGAAAAGCTTAGTCTTAAAACTAAGCCTTAGGCTATAACAGTGGTAGTGGTACTGCCCACTAGTGGGTGTTCCAGCTTTCAATGTGGGCAGTAGCAGAACAACCAAAGTATAAATAAAAAGATAGATTTAACTATAGTAAGTTGTTTTATAAAGATTTATTCTGCCAAACTTAGCGAAAATCCCACATAAAGTACTTGGTAAGTAATTATTATTATATGCTTTAACTTGCTGTAACTCTGCTTTATAAATTTTATAAAGTAAAGTTACTTCCCTACTTTACAAATCACCATTACTGTGGAACCGGTGGGTGGTTAGAAAATTTTACTACTAACAGAGATACAAAAGTGGGTGGTAGGTATAAAAAGGTTGACTATCCCTGGGGTATAAGGACCCTGGCCTGCTTTCAACCTGTCCCTCACATCCAATGCAAACTATAAGCGGGCAAACATATATATCATATTTGTAAACTTATTTGACCCACAGCAGGGAAAAGGGGGTTGGGAGAGGTACAAGAGGGTAGGAGGAAATAAATGGTGACAGAAAGAGTCTTGACTTGGAGTGGTGAACACACAATACAATATACAGATGATGTATTATAGAACTGTTCACCTGACACTTATACAAATTTATTAATCAATGTCAGCCCAATAAATTCAATTTAAAAATGAAAAAAAAAACAAACAAACTAAAGAATGCTGCAAGAAGAATAATCCATGATCAAGGCCAGGGTGTGGGGTAGTGTTAGAAAGAATTCACAAGGAAAGCTCCCTTCTCCATGAAGGGTTGAGAAGCCTGTGGGCAGGAAGAGAGCAGAGTGAGCATGTTAAGAAAGATGGACCACGGGGCCCAGGGGGCAAAGGTACTCAATCCAGAAACACATCTGAGAAATTCTTTTTAATATTCCAAGCTAAACATGTATTGGCCCACATTGTGTTGTTTGCTACACTCTTGTTTTCCACATAGCAACTACTGAGGTGCCGATTCAGGAAAACAAAGGAATTGTCCTGGAGAAAGGCACCCCGGAGGGTGGAGCCACAGGCCTGCCCCACCCCTGTCTGGGAAGGGCTGGAGCCACGCCTCCACACTGCCCGCAGCCAGCACAGGCACCTCCTACCCATGCACCTCCAGTCGCCTCTCCTTAATCCCTTACAGCAGATCTCTGGAAGCCTAAATGGCCCATTCTAGAAGTATGGTTGTTGCTTCCTAAGGTTTTTAACCTTCTCATCAGAAACCCACAGCCCAGCCCAGGATACGAAACCTGAGGAGCAGGAAGCTTAGAGGCAGAAGACACAGCAGGGGAGGCTCAGCTCCTTGGAGAGGTTAGAGCCACTTCCCGGGGAGAGATCCCCAGACAGAGACAGGAAAGGGAAAGATGAAAAGAGACAGTGAGTAAGGAGCAAGGAGAGGAGGAGGGAAGAGAGAAAGGTGAGAAACAGGAGATGAGAAGAGAGCAGGAATGAGAAGAGAAAAGGGTTTTGAAAAGGGGGAGGAAGGGCAACGAAAGAGGGAAAGGGAATTAAGTGGAGAGAAGGAGAAGAGGGGGCAGGTTTTTAACTCCAGTGAACTCTCACGAATGACTTCAGGTTTCTGGAGCACATATATACACACGTCCTGGAAGGAGCCCATTTCACTCCCTGAAAGTAGATCGACATGAATGAACTGTATGACCGCACTCACTTAAGTGCAGGGAACGTTTTCATCTGTTTTCATTGGCAGAGTACTTACTGCCAAGAGTGCAGCTGCCGAATATACTGTGACATAAAAATAAAAGGAACAGGCACGCAATCTTATGTTTCAGAGCCTAGTGATGTCCAGAGTGCATTCCTTCCTTAGCCTGCAGTCATCTGATGTATTTTTCTATTTTCTGTGCCAAAATATATATTTATATTAGTAGCCATTTGTCCTCTTGAATTAATTTGCTTAAAAAGAGAAAGTGCACATTTCAGATAATATAACATTCTGTGCTTAGATCGTTACAATATGCAAACTCCAAGGACAAAGATAGGTTCCTTAAAGACTACTCACATAAGTTACTCACATTAACAAATCCCTTATTCATACAGGATACTAACAATACTTTTCACAACTGAGTTTCTATCTCTTGAAACAAGCTTATCAAAACATCACTAACACCTTTAATACTGTATTATAGGTATGTAATAAATGTAGATTCTTACTTCACACTTGGGACTATCAGCTTTACTTTATGACCCCCTTGCTCTTGTGCCAGCCCAAACTCAAAGCAATCTAAGACACAATTTCAGCACATAATAGCGAGTCTTATTAAAATTGTGAAAGGTGTCTTCTTGAATAGAGCATTTGGATAAAAATGATAACCCTCAAATGTGGCACTTGGTAGCTAAGATGTGCCAGGACATGACCCACATCTCCTAACTGTCTCCAGGAAGGGAGGGCCGCCGCTGGACCTTTGCCCACTTTCGGGTGAATTTTTCAGTGAACTGTTACAAGCTAAGTCATGGATTAGTTCCTTTGGGCAACAGCTCACAGCCACCAGTCTCCCTTGCTCCAAGGCCTGGCAACGGACATCAGGACCTCCCAATGTGTGCCTCCTCCCCGGGACGCCTGGCATCCCAAAGCCAAAGCAATCAGGTGCTACACCTGAGCTCGAGGTGAAGCATCCAATCAGTGCCATCTTTTAACCAAGAAGGAGGTTTTGCCCAAGGGGACAGACTGGACAACATGGGGCCAGGCTTTTGCTCTTTTCTCTCCTTGCTTCCACAGCTACACAATACAAATCAGCCCAGAAGCCACAGAAAAATCTGTCTTGATGCCTATGACCTGGTTCACATGCCTGTGGCCCTGAGAGGCTTAGAAGATGTGTTCTAACCCAGCAGAACCACCCTGAAGGCTCCGGCCTGCACCACCATAGGGAGAACCACTGGCCTATTCCCCACGCTTCTCCCATGACAACGGACATGCTTACCTCTCATTTCTGTCTCTGAGGAGCCATTGGACCAGGCCGTCCATTTGTTCTTGTGCTTGCTGATTTCCTGGACTTTGCAGCTGTAATGCCCCTGATCCGCTGACCGGAGGCTCAAAATGAAAAGTGCGTAGAGCACCCCGCGCCTCTCCTCCAGGAGGCGCAGCCTCTGCCGATAGGCACTGTGGCTGAAATTCCCGTAGTACTGCACCAGCCTGAGCTTAGTCATCTTCACCATCAAGGCCTCCTGGGAGTTGGGACGCGCAAAGAACCAGCGCACAGCCAGCAAGCTGTCTCTCCGCCTCTTCTGGGAAACATGGCAGAGAAGGGTGGCATTTTCCCCTTCCACATAGTCGACAATGGGCCCTGGGGAAATGGTGACATTGAGGGCCCCACAGACCTCTGCAGAGAAAAAAAGGAAGGAAGATAAGGAGGATTTCCTCAGGAGTTGAGGTGATCTGTATGGACAGAGAGTTAGGCTACCTTGACCCCTCTACGTCCACTCTTTGCCCTCAGGATGGCCAGGATGGGGGCTCCTTTGTGGAGCCTCTGTGGGAGCCCTTGTGCCCCTCTGTGAGATGATCCTGTCCATGGAGAGTGCCACTGACCACTGGGCCTAGAAGTTTGTTTTGTTTTGTTTACAGTGACAGAGAGAGAGTCAGAGAGAGGGATAGACAGAGACAGACAGGAACGGAGAGAGATGAGAAGCATCAATCATCAGTTTTTCATTGTGACATCTTAGTTGTTCATTGATTGCTTTCTCATATGTGCCTTGACCGTGGGGCTACAGCTGACTAAGTAACCCCTTGCTCGAGCCAGCAACCTTGGGTCCAAGCTGGTGAGCCTTGCTCAAACCAGATGAGCCCGCGCTCAAGCTGGCAGCCTCAGGGTCTCAAACCTGGGTCCTCCGCATCCCAGTCCGATGCTCTATCCCCTGCACCACCACCTGGTCAGGCTAATTTTTTAATTAGTTACTAACATTTAAATTTTAGGATATTTCACATAAAAATTTGGATTTTTAGAAGCTCTTAAATATTCCCAGCCTTCATCCATTCCCTAAGGCCTGCTTGCCCCAGGATGGCCAACTGCGTGCGTGGGCAATGCTGGGGGTCCGGGAGCTGCCTTTCTAAGTACCTTTCATTGTTTCAGCTGTTTCAACTGTCACCAACACAATCACCAGCACCAGTCTGGCAGGTATTATTAAACTGGTACCAGGAGCTACAACCACAGGGGTGTTCCATTTCTTGTTCTAAGTCTCTTCGGACTGGGAGCTAAGTGCAGGAACAGAGAACAAACGAGCCTGGGAACAAGGAGGGTCAAGAGAACTTCCCAATCACCCCAAAGATGCTCCAGGATTCCAGGTCCAGCCCACGACTTCTTGTCCTCTGGTTTCTCAGTTAGACCAACCCCCAAGAGCTACCCTGCAGTCTGTGCAGGGAGAACAGGCTGCCTGGAGCTCAGAGGGGGCATGTTCTCCTGGCAGGCGGACCCGGAAAAGACACTCTGCACAGGAGGGGCCCAAAACCTCCTCCTTCCGAACAAGGCTGTCTTCTCACCACCCCTGAGCAGCCCAGGGCATAACTCCAAGAAGCAGGTGTTCCAGGTCATCCTAAACCACAAAAGTACCCCAAATGTCATCTGGTCACCTGAAGGGGCTTAGGCCCTGAGGTCAGAGTCATCCGAGGCTCTGAGCTCTGGCCAGTGCTGCAGATAGGCAAGGAGGAAGGATGACAGAAACAGCCGAGCTCTGGACCTGACGCTGTGAAGAGGAGATGAGTCTATAAGGTGAGACCACTGTGTTTATGGGGGTGGGGCGCCACATTAAATATAGTTTTCATTGTAAAAATCAGCCAATAAGTGCATCCTATGGTGTGGTTTCACTGTTGGTTTAATACACCAAACATCTGAGAGAGATTACTTCAAGGTCAATGCACTGTCCTTCTTTCTCATCTCTTAGAAGCCAGGCCCCCTGGGATGCTCCAAGGACCCTCAATCACATCATGAAGTGCCTTTTGCCATATAAGGCATATAAGGTAACATTTGCCAGCTCAGGGTTTAGGACACAGACATCTTTGAGGGTCACTATTCAGCCTACCACACTATGATAATCTTTGGTTACCTTGGAAAATATAGATGGAAGTAAATTCAGAACTGGACTGTTAAGTAGCCCGTGGACAAGAACGAGGTCTACTGTGTCTGCAGTGACAAGGACACAGCTGGCCTAAGGGGCTACCCAGGAATACAGACCAACAGGTGACTCAGGACACAGCTGGCCTAGGGGGCTACTCAGGAACACAGACCAACAGGTGACTCAGGACGGCAGCTGAGGTAAAATCTCAAACAATCTCACTGTTCACACAGGTCACTGACACAGGACAGAAGAAAGAAATGCCCCCGTGGTCTCCCCTGTCTCTTACCCCCTGGGCCAACACCTTGCCAGTATGCTGTATTACATTAGTCTGAGAGCACTTCCACTGACTGCTGAGGCCCTGTCTAAAGACCCCCAGAGTGGGAGTTCCCTAGTGAGCAGCCATGCAACCAGAACACCAGGCTGATTCGGCTCCAACAGCTGCCCAGGGACTCTCCAGGCAGAGAGCAGTGGGGATGCCACAAGACTGCCCAGACTGAAGTCCAGCTCCATCCACTCCGAGGGCTGGCTCTGCACTGGAGGCCAGGAGAGCTGGGGAAGGCAGGAAATTGAAACAATATGGTTGGGATGAGAGCAAGGCTGGGCTCCCACAGCCCAGTCTCCTCCTATTAACATTGCACGAAGGAGGGATTATTTATAGTGACTGAACCAGGAGAATGTGCCAAGGGCCCCAGTCCCCACAGGAGGCCAGATTCCACCCTGGAGGCATATGCATAACCTTTCCCCTTCCATAGCTCCCACCAAAGGGAAGAGGCTGAGCCATTTTTCCAAGACAAACCCTCTTTCCCCTCCTCTTATCCCCATTATTTTCCTTCTGAAGTGCAGTGATCCCTGTGATGGGTTGAAGTGTGTCCCTTTCAAATTCATACAGTGAATCCGAACTCCCAGGACCTCTGAATGTGACTGAATTTGGAGGTAGGGCCTTTAAAGAGATCATTAAGTTAAAATGAAGCCATTAGGGTGAACCCTAATCTAACATGGCTGGTGTCCTCATAAGAAACGGACATTAGGATGCAGAGGCACGTAGAGGGCAGACCCTGTGAAAACAGCACGTAGTCATCTACAAGCCAAGGAAAGGAGCCTCAGAAGGAGCTTACTCTGCCAGCACCTTGTTCTCAGACCTCTGGCCTCCAGCACGGTGAGAAATACGTTTCTGTTGTATAAGCCACCAGTCTACGGTACTTTGTTATGGGAGCCCTAATAAACTAATACAACCTTGTTCACTGGAAGGCTCGTTTCTGCCCGACACTGGTGGCCACCAGACCAGACAGTTACACCTACTTTCAATAAGAGGTCAAGGGTGGTATGACTGACGCTGTGAGGCTCAAGGGCTCCTTGGAGTCTTAAAGCTTTGCTAGGGGACATAGGTTCTCAAGTAGTAGGGGACCCCATGACTGTGATGATCTTTCTCAGAAGCCAGGTTCTCCAGGGTAACACCCTTCTCTAGGCACACAGTTCATGTGCACGTGTCTGTGGGACAGGCACTGCAGAAGAGAGGGAAAGAGGCAGGTAGAGCAGCCAGGGCCTAGCCAGGTAGCTGAGCTGGATGTTTGGTTACCTACTAGGAGAGCCGCTCACAGCTTCTACCCCAGCGCTGTCATCAGGCCTTGTGTGGCTCAAAGAGAATTCAACAGAGGAGTCAGGACCATGGGGAGCAATGGCAGCACCAAAGTACGGAGTCAGGCGGTGTCCATGGGGGTCTAGGCCTTCCCCTCTGCTTCGCATGGGGTAAGCCAAACAAACCTGGGCCAAGCCAGTCACCGGACAGAGGAGGATGGGCATCACTCACTAGACCTTCCTACACCAGGTAAGATTAGGGAGCCATCCCCACCAAGGCAGAGTCTCCCCTCTGCTGACTTAGAAGAAGAAACTGTCAAGAAGTCCAACCCAGAGAAAAACTAAATTTCTTGCTTCGTGATCCTGCATTGCAGGAAACTGAGGTGGCAGGAAGACCCTCCCAGCGCCCCCCCCCCCCCGGGATCTCTGCATTCAGAACTCTCACTTCCCCCAGCCTATACTCCGGCTTATGTTTTGTTCAGTTATTCACTCAACACATACATGCTGAGCCACAGCCATGTGCCAGGTACCATGTGAAGAAGACGGCATTCCTAACTTCGTGGAGCCTTCAGTCTAGTAGAGGTCGTCAGGAAAAGACACTGGAGGATGTGATGACAAACAATGTCACATATCACAAGGAAAATATGAAGGGCTTCCCCAAATCAGAGCAAGGCCCGATCTAATCTGCAGGTCAGGGAAGAGACCCTGGGAAGCTGACTACGAGCTGAAGGACGAGTTGCCCTGATTTTATACTCACCATACAAGAAATTATCTTCCCATTTTTCAAATGAAGAAACTGAGGCTCTGGAGGTCTTACTCCTAATAGAACCACAAAATTCTGGACAGCAAAATGAATCACCTCCCTGGGAGAGGGCCCCATCTGTGCAAAGACCCTGTGACAGAAGGCATCTGGTACAAGCTGGAAATAGAGAGATCAGCACCCTCTGGTAAAGCCCACTGCCCGTGGCTCATACAGCCATCTGTGTCTGCACATGGATTTCAGAAGGGGATGTCCCACCACTAGCTACCAGCTTCCATAGCCATTTTTTAAAGGAGGAATATGACAACATAGGCAAGGATGAGACTGACCCAAACAGAGGGACCAGATACTGCTGTAGGGAAACCTTGTTCTTTCAATAAGCACAGGCTCTGTCACTTGGGAGCCCTGGGTGCTCCATGTGGGCCAGGCATTGGGCTGCTCAAAGCCCCCGGCCTTCCCAGTGGCTTGGTGGTGGTAAGTGGAGAGCTAGTGATTTGCATTCAACAAAGCTGGGTTGGAAACCTGGTCCTATTAGGAGTAAGGCCCTCAGAGCCTCAGTTTCTCCTTCTGAAAAATGGGAAGATAATTCCTTGTGTGGTGAATATAAGTATAATGGAAAAATAACTTTACCAATAATAATTTGCATGCCCTGAGCAGGTGGGGACAATAAACAGTGGCATACAGGCTGACCAGTGAGTCAGGTGCAATTCCTGTCGTGTGACCTGCATCACATGGTGTGTATGCTTAAGGGACCTCCATCTGGACCAGTCTCTTCTGTTATTCTCTGGAAGCTTTAATAATTTTTTAGTAAGGTAACCGTGCATTTTCACTTTGCACTAGATCCCACAAATTACCATATTTTTCACTCCATAAGACTCACCTGACCATAAGACACACCTAGGGTTTTAAGGAGGAAAATAAGAAAAAAAATATTCTGAACCAAATGGTGTGTTAAAAATTTAATACTGTATTTTTTGCTCCATAAGACGTAAGGGCATTTTCCCCTCCACTTTTGTGGGGAAAAAAGTGTGTCTTACGGAGCGAAAAATACGATATACAGTGTGTCCGTAAAGTCATGGTGCACTTTTGACTGGTCACAGGAAAGTAACAAAAGACGAGAAATGTGAAATCTTGCACCAAATAAAAGGAAAACCCTCCCAGTTTCTGTAGGATAATGTAGCAGCATGTGCGCGTGCGCAGATGATGACATAACACCGTGTATACAACGGAGCAGCCCACGGCCATGCCAGTCGAGATGCGGACGGTACAAAGGAAAGTTCAGTGTGTTCTGTGGCTTGCTAAATTCGAATCCGTGACCAAAGTGCAACGTGAATATCAGCACATTTATAACGAAGCGCCACCACATAGGAATAACATTACTCGGTGGGATAAGCAGTTGAAGGAAACCGGCAGTTTGGTGGAGAAACCCCGTTCTGGTAGGCCATCAGTCAGTGACGAGTCTGTAGAGGCTATACGGGATAGCTACCTAAGGAGCCCTAAAAAACCTGTGCATGAGCCCACATCGAACTGCACTGAATAGGTATGAAACTGGGAGAGTGTTCCTTTTCTTTGGTGCAGATTTCACATTTCTATCATCTTTTGTTGCTTTCCTGTAACCGGTCAAAAGTGCACCATGACTTAACGGAAACACTGTATATCTGGTTCTGCTGTGAGCAAACATTAAATTCCTGTGAATAAGATTGACGGGGGTCTAACCCTCTTGCTTCTGTTTAGATCACGTTTTCCAACAGCTCAGAAAGCAGCCTAAAAGGACATCAGTGTAATCAGATAGTACACACGCCCTCCTCATCCTCTGTCTCTCACAGTCATTATGAAGAGGATGATGGCCACTTCCAGATGCAGGGGAGGGTAGGACTTGTAGCAGAAACAAGTCACTGGCCTTGAGTGGGATGCAGAGGGGGACATAGCCTGAGCCCCTCTGTTCTCCCCTGGCCAGTAATATGCTAAGTCACCTGCTGGAACTCACACAACATGTGGCAGAGCTAGAATTCAAACCCAGGCCATCTGACACCAGAGCCAACTCTTCCCACCGCTCTGTACTGGCGCCTGGCTTCCCCTAAACATTCCACCCTTGGTTTGTTTTCCTGCAAAATGAGGTAGGACCAGATGACTGCTAAGGTTCTGCTATGCCCCAAAATAGAGAGGTAGAAAAGTTCAAGGGTTAAGGGTCCAGACTCCTGTATAAAGTGGTTCTGCCAGGTTCTTCCTGGGGGGAGGGGCTAACAAGGAGTCACCAGCGAAACACTGATTAGAATAGGTAGCACATGATAAGTGATGTATAAGCAGGGGCTGTCACGATTATCTGAGTATGGCCTTGGGCACAGCCACAGCTGACTAAAGAATTCTGAATTCCAGCACTCAGGTTTCCTGGAGGGCTCCTGGAAATATGACAATGTCCTTGACCACCAAAAAAGCCTCTCTCTGGGGAGTACCCTATCTGACAGCACCTAACATTAGGAAGGTGGTAATGGAGCCTGGGGGACAAAGACCCTGTGCCCTCTGGCATCCCACTGGCTGCTAGCTACTCCTCACAGGCCACCAGAGCTGGCCTGGCCCAGCCATCCCAGTCAAACCTGCAGCCTTTGGCAGCCAAGACAGTGACAGCCCTAAAGGAAAATTTCCCAGTGTGGATTTCAGGTTAACTGGAAGCCTCCTTGCTCTGGGGGGAGGGGGGGAGGGGAGACCATGGGTGAGTTTCTTCCCACCATGATGTCCAAGTTACTGCTCTGATTCTGGATTACTAGCTCAAAGGCCAGCTCCACCACTTGGTGGCTGGATCACCCTTGTAAAATTACTTAACTCTAAGCATTAGCCTTCTTGTTCACAAAACAAGGGCAACACATCTCAGCCAGTATGAGCACAAAGTCTAGAGCCAGGCTTCCTCAGTTCAAATCCCAGCCGAACCACTTACAAGCCATTCATGGGCTTGTGCGTAGATTTCCACACCTGCAAACTGGAGACAACAATAGCACCTCACTTAGAGGTTACTGGCTAGTTCGACTGAGTTCACTCAGAACTCAGATATATAATAAGTATTTGCTCTTGTCATTATTACTTTGAAGTGTTTCTGTGATTAAAGGAGACAACTGCAGCAAGACATTGGAACCCAACACAGGCTCCCAGGAGATCGGTCAGCTGTGGACACACTCATTTTTACAAACGTTCTTGCCAGGATGGCCCCGTCAGCCCTGAATCTGGCAGGCAAGGCCCTGAAAATACAGACAAAATTCTTCAGCAACTTAGAAGTGAGGGCAGAAACCCCAGAATGAGAGCCAGCCGCGGGGTGGAGGCTGCCTCCAGGCAGGGTGCTTTGTAAAGGGCCCGCTTACCCCAGCTGTGGACACGCGATCTTGCCGGGCCTAGTCACCGCAGACCGCCGCGTCCGTCCGTGTCCCCAACACCACCCCCACCACCCCCACCGCCTCCCGCCCCGGAGGTCCAGGCCCTGGCCGCGTCTGCCCCGGGCCGCTCGGTAGAGAGTTAAAGGGAAGTCGCTGCCCAAGCTGAATTGTCGGTAGGAACCGAACCGTGGTGGAGAAAGAGGAAAACAACCCAACACTGCAGGCTTGCGCTCCGGGCTGCAGTCTTCCGCCGGGGTCGGGCCGCTCTGCGCCGCGCTGGGCAGTGCCGGGGGCGCTCTGTGCCACGGGGGCGCAGACACGGCCGCCGCGCACTGGGAGCGAAGCCCATAGGAGGCGGCGCCTCCCGCCAGGCCGGAGCCCACCCGCCCGCCGCGCTTACCAGGGGCCGGACCCCGTGCCAGCAGCACCGCTGCCAGCGCCAGCCACCGCATCGCCGCCACCGCCGCGCTGTGACGCACCCGCCCGCCCGCTGGGCCTCGTCGCCTGGCCCGCCCCGTGCCCGCCCCCAGCCCCAGTCCCAGGCTCGGCCCCGGCCCGGCCAGCCCCCGGCCGGCCCGCCCCGCTGGCCCGGCTTCAAGATGCCTGGGGCTGCTCATTTTCACCTCCTCCATTCCACAAACGAAAAAACTGAGGTTCTGATTGCTGCCGGCTGGACCTAGGAAATAGGCAGCTGCAAGGGGACTCTTCGACCTTTTGCATCACAAACACAGCTACTGCTAAAAGAAGGGTGTCTTGCAGCCTGCAAGTGGGGTGGGACGGGGTGGGGGGAAGTACCCCATTGCGAGGCTAACCTGCTGCCCAGCAGACCGCTGCCATCACTCCACAGAGACATTTGTGAACCAAGGAGCCACTAAGGGTCAGATATATAATAAGTATTTGGTACCTCTTCTGCTGTCCTGAAATGGATGTTGAAGTGTCAGGGATGGGGACCCTTGCACAGTTAGAGGGTCCACGTGGACAAGTTCAGAGTATGTGGACGCTATTAAAAATAATGACCACTTAGAGTGACTTCAGCCACAGCCTGTACTAGGTACTTGCCACCATGTCACTTTGAAACCCTGAACCAGCTCCTTTAATCTTTGTATGCTTCAGTTTCCATCTGTACCAGGGGAGATGGACACGCCCCTCACAAGGTGTTTAAGACCAAGTGAGACAGTTCCAGTTAAGACCCATGAATGTCAGCTATCCTCAGGATTATTATAATAGATAAGGAATTGGAGGCAGGGAGATGAAGGGGCTGACCCAAGTCACACAGCCAGGGAGTGGTGAGGAGGCCATCAGCCCAGGTCATCTGAGCCAATGCCTGGTCTCTTCACCATGGTTCCAAACTTGGGGTCTGAGCCTGACTCGTGTGTTAGTCCAGGATCTCCAGAGTAAGAACAATAGATGTTAGGTATGTTTTATCTGTAAAGAAAGGTCTTTGAGAGGTTCCAGAAATGCTGGGCCCTGTTTGGGACTGGATCCGTGGAGGAAGAGGAGGGAAACAGGGCTCCCATCTCCTTCCCTCTAGGCAGTCAGGAGAGTGGAAAAAGCACAGAGTGACGGCATTGCCCACTGGTGCTGAGCCCTAGGACACGTACCAGAGGGTCTGTCCACCACAGCAGCCCAGGCCAGCAGGAGCAAGCCTGTGATCTCTCCAAATAGCAGGCACTTCCTGGGGTCCTGGGAACCATGGTCCTTATCGGACTCTTCTACTGGGAGACCCTCCCACAGAACAGGACCCTGCATAGACTAGGCTGATCATGAGGGCACCCAGACTGGAGGAAGTGCCCCAGTTCTCAACCTAGCTGGTGGAAGGATCTAAAGAGTCCATGGGGAGCTGGCTGCAAGGTCTCCGGATCTGAGGCCAAGGACAAGAAGGAAAGGCAAGAGCTGGTGTTAATTAGGATTCTACAGCCCAGGAATGCAAACGTTCCTATGAGACTTCCAGACCAGAAGCTGGTGACCACCTAATTCTGTAAGGCCCAGGCTCCATGTTACAGATTAGCAAACTCAGGCTCGAAGAGGACCAGAGACTTGTTAGGGTTCCATGTGGCCATGGGTTGTCTGAACTAGGCAATTGGGTTCATAACAGAAAAGGAGCACTGGTTATGAAAGTCAGCTGGCGTTCCACACTGGGTAACAGTTGTGGGTCCTCTGAACTTCATTTTTCTATTGAAGGTGACATGTGTAAAATGGCATAGCAACATGACTACACCAGGGCAGGGAGCTAAGGTGGCCACAGGCCCACTGGGTACCCCTCATGACTGACCTTCCATCTCTATACTCGTGCTTGCTGTGTATTCTCCCAGCTGGTGGAAAGCAGTTTGAGGAGTCAATCCCTGCTCTGGTCAGTGTATCATTGCTTAATAGCTATCTCTTCTTGTAAAACGGAGCAGGCACTCAACCGAGCACCGCACCCAAAAGCTTGCTTTATTCTTTGCCAAACAGGTGCTATGCTAGAGATTTGAAGTGGGGAAGTGTTTTCCTTGCCCTTCTGTGGTATGTGATATTGTCCTATTTGCAGCCGGGTTCTCTCTCAGTCCTCTTCAGCTTCCAAAATAATCTACCAAGCCAGTGGTAAGACTTTTGCTGCACGACACAGGTACAGAGAAATGTACCCTGTCCCCAGGGGAGACACGCCAGTGATGCAGGTGAGACTCAGTATTTCAGTTGCTGTGGACTACTGCAGTAAAGGCCTTGGTTTTGCCCACCCACCAGCTGAGGATGATTCAAAAACCCTCCACTGACTTTTTTGCGCACCCCCTGCTCTATCAGGTCTGACTTGTTCTGAACAAGTATTGTACAATCTAATTATATACATATATTAAAAAAATGACCTCTAAAAATCCCCATCTGGGGTTTCTGGACAAGCATTCAGATGGGTCTGAGGTTGATCAGGTTCCTGTGGGCATGAAGCTGAGTGAAGACTCCACTCAACTTCTCTGGATTCCACCAGCGGGCACTGAAAGAGTCTCAGAAATCCAAATCTCCAAACAACCACATTCTGCTGTCACATGGCAGGCTAGGAAGTAGAGGTCTCTGTCTCCTTTATTGTTATTTGGTTGTTTGCTACAACTTGGGTACAAGGTGGGAGTGTGGCATGGTTTGGTAATGAGCTTGATTCTGTGTATAGGAAAGGTATTTCTAACCTGAAACCACCTGGAAAAAGTCAATGCCTCCTCCTTTGGAGGTATTCAGCAGATTTCTGTTTGCCTCTGCAATCTGGATTTATATGGGTGATTTTTTTGTGTTTGTATTTTTCTGAAGTGCGAAGTGGGGAGGCAGAGTGACAGACTCCTGCATGTGCCCAAGTGGGATCCACCTGGCAAGCCCACTAGGGGGTGATGCTCTACCCATCTGGGGAATTGCTCCATTGCAACCAGAGCCATTCTAGCACCTGAAGCAGAGGCCATCCTCAGCGCCCAGGCCAACTTTGTTTCTATGGAGCCTTGGCTGCAGGAGGGGAAGAGAGAGATATAGAGAAAGAGAGGGAGAAGGGTGGAGAAGCAGATGGGAGCCTCTCCTGTGTGCCTTGGCTGGGAATTGAACCTGGGACTTGAACACTCTGGGCCAATGATCTACCACTGAGCCAACTGACCAAGGCTTACAAGTGATTTTTAAGGTTTCCTCCTACATTGTTGTTCATAAGCATTTTACCACTAAAAGAAGTTAGTTGCATGCTTGAATTTTCACTAAAAGGGAGTGAACAAAGACTGACTCTGGATAAAAAAGGTTTCAGCTCTGACTTTTGGGGGAGGATGAGAAAGACAAGATCCCAGTTACAGAGGGCATGTCTGTCCAATCAGGAAAAGCCTTAGCCATTGATGGTGGACCTTTCCTGAAACCTGTTGCATCTTTTAATGAATGACCAGGGCAGGGGAATAGAGTATATTGATTTTTCCTTAAAGGAAAGGACATATGAAACTGAAAGCTTGAGCATAGGTCTACATGGAAGGAGCTTCCCCCAACCAGCCTCACTGGTAACTCTGATGAATAGGGGTCACTCCACAAACTTAGTGGTAATTGTGAGCTTGTTATCAGGGATTCTGCAAGCTCTCTGAAGGCAGAAAAAAATGGCCTCCAGACTCAAGAAGGCTCCAGGTGGAAGGTATTGAAATAAGGAAGAAATGAAGAGCTGAATTGGCCATGCATACTCCCTCTTCCCAGTGCTGGAAACATTTAGAATGAGCATAGCCCTTGGACTGAATCCTAAAGGGTACTAGGAGAAAGCAGAGTGTGAGCTTGTCCCCAGCAAGGGAACAATGTGCATCAACACCCAGAGGCTAGAGGATACAGGACTCTCAACTCCCATAAGTGGGCTGATTCCAAGATGGCAGTGGAGTAGGCAGATATACAAACTGCCACCTCCTGTGAGAAAACTGGATTACAAATTAAAGAACAATCATTGTGAAAAACCAACTTTGGACTCAAAAAAAAAAAAGGACTTAAAAACCAAGGAGCACAGAAGAAACTACACCGAGATTGGTAAGAAGTGTGGGGACACAATGGGCCCCCCCACTTCCATGAGTGAGGGGTGGCTGAGGGTCCACAAGGATTCTCACTGTGGGAAGAGAGACCCAGAGAGGTGAAGGTCCTCAGTCCCAGGACTGGAGCCCCAGCCTAGAGATCCAGAAACTAGAAGAGACAACCCAACAGCATTGAGTGGGGAAAAGAGCAGTATTCTTGTCTATGGAAAAATAGCTTGCAGAGGAGTTGCAGCTGCCTTAAAGGGCCAGCACAGAAAATCTTGCTCATAGCCACTTACCTGGGGCTCCAGGGATGAGGGGAGCTGAGAGGACTAGTCTTGCATAAGGAGAGTGGGGTTATCAAGGCACAGGGACACAAACGATGACAACAAGAAGAATACCTGTACTTAGTCATTCTCCAATACTGAGGTGGCCATAGGCAGGGGGAGGGGCACTCCCTCCCACCAGCACAAGCCTAGCATAAAGCCAATTGACCCACCTCTAGAAAGCTATCCAGCTGCAATCAGCAGGCCGTTGTTAGGAAAGGAGGAAGTAAAGGGGAGGGGCAGTGACTCAGGTTTCCAGGGAGACCTGAGCTACACCTCCCCTTTCCAAAATGAGAATGCATCCTGCCCCTGGAGAGTTCCTATGCAGACCACACCTTCTGCTTCTCAGAGGTCACACTGACCATATTCCTGTGGAATTACCATATAGGAAAAAAAAGGCCTGGATAGAGTTTCAACTGGAGCCGAGAGCAATAAAAACCCACTACCCCTGTCCTAATCACAGAAGTTCCCAACTGGGCTCAACAAACAAACAGCAGAAAAATTAAGACTTTTAGGTGGCTCACCTTGTTAGGGAGAATTAAAATCCAAGCAACCAGCAGAGGCTGAGGGATCAAGACCTGGAGGAGGAGCAGACTTCCTTGTACCAACCTCAACTGACCTAACCCAAAAAACTTGCAAACTGCACACAAAAAATATGAGAAAACAGAGAAATGCAATCCAAATGAATCAACAAGAAAAATTCCCAGAAAAAGAATTGAATGAGATGAAAGTAACCAAATTACCAGATGCAGAGTTTAAAATAATGATTGTTAGAATGCTTATGGATCTTAGAGCTACAATAGATGGACATGATGAGCACCTAAATAAACAAATAGCAAGCATCAAAAAGGACATTGAAATCATAAAAAAGAATCAATCAGAAATGACAATTACAATATCTGAAATGAAGACTACACTAGAAGCAATCAACAGCAGGCTGGATGAAGCAAAGAATTGAATCAGCAACTTAGAGGACAAGATAAATGAAAACACAGAAACAGAGCAGCAAAAAGAAAAGAGGCTCAAAAAGTCTAAGGAAACTATTAGAGTACTCTGTGACAATATGAAGAGAAATAACAGCTGCATCATAGGGGTTCCTGAAGGAGAAGAGAAAGATCAAGGAATAGAGAATCTCTGAAGATATCATAGCTGAAAACTTTCTTAAATTAATGAAGGAAAAAGTCACACAATTTCAAGAAGCACAGAGAGTCCTGGTATAGAGGAACCCAACAAGGCCTACATCAAGACATATCATAATTAAAATACCAAAGTTAAAAGATAAAGAAAAAATACTAAAAGTTTCAAAAGAAAAGAAGTCAATAACCTATAGAGGAGCTTTCATAAGGATGACATCTGACTTTTCAACAGAAACACTTGAGGCCAGAAGGGAATGGCAAGAAATATGCAAAGTAATGGGAAACAAGAGCCTAAAAAAAGAATTCTTTGCCTGACCAGGTGGTAGTGCAGTGGCTGGAGCATCGGACTGGGATGCGAAGGACCCAGGTTCCAGACCTCAAGGTCACCAGCTTGAGCATGGGTTCATCTGGCTTGAGAAAAAAGCTCACTAGCTTGGACCCACAGTTGCTGGCTTGAGCAAAGGGTAACTCGGTCTGCTGAAGGCCCATGGTCAAGGCACATATGAGAAAGCAATCAATGAACAACTAAGATGTCGCAATGAAAAACTAATGATTGATGCTTCTCATCTCTCTCTGTTCCTGTCTGTCCCTATCTATTCCTCTCTCTGACTCTCTCTCTGTTCTTGTAAAAAAAAATCTATATAATAAAAAGTTATTTATCCAGCAAGAGTATCGTTAAAAATTGAAGGAGAGCCTGACCAGGTGGTGGTGCAGTGGATAGAGTGTCAGACTGGGATGCGGAAGGACCCATGTTTGAGACCCCCAAGGTCACCAGCTTGAGCGCGGGCTCATCCGGCTTGAGCAAAAACTCACCAGCTTGGACCCAAGGTCGCTGGCTCCAGCAAGGAGTTACTCGGTCTGCTGAAGGCCCCCCGTCAAGGCACATATGAGAGAGCAATCAATAAACAACTAAGGTGTTGCAGCAAAAAAACTAATGATTGATGCTTCTCATCTCTCTCCATTCCTGTCTGTCTGTCCCTATCTATCCCTCTCTCTGACTCTCCAAGAAAACCCAAAAAAACAAACAAACAAAAAATTTTTTAAAAGCTCACCAGCTTGGACCCAAGGTGTCTGGCTCGAGCAAGGGGTTACTCGGTCTGCTGAAGGCCCATGGTCAAGGCACATATGAGAAAGCAATCAATGAACAACTAAGGTGTTGCACTGAAAAACTAATGATTGATGCTTCTCATCTCTCTCTGTTCCTGTCTGTCTATCCCTCTCTCTGACTCTCTCTCTGTCCCTGTAAAAAATAAATAAAAAAATTAAATTCTGTTAAAAAAATTTTTTTTAAATTGAAGGAGAAATTAAAAGCTTTCCAGACCCCCCCCCCTAAAAAATGCAAGAAATTTATTACAACCAAACCAGTACTGCAAGAAATGTTAAGGAGCTTCTTGTAAAAGGAAATTGAGAAAAAGAGAACCATAGATTTAAAGAATAAAATGACAATAAAAAACTACACATCAATAATAACCTTAAATGTAAATGGATTAAATGCTCCAATCAAAAGACATAGGGTAGCTGCATGGATAAGAAAACAGGATCCATACATATACTGTCTACAAGAGACCCACCTCAGAACAAAAGACACACATAGACTGAGAGTAAAGGGATGAAAAAAGTTATTTCACACAAAAGGAAAGGAAAAAAATTGGGGTAGCAATATAAATATTTGACAAAATAAACTTTAAATTATTTATTTATTTATTTTAATAGGGACAGAGATAGAGTCAGAGAGAGAGATAGATAGGGACAGACAGACAGGAATGGAGAGAAATGAGAAACATCAATCATCAGGTTTTCATTGGGACACCTTAGTTGTTCATTGATTGCTTTCTCCTATGTGCTTTGACTGGGAGCCTTCAGCAGACCGAGTAACTCCTTGCTGGAGCCAGCGACCTTGGGCCCAAGCTGGTGAGCTTTTTGCTCAAGCCAGATGAGCCCGTGCTCAAGCTGGCGACCTCGGGGTCTCGAACCTGGGTCCTCTGCATCCCAGTCTGATGCTTTATCCACTACGCCACCACCTGGTCAGGCGACAAAATAAACTTTAAAACAAAGGATATAGTAAGAGATAAAGAAGGTCACTACATAATGATAAAAGGAGCATTACAACAGAAAGATATAACTATTATAAATATATATACCTAACATAGGAGCACCTAAATATATAAAGCAGATTTTGATGGATAAAAAGGAAGAGATGAACACCAATACTGTAATAGTAGGGGATTTTAATACCCCACTAACATTAATTGGTAGAACCTCCAGACAGAAAATTAACAAAGAAACAATGGCCTTAAATGACACACTAGGTCAACTGAAATTAATAGATATCTTCAGAACCTTTCACTTCAAAACAGCAGAATATACATTCTTTTCAAGTGCTCACTGTACATTCTCTAGGATAGACCACATGTTAGGACACAAAACCAGTCTCAATAAATTTAAGAAGATTGAAATCATATCAAGCATCTTCTCTGATCACAACAGCATGAAACTAGAAGTCAACTACAATAGAAAAACTGAAAACAAACACTTGGAGACTAAATAACATGCTACTAAGTAATGAATGGGTTAACAATGAGATCAAGGAAGAAATAAAAAACTTTCTAAAAAATGAAAATGAACATACACCTCAAAATTTATGGGACACAGCAAAAGCAGTTCTGAGAGGGAAGTTCATAGCATTACAGGCACACCTTAAGAAGCTAGAAAAAGCTATGTTATCAACTTAACCCTGCACCTAAAAGAACTAGAAAAATAAAAATAAAGCTCAGAGGTAGTAGAAGAAAGGAAATAATAATGATCAAAGAGGAAATAAATTACATAGAGGCAAAAAAAATACAAAAGATCAATGAAACAAGAACTAGTTCTTTAAATGGTAAACAAAATTTATGAACCTCTAAAAAGTGACTCACCAAGAAAAAAAGTGAGAGGACTCAAATTAATAAAATTAGAAATGAGAGTGTAAAAACTGACACAGCAGAAATCAAAGGATTGTAAGAAAATACCATAAAGAACTGTATGCCAAAAAATTGGACAACCTAGAAGAAATGGATAAATTCCTTGGAACATACAATCATTCAAAAATCAATCTGGAAGAATCAGAAAACCAAAACAGACTGATTACAACAAATGAGATTGAAACAGTTATCAAAAAACTCCCAACAAACAAAAAGTCCTGGGCTCGATAGCTTCACAGGTATTTGACCAAATATTCAAAGAAGAAATAACTCTTATCCTTCTCAAGCTATTTCAAAAAATTTAAGAGAAGGGAAAACTTTCAAACTCCTTTTATGAGGCGAACATAATCCTCATTCCAAAACCAGGCAAAGTCACTACAAAGAAAGAAAACCATAGGCCAATATTCATGATGAATTTAGATGCTTAAATTCTCAACAAAATATTAGCAAATTGGATCCAGCAATACATGAAAAAATCATACATCATGATCAAGTGAGATTTATCCTGAGGAGGCAAAGCTGGTACAATATTTGCAAATCAATCAATGTGATTCATCACATAAACAAAAGGAAGGATAAAAACCACTTGATAATTTCAATAGATGCAGAAGAAGCATTTGATAAAATCCAGCACCGATTTCTGATCAAAACTCTCAGCAAAGTGGGAATACAGGGAACATACCTCAACATGATAAAGACCATCTGTGACAAAACCACAGCCAACATTATACTCAATGGGAAAAATTTAAAAGCAATCCCTTTAAGAACAGGAACAAGGCAGGGGTGCCCCCCTTCCCCACTCTTATTCAACATAGTTCTGGAAGTCCTAGCCACAGCAATCAGACAAGAAGAAATTAAAGAAATCCAAATTGGAAAAGAAGAAGTAAAACTATCATTATTTGCTGATGAATTGATACTGTACATAGAAAATCCTAAAGTCTCAGACAAAAGAACTACTGGACCTGATAAATGATTTCAGCAAAGTGGTAGGATATAAAATCAATATTCAGAAATCAATGCCATTTATATACACCAACAATGAACTGTCTGAAAGAGAAATTAAGGAAACAATTCCCTTCACTATTGGAACCAAGAAAAAAAGTACCTAGGAGTAAATTTAACCAAGGAGGTTAAAGACCAATACTTGGAAAATTATAAAACATTGATAAAAGAAATCAAGGAAGATACAAACAAATGAAAGCAAATAAGTTTGTAAATATAATATATATGTTTGCTCGCTTATAGTTTGCATTGGTTGTGGGGACAGGATGTAAGCAGGCAGCGTCGTTATAGCCTAAGGCTTAGTTTTAAGACTAAGCTTTTCCCCACACCCTTGACTGATTGCATGATGTAGGGTGTTGCACTCTCATGAGGAATCCCATTATGCCTCAGATAAGTGACTTTATATCAGATACTTCCTTGTTTGTATGTTGGATTAAAGGTTTTGATTTCTACACTATAAGGTGGGACAGACTGGGAGCTTGCTCTCTCTCAGTTCCTGAGATTAGCATTAGAGGAGAGATCAGAGAAAGAGCAGAGAAAGGCCACGTGGAGGAGGCCAGATAAAGCAGCCAAGATGGCGGAGTGCTGAAAGAGAAGCCAGTTTGTGCAGAGTTTGTACAGAAAGAAGAAGATGGAGAACAGAGGTGAATAAGGCTGATGGGCTAGAAACCTTAGATTTAGGAAACTCGGATAAGTCAGTAGCTTTGTGAGCACTGAATGAGTGGGTTTGAGAGCCCAGTGTGTGTTTTTACTCACCCGCCAGGTTCAAGCTAGGATTAAAGCTAATGGCCCACCAGTTCTTGGCTTCGTTGTTTCTTTACTGACTGTTCGATCCAATGCAAACCTGCACAGTGTAGGTGGCTGTGATGGTGGCCATGGCTACTGGCTTTACAAAGCATATACCATGTTCATGAATAGGAATAATAAACATTATTAAAATATCTATACTACCCAAAGCAATCTATAAATTTAATGCATTCCCATTAAAATATCAATGTCATACTTCAAAGATATAGAACAAATATTCCAAAAATTTATAATGAACCAAAAAAGAACATGAATAGTCTCAGCAGTCTTGAAAATAAAAAATAAAATGGGAGGCATCACACTTCCTGATATCAAGTTATACTACAAGGCCATTGTACTCAAAACAGCTTGATACTGGCATAAGAACAGACATACAGATCAATGGAACAGAACAGAGAACCCAGAAATAAACCCACACCATTATAGCTAATTGATACTTGACAAAGGTGGTAAGAGCATACAATGGAGTAAAGACAGTCTCTTTAACAAATGGTGTTGGGAAAATTGGACAAGTACTTGCAAAAAAGTGAAACTGGATCACCAACTTACACCATTTACAAAAATAAACTCAAAATGGAATAAAGACTTGAATTAAGTCATGAAACTATGATCATCTTGGAAGAAAACAGGCAGTAAACTCCAACATCCCTCTCAGCAATATATTTGCTGATTTATCCTCACGGGCAAGTGAAATAAAGGAGAGGATGAACAAATGGGACTATATCAAACTAAAAAGCTTTTGCACAGCTAAAGACAATATAATCAAATTAAAAAGACAACCCACACAATGGGTGAACATATTTGCCAACACATCCGATAAGAAGTTAATAACCAAAATCTACAAAGAACTTGTAAACTTAACACCAGGAAAGTGAACAATACGATCAAGAATTGGGCAAAAAAACTAAATAAACAGTTCTCCAAAGAGAACATACAGATGGCCAACAGACATATGAAAAAATGTTCAATACCACTAATCATCAGAGAAATGCAAATTAAAACCGCAATGAGATACCATCTCACAACTGTCAGAATGATGCTCATTAACAAAACAACACAGAATAAGTGCTGGTGAGGGTGTGGAGAAAAGGGAACTCTCCTGCACTGCTGGTGGGAATGCAGACTGGTGCAGCCACTATGGAAAACAATATGGAGATTCCTCAAAAAATTGATATTGAACTGCCCTTTGACACAGCTATCCCACTTCTAGAAGTAGATCCTAAGAGTAACAAATCACTGATTCAAAAGAAGAAATGCACACCCTTGTTTATTGCAGCATTGTTTACAATAGCCAAGATTTGGAAACAGCCCAAGTGTCCGTCAGTGGACGAGTAGATTAAAAAGCTGTGGTACATATATACACAATGGAATACTATGCAGCTGTGGAATAGAAGGAAATCTTACCCTTTGCAACAACATGGATGGACCTGGAGTCTATTATGCTAAGCAAAATAAGCCAGGCAAAGAAAGAAAATTATCATATGACCTCACTCATTTGAAGAATCCAATGAGGAACAGAAGAGAGGCAGAGAAGGGGTCAAAGAGTACAGAGGGAAAGTAGAAGAGAAGATGGGATCAAAGAAAGTAAAGACATTAGGAAAAGTATATACACATAACACAGAGAGATAGAGGGCAGGATAGTAAATCATGGAGGGAAGGGGGAAGGTGGTGGGGGAGGGGGCAAAGGAAGTATCAAGGAGAACACGGATGGGGGAGAGAGGGAGATATATTCGGGGGAATACTTGTAACTACGTAAACACAACAAATTAAAAATTTTAAAAAAGTCCCATACTTGACTTCTGGGCACTAGAAAACTGGTTGTCTTCAATTGAGAAAGGATAGTCAAAAGCTAGGAAAATTTCTTGTCAAGTAGAATGGGAAAACTGAGACAGACAACTAAACTAACTGAGTGAGCAATTTACAGCCAGGTACAGAAAGTCTCCAGGGCAGAAACCCTGGGTGCCCAGCAACGGGCAAAACTGGTGCTGGACCTCATCCCCATAGGGGCCTTCCTATCCTGGCTGATTGCTGGCCATATGGTTAGAGCCCTGCCTTTCCTCCTAAGAGATAACATCTAGGCTTCAGTTGTACTTCAGCTCCAGGCCCAGAAAAGCAGCAAAACCAGGCTGGTGACACCAGGACCAGTTGCAATAACAGATGACCACCTCCATCCTTCTTTCCCCCCTCTCCCCACCTGGTGCTGACCAACCAGTAGAGATTACAATGCTGAAAGGGCAGGCATACCTGGAAAAGTTGATGAATATTCTATTACGATCCTCCCCTAAGACATCCCTTAAACCAGGGGTGCTCCCCCTCTCAGGAGCACTCCCCCCTTTTTTTCTCTTCCTCTTCCCCCGCAGGTGTGCATCTCCTAAACTCTAAAGGACCCCATGAGTCTTGCAACGCAGCAGCAACTCATCCCAGGCTAACCCCTGAGCCTGTTCCCAAGCTTCTTTTTTCTCTGACTCTCTGGTGTGGTGACAGCAGCCCCGCCTTGTTTCATTTCTTTCCTGTCAAGTTTCTAGTGTCAAGGTAAGAAACATACAAACAGTAAGAATTTTTATGAGTTTATTTGAGCCAACTGTCGACAATTGCTGGGAAGCAAAATCTCAACAGATTGAGAAAATGCTCTGGAAAATGACGGTTTCACTGTTAATTTTATACATCAGAATCAAAGGCAAGACTTAAGGCGTTACAGGACATCCACTGGTGATAGATTAGGAAGGTGAAGAAAGCAAAGGTATGGAATCTTCAGGATTGGATTAAAAGTAAAATGTATATAGACACTTCTTTTACAAAGGCAGTTAACAATTAACATGTTAATAAAAATGTGAGCCTGACCAGGTGGTGGTGCAGTGGATAGAGCGTCGGACTGGGATGCAGAGGACCCAGGTTCGAGACCCCAAGGTCGCCAGCTTGAGCGCGAGCTCATCTGGCTTGAGCAAAAGCCTACCAGCTTGAACGGAAGGTCACTGGGTCCAACAAGGGGTTACTCTGCTGAAGGCCCACGGTCAAGGCACATATGAGAAAGCAATCAATGAACAACTAAGGTGTTGCAACGTGCAATGAAAAACTAATGATTGATGCTTCTCATCTCTCTCCATTCCTGTCTGTCTGTCCCTGTCTATCCCTCTCTATGACTCACTCTCTGTCTCTGTAAAAAAAAAATAAATAAATAAAATTAAAAAAAGAAAAGAAAATCAATTAAGAAAAAAAATGTGAGGGGATCTGTGATTTCTGCCCTGGTGGGGTGGCTGTACCCTGAGGGGGCTTTAAATTTTAAAGCTACATTATCAGATTCGGTATTGTAGATGCAAAAAGACAACAGTCTCCATTAAGGTAAGCATAAACCTTTGTTAGAGAAACATACCTCCCTAGACTGTGACCACCCACCATGAACTGCTTTTAGTTAGAAAGTTTTCATTTCAGACCATCCTGTGTGGTTACTGTAGGTCTCTGAATTTGTACGGTCAGCATGCAGTCCTCCCCTGAGCTTGTCAGGTTCAGCATGTGGCCCCTGTTTCCCACACTAGAAAGCCAAGGGAGCCCCACCAGGACTCTCTCCTCCTGCTTCTCCTATCCTAAGCCTTCTCATGTTTTACTGTTCCCATCTTTAATAAACTTACTCTCAAAAAATACCTGGACTCATGTTGTGAAATATTTTCTGCACAAAATCAAAGACCCATACACTGCAGGCTGGCCTGAGGCAAACTTGCTCTGGGTCTGGTCCTCTTTTCTATAACAAAATGAATGGAAGGTATAAAGCCAGTAGCCATGGTCACCATCACAGTCGCCTGGCCCGTGCAGGTTCGCATTTGATTCAGACAGACGGTAATGAAACAATGGAGCCAAGAACTGGTGGGCCATTAGCTTTAATCCTAGCTTGCATCTGGCGGGCAAGAATACACAGTGGGAAAACACTTCCCTTTCCATTCAGGGCTCCCAAAGCCACTGACTTAACCGAGTTTCCTAGAATCAAAGGTTTCTACCTCACCAGTCTTATTCTCCTGTTTCCCATCTCCTTCTCTCTGCACAAACTGGCTTCTCCTTCAGCACTCCGCCATCTTGGCTGCTTCTCCTCTCCTCCACATGGCTTTTCTCTGCTCTCCTCCAGCATGGGCTCCTCTGCCCCATTTTATAGTGTAGAAATCAAAACCTTTAATCCAATATACAAACAAGGAAGTCTCTGATACAAAGTCACTTATCTGAGGCATAATGGGATTCCTCATGAGAGTGCAACACCCCACATCATGTAATAGTCAAGGGTGTGGGGAAAAGCTTAGTCTTAAAACTAAGCTTTAGGCTATAATGATGCTGCCTGCTTACATCCTGTCCCCACACCCAATGCAAACTATAAGTTAGCAAACATATATATCATATTTACAAACTTATTTGACCAACAGAGGGACAAATAGGAAAAAAGTTCTAGAGGTCCTCAAATGCCTGGTCAAGGAGTTTGTACTTATCCCAGTGATTTTGGGTGCCATTGAAAGAGGGGAGATGTCAACAAGTGTTGTGGGAGCTCAGAGCTAGTCACCCTGAGGCGTGTCTTAATGCTATCCAGATTGTTTTGAGCTAAGGGCAACTTGAGCTGCAGGCTCAGGAGAAACGTGTGTGCCTCCCTTGACTAACTGGAAAAACATGAATGAGGGGCCTTGCTCATAATGAAAAATTATCAGAGATCATCTCTTTTGATGTGTCTGTGGAGCAAGACATACTTTTACTTACTAAATACCTGCTCTTATTATTATTGTAAGATATTTTCTGCCAAGGAAGAAAGAAGAATGTAGCCAAGTGTGGACAAGCAAAAGCTTTATTTTGAGTACTCCCTGGCGAAGTTCACTGGTCCACAAAACAGGGGCCAGGGAAGTCATGCAGCTTCTCCCACCCGGGGGTGGGGGGTATAATTTATAGCGTTGGTAGGGTGGTGGTGGGTGGCGAAATTTCATTGGCTGATAGACAGTTGTTCTTTTTCAAAATGCTCTTTTGGCAGGCATGGGTGTGGCCATTTTCTTTTTTTCTTTTTTTTTTTTTTTTTTTTACAGAGAAAGAGAGTCAGAGAGAGGAATAGACAGGGGCAGACAGAAATGGAGAGATGAAAAGCATCAATCATTAGTTTTTCATTGCGCGTTGTGACACCTTAGTTGTTCTTTGATTGCTTTCTCATATGTGCCTTGACCATGGGCCTTCAGCAGACCAAGTAACCCCTTGCTCGAGCCAGCGACCTTGGATCCACGCTGGTGAGCTTTTGCTCAAACCAGATGAGCCCGCGCTCAAGCTGGTGACCTTGGGGTCTCGAACCTGGGTCCTTGGCATCCCAGTCCGACGCTCTATCCACTGAGCCACCACCTGGTCAGGCGGGTGTGGCTATTTCTTTTGGCGTTCATGGGTGTGGGTGATTCCTCATGTGACCTTCCCCCATTGCCAACCAACCTCACAATTATTATTCTGCAATGATCCTTGGAAGCTCCCAAGGTCCCTTATCTCATTCCTAGCTCAGACAGAGAAGGGAACCATTAAGGAAAGTGGCTACCTTGAATCTAATATGCCCAATGCTATTGAAAGAAGATCTAAGAGAAATACATTTTAAAGGAAATGGGGACATCTCACCTTTAAGCCCATTTGTGAAGCCATGGGAACAAATGCCCTTGCCTGGGGCCAAGTCTCTGAAATGAGAGCAAAACTGATCTCTGAGCACTGGAAAAGCCATTCCTACTCAGCACCCAGCACATGAGAGGGTCATCAACAAATATTTCAGGGAAGAATTAATGAATGACTAAATGAAGAAAGAAAGGAAGGTGTATGAGTTTGTTTGGGCTGCCATATACAACACACTGGATGCTTAACAACAGAAACATAGTCTCACAATTCTAAAGGTTGGAAGTTTGAAATGAAGGTGTCAACAGGTTTGGTTTCTTCTGCAGTCTCTCTGGTTTATGAGTGGCAGTCCTTCCTCACTGTAAAGCCAGTAGCCACGACCACAATCACAGTCACCTAGCCAGTGCAGGTTCACATTGGATTCCAGCAGGCGGTAATGAAACAATGGAGCCAAGAACTGATGGGCCATTAGCTTTAATCCTAGCTTGCACCCAGAGGGTAAGAAATACACAGAGTGGGAAAACACTTCCCTTTCCATTCAGGGCTCCCAAAGCCACTGACTTATCCAAGTATTCCTAGAATCAAAGGTTTGTACCTCACCAGCCTTATTCACCTCTGTTCCCCATCTCCTTCTCCCTGCACAAATTCTGCACAAACTGGCTTCTCCTTCAGCACTCTGCCATCTTGGCTGCTTCTCCTCTCTTCCACATGGCCTTTTTCTGCTCTCCTCCCTAATGCTAATATCAGGAACCGAGAGAGAAAGCTCCCAGTCTGCCCCACTTTATAGTGTAGAAATCAAGACCTTTAATCCAATATACAAACAAGGAAGTCTCTGACACAAAGTCACTTATCTGAGGTATAATGAGATTCCTCATGAGAGTGCACCATCCCACATCATGCAATCAGAGAAAAAGCTTAGTCTTAATACTAAGCCTTAGGCTATAACCACCCTGCCTGCTTACAGCCTGTCCCCACACCCAATACAAACTATAAGCGAGCAAACCTATATATTATATTTACAAACTTTTTTTTTTTTTTTTTTTATAATTTTATTTTTTTAATGGGGTGACATCAATAAATCAGGATACATATATTCAAAGATAACAAGTCCAGGTTATCTTGTCGTTCAATTATGTTGCATACCCACCACCCAAAGTCAGATTGTCCTCTGTCACCTTCTATCTTGTTTTCTTTGTGCCCCTCCCCACCCCCTATCCCTCTCCCATTCCCCCCTCCCCCCCGTAACCACCTCACTCTTGTCAATGTCTCTTAGTTTCAGTATTATGTCCCACCTACGTATGGAATAATACAGTTCCTGTTTTTTTCTGATTTACTTATTTCGCTTCGTATCATGTTATCAAGATCCCACCATTTTGCTGTAAATGTTCCGATGTCATCATTTCTTATGGCTGAGTAGTATTCCATAGTGTATATGTGCCACATCTTCTTTATCCAGTCATCTATTGATAGGCTTTTTGGTTGTTTCCATGTCCTGGCCACTGTGAACAATGCTGCAATAAACATGGGGCTGCATGTGTCTTTACGTATCAATGTTTCTGAGTTTTGGGGATATATACCCAGTAGAGGGATTGCTGGGTCATAAGGTAGTTCTATTTGCAGTTTTTTGAGGAACCACCATACTTTCTTCCATAATGGTTGTACTACTTTACATTCCCACCAACAGTGTATGAGGGTTCCTTTTTCTCCACAGCCTCTCCAACATTTGCTATTACCTGACTTGCTAATAACACCTAATCGAACAGGTGTGAGGTGGTATCTCATTGCCGTTTTGATTTGCATTTCTCTAATAGCTAAAGAAGATGAGCATCTTTTCATATAGCTGTTGGCCATTTGTATTTCTTCCTGGGAGAAGTGTCTATTCATATCCTCTTCCCATTTTTTTATTGGATTGTTTGTTTGTTTGTTGTTGAGTTTTATGAGTTCTTTGTATATTTTGGATATTAGGCCCTTATCTGAGCTGTTGTTTGAAAATATCATTTCCCATTTAGTTGGCTTTCTGTTTATTTTGTTATCAGTTTCTCTTGCTGAGCAAAAACTTCTTAGTCTGATGTAGTCCCATTCATTAATTTTTGCCTTCACTTCTCTTGCCATTGGAGTCAAATTCATAAAATGCTCTTTAAAACCCAGGTCCATGAGTTGAGTACCTATGTCTTCTTCTATGTACTTAATTGTTTCAGGTCTTATGTTTAGATCTTTGACCCATTTTGAGTTAATTTTTGTACAGGGAGAGAGACTGTGGTCCAGTTTCATTCTTTTGCATGTGGCTTTCCAGTTTTCCCAGCACCATTTATTGAAGAGGCTTTCTTTTCTCCATTGTGTGTTGTTGGCCCCTTTATCAAAAATTATTTGACTATATATATGTGGTTTTATTTCTGGACTTTCTATTCTGTTCCATTGGTCTGAGTGTCTATTTTTCTGCCAATACCATGCTGTTTTGATTGTCGTGGCCCTATAATAGAGTTTGAAGTCAGGTATTGTTATGCCCCCAGCTTCATTCTTTTTCTTTAGGATTGCTTTGGCTATTCGGGGTTTTTTATAGTTCCATATAAATCTGATGATTTTTTGCTCTATTTCTTTAAAAAACGTCATTGGGAGTTTGATGGGAATTGCATTAAATTTGTATATTGCTTTGGGTAATATAGCCATCTTGATTATATTTATTCTTCCTAGCCAAGAACAAGGTATATTCTTCCATCTCATTATATCTTTTTCGATTTCCCTTAACAATGGTTTATAGTTTTCATTATATAAGTCCTTTACATTCTTTGTTATGTTTATTCCTAAGTATTTTATTTTTTTTTGTTGCAATCGTGAAGGGGATTATTCTTTTGAGTTCCTTCTCAGTTGTTTCATTGTTGGCATATAGAAAGGCTATTGACTTCTGTATGTTAATTTTGTATCCTGCGACCTTACTGTATTGGCTTATTGTTTCTAGTAGTCTTTTTGTGGATTCTTTGGGGTTTTCGATGTATAGGATCATATCATCTGCAAAAAGTGATACCTTTCCTTCTTCTTTTCCGATATGGATGCCTTTTATTTCTTTGTCTTGTCTGATTGCTCTGGCTAGAACCTCTAGTACCACATTAAATAAGAGTGGAGACAGTGGACAACCCTGTCTTGTTCCTGATTTAAGGGGGAAAGCCTTCAGTTTAGTGCCATTTAATATGATGTTAGCTGATGGTTTATCATATATGGCCTTTATCATGTTGAGATATTTTCCTTCTATACCCATTTTGTTGAGAGTCTTAAACATAAAATTGTGTTGTATTTTATCGAAAGCCTTTTCTGCGTCTATTGATAAGATCATGTGGTTTTTGTTCTTTGTTTTGTTGATATGGTGTATTACATTAACCGTTTTACGTATGTTGAACCATCCTTGAGATTCTGGGATGAATCCCACTTGATCATGATGTATTATTTTTTTAATATGTTGTTGTATTCGATTTGCTAGTATTTTGTTTAGTATTTTAGCATCTGTATTCATTAGAGATATTGGTCTGTAGTTTTCTTTTTTTGTGCCATCCTTGCCTGGTTTTGGGATGAGGGTTATGTTGGCCTCATAAAATGTGTTTGGAAGTATTGCTTCTTCTTCAATTTTTTGGAAGACTTTGAGTAGAATAGGAACCAAGTCTTCTTTGAATGTTTGATAAAATTCGCTGGTATAGCCGTCAGGGCCTGGACTTTTATTTTGGGGGAGGTTTTTAATGGTTTTTTTCTATTTCTTCTCTACAGATAGGTCTGTTTAGGCTTTCTGCTTCTTCTTGACTCAGTCTAGGAAGGTTGTATTTTTCTAGGAATTTATCCATTTCTTCTAGGTTGTTGAATTTAGTGGCATAAAGTTTTTCATAGTATTCTACAATAATTCTTTGTATATCTACGGTGTCCGTGGTGATTTCTCCTCTTTCATTTTGGATTTTGTTTATATGAGTTCTTTCTCTTTTTTCCTTGGTAAGTCTTGCCAAGGGTTTGTCAATTTTGTTGATCTTTTCAAAGAACCAGCTCCTTGTTCTATTAATTTTTTCTATAGTTTTTCTGTTCTCTAATTCATTTATTTCTGCTCTGATTTTTATTATTTCCTTTCTTCGGCTGGTTTTGGGTTGTCTTTGTTCTTCTTTTTCTAGTTCCTTAAGGTGGGAAGTTAAGTGGTTCACTTGGGCTCTCTCTTGTTTGTTCATATATACCTGAAGCGATATGAACTTCCCTCTTATCACTGCTTTTGCTGCATCCCATAGATTCTGATATGTCGTATTGTCATTTTCATTAGTCTGTATATATCTTTTGATCTCTGCATTTATTTCTTCTTTGACCCATTCATTTTTTAAAAGTATGTTGTTTAGTTTCCACATTTTTGTGGGATTTTTTTCCTCTTTTTTGCAGTTGAATTCTAGTTTCAAGGCTTTATGATCAGAAAATATGCTTGGTACAACTTCAATTTTTCTGAATTTGCTGATGTTGTTTTTGTGGCCCAACATATGGTCAATTCTTGAGAATGATCCATGTACACTGGAGAAAAATGTATACTCAGTCACTTTGGGATGAAATGTCCTGTAGATGTCTATCATATCCAGGTGCTCTAGTGTTTTGTTTAAGGCCACTATGTCTTTGTTGATTCTCTGTTTGGATGACCGATCTAGAGCCGTCAGCGGTGTATTGAGGTCTCCAAGTATGATTGTATTTTTGTCAGTTTTTGTTTTAAGATCAATAAGTAGCTGTCTTATATATTTTGGTGCTCCTTGGTTTGGTGCATATATATTAAGAATTGTTATGTCTTCTTGATTCAGTGTCCCCTTAGCCATTATGAAATGGCCATTTTTGTCTCTAAGTACTTTTCCTGTCTTGTAGTCAGCATTATCCGATATGAGTATTGCTACACCTGCTTTTTTTTGGATGTTATTTGCTTGGAGTATTGTTTTCCAGCCTTTCACTTTGAATTTGTTTTTATCCTTGTTACTTAGATGAGTTTCCTGTAGGCAGCATACAGTTGGATTTTCTTTTTTAATCCATTCTGCTACTCTGTGCCTTTTTATTGGTGAGTTTAATCCGTTTACATTTAGTGTAATTATTGATACTTGTGAGTTCCCTATTGCCATTTTATAGATTGCTTTCTGTTAGTTTTGTGTCTTGTTTGATCCTTCTCTTTCGTTTTTCTATCTTTTGTTTTTATTTGGTTGTATTCCATACATCTTTCCTCTGTTGCTATCTTTTTTATCTCATGTGCTTCTGTGGTGGTTTTTTCAATGGTGGTTACCTTTGAGTAATGAAAAGGGTCCCTACCCTGTTCATTGTAGCGAACTATTTTGTGAGTACTTTTGCACTCCATCGTCCTTTGCTACTGTTAATCTCCATCTTCTCCCCCTCTTTCTTTTTGTTGTTGTCACAGTTTAAATTTGGTTTTATTGTGTTCTTCTTGGAGCTTTTACTTGTGGCTCTGTTTTTTTTTGTTCTTTGTATCTGATTGGAGAACCCCCTTTAGTAATTCCTGGAGTGGGGGTTTTCTGATGATAAATTCCCTCATCTTTTCTGTATCTGTGAATGTTTTTATTTCTCCTTCGTATTTGAAGGATAGCTTTGATGGGTATAGTATTCGTGGCTGAAAGTTCCTCTCTTTCAGGACTTTAAATATTGGGGTCCACTCTCTTCTAGCTTGTAGAGTTTCTGCTGAGAAATCTGATGATAATCTAATGGGCCTTCCTTTATATATTGTATTCTTCTTTTCCCTGGCTGCCTTGAGAATTTTTTCTTTGCTGTTGGTTTGTGTCAATTTCATTATGATATGCCTTGGAGTAGGTTTGTTGGGGTTAAGAAAACTTGGAGTTCTGTTTGCTTCTTGAACTTGAGGCTTTAGTTCTTTCCACAGGCTTGGGAAGTTCTCATCTATTATTTGTTTGAGTATGTTCTCCATTCCATTTTCTCTCTCTTCTCCCTCTGATATACCTATTATTCTTATGTTATTCTTTTTGATGGAGTCAGATAATTCTTGTAGGGCTATCTCATTTTTTTTAATTTTTGAGTCTCTTTCTTCTTCTCTCTGTTGTGCCTCAAGTTGCTTGTCTTCTATTTCACTAATCTTCTCTTCTATCTGACCTGTTCTATTAGCTAAGCTTGTTACTTCGTTTTTCAGCTCGTGAATTGAGTTTTTCATCTCTGTTTGATTTGTTTTTATAGTTTCAATTTCCTTGGACATATATTCTTTGTGTTCATGGAGTTGTTTTCTGAGCTCCCTATATTGCCTTTCTGTGTTTTCTTGTATATCTCGGAGGATTTTTAGTATTTCTATCTTGAATTCTCTGTCATTTAGATCCAAGGTTTCCAATATATTAAATTTTTTCTCCATAGATTTTTCCTCATCTAGCTGTGTTACCTCTCTTTCTTTTGTATCCATGATATTCGATTTTCTCTTCCTTAATGGCATCTGAGGGTGGTTTTGTTGATAGTATTAATGAGATTTAATAAAGAATAAAAAGTTAAAAAAAATAAAAAAAAATAAAAATCGAAAAGAGTTGTTTTTTTTAAAAAAAAATTAATAATGAAATAAGAAAAATAAAATAAAAATTTTTAAAAAAAGGAAATTATTCCCCCCCTCCTTTTTTCCTCTCCTCTCCTCTCCCCTCTTTCTTGAGAAAATCTTGTGGTGGACTGTGAGTTATAACAAACAATGCCTGTGATGGAGGGCCTGAATTGGGGAAAAGTAATAAAGGGGCAAAAAAGAAAAAAAGAAAAAAAAAAAAAAGGGGGGAAAAAAAAAAGAGCGTATGGACCCACAAAAAGCAAATAAGGAAAAAATTTGGGTCAAGAATAAAATGATTTGCTTTTAGGTGTTGGTTTTCTTAGAGTTATGATGAGAGGAATAAGAGGAAAACGGAAAAATGGGGGGACAAATTAAAAAATTACTATTGTATTTAGTGGAACAAGAACTAGATAATATGGAGAGCCAGGGATGGGAGCACTGCTAGTGAGTTAAAAAGGTGAAGTAAAAACCCCCCAAAATGCCACAAACATAGGTTTGAGTCCCAGATAAGATAATTTGTTTGTTATTGAGGTTTGAATGAGAGGAGATGTAAAGGAGAAAGGAAGAAACTAATATAAAGGGAGAAAAGAAAGAGAGAGAGAGAAAAAAAAGAGGGAACCACTAAAAAAAGAAAAAAGAAAGGAGAGAGAAAGAGAGTTAAGGGTTTTGGAGTGCAACCCTCATAGAGAGAAAGGAAGAGAGGAGAAAAGATAATGGGAGATGTAACACTTATGGGTAGTGTAGTTCAAGGAGAGGAGAAAGTAAGACCAGTAGAGAGTTAATCGGCCAAATTGGAGGAAGAAAAAAAAGTCTCAAGAATGAAGATAAGAGAAACAAACGAACAAATATAATAAAATGTAATAGGTTATAAAGTCTGCAGATTATTCTTGATTTTGAGAGGTTATCTTCTTGCTTTTTCTTTTCTCTCCCTCTTCCTGGTCGGTGACTCTGTACCCCGGGTTCTGCCCCTTTGGCACGCTCAGGTAGAGGCTTGCAGTTGATAAGTCTCTATGGCAATGTCATGTATTGTGCTTTAGTCTCGTGGGAGTCGAGGCTCATTAGCATTTATAGGCTCCGACAGTGAGAGAGTCCGTGTTCCTGGAGCCTTTCTTCTAGTCTTTCCTTCCTCAATTAGTAGCCTGATAATCCAGCTATGTGGTTGTTGCTGCCTCTGCCTGGATAGTAAGAGGCTCAAAGAGCTGGCAACTCCCCACTCTATTTCCACTCAGCACAGGGCTCTGGGTAAGGCTCAGTCAGTCAGAGCTGCTAGCATAATCAGGCGGGCTTTCTGCCCACTCAAAGACCACTGGCTCTGCCACTCTGTCCGGTAACACAAGCCGGCGCCCACTTCTGGGGGGCGCTTGGAGGAAACTCTCACTCACTGTCTGCGACCAGGATATCCGGCCAGCGGTCTCACGCTCTGAGTGAAACCCCCAACCGCAGGGAGAAGTTGCAGCGTTGGAATTGAGTCTCGCTCCGTCCCCGTGCGCGGCTTTTGCAAGGCACTGGGGCGGCTCGAGATTCCGCTTTGGCCCACACAAAGGCCCCTGACTCTGCCCCTCTCTGCGATAACACGGGCGCGCACTGCCGAGGCACTCGGAGGAATCACTCACTCCTTATCTGCGCGCGCACACCAGGATATGAGGCCGGCCGCGGTTCCCTCTGAGTGAAACCCTCACCAGCACGGAAAATCTCCACCGTTGGAAGTAGTTCTCACTCCCTCCCGTGCGTGGCTTTCCCAGGGCGCTGGGGCTGCCCAGAGACTCTGTCCTCGGCCCACAGAAAGGCCTCTGACCCTGCCTCTCCGTGGGGCAACACGGGCACCCACTCTCGGGGCCTAGGAAGAAATTCTCGCCCACTAACTGCGCACCGACCAGGAGACCGGGTAAAATGGCCGCTCCGCTTGTCTTTCTTTGTTTGGGTTTGGCGTGAGTGTTAGCTTGTATTGCCCGGGTTGCCACAGGATCAGATTTTCCTCGGCTTGGATCTGTGTGCCACAGCCTGGTTCGGCCGTTTGTGCTGCAGCGGCCTGGATCTATTCACCCCCTTTGCCCGCCTCAGTTTCTATATTCACAGTTACCAGAGAAAGCCGCCCTGTTTAGGTTAGTGAGGAAGGCGGAGCATTTCTTACTCCCTATTTCCTTCGGGGTTTGGTTATATATTTAGCCAATTTTTCACTCAATCATACCTTTGGGTGTATTGCGAAGCATCTGGAAGCTCCAAGTATAGGTTTTTCTGTTTCTGGTTGAAGATCTTGTTGAGTTTTGGGGGAGATTTATCGGTATCGCTTCCTACCCCGCCATTACTCTGACGTCATCCTCTACAAACTTATTTGACCAACACTCACATAGTCTTCCCTCTGTAGTGTCTGTGTCTTAATTTCTTCTTGTAAGGACATTGGCCATATTGAATGAGGACCCACCCTAATGAACCCATTTTAACTTAAGTATCTCCTTAAAGGCCTCATTTACAAATAGCCACTTTCTGAGGCACTGGGTAGTAGAACTTCAACCTATGGATTTTGGGGGACACAATTCAGTACATGACAGAAGGGAAGAGAGAGGAAGAGGAGGGAAGGGGGAGGCCAGTATTATTTGAGAGTTCAGGTGAAGGGGGGCTGACAAATGAAGTTATGGATGGGGAGCCAGGAGACTGTCCTAAGGAGGCTGAGTAACCAAGGTCAGTAATCAAAGCTCTCTATAGATAATAATATGTCATCTGAAAATAATAACAGTTTTAGTTCTTTCTTTCTATTTTGAATGCCTCTTATTTCTTCTTGTGTGATTACCGTGGCTAAGACTTCCAGTGCTATGTTGAATAAGAGTGGTGAACTGAACATCTCAGTCTTGTTTTTGATTTACAGGAAACATGAAAGACAGAAATCATGGGCTGAACCAAAATCACTAGGCTAGTGTGTTCCAAAAGTAAAATTTATTTTGAAAGTGCCTGGGTGCAGGCGAGCTGAGACCAGCAAAGGGTGTCAGCCCCAAGGGAGGGGTTGGCAGGGGTTATAGGGATTTGTCAAAAGGTCTTGGGCAAAGATCACTTCTTGTTTGTGGTTGGGAGTGGTGCCACAGTTTCTCAAAATTGTCTGTACCTCCAAAAAATAAAAATAAATTATCTGTACCCTAATCCAATCCTCCCTTATCAGCATCCAGCTACAAGGAAGGTCTGAGCCAGATTACTGAGAAGGTAAATCCTTCTTTCTCCTTCAGGCCTACATTGTTCTTAAGAAAGATGGTGTCTGAATAGCCATTTTATCTATCAAAACACTTTTAGCTTTTCCCTACTGAGCATGTTAGTTGTGGGTTGTCAAGTATGGCCTCTATTGTTGAGTTATGTTTCCTTTTTCCCATTGTGCTGAAAAGTTTCTATTATAAATGGATGCTGGATGTGGTCAAATGTTTATCTATCAATATGATTATAGTATTTTTTCCTTTTTCTTCTTAAAGAAGTCCCTTTATTATTTCTTATAATACTGGAGTGTGGTGATAAACTCCTTTAGGTTTTTTTCTTGGCTGAGAAGCCCTTTATTTCCCCTTTAATTTTAAATTATAGCTTTGTTGAGTAAGGTAATCTTGGTTGTAGGTCCCTGCTTTTCATCACTTGGAATATTTTGCGCTAATTCCTTGTGGCCCAAAATGTTTCTGTTGAGAAAATCACTGACAGTGATGAAAGCTCATTTGTAGGTAACTGTCTTTCTCTTGCTGCTTTAAAGGTTCTCTCTTTGTCTTTAAGCTTTTGTCATTTTAATTATCATGTGTCTTGCTGTGGGCAAGAGATGCAAAATCCTCAACAAACTATTAGCAAACCAAATTCAGCGATACATTAAAAATATCACAATCATGATCAAGTGGGATTTATTTCTGGGAAGCAAGATTGTTTCAATATCCACAAACAACAACAACAACAAATAATTAGAATTGATAAATGAATTCAGAAGATAGCAGGATACAAAATAGGTATTCAGAAATTGATTGCATTTTTATACACCAATAATGTGTGGTAAGGTACCAAAGAATTGCAAAAATTAATACTAATATTAATTTTTGGAGGAAAAGTCAGGCTTCTTGCCCCACCCTGTTTTTAGAGAATGGAGGGAGAAGAATGCAGAAGCTTTCTGGCTTGCAAGAATGACTGTGTTATTTAGTTTAACTATAGAATAAAAGTTATCTGAAGAACTCCCTTTTCCTTTCAATAAGAGATAATATTTACATACCCTACACTGATATTAACTCTTCCTCCCTTCCTGGAATCCTGAGAGTAACATATACCTGTAGACAAAGGGATGGGAGATAGACACTAAAAGATTTGTGAATGTCTTTGATATGTAAAACAACATCACTGTTGTGTTACCTTGAAAGTTTTCATGTTTTTTATAGATCCTCTAGACAAATGTTATAAGCTTGTTAATGATTGTTTCATGCTCCCCCTCCTTTTCCCCCAACCTGTTTGTGGTCAAGGATATATGACCAGCCTCAGAGCTATATTCGAGACTGCATGATTTGGATCAGCTATACCTCGTGTTAGTCATATGCAGCTGGCTTAATCAATAAATCTCCTCTTAAAAATTCTTCTGTATCATGTCTTGTTGTTTCTATGTAAACTCATGGATCACTACTTTACAACAAATAAACTATCAGAAAGAAAAACTAAGAAAATAATAATATTTGCAATTGCATCAAAAAATATAAAATTCCTAGGAATAAAGTTAATCAAGCTGTACTAAGAAAATTATGACACTAAAGAAACAAACCGGAAAAGATACAAATAAATGGAAGCATATGCCATGCTTGTGCATAGGAAGAATTAACATCATTAAAATGCCCATGTTACTCAAAGAAATCTTTCAACTCAATGCAATCTCTATCAAAATACCAATGAGATTGTAAGGCCAGTATTCAAGGCCACCATCAGAGCTGCTTGGCCCATATAGATTTACATTTGATTCAGACAGATGGTAATGAAACAGCGGAGCCAAGAACTGGTGGGCTATTACTTTTAATCCTAACTTGCACCTGGAGGGTGAGAAATACACACAGTGGGAAAACACTTCTCTTTTCATTCATGGTTCCCAAGGCCACTGACTTATCCAAGTATTCCTAGAATCAAAGGTTTCTACCTCACCAGCCTATTCACCTATGTTCCCCATTTCTTCTTTGCACAAACTCTGCACAAACTGACTTCTTCTTCAGCACTCCGCCATCTTGGCTGCTTCTCCTCTGCAATGCTAATTTCAGGAGCAGAGAGAGAGAGAGAGAGAGAGAGAGCCCCTGCTCTCCCTTATTTTATAGTGCAAGAATTAAAGCCTTTAAGCTAGTATACAAATAAGGAAGTCTCTGATACAAAAATGTAAATCTTAGTGTGGAGAAGATCATAGTATTAAAATGGTGAGAAAGGCTTAGTCTTAAAACTAAGACTTATGCTATAAGGACCCTGCCTGCTTACAGCCTGTCCCCCGCACCCAATGCAAACTATAAGTGAGAAAACATATACACCATATTTGCAAACTTATTTGACCAACAGACATTTTAACAGAACTAGAACAAATAATCTAAAGACTTATCTGAACCCATATAAGTCCCGAAATGCCACAGCAATCTTGAAAAAAGGAACAAAGTTGGACATATTATGCTGCCTAATATCAAACTATTCTACAAGTCTATAGGAATTAAAACAACAAGGTACTGGCATAAAAACAGACACACAGATCTATGTGGGCTCCTAATATAGGGAGCCCAGGAAAAAAAAAACCCACACTTATATGGTCGATTAATATACGACAAAGAAGGCAAGAATGTACAAGTTAAGACAGTCTATTCAATAAATGCTGTTGGGAAAATTGTATAGTTGCATGAAAAAAATGAAACTAGACTACCTTCTTACACCATATACAAGAATTAATTCAAAATGGATTAAAGACTTAAAGGTAAGACTCAAAAAGTAAAACTATTAATAGAAAATATAGGGTTAAATTATCTGACATTTAGCAATTTTTATTTATTTATTCATTTTTTAGAGAGGAGAGGAGAGGGAGAGACAGAGAGAGAGAAGAGGGGCAGGAGCTGGAAGCATCAACTCCCATATGTGCCTTGACCAGGCAAGCCCAGGGTTTCGAACCAGCAACCTCAGCATTTCCAGGTCAACACTTTATCCACTGTGCCACCACAGGTAAGGCTGACATTTAGCAATTTTTAAAAATATATATTTCATTAGGCAATGAAAATATAAACAAATAGCACTATATCAAACAAAAAATTGTTGCACAGCAAAAAACAAAAAACAATCAACAAAGTCAAAAGGCAACCTAAGAAATTGAAGGACATACTCGCCAATGACATATCTGCTAAAGAGTTCATAGTCAAAATTTATATAAACAACTAAACACCAAAAAAAATTCAATTCAAAATGGGCAGAAGACCAAAATAGATACTTTTTCCTTCTTTCTTGGTTTTTAAATTTTTATTTATTGATTTTACAAAGTGAGGATTAGGAGAGCGAGAAGTATCAATACAAAGTTGCTTCACTTTAGTTGCTCACTGATTGCTTGTCATATGTGCCTTGACCAGGCAAGCCCAAGGATCTCAACCAGTGACCTCAGCATTCCATGTGTACACTTTATCCAGTGCACCACAAGCCAGGCTGAATAGACACTTTTTCAAGGAGGACATACTGAGGGCCAATAGACATATGGAAAGATGCTTAACATCACTAATATTCAGATAAATGCAAATTAAAGCCATAGAACACTAACACCTCACACCTGTCAGAATGGCTATCATCAATCAATCAACAAAAAAGTGCAAAATGTGACGTAAAGGGAACCCTCGTGCACCACTGGTGGCAATGTAAATCAGTGCAGCTGTTGTATCAGAACAGTGAGATAAAACGTCTTGCCACACAACCAATTAGCCAAATTGGGAAATTGGGGAGTCTTTAATTAACCAGCTGCATAGACCGCATGGAGACCTAAATCGTTCAAATCAATGCAGTGGGGAACACAGTTTGGCGCTGGCTTTTAAAGGGGAAATTACATACTGACTGAGGAATGGGGAGGAGAGGAATCATAGCAGTAAAACAAAGCAGTGAAACAGCTTTCTTACAATGTTTACCTATTGAGTTAATTCAGGGAGAAACATTCTGAGAGCATCTGCAACTGTGCAAAGCTGGTCCAAAGCCACAGTCTGGGAGACCAGCCTCAAGGCCGAGAATAGGGAGTCTTTTCAGGAAAAGTAAGTTCTACTAAAAGTCTCTTTGTTTTAGAGAAAGAAAGTTTTGCCAAAAATTATTCATGTTAAGAGACTTTCTTTTCCACACTTCACAGCCACTGTGGAAAACTCTTAAAAATAGTCATATTCTGAGGTACTGGGGCTTAGAATTTCAACATGTGATTGGGAGGATGGCCAAGTTCAGGCCTTAACACCATTTATTGCAGACTACCTCAGACTGAGACTGCTGACTCCCACAAAGGTCAATCAGGATTCTGCCATCTTTGATGGACTCTCACCTTCTCCATCAGCCTCCTACCTAGACTTCTTTGTGATGTCACACTCCCCAGTCAATGCATTGTCTTCAACATCTGTCATTTCTCCCTTTTCCCTTCTATGTTCCTTCTCCAACCTCCTTATCTTTCCATCACCCACTAGCAACACCTCCCCTGTCTGCTCCCTTCCCTCTTCACCATCTTTTTACCCTTTCTCTCAATGGAGCTCTCAGCATCCTTCTCCCTTAGTCCTCCCTCTCCCTCCCAGCTTTCAATCTTTATAAGAAATAAACATACACTGCAAAAAGAGCTTTGCCATTTACCTACCTTGACTTGGCTTTGTCCCCATCCATTATAAAGTGCACTTAATATTAAAGCTAATTTAATTGCAAAGGACCAAGGATTAAGATAGAAGTAAGAGCTGGAGTTCTAAAAGTGTGGTTTTCAGACCACAAATGTGGATGGGGAAGGCCCCTGCAGTCATTTCCACCCTGAGGTAATGTTCAATTAAAGGTCTTATTGTCTTTTATTCTAAAAGTTGTACTTGTTCAACCTAGAAAATTCTAATAAAATGATAATAAAATTACAGAAAAATCAAAATTTATCAAGCTATCCACTAAAGCTAATCATTTTTACAGTTCTTCACATATGCAATATTTCCATAAATATATGTTCATCTAATAAATGGCATATTTTCCATGTTATTTTCATTAGCACATCTGATCTACAGGGAAGCTTTTGACATCCATCTTACAACTTAATCTTTGGATAACTTTTTTTTTCAGTGATTTTTAGTTACTTAATTTGAGCTTTCAAGGTAAATATATTGTCTGTTTCTAAAATCATAATTTCATGTCTATTATACCTAAAATTTCTGTCTTCCTGTTTTACTGAATTATTTGTCATTTCCAGAACAATGTTAAATAAAAATTTTAATCAGTGATGTATTTTACCTGATTTTCAGTAAGAACACCTATAGGTTTTCTGCTATATAGTATGAGATAAATGCTCCATATTATCTGAACAAAATTTCTATTCTTAGTTTCTAAAAATTTATAATAGAAATGATTGTTGTTTTATTACATGTTTTTGTAAATTGAGATACATTTTTTTACCATAAAATTCAATTTCTTTTAAAGCATACAATTCAGTGGTTTAAATTATTCACAAAGTTGTGTAACCATCACTGTTACTAATTCCAGAATATGTTTATTGCCCCAAGAAGAAACCCCATATCAGCAGTCACTTCTCGTTACTTTCTTCCCCCAAATCCTTGGAATCCATTAACCTGCTTTCTGTCTATAAATTGGCCTATTTGAATATTCATATAAATAAAATCATATATTAGGTACCTTTTGTGTCTAGCTTCTTTCACTGAGGATTATGGCTTTAAGGTTGCTCCATGTTGTGTCATGATTCTGTGATTCATTTCTTTTTATAGCTGAATAATATTCCATGGCAGGTAGACCACTTGTGTTTATTTATTCATTATTTGATGAACATGTAGGTGGTTCATACTTTTTTGTATCATGAATAACGTTGCTAAGAATATTCGCGTGCAAGTTTCTGTGTGGACATGTTTTCAATTGTGAAAATTGCTGGGTCATAGGCTAAATCTATGCTTAACTTTTTAAAAAACTGCCAGAATGTGCTCTGAAGTGACTGTATCAGTTTATATTTCCTCCAGCAATGGAAGAGGGTTCAAATTTCCCAACATCCTTCCCAGCTTTTGTTACTATGTCTTTTTCATTCTAGCCATGTCATTGTGTTTGAAATGGTTTCTCACTATGGTTTTGATTTGTATTTTTCTAAAGACTAATGTTGTTGGGGATCTTTTTATGCTTATTGAACGTTGTATATCTTCTTTGAACAAATTTCTATTCAAATCTTTTGTCCCTTTTTAAATTGTTGTGTTTTTGTTGAGTTTTTTTAAATACATTTTGGATAATAGAACCTTATCAGATATATGGTGTGCAAGTATTTTTTACAGTTTTGTGTATTGTTTTATAGTTTTTTACCTTCTTGATAATGTCCTTTTAACATGACAGTTTTTATTTTTAAAAGTCTTATTATTATTGGTGTGGCAAGATGATGATGGAGTAGGTAGATGTTCCAACTTTCACCTCCCAGAACCAAAATGGATTACAACTTAATTTTAAGAACAATCATCTGGAAAAGCCAACTTTGGGCTAAACCAAGAAGAATCTGTAACCAAAGATCACCAAAGAAGCTACACTGAGACTAGTAAGAAAAGCGGAAATGTGGAGAGGGATGCCCAGCTCCCAGGAGCGAGACACAGCCCACAGGAACTCATGTGGTAGAAGGGGAGTTTCCCAGAGAGGGGAGGGCCCTGGGCCCCAGGATCGAAGCCCCAGCCTGCAGCCCCAGAGCCTAGAAGAGGTGTACAGAGCAGTATTTAGCTGTGAAACAAGCCAGGATATTGTTTGCAAGAAAGAGACAGATTTTTATAGACCCAGGATTCATCTTAAAGTGACCACGCAAAAAATCTCTTTCACAACCACTCACCCGGGGCTCTGGGGGAAGGGGTGAGCCGAGAGGACTGGAGTAGCAGGAAGAGCATGTAATCTAGGAGGCATAGGAGAAACATTTTGAGGGACAGTCACCCTAACCCCTGGGATGAGTCACTCCCCAAATCTAAAGTGAATATTTTTCCTGGATCCAGCAATGCCAGCAAAGGGAAGCAGATCACTAGCCAAACAGAAGCTCTTCTGCTGCAGTCAGAGCAAAAGAATTACAGTGGTACCTTGAGATATGAACAGACCAACATATGAATTTTTAAGATACAAGCCATGACTCGGTCTGTATTTTTGTTCGAGATCCAAGCGAAATTCTGAGATATGAGTTGTGACTCAGGAAGCTGCTGCTAGTTGGCACACTGGTGCATGGTCCAGTATTGGCAGTTTGATATACGAGTTGACTGACTTACAAGCTCAGGCACAGAACAAATTAAATTCATATCTCAAGGTACCACTGTACTTAGAAGCAGGGAGCCATCAAGGATACAGTATTGAGTGCTGAAGTCTGAGCTTCATCGCCACCCCCACCCTGCTGAGTGTCGCTGGAGGGCTGGCAGTGGTGGAATGTAGGAGCGTGGTCCCGTTAGCAGAGGCGGAAGCTGGGGGCTGGCTGCACCTGTGGCCAGGGCACGAGCATAGTCCGCCAGAGGAAGCCGAAGCCAGGGGCAGACTCAGCTGTGGATGGGCCACACAAGTGCAGCCCCACCCACAGGGCCAAGGCTTGTGGCCCTGGTGCAAAAGCACAGTCTCACCAGTGGGGGCTGGGCAGAGGCCAGGGCCAGCCAAGGCTTGCAGTCCCACCGCGTGAACACATTCCCACCCACAGGGATGAGGTAGAGCCTGGGGCTGGTCAAGGCTTGCAGCCCAGGAGTGCAAAGGCAGTCCCACTCATGGAAGTGAGGCAGAAGCCAAAGCAACCACAGCGGTGGGCTGGGGCATTGGCAACACCTGTGCCCGAATGCCCGACATGGTGGCAGAGGGGATGGTGGGCCAGCAGACAGAACACATCTAGGAAACAAAGAGGCGATACCCATTGGACTCCTGTGTCCACACCCTTCTTATACACAAACAAAATGGGAAAGCAGAGAAATGCAAGCCAAAAAATCAACAAGACAAATCCTAAGAAAAGATCTGAATGAGATGGAAATAAACAAATTACTGGAGAGTTTAAAATAATGATTGTCAGGATGCTCAAAGATCTTAGAGTAACAATGGATGGACATAATGAGCACCTAAATAAAGAGATTGCAAGTATCAAAAATGACACTGAAATAATAAAAAAGAACCAGTCAGAAATGACAAATATAATATGAGAAATGAAGACCACACTAGAAGGAATTAAAAGCAGGATAGATGAAGCTGAGGATTGAATCAGTGATTTAGAAGACAAGAGAAATGAAAGCACGGAAGAAAAACAGAAAAAGAAAAGAGGTTCAAAAAGTCTGAGGAAACTCTAAGAGAACTCTGTGACAACATGAAGAGAAACAACATCTGCATCATAGGGGTTCCTGAAGGAATAGAGAAAGATCAGGGATAAAGAATCTGATTGAAGAAATTAAAGCTGAAAACTTCCCCAAATTGATGAAGGAAAAAGTCACACAAATTTAAGAAGCACAGAGAGTCCCAAAGAGGCCCACACCAAGACACATCATAATTAAAATACAAAAATTAAGAGATAAAGAAAGAATACTAAAAGCTGTAGAAGAAAAGCAGTGAATTAACTACAGAGGAGCCCCCATAAGGATGACATCTGACTATTTAACAGAAACATTAGAGTCCAGAAGGACATGGCAAGAAATATTCAAAGTAATGCAAAACGAGAACCTACAACCAAGACTTCTCTATTCAGCAAGGCTACCATTTAAAATTGAAGGAGAAATAAAAAGATTCCCAGAAAAAAATAAAACTTAAGGAACTCATTAAAACCAAACCAATGCTACAAGAAATGTTAAGGGGTCTGTTGTAAACAGAACAAAGCAGGGGGAAAAATCTAGTAAAAGAGGAATGTAGATTTAAAGAATAAAAAGGCAATAAACAATTACATATCAATAATAACCTTGAATGTAAATAGATTAATGCTCCAATCAAAAGACATAGGGTAGCTGAATGGATAAGAAAACAAGACCCATACATATGCTGTCTACAGGAAACCCACCTCAAAACAAAAGATATACATAGACTGAAAGTAAAGGGATGGAAAAAATATTTCATGCAAATGGAAATGAAAAAAAAGCTGGGGTAGCAATACTTATATCAGACAAAATAGACTTTAAAACAAAGGCTATAGTAAGGAAAAAAGAAAGCCACTACATAATATAAAGGAAGAAATTCAACAGGAAGATATAACCATTATAAATATCTATGCACTTAATATACATAGGAGCATCTAAACATAAAAACAGATTTTGAAGGACATAGAGGGTGAGATCAACAGCAATACTATCATAGTAGGGGATTTTAATACCCCACTAACATCACTGGATAGATCCTCAGGAAAGGAAATTAACAAAGAAACAGCAGACTTAAAGGACACACTAGGTCACATGGATTTAATAGATATCTTCAGAACCTTTCACCCTAAAGCAGCAGAATGCAAATTCTTTTCAAGTGCTCATGGCACATTCTCTAGGATAGACCACATGTTAGGACACAAAACGAGTCTCAATAAATTTAAGAAGATTGAAATCATATCAAGCATCTTCTCTGATCCTAATGGCATAAAACTAGAAATCAACTACAAGAGAAAAACTGAAAAACACTCAAAACACTGGGAAACTAAAGAGCAAATTATTAAATAATGAATGAGTTAACAATGAGATCAAGGAAGAAATCAAAAATTTTTTTGAAACAAATAAAAATGAACATACAACTCAAAATTTATGGGACACAGCAAAAGCAGTCCTGAGAGGGAAGTTCATAGCACTACAGGCATACCTTAAGAAGCTAGAAAAAGCTTAAATAAGCAATTTAACCCTGCATCTAAAATAACTAGAGAAAGAACAGCAAGTAAAACCCAGAGGAAGTAGAAGGAGGGAAATAATAAAGATCAGAGTAGAAATAAATGACATACAGGCTAAAAAAAAAAGACAGAGGATCAATAAAACCAAGAGCTGGCTCTTTGAAAAGCTAACCAAGATTGATAAACCTCTAACCAGACTCACCAAGAAAATAAGTGAGAGGACTCAAATTAATAATATTAGAAATGAGAGAGAAGTAACAAATGACACAGCAGAAATCCAAAGGATTGTAAAAAAATACTATGAAGAACTGTATGCCATAAAATTAGACAATCTAGTCAAAATGGACAAATTACTCAAAACATATACTCTTTCAAAAATCAATATAGAAGAATCAGAAAACCTAAACAGACCGATTTCATCAAATGAGATTGAAACAATTATCAAAAAACTTCTAACAAACAGAAGTTCTGGGCCAGATGGCTTCACAGGTGAATTTTAACAAATAATCAAAGATGAACTAACTCCTATCCTTCTCAAGCTATTTCAAAAAATTCAAGAGGAGGAAAGACTCCCAAACTCCTTTATAAGGCGAACATAATACTAATTCTAAAACCAGGCAAAGACAATACAAAGAAGGAAAACTACAGACCAATATCACTGATGAACTTAAATGCTAAAATTCTCAACAAAATATCAGCAAACCGGATCCAGCAATACATGAAAAAAAAATCAGACATTATGATCAAGTGAGGTTTATTCTGGGAAGGCAAGGCTGGTACAATATGCACAAATCAATCATTTTGATTCAACACATAAAGAACGAATGGATAAAAACCACATGATAATATCAATAAATGCAGAAAAAGCATTTGATAAAATCGAGCACCCATTTATCATCAAAACTCTCAGCAAAGTGGGGATATAGGGATCATACTTCAACATGATAAAGGCTATCTATGACAAACCCAAAGCCAACATCATAATCAATGGGCAAAAATTAAAAGCAATCCCCTTAAGATCAGGAACAAGGCAGGGGTGTCACCTTTCACCACTCTTATTCAACATAGTTCTGGAAGTCTTAGCTATAGCTATCAGACAAGAAGAAGCAATAAAAGGCATCCAAATTTGAAAAGAAGAAGTAAAACTATCATAACTTGCTGATGATATGATACTGTACACAAAAACCCTAAAGTCTCAGTCAAAAAACTACTGGAACTGATAAATGAATTCAGCAAGGTGGTAGGATATAAAATCAATATTCAAAAATCAGTGGCATTTTTATATACCAACAATGAACTGTCTGAAAGAGAAATTAAGAAAACTATCCCCTTCACTATTGCCACAAAAAAAAATTAATAAAGTACCTAGGAGTAAATTTAACCAAAGAGGTTAAAGACTTGTACTTGGAAAATTATAAAGTATTGATAAAGAAAATCAAGGAAGATACAAACAAATGGAAGCATATACCATGTTCATGAATAGGAATAATAAACATCATTAAAATGTCTGTATTATCCAAAGCAATCTATAAATTCAATGCAATTCCTTTTAAAATACTAATGACACACTTCAAAGCTATAGAACAAATATTTCAAAAATTTATATGGAACCATAAAAGAACACGTGTAGCCTCAGCAATCCTGAAAAAGAAGAATAAAGTGAGGGGTATCACCCTTCCTGATATCAAGTTATACTACAAGGCCACTGTACTCAAACATCCTGGTACTGGCATAAGAACAGGCATACAGATCAATGGAATAGAACAGAGAACTCAGAAATAAACCCACACCTATATGGACAATTGATATTTGACAAAGAGGGTAAGAGCATACATTGGAGTAAAGACAGCCTCTTCAACAAATGGTGTTGGGAAAATTGGACAGGTACTTGCAAAGAAATGAAACTGGATCATCAACTTACACCATTCACAAAAATAAATTCAAAATGGATAAAAGATTTAAATGTAAGTTGTGAAACCATAAACATCTTGGAAGAAAACATAGGCAGTAAACTTTGTGATATCTCTCACAGCAATATATTTGCTGATTTATCTCCACAGGCAAGTGAAATAAAGGACAGAATGAACAAATGGAACTATATGAAGCTAAAAAGCTTTTGTCAGCAAATGGAGCATTAACAAAATAAAAAGACAACCCACATAATGGGAGAATATATTTGCTAATAGTCTGACAAGGGGCTTATAACCATAATTTATAAAGAACTTGTAAAACTCAACACCAGGAAGGTAAACAATACAATCAAAAAATAGAGAAAAGAAATGAATAGACACTTCTCCAAAGAGGATATACAGATGGCCAATAGGCATATGAAAAAATGTTAAACATTACATATCATTAGAGAAATGTAAATTAAAACCACAATGAGATACCACCTCACAGCTGTCAGAATGGCGCTCATTAACAAAACAACACATAATAAGGGCTGGTGAGGGTGTGGAGAAAAGGGAACCTTCCTGCACTGCTGGTGGGAATGCAGACTGGTGCAGCCACTATGGAAAACAGTATGGTGATTCCTCAAAATATTAAAAATGGAACTGCCCTTTGACCTAGCTATCCCACTTCTAGGAATGTATTCTAAGAACACCAAATCAATGATTTAAAAGAAGAAATTCACTCCCATGATTATTGCAGCATTGTTTACAATAGCCAAGATCTAGAAACAGCCGAAGTGTCCATCAGTGGATGAGTGGATTAAAAAGCAGTGGTACATATATACAATGGAATACTATGCGGCCATGAGGAAGACAGAAATCTTACCTTTCATGACAACAGGGATGGACCTGGAAACTATCATGCTAAGTGAAATAAGCCAGACAGAAAAAGAGAAATATCATATGACCTCACTCATGTGAGGAATTCAATAAACAATGTGAACTGAAGAATGGAACAGAGGCAAAAGAGGGATCACAGGGACCAGAGGGAAAGTGGTCAGAGGAAAAGTAGAAGAGAAGATGGGATCAGAGAAGGGAAAGAGATTAATGAAATTATATATACACAATACAGCATATAGAGAACAGGACAGCAAATTCTTGAGGGAAGGGGGAAGGCACTGGGGGGAGGGGTAATGGGGGGCACATGGGGGTGAGGGGGAGATATATTTGGTGGGTCACTTGAATCTATGTAAACACAATAAATTAAAATCATAAAAAATGCCATTTAAAAAAGTTTTATTATTTTTTTAATTTGAGGGAGAGAAAGAGAAACATTGATTTGATGTTCCACTTATTTATGCATTCATTGGTTGATTCCTGTATGTGCCTCAACCAGGGATTGAACCTGTAACCTTGATGTATCAGGATGATGCTCTGAATAACTGAGCTACCTGGCCAGGGCCAACACAAAAGTTTTTAATTTTTATAAAGTTCAATTTGTATATTTTTTGTCTTTCCTTGTGCTTTTGGTGTCATAGCTAAGAAACCATTGTATAATCCATGAAGATTTATATCTGTTCTCCTTTAACAGTTTTATAGTTTTAACTATTACATGTAGGTATTCTTCATTTTAATTTTTATGTATGGTGTGAGGTAGAAATCCAACTCTGCTCTTTTGCATACAGATATCCAGTTGTCCTAGTACCATTATTCTTTTCCCCCACTGAATTATCTGGGCACCTTTGTTAAAATATATATAAATAAAATAAAAATAAATTAACCATAAGTGTATGGGCTTATTTCTGAGACAATTATTATTTAGATGATAAGATTTTTCTTTCAATACAAAATATTGCTAGATTTGATAATTTCTGTATTTATAGTCATGAGATTACCCAAATTTAGTCATAGTAAATTGTTTTTTTCATATTCTATTAAATATGATTAGCTATTATTTTGTATTCATAAATGAGATTAATATATTGTTTACTTTTTAAGTGCCGTGTCTGTTTGGCTTTGTTATAAGGTCTGTGTAAGTTTCATAAAATGAGTGCCATCTTTTTCTCTTGTTTAGAAAAATAGGGGTTTAAAATGGTTCAAGGTCTAAAATGTTTGATGTCCCTTGAACCCTCTGAAATGGTTCACTTTACTCAACCTGATACTTACCTCTGTTGGTGGAGGTCCCAGGTCTTTGCAAAATGATGTATTTAAACCATAAATGAATAATTAACTCAGCTGAGTTTAAGTTATGTTTTAAGAATACTATCTTAACAGCAATTTTATCCCCTTCTTCCTCAATCCTCACCAGCTAGAGTTACCCTCTAAATTAAAAGTTTGCTTATCATCTTTCATTTGTCTTGAATGCCCGTCATTTTCCCCGATTTCCAGCTGTTTCTACTTAATCTGAAGAAGACACAGCCTGTGGAGCTGACATGCTTGCTTTTCTTCATACCTTGTATCTGTATTTACAGTAAAACTTTACTGTGGGACGGTTAGAGCATGGACTCTGAAACCAGGAAGCTTGACTCGGTGTACACTAGCTGAATGACCTTGGCAAGGTCTTAGTTTGCTCACCTGTAATACAGGGCTAATGCTGCTTGTCCTCCAAGCCCATGAGAATATCACCTCTTTTGGAAAGATTTCCTTCCTCATTAACCAGCATGAGCTCACCCTAGGGCAGTGCTCCCCAAACCTCCTTGATGTGATAAATCCCTCTGCCTTGTAATTGCCTACTCTATTTGCCTCTCATTGGGCGGTTGGGGTATGGGTTTCATTAACATACCTCACACAATGACCCATCCATGTATTTTTTTAAAGGAACATGACCCCTTTAGCTAGTAATGAATAGGAGGGTGAAGGCACATTTTGTAACAACATTTTGAAACATATACTGGACATATGTAAACACTTGGGTCTGTAGGACTCAGCCAGTTTCTGTCTGACTATGGGAAGCTGCCTGTCTCCAAGTGTCTGCACAATTGTGTAACCAACAGAAATAGCAATTTCCTATAGGGCTAACCTAATAACACCTTTCACTCAATTCATCATTGCCTTACACTTTGATTATACAATTTGAATCCCACTAAAATAAGACTAAAACGTAGACTTAGGTGATGGGTTTGTAACAATGAAAAAATAGAAGCAAAGCTTCTTTTGTAGTTGGTACTCCTGTTGGTCATGACCTGCTTCATCCACCAGCAAAAATAGAGATTCATGTGGCTACACATCCGTGGGCTTTGGGTCTTGCAGCCAACATCAGAACTCTCTGAAGCCCTCTTCTGTTTGAAGTCAAGTTTTGAAATGAACTCTGGTTGAAATGCTGTGTCCTTGAAAGGGTCCTCTTCCCTTCTCTTCTCACCACCCTCTGAGCTCGAGGGTTGGCTAATTTTTTCCCTTCCACCCTCATTCTGTCCCTGCCCTGGGGCTCTGCTTGTGCTTATTGGAGGAGCAACTCAGAAACAGGGGGCCAGCAGGGCTGGCCACATCCCATCCAGCTCACTGTGCCTGCTGCTGCAGTGGACCTTGGACATTCACTGCTGTAAAGGGTTCTGTTCCTTCTCCTCCTGCTCCTGGCCCTGTGCTTGTCTTCTTTCCAGCATCTCCTCAGAAATGGCCTGGCAGCCGGAGCTGTCATAGATGTCGTACTGGGCCTTCTCTAACAGCACCTCCAGTGTGGGGAAGACCAGGCCACACAGCACAGCCTGTCATTGGCAGTGACCAGCCGGTTGGGGGTGTCCCACAGCTCCTGTAGGTGGCTCTCCTAAGGGCCTGGCAGCTCTGTGTCATCCAGTCTGGTCAGTGTTGTACTTCCTGGATTCCAGGTACCAGCACAGGTCAGTGTTGGAAGCTATCTCAGAGGGGGAGCCTTCCCTCTTCTGCCTCCTGATGAACTCAGCTTCCTACATACAGGAGCTTCCTGCTGACCAGCTGGAAGCTAGCCTGGGCCTCCCACTGTCTGCACATGGCTGCAAAGGCACACACACTTAGCTGGGCAGTGTCTTTGTCACCCATATAGACAGTAACAGCAAGACTAGTACCGAGAGTAGAACTGGGACTAAAGGGAGCTATTCTAGCCCAGAATCCCCCAGATCCTTGAGGCAAAACAGACATCTTCCTGATGGGAAATGGCTGACTCTGGCTGCAGAGATGGCTCTTTCTTCTTTATAGTCCCTGAGAGGAGGAGGAAGATTGTCATCAGTGTCCCAAAGGGATCAGTGCCAAACCCACCTTCAGGACTCTGGAAGGGTACTGGCTCCAGGGGCCCTTGGGCAGGTCCCTCACCTCCCTGTGCCTATTTCCTCATAAAATGGGAATAATGACAATGTTGACCTCATTGAGCCACAACAGAGATCAGCTAATGTGTAGACAGACATACGCATAAGTTATAGATATGACGATAAAGATCAAATAATGTGCCCTAGTTGGTGGTTCAGTGGATAGTCCGAGGGAACACAGGAGAAGCGATCATCTGCTTCTCTCCCTCTTCTCTCCCTCTTCTCACTCTCTTTCCCTCTCTCAGCCAGTGGCTCGATTGGTTCAAGTGTGGCCCAATTGGTTTGAGCATGGCCCTGGGCACTGACGATAGCTCTGTTGGAGCCCATCAGCCACAGGTGCTAAAAATAGCTTAGTACTCGAGTGTTGGCCCTAGATGGAATTGCCAGGCAGATCCCAATTGGGGTGCATGCAGGAGTCTGCCTCACTATCTCCTCTTCTCTCACCTAAAAATACCTTAATTTAAATTTAATTTAAAAATTTTTTAAATATCAAATAATATACAAATGTAATTGCCAAAAATAACCAAACCCAGAAAGGCCGTGACCTGGTGAACAGATAGGCTGTGATACATCCACACAATGCCATGTTATTATTAATGGAAAGGAATGAACTCCTGATACATGCAAAACAGCAGTGGGTCTCTAGTGCATTCTGCTCAGTGAAAGCAGCCAGACGAACAAGACTGTATCATGTATGACTTCTTAAAGATGGCATCCCAGGAAAGGCAAAACTACAGGGGAGAGGACAGATCAGGTGCAACAGCAAAGGTAGTGAGGACAAAGGGTCACAAAGGAACTATTGGGGGGATGAAATTGTTCTGTGTCATGATTGTGGTAGTGATTACACAAATAAATGTACCTGTATCAAAATTCTTCACATTGTATACTTAAAATCAATGCATATTACAGCTCAATAAGGCCAATTTAAAAAGCAAGGCATGGGAAGTACTTCAGCCAGGCCATTGAGCCCCAACTTCCCCTTTGGCATTTGTAATGTGTCTCCATCTTATCTCAGGGGACATCTTGCCTTTGTCTTGAACACTCATTGTACCCCCATCACCATGTAAGTGTTTGCCATATTTTTAACTTCTTTAATACTCAAAAACAAAAACAAACAAGAAAACTTGAAAAATTGTACTGTTAGATGCCCACTTGACAGTTTAGGAAATTGAAACACAGAGCTTTAATTATTTTTATTTTATTTTTGTATTGAATTTATTGGGGTACACAACCCAATACATTATCTGCACACTGCATTGTGTACCCATTGCCCCAAGCAAAGTCTCTTTCTGACCCCATTTTATCCTTTTGCCAACCTCCACCCCTGTTCCCCTTTCCTGGTAGCTGTCACCACACTGTTGTTTGTGTCTATGTGTTACACACACACACTTTTTTGTTTAATCCCTTTGGGGCACAAAACATTTAAATGACTGATGGTGCCAGGCACTCTGTCCCAAGAGCCCATCTGTTACCCTTAGGTGCTGCCCATTTCACTGTGGTCTTCAAATTGATATTCTAGAGTAACTTTAATCAATTATTATAAAGAAATTTTTATATTCCTGCTGAAATTACAGGATTGACATGTCAACTGTTTTTCAATGCATATTAAAACATAATGATTAATATTTTATGTCTTCATCCTCATATGCCCTGAGATCACCTCATGTACTTCAACACTGGCCTCTGTCATACCCAGTATCTATTTTATGGCCAATACAACAATTTGGTAGCAACTCCAAGGGGTGATCTTGTGACCACTTCCTCGGGCCTTTCTCCCAGAGAACACACCTAGCTACAATCTCCTGCTCTTTCTTTCAGTCTACCTGTCCAACACACTTTACACTGTTCTTTGTGGAGTCTGGGCTGTCCAAGCTGAATGTGGCTCCAACTGTTGGTGACTGTTTTCCCCTGTGACTTGAGACCTAGTGAGGACACTGCCTTTTCTCTGCACCTCAGATCTCTGCAGCCCCAGGTGGGTTGGTTCTTGCCACGTAACTCCGAGAATCCTCTCCTGTTTCTTCACCTGCACAAACCTCACTCTAGACACATCACCCTGGCAAATCTTCCCTACTGCCATCTCCCTCTTCTTCAGGATGTCCTTGTGTTTAAACAGTTCATCAAGGTGATGGATTAAAAGTTATTTCAAAAGTAACCCCCGAATCCTCCACAGCCAACACCTAAGAATATACTGCTTTCTCTCCAGAATGAGAAGCCACTGTGTGAGATAAACCCCACAGAGCTTTACAGATGATAAAATTCACACTTGCAGAAAAAAAAAAAAAAAAGACAGTGTTCCCTTATGTGAAGAGAGAATACTGTATATATGTTCTTTTTTACCAAATGAATCCCAAGACTGGCTCTATACAAACAAGGGGGTACCAAAACAAAAATAATAGATCCATGGAAGATACAGGTAGCCCAGAAAAAGATCGTATTATATATTTGAGTTTTTAAGGGATAAAGAAAATAACACAAGTCTGGGAGGAAAAGAAGACTCAGTGAATGTATGACAGTGAACAATTATATTCATTTTTAAAAAAATCAATTTTGGTTTCATCTCATGTGAAACAGATAAGAATATTTTCATATAGTTCAGCATTATGTTTTAATTTAAAATATTCACAAAGAGCCTGACCAGGTGATGGTGCAGTGGATAGAGCGTCAGCCTGGGATGCTGAGGATCAAGGCTGGAAACCCTGGGGTTGCTGGCTTGAGTGTGGGGTCACCGGCTTGAGCACAGAATCATAGACATAATCCCCTGGTTGCTGGCTTGAACAAGGGGTCACTGGCTCAGCTGGAGCCTCCCAGTCAAGGCACATATAAGAAAACAATCAATGAACAACTAAGGTAGGGCAACTATGAGTTGATGCTTCTTTTTTTTTTTTTTTTTTTTCCATTTTTCTGAAGCTGGAAACAGGGAGAGACAGTCAGACAGACTCCCACATGCGCCCGACCGGGATCCACCCGGCACGCCCACCAGGGGGCGACGCTCTGCCCACCAGGGGGCGATGCTCTGCCCCTCCGGGGTGTCGCCATGTTGCGACCAGAGCTACTCTAGCGCCTGAGGCAGCGGCCACAGAGCCATCCCCAGCGCCCGGGCCATCTTTGCTCCAATGGAGCCTTGGCTGCGGGAGGGGAAGAGAGAGACAGAGAGGGAAAGCGCGGCGGAGGGGTGGAGAAGCAAATGGGCGCTTCTCCTGTGTGCCCTGGCCGGGAATCGAACCCAGGTCCTCCGCACGCTAGGCGGACGCTCTACCACTGAGCCAACCGGCCAGGGCGAGTTGATGCTTCTAATCTCTCTCCTTAACTGTCTGTCCCTGTCTGTCTGACTGTCCCTCTCTCTAAAATAAATAAATAAATAAATAAATAAATAAATAAATAAATAAATAAATATGTTCACAAAGATGTACACAATAATATAAATGAAGCTACTTTAAAATGGACTGGAGCTGGAATGCCAGAGCCAACTGCCTTGCACCCCTCATGCCTCAAGCTTTGGAATGTTAATAACTGAGGTAAAATAACCTTTGGACTGGGTTAAGGGGAACACTGTGTCTGAAAAGAACTGTTTGCAAAGATAACAGGAAAGCAGATATTAGACTGCTGGACTGATGACTACTGGACTGAAAATTTAAAACATTGTTTAGAATTAGCATCACCACATTTCGTTACCAGCACCAATAGAAAAGCCTTCCTTCTATTGATATAATTGTTCCTCTTGTCTTTCTCATGAACAACACCTAGTGCCTTTGTTTCTGAATCGGAACATTAGTTAGGCTTCTTCCTTAATTAATGATCCCTGACTAGCTATTCTTATGGATCTTAAATAAGATCAACTGGCTCTCACTTTGAAAGGCTTTTTTTATTTCTAAGAAAATTTAAGTTAACATTTGTAATTAAAGGTTGGCTTTTTTCTAAATTTAAGTGATATCAATTTTCACAAGCATCTCTGAATATTTGTCATCTTTCTTTTTAACTTTATTGTTTAAAAAATCCCACTGTTTCAATTTCTCTGTCTCTGCTTTTTAATGATACTGAAATAAACAGTTCAGGAAAGGAAATGAGAGGCAGTTCCCAGGAGAAGAAATGCAGAGGGCTGATAAATACCATGTTCAACCTACTAACGTAAGAAAACTACAAATTAAAAACATCATGATTTACATAATATCATTTTCACCCATAAGATAAGTAAGAGTTAAAAATATTGACTTTACTAAATCCTGGTAAGGAAGGACAAGAGGAAAGAAATACTTTGATATTCTTTTTATAACAGTGTAATTTGTCTTTCTCAAAAGGAATTTGGTAGTATCCATTAAATTTTAAAGTGGGCAATGTTCTCTCTCCACAGATATAGATATAGATATAGACATATATCTATATAGAGATTTATAATATATAAATTTATATATTAAATATATATCTTTTTTTTTTTTACAAACCATAGAAGTTCATTGGGTAAAATTCATAGCACAGGTAATTACCCACTGTCATCTACAACTGTGGTTTGCCTCCTTAGTTCATTCTGCTCTTTTTTGCTGATGGGACTTTGATTTTCTACTGGGGTATGTACCTGCTCAGCCACTTAAGGGATATTGAGCTAAATCCTAGTTTCAGAGACAAGCCCAGATTGGCTGAAGCCAAGACTATTTTCTGGCTACAGTGATAATTCAGTGTTGGACACAAGCTTTAACCTAGGCATTTAGAACAAAACCAGGACTTATGTAGGACCAGTTGGAACTGGCCCCTTTTCTCCTCTAAATGAGAAACAGGACTGCTGAAATATGCAGCTATATGCAGTTACCCCTTGGGGCAAAGGGGCCCCTTTTGTGGACTAAAGATGAAGTGGACTCTGGTGAAAGACACTTGAACTGTCATCTTTTTCCTGAGAAACATTTACATGTTGTGCTATGTGGGTTAAAATAGCACACGGGGAAATATTTATTGCAGTACTGTTCATCATAGAAAAAAACAGGAAACATTTCAAATACTCATTAACATAAATCCTTAAATAAATTATAATATAACCAAGTTGTAGAATACTGCAGCAAAATGAAAGAGATCTGTATGTACAAATAAATGAATTTATATTAAGGGAAAGAAAGATGCAAAGAAATCTCACTTAGGTAAAAATTAAGCATGCTAATTCCTCCTCACAAAAGCCCCCAGACTAGTTCAATGTGACCATGTATGTAATGGCACAGAGGGGGTCTGAAGAAATGGGAACAGCGGTGACCTCAGTGAAGGGAAGAAAAATTAGGTGGGGCTGGGGAATATTGTATTTTTCAATAGTGACCACACCAGTATATTTCTTATTCCATGTGCCTTCTTACAACATAAAGTGAATACTCCTCTCTCGAGAAAGACAAGGTCCGTCCTCCTGAACCAGGGTGAACTTGCCTCAATCAATAGAATGTCAAGGAGGAATGCTTGGAGATGGTCAATACTAGGTCATAAAAGATAATATGGCTTCTTGGTCTTCTCTCTCTTTCTCTGTCTCTCTTTCTCTCACCTCTCTCCACTCTCCTTAGGCTCAGCCACCATGCTGTGAGGAAGCCCAGGCTGCTATGGAGAAACTACATGGAGGTGTTCCAGCCAACAGTTTCAGCAAAGGTCTCAGCCGACCACCAGAGGTGAGAGTGAACAAGCCTTCAGATAACTCCACCTTCCAGAATTTGAGTCTTACAGCTGGGGCCCCGGACATCTTAGAACATAGACTATCCATCCCTGTGGAATTCAGCCATCTGTCCTGCCTGCATTCCTGACCCTCAGAAATCATGAGCATAGTCAAAGGTGTTCTCTACACTAGCTTTTGGGACAATCTGTTATGCAGCCATAGTAATTCAGGGGTCTGTGATTATCCTTGTATCACTGAAATATGTTCCAGTGAGGCAGCTCATTGACCAGTGTCTGTATTGTTGTGAGTCTTCCTGGCCCAGCTGAGCACCATGGATCCCCACCACTCATCACTCCTGTACTTATTGGTTTAATCCCGTCCTGCATGTGCAGCAGTTACAGGATGGTTAACCTGAGGCCCCACAGGCAACTATTTACAATATTTACATAAAATTATTTTTTGCCTTTAGCCTTACCTTTCCATATTTTCCCTCTTTCACTCAGACTCTACATAAATTCTCTTCACTCCTCTCCACACTCCTGCCAGGTAGGTACTGTTGCCCACTTCACAGAGGAAGGTTGAGGCTCTGAGGGTTAGGGGAGGTGCCGGTGGGAAGTTGGAGTAGGGGCTCACACCTCAAACCTGCAGGCAGGACTTCTTTGCCAGGCTGTCTTATACAGTCCCTGTGGGTTGCTCCCTGGGGGTGGCTTAGAGCAAAGCCCCACCAATGTGTGCAAGTCCTTCACTTTCATGTGGCCTCTGGGCTGCTTCTGGCCAGGGCCATGGGAAGGCCCTCTGTCCCTGTCCCTTTTCTTGTTCCAGTCAAACATTTAGCTGAAGACCACCCATACAGAGCTCCTTCCCCCTTCCCCAGAGGAAGGGGGGGGGAAGATGGTCATGGCCCAGGTGGTCCAGTCCCTGTGTCCCAGCCCCCTGCATCCCAGACTTGGGTCCCTGCCCACAGTTCTCCCGCTTGTTCACAAGCTTTGCCAGGAACTGCAGCGCTTCGCCGCTATAGCCAGCAAGGCTAGTATGATAAACCCCAAAAAGACCAACACAGCACTTTTTTGGAGCACTGACTCCTGGTCAACTCATTTCACACATCACATAAGAGCTCTAAACCTCATCAAGAAACTTGGAGTATTTTCTAGTCTTAACTTTTTTTCCAAAACTCTTCCACAGATGCTGCCTCCTACTTTCCCACCCTTCTCACTCCAGAGCTTGGCTTGGGCGACAAATGAGGCTACAGGGAGAACCAAGTGAGCCAATGAGCATCCAGAAATGGCCTGTCCATGTGCATTCGTTGTGGCATTTCCATGGCTGAGCCACTGTTGTCAAGTGTTTTAAATGGGCAACACTCTTCTCTTCGCACTGGAAAGGGGAGGACTAACCACCTTGTCACCCCTTCCCAAAAAAACTCCTATTGTCAGATTTAACACATGGGGTGGGTGAGGGGGATAGAAGTAGTGAGCTGCCCCAGATGCTGCTGGCCAGGTCTCGGGTGGGCTCTGCAGTAGAGAGTTTCTCCCGGCGAAAGTCTGTCTTTGGGGCTATGGATGACCTCGGACTCTGTACTAAGTCAGCAGAGAGATCATCAGAAGCTGTCAGACATGTTAAAGATTACAATAGGGTGTGTGTGTGTGTGTGTGTGTGTGTGTGTGTGTGTGTTTGCTTTCTCTTGCTTTTTATAACTATTTAAAAAGAAGTGAGTCAGTGGACCATGTAAGGAATAACTCAGCCACATAGAAACTTGGGCCCCCGCACGAGTGGGAAAGGGAGTTTGCTTTTGTTTGCCATCCAACTTAATAGCAGGCTGCCCCTTCTTCGTGGTTTGTTTGGTGCTGTCTCTGGCTTTGGACCTTAACCTCAGAACGCCCACACAAATAGCCTAGGCCTTCTCTGTCATCAGAGAGGAGGGAGGGGTAGCTTCAGACTGGGCCCTCTGTCATGTCCACAGCTGTGTTCCAGGCCCCAGAGCCCAGACCTGGCCCAGAGCTTGCCTGCCTCCTGCCTGTTCTGGCTCCCTCGGGCCAGAATGTTTAATGAGAGTGCTGGGTGCAGAAGTGCCTTTTTTCAACATATGCTTCTTTGGAAGGGTGATCTCAGCTGGGAGAAAGGACTTCCTGGCTGGAGGCCATACATGACCCAGAGCTCCAGGATCCCAGCAGCTGACCACTCCCCATGCATGTTCTTAGAGAGCTGCATGCTGGGAGCTCTGGGGGCGGGGGAGGGTCTTCCCTCCTTCTGTGCCCAAAATGTGCTGGCCCTAGACCACCTTGGACACAACTCTCAGGACACCAGTTGCTAATTCATCCTGATTGAACCCTTAGATGCGTTGGCTTCAACTGGGAAGGTGAGATCCCAGAACCTCAAAGGCCAACAGTGGGTCACCATGATTTCTAAGAGTGCTGGCTTAGTCCCGCCTGGCCCTTTGTTCACATCCAAGACCCTTGCAACACCACTAGAAACAGCCTATGTGCTGACATTTATTATTTATTTATTTATTTATTTTGAACTTGACATATCATATTTCGGTTTACAGCAGCTACATTTCCTTTCTTTCTTCTTTCTTTCTTCTCTCTCTCTCTCTCTCTTTTTCTGGTTTGGTTGTTGTTTTTAATTGAATTTACTAGGGTGACACTAGTTAACATAATTATGCAGGTTTCGGGTGCTCAATTTCATAACACATCTCTGTACACCATATTGTGTGTTCAGTCCTCCAAATCAAGTCGTCATTCATCCTCATTTACCCCCCATACCCTCCTCCACCTACCCATTCTGGCAATCACCACACTCTTGTTCGTGTCCACTGTTTTCCTCTTTTTGTCCTTTTTTGCTCTATTCCTCCACCTCTCTCACCCAGCCCTCCTCTTTCCCCAGACAGCTGTCAGCCTGCTCTCTCTCTCTGTGAATCTGTCTCTATTTTGCTTGTTGGTTCATTTTGTTTGTTAGATTCCACATATGAGTGAAATCACATGATACTTGTCTTATTTAACCATAAAAGATCTGGGATGATTTTTTTTTTATTTCCACAATCAGACTGGCAACTGCAGACCCTTATCTGCAGACTGGCTTCTTCCCATTCAGTCTTCCATAAAAAATGTGTCTCTTTTGTGAGACGTTACAGTCCTTTAGTAGATGGTTGGGGAGGAGGCCAGACATTGTCCTTCCCCAGCATGCCACTCAAAGCCTCAGAGCTGGTCTGGCCCCTCCAGAAATGAAGCAGGGGTAGAATGGGAACTTCTGGGAAGATTGGATAAGGCTCTGTGAATTCCCACAGGAAATTTCCCAAGAAAGGAATCTGTGGTCAACATTTACCATCCAGAATGTGTGGTGGTCCACGCAGACACACCAGACTGCCACAGCTGTGCCCACAGTGCTGTGGGACCAGCTCCACTCCCCTCCACACCAGGGTTGGGGCTGTAGTTTTCAGCATACAAGTGTTTTCTTCCTTGGTTAAATTTATTCCTAAATATTTTATTCTTTATGATGCTCTATAAATGGAACTGTTTTTAAATATCTTTTTGGGATGGAATACAACATTTTTAGTTACTCAACATTGCTGAATTTGTTTATCAATTCTAACAGTTTCTGTGTGTGTGTATATTCTTTAGGTTTTTTTGCTATATAAAATCACATCATCTGTAAATATAGTTTTTTCTTTTGCAATTTGAGTGGCTTTTATTTCTTTCTATTTCCTAATTGCTTGGACAAGAACCTCAGTAAAATGTTGGCATGACGTGGCAGAAGCTGGCACCCTTGCTAGTTCCTGTCCCTGAGGAAAGTCTTTGTAGTCTTTCACCATTGGGTATGTTACTAGCTATGGGTTTTCATGTGTGCATTTTTCATATTGAGAGAATTCCCTTCTAATCTCAGTATATCGAGTGCTTTTATCATAAAAAGGATGCTGGGTTTTATTGAATGCTTCTTCTGCATCAGTTGAGATAATTATGTTATGTGGGGCTTTTCCCTTCATGCTACTAATGTGGTATATTATGTTGCTTGATTTTCAAACATTGAGCCTTGCCTTCCCAAGAGAAACCCAGTGGTGGAATTCAGCTGGTTCGCACGGGTTCAGCAGAACCGATACCTAATTTTTTGTTGAGTTTGCCGAACCAGTTGTTAAAATGGCACTTGTAATAAGGGTTCTCTCTAAGGTGGGCACCTGGGCAGCCACCCAGTGTGGAAATCACAAATTTACATTTCTTACTCTTTTTAACATCCATCTGTGCAACAGTGTGTTCTAAGCACTTGTAGTAATGTTCATTCTGTCTGTAGGTGAAAAAATTTGACAGAACTATGCTTGTAACATTTATTTATTCATTTCTTTTTTTTTCAGAGACAGAGAGAGAGTCAGAGAGAGGGATAGACAGGGAAAGACAGACAGGAACGAAGAGATGAGAAGCATCAATCATTAGTTTTTCATTGTGCATTGCAACATCTTAGCTGTTCATTGATTGCTTTCTCATATGAGCCTTGACTGCAGGCCTCGCAGACCAAATAACACCTTGCTTGAGCCAGTGACCTTGGGTCCAAGCTGGTGAGCTTTTGCTCAAACCACATGAGCCTGTGCTCAAGCTGGTGACCTCGGGGTCTCAAACCTGGGTCCTCGGCATCCCAGTCCGACACTCTATCCACTGCACCACCGCCTGGTCAGGCTATTTATTCATTTCTTAAAGCTCGTTATACTTTTGATAAAATACTACATTTTAATTCCCTCACATTTGTTACTTCAGTAAACAAACACATAACATAAAGAGAAAAGGTGTAAAGCAACCAAGGGGTGACAAGCTGTCATTGGAAATACCTTAAATAACAGGTTTATTGTTTTTTGTCAGGTATTATTTAATATTTTTTCATTAATATTTTGAAATTTATTCTTATAACAATCTAGTTTTGTGTACCTTTTTTTTGGTTTGAAGTATTAAATGCATGAAAATAACAAACTACCTTTCGTTATATTGTTTTTTTTATACTTAAAATGGTCATTAGGGCAGAGGACCAGTTGTTAAATAATTTGAATCCCACAACTAGATAAACTCCTCTTAGCTCTGCTCTGGGAAGGATGTCTGGTTCTGCAGCCCCTCTGCCCTCCCTGACCAGGCCAGTGAAACAAGAGGAGCTCACAGTGAGGAGAAATGGCTTCCATGAGGCAGAACTGGCTCAAGCCAGTGACAATGGGGTCATGTCCATGATCCCACATTCGAGTTAGCAACCCCTCACTCAAACTGGTGAACTCATGCTCAAGACGGAGACCTTGGGGTTTCAAACCTGGGTCCTCTGCATCCCCATCTGATGCTCTGTCCACTGCGCCACTGCCTGGTCAGGCTAAACAAATTATATTAAATATAAAATTAATAAATACTTAAAACTGATCAATTCCTAATTATCCTACCACATTGTGTCATACATAGCAGCTTGTTAGAGGGCTTAGAGAAGAATTGACACCATGGTAATAAGCAAAGGCTAAAACCAAGGCCTTTCTTCCCTCTCCCATCACCCATACCCACAGGCAGGGAGCAGGTTGTGACCCTGCACTGCAATGCTGGGACCCCTGTAGGCAGCTACTGGAGCCCACGGTTCAGTTTGTAAAGACAAGTTATTTAGGTGACTTTTCCTCAAGATCTCTACTTTCTGGACGTTTACATAATACTAGGCATATCTTATTCCTTCAGAGAAGTTCTGAGAACCCTACATGTGGGTCAAAATTCAGGAAGGGTATTCTCATCCACCATTTTCTAATTTCACATCAACCTAGAAATGTGGGGACCTGGCCAGTGGCTCAGAGGATAGAGCATTGGCCTAGTGTGTAGAAGTCTCGGCTCAATTCCCAGTCAGGGCATATAAAAGAAGCAACCATCTTCTTCTCCATCCCCCTTCTCTCCCCCTTCTCTCTCTCTTTCCCTCCCACAGCCAGTGGCTTGGTTGGTTTGAGCATGGCCCTGGTGCTGAGGACAGCTCCTATTGGAATTCATCAGCCTCTGGTGCTGAAAATACCTGAGTACTCGAGCACTGGCCCCAGATGGGGTTCCCAGGTGGATCCCAGTCAGGGTGCATGCGAGAGTCTGCCTTATTATCTCCCCTCTTCTCACCTAAAAAGTAATGGGGGCAAAGGAATATTCTTTACCTTTGAATTGGTGAAGAAACTGAGCCTCAGAAAGGTGGGAGATGTTTTCTATAGGATAGAGATCTAGCTTTTTAGACTGTATTATCTAGATGATGTGGGTGAATTATATATTTTTTAAAAATTAGAGGCCTGAGCTGTGGTGGCATAGTGGATAAAGTGTCGACCCAGAATGCTGAGGTCACTGGCTTGCCTGGTCAAGGCACATATGAAAGTTGATGCTTCCTGCTGCCCCCCCTTCTCTCTCTCTCGTTCTTTCTCTCTCTCTCTTCACTCTCTCTAAAAATGAATAAATAAAATTCTAAAAAAAGAAAGAAAATACCATAAACTTTTTTAAAAATTAAAGAAACACAAGGTCCAGAACTGGTATATTCTGGTGGGAAAAAAACTGAAGCAAATCCTCTGGCAATGTGTAGCAACAACCTTGGACCTAAGATGCCATCTGTCCAGCCATCCTGCTTCTAGAAAGTTATTCTTAAAAAATTAGAAGTATGCCAAAGAATTTGCTAGCTCGGTTTCAGTTGCGCCTTGATAACTCATGAACTCAGAAGCAACCTGGCTCTCAAGGCAGGAAGTTGGGCTAAATTGATTGGTTGGTATCAACTTCATGTGGGACTTGTTAGAAATGTAAATTCTTAGGCTGCACCCCAGTATGAACCAGCAATCTGTGTTTAAATAAGCCTGCCCTATAATTGAGCCAAAAGCCTGCTAGAGTCTGAGAATGGCTGGGTTACATATGATGGGACAGCTAAGCAATGGAATACAATGTAGTTCATGAACAGCATGAAAGACATGTTCACAGTGTAATAAGTAAGAGTATGCATCATGGAAGCCCAGCTCCATAAACCCAGTGCTGTAGATGTGTGTATGCACATGCACACCAAATGACACATACCAAAATATGAACAATGTTGATCTTTGGGAAAGGGGTTCCTCCCATCCTTTTGTTTATCTTTACTTTCTAAGTTTTGTACAATACATGTAAGAAAATGTTTTAAGCCTGACCTGAGGTGGTGTAGAAGATGAAGCATCCACCTGGCACACTGAGGTCACCAATTTGAAACACTAGGCTTGCCTGGTCAAGGCACATATGAGAAGCAACTGCTGCGAGTTCATGCTTCCTGCTCCCCCCTCACCCCTGACACCATCTCTCTTTCTCAAATCAATAAATAAAATCTTAAAAAAATAAATAAAAAGAAAAAATGTTTTAAAAATAAGCAATAAATAACCTCTAGTTTTATGAAATACCAATAGAATTTAAAAAGAAAATATCTAGGCTTACTTTGCAAAACCCCACGACCCCTGCCCATCTGTCTCTAGGATGCTTCACACCAGATCCTGTGGGCACCATCCAGTTCTGGGCATTCACCCCTGGGTCGGAGGGCAGGATTGGCTCCCTGGCTGCAGATAACAGGCCTGGGATGAAGAGCAGAACCCTACCCTTGTCTACAAACAGTTAAATAAACTGGCTAAAGAGAAGTCCCATGGGAAAGATGTGACGTTTGTTTGTGAGAAAACATAAACAAGGACAAATAAAAATGGAGAAATGTGGCCACGGGCTCGAGAGCCCGATCAAAGCCAGATGGGCAAGCAGGCCTGGCTGCAGGGAAGAGAGACATATGGTGGGAGGCTCCCAGGGTGCACTAGGAGGGCCAGGAGCATGGGAGTGGGGGGCAGCTTTCTACCTCTAACACAAGCACAGCCTGGGGAAGGAGGCGTGACTGGGCTTCCAGCACTCTGAGACCTGATGAGCTGATCCAGTTGCTAGAATGGGAGAAAGGTCCCCGGACTCTGTTTTTGTAGCCCCGTGTTTGTAGAATAGAAAAAAATCAGCATTTATCTACCATTAACTAAGTGCCCTTCCTTAGTGTCACCACGTTCTCCTCCACTCGCGGGTGTTGGCGAATCAGGTTCCGGATGCTCTGCTCTCTTCCCTGACTCAGAAACTCCTCACGTCCAGGCTGAGACAGCCCTCTCTGCCGGTAGTTATGATTTCCTCTGTCCACAGCTCTGAAATAAAGTGCTTATCCTATTTGCCTGCCATGTCCTCTATTTAAGGACCATATCTTTTCTCTGCTTTTCTGCAGTGGCAAGGACCATACCTTGTAATGGTTAACACTTATAGAGTGTTTACAAGTTCTAGACACTGTTCAAACTGTTTAACGTGCAATCACCATTGGAAAATCATAACACTACTCTGGGGTCACTACCTCCAGTTGACAGATAAGGAAATGAAGACAAAGTCGCTGGACTTGTCAGAGTCATGCACAATTTAAGTGGTAGGCAGAAAAATTAGAGTTTGGCCATCTGGGTTAGAGCCCACAGTCTGAACCATGCTGAGTGCATGATTCCGTCAGTGAAGCAGCAGGTTGGTCTTTTCAGCGAGTGCAACTACATATACACTATGGAATACTACTCAGCCATAAGAAATGATGACATCGGATCATTTACAGCAAAATGGTGGGATCTTGATAACATTATACGAAGTGAAATAAGTAAATCAGAAAAAACCAGGAACTGCATTATTCCATACGTAGGTGGGACATAAAAGTGAAACTAAGAGACATTGATAAGAGTGTGGTGGTTACGGGGGGAGGAGGGAAAGGGAGAGGGAAAGGGGGAGGGGGAGGGGCACAAAGAAAACTAGATAGAAGGTGACAGAGGACAATCTGACTTTGGGTGATGGGTATGCAACATAATTGAAAGACAAGATAACCTGGACTTGTTGATCTTTGAATATATGTAACCTGATTTATTGATGTCGCCCCATTAAAAAAATAAAATTATAATTAAAAAATAAAAAAAATAAAAAAAATAAATAAAAAGCTCAACGTGGAGGTTCAGACCATTTCAATGAGTAAATATCCATGAGATCTAGATGGAGGTAGCAAGTGCCTGAGTGAGCTTTCTCATTTCCCTTCTGAGACCAGCCATTTCCTTATGGACATCAGCCCCCCTTATGTCCAACCTAAATGACCCCAGATCAAGATCTGATGGGGGAGTAGGAGTTGTTAATTTCACCTGACCTGAGGAGGCCTAAGAGGAGCATCACCTACATCAGCAGGGGTGGGAAGGGGAGTTTCTGGATGATGTGGGCAGAGTCCCTACAAACTTTCTCCTTGGTGAGTCTGCTGGTGTCCCAGAGCACACCAGCTGTCTGCAAACACCCTGTCCAAACACATTGGGCTGCTTCTTGGACATGGTTTTAAGTACTTTTTGGTCAGTCAATCGTTCTGTTTGACTCACAGTATGTGGCCAGTATATAAGAACCACTTCTTCATTTAAATTCAGGAATAGGACCAAAAATTCGAACCACATTGTAAGGTTTCCTTATGGGTCATTGTTTGCTAAGAAAAAAAAATTGGGTAGCTCTGAGCCACTTCCATGGAGAGCTCAGGCTGCACAACCAATGGCTCCCACGCATCCACGGAGTGAGCAAAGGCTGGCTTGTCTTATCTGGGGTAGGGAGGAGCATGCTGTCAAATCTATACTCATTTTAACAGGGCACAGTGCTTTCTGGGTCTCTGTTGTGATCTGTGCACAGTGGTCACATGATGCCTGCATCGTTTGATTTAAATTTTGTTTTTCCTTTTTACTGAACCTACTTAGTTCAAACATACATAAGATTTGTCAGCTATCTGGCTAATTTTATTTATATGAGTAAATATTGATTTTATTATAAAGATTAGATTTTTATTATAAATAAATATTTTATATATCATAGTAAAGATTAGTGAAGACTTGGTTGATTGTTTGATTATCATCTCTTTTTACATTACATTTAACTTAAAAAAAAATTATCATCATGAGAAAAGCATCAGACAAATCCTGGGTTGAGGATTTGTACAAAATGCCTGAATAGGGCTCCTTAGAAGGGGTGTTAGGTAACATTAAGGAAATCCAAATGTGGTGTAGACTGTAGGTGATCATACTGTAATTGTATTGGTTCATTAACTGTGACACAGAAACCCTACTAACATAACATGTTACTTAGTGAGTAGCTTTTGGGAACTTTTCAAACTATCCTCACAACTTTTACGAAACCCAAAACAATCATAAAATAAAATTTTATTTTAAGAAATATATAACAAAATTGTGTATTTCCCCTGAAATTTTCACTAAGAATGAAAACTTCCTTAATCTCAGAGTCTGAATTTTGGAACGGGGTAAAAGTTGACCAGAATGAATTGTGAGTAACAGATCGTAGTCGCTGAGTGCCAATTACATGCTGGTATTCTAAGAGATTTATGTGAATTACCTCATTTAATGCTGACAAAGACCTGTAGAGTGGGGAAACTATTAGGCAATTTTAAAAATGAGGAGACTGAGGCATGCAAGGGTAAGTAGTTTGTCCAGCTCACAAAGAAGCATGCGCTGTAAAGCCTGCATACTCTGGCATCACTCTATACTACTTAGAGGGGACCACACATGAAGAGAACACCTATGTCAGCTGAAGTTCCAGGCCCAGAACACTCAGACCCAAAATACGCTGGGAAGTGAGGTTGGAACGTCGGTGGCCGAGTGGCTTCCCTGCACTCTGTGCACACAGCTTGGGAGAGGTGTCACTTATTTGTCACCCAGTGATAAAATCATATTCTTTAAAGGATGATTAACATACTTGACACATCTGAGATGACGACAAATGACTGGGAGAGGAAAGGAGAGTCAGCAGGACAGGCCCAGAGCATATCCTGGCCTGCCGTTCGTTAGGCTTCCTGTCATGAGCCCTTCTGCGGGCATCCCCGTCCCCATGCTATTCAGCTTGCCTCTAAGTGACCCCTCTGCATGTCCCATCTCATGGGGGAAGAGCCTTACAGCTCTTCCAGGTAATTCTCCTTTTTTTCTCTCATGGGTTCCAGGGCATGTTTTGGACCAGTCTCCTATATGTGTGTTTCTAACCCCAGTTCACAAGCTTGAACACCTGCAGGAATGTGGGTTCATTCTCTCTCCAAATGCAGCCCATCCGCTGGCTCCACAACAGTTGCTACATCAGATTCAAGACAAGCTGTAGACCTTTCCCAAGACCATGCCTCCTGCATCTTTCACACTTTGGATAATGACACCAAACCCCAGGAGTGGTGATGGTGAGTTAGCTTTTCCCTCACCCCCAAATATGTCTGTCAACAAGTCTTGCATCTCTACCTCCAAACCTCATCCCAAACCCATCCATTCTCCACATCTTTGCTGCCATCACTCCAACCCAAGCCCCTCACCTCTTGCTCAGATTGGGACCAGGACACCAAGCAGGACTCTAGGGCTGTAGAGTGATGTTGACATGTCATGATTCATTTGAAAATCACAACTCTGATATTTCCATCTACATCTGCTTAACTTATTTGTCTGTCTCTTGACTATTTTTAAACTTGGATCATGAAAAAGGGTGTTATTTATTAGTTATTCAAATCCCCATATTCTAGAAAAGAATGTATCACAGAATATATTAGAATTCTATGATATGCATACTTTTAACACACATAGAAGAGCATGCACACATATTGATTTAATGTTTATGCATTGATTTTAGTTTAAATACAGTGGTACCTTGAGATACAAATTTAATTCGTTCTGTAATGGAGCTCGTAAGTCAGTCAACTCGTATATCAAACTGCCCATACTGGACCCATGATCGCCAACGCGCCAACTAGCAGCAGCTTCCCGAATCACGACTCGTATCTCGGAATTTCACTTGGATCTCGAACAAAAATATGGACCGAGTCGCAGCTCGTATCTTAAAAAATTTGTATGCTGGTCTGTTCGTATTTTAAGGTACCACTGTATTAAACATTAATATATGTTAAATGTGTAGGTACAGTGATCAATACACACTTAATTTGTTGATCTTGCCAGATAACCCTTTCCCAGCTCACCATCTTCTCCTCCAGGCACTAAATCCTGGAATCCGCAAGCCCACAGCACTGTTCCAGAAGCTGCCTGGCTACTGCCTTCTGCAGCCTGCTTCACCTATGTAGGGACAGCTCTTTCTCTACCCCTTCCGCTTCGGGCAGGGTGGCCTGCCCACCCAGATGGACTGTCTGGGACGTGAATGTGCTCTGAGGGCCCCAGGGCCTGCTGTTTTATTTTAGCCTCTGGTCCCTGCTAGTGTGCTTCCAAACCACAGTTTGAGGTGGTCACAACGGCCCTCTCTGAAGATACTGCAATCACAGACACAATTACATCTCCCAGCTGCTTCCTAAAATGTCCAAGAAGGTCCATTCATCAGAACCTCCATTCCCAGAGCTGCTCCTATGGAGAAGGGCCTTCAAAAGGGACACGAGAGAACTTCCAATAGGACTACCACAGACAGAAGCCACTGAGCTTGGATATGAATGGAAGCCAAGGAGACTTGTTGCAAAGGGCCCAGCCCCTCTCACCTCCTGGGCATGTCAACCTTTATAACCTAAGGACAGAGCACTGGTCTTCAGTGTTCCTTGTGTGGAGAGCAAACAAAAATAGAGCCAAAAAGAGGTGCTGGGAAAATATATTATGATGTGAGGTGGCGGGGAGGACCTCACTGTTCTGCTGTGCCTATAGAAAATAGAATGATTTCTAAAAATCCAGCAGTATTCACCTTCAGTTCACAAGTGTCTCTGCCATTCACAAACCAGATGTCTTAATTAAAATATTGCTAAAAGAAACAATTCAATTAGCAGCTTACATGATGGTTTATTCTATCTTACACACAGAAAATGGCTTATGGGTATCGCATTACTGCTTTAAGTGATCAGTTCACAAAAGCTGCTAGTGAACTACATTGTTATCAAGTCACATAAAAGATGCCCTGGGAACCCAGACAAATTATTATAACATAACACTTTGCTTTAGAACATCGCTCATTTTTATCACACACAAGGAGAGTAACCTAATCTGAAGGTCCACAAAACCACTTAGATTTCTGTTGAATGGAAAGGTACTCCAAGTGCAGCCCTAGAAATACAGGATTAATATTACAGGGCAGAGAATTGTTAACAGGGGCTGGTCCACAGAACCTTCAGTTTATGAGAATAAGAAAAGAGATGTGGGTTTCTTAAACCTCTCCATGACAAGGTATGCACATTGTAATAATAACCACAAAATAGTTCTATAAGCACACAATAATCGCTTACATTTATATCACTTTCTGCAAAGCATGACATCTGTTTTCTCATTTATCCTTTGTTGGCTCCATCCTGTTAAGAGCTACAGAGCTGTGGGCTCGTTCATGGCCACCAGGCCCCTTCTTCTCACTCCAGTCCAGCCCAGCGTTTCTTCTTTGGAAGATCAATGTTGCATTGATAGGAACAGAGGCTGCCCCATGTTTCACGTGTCAGGGTACCTGAATATTCATGAGGAAATTCTCTTGGAAGCTAAAGCTAAGAAGGTGAGGCTAACAGTTCTGGAAAATGCTGCTTATCTGTTGATAAGATGAGTTTGGTTCTCATCCTATGAGAATTTGCTGTGAGTAGATGTCATTGACATGGACACAATGCAATCAGAGAAGCGTGACAGCTCTGACATGGGGGTACCAGAATAGGCAGTGAGAACTAATTGGCTTCTATGCTTTCTTAGTCCTGGGTGAAGTGCTCATGCCTCCCTCTGGGTAGCACGTTTCTTAAAAGTGAGAAGCAATGTTTTCACTCAGGGAAGAGGCACTAATGCTGTTTATTCCACACTACTCACAAAAATTAGGGGATATTTCAAAATGAATATGAAGCTATAACATATCCCCTAATTTTTGCAAGTAGTATATTATTCACCCTGGAGATTAAATTCCATGTGAAAGTCCATCACTAGCTTTGGACATTCAAATTCAAGACATCCCCAACACTTCAGTGGACAGTTGTATAGACTGGCAGGCTCTCTGGAAGTGGCTGCTCACTCAGAGTTCAATCACTGGTGCATCTCTGGAAAGAAAAAAAACCATCAGGAAGCCTTATTGACAGAGTGACTATGCTCCAGATACTTACGGCATAAGCTTATATGACACACAATTCAACAGGTACAAAAGAATTCATTAGCAAATCTTAGCAAGGTAAGACATTTCCTGATGCAATCTAGAGAGGGGCCTGAAGACCAGTGGCTTCTAGGTAAGGAGGAGTTTTTCAGTAGAGTTCAACTTGAAGGTTGTTTTCTGCTGCCAAACCAGGGCCACACACTTTATCCACTTGATGTCAGAAAGGGGAAACGTCATTCCCCAAGGTTAATAGCATACCTAAGGGGAAAGCACCGCTTTGTATACAGGAGGAGTCTGTACACATCTGAGCAGATGCTAAGAGGAATAAGGTATACAGACTTATGGGAACAGAACTGGAAACTGACACTATAAAGTTTGAACTATAGTGTCAGTTATAGAGTTTGAGCTGTTATAGAGGGTGAGATTTCTCAGTACTTAGTGTATCAGCTTTGACAGGAGGGAATGAAAGCCTTGATATGTGTTAACAACCAGGAAAGAAGAGGAAAAGATGAGGTCACCAAACCAGATCCCAGTAGAGCACAGCTTGGGCTGAAAGTAGGACAGATCCTGCTGTGGCCCCTCCCAACTAAGGACCTCACCAACACCTCCACACTGAGACTGAACTCCACCAATACTTCATTGTGGTTTCACATAAACATTATACATAAGAATAACAGAATGGCATATTTATGCCTACATTGCATACTTGTTCATGCCATTCCTCTGCCTGTATTCAGCCTTAATATCTTGATGTTTAACTAACACTTCCCCATGGGAGAAGGGACAACAATAGCAGAGATAGGGCAGAGTAAAAGATCAATGGACAAGCCAAGTCAATGGCCATAAAAGGGATGGCACGTACGTACCTACCCATGTGTGGAAAACCAAGGGCACAGGCTGAGTTGGCATTACAGGGCTTAATTACAGGAGAGCCAACATGGAAAACAAGCAAGTTAAAAACAAGGAAGGATGGTAAGAAACAGAAGTGGAGAAAGGGATTCCAAGAGAGGGTCTAAATGCTGTCAGGCATCTGTGCTTCTTCTTGACAGTATGGTGTGGCCAGAAGAACATAGAGTTGAAGTTGGTCTAGAGGTCTAGGGGCTCATTCTGTCTACTGTCTTTAACAAGTCTGAGTTCAAAGGGCCCCTCCAGGTGTTATACAGGAAGGAATCTACAGAGGATATACCTAGCCTACATCTGCACTTGAGTTTCTGATGCCCAAAGAAGATGGGCAGGCCGTGAGAGCAGTCTCCTCCCACCCTTGATAGCCCAGAGCTGGGGAAAAGGCACCTGTGAACTACCCCATGAAGGAAGTTGTTCTCCGACAGAGCAACAATCCCCTTTTGAGGGGTATGTCCCCAGCCCCTAGAGATCCAGGCACAATCTGCAGGAAAAGATATGCTTGGCAGGAACTGGGATAGCATCTGCTGGCTAGGCTAGTAGGTGAGTTAGGCTATAGACCTAGACTAACTGTCAAGAGAAAGAGAAAAAGTCTTTTAGAGACCTACATAATCCTGTATGTAGGATTATAGTGGTTGCCTAAATCTAAATCTTCCACCACATCCTACAAAGATTATACAGATCAAAAAGAAGAGGAGGAAAAAGAGCTAATAAAAGGTGTCTATACATCCTGTTTTGCTTAGGGCAGTCCCAGGATATATCTGCTGAGGGTAAGTTAATGCCTACTAATGCTGGAAAGTCTTTTAACCAAATACAACACACATTTCTGATTTTAAGAACTCAATAAAATAAGAATTGATGGATACTTCCTTAACATGATAAAATACACATACTTAGCCCTGAAGCCAGCTTCTTACTTAATGGAAAGCACTGTTGAGAAGTACATTTCCCACCAAGATCAGGCACAGAGCAAGTCTATATACTGTTTCCACTTGTTTTTAGCACTGGTGCCCTCCACCGATGCAATCAAGGAGGGAAAAACAATTAGAGGCATAAGAACCGGAAGAATCTACAGTTTGGCAAATGACACAATATCATAAAAGTTAGAACCTGATAAAGGTGGCCAGTGAAAGATCAAGAAGAAAACAAACTCAAACAATTAAAGCAGTCAATAAAGCAGCTGCTATAATGTTAACATACAAAAAAAAAAAATCATAAGCAATCCATGACCAAGTAGGAGATAAACTAGAAAAATCCATTTACAAAATAAAAAAATAAAAGAAATAAAAAATTATAAGCTATTTAGGAATAAACAAGAAATGTGACAAGCCCACAAGAGTAACATCTGAAAATTCTTCTGAGACACACAATAACACTTGTTTTTTTGTTTGTTGTTTTTTGTTTGTTTGTCTGAAGTGAGAGGAAGGGAGACAGAAAGACAGACTCCTGCATGCACCCCCAATGGGGACCCACTCAGTAAGCCCCCTACAGGGTGATGCTCTGCCCATCTGAGAGGCCTTGCTTGCAGATAGAGAGCCTGAGATGAAGGCTCCACAGAGCCATCCTCAACACCCTAGGCCAACTCGCTAGAATCAATCACGCCATGGCTGTGGGAAGGGAAGGGAGAGAGAAAGAAGAGGAGGGAAGAAGTGGAGAAGTAGATGGTCACTTCTTCTGTGTGCCCTGACCTGGAATTGAACCCAGGACTTGCACACTCTGGACCGACACTCTGCCACTGAGCCAACTAGCCAGGGCAACAATAATACTTGTAGAAAAAATAAATATTTTTTTCTGTGAATGATGGCTTCACATGGCAAAAAAGTCAATCATCTTCTATTTAAAACAAGAATGTAAAGCAATCCCCCCCAAATACCAAGATGTCAGTATCTCTGGATAGATTATGAAATGAATTCTGAAGTTTATATGAAAAAAAAAATGCAAGAATAGCTAAGACAGAAGATCAAGAGTGTGACCCTGTACAGCAGTGGTCCCCAACCCCCAGGCCGCGGAAAGAATGAATAACTTACATTATTTCCGTTTTATTTATATTTAAGTCTGAACGATGTTTTATTTTTAAAAAATGACCAGATTCCCTCTGTTACATTCATCTAAGACTCACTCTTGATGCTTGTCTCGGTCACGTGATACATTTATCTGTCCCACCCTAAAGGCTGGTCCGTGAAAATATTTTCTGACATTAAACGGTCCATGGCCCAAAAATGGTTGGGGACCGCTGCTGTACAGGAAGTCGTGGGGGACCAGCCCTGTCAGAGGGTAGAGCACCAGAAAGCCTCCGCGACCAAGAGCCTGCACTAGCACCTGAGTCAGCGCAGCTGTGGCTGGAGGGCACAGTCCAGTCTAGGAACTGTTCAAGTACATGCGAAATTTAGAACAGGATGAGGGTGACAAATAAGATACTGAGGAAAATAGGGCGGTTTTTAAAAATAATACTGAAATAACTGAATTGCCATGTGGGAAAAAGACAAAATTAAATCTGTCATATTACATACCACAATGAATACCAAGTGGCCAAATAAAAAATAAATAAATAAACCCACATAAGAACTAGGAAAAACTTACATTTAGGTACATATATGTACATGTAAAAACATTAATTTTATAAATATTGTATATATCTAAAAATTTAGATTAAGTAGTATATTTTCAATGAACTGAGAGTATAAAGCAGAAACTGTTGCAAACAGCTCTGAGCATGGTGGGCAGACAGGTACAGGAGTGAGTTTCCTCTGAGTTCACATGTCTGTGTGTTTTCATCTCTGAACCATACACAGGTTTTACACACTCAAAAAGTAAAATGAAACTAAAAAGATTAATACATAAAACATGAAAACAGCACAAAGACTAAAACAAGTGTTTCTAACTATAGCAAAGTGATAGCATAACCACACAGAGAAAATAAATTCCAGTTTGAGCACAATACTCTGCACACATAGAAGGTTAAATCCCAAGAACAAAGAGAACTGTAAAGAAATCTTCAAGTTGCTAAGTAAGTTTGTAGTTGTATACTGTTGTATTCTGGAAGTATTGTGTGTGTATTATATGAGAGAAAAAACAAATAAAAGCCTTCATACGGTTGAGAAACATGATTTTCACTTTGAAGGAGGCCAAGTAAAAATATAGAATAAGAAACACCTTAAGGTATTGAGTTTGTGAGTTTAATGTACACTTCCTGGTTGTCCAGTGAAAGGGCATAGAAGCAACAGTGCCTCAGTAGCTATGAGCACACACTGTGCCCAGACCCTGGTTTCTAACAATCATCTCACATCAAAGAAAGGGAGCAAGGAAGGAAGGAAGGGAGGGAGGAAGGGAGGGAGGGAAGGAGGGAAGGAGAGAGGGAAGGAGGGAGGGAGGGATGGAGGGAGGGAGAGAGGGAAGGAGGGAGGGAGGGAGGGAGGGAAGGAGGGAGGGAGGGAGAGAGGGAGGGAGGAACGAAGGGAGGGAGGGAGGAACGAAGGAAGGAAGAAAGGAAGGAAGGAAGGAAGGAAGGAAGGAAGGAAGGAAGGAAGGAAGGAAGGAAGGAAGGAAGGAAGGAAAGGCCCTAGGGGAAATGGATAACTCCAGATCTGAGAGCAGGGACAGTACAAGGTGAACCTGGGATATTGTGTTGTATTGAGGTCTAGGAAATGCTCAATGACTAATGGGGTCCTGTCAAAAGCCACCAAGAAGTGACTCGTACTTGACAAACTTGGGATAGAGCATAAAAAAGATTCATGATGGTAAAAAATTAAAATGCATTGAAGTTTATAGGAATGATAGTCAACAAGAAAATGAAAGAAAAGTCTTTTTTTTTCCTAGAAGAATGCCAGCTATTAAATGTAGAAGCAATGCTGGAATTAGAGACTCAGTGTATGTGCCTGACCAGATGGAGACGCCGTGGACAGAGCATTGGACTGGGCAATAAGGACCCAGGTTCAAAGCCCCGAGGTTGCCGGTTTGAGAGCGGGCTCATCTGGCTTGAGTGGGGACTCACCTGCTTGAGCGCAGGGTCGCTGGCTTGAGCGTGGGATCATAGACATGACCCCATAGTTGCTGGCTTGAGCCCAAAGGTGCTGGTTGAAGGCCACAGTCACTGGCTTGATGCTCAAGGTTGCTGGCTTGAACAAGGGGTCACTTGCTCTGCAGTAGCCCCCGGGTCAAAACACATATGAGAAAGCAATCAATGAACCACTAAGGAGCTGCAATGAAAAACTGATGCTTCTCATCTCTCTTCCTTTCTGTCTGTCTGTCCCTATCTGTCCCTCTATCTGTCTCTGTTACAAAAAGAAAAAAAGAAACTCAGTGTTTTGTAATTCCGAATGCAATAACTGATTCAAGCACACAACATAAAGAAATTAAATCATTAGGTGAAAAATTGTTGAAGGTCAGAATGTTCACATGGTCTCAAAGTACCACCCCTTAGATTATTTGCTGGTGACAAAGGGGAACTTTTATCTCAACAGTGCTGAGCTGTAGCAATCACTTTCTTGACCAAGTGACCCAAGGCAGCACCACCCACAGTGAGAGAACCTGGTGTCAGGCACCTCCTGACGCAATACAACCAAAGACACCCAATGTCAGCTCTGTGGCTGTCTTGACAAATTCTCAATCTGAATTTACTCAGGAAGGCACAATCAGACAAAGCTAAGAAACAGGACATCATACAAGACAGCTGGCTTAGGTGCCTCAAAATTGATGGTGCCGTAGGACAATGATTTTAAACCTGTGTGTCTCTCAGCCGGTCTGAAGTTTTTAAAAACATGCAATACCTGGCTATTTGGTCAAGGGCCTGGCTTCTTCTCCCTTAGATTGTCAAATAAAAACACGACAACAGCCAACAGGACAATAGCTGTCTAGTGTGAATAAATCAAAGTGTATATATATATATTTTTTCCAGATCACCAAAAAAATGTTTTTTGTTGTGCTGCAGAATTTTAGTAATTAGTTTATGTGTGCCATGAGATGAAGAAAAGCTGAAAATTGTTGCCCAGGGGAAAAAAGCAGAGGGGCTGTGTAATAATGAAAGAGAACAAAAAGAGGCAAAATCAAATACAACAGATACTAGCTTGGAAAAGGCGAGCTATAGAAGAGCGTTTTTAAACCATCAGAGAAATTTGAATACAAGCTATGTCATAGATGATATCGGATTATTATTCATTTTCTTAAACATGGTCCTTGCAGGGTGATTATGTGGGGGATAGCATGTTAATGTATTTAGGATTGAAATACCATGACAGCTATACTCATTTTAAAGTGGAGCAGAAGAAATACCTGTGTACGAAGATAAAGCAAAGGGGATAAAATGCTAACTTATGAATCTAGGTCAGGGGTCAGGAACCTATGGCTCACGAGCCAGGTGTGGCTCTTTTGATGGCTGCATCTGGCTCGCAGACAAATCTTTAATAAAAAAAATAATAACGTTAAAAATATAAAACATTCTCATGTATTACAATCCATTCATTTCCTACCGCTCATGTTCATGGTTGCGGGTGGCTGGAGCCAATCAGAGCTGTCCTCTGGGACACCACCAAATTTTTATTGGATAATGCATAACGAACACGGGTCATTGTAAGGTTCTCATGGAATTACATTTTAAAATATGTGGCATTCATGGCTCTCTCAGCCCAAAGTTTCCCAACCCTTGATCTAGGTGAAGGGTATATATGTGTGTTTTTATTAGACCTTTCTTTCAACTTTTCTGTGTATTTAAAAAATTTCCCCCAGAAATGGAGAGTAAGAGCCTGTGCACAGAGCATGAGGTTCAGGAAATCAGGCGTAGGGTGGGGGAAGTGTGGACCAGCATAAACTCCAGATAAACCCGGAGGTGTGCCTCCCTTTCTGCAGAGCAGGACTCCTTTCTCCTGTGGCTGCAGCTCTGTGCCCATCTGCAGGTCTGGCCCTGCACGCTCAAGCCTTGTCCCCTCCCAGACCCCACAGCAGAGTTGAAAGGCAGACACTTAGCCAAGCCAACAGCTTGATAACACAAAGAGGAGTTTGGAAAACTAATTTTTTTTCATCAGATGGAGTTTTTTCAAACTGGCTAATTGGCTTCTGTCAAGAGAAGGTCTTGGTAAATGAAAAAGAAAATTAACTACCTTGGCCCTGGCCAATTGGCTCAGTGTTGAAGCTTTGTCCTGCATGTGGATGTCCTTGGTTCGATTCCTAGTCAGGGCACATGGGAGAAGTGCCTATTTGCTTCTCCACCCCTCCCCCTCTCACTTCTCTCTCTCTCTCTCTCTCTCTCTTTCTCTCTCTCTCTCTCTCTCTTCTCTTCTCCTCCTGCAGCTATGACTCAATTAGATCAAGTTGGCCCCGGGTGGGCGCCGAGGAGGGCTCTATGGCTTCTGTCTCAGACACTAAAAAATGGCTCCAGTTGCAACAGAGCAAGTGCCCCTGATGGGCAGAGCATTGCCCCTCGTGGGCTTGCTGGGTGGATCCCAGTGGGGGGGGGGGGCATGCGGGAGTCTGTCTCTACCTCCCTTCCTGTCACTAAAATAAAAAATAAATAAATAAATAAATTAGCTATCTCACTGTTACAACCCAAGTTTCTCAGCTATCATTGAGCAAATGCCCCACAGTTTCATTTTATGTCTTGTCAAAGTACCACCTACTAGGATTTTCTGCAAACATCGCGAAAAGCTGAGGATTGCTGGTCTCACAGCCATCCTGGCACACAGACTAGCCATCGTCTCCGGTTCTGTGTGGGGGCAAATGGGAGGGCCACCATGGCAGGAGAGGGACGGTCTGTTCTCACAGTAAGAGATGACTCTCATAACTCACTCACCTTTCTGAGAAGTTGTAGTGTAACCTGCAAAGCAGAAGAATAAGATATGCATCATCTCTCCTGTTTATGATAAATGATTTATTACATCCCTCCTAGACACCAGAAAGCACTGGCAAAGTTTGCTACAAAAAAATGACTTGCTTGTCCTTTGTTTTGGCTTTTGAGTCTAACCTCTTCCTGATTCAGCCTGACTCCATCTAGTGTTAGTTTCAGAAACTTTAATCATGCCTCCTTTCTCTTCAAAAATACTTGCATTTATGGAGGAGCTCAGTTCCAAGATGACCCATGCAAGAGCAGCTCACTGCAGGTGCTGAGGACATTATCTTCCGGGAAAAGTGCCAGCTGGCACTAAGATCCAGCCACACACCTCTCCTGTCCTTCATTTTTCCCTTCCCTCTCTCCACCCACCTGCCTCCTCCAGCTCCCTTCACACCCCTTTCCCTGTCCTTCACTTTCACAGTGTTTATTGCCACATGAAGCTTGTGGCCACCTTGTTTGGATTGTGGAAGTTGCCCCCAATGGCTCTGACATGTCAGAGTAACCCAGAACTCTCTCTCTCTCTCTCTCTCACACACACACACACACACACAAACACACACACACACACAGCACTCCTCTGACATGATTGCACATAGCAGTATAAAACCTCTGGGATAGCTTGTTTGTGTTGCCCTGTTGAGAGCAGCATCTCCACAAACACAACCATATGTGTGTCAGTCATTCGTTACACATCAGCATAGCCTCTCCCAGCCCTTCCTCTGTTGGCGTGCCTGCCTACATGCATAGACACAGGCAGGTACCAGGAGTAAGAATTGGGCTTTGTAAAATTTTAAGTTTTTGTGAATTCCAGGACTAAGAAGATGTCCCTGAAACAGAGTCTGCAATAGCTCTGGAGACTTCCAGAGTTCTGGAGTTTCCCAGACCAAGTACTTTAACTCAGAGGGTATCTCTCAGCATGTGTGGGTAGTCTGGCTGGCCACGGGAGCATCGCTCACCCATGGGCGATGGTAAGATCACTATGCTAAAATCTCCATCTGAGTACTCTGCTGTCCTGACACAGTGCCAGAGTTGGCCAAATAGTCTGTGGCCATGTGCCCAGAGTGCAGAGAGGCAAGCCCAAGTCTTTTCAGCTACTGCATTCTGTGCCCCATTCCCTCCTCTCATGACACCTGCCCACTGGCCCAAAGGAAGGAGGGGCCATAGGGTGCATTCTAGTCCCCTGGGAAGCATTTTAGAGTGGAAAAAAGGGCTAGGAAGATAGGCAGGGGAGCAGAAAGATAAAACTGGGGGGATGGTATCGTAGCAGCAACCTTACCTTGTGACTCTCTTCTTTAGTGCAGTGGTATCTAAACAGAGAGAACAGGCTATTAGGAAGGGGGCACTGAGATCGATCGGTGTGCAGCTTGCTCAGTGCCAGGCAAGGGGAGGGGATCAGAGCCACCTGAACTTGGGCAGGGCTGAGAAGCTTTTGGGGCCCTGGGGATGGTGGTCTTGGATGGAGTGCTCTGCCTCCGCCTTTGGCACTGTGGGAGTTTCTCTCTCCAGATCCTGTCAGTCAGAACTCTTAACTGAGCACCAGGTGAGGATAAGACTGAGCCTTTCCTAGAGCACCGCAACCTCCCTCTTAGCCTCTTCTGCACTTGCAGCTCCTGGAGCTTTTGTACTCAGGAGATGTGCCATGCGCCCTGCTATGTGATGAAGAGGCTGCTTTCTCTCCTTCCTTGTTTGTAGGGACGCGGTATCAGTGGTAACCAAACTCCTCTGACTCACTAAGCCCCTTAATTGGATGTGCTAGTATCTCTGGAACCCCACAACCACCACCAAGTGCTGCTGCTCCCCTCCTCCTGGCCCAGACCCCACCCCTACTGCCTTCTGCAAATCTTCACAGATCATCATTGACTTTTCTGGGAAAACAGTAAGACAGCTTTCTGGAAAATCACATCATCATCCTTACATGGAGTGGTTTCTGCAGGTCCCGCCTTGAGAAAAGGGATGTGAATCACAGTTGCATTCTGCTAACAAAACTCACCAACTGAAACTTGGCATCTGTGTGAGATGTGCCACCCTGTGGGTGCCACAGGACACCGAGAACCACAGCCACCCTGCGGTGCCTCGGAACACAATGAACCATGCAGTCATGTGAGCCCAACTCTACTTGGATCATGAGGACTTTCAAATAAATATATGGGGGAAAAATGAAATGTGGCTCTCATAATTAGTGCTGGCCACACCCTCCACCACTCACCCATGCTAGGACCAACCCCATGACCTCTGGGGATCAATTTTATCTTTCCCACTTTTCTCCAGGAAACCTGATTCTCAGGAATATCAGAAGCAACTAAATAGAAAAGCAGAGAGACAGAGACAGGGGTGGCATGCAGGGGCTACTATATTTCCTTCAGCCCATGATTTTTTATTCTTTCTCTGGCAAATAGAGTGCCCTCAGTGCCTTGCACTGGGTGGCTGCCAGCACACATGCTTGTCAGGGATAGAGTTGAGGCTGACTGCCACCGTGTCCGTACCCTTGACTCCCGGGGTTGTGTTTCTCAGGTCTGAGGAGTCATTGTCAAACAGGTGCTTCTTGATCACGCAGACCTTCAGGGCCAGGAAACCAGCAGATATGGCGACACCCAGAGCCATCCCGATGAGCGCATACCTGATATCTGAAGTGCAAAGGAGATTCAAACCATGAGCTCCATGCATGGAGTTCCCCGCAGCCTGCAAAGGTCTTCCATGGCTCCCCTTCCATTCTGGATGAAGTTCAAGGTCGTATGTGTGGGCCTGAGAACTCTACACTCTGACCCCCTGAAGCCAACCTAATTCTCCACTCTCCTGATACCCCAGCATCTCTCCCTGGAACTCTGCCCTGTCTCTTCAGCTGCGGAAATCACCTCCAAGTGGCCAATTGTCCATTTCTCTGGCCTCTGACAGCCTTTTCTCGCTTATACTTTCCTTAATGCTTTTATCAGTTATGTGTTGACTGTGATGAGTGCTGAAGGCAAAGGACTGAGGCCTGGCTCCATCATCGGAAACCTGCAGCCAGCTGGGGGACACAAGGACCCATTCCCATGCCAGGTAACAGGGGTGGGCAAGGCTGGCATGGCTGTGGTGGCTTTCCTTGCCTCTCTAGGTGAGCTCTGAGAGGGAGAGGCGCTGAGACTGTGCAGGTGGGAGGGGGACGTGCGGGGCACAGAGCTCGGCAGAGCCTGCTGTCTAAGAGCAGGACTGCAGTGCTGGGCACGTGGGGTGCCGGGCTGCTCATCATGGAGGAGGGGTGAGGGGGCACAGAGCTCGGCGGAGCCCGCTGTCTAAGAGCGGGACTGCAGTGCTGGGCGCGTGGGGTGCCAGGCTGCTCATCATGGAGGAGGGGTGAAGGTGGCCCTGATGACTCCTGTTCCCTTTGAGGATTGGCTCTTGGGCAGGACAGCGTCCCTGGGATAAAGCTGTATTAGCCATTTGGGCAGGCCTAGAGGTGAGTGTTACCCTTCCTTATTCTGTGATGACTGGTCAGAAAACAATACCAGCAGCCCTCCCTCACCTGCCTAGCTAGGCCTTTTGGAGTGCCTGACTCTTGCCTCTCACCTCCCATGCAGAACAAGCTGGGCAGTGACCTACCAGTTTCGGCCTCAGCAGACTTGCCCGTTGCCAACACTTGAGCTCCTCCAACATCTGCAAAGAAGGAAAAGCCAGAGTCTGGTTAAAACAGAGCTACTGGCTGAGATCAGGCCAGGCAAGGAGGGCGAAATCCCAGTGCCCAATGACCCTCTCCCACAAGTCTGGGAAAACTTACCACCCTAGGGGCACAGACATGGGCTCCTGGTTGTCACAGAATTGTCTTGGAGCCTTGCTAGAATGTCAGAGCCCTCTTCAAACCCAGACCAGGAATGAGGTGCCCTCAAGTTCAATTAATCCAGCTCTTTGATTCAGTTTCCCTGACCCATACAGTGACCCCTGCCTGCTTCTCCCGCCTCCTCCATCACTCCCATAAACCCTTTTGTCCTTTTGTTCCAGGCAGAGGATATGGCTTCCTGTTCTCCACACAACCTGGGCATCTGCTGCCTCTGGGGCTGCTTCCCAGCCTCACCTTCCCCTTTTCTCCCTTCTCCTGGTCATGGTCCCATGTCACTTCCTCCACACCTAGCTTGTCTGCCTTTCTGTAGGCTCCATGACAGCCATGCTCACCCATCACACTGCCCACGTTGTTGATTCAACGGCTTATGTAACACAGGTTGTCAGACACCCTCCTGAGAGCTTCTCAATTATTAGCCCATTGACCGTGTCTTTTGGCTGGTTTCCCACTGAGCTGCACGTTGACCTAAGAGGCATCCTACCAGCAGCATTGACACAATGCCTGGCATAGAGAGGGTGATGATAAATATTTGCTGAATGAATGAATGAACAAATGAATGAATGAATGAATGAAACAGAGGACATTGCAGGAGTTTCTCACTCTTCTAGCCAGGGCTTGAACAGAAGACAGGAGACATGTGTCCTGGTCTGGAAGCTCACTTGCTTAGAGTGCCAAGGTCATGGGTTCAATCCCTGGCAAGGGCAAATACAAGAATCAACCAAGGAATGCATAAATAAGTGGAACAACAAATCATTATTTCTCTCTCTCTCTCTCTCTCTAAATGAATAAATAAAAAATTTTAAAATATTTTTTAAAAAGAAGCGACAGGAGACATGTCTCACAGCTGGGGCCGAGGTCCCTGCAGACAAACCTTAGAAGAGCAAAGGCAGAGCCGTTGGGCTTGGAGAGGAGGGCTCACATTAATCAGCCACTTACCCTGAGGCAGTCAGTGCAGCACTTACATGAATACATTTAGTACTTGTAGCAATAACTTGGGAGACAGGTACTATGATCATCATCCCTGATGAACAAGGAGCCAGAAGCACCGAGGACTTGAGGATGTGCTCAAGAGCCAGGAGCAGAAAGTGGCAGAACTTGGGTCTGAACCCCGGGGAGTCCCTGCAATCACAAGTCTCAGGGAACTAACCAACAGAATGACACCAACAGCCTCATGGCCAAGGGCTGGGAGGGCTTCAGCAGGGGGTGAGTGGACGGTGAGGCCCACCCCTGGTTCCCAGGCTCAAGCTTTCAGACTAAGGCAGAAGCAGAAAGTACCATAACCCTTGTTTCTCCTAAAAAGGAGCAGGTGACTTTGTTGGGAGGGACAAGATCCTCCCAAGCTCAGTTCCAAGAGAAGTCCTCCGCAGTCCTGACCTCCTGGAGGTTGAATGATGGCTGGGGCACTTGCTCATGAAACCAGCAAAGAGGTTCCATGCTCAGTACTGTCTGGGATGAGGTGTTGGGGTAACACTCCACAGAGGACTTCATTTTACATGCCTTTAGTGGGGATTGAACCATCGTAGTGGAGTTTAGGATCTGTCTAGTGGTTTTCCTTGGTCAGCAGATAAAGCTGGGGGACTCTGAAGTAAAAGCATGCAGCCTGTTCTACTCATAAGTCCACTGGGAAATTCAGCAACTCCTCTTCTCACCCAAGGATGCATGCCCCCACATGAGCCTGCCCACTCACACATCTACTACCATAGACTCCCGGACACAATACGACCCTGGTTTTGTAAGTTCTCTGTGTAATTAGTGTAATTCTGTACACTAGTCCTGCTATTCCAGGTAGGTGTAAAACCATTTCAAGGATGGGACAACACCTGGTATTTTCACATGGCCGAACTGGTTGACTTCACCCATGGCTGTGGCTGGGAGACAACGCCCAGACCCATGCCTACAAGTCAGGGTGATGTGCACTGCATGGCCCCAGCTCCTTTCCTGATGCTGGTATAAACTCGCTCTGCTTTCCATAAGCAGAAGGCAAGGCATCAGCACGGGGCCAGTGTCACTGAGAGAGGGCCTTCCCCTGGCCCCCACTCACGGACTTCTTACCATTGCTCTCCCACCATTGCTCTCCAAACAGAACAGGAAGCATGAAACTTCATATGAGCTTGAGATGAAGTATGAACAGAGGTAAGAAAGGGCACAGTCTAGATGAGTGAGACAGAGAGAGCTAGAGTCTAGAGAGAGACACACACATGAGAGAAACACAAGGACACATGCACACGTGGGGACACATGGGGGCTGTGCCTGAGGAGCACAGATGGCTGGCCAGAGAGCTATACAGAAGGAGAGAGGACAGAGAACGTCTAGTGTCAACAAGGACTTGGCTGCCCAGCACCCTTCCTCAACCTCACCACCAAGTAAGAGTTCTGGACACTCAGCTCCTGTCCCTCTCTGGCAGTGAGTGCGGGGCTGGGATTTAGTTTAGCCCATACTCTCCCTCCTCTCTCTCTCTCTCTCTCTCTCTCTCTCTCTCTCTCTCTCTCACACACACACACACACACACACACACACACACACACACACACACAAAAGGGACCCTTGGTCAGCACCCTCCATGCTCCATCTGTGTCCACCCCAAGCCCTGAGGCTGCCCCTCATTTCTGGCTTCAGATGAGCCCTCCAGGATCTCCTCCTTTCGGCCAGGGTCAGGGATGGAGTGCCCATGGGGCCAGAGCTCTGACAGCTGCAGGCAAATAAAACAGGGCGCAACGCTGAGCACTCCAAAGGGTCATCTCCCCTCCCAGGAATTCTGGCTTGCCTGCCAGTGGCCACTGGGTGGCAGCCTTTCTGCTACCCCTGCTGGAGGAGGGAAAGCCTCCCAACAGTGTCCCCCTGCACTCTGTGTCTCTCCTGAGTTCTATGGGCCCCTGGGTGAGGATCCATCCTGAGCACACTGGTGCACAGGCCCCACCCCTGCCTCTTGCCAAGGTCATGAGCTGGGGAGTCCCTCCTGAGCTGTAGAGCCCTGGCAAGCTCCAGGCGCTGATTTTCCCTGGCTCCCCACAGGAGCTGGAGGACGGGTGGCTGGAGCAGGCTGGCCTGCGGAGCATACCCAAAGCAGTCCATATTAGAGACACAGGAAGAAGCCAGAAACCACTGCACTTGGAATTCTCTGAGCTCTCTTGCAAACAGGAGGAAGGACTTTAGCATTCAGAAGACAGGTTCTCACACCCAGGGAAGAGTCCAGGGGAGCTCCGCAGGAACTACCTGTCTCAAAGTTGATCTCCCCAGGGCCGTGCAAGGACCTTGCTGGCCAATAGATCCATGAGGCAGTAGTAGGCACAGCACCAGCCAAATCTGACTTGACTGCTGGCACTCCCTGGAATATCCATGCTGAGCCAGGGCAGAAGGCAGGAGCAGAGGCCCTGAGCACTGTCCGTGCTGCTGCCTGGGGCAAAGAGCTGAGGGTTGTCTCTTGATGGGTCCGCTGGGGTGCCAGGCCTTGCCCGCAGTGTCTGTACATGCCCAGGTCAGGTCCAGCATCCACAAGCTCTCACTAAACACACCTGAGGCTATACCTGCCAGAGGCTGGCTCCTTTTTCTAAGGTGAGGTGTACAAAGGCACTGTAGCTCCCAATCTAGGGTCTCTGCTTCCTTCTCATATCCATGTGGGCATGCTGTTGCCAGATGGCCTGTTATTTAACCCCACCCCGCTTTGCCAAAATAGCTGGTTTCCAGCCCACTCTCTCCAGTCCCCCTGCCCCTAGTCCCACAGAGCACACCCGGCTCTCTGCCAGTGGTTTCCCACAGGGATGAGCCTCCGGAAGGAGACAGTGGCCCTGAGGCCAGCAGTTCTATGGGTCCAGACCCTCCACCCCAGATGGAGAGGGCAGGAGCGGAGGAAGGCAGCACGCAGGCCCTCTCAGGGGGAGTGAGCTGAGAGCAGTGTGGCCATGGCCATCTCAGGAGTCTGACCTGTGAGAGCCTGTACCTGACATTCAGACTCCATGCTGCACCCATCTGTTGGGCCCACTTTTGGTGAGGGCTGGTACTCTCCAGCACCCTTATTTGGGCAGAATCAGGCTGTGTGGTTCCAGCGTGGGCCATTGGTGTGTGGCACTCAGATGTCGTTCTATATGTATCTGAACTAAAAATAGAGAAAACTGCCCTAAGTGTTTGTCAACTGACATCCAGCCATTTTCATCTTGGAACTTGAATATTGGAAAACGACTTCTAACTTTAGATTCCGCAAATTCCAACATTCTCAGCTAGAAGAGTTTCGAATGTCTAGAAGAGGCGTCCCCATGTCCTAACAGAGTCCACACATAGGAGGGAAGTACCTGAAGAATGCTCTGGATGGCCCTGATGCCCCCAGGGAGCCAAGAGCCCCCCAAGACCCCCGCCCCTCATGAAGGAGCTCGCACAGTGACAGAGAAGACAAGAAGTACTCTGAAGAAAATATCAGTGTCATTGGTGATATCCAGTACCTCCTGTAAACCTGTCTCCGCCAGCTGAAGGAAGTCTGAGTGGGCATGTGGGGTGGACACTTGCCGTGTGGCTTGCCCACTTCCCTCAACCCTTGAGTTGCTGGCAGCCCCTGGGTTTTCCTTTGGTGAGTCACCTGCATGTGATTCCCTCAGGACTAACTCCAGGATGGACCTATGGCCAATACCTGATTAATTAGCATATGTCTTCTTCCTGTCAGCAGTAATTGGTCAAGGGGTAGGAGAAGCAACCCAAACCAGGTCAGTAAGACTCAACTCCAGGCCTTCAGGGAAAATATCGAGAAATAAGAGTGTATTCCAGAATTGGTCATAGTAGGGCTGAGGGAGGCCCACTGGGTGGGGCAAACCTGCTGAGACTGAAGACCCCCCAGAAGAGGGTCAGACTGAGACCAAATTCTAAAGATAAGTTCTGAGCCCCTGACTCCAACTGTGCCCAAAGCACCTCTTCTGGGCTTTCAGTCACCTCAGTAAGAAGACACCTTCTTTATCGTAAATCTTACCTTAATTGTGACCCTAAGAGTCCTGACGACTTTGGTGGCGGGTCCTTCATAGAGGTCATCATTGGAAATGAGGTTGGCGAGGCAGGAATAAGAGCAGAGTACCGACTGCTCACAGGAAGCTCGCGGCGCAGCCTCGAGTCAGCCCACTGGGGCCCGCAAGCTAAGTGCACGCTGTCCTCTGTCAGGCGATGCCTTCCTGACCCCACGGAAAGCTCTTACTGATCCCTGAAGACTGATCACAAAGCCACCTCCTCAAAAGTCCCCTTGCTCTCTGTTGGTCCAGGATCACCCCTGCCAGCTCATCATACATCTGTCTCTGCCCGTTGGCCCTGCCTCACAGCTTGTTTTGTGGCATAAGGACACACATCAGAGAGCCCAGGGTGAGCTGTTTCTCCCAGGGCAAGATGACATGGGAGACTTTTGGCATTTAACTTTCTCCTTCTGAGAGATGCAAAGAGAAGGTGGAAGGGAAAATTCTGAATTGACCGGGAAGTTACCCCAAAACTAGGGAGCATTAAACCAGAGTGGTTTGAAGTGATAAAATCCAGTTTCTATTACTGAGTGATAACAGGGCTCAGGAGGGAAATAAAGGTCAGCCACAGAGAAATGAATCCTGTTACAACATTGCTCTTGAAATTCTAAGAGGGGGGCACTCAAGGGATGCCCAGGAACCCGCGTGGAGCACAGGGAGCAGTCCCGGCCGCCACCACAGTGGATGCCTGTCTTCTCCCCCTGAGGCTGTGGGTCCCAACCGCTGCAGCCAGGATCGCACTGAGAGAGAGGGCTGGTGCGGGTGTGGCATGCAGAGCGAGAGTGGCGGGCCAGTGAGGCTTCATGCCGTAGAATCCGGAGCCTCACTTTTCTCAACTGAAAATAGAGATGTAAGACCCTGGCATGTAGAAAGAACTCACCGAGATAGTTCCTTGCTTTCTGACCATTTGTTCTGAGCCTCCCAGCAACCCAAGCTGACCTGAGGGGCCCCGGGGACAGACAAGGCCGGCTTCTCTAATTATGCTAGTTTGGATGTTATGGATGTTGACAGCCCAGTTTCTTCCTCAAGGTTGCCCTCTATGGGGCTCTTTGGTGCTGGTAATGAAGCCCATGAAGTCCAGATGTGGAATGCGGCTCCAGTCCTCTGCAGAGCAGGGCGCTGGAGCACTGCCAGGTGGCCTAACCCCTGCTCCCGGCGCTGCTGGGTCTGCCCTGGGGCTGGAGCCCTCCTATAACTCAGCTGTGATCTGCAGAATCCTCAGGTTCCCTGTTCACAAGCCTAGAAACCCCCTGGACTTGCTCTTCTTCCATAGCTTCTTCTAGTCTCATCAAGGAGACTGCTGCCAAACCTGAAGTGGCCGGGACACCCGCTCCGACTGTGGTGCTCCTGTCTTCCTCTGAGAGCGCCTGGACTCGGGCAGTTCAACAGCTGCCAGAGCTGCGTGGCTTCAAGCAATGGAGGCAAAGCTGGGATGCTCCAAGGGGGACATGGGGGTCTGGGGACACATCTTTGGTGGCCGTGGATGCCCATCCAGGGCCAGAGAGCAGGCTGACTCAGCGGAGTGCTCCCTGCCCACACCCAGCTCACCACCACCTGGCTGGCCAGTGTGGCCCTGATACCCAGAAGATGGGCAATGGGAAAGGAAGACCATGCATGGGGCCCCTGTTAACACAGGGAAGTACACAGCCATTACTCACCCAGGGGGAACGAGCCCAGTCTGAGGGAGTCAGAGAAGGCCACCTGGAATGTGATTTAAATTAAAACTAAGAGAACAAGTATCGTCTGGTGAAGACAGTGGGGAGGTGGTGAGGAGGGGTCAGGCAGAAGAAGAGGCACCAGCACAGGCCAGGAGGCAGAGGAAGCACAGGGCCTGGGAATGAAGGAGGCCGCTCAGTGGGCCAGAGCAGCTCGAGGTCACGCGTGAACTGAGGCTCTCGCGGATTCTCAGAGAAAGGAGTAACTGCCAGCCAGGATATAGCCACCCTGGGAAGGGATTAGACACAGGAAGTTATAGAAGGCCACCAAGACAATGGAGAAGCTGATCGAGGCTATGAAATGCAAGTGAACGTGCCTCCAGCTTCCAGAAATAGCATCGTAATTAAGCGGAAAACAATAATGGTAGGTGACCAGATGGTATCAAAACTTGTGCCTACTCTGTTTTTCCTGGGCATTTTTTGCTAATTAATTTTTAAAGACTCACACACTGGAATTAAAATACTCAGCTATAGAAGCCAAAATGATCAACACTTTTCCAAGCTATGTGGAGGGGTTGGAGGCAGGGAGCCGGCTTCAGCCCAAGGGAGAACCAGGGTACTCCAGACCTGGGAGCATTCCCAAAAGAGGAGTGGGCAGAGTGTTCCAGGTCCAAGCTGGCTAGGAGATAGTGACATGCAAATGCTGTCACACTGGCAGAAAAGCTCAACATGCCCTCCTGGCCAAGGAGCTGCTGGAAATTCAAGGGAACCAGAGGTGGCAGAAGCCAGGGGAGCCTGATACTACCCTGGTAGGGTAGATGGCAGTGTTCAGGGAACACTGGGCCAGCAGACCCACAGCCAGAACACTAAGCTAACCCTACTCCCTGATAGAGGGGTTTGTTCTATCTTGGAATATCTCAGTGGAGGCATGAAACCTTCCTATGAACCCACTGTGGATGGGAAGAAATGAGACTTGGAATCAGAACATCTGAGTTCCCATTCTGCTACTGTCCAGGAAGACATGACATAGCTCCCAGCTCCATGGCCTCTCTGCAGTATAGCTGACCACAAGAAGTCTGCCCAGCCACACACACAGTGTGGCTGTGGGATCCCCTATAGGTGTATGGGTGCAGATGGATGTATCCTTCACAAGCACTCAGACACCTGCTTGGGTGGGGTCCTCAGGTTTCCACAGGTCATGGGAGATGTGGCTAGCAGAGCATACCAGAAGGCAGCTCTAGGAGATGGTCCGATCAGAAAGAAGAAGACCTTGCCACAAAGGCTCAGGCCTCTGATGTTAGGACAAGTCACAGAACCAAGAAGATGCCCCCACGAGACTGCATGACTCCTGGTGGGGGACAGCACACTCACACAACATTGGGGATTAAGACCAGAGAAGTCCTGTTTTTGAGAGTTAGGCTTTGCAGAGAGAGCAGAGCACTGGGAGCAGTGCAGAATAGTTCATTAATACTGTGAAGTGTGGCAGGTGGAGAATGCACTGCATAACCGCTAAGTGGTGGGCTATTACTATTCATGAAACATTTATACTGTGCTCTTCAGCCTCTGGGAAACTTTGTTCTGGAGTCCCTGGGGATGAGGCAGAAGAAGCATGTGCCCAGAGGCCAAGGCTCTGAGAACACAGCTGGCAGGACCCACAGGGAATAGGCATGACGCTGCCTAGGAAGTGGCACACCAGAGCCCTGGGTCTTGGCAACAGAGGGCTATCTGTCTTCATCTACCAGGAGAGAGGTTCACTGGGTCCTCCTACAGCCAGGGTCTGGGCCTGGCAATCCCACTGCAGTTATCTTCCCTAAGTCAGCTTATGACATTGGCAAAGCCCAAGGAATCCACATGTCTGAATATTTAAAAATTGTAACTCAGGCCACACGCTGGGCCCAGCTCATTTCCCCCTACAGAGCTCTGCTATCCACTCCCCTGGGGTCAGATCCCAGGGAGAAGCTTACCTAGCTGGGCCTCCCAGAATGACTGGGCCCTGCCAGATTGGGAACAGGGCCTGACCCAGACTCCCTGCAGGTCCTCCTACCCCAAAACTGCTTACCTGGAAATTGGGCATGACTGGGAATGCTTGCAGGTCAGGGGAATAAAAGCTCTTTGTCCCTCACTTTCTGGTTCACAAGGTCCTGATGGCTGCTGGTCTCCCCTCCAGGATGCACCACACTCACTTTCAGCTGCTTGGTGCGCACAAGTCCCTTTCCCTCATATCTGTGTGCTGATCCAGTTCCTGAACTTCCTAAAGAGTTGTTAACAAGACCAATCAGAAGCAAAGTCTTTGTGTTTGTGTATGTGTGATATGGGGGCCTTTTAAGGCAAGGCAGGGGTTGGCGCAGGGCTAGGTAGGGGCTCTCTTCCGGAGACCAGAACCCTCCTTTCACCAGGAAGCCCCAGAAGATAATTTGCCCTCTCACAGTCACACACTTGAATTGAGGGCTCTGGGTTTGAACATGGGTCAGCCTGGCTCTGCAGAAGTACGTCTTGCCAGCACGCAGGGAGACAGTAGCTTTAATATGACTGAAGTTTCATGTGTCGTGTGTGGCTCAGCTGAAGCTTAGGAGGGTCTGTGTTCTTCATATCCCAAAGTCACCTCAGGGATCCTCTCTGAATGTCTCCAGAGCCTTCCCTGGGTCACTTTAGCTGCCCTGTCCCACATAGTCTTCTGTGGGGCTAGAATGGACCAGTCAAAAACTGCAACAGCCTGGCCTGTGGTGGTGCAGTGGATAAAGCATCAACTTGGAATGAATGCTGAGGTTGCTGGTTCGAAACGCTGATCAAGCCATGTATGAGAAACAACTACCAGTTGATACTTCCTGTACCCCCCCCAATTCCCACATTTCTCTTTCACTCCTCTCTCTAAAATCAATCTATATAATCTTTTTAAAAATAAATAAAAATAACAATGTGACAGATGCTGCATTTCAGCTACACCTTGGCTCTCGGGACACAGGCTGTGTCTGGTGGGGGAATGGAATGAGCCACGTCAAATAACATGGACCCTGCTGGCATGGCGGTGGATGAACTCAGCCCGTCTGCTCTTGCCTAGAAAGCCTCCCTGCAGCTGGGGGCTCCTCCACCAGGGCTGTGTAAATGCCCTGCAGGGTAAGACCAGTTCTCTCCACACGGCTCACCAAGCTCTCCTTTGCCAGCTCAGCCTCATCTAACATTACCCTCCACTTCGTGCTGCCTTCACCCCATCCTTCCTGCCCCAACCCGATCTATTCCCACAGACTAGCCTCTGGGAGCTGAGCTTCCCCTTCATGCACTAAGCCACCCACAAGCAACTGCCAGTTCCTGGGCATGGCTGAGTGGGCGCCTGGTGAAACCAGGTTCCTGCCCTGACAGAGGCAATGCTACAGGGGGCAAGGGTGTGGGGGTGGACAAAATGCCAGATGAACACACATGCAAACAGACAGATACGCTACTCAAACTGTGAGGAGCATGTGACAGTGCAGCTCAGGGCCCAGGGAAGGGGCAGGGCACAGCCCACACAAGGGAGGTGACATAAGGAGGCTTTGAACCTGAGTAGAAACTTGATGGATGGAGAAAAGAAACACTGGGGCAGACAGTGTAACAGAGCTGGGGGTGCCCTGTGGACACAGTAAACACTTTGGTCTGTCCTGGCAGGTAAAGGATTACAACTAGGCAGAGGCATAATTAATTCACTCTCAACAAAACGTCTCTTCCAGGAAGTCCTCCCAGATATTCTAGTTGAGAATAAGGGACCCTTCTTCTGTTTCTCTCTGTTTCCTTTATCTCAGCACTTAATACCACATTGTAACTGTCCTGGTAGACTGTCAACTCTTTTAGGTTGGGGGCTTAACTCACTTATCTCTGTATACCAGCAACACCTAGTGAAAATCAACAATTGTTTAATGTACAAAAAAGCCCCTGTGTTCAGGTGTCCTGATCCTCTGGGATGACCCATGGCTCCAGGTCCTTTGCCTCATCTCCTTGCCAGCATGGCCTGAAGGTTTGGTGCAGGCTCACACAGGTTCCTGGGTGGGCACAGTCGAGTTCAGGCAGAATTCCCCAGCTGCTCATTTGTCTCATTCAGACAAGCAGGAGCCTAGTTCATCAGAGATCTATCAGCAGGCTACTTCATGGAACCAAATTTAATAAAAGGAGAAGTTCAAGTAATTCTGTGGATAAATGAGGGTCTGGGTGGGTCAGAGACGCTACAGTGACTTTGCAGAGGAAGCACATGCCAGCCAGGTCAGCTCTGTCTTCTCAGCTTCTCTGCAGTGGCTGCATCCCAGGAACGAGGACCCCAGGGGCCTCCTGGCAGGCACTCTGCCAGGGTCACACCTCCTGCCTTCATATCATGAGGCATTCCCCCTGCCCCACTTCAGGAGCTTCTAGGATCAGGTATGTGTGTCTAAGAGAAGTTAGGGAGCTCAAAGCCCTCCTCAAAGTACACTCTCCCAAATCACCCACCCCCTAGCCTCTTAACAGTTCATTCTGGGGAAAGATTAGAACCAGCTTACTTTTCTCTGTCCTTCTCACTATGTATAGCTAAAATCCCTAGATATTATTTTAAAAACCAACACAAAAAGATCCTGAAAGATGGAGAGAGAAGGCAAACTGACTGAGCAGCTTGGGATCCCTGCTGGGAACAACAGTATCTTGTGGTCGGTGTGTGGCTTAGTAGTTGGTGCCTGTCATAGCTCATAAAAATGAGTCAATAAAGTAGACTTTTATTCTCCTCTATGATTTCTAAATTAGGTGTGATAGCTGAAGTTGAAAATGATACTATGTCTGATATAGTTCTCAATATATCTAGAAGAGATATTTAAGAGCATAAAGGGATATAGAGGCACAATTTTCACATTTCACTTGAACTATTAAAATGTTGACACCAGTAGACTGTGATATGTTATGTGTACATAATGTGATCTAACAACTGCTAAGAAAGCTATGAGAAGCAATACACTAAAAAACACTACAGACAAATCAAAATGGAATTCTAAAAATAGTTCCAGTGTTGTACAAGATGGTAGAGAAAAAGAATCATTGAAAAAACAACAAACAAAAATGAAAAATATAAATTGGCAGACTGAAAAATCTATCATATGGATGACTACATTAAACATAAATTACCTAAATTTGCCAATTAAAAAACAGATTTTCAAAGTGAGTTTAAATAATGACTGGGCCCTGACCAGTCTGCTCAGTGGTAGAGCATCAGCCAGGCATGTGGATGTCCCAGGTTTGATTCTCAGCCAGGGCACACAGGAGAAACCCCCATCTGCTTCTCCACCCTCCCCTTCTCCTTTCTCTCTGTCTCTCTCTTCCCCTCAGGCAGCCAAGGCTCCATTGAGGCAAAGTTGGCCTGGGTGTTGAGGATGGCTCCATGACCTCTGCCTCAGGTACTAGGATGGCTTCAGCCTCAATGAAGCAACACCCCAGATGGGCAGAGCATCATTCCCCAGTGGGCTTGCCAGGTGAATCACAGTTGGGCACATGCGGGAGTTGGTCTACCTCCCTCCAGCTTCTCATTTTTGAAAAATACAAAAAAAAAATTTAAATTAAAAATAAATAAATAAATAAATAATGACTAGACTATATGCTGTTTACAGGAAACCCATTTCAAATAGAATACAGGTTGAAAGAAAAATGCAGAAAAAAGAAATGACACATAGATGTTATTTTTTTAAAGAAGTGGCTATATTAATATCAAAAAAATTTCAGAACAAATAAAATTATCAGAGCTAGTGACATTACATTACAAAATGGTAAATCTATCCATGGAAGAGACATAGAAACCTTAAATGTCTATATATCAAACAACAGCAACAAAATATGTAAAGCAAAAACTGAAAAGAAAAATAGACAAAAGTGCAATTACAGTTTTAGAATGTAACAATCTTCTCTCAATAATTAATAGAACAATTACTGACAGAAAGTCAGTAATGATATTTTTAAAATTCAACCATACTATCAAGGAACAGGATCTAATACTAGCAGAATGCACATTCTCTTTAAGCACACAAATAAGACATATCAAGATAGACTATACTTGAGTCAAACCACAACAAATGTAAAAAATTTAAATTATGTGAAGGTAGGACCTGAAGATGGCAGCGGAGTAGGCAGACGCACAGACTCCCAGCTCACACCACTGAACTGGATTATAAACTAATTTATGAAAAATCAGCATGAAAAACCAAATCTGGACTATAAGAACAGCTTTCAAAAATCAAGGAGCAAAGAAGAAGCCACAACAAACCTGGTAGGGAATGCCTGAATCTCCCCTACTTACAGGAATGGGGGGGGTGAGGCTGGGCTCTCACTCCAAGGAAAAGAGCAGTAAATACTGCTCACAGCCACTTGCCTGGTGACCAGGGAATGAGGTGTGTTGAAGGGGCCCGCTTGTTTTTCAAAAAGAAAGGAGAGAGAGAGAGATGGATGGAGCAATACAGGTGATGACATGAAAAGCTGACTCATTCAGTGCTGGAGGCAGCTATAACTGGGGGAGGGGCTGATCCTTCCACAAAGCAAAATACAAAAGTACTTCCAGGTAACAGAGATACAGACATCTCTCCAGCTCCAATCAGTGCAAGAAGACATAGCTGAAAACAAAAAGTGGGGAGGAAAGGCAGTAACTCAGGTCTCCATGGCGATCTGAGATACACCTCCCCCTACTGAAGCTGAGAAAGCAACCTGCCCCCATAAAGATTAACTGGCAGAAGAGGACTTCAGAGCCTCAGGTCACACCCACCTCATACCTGGATACAGTTTCAAATAAGCCCCCTGCTGAGATCAGCAAACAAGACAATCACCTTTAAAAAAAAAAAACAAATCAAGACTGCAAAGCGGCCCAAATCCAAAAATGGATTATAAATAATAGCTGATGCCAACCTAAGAAGACCTAGAAAAACACGAGTGAAAACTGAAGGCAGACAACACCAAACCTAAACTCAACCAGCTCTACAAAGAAAACACCCAAACACACAATGAGAAGACAAAGAAGTGCAATCCAAATGAAACCACAAGAGAGACCTTCAGGAGATGAACTGAATGATATGAAAATAATCAAACTTCCAGATGCGGAGTTTAAAATAATGATTGTAAGGATGCTTAGGGATCTTAGGACAATATTGGATGGTCATCACAAACACCTAAATAAAGAAATAGCAAGTATAAAAAATGATATTGAAATATTAAAAAAGAATCAGTCAGAGATGACAAATACAATATCAGAAATGAAGACCACAATGGAAGGAATTAAAAACAGAATGGATAGAGTTGAAGATCAAATCAGCGAGTTAAAGGACAACTGGAATGAAGGCATGAAAGCAGGGAAGAAGAAGAAAAGAGATTCAAAAAGTCTGAGGAAACTCTTAGAGAGCTCTGTGACAACATAAAGAGAAATAATATCTGCATCATAGGGGTTCCTGAAGAAGAAGAGAAAGAACAAGGGATAGAGGCTATGTTTAATCATATCATAGCTGAAAACTTCCTTAAATTAATGCAGGAGAAACTCTTACAAATTCAAGAAGCACAGAGAACTCCACTAAAAAGAAACCTACACCAAGACACATCATAATTAAAATACCAAAGCTAAGTGATAAAGAAAAAATATTAAAAGCTGCTAGAGAAAAAAAGACTATCACCTACAAAGGAGCCCCCATAAGGAAGACATCAGACTTCTCAACAGAAACACTTGAAGCCAGAAGGAAATGGCAAGACATATTCAAAGTAATGCAGAACAAGAACCTACAACCAAGACTACTTTATCCAGCAAGACTATCATTTAAAATTGAAGGAGAAATAAAAAGCTTCCCAGACAAAAAAAAAATCAAGGAATTCATTACAATCAAACCAATGCTGCAGGAAATGTTAAGGGACATGGTGTAAACAGATCAAAGTGGGAAAAGAATATAGCAAAAGATGAATGCAGCTTTAAAGAATAAAATGGCAAATAAACAACTACATATCAATAATAACCTTAAATGTAAATGGATTAAAAGATCCAATCAAAAGACATAGGGTAGCTGCATGGATAAGAAAACAGGACCCATACATATGCTATCTACAAGAGACACACCCTAAAACAAAAGATGCACATAGACTGAAGGTAAAATGATGGAAAAAAACATTTCATGCAAATGGAAATGAAAAAAAAGCTGGGGTAGCAATACTTATATCAGACAAAATGGACTTTAAAACAAAGGCTATAGTAAGAGATAAAGAAGGCCACTGAATAATGATAAAGGGAGCAATCCAACAGGAAGATATAACCATTATAAATATCTACGCACCTAATATAGGTGCACCTAAATATATAAAGCAGACTTTGATGGATATAAAGAGTAAGATCAACAGCAACACTATAAAGTAGGGGATTTCAATGGCCCATTAACATCACTAGATAGATCCTCAAGAAAGAAAATTAACAAAGAAACAGCAGACTTAAAGGACACACTAGATCAACTAGATTTAATAGATATCTTCAGAACCTTTCACCCTAAAGCAGCAGAATATACATTCTGTTCAAGTGCTCATGGTACATTCTTTAGGATAGACCACATGTTAGGGCACAAAAGTGGTCTCTACAAATTTAAGAAGATTGAAATCATAGTAAGCACTTTCTCTGATCACAATGGCATGAAACTAGAAATCAACCACAACAGAAAAGCTCAAAAATTCTCAAACATATGGAAACTAAATAGCATGTTATTAAATAACAAAAGGATTAAGAATGAGATCAAAGAAGAAATAAAATAATTCCTAGAAACGAATGACAATGAGCATACAACAACTCAAAATTTATGGGACACAGCAAAAGCAGTACTAAGAGGGAAGTTCATAGCACTACAGGCACACTTTATGAAGCTAGAAAAAGCTCAAATAAACAACTTAACCATGCATCTAAAAGAAATAGAAAAAGAACAGCAGTAAAGCCTAAATGTAGTAGAAGGAAGGAAATAATAAAGATCAGAGCAGAAATAAATGACATAGAGACTAAAGAAACAATACAGAGGATCAATGAAACTAGGAGCTGGTTTTTTGAAAAAGTAAACAAGATTGATGAACCTTTAACTAAACCCACCAAGAAAAAGAGAGAGAGGACTCAAATAAATAAAATTAGAAATGAGAGAGGAGAAATAACAACTGACACAACAGAAATACAAAGGATTGTAAGAAAATACTATGAAGAACTGTATGCCAAAAAACTAGACAACCTAGATAAAAGGGACAAATTCCTTGAAACATACAATCTTCCAAAAATCAATCTGGAAGAATCAGAAAACCTAACAGACCGATTACACCAAATGAGATCAAAACAGTTATCTAAAAACTCCCAACAGAGAGACAAGATGGCGCTGGATTAGGCGGACGTACCAGCATCTACCTCCCAGAACCAAAGTGGATTACAAACTAATTTTATGAACTATCATCTGGAAAAACCAACTTTGGACTAAACTAAGAGGACTCTTCAACCACGAAACACTGAAGAAGCCACACCGAGACTGGTAGGAAAAGCAGAAACACGGAAATGCGGAGAGGGCTGCCCAGCTCCTCGGAGCAAATGGCATCAGGGAGAGACTCGCGTGGCGGGAAGTGAGTTTAGCAGAGGGGAAAGGGTCCTGAGCACCAGGAACAAAGCCCCAGCCTGCAGCCCCAGATCCCAGAAGAGGCATAAGGACAGTATTTAGCTGGAAACAAGTCAGGATACTGTTTGTGAGAGAGTCTGATTTCTCAGACCCAGGATCCTTCTTAAAGGGACCGTGCAGAACATCTCTCTCAAAAACAATCACCTGGGGCTCCTGGGGATGGGGGGAGAGAGGAGAGGACCACAGTAACAGGAAGAGAGTGTAATGTAGGAGGCATAGGGAGAAACATTTTGGGAGATAGCCACCCTAACCCTTGGGACGAGTCACTCCCCAAAGCTGAAGTAAATATTTCCCCCGGAAACAGCAATACCAGCAAAGGGAAGCAGGAGAGCAGCCAAATAAGCTCCCCTGCAGCATTCAGAGCAGAGTCGCATAGAAGGAGGGAGCTTTCGGGTCTACAGTAGTGAGTCTTAGGGTCCGAGCTGCAACACCCCCACCCAGGCGGCTGAGGGCGCACCGGAGAGCGGGCGGCAGCGGGAGACAAAAGCGCAGTTCTGCTGGCAGGGGCGGAAGCCGGCTGGCCACCAGTGGGCTCAGGTGTGAGCTCAATCTTGCCCAGCTAGGGAGAAGGGGGCTTGCAAAAGCAGCCAAGCTCAGCTGCTGGCAGCCTGTAATCCAGCCTCTGGGAGAAGGGCGGGAAACCCAGAGAGAGTAGCAACCAGCCCCGGAGCAAGGGCAGAGGAGCACATGCCTGCCCTGCCCATGCAACCCAGGCTTGCGGTCTGACTTGGTAGGCAGCTCCTCCCGCGGGGGTGGAGCCAAAAGCCCAGAAGAGGCGGAGTTCCGCTACGAGCTGAGCTTGGGCACGCAGCCCTGCCTGGCGGTAGAGCCAAGGCTAGCAGCTGTTCCTTGATTGGGATCATCCTGCAAAGGCAGGGCAAAAGCTCAGAAACAGGCGGAGACCCGCAGCTGAGCAAAGGTGCTCACCAGTGCCCTCAGGACTGAGCATAACGTCACACACGGGGGCAAGGCAAAGGCCAAGACCACCAACCCTTGTGCACCCGAGCACGTGATCACAGCCACTCTCGTGAAGAGAAAATGCGGAGGCAGAGAAATACAACACAAATAAACCAAGAGAAATCCCCAGAAAAGGGCCTAAGGGAATCAGATATAACCAAATTACCAGATGCAGAGTTTAAAATAACGATTGTTAGGATGCTCAAAGATATTAGAACCACCATAGATGGCCATTACAAAAACCAAAATAAAGAGATAACAAATATAAAAAAGGACATTGAAATAATAAAAAAGAATCAGACAGAAATGACAAATACAATATCTGAAATAAAGAATACAATGGAAGGAATTAAAAGCAGGATGGATGAAGCAGAGAACCGAATCAGTGAGTTAGAGGACACAATAAATAAAGGCACGGAAGCAGAGCAGAAAAAAAAAAGAGACTCAAAAAGTCTGAGGAAACTCTAAGAGAGCTCTGTGACAACATGAAGAGAAATAACATCCGCATCATAGGGGTTCCTAAAGAAGAAGAGAAAGAACAAGGGATAGAGACTTTGTTCAAACATATAATAGTGGAAAACTTCCCCCAATTAAGGCAGGAAAACATTTCACATGTTCAGGAAGCACAGAGAACTCCATTAAGGAGAAACCCAAAGAAACCAACACCAAGACACATCATAATTAAATTACCAAAGCTAAATGATAAAGAGAAAATATTAAAAGCTGCTAGAGAAAAAAGACTATCACCTACAAAGGAGCCCCCATAAGGATGACTTCTGACTTCTCAACAGAAACACTTGAGGCCAGAAGGGAATGGCAAGAAATATTCAAAGTAATGCAGAACAAGAACCTACAACCAAGACTACTTTATCCACCAAGGCTATCATTTAAAATTGAAGGAGAAATAAAAAGCTTTACAGACAAAAAAAAAACTCAAGGATTTCACTGGAACAAAACCAAGGCTGCAAGAAATGCTAAGGGCCTGTTGTAAACAGATCAAAGGAAAAAAAGAATATAGCAAAAGAGAAAAACAGTTTTAAAGAAAAAAAATGGAAATAAACAATTACATATCAGTAATAACCTTAAATGTTAATAGATTAAATGATCCGATCAAGAGACATAGGGTAGCTGCATAGATAAGAAAACAGGACCCATACATATGCTGTCTACAAGAGACACACCTTAAATCAAAAGATGCACACAGACTGAAGATAAAAGGATGGAAAAAAATATTTCACGCAAATGGAAATGAAAAAAAAGCTGGGGTAGCAATACTTATATCAGACAAAAATGGACTTTAGAACAAAGACCATAGTTAGAGATAAAGAAGGTCACTATATAATGATAAAGGGAGCAATCCAAAAGGAAGATATAACCATTATAAATATCTATGCACCTAATATAGGAGCACCTAAATATATAAAGCAGACTTTGATAGACTTAAAGGGCGAGATCAACAGCAATACTATAATAGTAGGAGATTTCAATACCCCGTTATCATCATTATATAGATCTTCAAGAAAGAAAATTAACAAAGAAACAGCAGTCTTAAAGGACATATTAGATGATCTCGATTTAATAGATATCTTCAGAACCTTTCACCCTAAAACAGCAGAATATACATTCTTTTCAAGCGCTCATGGTACATTATCTAGAATAGACCACATGTTAGGGCACAAAAGCAGGCTCAACAAATTTAAGAAGATTGAAATCATATCGAGCACTTTCTCTGATCACAATAACATTAAACTAGAAATCAACCACAATAGAAAAATTAAAAAACATTCAAACACTTGGAAACTACATAGCACGTTATTAAACAATGAATGGGTTAACATTGAGATCAAAGAAGAAATTAAAAAATTCCTAGAAACAAACGATAATGAGCATACATCAACTCAAAATTTATGGGACACAGCAAAAGCAGTCCTGAGAGGGAAGTTTATAGCATTACAGGCATACCTCAAGAAGCTAGAAAAAGCTCAAATAAAGAACTTAACCATGCATCTAAAAGAACTAGAAAAAGAACAGCAAGTAAAGCCCAGAGCTAGTAGAAGGAAGGAAATAATAAAGATCAGACCAGAAATAAATGACATAGAGGCTAAAGAAACAATACAGAGGATCAGTGAAACCAGCAGCTGGTTCTTTGAAAAGGTAAACAAGATCGATGAACCTTTAACAAGACTCACCAAGAAAAAAAGAGAGAGGACTCAAATAAATAAAATTAGAAACGAGAGTGGAGAAATAACAACTGACACAACAGAAATACAAAATATTGTAAGAAAATACTATGAAGAACTGTACGCCAAAAAACTAGACAACCTAGATGAAATGGACAATTTCCTTGAATCATATAATCTTCCAAAAATCAATCTGGAAGAATTAGAAAACCTAAACAGACCAATTACAACAAATGAGATTGAAACAGCTATCGAAAAACTCCCAAAAAAGAAAAGTCCTGGGTCTGATGGCTTCACAAGTGAATTCTACCAAATATTCAAAGAACAACTAACTCCTATCCTTCTCAAGCTATTTCAAAAAATTCAAGAGGAAGGAAGACTTCCAAACTCCTTTTATGAGGCGAGCATAATTCTGATTCCAAAACCAGGCAAAGACAACACAAAAAAAGAAAATTATAGGCCAATATCCCTGATGAACTTAGATGCAAAAATCCTCAATAAAATATTAGCAAACCAGATCCAGCAATATATGGACAAAATCATACACCATGATCAAGTAGGATTTATTCTTGGGAGGCAAGGCTGGTACAATATTCGCAAATCAATCAATGTGATTCATCACATAAACAAAAGAAAGGAGAAAAAACACATGATAATTTTAATAGATGCAGAAAAAGCATTTGATAAAGTCCAGCACCCATTCATGATCAAAACTCTCAGCAAAGTGGGAATACAGGGAACATATCTCAACATGATAAAGGCCATCTATGACAAACCCACAGCCAACATCATACTCAATGGGCAAAAATGAAAAGCAATCCCCTTAAGATCAGGAAAAGGCAGGGGTGCCCCCTTTCACCACTCTTATTCAACATAGTTCTGGAAGTCCTAGCCACAGCAATGAGAAAAGAGAAAGAAATAAAAGGCATTTAAGTTGGAAAAGAAGAAGTAAAACTATCATTATTTGCAGATGACATGATATTGTATATAGAAAACCCTAAAGTCTCAGTCAAAAAACTACTAGACCTGATAAATGAATTTGGCAAGGTGGCAGGATATAAAATCAATACTCAGAAATCAGAGGCATCTTTATACACTAATAATGAACTGTCAGAAAGAGAAATCAAGGAATCAATCCCCTTTACCATTGCAACCAAAAAAATAAAGTACCTAGGAATAAATCTAACCAAGGAGATTAAAGACTTGTACTCGGAAAATTATAAAACATTGATAAAAGAAATCAGGTAAGATACGAATAAGTGGAGGCATATACCGTGCTCATGGTTAGGAAGAATAAACATCATTAAAATGTCTATATTACCCAAAGCAATTTATAAATTCAATGCAATACCGATTAAAATACCAATGACTTACCTCAAAGACGTAGAACACATATTCCAAAAATTTATATGGAACCAAAAGAGAACACGAATAGCCTCAGCAATCTTGAAAAGGAAGAGAAAAGCAGGAGGTATCACACTTCCAGATATCAAGTTATATTATAAGGCCATTGTACTCAAAACAGCATGGTACTGGCATAAGAACAGGCACATAGATCAATGGAACAGAACAGAGAACCTAGAAATAAACCCACAGCTCTATGGACAACTGATATTTGACAAAGGAGGTAAGACAATACAATGAAGTAAAGACAGCCTTTTCAACAAATGGTGTTGGAAAAACTGGACAGCTACCTGCAAAAAAATGAAACTAGATCACCAACTTACACCAATCACAAAAATAAACTCAAAATGGATAAAAGACTTGAATGTAAGCCATGAAACCATAAGCATCTTAGAAGAAAACATAGGCAGTAAGCTCTCTGACATCTATCGCAGCAATATATTTGCTGATTTATCTCCACAGGCAAGTGAAATAAAAGACAGGATAAACAAATGGGACTTTATCAAACTAAAAAGTTTCTGCACAGCTAAAGACAATAAGAACAGAATAAAAAGACAAACTACACAATGGGAGAATATATTTGACATTGTGTCTGATAAGGGGTTAATAACCAAAATTTATAAAGAACTTGTAAAACTTAATACCAGGAATACAAACAATCCAATCCAAAAATGGGCAAAAGAAATGAATAGACACTTCTCCAAAGAGGACACACAGATGGCCAACAGGCATATGAAAAAATGTTCAACATCACTAATGATTAGAGAAATGCAAATTAAAACCACAATGAGATATCACCTCACACCAGTCAGAATGACACTCATCAATAAACCAACACAGAATAAGTGCTGGCGAGGATGTGGAGAAAAGGGAACCCTCCTGCACTGCTGGTGGGAAAACAGACTGGTGCAGCCACTGTGGAAAACAGTATGGAGATTCCTCAAGAAATTAAAAATAACTGCCTTTTGACCCAGCTATACCACTTTTAGGAATATACCCCAAGAACACCATAGCACTGTTTGAAAAGAAGAAATGCATCCCCATGTTTATGGCAGCATTGTTCACAATAGCAAAGATCTGGAAACAGCCCAAGTGTCCATCAGAAGACGAGTGGATTAAAAAGCTCTGGTATATATATACTATGGAATACTACTCAGCCATAAGAAATGATGACATAGGATCTTTTACAACAACATGGATCGGCCTTGATAACATTATACTGAGTGAAAGAAGTAAATCAAAAAAACTAAGAACTATATGATTCCATACATAGGTGGGACATAAAGATGAGACTCAGAGACACGAACAACAGTGCTGGGGTTACAGGGTGGGGGAAGGAGAGGGAGGGGTTTGGGGGAGGGGAGGAGCACAAAGATCATGGCTTTTCAGCATTTGCCATATTCCCCCCTTAATCTATAGACAGACAGCAAATATTTACGTATGGTGTTCCCACTATAAAGACTGCTGTCTTAGGGACAAATGCTGATAAACTATTTCAGCAGTTCCTCCTTCTTCAAAGACTTATATGTCAACATAGAGCTCCATGTTTCATAGAACATACTCAAGCTCACTCCATGCTCCCTGGAGCTTTAGCACAAGGGAATGCTCCTGTTTTTGTTTTTTGGCGTTTTTTTGTAGTATTTTTTCTTTTATTTATTTTTTGTTTTTGTTTTTCTGGGGATGGATATGGGGAGGCGGTCGGACAGACTCCTGCATGCACCTGACTGGGATCCACCTGGCATGCCTACCAGGAGGGAATGCTCTGCCCATCTGGGATGTTGCTCTGTTGCGACCGGAGCCATTCTGGCAACTGGGGTGGAAGCCATGGGGCCATCCTTAGTGCCCAGGGTGGCTTTGCTCCGGTGGAGCCTTGGCTGCGGGCAGGAGGAGAGGGACGGGGAGGGGGGGGAGGGGGAGGGATGGAGAGGTAGATGGGCGCTTCTCCTGTGTGCTCTGGCCGGGAGTCGAACCCGGGAGTCCTGCACACAAGGCCAATGACTCCGACGGGTCTACATATCATGCTTTTTACTTAAAAAAAAAAAATTTACATTTCTTTTGAATGCTGATGAATAGGGGACACCAAATCTTTTTCTCCTGCAAACTACTACCTTCTTTATTAGATCTAGCTAATAACACTGTTTTGTCTTTTTCCAAATAGCTCCAGATATATGGAAAAGATTTATATAGGCGGATGGAGATCCTCAAACCCCTCAGCGAGATCTTCTGAGAATGGCTTTTAAGATACCTAGAGGCAGAAAAAGCCCAATAGAGATCAGGGGAACTACCAGCTTTTAGGATACACCCTTAAAGGCTCCAACGCCCCAAAGGGGTCTCACAGATGCCATCTGGGTCCTGCTTCAATAGTGGGAAGGAAAGTCATTGAGCTAAAGCCTGTCAGGCTTACACGCCTCTGCTGTGAGGAAACAGGGACACTGGAAGGTGGGCTTCCCCCTCGCTCCGCTAAGGGAGGGTTCAGTCTCTTCCAGCCCTGCTCCAGCCACCTATGACCTAACCTTGCCCAGAAAGCTGGGGTTTGCCACCGAAGGCTGAAGGTGCCCAGGGCCGTCGGCCCCATCTACGACACTGTGGACGAGCCTAGGGTATTTCTTCCAAGAAGCGAGTAAACTGATTTCATTTGCACAAGGGCCACTTAACTATGTTTTGCCTGAATAGTCAGGTTTTTTATTCTTCCCTCAAAGATCTCTGTTGTGGGTGTTGATAGTCCTATGCTTTGCTTAATATACAGTGTTTCCTTTATCCCTCCTACCTCAATGCCCCACTCATATTTCAGGCTGGGACCTACTCCTAATTTAGAGCTCTCTTTCCTCCTTTTGCCACCTTGTATTATGAATTTACCTTTGCCACCCAGCTTAGTGTATCCCAAGGTTCTCTTTACCATGCCACATTCACAGAGCTCCGGGGAAAAGCAACCTGGTCTCAACTCTCCAGGCAGAGGAGAACAGAAGCTCCATATCCACGCATGCTGCAAATGGCTTTTTCCAGTCTACCTGAATCATTACCAGCTAGAGGCAGCGGTCATTGGGACTTGGACATGAGCTGCAAAGTATAGAATGGTGATAACAATTCCAGTGCCATGCAGACTTTTCCTGTGGGGAACTTTCCTGGACTCCTGCTCCCTGTGACAGCTCCTAACAGACTTAACTGTGGTTGGGTTGCATTTTTCAGGGATTTGGCATGGTGATGGGGCCAACTTGGACTTGGTGAACATGTTAAGGACACTACTCATTCATGGATTCTTGCTGTATTGGCCAAGAATTTGCTTAAAGGCTTTTAATCACTGTAAAAAAAATAGAGGACTGGATGAAGAAGATGGGGCACATATATACCATGGTATACTATTCAGCTAGGAGAAATGATGACATCGGATCACTTACAGTGGAATGGTGAAGTCTTGGTAGCATTGTGCGGGGTGAAATAAGCGAATCAGAAAAATACAGGAACTGCAGGATTCCATACATTGGTGGAACATAAAAGCGAGACTAAGAGGCATGGACAGGAGTGTGATGGTTACGGGGGGTGGGAGGAGGGAAGGAGGAAGAGGGGGAGGGGGAGGGGTACAGAGAGAACTGGATGGAGGGTGGCGGAGGACGATCTCTCTTCAGGTGATGGGTATGCAACAGAACTAAATGACAAGATAACCTGGAAATGTTTTCTTTGAATGTATGTACCCTGATTTATTGATGTCACCCCATTAAAATAAAAATTTATTTATTAAAAAAAAATTAAAAAAAAAAACTCCCAACAAAAAAAAGTCCTGGGCCTGATGGCTTCAAAAGTGAGTTCTACCAAATATTCAATGAAGAACTATCTCCTATCCTTCTCAAGCTATTTCAAAAAATTCAAGAGGAAGGAAGACTTCCAAGCTCCTTTTATGAGGCGAGTATAATTCTGATTCCAAAACCAGGCAAAAACAACACAAAGAAAGAAAATTATAAGCCAATATACCTGATGAATTTATTTTTATTTATTTATTTATTTATTTATTTATTTATTTATATTTTTCTGAAGCTGGAAACGGGGATAGTCAGACTCCCGCATGCGCCCGACCAGGATCCACCCGGCACTCCCACCAGGGAGCGACGCTGTGCCCACCAGGGGGTGATGCTCTGCCCCTCCAGGGCATCCTTCTGCCACGACCAGAGCCATTCTAGCGCCTGGGGCAGAGGCCAAGGAGCCATCCCCAGCGCCCGGGCCATCTTTGCTCCAATGGAGCGTCAGTTGTGGGAGGGGAAGAGAGAGACAGAGAAGAAGGAGAGGTGGAGGGGTCGAGAAGCAGATGGGTGCTTCCCCTGTGTGCCCTGGCCGGGAATCGAACCCGGGACTTCTGCACGCCAGGCCGATACTCTACAACTGAGCCAACCGGCCAGGGCCTATACCTGATGAATTTAGATGCTAAAATTCTCAACAAAATATTAGCAAACCAGATCCAACAATATTTGGAAAAAATCATACACCATGATCAAGTGGGATTTATTCTGGGGAGGCAAGGCTTGTACAATATTTGCAAATCTATCAATGTTATTCATCACATAAACCGAAAGAAGGAGAAAACCCACATGATAATTTCAATAGATGCAGAAAAAGCATTTGATAAAATACAGCACCCATTCATGATCAAAACTCTCAACAAACTGGGAATACAGGAAACATACCTCAACATGGTAAAAAGCCATCTATGACAAACTCACAGCCATCATCATACTCAATGGGCAAAAATTAAAAGCAATCCCCTTAAGATCAGGAACAAGGCAGGGGTGCCCCCTTTCACCACTCTTATTCAACATAGTCCTAGAAGTTCTAGGCACAGCAATCAGACAAGAAGAAGAAATAAAAGGCATTTAAGTTGGAAAAGAAGAAGTAAAGCTATCATTATTTGAAAATGATATGATATTGTATATAGAAAATCCTAAAGTCTCAGTCAAAAAACTACTGGACCTGATAAATGAATTCAATAAGGTGGCAAGATATAGAATTAATACTCAGAAATCAGAGACATTTTATACACCAACAATGAACAGTCAGAAAGAGAAATTAAGGAAACAATCCCCTTCACTATTACAACCAAAAAAATAAAGTACCTAGGAGTAAACTTAACCAAGGAGATTAAAGACTTGTACTCAGAAAATTATAAAACATTGATAAAAGAAATCAAGGAAGATACAAACAAGTGGAAGCATATACCATGCTCATGGTTAGGAAGAATAAACATCATTGAAATGTCTATATTACCCAAAGTAATTTATAAATTCAATGCAATACCAATTAAAATACCAATGACATACTTTAAAGATGTAGATCACATATTCCAAAAATTTATATGGAACGAAAAGAGAACACAAATAGCCTCAGCAATTTTAAAAAAGAAGAATAAAGGGGGAGGTATCACACTTCCTGATATCAAGCTATACTACAAGGCCATTGTACCCAAAGCAGCCTGGTACTGGCATAAGAGCAGGCACATAGATCAATGGAACAGAACAGAGAACCCAGAAATAAACCCACAGCTCTATGGACAACTGATATTTGACAAAGGATGTAAGGGCATACAATGGAGTAAAGACAGCCTCTTCAACAAATGGTGTTGGGAAAATTGGACAGCTACCTGCAAAAAAATGAAACTAGACCACCAACTTATACCATTCACAAAAATAAACTCAAAATGGATAAAAGACTTAAATGTAAGGCATGAAACCATAAGCATCTTAGAAGAAAACATAGGCAGTAAGCTCTCTGACATCTGTCGCAGCGATATATTTGCTGATTTATCTCCACGGGCAAGTGAAATAAAAGACAGGATAAGCAAATGGAACTATATCAAACTAAGGAGCTTTTGCACAGCCAAAAACAATAAGAACAGAGTAAAAAGACAAATTACACAATGGGAGAACATATTTGACAGTATGTCTGATAAGGGGTTAATAACCAAAATTTATAAAGAACTTGTAAATCTCAACACCAGAAATACAAACAATCCAATCAAAAAATGGGCAAAAGAAATGAATAGACACATCTCCAAAGAGGACATACAGATGGCCAATAGGCATATGAAAAAATGCTCAACATCACTAATCATTAGAGAAATGCAAATTAAAACCACAATGAGATATCACCTCACACCAGTCAGAATGGCGCTCATCAACAAAACAACACAGAAGAAGCGCTGGCAAGGATATGGAGAAAGGGGAACCCTCCTACACTGCTGGTGAGAATGCAGACTGGTGCAGCCTCTTTGGAAAACAGTATGGAGATTCCTCAAAAAATTGAAAATCAAACTGCATTTTTGACCCAGCCATCCCACTTTTAGGAATATACCCCTAGAACACCATTGAAGGAGAAATGCACCCCCATGTTTATAGCAGCATTGTTCACAATAGCAAAGATCTAGAAACAGCCCAAGTGTCCGTCAGAGGACGAGTGGATTAAAAAGCTTTGGTAAATATATACTATGGAATACTACTCAGCCATAAGAAATGATGACATCAGATCATTTACAGTAACATGGATGGATCTTGATAACATTATACAAAGTGAAATAAGTAAATCAGAAAAAATTAAGAACTATATGAACCCATGCATAGATGGGACATAGAAATGAGAATCAGAGACATGGACAAGAATGTGATGGTAACAGGGAGTGGGGTGGAGGGTTGGGGAGGGTGCGAGGAAGGAGAGGGAGTGGGTAGCAGGAGGGTAGGTGCACAAAGAACCAGATAGAAGGTGACAGAAGACAATTTTACTTTGGGTGAGGGGTATGCAGCATAATCAAAGGTCAAAATAATCTGGAGATGTTTTCTCAGAACATATGTACCCTGATTTATCAATGTCACTGCATTAAAATGAATAAAAATAAGATTAAAAAAATTTAAATCTTGCAAAGTGTGTTCTCTAATCACAGTTGACTCAATGGAAGTAAATAATAGAAAAATAACAGGAAATTTTGAATCAACTTATAATACTCTTAAATAATTCATATTAAAACATTTTTAACTGAATAAAAATAAAAACATATCAAAACCTGTGAGACACAACTAAAGTAATGCTAAGAGAGCAATTCATAACACAAAATGCTTTTTTTTACATTAGAAAAGAGGAAAATATTAAATTAATAATCTAATTCTGGAGAAACCAGAAGAATATAAAAATAAAGCCTGAGCAAGCAGAAGGAAGTACAGATAAATAATATATCAAGAGCAGAAAGCAATGCAATTTGAAGCAAAAATGAAAGAGAAAATCAGTGAAACAAAATAAATGTTGATTTGAAAAAAAACGATCAAATCGACAGACCTCTCGCAAGATTGACAAAGAAAAAAGGAGACATCAGTTACCAATATCAGAAATAAAATGAACCCTGCATACATCAGAAATGACAATAAGGAAATACTATGAACAACTCTATGCATAAACACTTGATGACTTAGAAAAATGAATCAATGCCTCAAAAAGTACAAACTATCACAGCTCACCCAATATGAAATAGATACTTTGAATTAAGGAAATTGAATTCATAATCTACAAACTATCCTCACCCCACAATCCACCAAAATAATTCTGAAAACCCAGAGAGTTTCATGGGAGAATTCTAGAAATATTTAAAGAAAAATTAGCACCAACACTGTACAATCTCATCCAGAAAATAGGAGAAGAAAGAGCACTCCTTAATTCATTTTATGAAGCCAGCATTATCGTGACCTGAAAACCAGACAAAAACAAGGAAAAAAGGAAACTGCAGACTACTATCTTTCATGAATATAGATTCAAAATCCTTATCAAAATTTTATCAAACAGAATTTAACAATATAAAAGAATTATACATCATGATTGAATGGAGTCTTATTCAGGGATGCAAGATTCCTTCAATATTCAAAATTCCATCAATGTAATCTACTATATTAACAAGCTAAACAAGAAAATAACATATGATCATAGTAAGTGAAGTTGAAAAGGCATTTGACAAAATTCTATTCCCATTTATGACAAAAACTCAGAAAACTAAGAATAGAGGGAAGCTTTTTCAATGTCTACAAAAAAAAAACAAAAACAAAAAAAATGCTACAATTAACATTATACTTAATAGTGAGAAACAAGATGCTTTCTCAATAAAATCAAGAACAAGGTAAAGTTGTCTGCCATGACCATACATTACTCTTCAACATAGTATTGGAATTTCCTGCCAATCCATCCCAGTAGTCAAGAAAAAGAAATAAAAGGCATATCATTTAGAAAGGAAGAACTACAACTGTTTCTAGTTGCAGAAGACATCATGGTCTATGTGTAATATAAAAAATAACTCTTAGAATTAATGTTCAGCAACGTGGCAGGATACTAGATCAACACACAAATTGATTGTATTTCTATATACTAACAATTATACATAGAAAGAGAAAATTTAAATACAACTCAATTTACAATCACTCAAAAATACTTAGCTATAAATCTAATATTGTAACACATATAAAGATCTCATATTAAAAGCTCGAAAAGGCTGATAAGAGAAATAAAAAAGAAGCTTAACAAATGGAAATACATATGAAGCTTATAGAAAACTCAATATGATAAATATGTCAAATCTCCCTGAATTGATTTAAAAATAAATGTAATTTCTATCAAAATTTCAGCAAAATATTTGGTTGATATAGCTAAGATTATTGAAAGGTAAAGGACAAATATATATACAAGGTGACAGAAAATGATTTGACTTTGGGTGATGAGTATACAACATAATCAACTGTTCAAATGCTATAGAAATGTTTACCTGAAACCTATGTACTTTTGTGCATCAATGTCAACCTGCTAAATTTAATTCTCTAAATAAAAAAAAATCAAATGCTTCAAAAATATATTAATGACAAAAAAAGGTAAAGGAGTTAGAATTGCTAAAACTTTTTAAAAAAGGAAGAATAAAGTAGGAATCACTCTACTATCCTGAAACCTATATACCTACAAAAATCAAGGCTGTGTGGTGCTGGTAAAGGGGACAGGCACATCAGTGAAAAAGAAGAGATAACCCAGAGGTAGTCCACACAAGTATGATCAACCGATTGTTCACCAGGGAGCAAAATCAATTCAAATAGAGGAAGGATAGTTTTTCAACCAATTGTGCTGGAGCAATTGGATATTTATGGGGGGAGGGGTACCTTGACCTAAATTCACAAAGGAACTTAAAGTGGATAATAGATTTAAATGTGAAATATTGTATAAAATTATATAACTCTTAGAAGAAAATATAAGGTAAAATTCTTGGAGACTCGGGGTTTGATGAAAACTTCTTGGACATGATATCAAAATCATTTTCCATGAAAAATATCAGTAACTTAGACTTAAAATTAAATACTTTTGCCATGGTTGGGTAGTTCAGTTGGCTGAAGTGTCATCCAATAAGCCAAGGTTATAAATTCAATCCCCAGTTAGGGCACACGCGAGAATCTTGCAGAATATATTAAGAACTCTGAAAACTCAATAGTAAAAAAAACAAAAACAAAAAACCCCAAAGAATTCAATTAGAAAATGAGCAAAAGACATGAAGAAAATTCTTGCTTTGTCAGGACATTTCTCCTTGCCTTCCTAAGGTCCTAGCCTTTTTCCTTTGCCCTGTACTGACTTTTCTGAGAGATGCTGGTATATTAGTTTCTTTGGTTACATTTTTGGTGATATGTTACACACACACACAAACACACACACAAACATAGAAAAGTAATAGATCAAGAATTCTTTCTCACTGAAACACACACACCACAGGATTCTGAACCATTATCTTGGCAGGAATCTGGAACAGGAGAAAAGCTGTCAAGAAAGATTTTTTTACAAAGATCTAAGGGACTATGAGCCAAGGAATAAAGTGATGACTTTGACTTGTAAGATAAAAACGAATTTAATTCTCTTTATCCTGGCCTCTGCCATCTTTTCATTATAAATTAAAGGGAGGGGAAAGACTCCTCTCTTCAATAACTCTGGCTCCTTTAATGAAGAATGTTTTAGGCAACTGGAACATAATTTAAGTGATATTGTATTTCTTTTATTAACATGATTATAGTAACATGTAGATTTTAACAGTGGCTTTCCAATGGAATTAAAATGAAGATAGATAGCTGACATTTTGGTGGAATTACAGTCCATAGAAATATTTTATATGTCAGCTTTTTAAAAAGGAAGGTACAAACCTCTTATAAAATGTCTAGAAATTTTAACAGATTTTTTTCAGTAGCTATTTTTTTAGAGCTATATTTAGAAAAATTTAAAGATACTGATTGGTTGACAGTTAAGTTGCAAATAATTTATTTAGAATTGTGACACCCATAATCCAAAACCTAGTTATAAGTCTTTTATCACTATGCCAAAAGTACATCAGCTTTTGTCAGATAAATTTCCTTTGACTTCAAATGTGGAACCCTGAGAAGGACACAAGTTCAGTTAGGTCGTTTTCTGGTGAGGAATGGATAACCAGACTCTAATCATTGGGATACCATGCAAACTCCCAAATGTTCTATGAAAACTCTTCTATGAAAAAAGGGGGACAGAAATTTCTAAATTATCGATGTCATACAAGATAAACCAAAGCTGAGGAAATATTCCAGATGAAAGACAACTAAGGAAACACAGTTACCAAATATAATACCTACCCCCCTCCCTTTTTCTTTGCTAAGGAAGAGTGAAAGCAGCAAAGGGCATTGTTGGTGCAACTGAAAATACTGGACTATATTGATTATGTAAAAGTATTTTGTCAATGTTCAATTTCCTGATATTGATAACAGTTCTGTGATTATATAAGAGGTTATCTCTAGACAAGTGCACACTAGTGTACTTAGGGGATTAAGAAAAAGGCCCTGGTGGGTTGGTGCAGTGGTAGCGTGTTGGCCTGGTATGTGGATGTCCTAGGTCAATTCCCAGTCAGGGCACACAGGAGAAGCAACCATCTGCTTCTCCAACCCTCCTCTCCCCTTCTCTCTGTCTCTTCCCCTCCTTCAGCCATGGCTTGATTGGTTAGAGCAAGTTGGTCCCTGGCACTGAGGATGGCTCCATGGAGCCTAAGGTGCTAAAAATAGCTCAGTTGCCAAGCCACAGCCCAAGATGGGCAGAGCACAGCCTGGTAAGGTGGATCCTGGTCAGGGCACATGTGGGAGTCTGTCTGTTTCCCCTCTTCTCACTAAAACAAAACAAAACACCCAAAACATGTTTATACAATTTACTGTCAAATGGCTCAGAAAAAGTTACCTCTATGATAAATTTGACTATATCACATTAAGAGACTTTTGCAGAGCAAAGAATGCCAGGAAAAGATAGACAACATACTGAGAGAAGATATTTGCAAATATTTGCAACACATGACACAAATAAGTAATATCCAGGGGAAAAAATACGCAAAGGACCAATAACCAAATACAACTCAGATGAAGTTTACAGAAAAAGAAAACTGGCTGTCTGATAAATATAGGAAAAATGGTTATTCTTATTCATCATCAGGAACACATAACCTGAAAACTTGGCAATAATATTTTACAACCCTCCAAATGGCAAAAAATGAGAAGTCTGATACTGTAAGATATTACTGAATATGAAAGAGGACAACTATATCCAAACCTCACTGGTGGAAAGCAACTTGGTAATATCCAATGAAAGGGGCTCATACACACTCATGACACACCCGCTCCTCTTCCAAGTGTGTCTCCCAGAAAAACAGCCATGCAAGAGTTCTCAAAGATAGGACCAAGAAGGCTCATTGTGGCTGCTTTGGCAGTCATGCAAAAGACTGGAAACAACCTAAATCCCAGTGGTACCTAGTAGATTACTAAATTATAGATAGATAGTGTTTCAACAGTATCTTCGCAGGTAGTTGCAGTGAATACGTCCGATTCATATTATCAGAATGAGTTGATGGATAATGCAGCATGTTGAGTGGGCTACTGTGGCATTCAAGTCAAGTCTTTCACACCAGAAAGTGACACAGGAAGGAAGTGACACAGCCAGAGCTGGGAGTTCTGTTTCCTCTGGGGAGGTAGGCAGGAAAACAAGACAGAGGAAGGAGCCAAAAGGGCTTCAGCTCCACCTCTGATGTTTCTTTAATGAATACTTTTAAATACATATAACTTTAAAACAACCAATTTTTAAAATGTGTTCATTCATTGTGTTGGGTCCATGAATGTTTGTTACATTGCCCTAAGTTTATAAAAAAAAATTTTAGAATATTAAAAAACTATTTTTTCCAAACTCTCCAATTACTCTGTGTGTGTGATCCTATGAGAGCCTGGACAGTACTGGGTGACCGGAAGAGATGTTTTCCCCTCTGTGTCCCCAAGAGCCCTCTCAGCCACAACTTTCACACACACCTGGAGTGACTGGCCTGGTCGCCTGCCCTCACGGGTCACACATTAGTGAGTTGTGCTACATAATCCCTCAGATCCCTTCCACCAGCCCAGAAAGGGAAAACCCCTTTTCTAACTGCTTTTAATAGGCTGTCATGTTATTTGTTTTTTCATAGAAATTTATTAGAATTAAGACATTATGAACATTATGAAATTTTTCAATACAGAGAAACTAACAAAATGCATTATAATCTTATTTCTTAAAAAGAATAAAGGATACTATCAACCAATTGTTATGTTTCCCCTTAGTCCATTTTTGGATAGGTAAGCAAACATATGCAAAATTTAACTACATAATTACAGCTTAGTTAGTAACTATCACTTGATCACTTCTCCTCTGCCCACATTTGTAGATTCCTATGGATAATCACTTGTTTCTGGTTTTCACTACTATTTCTTCAGATGAGCCCTGAAATTGGACTTTCTGGGTAGAAGATTGTAAACAGCTCACATTTGGACATATATTGCCTTCTGGGAAGACTGGGTCCATTAGTTCCCCAAATACTCAGGAGTGAGAGCTCACCTCCTGTCAAATACTGGCTGCTGTGTGCCTTAAACATGTGAAGACTGAATTCTCTTACCAGCCCTGTAAGGTGGGGACTATTATTATCCCCAGGTTGCAGAGGGGGAAATGGCACACAAACAAGGTGAGTAACTGGCCGCACTCTCTGAGCTGCTAATAGTAGAGCAAGGGTTAATGTTCAGGAAGTTTAGAGCAGACTGCCACTCCTATCCATCTCTGTCTCTACTAATAGTTTCTGAAAGCACTAACTATCTGGGACCCTTAGCCAAGGATTTAAAACCTCATCTGTAAAATACAGGTGAGGGTGGGACCTATTCCATAGGGCTATTGTGGGAACTGAACAGGCCCATTCATAGAAAGTATTTAACAGAGAACGCAGCTTAGCAGACCACGGAAGCACTCAAAAAATTTTTTGGTGTTGTCATTCTTTTTTATTATTCGTGAGCATGGGCATTTTAAAGGCTTACTGTGTGTAATTCTCCAGTGAATTTATAACCTGTACATTTTTCATTGGATTTCTTAAGTTTAACTTCCTTTTTCTTCCCAACATCCCACCTCCAAGACAGGTTATCTACATTGGTAAAAATCAGAAACAAGGATTAGAACTTCTGCTGCAACCTGCCGCTTTACTGAGCACACTGCATGAGCTTCCCTGCAGGCCTCGAGCTCCTGCTTGCTGGTTCTCCCCAACCCTTGCTGCTGCTGTCGCAGGTTAGCTGACAGATGCTGTGGCTGTCCATCTGTCTGTATTTCCTGCTTGTCTTGTTACAAGCTTCAGGCAGAATTCTGCCCCTGGGAATAATCTTGCCATGTCCGGGATACAGGCTCGCGAGACAGAAGATGAAACTCAGAGACCGACTGCTGGCCTCTGAGTCTCAACTCAGCACAAGCTCTGGGCAAGAGCAGCTTTGTGTAATGAGGGACGCCCGTGCTGATGTCAAAGCTTTTGCAAAGCTGCCTGGCTCTTCTTCTCTGCCTGTCTCTATGCATAGTCCTAATCATCACTGTGTGCCTTACTTCTCTCCTGATTTCTTCCTCTCTGGCCTTATATTTCTCCCTCTATACCTAGCTGCACTCTTTCATTAGTCTCTGCCTTTCTCTTTAATGCACAAGATTAAAGATTACTTTAGAAAAACAAAGACACCACCGGGTAACTAGGGGCCTACTTTACTCCATAATAAGACTGATTCACCATTAACTGTACATACCTACATTTCCTCATTTTATTAAATTATTTTAATTTGACTTAATTAAATTTAACTTAATTTCTACACAATCCTAAAAGGTAAACATTATTATCACTCATTTCATTGATTTGTTAACAGATGCTCAGCGAGTCTAAGAAGCTTGTAGTGCAGCCCATGAGAGCCAGGCGTGTCTGGGTCCCAAGCCCAAAGCTCTCCCCGCTGCAGACCCTCTCTTACTCTCCTGGCTCAGAAGCGTTTGTAAGCTGAGCTGGAATGAAACAGACAAGAGCATTGCTCACTGTCCAGTCCAAGTGAGAAAGGCCATCTGTCCACAGTGATACCAGGCTTTAGGGACTGAGCCCAGAGAGGCAAATGCTCACCCAGTTTCCCACTGGGTAGCACCCCCAGCCACAGAGAGTAACACACCCCATTATCACATTCCTCACTTACCCAGAAGAAAGAGGAGTGGTCTCAGCCTGCTGGCCACCAAGCCCATGCTGGCTTTCTGTTCCTGGTTCCTTGCAGAGCAAGGACTGGCGGCTGTGTGACTCAGGGCTCCTGGGACAGGAAGTGGAGGAAGCCGCTGCCACAGCCCCGTGTGGCTGAGTTCCTCTCAACGCTTTCTGAGGGCTTGCTGAAGGAAGGCCCTATCTTCCTGACCTCTGCTGGGGGCTGGACAGTTGAGGCCCATAATAAGGACTCACTGTTACATGCCAGGTGTTAGTTGTACCCAGCATTGTCTCCTGTAACCCTCTCCATGTAGCACACAGCACAGAAACACAGTTGGCTGCAGATTCTTGCCCAGAGACTCAGGCCAGTAAGTCTCAGAGAGGGGTGCGGGCAAAGCTGGTTGGCCTGGCCCTCCAGCTGCAGCGCTGGCCCTCATCACCCCAGGCAGGGTGAGAAAACACCCCTCCCTGGCCCACAGCTCAGCCCAGTGACTGTTTATGTGCCATGAACCCCTGCAAGTCTGTGGATACCTACGACTCTCTCTTCTCAGAATAATATTTTTAATGTCCAAAATAAAGCATATAGGGGTTAATACTGACATACAGTTATCAAAATATTTAGATAGTAAACTTAAGATATAGAAGTATATGTGCTTCTTTATCCACACAGTAAATGTCAAGAGTCCAGTGGCAAGCAAAATGACTACCGCAATCCTGACAGCGTAACAAACGGGAAACCCATAGACAGATGTGCAGTAGCTGGAATGCGGATGAAAAAATTCACATCTACAGATGAGAGTCTTTCAAGTGGTAATATCATTGTGGTTAGGCTACACTCATGTCAGAAGAAAATGTTAACTTTCTACTAGAGGTTAGAGGACAGAGATATGACTTTCTCCGTCCAAATTCAGATACTCTCAGGCTGAGCAGCCAGCCCTAGACTACCCTTGATTGTCAATAGAGTCATTTAAAAAAAAATTTTTTTTTTAGATTTTATTTATTCATTTTAAAGAGAGGAGACAGAGAGACAGAGAGAGAGAAAGGGGGAGGAGCAGAAAGCATCAACTCCCATATGTACCTTGACTAGACAAGCCCAGGGTTTTGAACCAGCGACCTCAGCATTCCAGGTTGACACTTTACCCATTGTGTCACCACAGGCCAGGCCAATCAATAGAGTCTTAACCCACAGGTTTGGGGCCACATGTGTCTGTACTTCTTTTAGACACCTGCTTGCTTGTCAAGCCACCAACTTAAGTGTGCAAGAAATATCAATCTTTTAAATGTAAATCAACTTTTTTTTTAAGGTGAGAGGAGGGGAGATAATGAGGCAGATTTCTGCCTGCACCCCTACAGGATCCACCTGGTAACCCCATCTGGGGTCAATGCTTGAGTACCAAGCTATTTTTAGCACTAAGTCTGTTGTGCTCCAACAGAGCTATCCTCAACTCCTGAGGCCACACCCAAACCAATCGAGCCACTGGCTGTGGCAGAGGAAGAGGGAGAAAAGGGGGAGAGGATAGGAGAGAAAGCAGGTGAATGTTTCTCCTGTGTGCCCTGACTGGGAATCAAACCCAGGACACCCACACGCCAGGCCAACACTATATTCATTGAACCAACTGGCCAGGGCCAAATGTAAATCACCTTAATTACAATTGTTGAAGCTCATCCAACTGAGCTGGCAGGAATTGTAGTCTTTTCAGTCTCCGGCTCCCGCAGACAAAACTCTAACATAGGTAGCTCAACGAGCACTTCCCACTGTGCTGGGCGTCTGTAGAGATATTCTAACTGTGACATTTATTTGACCTCCAGCACAGTCCTATGAGTTAGGTGTGTGGCACCCGCAAGTCTATTTAGTGGTGAATGTGAGGTTGGGCCTTGAACCCAAGCTATACCCTGACAGCCTGTGTCTTTTGTGCTGTGCTGTGTTGTGCCTCCATGTGTGGGCATCACTTCTGCTGAGGTCCAATCATCCAGCCAGAAGTGGTCAAGGTGCCTGCCTGGCCACAGATACCCACGTTTGCTCCCTCTGAGTCTCACATGAATGATGGACATGAATGGAACAGGCTGTGCATGAGACAGTTTGCCTCACTTTGAGGCTTAGGAGTCCACCCTACCCCCACCCCTGACATACTTCATTTCATAATTAAACTTCAATCAGTCTTCACCTGTACCAGGAAAAATACTCTCGTGCTTCTCCTGAAACACACAGACTTCTAACATTTTTATACCACTTAGTGGAGACAATTGAGAGAAAAATACTTTGCTTTCCCCTAAGGGCACCATAAGAAAATGCTAGTGTGGACATGCTAATCTGCAGCCAGTGGCAAGGGGCTTCCGGAAGTGAGGGCAGCTGCAAGCAGCCCAGGGCTTCCAGGTATGCAAAGAAGTCTCATGTTTTTGTGAAATCACTGATTTCCAAGGATGGCAACTGACTCTAAATGTTTGTACTTGGGGGCAGGTCAAAGCAAACTCTAGTAATAAACTTTTGCTCTAGAATACCTCTCAAGATCTAGATCTCTTCCAGGGCTTAGCTGTTCATATATAAACCCAGGATGGAAAGTTCCTGCACCAGCTTCTGCTTCTCACCTGCTCACAACTTTCTGAGACCAGGAAAATGCAGCATCTGCTACAACTTGAATGAAGAAGGCAGAAATACAGGGGCAAGATGTTCCATTAGCTAGAATCTGAACAATGACCTGACATTTAGTCATTGCACCTGGTGGGATGGTTCATTTGTCATCTCATTGTGGTCTGATGCTCCCAGCCAGAGGGGGACCCTTACCCCATGCTCCAGTAGTGAACACCTGATTCTTAACCTGAGTCTTCTTCAGTCACAGGGATGGGATGACTCCCACTAAACTGGGAGCCAGGGAGGACAGCAGCCAGAGCACCTACCCCAGTGTGACACAGTACATGATCTCAGTAGTATTTGTTGAATAAAACAATCCATTCATTACTAAGTTTACACCCAGGCCAAACCAGCTCAGCCTCCAATCTACTAGTAGAAAGATTGTGGCTCTCACCTTTCCTGTGGTGGGAGGTAACCTGCTCCGCCAATCAGAAGAGAACTGGCCAACTGCTCTGATGCTTTGCAGGGGCTGCCTCTCCTCCAGTGAGGTACTGGTCACACCAAGGAAGCACCTGTCTTTCCCTAGCTCCTCAGCCCCAGTCACAGAGCACACAAATCCATTCCTGTTGGCCTGAGGTGAAGCTGGAAGAAACTGTCAAGTCCACTGTCAAGTTACAGGAGATTAAAAAAAAATTATAGATAGGGGAAATTTGAGATACACATTGATTAACTGGACCTAAAATTAGAAAATAGTCATTCTTTTCAAGCTTACATGCAATATTTATTTTTTAATTGCTATATATGGATCACAAAGTAACTCAAAAATGGATGACATACACGTTTCTTACCATAGTGCAACTGTATCAGATGATAATCACAAAAATATATTATTTCCATATGTTTGGATTTTTTTTTTTACTTTTCTTAAGTGAGAAGCAGGGAGGCAGAAAGAGACTCCTGCATGCCCCCCCCCACCAGGATCCACCAGTAAGCCCACTAGGGGGCGATGCTCTGCCCCATCTGGGGTTGTTGCTCCATTGCAACTAGAGCCATTTTAGCATCTGAGGCAGAAGCCATGGAGCCGTCCTCAGGGCCCGGGCCAACTTGCTCCCATGGAGGTGGAGCCATGGTTGCGGGAGAGGAAGAGAGAGATAGAAAGAAGGGAGATAGGGAAGGGTGGAGAAGTAGGATGGTTGCTTCTCCTGTGTGCCCTGACCAGGAATCAAACTCAGGACATCCACACACCAGGCTGACACTCTACTACTGAGCCAACCAGCAAAGGCCTGGAAATTTTAAAAAACAGTTCTAAGTAACTCAAAAAATTTAAAAAAATAAATTATAGTGAAAATTAAAAATAACTAGACCGAATGATAATAAAAATGTTTTCTATCAGATAATGTGGAATGTAAATAAAGTAGTAATTAGAAAGAAATGTATGTGTGTAAATACCTAGAAAAAAAAGGGCTGAAAAGGAATGGGCTAAAAAAAAATGTGAAAAAGAATTTGGAAAAGAATAAATCTGAACAGGGCAGATGAAGGCAGATAATAAATGGGAGAGCAGAAAGGAATGACCAGAAACCAAAGCTGCACTAGAAAGACTCAACATCTTAAAATATGTAAAAAGCTAATGATATGACAAACTTCTCACAGAATAGGTAAGAAAAAGAGAGAGAAGACAAAAATAATAATATTCATAAAAGGGGATATAAGCATTACTTTAATTAGTTAAAATAAAAACATACAATGATCTCAATAGACACAGAAAAATATTTGATTGAACCCATTACACATTCATGATAAAAAAAATCATCCAATAAACTAGGAATGGATAGGAACTGCCTTTACTTAATAAAAGGCATTTATCACAAAACCAACAAACATCATTATTGTGTGAGCCACATGGTTGCAATCCCTTTAAAATTAAGGACAAGACAGAATGTTCTTATTACTATTTCTATTTAATATTGTAAAGAGGCCAAGCTACTACAGATTTTTCTAAAAAAGAGGGAAACACAAAGAATAAAAATTAGAAAGAAAGAAAAAATATATTCTCAGGTGATTTATTTATCTATTTAGAAAACCTCTAAGACTCAAAGACTATTTGTTAAAAATAATGATATGGCTAAATACTAGGTCAAAAAATTTTAAAGTAATTAGGTTATTATACACTAGTAACAAACAGAAAACATTTTTTAAAAAATAAAAATTGCCACCAACAATGATATGTATGTGTATATATGTATTATATATATATATATATATATATATATATATATATATATATGGAATATGATCAGACAAGATCAGGTGCATTCAGGGTGGTATGGCCACAGACATATATATGGAATATAATAGATTAGTATAGAGGAGAGAAGAGGAGAGGAGAAGAGAAGAGAGGAGGGGAGGGGAGGGGAGGGGGAAAGGAGAGGGGAGAGGAGGGGAGGGGAGGGGAGGGGGAAAGGAGAGGGGAGAGGAGGGGAGGGAAGAGATGAGATGAGATTGAACAAAGGTTACTCAAGATCACTTGGAGGAAACTTTAGTTAGCAACATTAAAGAAGCCTTAAACAAACTAAAAGTGTGTCATTGTATGTAGGAAAACTTAATAATCTTAAAGACATCAAGTCTTCTCAAATTGGCCTATAGTGTCAGTGCAGCTTTATACTCAACTGTATTTTTGAGATAAATCAGGACCAAAGTGAGATTTCATTTTACACTTTTTTTGATTGGTAACAGTAAAAATCTTGGGTAAAGCTAAAAAACCTCTTATCATGTGACCCAACATTCTACTACTGGAGAGATAATGAGGGACATTCTTAGACACGTACATTCAGAAATACAAAAAAGAGAGTATTTATAAGAACATGATCTGTAAAGCTAAAAGATCTTGAAACAACCATGAAAGCCATTAACAGGAGAAAAGATAAATTATTGATGATAAATATTATATAGCTATAGAAATAAACTATAGCAACTTGAATAAATCTTAGAAACAAATATTGTGTAAAAAATCAAATTGCAAAAGATGACAAAGAGAATGATATCATTTTTGTGAAGCACAGAAACAAGCAAAACTAAACAACAGTCTAGGGAATATATACATATTTTTCATTGAATGTTATTTTTAAAAATCATTAGAATACAAAATATGGCATTCAGGAGAGCTACAGGAAAGAGAAGAAACAGACAGATGGAATGCAAAGAAAATATTCTAGTTCTTTAATTGTGAGCTGGGTGCCTGGCTATTCGTGCTATTAGTAAGCTTTATTAGTAGGAAGAAAGTATGCTGAGTTTTTTCCAGGTAAGTCTTGGTTTATGCCCATTAACTTAGTGCAATTACAATAACATCTCCTTTGACTCTCAAAAATTTGACAAAGGCCAAAAGATTTGGATAACAAATTATATAGTCTCTTTATCTATAACCCACATATGTTATGAAAAATTTGATATTTATTAAAGATTGCCTAATTAAAATGTAATTAAAACAAATACTAATACCAGCATGGTTGTATTGGTAGAAATTTAAATTGTTTCAATTAACAGCTTTAAAGGTTTATGCAAACTTTGTCCCATTCATTACACTTAACGAACATAGTTTAAGGAAATAAGAGACAAATGTATGAGGTTGTGTTTATATAAGGATGCTCATCAAACAACTATTAAAAATTAAAAATCAAAGTGACATGTAAAAGTCAGGAACAAGCCCACATTGAACTAGTAAGCAGCTGGGAGAGCACACACCAGTAAGTGGTGTACTCTTGTACCTTCACCTTTGTCACCTTGCTTGAGTTTCCATAAGCAAATTAAAACTCAGGTGCAGGTACCTGTTTCCAGGGGAAAAAAGAAAGGTGAAGTCGCAGGCAAACGTGGTTTGTGGGTGCAGCCCGCTTGTCTATGCCATAGTCACTATGGTAAGCAGAAGTAATAAGGTAAAATAAGAGGATATGTGCATTTAAGGGTGGCCACTGGGAACCATGTAAATAAATGCAATCCAATCACACCATAAATACATATATATGTGGTGTTTCAATACTATTTCCTCATTATAAAAATTATACTTATGCCTTTATATATGGCTTAATTTCTTTTCTTATCTCTGTTTGACTGTCCACAGTTCTGTTGCTGATCCAAGAATAATATTGTGATTCTAAATTTTCACAAATACAGCCAGGTCATGATAAAAAGTATAAAGTCCATTAAGGTATTAGTGCAAATTTCATTATTAAAGTAATTAATCTTGAAATAATGAAACCTCCAAAAACCAAAAGCAACTTTTCATTTTTAGTTTTCTCCCAGTGACTCATGGGAACTAAGAAAATGGGTAGTCACTGATGTGACTTTGGGGAAGCCCTAGACTAAATGAAGCCACATTCAACAGCTCAAACTCCTTTGGTTCAAGGGCTCCTAGCCAAAGAAACCCAAGCACGGCTTGCTAAGAGCCCAGTTCAAAGGGAGCTCAGGGGACAGAACATCTTTCTCAAGCTGGGCATTCAATTTTATCACACCTGGCCATCTGCAGGCTGTGTGACAACTCGGAAACCATGGCGCATGCAATATTTCCCTCACTGTTGAAAAGAGGAACTTCCTTTGCAGCCCATATCTTTTAGAAGGTTGCAAAAGTTAGCATTTATCAAATTTGAAGACCAGCAAAAATGCAAACCACTCAGATTCCCCATTTCTTGTCTTCAGCCTTGAGTAATGGATTGTTGTTATCTGGGCATCTTAGGCAAGGCAGGAAGCTTCTTAGAAAAGGTTGCAAATGTTGGGGTTCTCATACTCTATCTCATTTTCTCAGGACAAATTAAAATCATTCCTGTCTTTTCTGCCTAGGTAGGGAGGCTTGGGTCATTTACAATTTTTCAGTTTGCAGATGGGATTCTGCCCAGGAATCACAAGATTTAGTACAAACTCTAATTTCCCTTGTCTTAACAAATGTTATCATCTAAGTAAAGATTCTAATAATGAACCTACGTGAAAAATCTCCTTACCTCAACAAACCCAAAAATCTAACTGCTTGCATAATACTCACACAAGGATATTGCTGACTAAAGCAGAAAAAATAAGGCAAAAATGTTGGAGAGAGAAATAGGGTTGGAGTTGAGTCACGCTTCTTTAAAAAGAAATTTAGAGTCCATTATAATGTAGTGATTCAGAGCACAGATTTGGGGGCCAGATGGTCTTGACCCTGAACTTAATTTCTCTGCTTCTTAGATTCTTTATTTGTAAAAGAGGAATAAAAATTCATTCGTAGGATTGCTATGAAAAGTAGGTGAATTAATACATGTGCACCTCCTAAAACAATGATCGCTGTGTTGTACATGTATGGGGTTGATGTTGTTGTGATATTTTGTGATGCTTATTTACAAAAAGTGAGCCCAGTTGTGAGTGAGGCATAAAATGAATACTACAAATCTATACTATTGAGAGGGGAGAAATCATAAGAATGCAAGAGAAGGGGCCTGCAGGAATGACTGACTCAGCCAGTTAAAGAGTATCCCTACCCCATAAATCTCTAACTGAGCTCCTGGAGACTCTTACATTACAAGAAAAACAGGATCTGTAAACAGATAGGACCAGGGGTCTGGAAACCGCTTCCCCCTGCTGCCCCACTGAAACTTCCCCACCCCACCTTGAGTCATGAGGTACACATAGGACTTCAGACAAAGGAATCATGCACCACTTGCATGGACATTGTAAAAGGTATATAATATGTAAGAAATCTAACTTCAGGGAGCTTGTGTTTGGTGCTACTAACCTCACATGCTCCCCCAGCTACTAATACATTCTTCTTCCTCTATTAAGTTCTCTGGCTGTCTATTATGCTCTGTTTGGATGTTGTTTTCTGCATCACTATGTGTAGGGCAGCTGTGTTCGGCTTGTTCACTGGTGTACTGGCTGCAAGTGCTTTGCTTGACTAGTGCATGAGCATCTGGCAGAGGCCTGTTTGCATAGCCTATGAAAGGCTATGGGTGCTTGCACTCTGGGGGATTGTAGGTGGATTGCCTGCGTGCTACTGTGAAGAGCAATTTTGCTGTTTGTTTGTCTAAGCAGTTTTCCCCTGCTTATGTGCTCATGTGCCATTATGAGACTTTATTAAATGGAATGGTCCAACCCTTTACGGCTCTGCAGTTTCTCTACTGTCTGCCCAAATCCAATGTGGTCCTGCCTGGCCTCGGCCACCGGCCTTACACCATGTAAATGAGAAATCGCTGTGGAGACAGAGGTGTCCGGGTCTCAGTGTGTGAGTGTAGGAAATGGCAGCCTGCTGCTGAAAGGCCCAGTATCACACATCAGGCTTAGGCTCATGGGGAGCTCTTGACTTGACCTTCGCTCATGAAGACTGCCTGGATGCAGCCAAAATATAGCCAGCTTACTAGAGGCGTACACGATTGATCCTCAGGGCAGCACTGGAGGGAACAAACCAGCAACAATAAGCAGATGTTGACTGGCCAGCTCCTGAGAGCATTCTAGCCCTACCTCCATCCTTGCCCCAATCTCAGTACACACAAGCCTACAGCATGGAGACCAGGTGATAGCTAGAACTGGGAGGAGGGCCAAATTACTGAGCAGTCTTGGGTGGGCTCTAAAGATTTATGGCTTAGGTATAGAGGAAGCATGCAGATAAGCTTGAACCTGAATCATAAAGTCAGAGGGATCTTCATGCATCATGTCCCCAACTATCTTAGGAAGACACAGATGGAACTGGGACTTTGCTTCTCCTCCAGTCCACATCCCTAACCAAGGCATCTGATTGTCCTAAAATAACATAACTTCACAGGGAAAAACCATGACCTGTTTAAAAAGCACAAGTGCTGAGTATCAAAAGATTCAAAGGAGCCCTGGCCAGTTGGCTCAGTGGTAGAGCGTTGGCCTGGCATGCAGAGCCCCGAGTTTGATTCCCGGCCAGGGCACACAGGAGAAGCGCCCATCTGCTTCTCTACCCCTCCCCCTCTCCTTTCTCTCTTTCTTTCTGTTCCCCTCCCGCAACCAGGGCTCCATTGGAGCAAAAAGTTGGCCTGGGCGCTGAGGATGGCTCCATGGCCTCTGCTTCAGGCATTAGAATGGCTCTGGTTGCGACAGAGCAATGCCCCAGATGGGCAGAGCATCGCCACCTGGTGGGCATGCCAGTTGGATCCCAGTCGGAGGAGTCTGTCTGACTGCCTCCCTGTTTCCAGCTTCAGAAAAAAAAAAAAAAGAATCAAAGGAAAAGCCAAATGTATGACAAAGGAATTAGAGTTAATGTAGAAGAAAAAAACACCCCACAATAGTTTAAAATAAGCATAAAAATATATACATGCCCAGAGAAGTAAAAGAGGATGGTGGAGATTATATGCTAGATCACAAGAATTTCAAAACCCAGACAAGACGGAAGACAAGATGGCAATGAAGTAGGCAGATGTACCAACTTTCACCTCCCAGAATGAACATGGATTACAAACTAATTATAAGAAGCATCATCTGGAAAAACCAACTTTGGACTAAACTAAGAGGACTCTTCAACCAAGAAACACTAAAGAAGCCACACTGAGACTGGTAAGAAAAGTGGAAACGTGGAGAGGGCTCCCCAGCTCCCTAGAGTGAACGGCAGCTGGGAGAGATTCGCGTGGCAGAAAGCGAGTTTAGCAGAGAAGGGAGGGTCCTGAGTCCCAGGAACAAAGCCCCAGCCTGCAGCCCCAGAGCCTAGAAGAGGTGTATGGACAGTATTTAGCTGGAAACAAGACAGAATACTGTTTGTGAGAAAGAGACTGATTTCTCAGACCCAGGATTCTTCTTAAAGAAACCGTGCAGAAAACCTCTCTCACAACCACTCACCCGGGGCTCCGGAGGACAGGGAGAGAGGAGAGCACCGGAGTAGCAGAAAGAAAGTGCAATCTAGTAGGCACAGGGAGAAACATTTTGAGAGACAGCCACCCTAACCCCTGGGATGAGTCACTCCCCAAATCTGAAGTGAATATTTCCCCTGGAAACAGCAATACCAGCAAAAGGAAGCAGGACACCAGCCAAACAAGCTCTCCCGCGGCACTCAGAGATGAGTCGCCTAGAAGGAGGGAACATTCGGAACTACAGTAGTGAGTGTTAGGGTCTGAGCTGCAGCGCCCCCACCCACATGGCTGAGGGCTCGCCCAAGAGCGGGCGGCGGCAGGATGCAGAAGTGCGGTTCTGTTGGCAAGGGCGGAAGCCGGATGGCCACCACTGAGGCCCAGGTGTGAGCTCAGTCTTGCCCGACTGGGGAAGAGAGGATGTGCAAAAGTGGTCAAGCTTAGCTGTGGGCCGCCTGCAATTGAGCCTGTGGGGGAAGGGCAGGAGCCCAGGAAAGGGCAGAGACCCACCCTTAAGCAAGGGCGCAGGAGCACAGCCTTGCCCTGTCCGTGGAACCAAGGTTTGTGGCCTGACTTGGAGCAGGCTTCTCCTGCAGGGGTGGAGCCAAGGCTTGCAGCCATCCCATGAGCGGGCTTCTCCTGCAGGGGCCAAGCAAAAGCCTGGAATCAGGCAGAAACCCACAGCTGAGCAAAAGTGCTCACCCCTGCCCTCAGGGCCAAGCATAACGCCACCTGCGGGGGTGGGGGGTGAAGGCCAAAGCCACTGAGGCTTGTACACCCAAACACATGATCATAACCACTCCCATGAAGGAGAGGCGGAGACCACAGCAACAGCCCCAGTGGGCAGGCATCGGCAACACCCATACCCAAACACCCTAGGCAGCAACAGCAGAGGGGGTGGTGGGCCTGCAGACAGACCACCTAGGGAACACAGAAGCCACACCCAGTGGACTTCAGTGGCCAAAACCTTCTTTTACACAGACAAAATGAGAAGGCAGAGAAATGCAACATGAATGAATTAAGAGAAATCCCTAGAAAAGAACCTGAATGAGTAAGATATAACCAAATTACCAGATGCAGAATTTAAAATAACGATTGTTAGGATGCTCAAAGATATTAGAACAACAATAGATGGTCATTACGAACACCTAAATAAAGAGATAGCAAATATAAAAAAGGACATTGAAATAATAAAAAAGAATCAGTCAGAAATGACAAATACAAAATCAGAAATGGAGAATACAATGAAAGGAATTAAAAGCAGGATGGATGAAGCTGAGAATCAAATTAGTGAGTTAGAGGAAAAGATAAATGAAGGCACAGAAGCAGAGCAGAATAAAGAAAAGAGAATGAGGAAACTCTAAGAGAACTCTGTGAAAACATGAAGAGAAATAACATCCGCATCATAGGGGTTCCTGAAGAAGAAGAGAAAGAACAAGAAATACAGACTTTGTTCAAACCTATCATAGCTGAAAACTTCCCTCAATTAAGGCAGGAAAATGTCTCACAAGTTCAAGAAGCACAGAGAACTCCATTAAAGAGAAATACAAAGAAATCTACACCAAGACACATCATAATTAAAATACCAAAGCTAAGTGATAAAGAGAAAATATTAAAAGCTGCTAGAAAAAAAATGACTATCACCGACAAAGGAGATCCCATAAGGATGACTTCCATCTTCTCAACAGAAACACTTGAGGCCAGAAGGAAATGGCAAGAAATATTCAAAGTAATGCAGAACAAGAGCCTACAACAAAGACTACTTTATCCATCAAGGCTATTGTTTAAAACTGAAGGAGAAATAAAAAGCTTTCCAGACAAAAAAAAAAAAAAAACAACTCAAGGAATTCACTACAACCAAACCAATGCTGCAAGAAATGCTAAGAGGCCTGTTGTAAACAGATCAAAGGAGAAAAAGAATATAGCAAAAGAGGAATACAGTTTTAAAGAATAAAATGGCAATTAACAACTACATATCAATAATAACCTTAAATGTAAATGGATTAAATGATCCAATCAAAAGACATAGGGTAGCTGCATAGATAAGAAAACAGGACCCATACATATGCTGTCTACAAGAGACGCACCTTAAAACAAAAGATGCACATAGACTGAAGATAAAAGGATGGAAAAAATATTTCACGCAAATGGGAATGAAAAAAAAGCTGGGGTAGCAATACTTATATCAGACAAAATGGACTTTAAAACAAAGGCTATAGTAAGAGATAAAGAAGGTCACTATATAATGATAAAGGGAGCAATCCAACAGGAAGATATAACCATTATAAATATCTACACAGTTAATATAGGAGCACCTAAATATATAAAGCAGACTTTGATGGATTTAAAGGGTGAGATCAACAGCAATACTATAATAGTAGGGGATTTCAATACCCCATTAACATCATTAGATAGATCCTCAAGAAAGGAAATTAACAAAGAAACAGCAGATTTAAAAGACACACTAAGTCAACTGGATTTAATAGATATCTTCAGAACCTTTCACCCTAAAGCAGCAGAATGTACATTCTTTTTAAGTGCTCATGGTACATTCTCTAGAATAGAAAACATGTTAGGGCACAAAGGTGATCTCTACAAATTTAAGAAGATTGAAATCATAGTAAGCACTTTCTCTGATCACAATGGCATAAAACTAGAAATCAACCACAACAGAAAACCTGAAAAATACTCAAACACTTGGAAACTAAACAGCATGTTATTAAATAACAAATGGGTTAACAATGAGATCAAAGAAGAAATAAAAAAAATCCTAGAAACAACGATAATAAGCATACATCAACTCAAAATTTATGGGACACAGCAAAAGCAGTACTGAGAGGGAAGTTCATAGCATTACAGGCATACCTTAAGAAGCTAGAAAAAGCTCAAATAAACAACTTGAACCTGCATTTAAAAGAACTAGAAAAAGAACAGCAAGTAAAGCCTAAATGTAGTAGAAGGAAGGAAATAATAAAGATCAGAGCAGAAATAAATGACATGGAGGCTAAAGAAACAATACAGAGGATCAATAAAACCAGAAGCTCATTCTTTGAAAAGGTAAACAAGATCGATGACCCTTCAACCAGACTCACCAAGAAAAAAAGAGAGAGGACTCAAATAAATAAAATTAGAAATGAGAGTGGAAAAATAATAACTGACAAAACAGAAATACAAAATATTGTATGCCAAAAAACTAGACAACCTAGATGAAATGGACAAATTCCTTGAATCATATAATCTTCCAAAAATTAATCTGGAAGAATCAAAAAACCTAAATTGACCAATTACAACAAATGAGATTGAAACAGTTATCAAAAAACTCCCAACAAAAAAAGTCCTGGGCCTGATGGCTTCACAAGTGAATTCTACCAAATATTCAAAGAACTAACTTCGATTGTTCTCAAGGTATTTCAAAAAATTCAAGAGGAAGGAAGACTTCCAAGCTCCTTTTATGAGGCGAGTATAATTCTGATTCCAAAACCAGACAAAGACAACACAAAAAAAGAAAATTATAGGCCAATATCCCTGATGAATTTAGATGCTGAAATCCTCAACAAAATATTAGCAAACCAGATCCAGCAATATATGAAAAAAATCATACACCATGATCAAGTGGGATTTATTCTGGGGAGGCAAGGCTTGTACAATATTTGCAAATCAATCAATATGATTCATCACATAAACAAAAGGAAGGAGAAAAACTACATGATAATTTTAGTAGATGCAGAAAAAGCATTTGATAAAATCCAGCACCCATTCATGATCAAAACTCTCAACAAACTGGGAATACAGGGAACATATCCCAACAGGATAAAGGCCATCTATGACAAACCCACAACCAACATTATACTCAATGGGCAAAAATTAAAAGCAATCCCCTTAAGATCAGAAACAAGGCAGGGGTGCCCCCTTTCACCACTCTTATTCAACATACATAGTTCTGGAAGTCCTAGCCACAGCAATCAGACAAGAAGAAGAAATAAAAAAAATCCAAATTGGAAAAGAAGAAGTAAAACTATCATTATTTTCAGGTGATATGATATTGTATATAGAAAACCTTAAAGTCTCAGTCAAAAAACTACTGGACCTGATAAATGAATTCAGCAAGGTGGCAGGATATAAAATCAATACTCAGAAATCAGAGGTATTTTTATATACTAACAATGAACTGTCAGAAAGAGAAATTAAGGAAGCAATCCCCTTCACCATTGCAACCAAAAAAATTAAGTACCTAGGAATAAATTTAACCAAGGAGATTAAAGACTTGTACTCAGAAAATTATAAAACATTGATCAAAGAAATCAGGGAAGATACTAACAAGTGGAAGCATATACCGTGCTCATGGTTAGGAAGAATAAACATCATTGAAATGTCTATATTGCCTGAAGCAATTTATAAATTCAATGCAATACCAATTAAAATACCAATGACATACTTCAAAGATATAGACCACATATTCCAAAAACTTATATGGAATCAAAAAAGAACAGGAATAGCCTCAGCAATCTTAAAAAAGAAGAATAAAGTGGGAGGTACCACATTTCCAGATATCAAGTTATACTACAAGGCCATTGTACTCAAAACAGCATGGTATTGGCATAAGAACAGGCATATAGATCAATAGAACAGAACTGAGAGCTCAGAAATAAACCCACACTTTTATGGACAACTGATATTTGACAAAGGAGGTAAGAGCATACATTGGAGTAAAGACAGCCTCTTCAACAAATGGTGTTGGGAAAATTGGACAGCTACCTGCAAAAAAATGAAACTAGACCACCAACTTACACCATTCACAAAAATAAACTCAAAATGCATAAAAGACTTAAATGTAAGCTGTAAAACCATAAGCATCTTAGGAAGAAACATAGGCAGTAAGGTCTCTGACATCTCTTGCAGCAATATATTTGCTGATTTATCTCCACGGGCAAGTGAAATAAAAGACAGGAAAAACAAATGTAACTATATCAAACTAAAAAGCTTTTGTACAACTAAAGACAATAAGAACACAAACTACACAATGGGAGAACATATTTGACAATATGTCTGATAAAGGGTTAATAACTAAATTTATAAAGAACTTGTAAAATTTAATACCAGGATGACAAACAATCCAATCCAAAAATGGGCAAAAGAAATGAATAGACACTTCTCCAAAGAGGACATACAGATGGCCAATAGGCATATGAAAAAATGCTCAACATCACTAATCATTAGAGAAATGCAAATTTAAATCACAATGAGATATCATCTCACACCAGTCAGAATGGCGCTTATCAACAAAACAACACAGAATAAGTGCTGGCGAGGATGTGGAGAAAAGGGAACCCTCCTGCACTGCTGGTGGGAATGCAGACTGGTGCCGCCACTGTGGAAAACAGTATGGAGATTCCTCAAGAAATTAAAAATCGAACTGCCTTTTGACCCAGCCATCCCACTTTTAGGAATATACCCCAAGAACACCATAGCACTGTTTGATAAGAAGAAATGCACCCCCATTTTTATGGCAGCATTGTTCACAATAGCGAAGATCTGGAAACAGCCCAAGTGTCCGTCAGTTGACTAGTGGATTAAGAAGCTTTGGTACATATATACTATGGAATACTACTCAGCCATAAGAAATGATGACATTGGATCATTTACGGATCATTTACAATAACATGGATGGACCTGATAACATTATACGGAGTGAAATAAGTAAATCAGAAAAAACTAAGAACTATATGTTTCCATACATAGGTTGGACATAAAAATTAGACTCAGAGACATGGTCAGGAGTGTGGGGGTTATGGGGGCGGTGGAGGAAGGAGAGGGAGGGTGTTGGAGTAGTGGAGGGGCACAAAGAAAACCAGTTAGAAGGTGACAGAAGACAATTGGATTTTGGATGATGGGAATGCAGCATAATCAAATGTCAAATAACCTAGAGATGTTTTTTCTGAATATATGTACCCTGATTTATCAATGTCACCCCATTAAAATTAATTTTAAAAATATATTAATGAAAAAATATTAAATAATGCCTGACCTAAAAAAAAAAATGAGGATAGTGGAAAACAAGAGCAAGCAATAATGAAAAAGAATAAAAATGGAGCCATTGGGTATAAAAGGACATAAATAAGAAACACTGTAGAGAAAATGAATAGAAGAAAAATATAGAAAAATAAATTTGTTACTGTGCTTTGAAAGGTTTACGAACTCCCTTTGAAAACAAAAAGGAGAAAAAGAATAAAAATAAATAAATAGAACTTCAAGGATAAAATTAAAAGCGTCAACATCAACATAATTGGAGTATTGGAAGAAGAAAAAAAATGAGGATTATTTGGAAAAATAATAAACTACATTTCTCAGAAATAAAGATTATGATTTCAGACCTAAATGGCTCAAGAATTTTAAGAAGCACATATAAGGGTGGGGCAGTATATTTTATTGAAACTTAATAATGTCATAGAAAAAGAAAATACTCTAAGAGATTCAAGAGAGAAAATATACATCAATGACAGAGGAAAAGGAAACAGGTAATACCCAATATCAACAGAAACAATGGAGGCCACCATAGATGGAATCATGAAGGAAAGACTAGAAACAAAACTGCCATTGCCGGCCCTGGCTGGTTGGCCCAGCATGTGGAAGTTCAGGGTTCAGTTCCTGGTCAGGGCACATAGGAGAAGCACCTATCTGCTTTTCCACCCCTCTCCTTCTTCTCTCTCCCTCTTTCACTCCCTCATGAATTGTATATTATCTAGAAATTTACTCAATAAAGAATGCACGAATCAGTTTTGGAGATAAATCTCTGGTGAAGGACATTTAAGAAGACAATAAATGCAGGTTTCTATGTGGAACAGGTTAAGATCTTTTTTTTAAATTGACAGTTGTCTGCAAATTAATGTAAAGAATTCAATATAATGATAAAATCTCCAGATGCATTTTTAGGAGCAGACTAGAAAACCAAGAAGAGCTAAAAGAAATTTGGCAAAGGACAGTACAGGGATGACAGGTTTTGGTGAAGAGGAATGGCATTAACAGATGCTAAGTGATGGTGATAACAGTCAGAAGATAATCATATTGATGATGATGATGATGATTTATCTATACAAATATCCTTTTCACTGTTCTTCATTCCTGCTACATCTCTTGCCTTTCATCTGGGATCAACTTTTTTTTTTTTCCTTCTGAAAGAACATCCTCTGTTTACTTTTCCACATGAGTCTGCCAATGACAAAAATGCTCTCAGTTTTTTCTTGGCAAAGAGCCTTTATCTCACTTTCATTTTCATTGGATTTCTTTTCTTTCTGAATATTGCTGGATTCAAGAGAACTAATAATTTTCTTTTTTTTTTTTTTTTTTTTTTTTTCATTTTTCTGAAGCTGGAAACAGGGAGAGACAGTCAGACAGACTCCTGCATGCGCCCGACCGGGATCCACCCGGCACGCCCACCAGGGGCGACGCTCTGCCCACCAGGGGGCGATGCTCTGCCCATCCTGGGCGTCGCCATGTTGCGACCAGAGCCACTCTAGCGCCTGGGGCAGAGGCCACAGAGCCATCCCCAGCGCCCGGGCCATCTTTGCTCCAATGGAGCCTTGGCTGTGGGAGGGGAAGAGAGAGACAGAGAGGGAAAGTGCGGCGGAGGGGTGGAGAAACAAATGGGCGCTTCTCCTGTGTGCCCTGGTCGGGAATCGAACCCGGGTCCTCCGCACGCTGGGCTGACGCTCTACCGCTGAGCCAACCAGCCAGGGCAAGAGAACTAATAATTTTCCTTTACCATTTAAAAATATTATTTCACAGATTTTCATTATTTTTGTTTAAAAGTCAATGTTAGGCCCTGGCTGTTTGTCTCAGTGGTGGAGTGTCAGCCGGGCATGTGGATGTCCTGGGTTTGATTCCCAGTCAGGGCACACAGGAGAAGTGGCCATCTGCTTCACCACCCCTCCCCCTCTCACTTCTCTCTCTCTCTCTCTTTCTCTTCTCCTCCTGCAGCCATGGCTCAGTTGGAGCAAGTTGGCCCTAAGCACTGAGGATGGCTCCATGGCACTAAAATAGCTCAGTTGCAAAGCAACAGAGCAAGGGCTCCAAATGGAAAGAGCATTGCCCCATAGCAGGCTTGCTGGGTGGATCCCAGTTGGGGCACACATGGGATTCTGTCTCTTTGCTTTCTCGCTTCTCACTTAAGAAAAAAAAGAAAATAAAAATAAATAAATAAAGTCAACATTAGCAAAAGATCTAAGTTTTATGTAGTCCAAAACTTATAAAACATAGTACAGTGTGTCCATAAAGTCATGGTGCACTTTTGACCAGTCACAGGAAAGCAACAAAAGATGACAGAAATGTGAAATCTGCACCAAATAAATGGAAAACTCTCCCAGTTTCATACCTATTCAGTGCAGTTCAATATGGGCTCATGCACAGATTTTTTAGGGCTCCTTAGGTAGCTATCCTGTATAGCCTCTACAGCAGGGGTCCCCAAACTACGGCCCGCGGGCCACATGCGGCCCCCTGAGGCCATTTATCCGGCCCCCGCTGCACTTCCAGAAGGGGCACCTCTTTTATTGGTGGTCAGTGAGAGGAGCATAGTTCCCATTGAAATACTGGTCAGTTGGTTGATTTAAATTTACTTGTTCTTTATTTTAAATATTGTATTTGTTCCCGTTTTGTTTTTTTTTACTTTAAAATAAGATCTGTGCAGTGTGCATAGGGATTTGTTCATAGTTTTTTTTATAGTCTGGCCCTCCAATGGTCTGAGGGACAGTGAACTGGCCCCCTGTGTAAAAAGTTTGGGGACCCCTGATCTACAGACTCATCACTGACTGATGGCCTACCAGAATGAGGTTTCTCCACCAAACTGCCGGTTTCCTTCAACTGCTTATCCCATCGAGTAATGTTATTCCTATGTGGTGGCGCTTCGTTATAAACGCGCCGATATTCACATTGCACTTCGGTTACGGATTCCAATTTAGCGAGCCACAGAACACACTGAACTTTCTTCTGTACCATCCACATCTTGACTGGCATGGCCGTGGGCTGCTCTGCTGTATACATGGTGTTACATCATCATCTGCGTATGCGCACATGCTGCCACGTCATCCTACAGAAACTGGGAGGGTTTTCCTTTTATTTGGTGCAGATTTCACATATCTATCATCTTTTGTTGCTTTCCTGTGACCGGTCAAAAGTGCACCATGACTTTACAAACACACTGTAGTGTTTATCTAAAAAAGTACACAAAATTTTAAATATAAAATGAGGTTTGAAAGTTACAAATTGATAAAAAGTGAAAAATAGTATAAAATTAAAAAGCGAGAAAAAGAAAATGATATTTTTATTACCTAACTTCCAGACAAAACTCTGTTATACTTTTTCCTTTAGTTTTGGCTATATTTTTTTGATATGTGAACTATACTGCTCACAAAAATTAGGGAATATTTTATCACTTCATATTCATTTTGAAATATGAAGAGTAAAAGAGTTTTCTCCATGTTTGAAATTTATTTTTTAAATTTTTTTATTTACTCATTTTAGAGAGAAGAGAGAGAGAGAGGCTGAGAGAAAAGGGGGGAGGAGCAGAAAGCCTCAACTCCCCTATGTGCCTTGACCAGGCAAGCCCGGGGTTTAGAACCAGTGATCTCAGCATACCAGGTCGACGCTTTATCCGCTGAGCCACCACAAATCAGTGAAATTTATTTTTTGCTATTAGTTGTTTATAAAAGTTCCATTAGCATCATTCTTTATTAGTAATGCAATTTTTTTAAAAAAAATTGTGATTGTCAAAATTGGGAAAATTTATATCAAGCTTATTTTATTATGTGAGCTCTAAGATTTGGAAGAGTTTTCTGTAGACCTACTTCCAGCTTCTGCATGTTCAAAGCCTTTGCCTGCCTGCTTACTTTTCTCTACTGCCTACACACTTCCAGAGTGGCCAGCATGAGCATGCTTATCCTAAGATGCATCCTTGAGCTCTTTTGAAGATTATTTTTTCTTTTTCTTGCTGCTTATAAATTCTTTTCTTTTATTGTATTTCCACTAGTTTTAATCTGACGTGTCTGTGGTTGCCTTTTGATATTTTGCTTAGAGCTTTAAGCATTTCTTAAATGTGTGACTTAGTGTTTTCATTAGTTTTAGAAAATCGTCAGCCATTCTCTCTTCAAATACTGTTTCTGTTTCCTTCTCTCCTTCTGGTACTCTGATTACACATCTGTTACACTGTGTCACTTTATCGCCTGTGTCAGTTGCAATATCTTCTCTTTTAAATCCTTTTGTCTTTCCATGCTTTGGTATAGATATTTTCTTATAAACTATCTTCCAGATTACTAATTCTTCAGCTGACTGTAATCTGCTATTTAACCATTTATTGAATTAACTCTGGTTATTGTAATTTTCAGTTATACAATTTTCATTTGAATATTTTTTATACTTTCCAGTTTTCCACCAAAACCTCTTACCTCTTATATCTTTGAACAGGGTAAGAATAATCTTTTTTTTTTCCTGAAGTTGGAAACTGGGAGGCAGTCAGACAGAATCCCGCATGTGCCCGACTGGGATCCACCCAGCATGCCCACCAGGGGGCGATGCTCTGCCCATCTGGGGCGTTGCTCTGTGGCAACCAGAGCCATTCTAGTGCCTGAGGCAGAGGCCATAGAGCCATCCTCAGTGCCCGGGCCAACTTTGCTCCCATGGAGCCTTGGCTGCAGGAGGGGAAGAGAGAGACAGAAAGGAAGGAGAGGGGGAGGGGTGGAGAAACAGATGGACGCTTCTCCTGTGTGCCCTGGCCGGGAATCGAACCTGGGACTCCTGCACACCAGGCCAACGCTCTACCACTGAGCCAACTGGCCAGAGCCAAGAATAATTCTTTTAAGGTTTATAGTGTGATAGCTTAACTTCCTGGATTGAATGTGGGTTTGTTTCTATTGTCTATTGTTTCTCCTGTTATCTTGTTGTTTTTTTTACCAGTGTGTGTTTCTTTTCAATATTTTCATATACCTTTCTTTTTACTGAGGCATTGATGTTATATATGAAAAATTAGAAGAATAAAATAATCCCTGACCATGCGGTGGCACAGTGGATAAATCATTGAATAGAAACTGGGACTCAGAGGACCCAGGTTCAAAACCTCGAGGTCGCCGGCTTGAGTATGGGCTTATCCAGTTTGAGTGCTGGCTCACCAGCTTGAGCATGGAGTTGTTGGCTTGAGTGTGGAATCATAGACATGACCCCATGGTCGCTGGCTTGAGCCCAAAGGTTTGAACAAGGAGTCACTCGCTCTGCTGTAGTCCCCTGGTCAAGGCACATAGAGAAAGCAATCAATGAACAACTAAGGAGCTACAATGAAGAATTAATGCTTCTCATCTCTCTCCCTTCCTGTTTGTCCCTATCTGTCCCTCTCTCTCTGTCTCTATCTCTGTCATGCACACACACAAAAATAAAATGTAATAATTTAATCCTAGGATAATGTTATCATTCTTCAGGTGGATTTATATTGCTTTTGACAGACTTCTAGGTTTCTCTAGTAAAAAATGTAACACCTAAATGCAATGTCAGTGATAAAGATGAATAAAAGCTGGAATTCAGTTCTTTCAAGGGCTGGTTTAATTAGGATTCAGCATTTCTCGTAGGGATCAGCCTTTCAACATCTTGACCCAAAGTCAGGAGGGTGACCAGGGCTCCTCTTCCACAGCAGAGCCCCAGGCCTATCTGCCCGAAGGCACTGACAGCTTCCTCATTGCTCAGCCTCCCAGCAGCCACCTGTAGGATGAGAAGATGCTTCTGGGAGAAAAACTGCTCAAATTCCAGGCTCATTGGGAGTTTCTTCTCCTAGATCTCGTTCTCATGTCTCTTCGTTGCCTTATTAGCTCCCTGATAACTTTAAATAGATGTTTAAAAATATAAAATGTCCAGCTTTTCTGTTCCTTCTCATTGAGAAGAAAAATTTAAATTACTTCATCTGTACCTCTGGAAGTACAAATTCTGACAGCTAAACAAAACAGAGGCACCCTCAAACCACTGTATTTACAGAAATTAAGGACTTTGAGTAAATGGATTTCATGACATTGTTAACCAGCTGCTAAAGACTAACAAGAGTCTGATTATTTACATTATTATTACTTGATCAACTTATTGCATCTTTTAAAAGTAAAAATTCAGACCACCATCCCTAAACAAACGTCGAGTGGCAACATCTCATCTTACCTACAGAAAAAGAAACAAAACCAAACAGAATTTGAAATGACCATCCCACACCTTGAGGTCATGTCATCTAGGGTTTGCCCCCCTGTTTTAGGCTCAATGCTTCAGCTCTCAAGAGATCCCAGACTCTGAGCATCTTCCCAATGAGAAGAAATCCAGTGTCAGTCATTACTCAATCTCAGACTTTCTTGCATAGGTAGTAGCAGCCCACATGCTTTCTCCCTCCCCACTTATCTGTTGAAGTCCAGAATATATACATTTAATTAATTCAGCTTTACCTCCAACCTGCAAATAGTAGAGAACTGTCAGATTTATATGGTAGGTAAATAACAAGGGTCTTCCCGGGAGACCCCATCATAGTGAAAGAGGGTAACTGTAATTTTCAGCTTTGAGTAATTGTACATAATATAATCCTAAATGATTTTTCTTTTGTAATTTCATTAGAGTTTAGAAATTTAATTAGATTTTGAATCACTCTGAAATAAAGTAGCAAAACACTGAGAGACTGAGAGCCGTGGTTATTTCGTCCTTTGAGGCCACATTCTTGGTCTCAAATTGGCATGTCTTCATTAGGAGGGAGTTTGCAGAACTTCTTGATATATTAGTGTCTTTCAGAATGGACTCTAAATAGGTCTTTAGAGAGTATTAGAAGAGTACACAATTATTATGCACACTCTTTTTGAGGTTTAAGATCATCTGCCTTGCATATACTTAATAAAAATATGTCTCTAAAGTTGTTTAAGAAACTGTGAAGATAGAAAAGATGTTCCTTGAATGCCCCAATGCTGTTCCTGGATTATTAGCAACTACCTGTACATTATGATGCAGTGAGGAGCTGTTTGCTTAACTTTAATGATTATGTAAGGTTTATGGTTATTTTTATTGCTACAACATATGAACTGTCATGGTGGCTGTAATTAGAGGCAAGCGAAAGTGTTTCTATTACAATCCTCTGGGATGGGAGAAACTGCTTCCTTCTTATCAACTTCGCCTCTGTGCAAGAGTTGTGGGGAAAAAAGGAAGCAAACTGAATGAACAGTTTTTACCTCAAAACAGGGTAGGAGACAGAAAAAAAAATTTTTTTAAAGCATTAAAACTTTTGGGCCAACAGCTTGCATGCAACAAAGACACATGGAAGCAGTCTTCTCGTCCCTGAAATATCCTCATTTGTTTAACTCTCTAGAGGGCCATTGCCCACATCTTTTCTCCAAGTCTATCCAAGGACATGATAATGGTGGAAATGCTCTGAGTGGCATTCAAATATCTGTGCCATGCCGCTGATGCCTCAATCCAAATATCAGCTGGGCACTGCAGGCTGGGAACTCAGACACTCGGGATGGCCTGAGGTGTGCGGAGAATCCACCCAGAGGCTCAGGAAGTCCCTGGGCATCAGAGAACATCATTAGCACCAGAAGATAAAATGGGTTAGACAATACTGCTCCATGGTCAATCTGAAGAAGGTTGCAAGGCTTGTGTAGGAAGCTGAAGTCACAGTTGTAGACTCAGAAGGATCTGAGAGTTCTGTAGCATGACTATGAGAGTCCAAGGGGACCCTGGGTGAGAGGTGAGGAGCGAGAGATTCCAGGGAAAGGAGGAGCATGGGAAGAGCCCCTGCAGACAGTGGTACTGGAGAGTGGGAGCCTGGCTGAGTGGGAGCAGAGCTACAAATGTCGCCACAAGGATGGCTCAGCCATAATAGACTCTTGGCAGAGGCAGATGGAAAAATATGGCGCCTGGCCCCACCTTCACCTACACAAATCAAGCTGGTTCATTACCTGCCTTCTCTTCCAGGTTGTGAGCTCTCTGTGCAGCTGGGATGTGTCGGATTCATTTTGTCTCCACAACATGCACAGCAATTCCTGGTCTACTGCAGGGATTTGATGACTATGAATGAATGAATGAATGAATGATTGAATGAATGAATGAATGAATGAACGAACGAACGAACAGGATCAGCCTGTAGCAAAAAGAAGTCAAAACCATTGCTATTCAGTGGGATCTGATGAAGGCTTGGCCCCACCCATGGAAAGAAATGCTTAGTCCTTAATGGTCAGGTGGTCATTTTTAACTGCATTTTCCAAAATGAATGTTTCTGCCTTGTAAACTGTACTGCTCAGAACTCTTTTCTAAGAACCTCTAAGATGAAAATACCCTGTGTAAAAACATACTGATAATGATGAAAAATTAGAAATAACCCAAATGTTCAAAGAGGAACATAGCACATCAGGACACACATGTACACTTGCCGGGATACAGTGCAACTTACTAACAATAATTCTTACAAAGTGAGGCCCGGAGAAACCCATTTGAGGACAACAATAGACAAAACTGGTTTGCACAGAATTACCACAAAAACACACGGAAGAGGAGACTGGAATAAAGCATACGAACAAGAGGCTGTGTCTGGGCTGTCCACTGAAGGGACAGCTGGGGTCTGCTCCTCCCAGCTTGTCTGTACTTCTCAGCCCTCTGTTGATGCCACCACAGCTGTTCCACTTCTGAAGCTGCCCTCCGCCCACACGGTCTCAGTCACTACCAAATGCCTACTGACCTACCTGCCAGGTGAGCAGGATTTGCAGTGAGACTTGTACAAGAATTTGTTTAGTGACTTTTTCCTGGCAAACCATTTCCTGTGTTCAGCCCACCAGAGACAAAATCCTAAATTCAACCCTGCTGGAAATGAACAGCAACTCTAAGTCACGGAGCTAAAGGAAGTGTTATGAATGTTCCTCTTGCTTTTAACATTTTATTCCACTTGGGGTTTATGCAGATCACCGAGGCTCATTTGCATCTGACTTCTGCCAGCGGTCCCAGCTGGAACACTTAGCTACCACTTATCTGCATACTTCTGTCATTTCCCCTGGCATTGAATATTTTCATCACATCCTGCTTTGAATTTTGCCTGCTTTTGAGCAAATGGGCTGGAAAAGCTTTCTCCACATCAGACATCATCTTCTAGGTGGCCTCTGTGGTTCTTGAGCAACCTTAACCTTTGCTGTTCCAAGAGGTCATCTCTCCAATCTCCTGAGTTCTCACTCACGGGCCTTGCTGCAGGCCATGTGGTCTGTGCGGAGCTAGGAGACAAGAGGGGTCAGTGCCAAAGGGGGTGGGTGGAGGGAACAAGATGATAAGTTGATCAGGAGCTCAAATAAAAGTTGGGGGAATGAGGGATCTAAGAGAGGATCAAAAATAGGCAGAAAGAAGTGAGTGGTGTTGGGTTAAAGAAATGGTTCTCTAGAAAGAACAGAGAAAGCTGAGCCATGTCCTAAGTTTCCAGGGCTGAGACCTGGGGGTTTCGGCCGTTCTTGATGCCTAAAGAAGGGTCCAAGACTCTGGGTCCAGAAAGTGCTGGTTCTGAGTTCTGGCTCTGTTCTTTCAAGCTGTGTCTGAGAGCAGGGCTCCCAGTGAAGCAGTAGGAGCCAGGGGTGCCCCACAGGGATGTGCCGAGCCCGATCAGCCCAAGAAGGGAAGCAGCACCTGGGCACAGTCGGGTGCTCTGTCCGGGAGCCATGCTGCAAGGCCCAGTCTCCACACCTTTACTTGCACAGCATTACCTAAGGTGGGTCACACGCCCGCCCTGTGCCTCAGGCTTCCATCCTTAAGATCATGTCAGTAAGATCTGCCCTACATAGAGTGAGCTGACACATTAATGTCACCCAGACTGAACTTGCCACATATCAGTGTGCACTTGGTGACCTAGGACAGTGTCTGACATAGGTTGGGAACACCTGCCTCAAAAGCAGAGTATGCCTGCGCATCTGTCCTCTGTTCCTCCCAGCTCGAATCCAGCTGTGCCTGGTGTGGCCCATCCTTTCACCTTTTCCAGCTGGGCAGCTTTAGTTCCTGGTGGCCACCTGCAGCTGCCTGGCCTGGCTCTCATCTCTGCCTCACCCATTTCCCTCAGTGACCGGAAACAGCGAGCTCACAAACACCCTGCACCAGGGCTGGCTCCATCTTGGAACCAACAGCCTTCTTTCCCAACACGGACAGCCAAATGCTGGTGACAAAGACCCAGGGGCCCAACTGCTCCACATTCTCCCTCACATCACGTCCCCAGCCTTTACCCCTGCTGGGCCTGCAATCACAGCAGTGCATGAGACCTGCAGCTGGCTGGCTCTTCATGGCCACCTCACCTGCTGCTGCAGGGAACCGAGTTCCTCACCAGCCTTTCCTCTTCTCCCTCCAGAGAGCCAAAGGCAGGCCTTCCTCCCATCTGTCTTTGCTCATGGCATCAGCACAGGGTCCCCAGCAGGACCTTGCATACATTCAGGTGCTCCACAAAGTTCTACACTTATAGGCCCTGAGGAGAAGAGGGAGGGGAGAAAGAGAGAGAGAGAGAGAGAGAGAGAGAGAGCTAGATAGACAGATAGAGACAGGAACATTGATCTGTTCCTGTATGTGCTTTGACTAGGGATCGAACCAGCAACCTCTGTGCTTTGGGATGATGCTCTAACCAACCACACTAACCAGCCATGGCTGTGAACCTATTTTTTACTGGGGAGGAAGGTAGTTACTGGCTGAATGACCATATAATGGTCTCAGTTATCACTTTACCCAATGGACTTGGAGTCAGGTCTGCAGAAACTGCTTTCCATTTCATAGACAGGAAACAAACTGATAGGCTTATGGTCAGTCATCTCAGACTGTGCAAGAAGGAGTCTGACTAAGAAACCTAGAGACCTAAACTCAGTTCTCAGCACCAAGAGCAGTTGTTGAGCACAGCCTCGCTCACTCTTCCTGGGAATCAATTTCCTCCATTAGGAAGGAAATTAATAACAGTTTCAGGATGGACTCAATATAAGCCTCTGCTTAACTAATTTTACTTAATCATATTATTTTTTATAATATACAAAATTATACAAAAGAAAAAAATGTATGTATGATACTCTATTTAAAGGGCTTGCTGCTTAGGTCAGGTTTAAGGCTTTGAGCTCAAAGCACATGGTAGGATTTAGATTAAAGAGCAAATAAGCTGTGATCTTCAGAGTGGCACAGGGTTACAGAATCAAATGATTTTCGAAGCACAGCTGAAAAGATATCCAGCATTTCAAAGGCAGTTCACAAGAGGAATCACCATACTATCTGCCATATTGAGTCATCAGGACTATCTAGAACTGTGTTTCCCAACGTGGGGCCCACGCCCCACAGGGGGACAATTCGATAGTTAAGGGAGGCAATTTGAAAATGGACTCGACACGACTTTAACTCTTTCACCCTGGGCCATTTAAATGCAATGCTAGATATCGGTGCCAAATTTAACAAAAAATGCAATTCTTAAATAATTGCGGTAAATAATTATTAAGTATAATTTCGTTTGACGAGACCAAAATATCAACTGGGTGATTGGCATCGCCAAGTAAACACATCCAGGCGGAGCGTGCCGTCTGCCGCGGGGAACCCCGGACGTTTTAAAAACTCGCTAAACAATGCAGTTATTCTCACCTAATTGGCCCATCGCAACTTCTGTAGTGTTTCACATCATTCAGTTGGTGTTAATTTGAAATAAGTGTCAGTCAAAACTGTTGTAAAAGCTCGTTGATTTAATAAATATACATATATATATTGCATAGATATAATTGGTAAGTATTTGATTTTATTTTTATCAATATTAAACTCTTTATTAAGTACTTCTTGCATCGGGGCTAGAAAGCAATAATATTTTATAAATATTATTGGGGCTATAATAGTGCATGCACGACAATTTTAATTTTAGAAGCATAACTTTCCAGAAAATTTTGTCAAGTGGAAAAAATATAGATACCTTTTTATTTGCGGTGGTAGTGTAGTAAATGTGTTATATACATTTAAATAAATATGAATTTTTAGTATACTTTTACTCTATGTCACATTGAATATATTTTAACACATATTTTAATATTAGTTTTTAATTGATCTTATTTTTATTATAGCCCATAGTAAAATGAGTGGTGCAAGCAAGAAAAAAACTCATCAATATTCGGAGGAATATTTAAAATTTGGGTTCATACCCGCTGTTCATGATGAGCGGATTCCTTTTTGTCTTTTATGCCAGCAATGCTTGACCAACGAATCAATGAAACAAGGTTGTCTTGATGCGCATTTGAGGGCGAAACATAGTGCTCATATTAATTCAGATTTGAGTTACTTTAAAACTTTAAAGAAAAAATTTGAAAAAAGAACATTAAAGTCTCTATTTACTGCTCATACTTCAACTAATAATCGTGTTCTAGAGGCTAGTTATCAAATTTCTTTATTCATTGCTAAAACTGGAGAAAGTCACAGTATAGGAGAGAATTTAATAAAACCGTCAATATCAGCATTTCTTAAAACGGTTCTTGAAAAAGATGACAAAGATGTAAAAGCTATGCCACTCAGTAACAATTCTGTTAGCGGAAGAATAGACGAAATGAGTGAGGATATTGAAAAACAACTTATTGAAAAGCTGAAAACAAGAAAATTCTCCTTGCAAATGGATGAATCAACTTTGAGAGACAGTGAGGCAGTATTGATAACTTACGTAAGATATATTGATAAAGGACATTTTGCTGAAGAAATGTTGTTCTGTAAAAGATTAGAAAGCACCACTACCTCCAAAGATATATATAATAAGCTAAAAAACTACTTAGATGTCAATGATATACCAATGAAAAATATAACATCTTGTGCTGCAGATGGTGCTCCCAATAAGATGGGCAAGAAAAATGGCTGCTTAAAATTGATGAAAGATGTGAATCCAGAAATGATTCTTGTGCATTGTGTTATTCATAGGGAAAACTTGGTAGCTAAAAACATCTCGCCTGTTCTGAATGAAGTATTACATACAGTAATAAAGTGTGTTAATGCTATTAAAGCTAGTGCCAAATGTGAGCGTCTTTTCAAGCTATTTTGTGAAGAACAAAATGAAGACCATGTGAGACTTTTACTTCATACTGAAGTAAGATGGCTATCTAAAGGAAACTGTTTGAAAAGATTTATGGAACTGTTTGATACTCTTAGTGATTTTTTAAGCGACAAACCTGAAATGAAGTATCTGTTAACAATAGATGGTAAAGCATTAGTGAGTTATTTAGCCGATATCTTTGAAAAACTAAATATATTAAATAAGCAACTTCAAGGAACAAATGAAACTCTTGTCAATGCAAAAGCAAAGATATTTGGTTTCATTACCAATATTGAGTTATGTCAGAAACATATTAACAACAAAAACTTTAAACAGTTTCATTGGCTCCAAAAATGTGAAGTAACTGATACCGCTTTACTTGTTATTGTCAATCATTTGAATATTCTATCGGCTGATTTAAAAGAAAGATTTTCTGATTTAAAACAAATTGATTTCCCAACATGGATGATGCAGCCAATGTTAGTGGATTTGTCTGATATATCAAATATGCAGTATCAAGAAGAACTCGCAGAATTGCAAAATGATGAGTCAGTTAAAGCTTTATTTAATATCAAAGGAGCGATGGCATGGCTTTGTGAGGAAACAGAAATCAAATACCCAAATTCAACCAAATGTGTAAGAAAACTATTGCTACCGTTTCCATCTTCATTTTTAGCTGAATGTGGATTTAGTGCTGTAAATGATTTACTGGTAAAAAAAAGAAATTGGCTGGATATAACACAACATGGAGACTTGAGACTAAAGCTAACCAAATTGGAACCTAATATAAAATCTCTGTGCAGCAAGCATCAAGCGCAAGGATCACACTAAATTAAAATAATAAATTAATATAGAAAAATCTGTATTAAAATTATTTGGAATTTAAATTTCTGTTTTTCATTATACGTTTTGAAATTTTACTTACTGTGTTTTGTTAACAATTTCATAGTGATTTCTTCCTAGAACCTATCATTTATGTTTATTAAGTGGACAAATCAATTTTTTTTTTAAAGTATCTCTCTTTTTTTTTTTTTTTTTTTACTTTTATTTATTCACTTTAGAGAGGAGAGAGAGAGAGAGAGAGAGGAGAGAGAGACAGGGGGGAGGAGCTGGAAGCATCAACTCCCATATGTGCCTTGACCAGGCAAGCCCAGGGTTTCGAACCGGCGACCTCAGCATTTCCAGGTCGACGCTTTATCCACTGCGCCACCACAGGTCAGGCAACAAATCAATTTTTTAATGTTAAAAATTATGTATGTTACATAGGGGGGGGATATAAAAATTTTAGAAAGGTTAAGGTGGGGCATGGCACAAAAAAGGTTGGGAAACACTGATCTAGAATCTCTCTACCTCTGAATATTTGAAGAGTCCCTGCACAGAAAGAGTGACCGCTGGGTAATGCACGTGTCAGCATCAGCAGTGAGGAACTGGCTATCTGTGGAGCTGACTTCTGTGAAAGCTAGTTAGGACGAAAGGGGTTCTGGACAAAACACAACGTGGAATCCCACTACTTTGGATTGGAAGTGACAGGCTCCCCGCCTGGGCAGGGGATAGGGGCGGTTAAGGAAAAGCTTTTGATCACTCAAATATGTTCTGTCCTTCACCTTCACCTTCAAAAGCATTTCCTGCTACTGTTGGTTTCCACTGCTTCACCACCCCTTGGGTACCTTCCTAGAGCCACATTGCTCATGGATTTGTTTAACCCCAGGCAAGCACATCTGTGAAAACCCTCCCAGGTGAGGAAGCACAGACTGGTCAGACAGCAAGGGACCTTAGAAAACACCTACGACCACCCAACAGGAGCCGTGAAAGGACCTGCCCGTGTTATATCACTGGCTGATGACCTGGCTCAGGTTTCATTCCTCGTAGCCCCCTATCTTATCAACCCTGGGTCTAGGTCACTTCCTCTACTTCTCTTCAAAGAGGCAAATTCCAAAAGTGAATTTGATGTGAGAAAATACCTAATGCTAACCTCAGGTCAGGTCTAGAATACTAGATGAACAGTAATGGCCAAAAGCCAGTAGGGTTAGATGAATCTTTCCTATGACCCTCTTATGATCATCCTGTTCTCCCCAACTTTACTCCAAGAGGCCACGCTCTGAAGTTTTGATGTATCTGAAATGACCAACACAGAATGGTTCTCAGGTTTGTCCTTCACCATCCCGCCTGTCTCTCAAGTTCTGCTTTGTTACAGTGTTCTCTCTCTTTTCTCTCTATTCCATGCATCATCCTGACTCCACCTTCTGTTCATTTCTCCCCCCTTTTGCAACCTTAAAGAGAAAAAAAGTTTGATTTGATATTCTTTTCCATACATACACTGGCTGGTGGGATTTGTGCTTCTGTGTCTCCTTTTACCAGAGTTGCAAACATCTTATTCCCAGAGACACACATCAACAGTTTGAGAACCAAACCAACTTTGCCTCAGCTCTTACATAAATCCAGTATGACCTAAGGTCCTGTAAAGGGGGTGCTAAAAATTAAGTTAGACTACCCAGGCTGGAGTCCCTGCCAGTCAACATCTCATGGCGAGCCAATGGTAGGAAGAGTCTAAAGATGAAAGGGAGAAAGGGAAGAATGGCACTGCGCTAGGCATCTCCACGTGCTCCGCTGGGTGGCACGTGCCGTACCTGTCTCATTCCACATTGACTTGGCCACCTTCACTTTCAGCCACAGCAGGTGGACGTTTCCAAGTATTTATCTCAACTCAGCCTGAGCCTTGGGTCTCATCCTTTCTCTGCTTCTGAGTTGCCTTTGAAGACACAGCCTCTCACTCAGCTCATAGTCAGTCTGGAAATATGGGAAAGTATTGTGTCCTGGACAGCTCATAAATAACACTGGGGAACAAAAATTTTGTTGCATCCACAAAAACACTTGTTCTTACCTAATTCGAGTGTGCTGATCTCAAATATGACATTAGTTTTTCTCTGTAAGCTACAGTTTGTTTGCAATTCAAGATTTTAGGTTTTCATCTTATTGTAAAATTTTCAACATTTAGTTTAACATAACGAAGTAGGTTGTCTTCTTGGGCATCATCTTTGTGAAAATATAATAATTTATATAATGTAGTAAATACACTAAAAGATATGATTGCATCAGAATTTGTCTACAATTTCAAAATAGAACATATTAAAACACTTATTTTAATCATAAAATTTATGTAAAACTTATTTAAATTCTATTCAGGCAAAAATTTGCATTTGTAGCTCTTGTGTTTGTGTACTTGTTGAGGACAATCTCAGCAGTAGTCTGCTCATCACTAACAGCTCCAAGATTTTCGGGAAACTTATCAAGGTGACTATTCAAGAAGAGAATCTTAATGCTCATGTTACATCCAATGTCACAGAAAGCCAACAGCATCCTTTGAACCAGAAGTTCATAGTTTTCTGCTTTTTTGTTGCCAAGGAAGTTCTTTGTAACTGCCACAAAAGACTGCCATGCTGCTTCCTCTTCTTTATTCATCTTCCTGGCAAATTCTTCATCACGTATGAGGGTTTGAATTTGAGGTCCATTGAATATACCTGCTTTTATCTTCTCGAAAGACAAGGCAGGAAAAGCAGAAATAATATGTTGAAAGCATTCACTTTCTCTATTCAAAGCCTGAACAAACTGCTTTATTAAGCCAAATTTGATGTGAAGTGGGGGAAAAATGATCCTGTCTTGATTAACTACAGGTTCATCCACAATATTTTGCATCCCTACTTCCAGAGCTCCACGTTTTGGCCACTCCTTCTGTGTCCAGTGTTTCTCCCAAGCTCGGCTGTCCCACAAACACAGAAAGCAAGGATACTTTGTGAAACCTCTCTGTTGTCTTAGCAGAAGATTTACCATTTTAAGATCCACACAAATGATCCAGTTATGCTCCTCATACTTCAGAAAGCCAAGGACAATTTTTATGTCATTATAATCTTCTCTTAGATGAGTTGAATAACCAATTGGAACCACTGAAAATAGGCAATATATGCATGTGTCCCAAATGATAAAATATTGCACCTTTGACGTTGAAGTGTGTAACAGCCACATATATAACAGAAGTTGTCAGAACTATTCTTACATTTACACCTACTTGAAGAAGCCATGATTCAATCTTAAAACAAAATAAGAGGGTGTTTTTATCATATAATAATTTTTTACATTTAAAAACAACTACAATTACATAAAAGTGATATTTATAAAACATTAATTGCCTTGTGGTTATGTTCAATCCAAGAGTCGTTGCCCTTTAATTCCAATTTAAAAACCAATGCATGCCATTAACTGTAACAAAAAGAAATTAAAATTGCATAAAAACTAGAGCATGCACCAAAAAAAACCCAGATTTCGGATTTGGAATCAGCAATACAGAAATTATAGAAACAGTTCTAAAACCTCATGCAACAGAAAATGAAAAAAAAAAGAATTGTTCCCCAGTGTAATGGAAAATGAAAACACAGATGCCTCAGCCTCCTGAGTTTTAAACAGACAATTCTGGTGACACATCTCAGAGAACACTGCAGAGTTCTGCCTCTGCTGTTCCTAGAAACCACCATGTACCACACTCCTGCCTCCTGGCCTCACCTCCCAAATGTTATTGTTTGCACCCAAGGATTGGTCTTCTGTTCTGCTCTGGAGGAACACAAACCAAAGCAACTAAAATAATAGAAGAAAGGACTTTGCAACATATATCCTTAGCTTCCTTCTCAGAATGGTGACTATTGTTTAATGAAAGGGCATTTTGCCTGCTGATCCTCTAAGTGGTTTGGTTATAAATCTGAGGGAAAGGGTTTGGAGTTCCTGTGTTATTAGTGCAGATGAAGAGGGGGAGGTGCAGAAGCAGAAGAGGAATGAGAAGACAGTGGGGGCCTTGAGAAGACAGGCCAACAGATGGGTCGACTGTCAGGTACCTGTAGGAAACTTGTAGACAAAAGGAATCAGTAAGTAATTTTAGTTGTTTGCACTGTGGTGTTCTGTGTGAGTCCTCACAGACTTGTTTCAACAGTGCGTGTGTGACTGGGCTCTCTAGAGCTCAGTCCCACCCTTGTATCAGTGTGATACACACAAAGACCCCCACCCCAGGAAGGTAAGGGCCTGCAGGCAAAGAGGTCAAAAAGAGGCAAGTCCCTGGGAAGTCAGAATCTGTAGTACTGCGAGTCTTTCCCTTTAGGTGAGATTAAGGGAGAGCCATCCTGCTCAGAGTTTGAGGGACAATAAGCACCTCTTCTCCACACAGCTCAGCTGAACTTCTTTCAGTTGTTCTGGGAGGCACCATTGGAAAATCTCAAGAGTGGGCTAGAGAGGGCAGGGGAATTTGTCCAGATTAACACCAAGAGAGACTGATATACAAATCTGGGTGTGTCTTGTCTCCAAAACCTGCCTTTCACAATGTGATCATACTCCAAAGGAAAAGCATTGTTTAAAAAATCAGCAAAATGGTTAGACTGAGAATAACATCTGTTTCCTGAGTGTTTCAGGAAGGGCAGATGTCTTGGAATGAAGCACTGTTTCTATGTTGCATTTCCAAGCATGACTTTGAACACTTTGCTTTCTTTGAGTGGCTCTTCATGTTCCAGTAACTAGCTCTGGATACTTCCTCTATTAATTGCTGGAGTATAAAATGGGAGCTGCGGCATCTGGTAAATGTAGAAATGGGACTCTGTGAACACTGTCTCAGCAAGCGGCTCACACCTCTGGTCCCAAGGTCTCATCTGGAAGTGTGTCACCAACATGCCTGACACACTGGCTTAGGGGCCAGGTTTTCCATGCATGCAGCACACATCTGTGGTCTGGAGGACACAAACCATGCTATTGGAATCAGGTCACAGAGAACCTAGGAATGCCACAGTTTGGACCTTTGTCACAAAATGCATTGTCTGTAATTATAGATTCACCAGTGCCAGTGACTGTGTGTACTATGAACGCAGGGTGAGGGTGCTGCCTATAATAAATGATTATTTTGATATTAAGTGATTTTCTCTGTAAGGGGAAAAAAACAACAACAATCTAAGGTACTTCTACTGTGAGCAGGCACTGTTAGTGCCCTCTCTTTATAGGAAAGAAACTGAGGGATAAAAAGTTTACTTCTCTGGGTTCGCACAGCTAGTGGGGGAAAGGGTGACAGAGTTGGGGTATAAACCTAGGCAGTTTGATTTAGAAGCCAGATCTTAACCATTATTCTAGGCTCTCTCTCTAAAAATGGCTATGGGTGCCATATCTGATGTTATCCTGCCATCTTGAGCATGGTGATGGTCTGAAAAGGTACTTCTTAACCCAAACTCTTCCATATCTGATAAACTGTTTACATTCTCCACTAAAAACTTCTGTAGTAAGAGAGGAGATAGTGAAGGTAGGTGAGTTGAAAGCTCATCAGGAAATATGGAGACAGATCTGATGTTGCCAGTTAGAAGTTGGTAAGTACCAATCCAAATGATCCAGAAGCTCAAGTTCTTATCAACCACCTTTTATCTTTGCTCTGGCTTAATTTTCCAATCCCTAAAGTGGAACAATAAAGATGAACTCAAGGGGGTAAGGGGTGGGGAGGGGGTTCATTTGATCAGGATAAATACCAATAATCTTGACAAAAAAACAAACTATAGTAAATAAAATACAAATAGAAAATATTTGAAGAAGCCAAAGGAAGAAAACAAGACGTGTGATCTTTGGGGTTACAGCAACAATAAGACTAATACTGACTTCCCAATAGAAATGATGTGAACCAGGAGACAATGGAATTCCATCCTCAAAGTCTGAAGGGAAATCAGCTGAAGTCTTAGAATTCTACAGCCAGCAAAAACGTCTTTCAAAAATAAAAGCAAAATAAAAATATTTTCAGGCAAACAAAAATGGAGAATTATACCACTGGTAGACTGAACACTAAATAAAATACTGACAGGTTTTCTTTTGATAGAGGGAAATGGGTCCAGATAGAAGGAGAGAGAGAAATTTAAAAAAAAAAATGATGAGCAACAGAAAGAGAAAATATAAGTAAATATAGATGAGTTTTGACTCAAACAGTAATAATGATAATGCCTTGTGTATTTAAATAGGTATACAATTTAAATGCATGTGATAAAACATACAAGGCAGAAGAGTAAATGTAATGAAAGGAAGAAACAAATGTAATCATCTGTTTTAGACAATAAGGAGCCAGCAAGTGCCCAGGACTGGGGTCAAAACCCTCCCTGACTGCCAAGTAGCTCTGGCAGGCTCGTGTCCCACTCTAAACCTCACTGTGAGTAAAGTAGATTCTAAAAGAAGGCTTTTCCAGTGTTAAGGTTAGGAAAACAATGAAATATTACTTAGAAAACAAAATACTTCTATTCCTCTAGTCAAAGAGCTTCAGGCACCAAACCTAGAAGCTGTTGCTCGCTTACTTGTCTTTCCCACCTAGAGGTTACCATGGTGTCCCAGCAAGGTGGCCCATCAGACCACTTCCTCGGTCAGCTCCCAGACAGACGCTGGGGGGAATTCCAGGCAACTCGTTCCATGGTCGTTGTTTTCTGATATCACCCTGGAGCTCTTAAAATAGTTTGCAAGTAGATGCTATGACCCTGAAACGGGTCAAGGTGATGTGATCGGGTCCTGGGAGGATCCTGGTATATCCTGTCCTCTCAAGAGGATCTGTGCTGTGAGGGTCAGTGAAGAGGAGCCCAGGCAGCAGGCTCCCCTGGAGCCAGCAGGGAAGCCAGCCCAGAGGCCACCGCGGCCCACCCTGCAGGCCTGGCCTGCTCAAACACACAGTGGCCTCCTTCACTGATGCACATGGTGGCCGGCGGCTCTGGCACAGACCACTCTGGGTCACCTGCAGGCTGGCCAGCAGTCTCAGCATCATCTTCGTGCACCATCAAGCCCACCCTAGGAGTGTCCATCTCCGTCTCCTACACAGCTGCCCACCAACCCATCCAGGCGTCCCTCTCAGGACACCAAGACAGTATCAGATTGATGGAGTCCCCGCCCATCCGCCATCCACCAGCCCAGCACCTTCTGCTGGCTTGCTAACAAAACACAGACATCTGCTGACTGGGACATGGCTGGAAGCCCCTGATCCCTGCTGCTCCATTCTATTCTCCTTCCACCACTTCAACATAACTTGTGCAGGGTATTTTCAAGCATTCACAACCATACACAGAGAACCTCTCACATGATTTATTTTCTGAGCCTAGTCTCCCATCTAACAAGGCCTCCCTCTTTCTTTGTTGATACTAGGCCTCACACTCTTGGTGACAGCTTGCCTCCCTTTCCTTGGGCTGCAAAAGAAAGCTGGTGTGGCTTGGGCTTGGTGAATAGGAGCTCCAGTGTCACCCACTTGTGCAGATTAGTGAAAGGAACAGTCAAGTCCCACGACACTCGGTGAGCTGGGTGAGACCCGGGAAGCCCACATCACGTAAGCAAGCAGGGACCCGGCAGCCGGCCCAGAGCAGTGGTAGGTGAGCCTCTGAGTCCAGGCGTGTACTGTGGTTTTAGTCCTTAGCTCCACATGTGAGTGTCCTAGAGTCAGTCTCAGGAAACACCTTGCAGAGTCTTTAGGGTGACCTGTTGAATATTTAAATACTTGTTTTCAAATAATGTAAGAGACTGACATACAGAGAGAGAACCTGGAGTGGGAACGAAAGCGTTTATTTGTGCAGGTGGTGATGAGGTGGGGACCAGGCCTGCCCCTTGGCACAGCAGCGAGAGCGTGAGGGGCCTGGGTGCAGAGCATGCAGAGGAGGGCACTGGCCTGAGTGGCTGCACAATGGCGAGGCTATTCATTCTGAACACAAGCTCAAGAAGAGAAGGGGGGAGGAAGAGGCTGTTCTTTTTTTCATGCGCTCTGTGACCGTGGGGGGATGATCTGAGGGAGGACTGGCATTTAAAGACAGGGCTAGCAAGAGACCAGCAGATGTGAGGTGTCCTGGTGGCTCTCACGAGCATGGTGGCATGAGCTGGGACAGATAGAGAGAGAGCAGAGGGTGGACAGTGCCTGGGGAGGCGAGAAGAGCATCACCCAGTCTGTGCTGAGTGCAGGGGAAAGGTCAAGTGACCGCACATGCAGCCTTGAGAGTTGAAATTCTTCCCTGAGGAAATTTGTTTCCTTAAAAAGAACACACTCAATAGAGTGAGGAAATGTATGCCAGATGGGTGTGAGGAGAAAAGAGCAGGGCAGAGGAAGGATGCACACTCCTTTTCCAGAAGCTGGCTGTGACACCTGGTAACAGGTCAGTAAGACAGCAGGGCTCATGGCACACCTGTGTTAAAAGAATGGATTGGTCCCAGTGTCACTGGACCTGCCAAGGGAATAGGGGTCCTGGGGGTTTGCCCAGACCCCTCCAGGAAACTGGAGGAACCAGAATAGGACACACTGGGTAGCTGCGGCAGGGAAGCCTCACCACACCACTCACCAATGGGGCTGCCTCAACACCCTTGTTGTCATGGTGACCAGTGAGGTTGGAGCTGGTGTGTCTCTGGCCATCTAGGCATGTCTTCTTGCAGAATTTTTCTGATAGTTTCCATTCTGTTGGTTTAACTCCCCATGTCAAGGGCCTTGGAGCTGGGATTAGGGGTTTCCTTAGTGAGAACAGTCTCAGGAGACTAGGAACCTGCCTTACGAACCCCACAGGTTTCAGGAGCCAACACTAATGGGCTGGGACACAGATTAGTATATCAGCCATCATGAATAAAGTTTTGGATACAGCAACATAGGTGTTGGGGTGGGATAGAGGTCTGGGACGCGGGACTACTCTCTGAGGTCAGACCTTCGAGGGACACTGCTGTGAGCACCTCTGAACAGTCAGGGCAGCAGTCGTGAACACATTGGGATGTCAAGTAACTCTCTTGCCAAAATCCACCCATGCTCCTCACTGTGCACGGTTGCTGTCCAAATGCTTTACTTAGCAGGCCCTGAATACCCCCTTGGTAGAACACAGAGCCGACTCCCCAGAGTAGCCTTGCCTCTCTGTCCTAGGTCAGCAGCTGACTGAGGGTTCCCAATCACACTCTTTCTATGAGCTAAGAGGAGGACAGAGACTGGTACTCATCCCATGGCCATAATCCAGAGGGAAGGCCAGGGAGGTCCTGCCAAGGCCATGGATGCAACTCCTGCCTGGTTTCCTGCCCTCTGAGTCTTGGTTGTTCACATTTTTCTCAGATTCCCTGAAATAGCCTGGCATCAACCCATAACATCCCCATTAGTCTTTTTTTTTCCTTTTCTAGTGAGAGAGAGAGAGAAAGAGAAAGAAGCATCAACTCATAGTTGCAGCACCTTAATTGTTCATTTATTGTTTCTCATACATGCCTTGACCAGGAAGCTCCAGCTAAGCCAGTGACCCCTTGCTCAAGCCAGTGACCTTGGGCTCAAGCCAGTTACCATGGTGTCATGTCTATGATCCCATGCTCAAGCTGGCAACTCCACGCTCAAGTTGGTGTACTTGAGCTCAAGCCAGCAACCTTGAGGTTTCAAGCCTGTGTCCTCAGCGTCCCAGGGTAATGCTCTGTCCGCTGAGCCGCCATCTGGACAGGCTCATCCCCACTCATCTGGCCAACCAGACTCAGTTTTTGTTGTTTGGATGAAAAAAACAACAACTTCCCTCCCTTCTCACCTCTTCACCTCTCTGCCTACAGCTCCCTCTGCTTGAGAAACTGCAATGCAGAAGGGCTGGCAGGGATTTGCCCAAACTACCTGGAGAGCCAGCCCGGGCACCTGCAGCCAGACTGGGAGCTGGGACCCACTCCTGACCCATTGGGTCCTGCCCCCAGGCCTTCTCCTGGGCCTTCCCACCTTTTTTTTTTTTCAGGAAACATCTCTCTAGGAAATCAAGTAGTCATTTTCCAAAATATCTGAAGCCCCAGGTAGCGTAGAGCTAGCTGCCAGGTTCCAGAGGAGCAGCCCCTTCAGTTACAGGAACAAAGCTATTTAGTTTAGAATCCTCATAAAAACAGCAATGTTCATTTCCTGTATTGGGTTGTATTTCCTGCATATGGTCCCAAAGGGAAGCCTAGACAGGAAGAGGGAGAAGGCAGCCACGTGGCCTGCATCTGGACATTTAAGGACAGTGTGATCAGAAAGCATGCCCTGGAGAAGCTTGCGTTTCCCGGAACACACCTTCCTTCGCTGGATGTTTCTGAAGAACATGAAATGGAATCTCTTGAAAAAAATTATTAGTTCTGCTTGAAAGTAATTTCCACTTATTTTGTTTATAAGGCAGACTCTGCCTGTGACATCAGATTAGACTTAACTGCATCCTGTTTTGATGCTAACATTTGCCCTATACTGAGCATAAATAAGAATTTCTCCTGAGACGCTGAAGATATTACATCTTTAATAGGACCTAATAGGCAGAGGCAGCCGATTACCCTGCTGTGGGATTATAATATGTGCATTCCCTTCCCCCCTTTTTAATTTCACGAATGGAGAGGAGCACTCCAAGCCATTAGGTTTTCTCCAGAAACACGGGGTAAAAATAAAACTACTCATGTGCAAACTACACGTTACTCATTCCGGTAGGTGACAGCGTTCTGGACACTCCCTTCAACGCATTGCCTTTCCTCAAGCTTCCTGGTAAGTGGCTGATGCCACTGGCTGTTTGCAGGAGGCTGAGCATTTGGAGGGAAGCACAGCTCTGCTGAGGCCAGGAGTCTTATCTCTAAGTGGCCCCTAAATTCAAAGACATGCTGCTGAAGCCTTCTGTGCAGGTCTGGCTTTCTTTCACTGGTCTATGCAGGGGGAAAAATCCTTTGGTTTTATCTGGGAATTATGCAGTTGCTTTTTCCTGTGAAGGTATTTGGTGGTGAGGGGACCTGGGCCACCTAGACAAATAGGCAGAGCCCTAAAGAAGAGTTCATTCAGCCTCTCCTTCTACCTGCCCCACCAAGCTGCTGAGACTCTGGGGCCCAAAGACAAAAACCATGATGGCTACTTAGAGAAAACAACTAGAGATAACCCCAAAATGCTGGGGGGAGAAGATGGGCTGGAGATTGTGCAGAAAAAGAATGTTGAAACAGGGACTGTTGGCAGATTTCCCCACAGGGACTTGGAACGACAGTAGTCTAGCAAGCAGTGCCTGGAGGACAGGAGACTGCGGGAGCAGCGCACCCAGAACTGGGCCAGAGGGCCGGGCAAGGCAGCCAGGCTCCAGAGCCCCCTACTCTTCAGAACCTGCTTGTGGGTAGGGAAAGGGAGCAGGGGTGAGGTGGGGGTGGAGTCAGGGTTGATGCTGGTGTCTACTCCCTTCTCCTTGGTGCTACCGGTCTGGTCACGCTATGGATCAGCATGGACATGGTCCTCAAGCAGACCATTTAGATAGCCAGTAGGTATAGCCCCAAAGTGCTCCCTTATAGCCATCTGAACATGATCCCTTTCCGTATTTCCCACCTGGGCTCCCCAAACGACCTCAAGTAAGTAGACCATCTTCTGTGTGGCTCTCTTGAGCCGAAGGAGTTCTGCATGCCAGGGAAGCTCATATCCAGGTAAGGCCTGACAGGCTACACCCAGCCAACCCTCTCTTGCCTTCTTGTCTCTCTGGCCTACATCAAACTAATGTCCTGGGTGAATAACTCCATGTGCACCTGACATTGAAGTGCACAGTAAGCAGTAGTTATTGCCTCACTACTGTTTTATAATAGGTAAGGAAGAAATGTGTGGGACATGGATAACACATGACACAGGCACTTGGAGGGAAAACAAGTTACTGAGAGCCAGGGGAGGCTCACAGAGGAGCCGAAAGGAGCCAGGAGAGTGGAGAGGGCATTTTAAACCAGGTGCCACCAGGAGACACTGTGTACTGTTTGGCTCTAGCAAGAGGTTCTTAGAAAAATAGTGTAGGGGTGAGACATGGGGAGAAAGGGAAAGAGAATTCAGGCAAGAGGTTGGGCTTGGAGTCAAGAGAAAACCACAGATGTTAGGCTAAGCCACTTAGATTCTGTCCCATCCTCCATGAGTGACTACAGAGAATCTGTGTACCTGGGAGTGACAGGTGTGCCACAGCATTTAGGAAGGCCAGTCTGGAGTCCTTATGCAACATGGATGAGAGAGAGGGAAAGGGAGGGAGAGAGAGAGAGTGCACCAGCGGTCTGGGTGGGGTGGTGATGAAAGGTGAGACCATGGTACTCAGGGGCAGCCGGCCTGTGGGAAGGAGGGGAAGAAGACTCTAGAGGGCTAAGGTTTTCCACTGGGAAAAAGGCAGACGAGTTTGTATCAGGAGGCCTGGCCTCAGGATGGCCTCAGCCCGCAGGAGCCCATCAGGCCCCAGAGGGATGACCCTGTTGCCAGGGCTGGTGGCCACTCTGGTGAGAGCTGCCAGTCCAGATGGAGCCTTCACAGAGCAGTGAGAGCCCTCCCCTCCAAGGAGCTTGCACACTCATGTCTTCTTTAACATGTTCTTGCTGCTGAGCAAGGCACTGCCCTTCTTTTATGATTTTGGGCGGAAAATACACAAAGGAAAAAAAAACCAATGCTTATGTTTCAGACCCCTAAAATTAACCATTGTGACTATTTTGGTATATTCTTCTCCATCTTTTTCTGTGCTTATATATTTTTTAAAAATTACTCAAGTTCTATATTAATTCTTTTTCTTTTTAACCACGGTTAGAACACTTTCACTGAAATTAAAGCCTTTTCCCATCACCTTAACCTACTGGTTAGCTCTAGAATGAGTTTCATGTTGCCTTCAATTTATTTTTACTTTTATATGGATAGATACACATATCTGTAAAGAAATAAGTAAGGTTATTTGACATGTTCGTATTTTTGTAACTGGCATGGAAATGCACTTTCCTGTGCCTTGGTTTGTTTTTCTTTCACTCAACATCAAGTTTTTTTTTTGTTTTTGTTTTGTTTTGTTTTTTATAAATAAATTTTTATTTTAATGGGGTGACATCAATAAATCAGGGTACATACATTCAAAGAAAACATTTCCAGGTTATCTTGTCATTTAGTTCTGTTGCATACCCATCACCCGAAGAGAGATCGTCCTCCGCCACCCTCCATCCAGTTCTCTCTGTACCCCTCCCCCTCCCGCTCTCCCTTCTTCCCTCCCCCCACCCCCCATAGCCATCACACTCCTGTTCATGCCTCTTAGTCTCGCTTTTATGTCCCACCAATGTATGGAATCCTGCAGTTCCTGTTTTTTTTCTGATTCGCTTATTTTACCCCGCACAATGCTACCAAGACTCCACCATACTGCTAAAAGTGATCCGATGTCACCATTTCTCCTAGCTGAATAATATACCATGGTGTATATGTGCCCCATCTTCTTCATCCAGTCCTCTATTTTTTTACAGTGATTAACAGCCTTTAAGCAAACTCTTGGTCAATACAGCAAGAATCCATGAATGAGTAGTGTCCTTTAACATGTTCCCCAAGTCCAAGTTGGCCCCATCACCATGCCAAATCCCTGAAAAATGCAACCCAACCACAGTTCAGTCTGTTAGGAGCTGTCACAGGGAGCAGGAGTCCAGGAAAGTTCCCCACAGGAAAAGACCGCATGGCACTGGAATTGTTGTCACCATTCTATACTTTGCAGCTCATGTCCAAGTCCCAATGACCGCTGCTTCTAGCTGGTAATGATTCAGGCAGACAGGAAAAAGCCATTTGCAGCATGCGTGGATATGGAGCTTCTGTTCTCCTCTGCCTGGAGAGTTGAGACCAGTTTGCTTTTTCCTGGAGCTCTGTGGCTGTGGCCTGGTAAAGAGAACCTTGGGATACACTAAGCTGGGTGGCAAAGGTAAATTCATAATACAAGTTGGCAAAAGGAGGAAAGAGAGCTCTAAATTAAGAGTAGGTCTCAGCCTGAAATATGAGTGGGGCATTGAGGTAGGAGGGATAAAGGAAACACTATATATTAAGCAAAGCAGCAGAAAATAGGACTATCAACACCCACAACAGAGATCTTTGAGGGAAGAATAAAAAACCTGACTATTCAGGCAAAACATACTTAAGTGGCCCTTGTGCGAATGAGATCAGTTTACCTGCTTCTTGGAAGAAATACCCTAGGCTCGTCCACAGTGTCGTAGATGGGGCCGACGGCCCTGGGCACCTTCAGCCTTCAGTGGCAAACCCCAGCTTTCTGGGCAAGGTTAGGTCATAGGTGGCTAGAGCAGGGCTGGAAGAGACTGAACCCTCCCTTAGAGGAGCGAGGGGGAAGCCCTCCTTCCAGTGTCCCTGTTTCCTCACAACAGAGGCGTGTAAGCCTGGCAGGCTTTAGCTCAATGACCTTCCTTTCCACTATTGAAGCAGGACCCAGATGGCATCCTATGAGACCCTTTGGGGTGTTGGAGCCTTTAAGGGTGTATCCTTAAAGCTGGTAGTTCCCCTGATCTCTATTGGGCTTTTTCTGCCTCTAGGTATCTTAAAAGCCATTCTCAGAAGATCTCGCTGAAGGGTTTGAGGATTCCCATCCGCCTATATAAATCTTTTCCATATATCTGGAGCTATTTGGAAAAAGGACAGAACAGTGTTATTTGCTAGATCTAATAAAGAAGGTAGTAGTTTGCAGGCGAAAAAGATTTGGTGTCTCCTGTTCATCAGCATTCAAAAGAAATGTAAATTTTTTTTTTTTAAGTAAAAAGCATGATATGGTAGACCCGTCGGAGTCATTGGCCTGGTGTGCAGGATTCCCGGGTTCGATTCCCGGCCAGAGCACACAGGAGAAGCGCCCATCTACCTCTCCACTCCTCCCCCTCTCCTTCCTCTTGGTCTCTCTCCTCCTGCCCACAGCCAAGGTTCCACCGGAGCAAATCCACCCTGGACCCTAAGGATGGCCCCATGGCCTCTGCCCCAGTCGCTAGAATGGCTCCGGTTGTAACAGAGCAACATCCCAGAGGGGCAGAGCATTCCCCCCGGTAGGCATGCCAGGTGGATCCCAGTCAGGCACATGCAGGAGTCTGTCTGACTGCCTCCCCATCCCCATCCTCAGAAATATACAAAAAATAAATAAATAAATAATACTAAAAAAAAAAAAGGGGGGGGGCATTCCCTTGTGCTAAAGCACCAGGGAGCATGGAGTGAGCTTGAGTATGCCCTATGAAACATGGAGCTCTATGTTGACATATAAGTCTTTGAAGAAGGAGGAACTGCTGAAATAGTTTATCAGCATTTGTCCCTAAGACAGCAGTCTTTATAGTGGGAACACCATACGTAAATATTTGCTGTCTGTCTATAGATTAAGGGGGGAATATGGCAAATGCTGAAAAGCCATGTTCTTTGTGCCCCTCCCCTCCCCCAACCTCCTCCCTCTCCTCCCCCCACCCTGTAACCCCCACACTGTTGTTCATGTCTCTGATTCTCATCTTTATGTCCCACCTATGTGTGGAAACATATAGTTTTTGCTGATTTACTTCTTTCACTCAGTATAATGTTATCAAGGCCCATCCATGTTGTTGTAAAAGATCCGATGTCATCATTTCTTATGGCTGAGTAGTATTCCATAGTATATATATACCAGAGCTTTTTAATCCACTCGTCCTCTGATGGACACTTGGGCTGTTTTCAAATCTTTGCTATTGTGAACAATGCTGCCATAAACATGAGGGTGCATTTCTTCTTTTCAAACAGTGCTATGGTGTTCTTGGGGTATATTCCTAACAGTGGTATAGCTGGGTCAAAAGGCAGTTCGATTTTTAATTTCTTGAGGAATCTCCATACTGTTTTCCACAGTGGCTGCACCAGTCTGCATTCCCACCAGCAGTGCAGGAGGGTTCCCTTTTCTCCACATCCTCGCCAGCACTTATTCTGTGTTGTTTTATTGATGAGCGCCATTCTGACTGGTGTGAGGTGATATCTCATTGTGGTTTTAATTTGCATTTCTCTAATCATTAGTGATGTTGAACATTTTTTCATATGCCTATTGGCCATCTGTGTGTCCTCTTTGAAGAAGTGTCTATTCATTTCTTTTGCCCATTTTTGGATTGGATTGTTTGTTTTCCTGGTATTAAGTTTTACAAGTTCTTTATAAATTTTGGTTATTAACCCCTTATCAGACGCTATGTCAAATATATTCTCCCATTGTGTAGTTTGTCTTTTTATTCTGTTCTTATTGTCTTTAGCTGTGCAGAAGCTTTTTAGTTTGATAAAGTCCCATTTGTTTATCCTGTCTTTTATTTCACTTGCCTGTGGAGACAAATCAGCAAATATATTGCTGCGACAGATGTCAGAGAGCTTACTGCCTATGTTTTCTTCTAAGATGCTTATGGTTTCACAGCTTATATTCAAGTCTTTTATCCATTTTGAGTTTTTTTTGTGAGTGGTGTAAGTTGGTGGTCTAGTTTCATTTTTTTGCAGGTAGCTGTCCAGTTTTCCCAACACCATTTGTTGAAGAGGCTGTCTTTACTCCATTGTATTGTCTTACCTCCTTTGTCAAATACCAGTTGTTCATAGAGCTGTGGGTTTATTTCTGAGTTCTCTGTTCTGTTCCATTGATCTATGTGCCTGTTCTTATGCCAGTACCATGCTATTTTGAGTACAATGGCCTTATAATATAACTTGATATCTGGAAGTGTGATACCTCCCGCTTTTTTCTTCCTTTTCAGGATTGCTGAGGCTATTCGTGTTCTCTTTTGGTTCCATATAAATTTTTGGAATATGTGTTCTATGTCTTTGAAGTAAGTCATTGGTATTTTAATTGGTATTGCATTGAATTTATAAATTGCTTTGGGTAATATAGACATTTTAATGATGTTTATTCTTCCTAACCATGAGCACGGTATATGCCTCCTCTTATTCGTATCTTCCCTGATTTCTTTGATCAATGTTTTATAATTTTCTGAGTACAAGTCTTTAATCTCCATGGTTAGATTTATTCCTAGGTACTTTATTTTTTTGGTTGCAATGGTAAAGGGGATTGATTCCCTGATTTCTCTTTCTGACAGTTCATTATTAGTGTATAAAAATGCCTCTGATTTCTGAGTATTGATTTAATATCCTGCCACCTTGCCAAATTCTTTTATCAGGTCTAGTAGTTTTTTGACTGAGACTTTAGGGTTTTCTATATACAATATCATGTCATCTGCAAATAATGATAGTTTTACTTCTTCTTTTCCAATTTGAATGCCTTTTATTTCTTTTTCTTGTCTGATTGCTGTGGCTAGGACTTCCAGAACTATGTATGTTGAATAAGAGTGGTGAAAGGGGGCACCCCTGCCTTGTTCCTGATCTTAAGGGGATTGCTTTTAATTTTTGCCCATTGAGTATGTATGATGTTGGCTGTGGGTTTGTCATAGATGGCCTTTATCATGTTGAGGTATGTTCCCTGTATTCCCACTTTGCTGAGAGTTTTGATCATGAATGGGTGCTGGACTTTATCAAATGCTTTTTCTGCATCTATTGAAATTATCATGTGGTTTTTCTCCTTTCTTTTGTTTATGTGATGAATCACATTGATTGATTTGCGAATATTGTACCAGCCTTGCCTCCCAAGAATAAATCCTACTTGATCATGGTGTATGATTTTTTCCATATATTGCTGGATCCGGTTTGCTAATATTTTGTTGAGGATTTTTGCATCTAAGTTCATCAGAGATATTGGCCTATAATTTTCTTTTTTGTGTTGTCTTTGCCTGGTTTTGGAATCAGAATTATGCTCGCCTCATAAAAGGAGTTTGGAAGTCTTCCTTCCTCTTGAATTTTTTGAAATAGCTTGAGAAGGATAGGAGTTAGTTCTTTTTTGAATATTTGGTAGAATTCACTTGTGAAGCCATCAGGCCCAGGACTTTTCTTTTTTGGGAGTTTTTCTATAGCTGTTTCAATCTCATTTGTTGTAATTGGTCTGTTTAGGTTTTCTGATTCTTCCAGATTGATTTTTGGAAGATTATATGATTCAAGGAAATTGTCCATTTCATCTAGGTTGTCTAGTTTTTTGGCGTACAGTTCTTCATAGTATTTTCTTACAATATTTTGTATTTCTGTTGTGTCAGTTGTTATTTCTCCACTCTCGTTTCTAATTTTATTTATTTGAGTCCTCTCTCTTTTTTTCTTGGTGAGTCTTGTTAAAGGTTCATCGATCTTTTTACCTTTTCAAAGAACCAGCTTCTGGTTTCATTGATCCTCTGTATTGTTTCTTTAGCCTCTATGTCATTTATTTCTGGTCTGATCTTTATTATTTCCTTCCTTCTACTAGCTCTGGGCTTTACTTGCTGTTCTTTTTCTAGTTCTTTTAGATGCATGGTTAAGTTCTTTATTTGAGCTTTTTCTAGCTTCTTGAGGTATGCCTGTAATGCTATAAACTTCTCTCTCAGGACTGCTTTTGCTGTGTCCCATAAATTTTGAGTTGATGTATGCTCATTATCGTTTGTTTCTAGGAATTTTTTAATTTCTTCTTTGATCTCAATGTTAACCCATTCATTGTTTAATAACGTGCTATTTAGTTTCCAAGTGTTTGAATGTTTTTTAATTTTTCTATTGTGGTTGATTTCTAGTTTAATGCCATTGTGATCAGAGAAAGTGCTCGATATGATTTCAATCTTCTTAAATTTGTTGAGCCCGCTTTTGTGCCCTAACATGTGGTCTATTCTAGAGAATGTACCATGAGCGCTTGAAAAGAATGTATATTCTGCTGTTTTAGGGTGAAAGGTTCTGAAGATATCTATTAAATTGAGTTGATCTAATATGTCCTTTAAGTCTGCTGTTTCTTTGTTAATTTTCTTTCTTGAGGATCTGTCTAATGATGTTAATGGGGTATTGAAATCTCCTACTATTATAGTATTTCTGTTGATCTCGCCCTTTAAGTCTATCAAAGTCTGCTTTATATATTTAGGTGCTCCTATATTAGGTGCATAGATATTTATAATGGTTATATCTTCCTTTTGGATTGCTCCTTTTATCATTATGTAGTGACCTTCTTTATCTCTAACTATGGTCTTTGTTCTAAAGTCCATTTTTGTCTGATATAAGTATTGCTACCCCAGCTTTTTTTTCATTTCCATTTGCGTGAAATATTTTTTTCCATCCTTTTATCTTCAGTCTGTGTGCATCTTTTGATTTAAGGTGTGTCTCTTGTAGACAGCATATGTATGGGTCCTGTTTTCTTATCCACGCAGCTACCCTATGTCTCTTGATTGGATCATTTAATCCATTAACATTTAAGGTTATTACTGATATGTAATTGTTTGTTGCCATTTTTTTTTTCTTTAAAACTGTTTTTCTCTTTTGCTATATTCTTTTTTTTCCTTTGATCTGTTTACAAGAGGTCCCTTAGTATTTCTTGCAGCCTTGTTTGGTTGCAGTGAAATCCTTGAGTTTTTTTTTGTCTGTAAAGCTTTTTATTTCTCCTTCAATTTTAAATGATATCCTTGCTGGATAAAGTAGTCTTGGTTGTAGGTTCTTGTTCTGCATTACTTTGAATATTTCTTGCCATTCCCTTCTGGCCTCAAGTGTTTCTGTTGAGAAGTCAGAAGTCATCCTTATGGGGGCTCCTTTGTAGGTGATAGTCTTTTTTTCTCTAGCAGCTTTTAATATTTTCTCCAACATCAAGTTTTTGCTTCACTCAACATCAGGGTTTTGAGATAGACTCATGTGGATTTGGGAAGTTCAAATCTATGCCTTTGGCCTGCTCCACCGGGTTCCTATGTTTGCATGGGTTACATTTTTTCCACATTCTTGCCATCTTTAGGTTGTTAGGGTTGGTTATTATTGCAAACATTGCCACACTGAATAGACCTGCACATCTCTCCTGGTTTCTACCTCTACGCTGACACTCCAGACCACTTCTGCCTTCAAGATGATGAAAGTCATTACCCCGAGAAAGATGATTGTGTCACGGGGTTAATACCAAAATGAAAAGAGTAAGTGATAGGGTATGTGCATTTTAATTTCTTTCTTTTCTGTGAAGGGATTTCATTGGCCACACAGATTTCCAAAATAAACCCCTAAGCCTCTGAAAACTCCAGTGCACTCTCAAGAGGAATAGTCAATAGGTTATCTGTAAAACTAAATTTAAAAAAATTTTATGTGGCCAATGCATTATGGCCTCATCTTACTACTGATACTGGTGTAAACATTCATTCTTACATATTTATATATTTTTAAATTACAGGTATATTGTGACATTGCATAAACTGTGGGGAGAGATGTTCCATACAAATAGAATTAGAAAATCACACCATGTCATCTCAAGATGGTGAATCTAGGCAATAGTCATCAATAGCTGTCATCCCATTAGGTAAAAGGTCGACAGGAACTTCATAATAATAGAAACTGACATCACCTATCAGTAGGGTCTAATCAATCATCATGCACATGCTCCTATCAGACATGATGCTCCTTATGATATATTGCAATAGGAAGAACATAACACCATCAAACAAGGGTTCCTCCCACAACAGAACAGAACAGAACATAGACATCACCAGGTATCTAGGTCTGGTTGCCAATTAAAGGAAATCTGAGGGTGAGAGAAATACATTCAATGACATCTTTAGGATAAAATCAGCCAAATAAAGACTGTAGAAGATTCACAGGGTAGGTGATCAGTTCCTCCAAAAATAAATCACATAAAATAGGGGATGCTATTATAAATTATTTAAATAGCTTTTGAAAAACTAATAACCAAACAAAAGTATAAAATTTGTTTGGATCCTGACTAGGACAAAGTCAACTATAAAAAGACCCTTTAGAGAAAATCATGAAACATTAAACACAAACAGGTTATTAGATAATATTAAGAAGTTATTGTTAGAAGCCAAGATGATAGTACATTAAATCAAATCTTTCAACGTAACCTACAAAAGAAAGTAAGAAAGGGAAAAAGAAGAGAGGGAAGGAGGAAGAAGGGAATGAAGGAAAAAAAACCTAAAACCTGTAACTTTCCATATAATTAGAAGAAGACAGAAATGTCCAAAATTGAAATTACTTGATTGAGCAAATAATCACATTGTGAGTAGTTAGCTAAATCTATTATTATGGCTAGAGACAGGAGTTACAAATATGAAAAGTGAGAGAATAAATGAAATTTGTGGTGTTGAATTGGATTTGGAGGAAAGAGTCAAGTCATGTAAACGTACATACTGAACATATTTATATATTGCAATATATGCATGTGTGTGTATAAATGGCTATGGAAATATGTAGACAAGCATGTTGTGCAGGTGCATGTGTGGATGAAAGTTTGTGTACAAACATGCATTTCCTTGTCTGGTCCATGTGAGGGCCAAGAAGCAATGAGTATACCTGGCACTCATATTAGTTCCTAAATACAATCCTTAATTAAAGAAGCCAGCTTTCCTCGGTAAAATGGGTGATTACAGAGCTTGAGGATGGAAAGGACAAGATAAAACTGGAATATCTAGTTGTGCTAGAAAGTTAGAAAATAGTCAAGATATTACAGAGACATATCAGAAGGACACAGGATTCACCATGAAGAACTTTCACTGGACAAATATGGAAGAATTAGAGCATCAAAATAAATAATGGCATAACAAATAATAACCCATTGAATGAAATATAAATCCACAAGTCCATGCTGATGTCAATCAACCCATCAATCAATGGGAAGAAAACCTCTTTCTTATAGCAGAAAAATCAATAAATAAATGTAGAAAAAAATTGAAATGAGAAAAGTAGCAATCACCATACAGATCACATACCTATGACTGTGTATTAATTTCCTGGTTGTAATCACTGGACTCCATGGATGCAAGAAAATGCCTTTGTTTTTAGGAAATGCGCATTGTGGTATTTAGGAATAGAGGGGCATCATGCCTGCAACTTATTCTCAAATATAGGGACACTGAATGCTTGTGTCCCTCCTCCCCAAATTCATATGTTGGAGCCTAACAACCAATGTGACAGTATCCAGAGGTGGGGCCTTTGAGGGGGGATTAGGTCTTATGGATGCAGTCTCATGAATGAGATTAGTGCCCTTTTAAAAGGCACCACAAACAGCTCCCTCAACTCTCACAACATGTAAAGACACGGCAAGAACATTACTGTTTATGAGCCAGGAAGCAGGCCTTCACTAGACACTGAATCTGCCAGTGCCTTGGTTTTGGACTATCCAGCCTGCAGAATTGTGGCAAATAATTGTGTAAACAACCCCGCCTATGATATATTTTTGTTAGCAGCCAGAACAGACTAAGACAAATGGTTTTGAAAAAACAAAAGACTGTGTGTGTTTATAGGGATTAAGAATGAATAGAACAAATGAGGTAGTACATTAACATTTGGAGACTCTATAATAAGGGTTTACAGACATTTTTTGTATCATTCTTTTAGCTTTTCTGGAAGTCTAAAATTATATCCAAATTTTGGAAAAGACACACATGAAAGAAATCACTTACTTTGCTGGTGTGATTGTCTCATGTTGGTTATGCTCTTTTAAAAAACGATATATTGTGTATTAGAGATTTTTATGAAACAGATACTACAAAAAGTTATTAATTGGGAAAGTTTATTACCTTCTCTGCCTGCATGTATGTTTGAAAATTTCATAATCAAAAAGAATTTTTAAAAAGTCCTTCTTAATTCCATACTCATCACTCCAACAATTGAAAAAGAATGCTATTTTATGCATTATCCCTTGTAGCCTTTGGAATGATGTATACACCATTTGAATACTGTCCATTTTAATGTGACCAAAGGTTTTGTTTTGTTTTGTTTATTTTACAGAGACAGAGAGAGGGATAGATAGGGACAGACAGACAGGAACGGAGAGAGATGAGAAGCATCAATCATCAGTTTTTCGTTGTGACATCTTAGTTGTTCATTGATTGCTTTCTCATATGTGCCTTGACCATGGGCCTTCAGCAGACTGAGTAACCCCTTGCTCGAGCCAGCGACCTTGGGTCCAAGCTGGTGAGCTTTTGCTCAAACCAGATGAGCCCGCGCTCAAGCTAGTGAGCTCAGGGTCTCGAACCTGGGTATTCCGCATCCCAGTCCGATGCTCTATCCACTGCGCCACCACCTGGTCAGGCCCAAAGTTTTCATAATTGGCTCTTTGATGGCTGCATATTAGATCATAAGCCAGATAATATACTAGGTCATTCACCTGTTGTTGAAGTTGTAGCTTGCACTCAGTGCACTCAAATATGTAATGCTCTTCCTGATTTTGGTTCTTTCCTTTGGAAAGAATTTTAGTGGAATTTATGGATCAGAGGCATGATCCTGTTATGAATCTTGAAGCATTTTGCCAAATTGCTTTCCAAAAAGTAGTACACCATATGAGACTCAATTTACACCATATGAGACTAACCATTAGGAGCAGGCATTAATTTTTTAACTGGTGCTGGGGTTGTGTTATTTGCGTCTTTCTGATTCTTCCTTTGTGAGTTATTCTGTCTCTATGCCTCTGATGAGGTCTTAATGTTCTTCAAAATCTGCATGAGCTCTTTGAGTAATAAAGATATTACCTTTCATAGCATGTTTGTCTCAAATGTTTTTCCTGAAAAATTCACTTAAATAGAAGAATGTGTGGCTATAGCAACTAGACAGCCACTGTGACTTTACCTCTCCTATTCTCCCTTGGACAAGCTTCATGTCCTGGTGAGGCAACCATTTGTTTAGAAAATAAATAATTGTATTTACCCAGAACATAAAATATCGTGAAATGATTTTCTTTTGAGATAATTTGCCAAGGACTACAGCATAGACCAAAGGTCCTGGCTTTGTCTTCATGACCAAAATAACTAGCTTTAAAAATGGCTGATGTGGTCTTTGTACTGTTTTCCTAGCAACCAAATTGGTTTCATGATTAGCAAAAGTAGGACATTATAGTAGCCAAATAAAGTTAATCCTTAGAGGGGAAAAAAGATAACACAATATTTATTTCTACAGGAAAAAAAAAAGTATTTCTTTAAGAATGCATTTCTAAATAAATCAACCCAAAACTGTGACAGAAAAGAATGCCAAGGTCTGACCCCACATTGTCCCAGTAAGCAACCCATGTTCATCAAGTAGGTAACGTATGGTTAGGCCACACCACCATCTACTGGGTGCTCACCCTGCTACCCCAGGCTCTGCTGCCTTGGCATTGCCTCTTTCTCCCTATTTTTCATCTCTGCAGCACATCCTAAGCAATCATGCACGATGTGTGACAAAGTGAATGCTGATAGAGAATGCAGAGCTCCCATCCGACAGGATGCCTCCAACAAAGTTCTGTGACAAGCAGATGGAGGGGCTTCATAAGTCAAACAACATATCTACAATAACACGGCCTTCCAGAGATAAAGGCACACTGCTGCAAGTTGGACCACAATGCTGGTTCTGGTTAGCATGAGCTGAACACAATACTAATATTTCCTACACACCAAGAGCTGGGTTAGCCACTACTTCTTGCTAGAATCTCTATGTTGGCCACCCCAGGTGCAGCTCTGTCCACATCAGAAGCAGCTTGTGGGGCACTTGGAGCCACAGCTGAAAATTTTCTATTAGTCATGTCTCTTCTCCAAGTGTCACATTTCAGCCACTAGCCAGGAGATTCCCTCTCCTTCCCTCCCTCCCTCCCTCCCCTTTCCTTCTCTCTCTCTCTCTCTCTCTCTCTCTCTCTCTCTCTCTCTCTCTCCATTCCTTCAATATTCCCAAGCTCAGCAGACTACATCACCTGCTTTGTCGGAATAGCTACACCACCATTTCCACCTCTTCCAGGACTGCTGTCACACTACAATTTCAGAGTTGAGTCACTGGGACAGGCAGAATGAGCCACAAAGCCTAAAATGCAGCCCCAAATATTTACTATCTGGCCCTTAAGAAAAGGAGTGCCAACTTATGGTCAAAAATCTCCTCTGTGACTACCTCTCACTCTTAGATTTTCCCGAGTGCCACTCAATTTGCCACTCCTTTCTCATTAAGGAGAGCAATTTATTATTTTCTAGTTTCTGTCTTTAAACTTACACACCCAAAACAATATAGAGTCACGTCTTCAGAAGCCATTACACAGAGCAGGAGAACTGTTTACTTCAGAGCAGAGAAAAGAATTTCCAGTTAGCACATCACATGCTTCTTAGAAGGCAGTAAGGAGTATATTAAAAAAATCACTTTGATTTTTTTCTTTTTTTTTTTTTCTTTTTTTTTTAATTTTATTTATTCATTTTTAGAGAGGAGAGAGAGAGAGACAGAGGACAGAGAGACAGAGAGAGAGAGAAGGGGGGAGGAGCTGGAAGCATCAACTCCCATATGTGCCTTGACCAGGCAAGCCCAGGGTTTCGAACCGGCAACCTCAGCATTTCCAGGTTGACGCTTTATCCACTGCGCCACCACAGGTCAGGCAAAATCACTTTGATTTGCTGCATCACACATTACCTCATGTCATATGTTTTGGGGCATAATCAGCCTATACTGGAATGACCTTCCAGGTCTACGACAATGGAATAGAATCCCTGAATTTCCCTCAGCCCTGCTCACATCAGCCATGGCTCTAGCTGTGCTGAGTTCTGGAAGGAGGTATGGGAGGGCAGGCTGGGGTGTGAGAGGAGAAAACACTTAAGGAAGATGCAGGAAAGGACCAGAGACAGGAGCGAGGCTGTGGGTCGATTGCAAATTCAGGCTATTTGACCTAGCCAGGTGAGCTGAGGTTCTAGACAAATAATAACTTTGGGAAAGACAATAATGGGAAAAGTACTACCAGTGCTCAACTTTTCTAGCAAAGCTAAGCAGAATTTGGTGGCAGCCAGATACTCCAACCCATATTTTATCAGTAACTAACAGAGAAAATGCACTTAGCATCATCAGTCATCATAAAAACACCAGTCAAAGCCACAGTGAGATACCACTTCATATCCACTAGGATGACTAGAAGCAAAAAGTCAGATAATAATAATTGTTGTCAAGGACATAGAGAAACTGGAACCCTTCTGCACTGCTGGTGGTGGAAATGTACAATGATCAGTCAGTTCAGAAAACAGTTTCTCAAATAATGAAACAAATAATTGCCACGTGACCCAGAAATTCCACTCTTGCTTATATACCCAAGAGAATGAAAACATATGCCTGGAAACTTACACACAAATGTTCATAGCAGTGTTACTCATAGTAGCCAAAAGATGGAAACAACCTAAGTAATCACCAACTGGTGAATGAATAAATAAAATGCAGTATATCCATACAATGGAATATTATTCATCTGTAAAAATTAATGAAATACTGCTATGTGCTACAGAATCAACGGGCTTTGAAAACATCATGCTAACTGAAAGAAGTCAGTCAAGAGTGACGTCACGGAAATGGCGCCGTGAGCAGCGCGTCCGACAGCTCTCGCCCAAATCACAACAAATTTATCAACTAGAAACAGAAAAATTTATCCTCGGAGCATTCCGGAGTTCCACACAAACTGATAGCGAAAGGACTGTTATCACTTGAATCTGAGAGACGAGGGTGTGGAGGAATCTACCACAGGGACGTTCTTTCAAACCGCAAGGAAGTGCGCCTGTGGTGAGTCAGCCCATATACTTGGGAACCGCGAGCTGCCGCGAGCGGCCACCGCGAGCCGCCGCCGCGAGCAGCCGCGAGCCCCCGCGAGCCGCCGCCACGAGCCGCCGCCGGGAGCCACCGAGAGCAGCCGCGCGCGCCCGGTCCGGTTGAGCACCGCTGACGTTCCCAGCGGCCCGCACACTGTGAGTGGGGGTCGCCGGCCACCGGTGCCCGGAGCGCCCCATTCACGCGCGTGCCTTGAGCATTCCATGCGCCCAGGGCGCCCTGCTGGCCCGCACACCCAGGGGGCTCCATTATCCTGCGCCTGGTGCGGTCCAGCCGCCAGCGGCGGGGCCAGCGGGAGAGGCTTGGGAGATTCTCTCCGTGGGTGGGGCACCTCACCCAGCCATTCAAGCTAACAATCAAGCGTTGGGGGAGGGGTGCGCGCAGGCAGCCTAAAATACCTTCGGAAGCACAGCTGCGACCCAATCACTGAAATTAGCTTAACCCATAAAATCTGCGCACCCTCGGTTCTAATTGATAAGATCTCTCTCAGTTCAGCGATCCAAGACAAGAGGCGTGATATTTTTTAGTGCCTCTCGCTAAAGGGGCGGGGGCAACTTCTGATTGATAGAGCCTCCATATTCAGGGATAAACGCTAACAAGAAGGACTTGGCAGATAATAAGGTCTATACTACACTAGTCGTAAGCAGAGACTAGTGCCTCTTCTTCCCTGCAAAAACAGGCTACAAAGTGTGGAAAGCCTGGGTTGAGAGGTCCAACTAAATGATAGGCGCTGAACAGTCACCTTGACAACAATTGACTCCCACCCTCGCCTGATTACACTGGAGGCCCTGACTGTCAGAGCCTTTCCCAAAGCCTTGCACTGAGTGGGGATAGAGTGGGGATTTCCCAGCTCTTTGAGCCTCTTACTCCCCAGGCAGAAGCAGTTGCAGCCTTATAGCTGGATCACCAGGCTGCTAATTCAGAAAGGGGGGACTAGGAGAGAGAATCCAGGAAAGCAAACTCTCTCATCGTTGGACCCTGCAAACGCCAACAAGCCTTTACTTCCAGCAAGACTAAAGCCAATTATATGACATTGCCATAGAATCCCATCAACTGCAAATCCCTACCTAAGAGTGACACAGGGGCAGAGCCTGGGGTACAGAGTCACCGACCAGGAAGAGGGAGAGAAAAAGGAAGAAGTTAACCTCTCAAAATCAAGAAAAACCCACAGACTTTACAACTTGATCCACTAATTTTTTGTTGTTGTTGTTGTTGTTTGTTTCTTCTATCTTTTTGCCTTTATTTCCTCCACCTCGGTCCTTCTATTCTCTGCCCATCTTATGCTTCCCCTTTCTTGAACTACACTACCCATGAGTGTTGCATTTTATTTTTCTTCTTCATCCTCACCCTCCTTTAAGGTTATACTCCAAAACACTTAACTCTCACTCTCTCCTCTTTTGGTTTTTTTTTTGGGGTTTTTTTTGTCTTGCTTTATTTTGTTTTTTTCTCTTCCTATTTTATTTCTTCCTTCGTTTTTCTCTTTTTCTATTTGTTTTCTGTTTCTATTTTTTCCTTTCTATTTGTTTTTTCTTTTCTCATTTTACTTTCCTCCTATATAATCCTCAATCACGAACAAATTAGTTAATTTGGGACTCAAGGCTTTTTTTTGGCTTTATTTCTCTTTTTTGCTTTTGTTTTTATTTTTTTTTCTTGTTTTTTTATTTTTGTGGCATTTTGGGTCCTCCCAACCCAAGGTCTCCATTGTATTTAGTCTTCGCTCCACTTAATACAACAGATTTTTACTTATTATTTTTATTTTTTCTTCTTTATTATTCTTTTTTGGTCCTTTTTTCTGGTTCCCTCTTATCCCTCTCATTATATCTCTTAGTTGACCATCACTTACAAGCAAATCATCTTATGCTTGTCTAAGATTTTCTTCCTTTTTTTTTTTTTTTTGCATTTAGTAGGTCCCTACTCCCTTTTTTTGCCCCTTGAACTCTTCACCCCAAATCAGGCCCTCCATTATAGGCACGATAATTCCCTGAGAAGGGGAGAGGAGGGAAAGAGAAGAGAGAAAAAAGGGGGGAAATAATAAATTATTACTGTTTTTTTTTTGTGGGGTGTTTTACCTTTTTTTTTTTTTTTTTTTTTACTTTTTACTCTTTATTAATTCTAATTAGTGCTATCAATAAGACCACCCTCAGATGCCGATAAGAAAGAGGAAATCGAATATTATGGATACAAAAGAAAGAGAGGTAACACAAATAGATGTGGAAAAATCTATGGAGAAAAGACTTAACATATTGGAAGCCTTGGAGCTAAATGACAGAGAATTTAAGATAGAAATCTTAAAAATACTCAGAGATATACAAGAAAACACAGCAAGGCAATATAGGGAGATCAGAAAACAACTCAATGAACACAAAGAATATATTACCAAGGAAATTGAAACTATAAAAACAAATCAAACAGAAATGAAAAACTCAATTCACGAGCTGAAAAACGAGGTAACAAGCTTAGCTAACAGAACAGCCCAGATTGAAGATAGGATTAGTGAAATAGAAGACAAACAACTTGAGGCACAACAGAGAGAAGAAGAAAGAGACTCAAAAATAATAAAAAACGAGAAAGCCCTACAGGAATTGTCTGACTCCATCAGAAAGAATAGCATAAGAATAATAGGTATATCAGAGGGAGAAGAGAAAGAAAATGGAATGGAGAATATACTCAAACAAATAATAGACGAGAACTTCCCAAGCCTGTGGAAGGAACTAAAGCCTCAAATTCAAGAAGCAAACAGAACACCAAGTTTTCTTAACCCCAACAAACCCACTCCAAGGCACATCATAATAAAGATGACACAAACCAATGACAAAGAAAAAATTCTCAAGGCAGCCAGGGAAAAGAAGAGTACAACATATAAAGGAAGACCTATTAGATTATCATCAGATTTCTCAGCAGAAACTCTACAAGCTAGAAGAGAGTGGACCCCAATATTTAAAGCCCTGAAAGAGAGGAACTTTCAGCCAAGAATACTATACCCATCAAAGCTATCCTTCAAGTATGAAGGAGATATAAAAACATTCACAAATACAGAAAAGATGAGAGAATTTATCAACAGAAAGCCCCCACTCCAGGAAATACTAAGGGGGGTTTTCCAACCAGATTCAAAGAACAAAAGAAAACAACACCACAAGTAACAGCTCCACCAAGAACACAATAAAACCAAACTTAAACTGTGACAACAAAGGAAAAAAAGGGGGGAGAGGATGGAGATTAACAGTAGCAAAGGATGATGAAGTGCAGAAATACTTATAAGATAGGGTACTACAATGAATATGGTAGGTACCCTTTTCATTACTTAATGGTAACCACCCTTAAAAAAACCACCACAAAAACACTTGACTTAAAAAAGGTAGCAACAGAGGAAAGAAGTATGGAACACAAACAAACAAAAACAAATGATAGAAAAACAAAAGAGAAGAATCAAACTAGATATAAAACTAACAGAAAGCAATTTATAAAATGGCAGTAGGGAACCCACAAGTGTCAATAATTACACTAAATGTAAATGGATTAAACTTACCAATAAAAAGACACAGAGTAGCAGAATGGATTAAAAAGAAAATCCAACTATATGCTGCCTACAAGAAACACATCTAAGCAACAAGGATAAAAACAAATTCAAAGTGAAAGGCTGGAAAACAATACTCCAAGCAAACAACACCCAAAAAAAAGCAGGCGTAGCAATACTCATATCTAATAATGCTGACTACAAGACAGAAAAAGTACTCAGAGACAAAAATGGTCATTTCATAATGATTAAGGGGAAGTTGAATCAAGAAGACATAACAATCCTTAATATATATGCACCAAACCAAGGAGCACCAAAATATATAAGACAGCTACTTATTGACCTTAAAACAAAAACTAACAAAAATACAATCATACTTGGAGACCTCAATACACCGCTGACGGCTCTAGATCGGTCATCCAAACAGAGAATCAATAAAGATATAGTGGCCTTAAATGAAATACTAGAACACCTGGATATGATAGACATCTACAGGACACTTCATCCCAAAGCGACAGAGTATACATTTTTCTCTAGTGTACATGGAACATTCTCAAGAATTGACCATATGTTGGGCCACAAAGACAATATCAGCAAATTTAGAAAAATTGAAATTGTACCAAGCATATTTTCTGATCATAAAGCCTTGAAACTAGAATTCAACTGCAAAAAAGAGGGGGAAAAACCCACAAAAATGTGGAAACTAAACAACATACTTCTAAAAAATGAATGGGTCAAAGAAGAAATAAGCGCAGAAATCAAAAGATATATACAGACAAATGAAAATGAAAATACAACATATCAGAATCTCTGGGATGCAGCAAAAGCAGTAATAAGAGGAAAGTTCATATCACTTCAGGCCTATATGAACAAACAAGAGAGAGCCGAAGTAAACCACTTAACTTCACACCTTAAGGAACTAGAAAAAGAAGAACAAAGACAACCCAAAACCAGCCGAAGAAAGAAGATAATAAAAATCAGAGCAGAAATAAATGAAATAGAGAACAGAAAAACTATAGAAAAAATCAATAAAACAAGGAGCTGGTTCTTTGAAAAGATCAACAAAATTGACAAACCCTTGGCAAGACTCACCAAGGAAAAAAGACACAGGACTCAAATAAATAAAATCCAAAATGAAAGAGGAGAGATCACCACAGACATCATAGATATACAAAGAATTATTGTAGAATACTATGAAAAATTATATGCCACCAAATACAACAATCTAGAAGGAATGGATAAATTCCTAGAACAATACAACCTTCCTAGACTGAGTCATGAAGAAGCAGAAAGCCTAAACAGACCAATCAGCAGGGAGGAAATAGAAAAAACTATTAAAAACCTCCCCAAAAATAAAAGTCCAGGCCCAGACGGTTATACTAGTGAATTCTATCAAACATTCAAAGAAGACTTGGTTCCTATTCTACTCAAAGTCTTCCAAAAAATTGAAGAAGAAGCAATACTTCCAAACACATTTTATGAGGCCAACATAACCCTCATACCAAAACCTGGCAAGGATGGCACAAAGAAAGAAAACTACAGACCAATATCTCTAATGAATACAGATGCTAAAATACTAAACAAAATACTGGCAAACCGAATACAACAACATATTAAAAAAATAATACATCATGATCAAGTGAGATTCATCCCAGAATCTCAAGGATGGTTCAACATACGCAAAACGGTTAACATAATACACCATATCAACAAAACAAAGAACAAAAACCACAGGATCTTATCAATAGATGCAGAAAAGGCTTTTGATAAAATACAACACAATTTTATGTTTAAGACTCTCAACAAAATGGGTATAGAAGGAAAATATCTCAACATGATAAAGGCCATATATGATAAACCATCAGCCAACATCCTATTAAACGGCATAATACTGAGGACTTTCTACCTTAAATCAGGAACAAGACAGGGTTGTCCACTCTCTCCACTCTTATTCAACGTGGCGCTAGAAGTTCTGGCCAGAGCAATCAGACAAGACAAAGAAATAAAAGGCATCCATATCGGAAAAGAAGAAGTAAAGCTATCACTTTTTGCTGATGATATGATCCTATACATCGAAAACCCGAAGGACTCCACAAAAAGATTATTAGAAACAATAAACCAATACAGTAAGGTCGCAGGATACAAAATTAACATACAAAAGTCCATAGCCTTTCTATATGCCAACAATGAAATGTTAGAAAACGAACTCAAAAAAATAATCCCCTTCACGATTGCAACAAAAAAAATAAAATACCTAGGAATAAACATAACAAAGAACGTAAAGGACCTATATAATGAAAATTACAAAGCATTGTTAAGGGAAATCGAAAAAGATACAATGAGATGGAAAAATATTCCTTGTTCTTGGATAGGAAGAATAAATATAATCAAAATGGCCATATTACCCAAAGCAATATACAAATTTAATGCAATTCCCATCAAAATCCCTATGAGATTTTTTAAAGAAATGGAACAAAAAATCATCAGATTTATATGGAACTATAAAAAACCCCGAATAGCCAAAACAATCCTAAGGAAAAAGAATGAAGCTGGGGGCATTACAATACCTGACTTTAAACTATATTATAGGGCCACGATAATCAAAACAGCATGGTATTGGCAAAAAAATAGACACTCAGACCAATGGAACAGAATAGAAAGCCCAGAAATAAAACCACATATATATGGTCAAATAATCTTTGATAAAGGGGCCAACAACACACAATGGAGAAAAGAAAGCCTCTTCAACAAATGGTGTTGGGAAAACTGGAAAGCCACATGCAAAAGAATGAAACTCGACTACAGCCTGTCCCCGTGTACTAAAATTAATTCAAAATGGATCAAAGACCTAAATATAAGACCTGAAACAATAAAGTACATAGAAGAAGACATAGGTACTAAAATCATGGACCTGGGTTTTAAAGAACATTTTATGAACTTGACTCCAATGGCAAGAGAAGTGAAGGCAAAGATAAATGAATGGGACTACATCAGAATTAAAAGTTTTTGCTCAGCAAGAGAAACTGATATCAAAATAAACAGACAGCCAACTATATGGGAACTGATATTTTCAAACGACAGCTCAGATAAGGGCCTAATATCCAAAATTTACAAAGAACTCATAAAACTCAACAACAAACAAACAAACAATCCAATAAAAAAATGGGAAGAGGACATGAACAGACACTTCTCCCAGGAAGAGATACAAATGGCCAACAGATATATGAAAAGATGCTCAGCTTCATTAGTTATTAGAGAAATGCAAATCAAAACTACAATGAGATACCACCTCACTCCTGTTAGATTAGCTATTATCAACAAGACGGGTAATAGCAAATGTTGGAGAGGCTGTGGAGAAAAAGGAACCCTCATTCACTGTTGGTGGGACTGTAAAGTAGTACAACCATTATGGAGGAAAGTATGGTGGTTCCTCAAAAAACTGCAAATAGAACTACCTTATGACCCAGCAATCCCTCTACTGGGTATATACCCCAAAACCTCAGAAACATTGATACGTGAAGATACATGTAGCCCCATGTTCATTGCAGCACTGTTCACAGTGGCCAAGACATGGAAACAACCAAAAAGCCCTTCAATAGAAGACTGGATAAAGAAGATGTGGCACATATACACTATGGAATACTACTCAGCCATAAGAAATGATGACATCAGATCATTTACAGCAAAATGGTGGGATCTTGATAACATTATAAGGAGTGAAATAAGTAAAACAGAAAAAAACAAGAACTACATGATTCCATACATTGGTGGAACATAAAAATGAGACTAAGAGACATGGACAAGAGTGTGGTGGTTACCAAGGGTGGGGGGGGAGGGAGAACATGGGAGGGAGGGAGGGAGAGAGTTAGGGGGAGGGGGAGGGGCACAGAGAACTAGATAGAGGGTGACGGAGGACAATCTGACTTTGGGCGAGGGGTTTGCAACATAATTTGATGACAAAATAACCTAGACATGTTTTCTTTGAATATATGTACCCTGATTTATTAATGTCATCCCATTACCATTAATAAAAATTTATTAAAAAAAAAAAAAAGAAAGAAGTCAGTCACAAAAGACCACATTTTATATTATTCCATTCATATGAAAGCCCAGAATGAGGAGATCAATAAAGATACAAAATACAATAGTGGCTGCTTAGGGCAGAGAATGAAGATGGGGGCTGAGAGGGTAATAGCTGAAGAGTATGGGTTTTTTTTAAAGATGGTGAAAATGTTCTAAAACTGATTATGGTGCTCGTTGTGCATGGCAGCATACACTTTATATGGGTGACTTGTATATCACATGAATTATATCCAATAAAGCAGTATAAACAAAAAGTAGATAGACCCAGATATGGATGTAATCAGGAGAGGGGGAGAGAGAGAAAGAATATATGTCTTTTAAAAAAATTGAAAAGCATTATGCCATCTATAATTATTATCTCTGGCAAATTATATAGGGAAGGCATTTGTTTCACTTTTACTATAACTTTTTTTATTGCCCTCAAATTTGTGACTGTGAAAAAAAGCTGGAGCCCCCCGTTCTGCAGAGTCATTAAGGACTTGCAAAGGAGTGAGTAGCAATTGGAATCAGACTGTTCCTCCAGAGGTTATTAAAGAGAGCAAACCCACTCAGTTACCCCAACTGTGGTGGTTAATTTTATGTGTCAACTTGGCTGGGCCATAGATGCCAGATGTTTGCTCAAATATTATTCTATATTTCTCTGTAAGATTATCTCTGTATGAGATTTACCTTTTAATCAGTGGACATTGTTCTCTACAATGTAGGTGGGCCTCATCCAATCAGTTGAATGTTGGGATAGAACAAATGACTAACTTCCACTGAGCGAGAGAGACTTTTCCAGCAGGAGGCTGCAGATTTGAACTGTAATATTGGCTCTTTCTGGGTCTTCAGCAAAACAACCTCAAGACATGATCTGCACCATCAGCACTCCCCTGAGTCTGGCCTTCCAGCCAGCCCCCGCATGTTTTGGACTTGCCAGCTCCCAGCGTCCATAATAATATAAGCCAATTTTTATAATAAATACACACACACATATATCCCATTGGTTCTGTTTCTCTGAAGAACCTGACTAATACACACATTCTCACTCCGGACCACATTAATCCCATTAAATATTATAGAAGCAGATAGACCAGGACTAGGGAGGAGAAAGAAATGTGTCATTGGCCTCAGGAGGAATCTTCCTCCCCATTTTGGGTAGGAAGGTTCTTTCCTCACCCCACCAAGCCAAGAATGAGAGGGGGACTCCAAGGGATTTAATTGCCCACGAAAAGAAGAGATTGCTCCTTATTTTCCCTGATTGAACTGGTTAGAATTATTCATCAGCCCTATATCCATGTCAGCCAGAAAAAATGGAGTGGAAAACAAATATGGCCAAGAAGAGGGTGATAGCCAAGCAGCCCTTGCTCTTATAATCTGACCAGCAAGAATATGAGTTATCTGTGTGTCAAGCAATGCTCCAGAAGGTGGCCTGGCTTGATATTTTGTTGCTATGCCATCCAAGAGCTTAGCCCATCATGAGATGGATCTCAGCAGAAGGAGGCTGTTGAAGGAGCTGAAGGAGAGGAATGAAGGAGATTGTGCTGAAGTTGAGCTTCCCATTTCAGGAAAGTTCCTGCAGAGGAGCTCCCAGAAAACTACACACACCATGGCGTGGACACCAATTGCACTAAATGTATCAGTGGAGATTCATCACTAGCCAGAGAAACAAGGTCAATTATGTAGGAAGGCTCGGCCTTTTTCCTTAGCCATCCATCCTTGCCCTAATCCTCAAGGAATTAGAGCCAAAAGATGGTGGGAGAAGAAAGGTAAAAGATAGCCAACCATGCCCTCAGACTACAGTGAAATCTGGGCATGTGGTCAGCTCCTGTGTCCTTGGAGCAGCAGGAAAGAGGAGGCCTTGTACCTAGGCTGAGGCTTCACTGACCTCTGCCACAACCTGGCTGGTCAAGGTGCTGTCCACAGAGAAGCTATTCACCCCATTCAGTCCCAACGTCTTGAGCTCTAGATTCCACCATTTTCACTTGGCCATGGAGTCCCTGCATATGGCACCTCCTAGCCCCTCCAACCTTGCACTGCCACTGCCTGTCAGAACCTGTGTCCTCTCATCAAGGCACACAGCACTTCTGCATCCCTGGTTTGGGACAGAAACCTTTTCCTTTCCCTAACAGGCAAATAGCCATGCTACACTGTCCATCCTTTTCTGTCATTGGAGTGGGAGCGGGTGTTATATGACCGAGATCTGGTTAAGATGCGGAGGAAGTGGCACACACCACCTGCCAGCCAAACTCCTGAAACCTCCTATCAGTTTCCCTCTTGTTACTTGCTTGTTTTGGTCTGTCAATAGAGAGGATACAGCAGAGAACTCAGAGCTGAGGGGATCACAAAGCCACTAAACTGAAGAGCGTGGGCCTCTGAGTGACTGTGTGGTGCCCTCCGGCCAGGAGCCTTTCCTCTGGTGTGCCTACCCGGCCACCTCTCCTGTCATGGGCCCACAGTGGCAGCTGCTGCAGGTAAACAATGGTTATGAATTGCCACTTATGTTCTCTCAAGGCCCACAGCCTCCAAGGATAACATGCAGGAGAGTGAGCTAGGAATCCTAATACTTGGGGGGCAGGGGGGAGGGGAGAAATGTTTGTAAGCATCACTACTGCCATCCAGCTGTATCCCCAAGAGTGGGAAGATAAAGACTGTATCTGACCAGTGCGCCTTACATCTTCCTCTCCTCTCCTGCTGCAGCCCTCCAGAGTGGGCAGGGGAACTTTTTCCTCCCTTGTCCTAATGTAGCAGTGGCTATGATTATAGCATACCATGAGTGTCTTTACCCTGTGTGTTTTTGTAACCTTGCTGTTCATGTTGGCTGAGACCTGGCAACCAAAATTATGATGGGGTCTTTGAGGATGGATAAGAAGTTTCCTCCCTCTACGAATTCTGCCTCTTAAGAACACTGTCCTGTTAGAGAGCCGAAAAGCATTTAATTTGAAAAGCCACAACTGAGTAATGACACAGTCTCCTAGCTCATATCTGCCTTCTGCCAGGAGCACTGAAGCCTGTTGTTACAACAGGGGGCGGGGGTGCAACAAATCCCATGAGGCAACCCCTCAGGCAAATCTCATCTCACTAGACTTTCTGTTTTTTCTGTTTTGTAGAGACAGGGACTAGGGAAGCTATTGCCAGACAAATCTGGCATCTGCCACATTGACACTCTGACTTGTGACCTGGAAAATGAAATGAACAGCAAGGAACTCTGGGCCACACAACCAGATGTGCTATTTTCCAGAATGCTCGCCTGCAGAAGCCAATGGCTCCTCTTAGCAACTGACACGGGATTCTGAGTGCCTGGTGCCCTAAGAGTCAGCAGTGGGTGGCGGCATCAGCATTTCACAAAATCATCCTGTGTATGCTCAGGCAATTTTCCTGGCTGTGAGGCAGCCAAGTTTAGTTCCCGGTTTCCCAGGAGACCCTGTAAGCAAACTAACATGATTTTTTAAACCCACTCTCTGATTAAACTGACTAGTACGGATTTTGGTGTCTGCTGGTGAGGATTCTGTCCAACACAGGTGGGGCACCCAGGGCACTGGATATGAAAACACTTCACAAATATTATCCCTTCAGACATGTTCTCTGAATACAAGCCAAGTGAATTCACAAGCATCTTGCCAAAATTGCGAGGAAGAGACATCAAAAGTTTCTAGAAAGGAAAGGATGGTAAATGGAAATTAATTACAAACTTCCTGTTATTACAGTTTCATGGTGTGTCAGAGGCCAGCACTCCAGCATTTATTTAGTATGTGGCCTTTGTTTTATTGTATTGAATGTAAAAAGAATTTATGTGTAAGTGCTTCATGGATTCATTGATGACTTCAGGTCTCCAGCCCTATTTTTCTCAAAAGTTTTTCAACAGTGGGTTTCCCTGTGCTGATGTTTCAGGGAAACTCACCATTAGGCTGGGCACTGACTCCTGGCCTTGTCAGAGTGATGCGTTCAGTACTTAATTAAGTGTGGCCTGGTGGTTGCAACCATTATCTTGAGTGACCAGAAGACATTAAGGTTTTTTCCAGCCATAGAATTTTGCACCTCCATAAGTACCATTTCTAAGGCATTGAAGTCTTGTTTCTCCACCCAGACTGCAAGCTCTTAGCAGGCCAGGACACTCTGCTCAGAAAGATCTGTGAAGCCAAACAGATTGTCCTACCTTCAGAGTGCATGTCAGCACCCTAGGAAAAGGGTCTGGGGCCCACAGGCATCTGCTGAGTTCTGAGATGAGGCAGTAAGTGGTTTCTCCAGACTGCCAGAAAAAGAAAAAAAGATAAACTAGTCCTCCATCACCAGTTTGTGGGCAACCCTCACAATGGGAGGCAGGAGAGGACCACCAAGTGCAGAGGGAAGGAGCCTCTCAGTGCTGGGATGTACTGTACGCCTAACACCAGCCCTTAGCAGCCGTGGAGCCCACATGAGCTGCTTCATTCCTCTGAGCCTGTTGGGTTTTTATGAGAATTAACAGCCAGCTGTGGATCAGAGGACATTCCGAAGCAACGGTTCTGGCGGGGTGGCGTCTGCACCCAGCAGCCAGCAGCCCCTCGGCAGGCTGCGGAGTAGCCTTTCTGCAGGGTTTTCTTCACTGGGCTCTGTGTTTCAGACATGATCTAAGTGGCCCACTCTGTTCAGACTGGGAGGTTTATAAATAACATTTATTTCTTACCATTCTGGATGCTGGGAAAGCTAAGATAAAAAGCACCAGTGGGTTTTATGTCTACTGAACGCCCTGCTTCGTGGTTAACAAACAACGGGTTCTTGCTGTGTCCTCATAGGAAAAAGGGACAAGCCAGCTCTCCAGCATCTCTTTAGAAGGGCACTAATCCCATTCATGAGGGCTTCACCTTCATGACCTAATCATCGCCTTAAGGTTCCACCTCCAAATACTATATCATTGGCAATGAAATTTTAACATATGCATTTGGGGTCAGCCTATATCACTAAGAAAGCACACTGTGAACTTCTTAGAGCTGAGATATTAACAATCTAACAGAACTGGGCTCTCAGATTCTTTCCTGATGAAGGTATGACGATGTACCCTGCAACCTGAGGGCTCATGCCACCCCCTTGCTTACAGCCCTTCAGCGGTGCTGTATGGGAAATGAAATCACAGTCCCTCAATGGTCCTGGGCTCTGTGTGAGCTGCAACTGTTCAGCTCATTTCCTCACCATTCCCTCCCTTACTCCAGCCACAGAGGTGTTCTCTCAGCCCTTCAGGCATTCTGAAGTCATCTCTTCTCCAGGACATTTGCAAATACCATTCTCTCCTAATACATGGTTGCCCTACCCATTGCCCGATAAGCATCCCTTTAGTCTTTGTCTCTATCTTGTTCAGTGCCACGTCCTTCACTCATGAACCTGTGCCTGGTTCATAGCAGGTGCTTAATAAATATTTATTCATTAATGAAAAGAACTTATTGAAGTGCAGTATGGATCTTAACTAGCATGATTTATTTTATACTGAAAATAGTTGTAGTTTCAGCTTTTTCTTTCTTCTTAACCTTCTGCTCCTAGGCTCCTAAGGTAATGGCAGTAATGATATAGAGTCACAGTGGGTTTTCTGGAGCCAAAGTTTTCCTTGGTGTCATTCCCCGTGGGCTTGCCTGTGTCATGTCTAAAGCTGAAGCCTGTCTGTGCCGTGACAATGATAAAAGGCTTGGAGCTAACAAGTATGAAGTCTCTGTTTTACGCTCTCCCTTTAATACTCCTGATCCTCACAGTCCTCATAAGAGACTCACGGGTTTTTGCTATCTCTGATCAATCATCAAGGACCTTGACCTTCAGGATTTTATTAAGACATTTGCTTACAGTAATACGTCTTACAATCTACACAGCTGTGTTTTGACTCCGAAGCCAGCGTTCCTCCCTTCATGATACAGTTGGCTGTAAACAGAGAGCATGTCCTGGGATGTCACCCAGGTCATATATCACAGCAAGCCTTCTCAGGTGCCTCACTGGTGGATTGGGGCAGGCTGATGACAAGGCCATAAGAAGTGAAACCTGAGGCAAGTTCACGGGCCAGAGGCAGAGCCACCGTGTTGGGTAACCCTGGGCAAGGTTACTGGCCAGCCTCTCCTGACCTTGGCAACCTCACCGAGGTGTGGGGGAACATGGCGACTAAGGTTCGCTGACAGCTCTGAAGTGCTGGGAGAATTAACTAATAAATGATTGGGAAGCTCTTGGCAAATGTAAAGTGCTATATAAATGCTTAATAGTAACAACCACCATGTCAGGCATCCAGGGCTGCTTCTGAGCTCTCTAGTTCCTGTGCAATGAGACTGAGCCCTACAAAGAGCTTTACAAATGGTAAATAATTCATTCTCAGGGCACTCCTGGGAAGGGGAAAGTACTCCTCCTACTTTAGAGGAATTGAGATCCAACATTTGCTGGGGCCGAGCACCCAGGAGCCCTTGGCAAAGCTAGGTTTGGGTCACCGCAGCCCCCGGGTTGGACCGGGCGGGGCTAAGCTGCTCAGGGCTGAGAGCAGGCCTGTGCTTCCCAGGCTCAGCCACCTGTCTGTCAGGCTGTGGGGCTGAAGGCATGAGAAGCACGGGGAAATGAGCAAACACAGCTGGAAGTGGAGAACACACAGTGGCTTCTCACAGAAACAGCTGGCTAAGGAGCAGGCTGCATACACCCAGGGCCTCAGCGATGCCGAGCAGACATGGAGGGGAGACACCGCATCCAACAGGCCTCTCCTCAGGCTGAGATCATAACCTGACTGTGGCCAGAGAGGCAGAGCCTGGGGAAACTGGAGAGGCCTAACTCCCTATGTCAGGGTAGGAACCTATTCTTCAGAGAGGCTGCTGTACTGGGCTCCAATCCAGGGGCCCGAGGTCAGGGTATCCAGGACAGGGATGGGTGGGCCAGGAGAAACTAGGTGTAGAACACTTTTTAGTCTAAGGGCTTGACTTAGGGGTCCTGGTAAAGGACCTCCAGGTCTCTTCATCTCTGTGGTGACCTTGTCTTCCCTCCTCGATACCCTAGAGAGGTCAAAGACACTGCCTGGGTTCCTGGGTCCTGAGATGGGAGATCCAAAGGCCTGTCTGTTGTCTTCCCAGAAAACACAAGTGTCAGATGTATCCTAAGTTCCCTTCCCTATTGGCAATGTTGCAGATGTCAGCAAGAAATCTTAGTCGAGATAGAGGACTCCGAGCTTCTCCAAAGTAAGGCCCATGTTAACTGAAGATATTAATATTGCCAGCTCCCTACTGAAATGCTGCTTGACACAGGATGAACTTCTTAACCCCATTCCCAGTGATAAACTACAGATAACCATTGTGGTCATATTCCCCCCCCCCCCCCCCGCCCCGTGTGGAGGGCAAATGCCCTGACATAGGATCACAATGTGCGGCTCTTCAATAGCGCCCCCCGACACCCAATGCTAGCAGCAGGCTCGTGGCCCTCTTTCTGAGCCCAGAGGCAGCACCAGCACTTCCAGAAGCCAACAGGCCCACCAATCAGTCAGTTAGCAACCTCCTGGCAGGTGGCATTTTTACTGCTGTTTTCCCCTAACAAATGGTACCAGAAAGCAGCAAAGGAAGTGTCAGTTTAGATCAAGGTCAGCGCCTTATACATACATATTGCCTTACTTGTTCTTACAGCCGTTGAGAAGCCTGAGGTTCAAAAGAGTTCGATAGTGTCCTCAAGGTCACTCAGCTGGCCAAGCTTGGTGCATGACCTGGTCACCTATCACAAGCCTAGAACTCCTTTCGTTGTGTTGTGTCCTTCTGCATACAGAGACCAGACACACAATGGCACAGCATACGGGGCCAGGAGGAGCCAGCAGAGGTCAAAGCCCCCCCCCCCCCCCGCCCCGCAAAAGACAGCTACCGCAGCAATAGCAAGGGGCAGCCAAATTTCTACCAGGGACCAGGGGCATCAGAGGAAGAAAAGAATAAGAATCATATTATTTCCAGGTAAAATAAAATTTAAGGCAAAAAATAATAATAAGCTATTTAACATGTCAAAGAGAGTCATTTATTATCCAATCCTGGATGACACGTTTACTGAGTACACTGAATGTACCATGGACTGTGCTGGACCCAGGGAGAAGGGGGTGAACGGCCAAGCAGCCTGCCTTCAGGACGTGCAAGGAATAGGGGAAGATGGACCAGAAAGAACTAATCCAGGGACAAAGGAATAGCTCATAAACAGGGGGGATTCTGAAGAAACAGAAGATGCATGAAAGCCACTTTAGAAGGGAACAGTGGGCCCTGGCTGGTTAGCTCAGTTGGTTAAAAGCATTGTCCTGAAACAACAAGGTTGTGGGTTCGATCCTTGATCAGGGTACACACAGGAAGCAACCAATGAATGCATAACTGAACAACAGATGCTTCCATTCCCCTCCCCTCTCTCTCTTCCTCTCTCTTTCTTCTAGAAAAAAAAAAATCAATAAAAATTAAGACCTGGCCAGATAGCTCTGGAGCATCATCCCAGAGTGTAGAGGTTGCCGGTTCGATTCCCTGATCAGGGCACATACAGGAGCAGCTCGCCGTTTCTGTCTCTCTCTCCCTGCCTCTCTCTCAAAACAAATAGCAAAAGGTGGTGGTGGGGGGGGATGGTAGAGCTTGCAAAAGAAACCATTCAGAGTAAAATGTAACACTCAATGAAACTTCACCTTCAGAATTACACAGCACTGTATGTATAAAGAACTCAAAAAAATATGGAAATAAAGGACAAAGAAGAAAATCTTTGCTATATATTTTTAACATACATCCTTTAACCTTGAACACACTAAGTAGTCAAAACTAAGGCACATAGAAATGAGAATTATAATTAATAAGATTGCATTAACAAATAGAATTTAGAGAGTATATACCCTATAGAGAATACTCTCACTAAGCAAGCATTCTGAAGCTTTTATAAAAGACCCAAAAACTTTAGAAAGTAGAAATTATACAGATAGCCATCTAAAACAAAGCATAACAAAATTAGAAGTTGATGGGAGATGACGTCAGAGTAATGGCGGAGTAGGAAGCGATACCGATAAATCTCCCCCAAAACTCAACAAGATCTTCAACCAGAAACAGAAAAACCTATACTTGGAGCTTCCAGATTCTTCGCAATACACCCAAAGGTATGATTGAGTGAAAAATTGGCTAAATATATAACCAAACCCCGAAGGAAATAGGGAGTAAGAAATGCTCCGCCTTCCTCACTAACCTAAACAGGGCGGCTTTTTCTGGTAACTGTGAATATAGAAACTGAGGCGGGCAAAGGGGGTGAATAGATCCAGGCCGCCACAGCAAAAATGGCCAAACCAGGCTGTGGCTCAGAGATCCAAGCCGAGGAAAATCTGATCCTGTGGCAACCCGGGCAATACAAGCTAACACTCGCGCCAAACCCAAACAAAGAAAGACAAGCGGAGAGGCCATTTTACCCGGTCTCCTGGTCGGTGCGCAGTTAGTGGAAGAGAGATTTCTTCCTAAGCCGCGGAAGTGGGTGCCCGTGTTGCCCCACGGAGAGGCAGGGTCAGAGGCCTTTCTGTGGGCTGAGGGCAGAGTCTCTGGGCAGCCCCAGCGCCCTGGGAAAGCCACGCACGGGAGGGAGTGAGAACTAATCCCAACGGTGGAGATTTTCCGTGCTGGAGGCTATTTCACTCAGAGGGAACCGCAGCCAGCCTCATATCCTGGTTTGCGTGCGCAGATAAGGAGTGAGCGATTCCTCCGAGTGCCTCGGCAGTGCGCGCCCGTGTTATCGCACAGAGGGGCAGAGTCAGGGGCCTTTGTGTGGGCCAAAGCGGAATCTCGGGCCGCCCCAGCGCCTTGCAGAAGCCGCACACGGGGACGGAGCGAGACTCAATTCCAACGCTGCAACTTTTCCCTGCGGTTGGGGGTTTCACTCAGAGCGTGAGACCGCTGGCCGGATATCCTGGTTGCAGACAGTGAGTGAGAGTTTCCTCCAAGCGCCCCGGAAGTGGGCGCCCGCTTGTGTTACCGGATAGAGTGGCAGAGCCAGAGGTGTTCGAGTGGGCGGAAAGCCCGCCTGATTATGCTAGCAGCTCTGACTGACTGAGCCTTACCCAGAGCCCTGTGCTGAGTGGAAATAGAGTGGGGAGTTGCCAGCAATTTGAGCCTCTTACTATCCAGGCAGAGGCAGCAGCAACCCCATACCTGGGCTATCAGGCTACTAATTGAGGAAGGAAAGACTAGGAGAAAGGCTCCAGGAACACGGACTCTCTCACTGTCGGAGCCTATAAATGCTAATGAGCCTCGACTCCCAACGAGAATAAAGCACAATACATGACATTGCCATAGAGACTTATCAACTGCAAACCTCTACCTGAGCGTGCCAAAGGGGCAAAACCCGGGGTACAGAGTCACCGACCAGGAAGAGGGAGAGAAAAGAAAAAGCAAGAAGATAACCTCTCAAAATCAAGAATAATCTGCAGACTTTATAACCTATCCCATTTTATTATATTTGTTCGTTTGTTTCTCTTATCTTCATTCTTGAGACTTTTTTTTCCTCCTCCAATTTGGCCGATTAACTCTCTACCGGTCTTACTCTCTCCTCTCCCTGAACTACACTACCCATAAGTGTTACATCTCCCATTATCATTTCTCTTCTCTTCCTTTCTCTCTATGAGGGTTGCACTCCAAAACCCTTAACTCTCTCTCTCTCTCTCCTTTCTTTTTTCTTCTTTTAGTGGTTCCCTCTTTTTTTCTCTCTCTCTCTTTCTTTTCTCCCTCTATATTAGCTTCTTCCTTTCTCCTTTACATCTCCTCTCATTCAAACCTCAATAACAAACAAATTATCTTATCTGGGACTCAAACCTATGTTTGTGGCATTTTGGGGGGTTTTTACTTCACCTTTTTAACTCACTAGCAGTGCTCCCATCCCTGGCTCTCCATATTATCTAGTTCTTGTTCCACTAAATACAATAGTAAGTTTTTAATTTGTCCCCCCATTTTTCCATTTTCCTCTTATTCCTCTCATCATAACTCTTAGAAAACCAACACCTAAAAGCAAATCATTTTATTCTTGACCCAAATTTTTTCCTTATTTGCTTTTTGTGGGTCCATACGCTCTTTTTTTTTTCTTTTTTCTTTTTTTTTTTTTCCTTTTTTTTTTTTTTCTTTCTCTCTTTTTTGTCCCTTTATTACTTTTCCCCAATTCAGGCCCTCCATCACAGGCATTGTTTGTTATAACTCACAGTCCACCACAAGATTTTCTCAAGAAAGAGGGGAGAGGAGAGGAGAGGAAAAAAAGAGGGGGGGAATAATTTCCTTTTTTAAAAAATTTTTATTTTATTTTATTTTTCTTTATTTCATTATTAATTTTTTTAAAAAAAAACAACTCTTTTCGATTTGTTATTTTTTTATTTTTTTTAACTTTTTATTCTTTATTAAATCTCATTAATACTATCAACAAAACCACCCTCAGATGCCATTAAGGAAGAGAAAATCGAATATCATGGATAAAAAGAAAGAGAGGTAACACAGCTAGATGAGGAAAAATCTATGGAGAAAAAATTTAATATATTGGAAACCTTGGAGCTAAGTGACAGAGAATTCAAGATAGAAATCCTAAAAATCCTCCGAGATATACAAGAAAACACAGAAAGGCAATATAGGGAGCTCAGAAAACAACTCCATGAACACAAAGAATATATGTCCAAGGAAATTGAAACTATAAAAACAAATCAAACAGAGATGAAAAACTCAATTCATGAGCTGAAAAACGAAGTAACAAGCTTAGCTAATAGAACAGGTCAGATAGAAGAGAGGATTAGTGAAATAGAAGACAAGCAACTTGAGGCACAACAGAGAGAAGAAGAAAGAGACTCAAAAATTAAAAAAAATGAGATAGCCCTACAAGAATTATCTGACTCCATCAAAAAGAATAACATAAGAATAATAGGTATATCAGAGGGAGAAGAGAGAGAAAATGGAATGGAGAACATACTTAAACAAATAATTGATGAGAACTTCCCAAGCCTGTGGAAAGAACTAAAGCCTCAAGTTCAAGAAGCAAACAGAACTCCAAGTTTTCTTAACCCCAACAAACCTACTCCAAGGCATATCATAATGAAATTGACACAAACCAACAGCAAAGAAAAAATTCTCAAGGCAGCCAGGGAAAAGAAGAATACAACATATAAAGGAAGGCCCATTAGATTATCATCAGATTTCTCAGCAGAAACTCTACAAGCTAGAAGAGAGTGGACCCCAATATTTAAAGTCCTGAAAGAGAGGAACTTTCAGCCACGAATACTATACCCATCAAAGCTATCCTTCAAATACGAAGGAGAAATAAAAACATTCACAGATACAGAAAAGATGAGGGAATTTATCATCAGAAAACCCCCACTCCAGGAATTACTAAAGGGGGTTCTCCAATCAGATACAAAGAACAAAAAAAAACAGAGCCACAAGTAAAAGCTCCAAGAAGAACACAATAAAACCAAATTTAAACTGTGACAACAACAAAAAGAAAGAGGGGGAGAAGACGGAGATTAACAGTAGCAAAGGACGATGGAGTGCAAAAGTACTCACAAAATAGTTCGCTACAATGAACAGGGTAGGGACCCTTTTTATTACTCAAAGGTAACCACCATTGAAAAAACCACCACAGAAGCACATGAGATAAAAAAGACAGCAACAGAGGAAAGATGTATGGAATACAACCAAATAAAAACAAAAGATAGAAAAACGAAAGAGAAGGATCAAACAAGACACAAAACTAACAGAAAGCAAGATATAAAATGGCAATAGGGAACTCACAAGTATCAATAATTACACTAAATGTAAATGGATTAAACTCACCAATAAAAAGGCACAGAGTAGCAGAATGGATTAAAAAAGAAAATCCAACTGTATGCTGCCTACAGGAAACTCATCTAAGTAACAAGGATAAAAACAAATTCAAAGTGAAAGGCTGGAAAACAATACTCCAAGCAAATAACATCCAAAAAAAAGCAGGTGTAGCAATACTCATATCGGATAATGCTGACTATAAGACAGGAAAAGTACTTAGAGACAAAAATGGCCATTTCATAATGGCTAAGGGGACACTGAATCAAGAAGACATAACAATTCTTAATATATATGCACCAAACCAAGGAGCACCAAAATATATAAGACAGCTACTTATTGATCTTAAAACAAAAACTGACAAAAATACAATCATACTTGGAGACCTCAATACACCGCTGACGGCTCTAGATCGGTCATCCAGAGAATCAACAAAGACATAGTGGCCTTAAACAAAACACTAGAGCACCTGGATATGATAGACATCTACAGGACATTTCATCCCAAAGTGACTGAGTATACATTTTTCTCCAGTGTACATGGATCATTCTCAAGAATTGACCATATGTTGGGCCACAAAAACAATATCAGCAAATTCAGAAAAATTGAAGTTGTACCAAGCATATTTTCTGATCATAAAGCCTTGAAACTAGAATTCAACTGCAAAAAAGAGGAAAAAAATCCCACAAAAATGTGGAAACTAAACAACATACTTTTAAAAAATGAATGGGTCAAAGAAGAAATAAGTGCAGAGATCAAAAGATATATACAGACTAATGAAAATGACAATATGACATATCAGAATCTATGGGATGCAGCAAAAGCAGTGATAAGAGGGAAGTTCATATCGCTTCAGGCATATATGAACAAACAAGAGAGAGCCCAAGTGAACCACTTAACTTCCCACCTTAAGGAACTAGAAAAAGAAGAACAAAGACAACCCAAAAGCAGCCGAAGAAAGAAGATAATAAAAATCAGAGCAGAAATAAATGAATTAGAGAACAGAAAAACTATAGAAAAAATTAATAGAACAAGGAGCTGGTTCTTTGAAAAGATCAACAAAATTGACAAACCCTTGGCAAGACTTACCAAGGAAAAAAGAGAAAGAACTCATATAAACAAAATCCAAAATGAAAGAGGAGAAATCACCACAGACACTGTAGATATACAAAGAATTATTGTAGAATATTATGAAAAACTTTATGCCACTAAATTCAACAACCTAGAAGAAATGGATAAATTCCTAGAAAAATACAACCTTCCTAGACTGAGTCAAGAAGAAGCAGAAAGCCTAAACAGACCTATCAGTAGAGAAGAAATAGAAAAAACCATTAAAAACCTCCCCAAAAATAAAAGTCCAGGCCCTGACGGCTATACCAGCGAATTTTATCAAACATTCAAAGAAGACTTGGTTCCTATTCTACTAAAAGTCTTCCAAAAAATTGAAGAAGAAGCAATACTTCCAAACACATTTTATGAGGCCAACATAACCCTCATACCAAAACCAGGCAAAGATGGCACAAAAAAAGAAAACTACAGACCAATATCTCTAATGAATACAGATGCTAAAATACTAAACAAAATACTAGCAAATCGAATACAACAACATATTAAAAAAATAATACATCATGATCAAGTAGGATTCATCCCAGAATCTCAAGGATGGTTCAACATACGTAAAACGGTTAATGTAATACACCATATCAACAAAACAAAGAACAAAAACCACATGATCTTATCAATAGACGCAGAAAAGGCTTTCGATAAAATACAACACAATTTTATGTTTAAGACTCTCAACAAAATGGGTATAGAAGGAAAATATCTCAACATGATAAAGGCCATATATGATAAACCATCAGCTAACATCATATTAAATGGCACTAAACTGAAGGCTTTTCCCCTTAAATCAGGAACAAGACAGGGTTGTCCACTCTCTCCACTCTTATTTAATGTGGTACTAGAGGTTCTAGCCAGAGCAATCAGACAAGACAAAGAAATAAAAGGCATCCATATCGGAAAAGAAGAAGTAAAGGTATCACTTTTTGCAGATGATATGATCCTATACATCGAAAACCCCAAAGAATCCACAAAAAGACTACTAGAAACAATAAGCCAATACAGTAAGGTCGCAGGATACAAAATTAACATACAGAAGTCAATAGCCTTTCTATATCCCAACAGTGAAACAACTGAGAAGGAACTCAAAAGAATAATCCCCTTCACGATTGCAACAAAAAAAATAAAATACTTAGGAATAAACATAACAAAGAATGTAAAGGACTTATATAATGAAAACTATAAACTATTGTTAAGGGAAATCGAAAAAGATATAATGAGATGGAAGAATATACCTTGTTCTTGGCTAGGAAGAATAAATATAATCAAGATGGCTATATTACCCAAAGCAATATACAAATTTAATGCAATTCCCATCAAAATTCCAATGACATTTTTTAAAGAAATAGAGCAAAAAATCATCAGATTTATATGGAACTATAAAAAACCCCGAATAGCCAAAGCAATCCTAAAGAAAAAGAATGAAGCTGGGGGCATAACAATACCTGACTTCAAACTCTATTATAGGGCCACGACAATCAAAACAGCATGGTATTGGCAGAAAAATAGACACTCAGACCAATGGAACAGAATAGAAAGTCCAGAAATAAAACCACATATATATAGTCAAATAATTTTTGATAAAGGGGCCAACAACACACAATGGAGAAAAGAAAGCCTCTTCAATAAATGGTGCTGGGAAAACTGGAAAGCCACATGCAAAAGAATGAAACTGGACTACAGTCTCTCCCCCTGTACAAAAATTAACTCAAAATGGATCAAAGATCTAAACATAAGACCTGAAACAATTAAGTACATAGAAGAAGACATAGGTACTCAACTCATGGACCTGGGTTTTAAAGAGCATTTTATGAATTTGACTCCAATGGCAAGAGAAGTGAAGGCAAAAATTAATGAATGGGACTACATCAGACTAAGAAGTTTTTGCTCAGCAAGGGAAACTGATAACAAAATAAACAGAAAGCCAACTAAATGGGAAATGATATTTTCAAACAACAGCTCAGATAAGGGCCTAATATCCAAAATATACAAAGAACTCATAAAACTCAACAACAAACAAACAAACAATCCAATAAAAAAATGGGAAGAGGATATGAATAGACACTTCTCCCAGGAAGAAATACAAATGGCCAACAGATATATGAAAAGATGCTCATCTTCTTTAGCTATTAGAGAAATGCAAATCAAAACGGCAATGAGATACCACCTCACACCTGTTCGATTAGCTGTTATTAGCAAGTCAGGTAATAGCAAATGTTGGAGAGGCTGTGGAGAAAAAGGAACCCTCATACACTGTTGGTGGGAATGTAAAGTAGTACAACCATTATGGAAGAAAGTATGGTGGTTCCTCAAAAAACTGCAAATAGAACTACCTTATGACCCAGCAATCCCTCTACTGGGTATATATCCCCAAAACTCAGAAACATTGATACGTAAAGACACATGCAGCCCCATGTTTATTGCAGCATTGTTCACAGTGGCCAGGACATGGAAACAACCAAAAAGCCCATCAATAGATGACTGGATAGAGAAGATGTGGCACATATACACTATGGAATACTACTCAGCCATAAGAAATGATGACATCGGAACATTTACAGCAAAATGGTGGGATCTTGATAACATGATACGAAGCGAAATAAGTAAATCAGAAAAAAACAGGAACTGTATTATTCCATACGTAGGTGGGACATAATAGTGAAGCTAAGAGACATTGATAAGAGTGTGGTGGTTACGGGGGGGAGGGGGGAATGGGAGAGGGATAGGGGGTGGGGAGGGGCACAAAGAAAACAAGATAGAGGGTGACAGAGGACAATCTGACTTTGGGTGGTGGGTATGCAACATAATTGAACGACAAGATAACCTGGACTTGTCATCTTTGAATATATGTATCCTGATTTATTGATGTCACCCCATTAAAATAAAATTATAAAGGGAAAAAAAAAAAATTAGAAGTTGATAACAAAGTTTGAATAAACTAATGAAATTTAGCCTCATGGAAATTTAAAAAATATATATATGGGGAGCTCTTCACTAACTCAAATCATAGAGGTCACATTTACAATGACAAATTCTTACAAAAAGTATGGTAAGCTACCCTACTCATTTTCTGAAATGAATATAAATCTTATCAAACATCAAAATGTGACCAAGAGAGCACAAAAAAGAAATTCCTGGCCAATTTCAACTTCCTTTATAAACATAAAAGCAAAAGTCAGGGCCAGGCCCACGGGCAGGCAGCGGTGTGGCAGCAGAGGCCCTGGGCTCAGAAGTCAGGGCCAGGCCCACGGGCAGGCAGCGGTGTGGTAGCAGAGGCCCTGGGCTCAGAAGTCAGGGCCAGGCCCACGGGCAGGCAGCGGTGTGGCAGCAGAGGCCCTGGGCTCAGAAGGACGCTGTGCGCTGGGCAGGGTTTCCATCTGTCACCACAGGAAATTCTTACAGGTTTTCAACAAGAGCCCCCACATTTTCACTTTAACCTGGGCCCTGCAAATTATGTAACTGTCCTAGTGAAAATACTAATAATCAAATGAGCTAGTATAATAAAATAATCTCTGCCTTGATAGAGGTGACTTCATCTGAGGAATTCAAGGAAGATTAAATATTAAGAAGTCTACTAATATCCCTATGAGGCATACTGTAAAATGGTGCTCACAGATACTAAAAAGATATTTGATAAAATGGAACACAGAGATCCCTTTCTTATCATTTTAAAAATTGACAGATATGCAGTAGTCCTTACCCAGGTGGGATACATGCCCAGACCCTCAGTGGAGACCTGAAACCATGAACAAATCCTACAGATACTATGAGTTTCCTATATACCTGTATATATCTATATATTTATGATATGTATGTATAGATAGATAGATACACATACATAACTTTTCACTTAAAGGAAGTACTTTGTGGCTTCTCATTGGCATATCTAAATTGCCAGTATCACTACTCTTGCAGTTTGGGGCCATTATTAAGTAAAATAAGAGTTACTTGAACACAAGCACTGTGATACTGGACAGTCTGATAACCCAGGTGGTTAAGGGACTAATAGATGGGGAGTGTATCCAACATGTCTATACTGGACAAAGGGATCATTTTAGGTGGGCCAAAGTGGTATGGCATTACTCAGAACAACATGCAATTTAAAACTTGTAAATTAGTCCTGGCCAAATAGCTCCATTGGTTAAAGCATTGTCCGATATACAATGGTTGTGGGTTCGATTTCGGTCAAGGCATATACAAGAACAGGTGGATGTTTCTGTCTTTGTGTCTGTCTTCCTTCCTCTCTCTCTAAAATTAAACAAAAAAATTTTTTTAATTTCTATATTGTTTATTTCTGGAATCTTCCACTAAATATTTTTGAGGCAGCTTTCACTGGAAAAACTAAAACATGGAAATCAAAACTATGGGTAAGGAGGCACTACTGTGTTCTTCAATGGTAAAAGCCAAAATAATACTGACTTCATCGATATGCAGCTTCACTACTTTTGAAGTGAAGCCCATAAAAGGAAGCTGCTCCCACCAGTGCTAGTTAACTCGGACTGGGAAATTCTGGCCGGTGCAATGGCATGAAGAGTAAAAAGTATAAGAACTACAGAAAAGAAAATGTGACATTATGTTATTTACAGACAATACAATTATAAACTGAGACGACACACCACAGACTGAAGAAAAATACTGTTCAAATCAGTAAAACTACTGGGTATAAGGTCAATAAATGTCACTAGCTGTAATTACTAAAAAAAAGAATATGAAAATTGCCTCATCATAGATTTTTAAAGTATAACATAACCACAGATAACTGTTACAATACATGTGCAACCAACAGGAAAGTTTACTGAAATAGGTAAAGTAATAGTTTAATAATGGAGAGAAAAAATTGCAAGTACACTGCAAGGTTGCCACAGAGTCCTATAAATAGGCATAATAAGCACATTAAATAATAAATAAAACAATTACTATCAATGTGCTGGCGGAATTCTTTAATGAAACAAATATTTATGAAAATAATTCTAAACTTTAAAAAATAAGTGAGAAAGGTTGGAAACAAAGAGAACTGTTCTGCCAAATTTTAAAGTATAGTCTCAAGTTCTGATAATTAAGTGTCTTATGGCAGAAGAACTGGCAAACAGATCAATGGAACAGACTAAGTAAGAACAGAAACAATTTTCAAAAATCCTAAGCACTGAGAAGACGACAGAAGAAACATCACACCCGAGGGAAAGGAGCGAATTCGTCATGAAATAGAATTTTCATTTAAAATGAAATCTTAGGTAAGAGAAGCAGATAGATATCAGTAATTACTGATAAATAAGATGTTGAAGGAAATTCTAAAATCGGTAATTTTAATAAGTGCTACAAAAAATATGGATAAATTAAACTGCATAATCTATGTACGTATATTATATATACAATCTATCAAAAACACCCTACAAGTCAGTCTGTCAGCTGCCTGGCTGGGGGGAGAGTTCTGGACAGTTTCAAGGGTGTCAGTGAATGTGTTGTGTGGCTTTTGGGAAGAAGCCATTCACCCCACTTTCCTGTGAACCTGACTGGTGTCCCCCTCATGGGAGATCCCCAACCTCCTGACTCCTGACTCCTGGTGGCGCCTCCCTGCTGAGACTGGGCTCCTGGCTGAATCTGGGACAGACTAAACTATGGGGCTCTAAAAGGGCACTCTCAATCAGTGCAGAACCCGGCCTTCACATGGCGAAATCTTGGTTTGAGCCTGATGAACTCCACTGGCCTCACTTTGATGACTCCCTGAGACCCAGACCACCAGAATGATGTGCATGCACCCAGCAGGTGGCAGCTAGACTTCAAATACACCTGAAACAGTCGCTGAGTGGCCTCAGACACAGCACTGGTGAATGCCACTCACCTCTGCCTGGTGAATCACTGAGAACTTACCTTATAGAACTCAAGTACAGCCAGAGGCTCTTTTAGTGATGGAGTCTAAGAAGCAGACAGCTGGTGGTGGCAGACAGAGGCAGACCTCGGGGTGCCTCGGGACTTTGCTGGCCTGCTCCAGGCCTGATGCTGGTGAAAGCCAGCCTCAGTGCCCAGCTCAGGCCTTCCCGTGCACAGCCACGCCCAGCAGAGGAGCTCCCATAAGACTGTTAGCTAGCTTGTCAACAAAAACATTTCAGGAAAGAAAGAATTGACATGAAATATTCAAAGTGATGAAAAGCAAGGATCTATTACCAAGACAAATAAGGAAACAAAAAAAATATGGCCAAATGAATATTTTAGTGTCATTAAAAATTATGTATAATTAGTATGTTCAATGAACTTGACTTAAAGACCCAAAGATAAAATTATTATTTTTTTCCCCTCTCAACCATTGGATTTAGAAGGGGAGTATCTGATCTCCCTTTCCTGCCCCAGGACATCTGAACACCTCTCTTAGCCTTTCGGCCGCTTGCAGGCATTTGGTCATCTGTGTCCAGGTATTAAGAAGTCGGGCCAGTGGAAAGCTCCATATCTCACCCTCTCTTTTACACCTAGTGGGCACTGGGGCCTGGTGCAACCATTCTTGCCTAGCATCCTATACCCCTTCTTCTGTTCTCTCCCCTCTGCATCCCCTGGGGCTGGGTGCGAGGATGGAGAGGTACAAGGTGTTGTCCCTCTACTGCTGTGTGAGGATCTCTGTGGTCTCCTGATGCCCTCTCCTTCTGTCACCTGTGCAGTGTGGGTTGGGAATTGGCTGAAAATTCCCAGGATCCAGTGTGGCTGCTCATGGCAAGTCCTGTGTGTCTAGAACATTATAGAACCTTATTTTAGAATATAGGTGCACCTAACATTTTTGTGTTTGGCTGTATTGTCTTACATGAGACTCAAACAGAGAAGTGCACATAGCTCTCCATAGTAGACACAGCAGGGCTTTGCTTGGACCTCTCCCACCAGGTCCCTTTGACCATAGACCAGCCTCCTCTTCCAGCTCGTTTCTCTTTGGTCTTCTCTTTAAAGGAAGACTGTCTTTAGGTTGCTGACCCTCCTGAGCCAGCACACACCCCATCCCTAATGTGCCCCTTAGCTGATAGCTGATGTCATGCCCTGGCTGGCTCCTCCCTCCCCCCTCCATCCTTTTCCCTCTCCCTTACCAGTTTCTCCTGGGAGCAATCCTTTAACAAACTCTCCCCTTGGGGTTAGCTTTTGGAGATCTTGACTAAGACATTTTTAAGCAGAAGCTGTAAGGTCACTCTTTGGGGTGTCAGATCATGCATCCTTGCACTGGGCAGAAGCTGGGCATGAAGGGACCAGGTATGCACCCCTCTGAAACAGCACTCTTCACACATTGTCTCCTTCAGTTCCACAGCAGCTCGAAATGGAGGGATTGTGTTCCCATGCTACAGAGAGGGCAAGTGGGATTTACGATGAAGTGAAGTATTTTTCCTAACCAGGGGTTGCCAGACTGTCATCTTTGGACCAGCAGCATGAACATTATCTGGGAGCTTGTTTGAACTTCAGGTTTTCAGGCCCCGTCCAGAGCAGCAGACGCATCCCTCGCACGTGTGAGAGCCTCTGCTTCAGGCCCAACAAGCCTGTGGAAAGGTCAGAAATGAAAGCCAGGCTTAATCTACAAGGGTATTATGTCCACTGAGAAGAAAAAGCATGGCGCAAAGTTAACTGTAACTATTATCCCAATTAAAACAGATCTGGATGGACAGGAAGGGAAATGAATGTAGGAGACACAGAGCTCCACGATGTTCTCTCTAACACCTCTCTCAGTTCTAAGATTCTATGTCAGTTTAAATATGTTCAACACATGACTGTATATGCTGCACAAATCCAGGGTTCCTTAAAAAGAAATGGTAGATAATGGTAAGCAAAGATGAGTATTTCACCCATACCTGAATTAGTTCTTTAGACATGTTGGCGGCAGGCAAGGGGTGTCACACTCTGCAAGGTAAAGCTGCAAGATTGTCCAGAAAACATGAGAGATGTAAAAAGAGGACTTTCTGAAATTAGAGCCCAGAGTGAGCCAAGCAAGCTATCTGGACGTGATGTCCGAGAAAGGCTCACTCTGAAGTGTGTGCCCTGTCCACATGCCACCCTGAAATTAGTGCCCCCTTAAGAGTAAGTGCCCCCTAAGGTTTGCACTCCAATCATCTCCTTGCCTTACCCTAGTTCTGACCCCATACAAACACATTGTCAACCTGGAGAGTCAGGTAAAGGCCTGTTACAAGTATCAGAACGATAATGAGCATCGCCGTACAGCCCTCAGGGTTATACCAGGTCTTTACACAGGAGCTGAGAAAACCCAGGATGGACAGGATTGGAAAAAAACTCAAACTTAACTGTGCATGCAGAAGAATCATCAGGGGAAATTATTAAAATGCAGATTTCTAGGTTTAGCACAACTATTTAGGCAGGGGCCCCTGTATTAGGACCAGGTGAACCTGGTGGAGGTGACCCATGACCACACTCTGAGAAACACTGATCCTAAGCCCGGGAAAGACCCTGGAGCACCTGCCCCAAGTGTGGCATGTAGCAGCAGCTGAGCTCTGTCACTGGTAAGGAGGGTTCTTGAAGGCTTCAGAGAAATAGCCACTCCCTCCTTGAAAAGAAAACCTACCAAGGATTTTGAATAAACACAAAGTAGATTTGTTGAGAGTACAAGCCTTCCTATCCATTTACGCTCAGAAAGCCGTTGCAGACAAACCTGCCACTCACACTTGGCAAGAGGACGCAGCCTGCCCAGGGCTTCCACCTTCATTTAGTAGGGGTTTCACCCACATACCTCTTAAAACCAAGGCACCCATATGGAAATGGTTGGTATTAAAAAGGTCTGCTCTCTGCCTCCTGCACTTACAACCTTGCAGGCTCTTTGGATACAATTGTCCACAAGGCTGAACCTTCAGAAGGGCCCCAGGAGCTGGAGTGCAACATTCCTACCACTTTCGCTCCAGTGAAAGATACCTCCCACCATCCCAGAGCTGCACACTCTCAGAAATTCACCTAGCTTCAGCCAAATTACAGAAATCAGGTCTTGAAGACCACTGGGACCTTGAAGACTCCTTTTTCCATAGCTTTACCTAGTATCAAGGGGCACTTTTTTTTTATTGTATTTATTTGTAATGGGATGACATCAGTACATCAAGATACATATATTCAAAGATAATATGTCCAGGTTATCTTAAAGTTCAATTATGTTGCATACCCATCACCCAAAGTCAGATTGTCCTGTCACCCTCTATCTAGTTCTCTTTGTGCCCCTCCCCCTCTCCCTTCCCTCTCCCTCTCCCCCCTCCCCCCGTAACCACCACACTCTTATCAATGTCTCTTGGTCTCACTTTTATGTCCCATCTACGTATGGAAAAATGCAGTTCCTGTTTTTTTCTGATTTACTTATTTCACTCCATATAATGTTGTCAAGATCCCACCACAAGGGGCACTTTTGTATAGAATAGATCATTGAATAACAAATTTATTTTGCTACTCTTAATAAGTCATTAAACAAATTGAATTCTATGTGAAGAGGATAGAGTAAAAAAAGGACCATCCTGACTTTTTCTCTTTTTCCTTCTTTATGTTGAGTCTGATCCAAGGAGTCCATCACACTCCTAGAGTTTGGTGGCCCTGGTCCTGCTTGCCTGCCATACATAATAGTAATAGCAGCATCTCAACAAGAACTGGGCCAAGCACAATTTACATGACAATCCTGCCAGGAAAGGGCTGTCATTTCCATGTGGCAGATCAGCAACCTGAGGGCTAGCATCAGTATTATTGTAGGATTTAAACCCAGGACTCTCTCCTGCTCCCAACCTGTACCATTCCCACGAACCATGCTGCCCATCATGAGCAGCCTCTCTCAGCACTCCCAAACTTTCCATGTACCAAACACTGTGAGAAAGTCTTGGTATGTGTTATCTCGTGAAATCCTGTGGCAAAACTGGTGATCAACATCCAATTGTTGTGCTTAGTTATAGAACCCTGGTTTCTCAGCAGGACAAAAATACACCAGCTAAAACCTTTGTTTACCTCCCTCCCTTGCAATTAAAGGTAGTCTATGACTGATTCTGGCCAGTGGAATAGAAATAATTTTTTCTATGGGAATGCTGAAAAGTTTATTCAACTGGAGAAGCAAATTTTAGTCCTGCTTCCCAACCCCCTGCTGCATTACTGGAACCAGCCTGGAATGCTGATAATGATGGCCGAACTTCTCAACCAACTTGGACCCTGAGGCAACCTTGAGGATAAAGAAGAGAGTGGGGAGCTAAAGACAGGGATCACCAGTCCTGTGCTGAGCTGCCTAGCTCCAGACATTTTAAACCACTGAGATGTTGGGATTTCTTGGTTCGTTAGAGTTAAACTTAACCAAAAACATGAAAAATTATTGAAGGTAGACCAAGAAGGTTCAGAGCTGACTGGGGGCTCATAGTCAGGTTGAAGCTTCAGGCACTGAGGAGCACCCTGAACTGTCCTGGAGACATGCTTTTCCCTTCACGGTAGGAATGATGGTGCCCATCAGAAACTGCAGACAGTGAGTGCTGTCCTGCAAACCTGTTCTTCTTGCCCTCTCTCTGCTGCCCATGATTAACACAAAGTGAAAGACTGCCTAGGCATAACCTTGAAGAAAAAAAACACAAAAAGGTATCTAAATATCCCCTTCAGCAGACTGCCTTTACCTACTTAAGAATTAACCACTGTTAATTATCATGGTGATAATTATACCATGCATAAAATATACTATGTAGTTAAAGTATGCAATTAATTAGCATTTTCATGAACTCTTAAAGGGTTTTTCTAGAATAATGATCAGGATTAATAATGTCAAATGAACCTCCCTCATCTCTATGCCCATTGCTCAGGCATTCACCCTCTGGGATCTCAGTGTTCTTGACTGTGAAATGAGGGGCTTGAGTGAGATGCTCTTGGGAGTCTTGGATCTTGTGGACCCAGCAGTTAAAGCGTGATTGCCATGGGCCCCGGGGGAAAGAGGTAATTTCTTCTGGGATGTGGGGTTTGACTTGGAAAACTGAGAAAGGTCTTCACCACAATACTAAGTGATTCTGTCTCCTTCTCAGGGATGCATCCAACATTCAAAACAATCTCCCTGCTGCAAAGTGATGGGAATGGTTCATCCCAACTTTTCCAGGTTATGGCACATGGTTAACGTGGGAGTGAACAGAAAAGGCTGCCTGTGGTTGGAGGTGACATGCCCGTTCCTGTGCATGCTCACTGCCCCCAGGGCTGAGAGGAACAATGTGCTGACACTTCTGTAACCCACTCAGGGCACATGGAGAGATGCAGCATTCGAGGACCAGAAAATCAAGAAAACATTTTTGTCTTATTTGTCTGGCCATCAGATTTACACATTTGGTTTTGCCTAAAATGCAAGTACAGAGGCTAAGACCTCATAACACACGATTAGGAGGGCATCTCAGGCAACTTTTTTCCAACCCTGAGCCTGTGTGTCTATAGGCTCTATCCTCTGTGCCCAGACCTCTGCTCCAGGAAGCCCACAGGGTGGCCAAAGCTGCCAAGTCAAGTCATAGTATGGAAAGCAGAGCCCACCCTTCACTTGGGGGATGGGGGGGTCCTCAAACTCAAGGTCGGGTTTGCTCAGCTTAATAGATAAGCCCATGTTTTTCCTCTTGTGACCAGTGACAACCTTGCACCCCAAGACTGGACTGGATTGAGGATTCAGGGAAAGGCTTTGAAAGAGAGGAGAAACCTAGCTCTCTTCTTTGGGTGTTAATAGATTAACATGACTTTGTATCATGAGTCAAAGTATTGCTCAGATGTCCCCCTACATGTACCTCATTGTTAATGAGTAGAGTTAACTAAGAGACAAAGGCCAGGGCCAGGATTCTGGAGTCAGGCACCTTCCTTCTAACTCTAGTTCCACCGTTTACTTCATTTTTCTTAGCCTTGGTTTTTCTCTGTGTGAAATGGGAATATTCTAACTACATTAACAAATACCTACTAAAAACCTACTAAGTGCCTGACCTGTGGTGGCGCAGTGGATAAGGCGTCGACCTGGAAATGCTGAGGTCGCTGGTTCGAAACCCTGGGCTTGCCTGGTCAGGGCATGTATGGGAGTTGATGCTTCCAGCTCCTCCCCCCACCCCCATCTCTCTCTCCTCTCTCTGTCTCTCTCCCTCTCTAAAAATGAATAAATAAATAAAAAAATAAAATAAAAACCTACTAAGTTCCCGATACTGTGCTAGGGTCAAGGGAGATAATAATGAATGAAACTGCAGAGGATGTGCTGCTCAGAACCTTCAAGAAAAAAACTTGTTTTCTCAGCTGTTGGGGGTGCTGTGAGGGGGCTGTGCTGGTTGTCAGCCTGTTCACAGATGGTGTCAGCATGGAGCCATCCAGCCCAAGGTCCCAACCTACCCAGGCGGCCCCCATCCAATGCATAATCCAAGCGAAAGGATAAAAAACTGGTCATCGCAACCCAAATCAGGACACCTCTGAAGGGCCCCTCTAGCCCCAAAACTCCCTGGGTAGGCTCTCAGCTTGATGCTTTCTTCCCTACACTTGCTTTTAGATCCTCTCTCCTTCAAGGGTGGGTCCTCGGGGCCCTCCTTCCTAGAATATTGCCACTTAAACCAAACCAACAATAAGACAACCCTCCTTCTCTCAGGCAATCAACATGGGGAAAGGAATAGTAAAAGACTGTTGTAAGGACTATTGAGAAGAGCAGATGAAAAGTGTGAGAAAGCGCTTCAGTAGCACAAAGCTACTGTTGAAACCATGCGTCACTCTTAACTCTAGTGGTTTGAGGTGAGTTGTATTGTAATGCTGAAACGTCTCTCATTGCATAGACAGAGAATCTGTCAACTACCATCCCCCTTCTTTACCTTCAAAAGCCTATTTTTAGTAGCCTGCAAAAGAAAACCCAACCAAACAAGGGTGGCATTGTCTAGATCCCCTATGAGGACAGTGGCTAACGGTACGTTAGGTACCCCAAGGCAATCCCTTGGCTTACACCTGCCCATTTGGGCTTGGCTTGCCCAAATTAGTGCCAGTCCAATTTCAGAGGCCACAAAAAGCAGAGAGCTGCATGACTCCAAGCCCAGCTGACAACTTTCCAAGTTCCATAGTACTCTAACCAACTTTGCAGAAGCATGGTCCTCAGCTCCCAACTACTAACGAACTCCTTCTAGCTCCGGGTTTAATTGGTTTCATTGCAGTATTAATGATCCTAATGCATCATTTCCACTTTCCTGTTGAGCTGCTGGAACTTCTTTCTTTGGTGTTTGGTCTCTTTATAAGGAAATCCCACACATACCCTCCTCCCAACTCCCCAGCAATAGGAAAGAAGACCTCATTCTTACTTTGTTTATCACTTTGGCCAACCAGGGACAGTAGCTTCAATAATTTTGAAACTGGGAGCATTAAATGCATCACAAACTATCATACAAATAACATACAATATAACCCCAGGATTTTAATTACAGTGACTAATATATGCACCAATCCTAAAATCTCTGTTGTACCATTAGGCCACATGCACGGACATTATTGGGAGGTTTAAGGTTTGCACAAGATGTGTCATTAGTTGATCCAAGACTTTCCAGAGCTCGAGTTCTCACCTGGGGGACTCTGAATTCATTGTTGGGCACTTTGAACTACCCAGCCAGAGGCAGCACAACCATTGTTAGTGGCTATGAAAAATAATTGAACACTGCCCCCTGTCCAGGTCAGTCTGTGCTCAGGCAGGCTTGGCTGCATGGCAGAGCGATTAGGTATCTTCTGGTAGATTCCAATGTCCCTTTATTTTCTCTTCCTCTCCAATAGAAGAGAGAGCAACAGGAAATGATGTGTGATAGAACTATATCCCACCTGCTTCCAGAAACCCTCCAGCCCAGCCTCAATGGAAAAAGATCTGGAAATTTGCAGCACTAACTGCCCATATTAGGAAAGAAGAAAAGCCTCAATTCTGTAATCCAAGTCCTGCCTCAAGAAATTATGAAAAGAAATAAATTCAAAGCAAGTAGAGGGAAGGCAATAAAAACAAGAACAAGAATTAATAAAATTGTAACTGAAAAACAATAGAGGAAAATTGATGAAACAAAAAACTTACTTCTTAAAAAAAATCAGCAAAATTGATAAACCTCCAGTAAGATCAACAAAGGAGAAAAAGAGGAAAAATACTAATCACTGATGTCAGGAAAGAAACAGATTTTACTACAGATCTGCAGCCATTAAGAGGATAATGAGATAATGCTATGAAAAACTCTACACTCATGAATTCGACAACTTAGAAAAGAAATGAACCAAGTCCTCAAAAACTACAACTATTAAACTCAGCCAAGAGGAAATAGATAATCTGAATAGTCCTACAACCATTATAGTATTAAATTTGCAATTTAAAAGTTCTCCAAAATAAATATGTAGAACCAATGGCTTTACCTACAAATTTTATCAAATACTTAAGTAATGACACCAATAATCTCAGCAAGAAAGTAAAATAAAGAACAGTTTGTGACTCATTTTATGAGACCAGAATTATCATAATGCCAAACTCAGGCAAAAACTCTGCAAGGAAAGAAAACTACAGACCAATATCTTTCAAGAACTTAGAAGCAAACATCAGTGAAGTATTAGCAAATCTAATTTAGTGATATATAAGAAAAATTATACACCATAACCAATTAAGATTTATTCCAGGTATGCAAGACTTATTCTGCAGTCAAAAATCAATCAATGTAACCAACCATATCAACTGGCTAAAGAAGAAAAAGAAAAACCATATGATCATATCAATCGAAAATTAAAAAACATTTGACAAAACCCAGCACCTATTTATGATAACAATAATTTACTAAAACTTCCAGTATGTTAGGAATAGAGGGGAACCACCTCAAAATGATAAAAAGAATTTACAAAAAGCCTACAAGTAAAATTATACTTAATAGTGACAAATTGAACAAGGGAAGGGTGCCTGCTCTCACCACTGCTCTTTCATTCACATAGTACCAGAAGTTTTAGCCATTATAATAAGGTAAGAAAAAGAAACAAAAGACTAGATAGTAAATGAAAAAAATAAACCTGTCCCTATTTTCAGATGAAATTATTTTCTACATAGAATAGAAAGCCCAAGAAATCTAAAAAACAAAACCAAAAAAACCTAGAATAAAAATAAATGAGGTCAGCAAGGTTGCAAAATATAAAAACAACACAAGAAATAAATTGCATTTGTACATACATAAATGGACATTTTGAGACCCAAATTAAAAACACAATACCATTGGCAATTGCTCCAAAGAAAATGAAACATTTAAGTATAAACTTGACAGAGCATGTATAGAATCTATATGCTGAAAATATAAAATGAAGAAAGAAATCAAAGAAGACTTAAATAATATCTATGTTCATAGGTTTGAAGACTCAATATAGTAAAGATATCAACTCTTCTTAAATTAATTTGTGGGTTTAATGTGATTCTTATCAAAATTCTAGCAAATTTTTGTAGGCATAGACAAGGTTGTACTAAAATTTATATTGAATAGCACAAACCATCAAATAACATAAACAGTGAAGCAAAATATAAATAAAATGGCCTGACCTGTGGTGGCGCAGTGGATAAAAGCATCGACCTGGGAACACTGAGGTCGCCGGTTCAAAACCCTGGGCTTTCCCAGTCAAGGCACATATGGGAGTTGAAGCTTCCTGCTCCTCCCCTCCTTTCTCTCTCTCTCTCTCTCTCTCTCTCTCTCTCTCTCTCCCCCTAAAATGAATAAATAAATAAAAATAATTTAAAATATATATATAAATAAAATGAAGAAAATCACTCTACTTGATATTAAATCTTACTGAAGCTATAGTCATCTAGTTGTTTCTGTATCTGTGAAGGGATAGGCACATAAACCATGAAACAGAATACAGAATTCAGAAATGATCTTACTGTATCTCAATGTATACTGGTATTTTTTTTGTTGCTAGGTATGCCATTAAAGTACCACAGACTGAGTTGTTTAAACAACAGAAACTCATTTTCCCTTTATGTTGGAGGCTACCAGTCTGAGACCTGGGTTGGCTCCTTCCGCAGCCTGTCTCCTTGGCTTGCAGATGGTTGTCTTCTCTCTGGTCTTTACACAGTCTTTCTTGTATGTCTTTTTCCAAATCTTTTGTTTTTGTAAAGACACCAGTCACATTGGATTAGGGTCCACCCTAAGAGCCTAGTTCTAACTTCAGAACATCCTTAAAGACTCTATCCCCAAAACCGTACAATCATATGCTGACATACTGGGGGTTAGGATTTTAGTATATGAAATTTGGAGAGATAAAATTCAACACATAAGCATGCTCGACTGACTTTTGACAAAGGCACAAAAGCAATTCAAAGGAGGAGTAATTGTGCTGGAATACTTAAATATCCAGAGGCAAAAAGAAAAAAAAAATCACAAACTTAAATGTTAAATATAAAATGATACATTTTTTTAAATATTAGAGAAAAATCATTGGGATCTAGAGCTATTTAATGAATCCTTAGACTTGAAACCAAAAGTCCTTAGACTTGACACCAAAAAACTTAGACTATGCGTAAAAGAAAAAGTAAAAATTGAGCTACATCATAATTAAAAACTTTGCCTATAAAAAGACCTTATTAAGAAGACTCAAAGACTGGGAGGAAATATTTGCAACCACCCATCTGATAAATGCCCTATACCTAATTATATAAATAACTTTCAAAACTCAGCAAAATAATAAATAAAAAACTAATAATCTAATTAGATATCAACAACTATTTCACCAGAGAGTATATATAGGTGACACACTTGGACTGAACTACCACTCTCACTGTTGCAAGCAGCTGTGTAAGGCCCTGTGAGGTGTGTACGGCCCTGTGAGGTGTGTACGGCCCTGTGAGCTGTGTAAGGCCCTGTGAGGTGTGTACGGCCCTGTGAGGTGTGTACGGCCCTGTGAGCTGTGTAAGGCCCTGTGAGCTGTGTACGGCCCTGTGAGCTGTGTAAGGCCCTGTGAGCTGTGTAAGGCCCTGTGAGCTGTGTACGGCCCTGTGAGCTGTGTAAGGCCCTGTGAGGTGTGTACGGCCCTGTGAGGTGTGTACGGCCCTGTGAGCTGTGTAAGGCCCTGTGAGGTGTGTAAGGCCCTGTGAGCTGTGTAAGGCCCTGTGAGGTGTGTAAGGCCCTGTGAGCTGTGTAAGGCCCTGTGAGGTGTGTAAGGCCCTGTGAGCTGTGTACGGCCCTGTGAGCTGTGTAAGGCCCTGTGAGGTGTGTAAGGCCCTGTGAGCTGTGTAAGGCCCTGTGAGGTGTGTAAGGCCCTGTGAGCTGTGTAAGGCCCTGTGAGCTGTGTACGGCCCTGTGAGCTGTGTAAAGCCCTGTGAGCTGTGTAAGGCCCTGTGAGGTGTGTAAGGCCCTGTGAGCTGTGTAAGGCCCTGTGAGCTGTGTAAGGCCCTGTGAGCTGTGTAAGGCCCTGTGAGCTGTGTACGGCCCTGTGAGCTGTGTAAGGCCCTGTGAGCTGTGTACGGCCCTGTGAGCTGTGTAAGGCCCTGTGAGCTGTGTACGGCCCTGTGAGCTGTGTAAGGCCCTGTGAGCTGTGTACGGCCCTGTGAGCTGTGTAAGGCCCTGTGAGGTGTGTACGGCCCTGTGAGCTGTGTAAGGCCCTGTGAGGTGTGTAAGGCCCTGTGAGGTGTGTAAGGCCCTGTGAGGTGTGTACGGCCCTGTGAGCTGTGTAAGGCCCTGTGAGGTGTGTACGGCCCTGTGAGCTGTGTACGGCCCTGTGAGCTGTGTAAGGCCCTGTGAGCTGTGTAAGGCCCTGTGAGGTGTGTAAGGCCCTGTGAGGTGTGTACGGCCCTGTGAGCTGTGTAAGGCCCTGTGAGGTGTGTACGGCCCTGTGAGCTGTGTAAGGCCCTGTGAGCTGTGTAAGGCCCTGTGAGGTGTGAGATTCTTGGGCTTAGTCTTCCCCTGGGCTACTATTTGTTTGCAAATTTTCTAGCACATCCTCAAATCTTCTTTTTCACTTGGTATGACAGCTTGTCTTTCAAGCTATCTGGGATTTCTGGACACATTTTTTCCTCACCCAATGTCAGTTTGCAGCCCTTTGGATCAGGAGGGCTGTCCCTACCATACCCCTGGTACTTATGGAGGCCCTACAGACTATAGGAAGCTAGTAGCTCAGAAATCTCAGACCAGCTTACAGCTTCATCTACAAGACCAGCTGGCCACCTCCTATAGGTTAGTTACCTCTTCTTTCAAAGCCAGGCCTTTCAACAAGTCCACATTTCTTACCTGAGTCGTGGGAGCCCCTGAATGCCAGTTGCAGGGGTCTGTCTGATACCAGCCCTTGAAGACTAGTGGAGGCTTTTGCATGGGATTGGGCTGTCAGAGGTCTTTGAGAGGGCAACTGGCCATACTTAGGTTGTGTAGAGTAATTCTTCTTATGAGCTCCCTGATTCTGATTCCTTATCTGTCACTCATTTGCAAGCTCTAACCTTGGGCTGGACCTTTGGAGATTGTATTGCACACTCATCCTGTCTACACTTGATGTCTCCCAAAACTAACTACCATTCTGGCCTCAGCTAGATCCACCTTGGCTGGACCCAGTGCCTAGTCTCTCTCTCTGTCTCTCTCCCTCTCTTTTTCTCTCTGTCCACTTTGGCACCAATGGCATAAAGGAGAAAGTGGTCAGAAAGCTGGTGCAGGGGCCCAAGGGGACAAAGATATGGCCCAAACCAGGAACGCCAAGGGAGAGGTCAGATGTGACAGGATTGGGAGAGGGAGAAGGGAAGGGCAGAGGCATTGAAAGGTCCAGATTCCCCCCAAAATCAGAACAACCATTTAATGAGTGTCTTCCTTGTGCCCGGCCCTGGGCCAGGCCCTGGACTAGAACTTGAGAAAGACTCTAGCTTTGACAAACCAGGTTGGCTTGTCCTTCCTCATTTCACCTATAAGAAAACTGCCCAAGCCTCAAGTTACCATAGGCAGCCAGTGACTGAGGGGGCAGGCCAGGGTGTGTGACTCCAGAGCTCGTGTTCTCTCTATACATCATAATATTACACGTGGGTTATTTCTCTTAACCAGCAGTCTGACACTGTGACAGCTGACCAGACTTTGTGAGTGTCATTGTGGCCAAGTGCCAAATGACAAATCATGCCAAATCACCACAAAAGCCAAAATAATGAGGGTCATTGTGTGGACTTCAAATCCTAGCTGTCTTAGCTCATCTGGATCTATTGATGATTCCCTAATCCAGCTGATAGCTGGGTGGCGGACCGACAAATTCAGCCAAGCAGATAACACTCAGCTTCCTTCCGAGGCCTCGGCATAGATGGTCACTCACTGTTAAAGAGCTACATTCAGAATCAGTATGACTTACCTGTCGCCAGGGCACCCTAGACAGCAGAGCAGCAGGCATCTTGTTTGTTTGTGTCCCTCTGATGCAAATCTGTTAGTTTATTTTGTTCATTAGATTCCACATGTAAGGGAAATCATACGGTACCTGTCTTTCTCTGACTGGTTTATTTCACTTATCATAATGCTTTCTAAGTCTGTCCATTGCTTTCGCAAAAGGTAAGAATCCCTTTTTTATTATGGCTGTATAGTACTTCATTGTGTAAATGTATCCCAACTTTTTTATCCACTCATCGGCTGATGAGACACTTGAGCTGCTTCCTGATCTTGGCTACTGTAAATAATGCTGCAGTGAACATAGAGGTGCATCTGTTTTTTTGAATCACTGTTTCAGATTTCTTTGGATACATTTCCCGAAAAAAATCACTGGGTCATAAGGCAGATCCATTTTTAATTTTTTGAGGTAACTCCATACTGCTTTCCACAGTGGCTGCACTAGTCTGCATTCCCAGCAACAGTGCACAAGGATTTCCTTTTCTTCACATTCTCACCAACACCTGTTATTTGTTGATTGATTTATGAAGCCATTCTGACAGGTGTGAGGCTCACATTTTTAAAAAAAACAGAGCCTAGCAGCCATTTCTCTAAGGGTTCTCTCACACAAACCACACCTCAGGGAGAAGCCCGCACTGAACTGACTGCCTGCACTGTTCCTGCCATATGAGCAACCCTTATAGAGGAGTTCCTGGAGTCCTATTTCAATCAATAAGACTGAGGCTTTCCCCATCCAATCTGAGCTACACATCTCCAACCTATTTAGAGCTGCTCTATTCTGACCAATCAGGACAGCGCTTTTTGGACCAATCAAACTATGAGGATTTGAAGTTCTCATTTGCATAAGATCAAACCTATCAGAAACCAAAGCCAGTGACTCCTGTCCATATAAGCCAGCTCTCTGCTGGTTTGAAAAGCTACTTTCCCTTTTCACAGAATACTGCATGTTTCTGGCTGAGCTGAAACACCAAAGCTGTCTCACCAGAGGAGAGTGGAGCAAAGCAGGCCAGCCCAGAGCAGAACAGAGGTGTGAAGCCATAGAGGAGTCTGTCCCCAGGGCTGCCTCACAGTAGTATGGTTTTCACAGCTGGGCTGTATCACAACTGAGCTGGTCCCATAGCCCTGCTGTGTCACAATTGAGCTATTTTGCACAGAATAAAGTTCTTCTTTACTGCACCACCCCAAATTGGGGATTTTTTTGGGCAGTGAATTGGCACAAATGACAATTGCTTGAAAAGCAGCTTCAGGAAAATCAAACACAAGCTAACTTGTGTTTCTGACTGTTCAGCGGGAGTTGCTATTTACAGGAGAATTTGTGATCTCATCCCTCAGGCCCATAAGACTGCTGGGTCCTGCTCTGCCCTTGGCTGGAAAGAAAATCCTGATGTTACATCTGCCTCTTGGGTGTGGAGCCCTGGGCCAGAGCAAGATGAGAAATGGGCCTATTTATAATCTTTAGGGCGAAGGGTCAGCTGAGGGCTTTGCCAAGGTCAGAGATCCAGTCCCATGAGATAGAAGGCAATGCAAGGAAGAGCTATGCTCTGAAAGAAATACGGTGCAGGAGCAAAGGGATCTTGGGGCCTTTCTGATCAGCGAGGCCACAGTCCATTTCTAAGCAGCCTCACACAGGAATGTCTAGCTGGCTTTCAAGTCATACCTGGTATTGAAGGCAAGGGCAGGGCTGGCTGGGTGGGAGCAGATTCCTTCCCACTGTCTCATTGCCACTCCAAGAAAGGACGTCTGAATGCCCCCAGTGTGATGCCTTGTATGCAGCCTGTGTTTCTGTCTGTGAGCCATTGTGCCTCCATGCTCCTGCCACCAATCAGGCGGTGCTGTCACAGAGAGTAACCTTCTGTACCCTGCTGTTTTTCGTACAGTGAAGAGCACTGTCTGGGCCGAGCCAGGTTGGAGGGACTTGCTGCATGGTATCTTGCTCAGCTCAGGATGTCCCTTGGAGAGCAGTAAGCTGTGTAGCCATGCCAGGGATGTAGGTGGGCAGAAACTGCTGATCAGTGCTGAACTGCACCAGGGTCCTCTGGTCTGAGGCTGGGCCCAGCTGTCCAGAGGAAGCTACGGTACCCAAGCTGCCTTATCAGGCCCTTCCCACAGGCTCTCCTGCACCAGGGGTCCCAGGAGCAAGCAGAAGGCTCTCTTCAAAGGCAGAAGCAGCCTCTGACCCTGCCTTGTTCGCATCTGTGACCACATCACATCTCTGAGTCTTCTACATCTTTAAGCCTTTCTACCTGTAGGAGTGAAGTCCTGACTGAGTAGTTATAGCAAGGAGAATGGGGGCAGACTTTCAACTGCTCAGGTTCAGAAGGTACCACTTAGTAAGTCTTGAATCTTAGCTTCATCCCTTTTTTGTTGCATGACCCTGGGAAAGTCTCTCAACCTCTCTGAGCTCCATTTTTTCCTCTGTAAATGGGAATAATACAGCCTAATTTGCCAAGCTGCTCGGGAGATTAGGCGGGACAGTATATGTGGCTGAAGCTCAAATCCCCAACCATAGGACCTGGTTTATTTGCCAGGTTTTTGGACATCTTTTTTCTGTTTAACCTTCCTCCCTGGGAAAGTCAGCTGGAGCTGTAGGAGTCTGGTCCACCCCAGCTGTGCTTTCGGTCACATGGTACGCTCCACACTGCACCATGCACTCTGTCTGCAGGGGACACTCATGGGGACATTCATGCAGCCCACATGAGACTTACAGTGCCCAGGTACCTACACCCATAGGCCCAGCCCTCCTTTCTCTCCTGACTCTGAGCTCTGGCCCAGCGGTTCATGATCAGAGGACCCAGATTCCAAAGCTGAAATCAAGTCTGTGTCTTTCTGATTCACTTGTCAAGCCCTGCCTTCCCTGCATAAGTCCAGCCATGACTTTCCCAGGGTGTAGCTCACTCTGAAGTAGATAATATGGTCGGAATTACCTGTTGAGAAAGACCTACTACCTCTACTACAAGTCGTGAACCACCTTGGACAAGTGATTTTTCCCTTTGAATTTCTTCATCTTAAAAATAGGTATAATTGTATCTGAGTCTCGGGATAACTGTCTGTTGATTACCAATTATCTGCCTGGCCTCTGCTGTGTAGTAGGTGCTCAGTTAACATCAGGCCCTCTCACTCTTCTCACCCTGGGTCCAATCTTGTATGAACACAGCAGTGTGGCTTGGGCCCAGACACAGGACCAACCTGGCTCCAGGAGAGTTCAAGACCCTGGAGAGAGCATGAGGGCTCTATTGCATGGTGACAGTCCCAGCAAGAGCTTACTGGAGGAATCTCAACACCAAGAGGGGGAAGAAAGAGGACATCAAATGCCAACACAGTCTCCCCAGGGTCCACGGAAGGTGCTAGCAGTGCTCTGTCCGGGAGGTGTCATCCGCGGAAGGTGCTAGCAGTGCTCTGTCCGGGAGGTGTCATCCGCGGAAGCAAAACTGTACTTAGTCCTCCTCAGGTTGCCGACAACACACATATAACCCACTCAAGTCCCCAGTTCTCCCGAGCACCCCACTATGAGGTGCGCCAGTAGTCTCTGTCCCCACGGATGCCTGCTTGTCTAGATCTGCTACTGGGCCTCCAGCTGTTTGTCTCTGAGGTCCCACTGCTGCTCGGGGTCAGGGCTTCACTGACCTGCCATCCTAGAGACCTTGCCCCTATGCTCCCGCCCCTCCTGGACTATCCAGTACCAGAGAATACCTTCTCTAGAACATAAGGTGGGTCAGTATGTGGAGCTGGGCCCTGCCACTAAGTCTGCAGTACTAGGGGACACCAAGAATGTGTAGGTGTGGAGCCTGTATTTTCTTACAACCTTGAGAAACAGACATGACACTGCACATTCAGACCTCCCAGAGAAGAGCTCCACCATCATCAGGGTGCCCATTGCATCACTCCCTACTCCCGAGCCTCCAGGATCCAGTGCCTCCCAGGCCTTGCACCAAAACCAACCCAACAACAGGCCTCTCCCCAGTGCGCATGCTTCTCTCTCATATGCACCTATATCTCTACAGTAGGTAAAGAGGAAGGCCAAGTGGAGAGGCCATGCTCTCCACATGTCCCAAGGGAAACATGACCCTCCACCTTCATGGATGGCGTGCAGGAGTGCTTCCCACGTGCATGTGCGAGTGTTCATCACTGTGGGGAAATCAGCTGTGTTAGACTTGCTCACTGGTTTATGGGCTGCAAGCCCTTTGCCTGATTGGTATGTTAGCACGTGGCTGCGCTACATGTGTGTAGCCTATATAAGGCTATGAGTGCTTGTGCTCAGAGGGGATTGTGGAAGGCAGATTGCCTGCTCCCTACTGTGAGGGGTCAGTCTTGCTGTTTGTTTGCCTTAGAGGCAGTTTCCCCTGTCTGTGTGCTTGTTCGCTGTTGTGAGACTCTATTAAACAGAATGGCCCAATGCTTCCCAGCTTTGTAATTTCTCTACTGTCTGCCTGAATCCATATGGACCTACCTGGCCTTGGCCACTGGCATTGCATCTGGCACATCTCGCATAGTGAGCAGGATTTGGAGCAGATTGATATGGAGCTGCTGATACCCTTAAGGGGTGGAATAGAGGAGTACCTGTTTCCAGTGGCTCTCCTGTTGGGACCATGGGCTGGGTGTTCTTTACAATCCTGTGAGAAGAAACCAAGAGCTCTGTGTGAGAAGCTGAGTGAGGTCGAAAGTTCCAGGATGAGCTGCATACTGAGTAGCAATGACTGCATGAACTGGAGTGAGCACTGGAGAAGGAGGCTGACCAGGTTTAAGAGTTGTGTTGTGAAATGCAGGCTGAACACCAACAGAACCTGGAACTGGAACAGTCTCTGGAGAAGAAATTGTGGGTTCAAGAGTTGCAGTTTGCCCTGGAAGCTGAACGTTGTCAGCAACAGCTGTTGGAGAAACAACTGCAAGTTCAGGAGCTTGAGAGTCAGCTTTAGGCCAAGAGCCAGCAGCTACAGGAACCAAAGCAGGCATGGAAGATGGAGCTGCATTCCTGCCAGCAGAGTGGCTCTGACTCAGTGGGAGCAGGTGTTTCTGCTCTTCTGAGGGGGAGGCTGAGACTGCAACTGCCATCCGCAGACTCGGAGCCTGGCTGGTAGTCTCCAAGAAGGTAAAGACCCAGCAACCAAGAGTCCCTCTGGGGCAGTCACAGCCTCCTCCCCAGGTAGTGGAGCACTCTGTGGTCTGGCCCTACATTCAGGCAGAGCTGACGGAGTTGGGGGTGAAATTCAGGCAGAAACCCACTGAGCCCCTGGCAGCCTGCTTGTTGCGATCTTAGGACATAGGGGTGGGTGGCATCATGCTCTCCAGAACAGAGATGGACTGTAAGGCTGTGAGGGCTGCTGCCTGTGCTGCCATCTCCCTGCCCAACTAGCAGAGGAATGGGCCTGTGAAAGTTGCCTGAATACAGATGTGAGTAGATGTGATTGCGCCTGGGGAAGATAGGGAGAAATTAGATAAAGTCTTGTTGGAGCTTTGGCAGCAGCTTGAGTCAGAACAGAGGTTCCAGCTGATGAAAAAGTGGGGGAAATAGGTGGCCCTCGCATCTGCCAGGAAAATGGCTGGTGTTCAGGTTCAGCTAAGAGACCTGTCAAGGTAGCACAGGCCCTGAGTGTGTTTGACTCCACCTGTGAGCTTGGACCTCTGAGGGGTTTGGATTGAGCTTGGGGCAATGGACAGAGTGCTTATGGAAAGGTGCTGAGGTCGCTCATAAAGAGCCGGGTGGCTAGTGGCCTGTATTGGACTTTTTACCTTGACGATTTGCACAGACAGCTGGGCTGTCTATGATGGACTGCTTCTCACCTAGTTGCAGAGATGCACCAAGGTCACTTTTTTCAAAGGACACAGCCCTGGACTCCCACCTACCAGGGGGTGGAAAGCTAGAGGTGGGCCTTCAGTTAACTCCATAAGCAGAGTGTGAAGGGCACCTTTGTCATTGTCATTTTGGGAATGTATGTAATGTACCTATTGTGAGGTGAGCAACCCTAAAGGGGTGGAATGTGAGGCAGCTGAGTTAGGCTTGCTCGCTGGCTTACTGGCTGTAAGCCCTTTGCCTGCTTGGTGTGTGGGTCCATAGCAGTACCATGTGTGTATGATCTATGAAAGGCTACGGGTGCTTGCCAGAGGCAGATTTAACAGCAGGTGCACTGGGCATCTGCCCTGGGCCCCGACTTCTGAAGGGCCCCGTAAAACCCCAACTTTACACTTTTTCCTAAGGACACCAAGTTTGGTTTAATATGTGCAATTTTAACATTAATAGTACATAATATTTTTTATTTATTTAAATATATGCTTAACAGGTATTTTTATTTTATCTATCTCTCTCCTTTTTTTAAGGGTCCCAATATTTTCTTCTGCACCTGGGACCTCAACCGACCTTAAACTGCCTCTGGTGCTTGTGCTCAGAGGGGATTTCAGATGGCAGATTGCCTGCCCACCACTGTGAGGGGCTAGTCTTGCTGTTTCTTTGCCTGTGTGCTTGTCCACCATTGTGAGACTTTGCTAAACAGAATGGCCCAATGCTTTCCGGCTCCGCAGTTTCTCTACTGTCTGCCCAAATCCACTGTGGACCTGCCTGGTCCCTGCCACCAGCATTACAGTCACCTTCCACTTAACTCCACCAGCTTCCACAGAGGCTTTTTGGAAAACACTCCTCCAAGCCCACCTGCAGCACAGCCCTGGCAGGCTGCACAGGAGAGCAGAAGGGGGAGCAGTGTGCGGGTACCATGAGGGACCGTCTGGCTTTGCAGGTACTTCAGGGCTGTAGCAGGCCAGGCATGGTGTGGCCATGACACTGCGGCTCACTTTCGGGTAGGAACATAGGCCCATCCTCCCCAGCAACTCCCAGGCCCTGGCTGCTGAAGAAGCATGTCCTCCTCGGCTGGGAAAGTGCCCTCGGCCACCCCTGAGGTCCCTGGAGGCTCCCAGAATCCCGCAATCCCCCAGGAAGGGGTTCCCAAGCAGCTGCTCTGAGTGAGCCTGACGCCCACAGCATGGGCCAGAGGTCCAGCATCAGCATCACCTGGGACTCAGCTGGAGAGGCACATTCTCCTGCACCAGTGTTTAAACAAGGCCCCATTCCCATGACATTGGTACAGCCCAAGGTTGAGGGCTTCCCCTCACACTACCCCCCAGGTTGTCACAGCCATCTTCTGTGTTGTACCTGAACCTGCCTCTCCTGCAGGCAGCAAAGCTGCCTCTGACTTATCCTAGTGCTGACGTAACAGAGGCCCTGTCAGAAAGGGGTAGAGGGAAGATTCAAACTCAGAACTGGTTACAGGTATGGAAGGACATAAATCAGTGTGAAATTGGGAGATTACAAGGGCCAGCACTCGGGCCCACAGTAGGAAATGAGGGTGAGTCAGCTAGCCAGCTGTCTGAGACTCCTTGCCCAGCTCCATGTCTATCTACAATCTCTTGACCGGTATTCATCAGATTTGCAAAGCGGAGGACAGGGCACTATCACTGTTAGGAACCTCCCTTGAACCTCTCAGCAGCTTTGGTCGCATGAGAAAATCAGGTGCCTGGCAGTGTGCTGTAGGGGCTGTGTCCCATAGACCTTGGGAAAGAGGCCTCTCGGGCAGACTTATTCAGAGGTCTCCTGGGAAAGGAGAGAAGCCCAGAAGGAGGGTGTAAGGAGCACTCATGTCCGCCCATCCTATGAATGTTGGCTCCTGTGAAAGTGATGCTAAGAGCCCCAGAGGAGGGTGCAGAGACTGAAGCTGAATGGACAGAGGCCCAGGAAGGCCCCACCCGGCTAGTGGGGACAGATCTAAGGTTGATGTCCAGAGAGCCTTACCCCAAAAGTGACTAGGCCCAGAAGGACAGAAAATAGAGAGTCAGTGTCATCTGACAGAGTTCATTAACACAAGTTTTTTTTTTCCAGAGTACTCCCATTTATATACAAAGATATTTGGACAAATTAAATATGCTTAGGCCACATGCCAGGTTCGAATCCAGGCTTTTTTAAAATCAAGCACTAAAAGTGCCTTCAGCAGCCGTGTGCCCTGCCTCTGATGGGTGTGGTCTCCAGCCAATTCTGGGACACTTCAAAGAACAGAGGTGAAAGTGCTTCTGGGAAATGAACACTACCAACCCCTCCCCCAACCTAGATTTTCTTGGACTGCGTGACCCAGAGATAGGAAATAAGGGTGTGTCTGCGACGCAAACATTACTGAAAACCCAGTGGAGGTCTCAGTCTCACTTTCTCTGAGAACAGGGGTAGACTGCGAGTCCACTGCCTTGGAACCTCAGACAGAGGGTTGGCCTTCTTTAGCCCTGGTTTCCTGGCTGTCGTGGGCTTAGTGCTGACCCCAAAGAAGACATGTCAGCATCCCAAACCCCAGAACCTGTGACTGAGACCTGATGTGGAAAAAGTCTTTGCAGATATAATTAAGTTAGGGAGTCTAATGAAGAGGACCTCATTCTAATTCTCCAGCCAGGCCATAACACCACTGATCAAGTGCCTTTGGAGAGCCTCTCAGAGATTAGGCATCCCTGTAAAGACAGCAGAAATTGGGGAGGGACATGGCTACAAGTCAAGGAGTCACCAAAGCCATGAAAGGCAAGGACTTTCTCCAGCAGAGCCTTCAGAGGCAGCTCCTCAGTCCCAAACTGTGGCCGTCGGAACTGGGAGACCACCCTCAGATGACCATTTCTTGCAGCAATCACAGGAAACTTGAACAGTGCCCTATAAAACAGGTGGATAATATTGACCTTTAACCATGATAAGTTAAAAAGGACTAGAAAAGAAGTGTTCATAAAGAGAATGTAAAGGTCCAATAATAGGGGTCAGTACGAGCCATGTGCATTCACGCAGCTATGCAAAAAGTCTGTAGACCATCTTTAATGATGAGGCAGATGTTTGCAATACACTATCACACCTATGAAAACAGAGTACCAGAATATTCCATTGTCCATGTATATAAACCTAATTTTTGTTTTTAAGAGTATGCCCCAAAAGGGGGAAAAAAAATAACATTGATCATCTCTGGGCACTACAATAGCAAGTCATTTTTTTTCTTGTTATTTTCTCTATTTTCCAAGGCTTTTTTTTCTCAGTGAGTATTGTGTTTACTATTATAAATTTTAAAAGGTGCTCTAAAACTATCTGCCAGCAAATATCACATAATCGTTCAAGAGTTACTGGAGACCCACTTTCTTTGTACTGATAATCTCATGAGACCCTCACAATAGCCCTGCAAGCAGCTCTGTTGTCATTCCATTTTTGCAGGAGAAAACTAGGCACCAAGAGGTGACAGTCCAATCACAAAGCCAGAGGTTGCCAAGCCCACGAGAAGGACACAACCTGCTGCCTTCAGAGTCTTGCTCTCGGAAGCTGCACACCTCTAACCCATAGAGACACTCTGTCCTTGCCTCCCTGTCTTGACCTCACCCAGGGCTCAGCTGTGTCCTTCAAGTCAGGATGTCAGATCAAACTCTCAAGTGCCCTCCAGGCACAAATAAATAACAGAGAGTGAGATCCAGGGACTCCAGGTTCCTATTTTTAAATGAAATGGAGAATAAATCACTTCTGCTAACTATTTTTTACCTGGCTGCAGGAAATGATGCATCACCATTTAAAAAAATTTTTTTAACCTGACCAGGTAGTGGTGCAGTGGATAGTGTCAGACTGGGATGAGGAGGACCCAGGTTCGAATCCCTGAGGTTGCCAGCCTGAGCACAGGCTCACCAGCTTGAGCACGGTGTCACTGGCTTGAGCATGGGATCATAGACATGACCCCATGGTTGCTGGCTTGAGCCCAAGGTTGCTGGCTTTAGCAAGGGGTCACTCACTCTGCTGTAGCCCCCCATCAAGGCACATATGAGAAAGCAATCAATGAACAACTAAGGGGACTAAGGTGCTGTAATGAAGAGATACTTCTCATCTCTCTCCCTTCCGATCTGTCTGTTCCTATCTGTCCCCTTCTCTGTCTCTTTCTGTCTCTGTCAAAAAAAAAAAAAAGCATTTAATTCCATGGCACATGTAATAAGATGGTAGTTCAGCTCTTTGCCCTGAATATATGGCCCATCATGTCCTAATTTACTATTTTGACACTCTCTGAAACATTCTGAAGATATTAACATGGCAGTGTTTTCAAGCACAAAACCCAGCCTTTGAATACTGTGACACACTCGGTTAGCACAGCGCATGGCCATATGGAAGCCACAGAAGCTGCTGCAGGAGGCACACAGCATGCCATAGAAGCAGAGCACCATGGAGCGTTGATGCGAGCTAGAGCCTCAGTATCTTCCTCTGGAGTGTGGAGGTGATAGTCCCTAATTCCCAAGTGTAAGGTGCCTGGTTCAGCCCGAGGCATGGAGAAAACACTCCTTTCCTCCCTGCCCTCGACCACCATCTCCTTCTCTGCTGAGAGTGCCTAGATGCCATCTTCTTCATTCTGTCTCCCAGCCCACAGGACAGCTGCTTATGCTTTCGCACACATACCAATGCATAGCATGTGCACACACATTTTTTGGAAAACAGCTGTGTTAGGCTTGCTTGCTGGTTCTCTGGCTGCAAACACTTTGCTTCATTAGTGCAGGAAACGTGGCAGAGGCCTGTGTGCACTGCCTATAGAAGGCCATGGGTGTTTGTGCTCAGTGGGGATTGCGGATGGCGATTATGGATTGCCTAACCACCAGTGAGGGGCCATTTTTGCTGTTCATTTACCTTTGCCAGTTTGCTTGTCTGCCCATTGTGAGATTTTATTAAATGGAATGGCCCAATGCTTTTCGGCTCTACAGTTTCTCTACCATCTGCCCGAATCCAATGTGGACCTGCCTGGCCTCAGCCACCAGCATTGCACGTGTACACACACGGGGCATCTCATTCCCAGGCTCTGAGCAGGTGTGGCTCACTATTCTCTGAAGAGCAGGCCTTTTTGACTGAGGAACTAGCCCAGTGATCCATGCAAAGATATAGTGGAGCAAAGTTTCAACATCAGATAAAGGACAGGGGCATGGAGGCTGTCAGGTTGTGGTCATCATCTCAAGCACCTTTTCCACCAGCATGTGGCATAGACCGTGCGGCCATGTGTGACCATCAGCAGACCTCAAAAACCCTCCTTATTGGCTGGAGATTGGAACAGCCCCTGCATGTGTGTACCTGAATGGGACCACTTGAGTGAGAACCCTACCACTCTATGGAAACTTCCAAACAGGCTCTAGGATACTGCTGGGGTTTCTGTATTTCCAAGGTGGCCTTGCAGGCATGTGACCTGAGTTGGCCATTACATTCAGCTGCACAGGTTGGGAGCTGCACAAATCCAGGGATGCCACTGGTATAGAAGGGTGCTCCCGGAGTTTTCAGGTGGGGTAGTGCAGTGGCCCTGGAACCCCCAACCAGCTCCATCAGGGGGAGTCCTGAAAAGCCCCTCCACATCCCTGCCCAGACCCAGTTATGCCCCCTTTGCCCTCAGGGAGTTTCTTCCTTGAGAGTTTTGGTGATTGCCGGGGGTGGGGGAGGTGAAGGAGGACATAGGGGATAAATGATGAGGGGGTGAACACACAATACGGCACATAGAGATGTGTTGTAGAATTGGCACCTGAAACTAGTATAGTTATGTTAACTGATGTCACTCCCAATAAAATTCAATTAAAATTTTTTTTTCAGGCCAATAAACCAGAGAATAATACAAATGATCATCACTTGGTAAGAAGGGAGGATGGAGTGTCAGATGGGGACTGTGGAGACCCTGGCACCACGTTACTCATGTCTCTGCTCTTACTGTCTGTGTGCCCTTGAGCTCATCATTTTTTTTTATTTTTTTTTTTTTACAGAGACAGAGAGAGTCAGAGAGTCAGAGAGAGGGATAGATAAGAACAGAAAGACAGGAATGGAAAGAAATGAGTTTTTCGTTGCGACTCCTTAGTTGTTCATTGATTGCTTTCTCATATGTGCCTTGACCATGGGCCTTCAGCAGACTGAGTAACCCCTTGCTCGAGCCAGCGACCTTGGGTCCAAGCTGGTGAGCTTTGCTCAAACCAGATGAGCTGGGCTCAGGCTGGCGACCTTGGGTCTTGAACGTGGGTTCTCCGCATCCCAGTCTGACGCTCTATCCACTGCTCCACCGCCTGGTCAGGCTTGAGCTCATCATCTTACTGATCCTCAAGTCCCAGCACATGGAGATGCTCAGAACACTTCGGCCAGCTGAACCATGTGTAAGCATGGAGGGCTGAGGGAGACGAGGCACAGCACATACCTCATGGCAGACTCGACACACACCAGTTCCAGCAGCATGATGAGTGTCACTTCACCCAGAATCACCACATCCTCTCTTTCCTTGTTTTGCCACAATGGTGAACATGAGGTTACCATCATTCCTTCTTGCACGTGAGCCCACTGTAGCTCAGAGAGCTCCGATGGCTGCCCAAGTCCATGCTGCTGGGGGTGCCAGTGAGGGACCCTGGCCTGGCAAATGGCCTGATGGCTCCAGCGAGGCAGCAGTGTCTCCAGGCCCATGTGGCAACGGAGCCAAAGACTTTGGTCTTGAGGACTCCGGGCACTGCCACGCTGGGGTCTGCAGAGCCCGGCTCTCTCCAGGCTGGCCCACTCCCCACCCACCTTTCAGGTGGCTCTGTGGGGTTTTTCCCCATGCCTGAAATTGGAGTGGTGGGAGGAGGAGACTCCTGGAAATAAAATGTTTACCCCAAAACTGAGCTTCACTGTGACGTCTCACCCGAACACAGAAAAACTTGGATAGTAGTGTGGACAGTCTTGGGCACTCATGGCTGTGTTTAGCAGCCTGCTTGACCTAAGATGTTATCAGGAGCAGTACCACAAGGCTGGGGAGCAGAAGGGAGGTGCCCACTAGAAGTCCCAGCCTGCGCCGCCCCCACTGTTCAGCCCCGATGAACACTCGAGGACATGCCCACCTTCCACACACATCTTTGCATCTGATGTTAAGGACGTTTTGCAATTCGCCAAGTGTTTTGATGTGGAGGTGGAGGAAGCTCACACCAATCAGCTCCACCCTCAGCAGGAGGATCTGTGCCACAAGAGAGGAAGAAGGGTGCTGGCCATGGGTCACAGACCCAGACTTTGCTTCCGCATCCCTACTGCTTACAAGAAGGGAGGGGTCTCTGCGGTGCATCCGTGCTGAGGAGGGAGCCTGGGCTGTGCAGCAGGAAGGGCCCAATTCCAGATAATGGTACTCTCATCTTATGGAGTTATTGAAAAAATCAAATAAAATGTAACATCACAGTCTGCAGCCCTGTAAATGCCACGGTTCTTTCTCCCCTTTCCACCATCTCTACAATCCCACCAGGTGGGACGCAGTCAGTCTACCCCCGTTCTCAGAGAAAGTGAGACTGAGACCTCCAGTGGGTTTTCAGTAATGTTTGCGTCGCAGACACACCCTTATTTCCCATCTCTGGGTTTGACCCAGGTCACGCAGTCCAAGAAAATCTAGGTTGGGGGAGGGGCTGGTAGTGCTCATTTCCCAGAAGCACTTTCACCTCCGTTCTTTGAAGTGTCCCAGAATTGGCTGGAGACCACACCCATCAGCGGCAGGGCACACGGCTGCTGAAGGCACTTTTAGTGCCTGATTTTAAAAAAGCCTTCTTTTCCTGAGCAGTTAGCAGCTGTGACGCATGATCTCATCCCAAGGATGGGAAGGAAGAACGGCAGTGGGCTGCCCTCCAGAGGCTCACCCCACGACACGCTGAATGGGCTGGCCATACCTGAGCCTGCAGTGTGCCTGGCACAGTCTGGTAGGGCTCACCACCCGGGGTAAGCATCTTTTCCCTCTGACCAAGGTTCTGCGTCTGGGCTGTGTCAGCCCTGAAGACTGTGACCGGGGAGCGCGAGGGTTTGGGAATGAAAGGGAAGAAGGGAAGGAGCCTGACCTGAATCGTCCTGCTGGCGGTCATTCCTTTCCTCTCTCAAAACAATTCTTCCTGGGGACACTAAAGGAAACAGAGACTTGAGAGATAACATTTAGCCCACTACATGAAGCCAGGACTTCAGCAGAGAAGGGATTCAAGCCCAGGGCTCTGCCAGAAATACCCTGAATTACACCACCCAGCCTTGTCATGCCCCTGGACAGCATTTGAACAGAAGCTGGGGACCTGTGTTAACTGGGGCTTGTTTCTGGTCCCACCTGGCAACAGAAAGGTTACCCCACCCTGGGCGTGGCTGGAAAGATTCCTGCCCACACCATTTGTCCTGTACTTGTGTTACCCCATGCCACACTCTACACCTGGACTCTGTCACTCTCAGGGATGTTAGCTATGTATTTGAGGACCTATTGTCTACTGTTCATAGAATCAAAGAGCCATAAAGAAGAAACAACTAATACTGCCCAAGATGTGGTCAAAAGGGCAGGCTTACTCATTGTTGGCAGCATGGGAAACAACTAGGCAGGATGTACCCACACAAAGCTTAATGCCGTGTGTCTCTTTGATCCAGTAATTGCACATCTGCAGACACATCTCAACACACTGTCTAAATAAAAATGTCTTATTCGTAAACACCATTGTGGTAGCATTTTCTAAGGAGCCCAATACATCAATTGCATAATATGAGATAATAAGCCATTAAAAAACAATGTTTTGGAAGAATCTATAACAACATGGAAATTTTTTGGTATAATATTTAATGATAAAACAAGGTTATAAAATTGTTCAGATAGTATGATCACAATAAAAAATGAGTGAATGAATGAACGGCACATGGGACTTATGTGTGGAAGTTTCTTTTCTTTTTTAATTAACAGTCTTCCTTTTTTTTAGAGCATTTTTAGGTTCACAGCAAAACAAAGCAGGCAGTGTCACATATACAGCCCCCACATCCCACACAAGTATAGCCTCCCCTGGTACAAATGTCCCTCAGATGGTTTTCCCTCTACTTTTCCCCCCAAAATATGTCAAATTGTCTAGCATGAGAAAAATACATTTTATTGAGAAGGAAAGAAGAGAGAGAAGGGAAGAGGGAGGGAGGGAGGGAAAAGGGAAGGAGAAAAGAAAAAAGAGGAACCCTTTATCCTGACTGAAGAGCACAGACGGACTCTCAGCCTTCTGCTCTATGACACACCTTCTGTCTCACCAGCTGTTGGAATTCCACACCATTTTAAGTTTGTGACCTCATGTCCACCATCAACATACTTTCTCCCATTCAGACTATGTTAATACTTTCTCAACCCCTCAACCCTCCTGAAAACGTCAAATGCAAGTTGGCCTCCTAAGGAAGCCTCCTGAATTCAGTCTCCAGCTCCCTGTACCTGAGGCAAGTGTTCCTTTGGACTTTGAGCCCTGGTCCATCCAACCTGTGCCCTGAGAACCTGGGCAGAGAGTCTCTGGCTTTCTCCCCATTCTCCTCCACACACATGCTGCCTCCAAGGCCTGTGGGGAGCAGCACTTGCAAGGCAGTTTTCTGCCAGCAGGGGGCAGAATGCTGAGCTTGGTTGGAAGCCAGGCCTGTGTATGCATCTCAAGGTCCTCAAAACCCAGAACCAGGGGAGCACAAGTACCTTGATTGAAAGAGTAAATAAGTTTGAGGCCCATTTTTGGACTTTTAACTGGAAAATGTGCTCTTCTGGCCAGTGATAGTGGAGTTTCATATGTTACATCAGCCCACAGGAAGGACTATTCATAGCATAGCTAGCCTGTTTCAATCTCTGATAGACGCTTCTAAGGTCCAGTTCCACCTCCCTGTGCTGCAGAAGGGTGTCAGGACCTGGGTTTCCATCCACACACCACAAAGCCTGGCCCAGGCTCACTCCCCCGGGGGTCCTGGGGGTCTCAGGTATAGCATAAAGGGGTGGAGTGAACTCCCAGGGCCCTTCCACCAGCTGGATCCCATTAAGGGCCACTTGAATGTATAATTAATGCTCAATGTGAAAAGCACTTCCAAAATACGGGATATTTTAGAAAATCCAGTTTATTTTTTATGTTGTTTGTAACAGCTGCAAAAAATTCAGGGTAAGATTCTTAGAAAATTAGCTCCACAAACAGTGGAAATGAACTTCTTGTTGTCTTTTTGATAAGATGATAATACAAAGTCTAACCCATAAACCTTCCTGGGCTACACACACACACACACACACACACACTCACACAATCACAGATGCGTGCATACTATCACACTCTCGTATACCTGTATACATTTCTTTCTTTTTTTTTTAACAGAGACAGAGAGAGAGTCAGAGAGAGGAATAGACAGGGACACACAGACAGGAACGGAGAGATGAGAAGTATCAATCATTTGTTTTTCATTGTGTATTGTGACACCTTAGTTGTTCATTGATTGCTTTCTCATATGTGCCTTGACCGTGGGGCTACAGCAGACCGAGTGACCCCTTGCTCGAGCCAGCAACCTTGGGTCCAAGCTGGTGAGCTTTGCTCAAACCAGATGAGCCCGCGCTCAAGCTGGAGACCTCAGGGTCTTGAACCTGGGTCCTCTGCATCCCAGTCTGACGTTCTATCCACTGCGCAGTGGATAGAAGCAGTGGCTTGGTCAGGCTACCTGTATACATTTCTATCACCACCTAAATGTATTGTAAATGCACATGGAAAAGTTTTTAGGAAGGGGACCACCTAGTGAAATTTAAAAAGATGAAATTTAGGTGTTACTTAGAAGCAAATGATGCTATGGAAATGGGGGCAGCCTCTCCCCTTTGGGATTTAAAATAGACAAAAGATGGGGCTATTTTTGTCTTTCTGGGGAGGGGAGCATTGAGGAGTGACAGTGCTGATGTTTTGCCCAGGGCACTTACAAAAGAAAAGAGGCACCCTGACTCTGCTCTGGACTGTTCAGTGGTGGGCTCCACCAGAAGAGGCAGGGTCTGTGCAGGAGGCTGCTTTCAAAGACCACTGAAAGCAGATCACTCTCCTAATCCAAGCTGCTTCTCATTGAATACCAACCTCAAATGCAGCATGGATCTAAGGGTTGAATAGTCACTGTTTTTACTTAATCTGTACAATAACTACCAGACCGATATTATTATGCCCAGTTAATAGACAAGACCACTGAGGTAGAGATGGATGAATATCCTTCCCACACCTACATACCTAGTAAGAGCCCAGCTGGGATTTAAAGCCAGAGGCCAATATTTTGGGTTTTTTCTTTTTTAACATTTCTTTCCACAATTTATTTTTTAAAGTTTATTTTTCAACTCTAGTTTACATTTAATATTATTTCATATCAGTTTCAGTTGTATAGCATAGAGTTTAGAAAATCATATACTTTACACAGTAATCTCCCTGGTAATTCTAGTCCCCACCTGGCACCACACATAGTTATTACACTATTATTGACTATATTCCCTATGCTGTACTTCACATCCCCATGACTATTTTGTAACTGCCAATTAGTATTTGTTAATCCCTTCACCTTTTTCATTCAGTCCTCCAATCCCTCTCCCGTCTGGTTTGTTGGGAGTTTTTTTGATTACTGAATCATTTTGTTGGTTATAACTGGTCTGTTCATATTTTCTGTTTCTTCTTGGTTCAGTCTTGGAAGGTTGTGTGTTTCTAGGGATTATCCATATCTTCCAGGTTGTCCAGTTTGTTGGCATACAATTGTTCATAGTATTTTCTTATAATCCTTTGTATTTTTATGATGTCAGTTGTCACTTCTTTCACTTATGATTTTATTTGTGTCTTCTCTTTTTCTTGATAAGTCAAGTTAAAGGTTTATCAATCATGTTTATCTTTTCAAAGAAGCAGCTCTTGGTTTCATTGATTTTTGGTATTATTTTTTAGATTCTATTTTGTTCATTTCTCCTCTCATCTAATTTCCTACACTCTATTCACTTTGGCTTTGTTGTTGTTGTTTTCTAGTTTTTTAGGTGTAAGATGGATTGTTTATTTGAGATTTTTCTTGTTTCCTGAGGTAGGCCTGTATTGCTATGAATTTCCCTCCTAAGACTGCTTTCACTGTGCTCACAATTCCGCTTTAGATTGAGTTTTTGGGAGGGGCTTGGAGAGGTGAGAAACATTCCCTGAGGTCACAGCTCTGCCTGGACATCTTGCTCCCCTTCTAGCTCAGCTACTCTGGCTATTTCCTCTTCACCCTGGGCTGACCTGCCATTTTAAAAGCAATCTCTTTTAAAATAGGCCCCAAAGGGTGTGGCCTGGGTCTGGTGGTTTGATCTTGCTCCAAATGAAAACTGTGATCTTTGGCAGTCCTGTGTTCTTGAGACTAGTTCTTACTAATGCTCTGGGTGGTAACAGCATAGTTATGTCTGACTTGCCTAATTTGACATGCCTTTGTTTCCCCCCCTTCAGCATAATTTAGAATCCTAGAACATAAGTGGTAGACTTGTTTGTTTTTGGAGGGAGGGTTCTTTTTTGATGGGGATTATTTATGTGTGTTTTGGTCAAATATTTTCTAATTTATGTGAAAGGCATATCCATAGGGCATATGTTTTATTCTTTCCATTGTTGGCTTTTCATACCCTTTGCAGTGACGTTAGAATTAAGGATAAGAACCTCTTCAACACCGTAGCTCTAGGCCCTTTCTAGCCCCCTATTCCTTCTGGGGAAGAAGCTCATGGTGCGGGGCCATGGGATCCTGGGCCCTGCCCTGCCCTCATCTACTGTCTGACTTTGGAAAAACCATGCTGTCCATCTGGGCCTTGGTTTCCCACCTGTGAACAGTGGGGAGGCATTGTTAAGACCAGATGTTGAAAGAGAACCCTCAGAGGGCTTGTCAACAGAGTTTTCTGGGTTCACCTCTGGTCTCTGATTCAGGGGAGCCTGAGAATATGCATTTCTAACAAGCTCCAAGATGCTGATACAGTTGGTCTAGGGACCAGGCTTGGATAACCTCTGGCTAAGCATGAAGTGGTGCATGGTGAGAGGTGTTATCATGGTGCAGGGTACAAGGTACAGCCATAGGAAATTTCTCCCCTCAGCACCATCCCTCACACATCAAGACAGTGTTGCCTAACTCCAGACAAGTATCATCTGAGGAGCTTGTTTAAAAACAATACAAAATAGATTCTTGGGCACCAACCCCACATACCAAATTAGAAGTTCTGAGGGAAAATCCCAATACTCTGTGTTGCAACAAGCCTCCAGATCAGCCCTACCAGGAAAAGGCTGGGAAACATGACAACTTAGCCATGAGTTGTAGATCACTGAAGTGTTAGACTAAAGTAAATGGTTCGTACCTCCTCTAGGGGAGGACATGTGCAATAAGTGGCAGTGTCTTTTCTTCAAGGAGAAAGTATCCTCCAACCTAGTCATGAGTACTTCATAAGGCCTAAGAGCCAGACTGTGGGGATATCTGGTGGCATCAGAGAGAGTATGAAAGAATAAAGAAGACCTGTAATGGACCTCAATGTGTGCTCATCCCTCTTACACAGGCTGCAGGGTCCCAGCTCTGCACCCACAGTTTCCCTGCCCCAAAGAAACAGAAGCACAGCTTGAAGCAGCAGTGCCCAGCCTGGCCACACACCAGATGTATGTGGAATCTTAGTAAGCCTCCCCTGTGTATGGCCGAGCATCTCTCCAGATGAATTCAATCAGAAACATCCGGGGTGGGAGGCGGCACTGCAGTGTTTACTGCTCCACAGGTGCTCACAGTGCACAGCTGGCCCTGTGTGGAGGGAAGGAGGGGCATAGCTGGTAACTTCACAGCTGCACATCTTCCTATGGTCTCACCCTCTGTCATCAGCATGCCCATCCAAACCATGTGGCCTGTTCAATACAAAGATTTCCCTTTGAAATGAAACCTCAAAAAGTAGTGATTTGGATGCTTCTTTAAAAACTGATCTTTTTTTTTTAAATGCTCAACAGCATTAATCATTAGGGAAATGTAAGTCAAAACTACATATGATACTACCTCACATCCATAAAGATGCCCACTATTTTTTTTAAAAACAAATAAATAAAAGAACAGTTTATGAGTGGATTAAAAAGCTCTGGTACATACATGTAAGTATTTTACCCATTTTGAGTTTATGTAAGGTGTAAGTCATTGGTCTAGTCTAATTTTTTTTGCATACGCCATTTCAATTTTCCTAATACCATTTATAGAAGAGACTGTCTTTTTTCCATTGTATACTCTTGCCTCCTTTGTCAAGTATTAATTGATTAGCCAAATATATATGATATATATACATGACATAGATACAGATAGCAGGGTAGCTATAGCTAGAGGGAAAAGGGGGAAGAGGGTGGAGAGAGGGGGAAGAGAGCAAAGCGGGGGGTGGAAAATGGGGACTGAAAAAGACTTTGCTTGTGTTGGGGGGCACACAATGAGGTGTGTAGATGGTGTTATATTGAGTTGTACACTTGAAACATATATGGTTTGGAACATATATTGTAGGTGCTTAATGGAAAAAAAAGCTGTGGTATATTTACAATGGAATAGTATTGTGCTGTAAAATGGGAGAAAAATCTTAATTTTGGGGACAGCCCGGATGGACCTGGAGAGTATTATGCTAAGTGAATTCAGCCAGTCAGAGAAGACAAGCACCATATGATTTCACTCATATGTGGAATCTAATGAACAAAATGAACTAACAAGCAAAGGCAAGACAGACTCATAGATAGGAGATTGATAGCTGTTGGGGGTTGGGAGGAAACTGGGGGAATTGAGCAGAAAAGAAGAAAAAAAGAAAAGAACTCATGAACACAGACAATGGTGTGGTAACTGCATAGGGTGGGGAGGCGAAGGAGTACATAGGGGGCATGAACAGTGATGGAAGGAGACTTGACTTGGATTGGTGAACACACAATACAGTGTGCAGATGATGTATTGTGGGACTGGGCATTTGAAACCTATATAATTTGGTAATCAGCGTCACCCCAATAAGTTCAATAAACAGGGAAAAAAGAAAAGAAAAAGTTTTGGTCGGGATGTGGGGAAAATGGAACCTTTAAGGACTGTTGGTAGGAATATAAATTGGTGCAGGCACTATGGAAAATAGTTAAAAAGTTAAAAATATACCTACTATATGACCCAAACATTCTACTTCTGCATATATACTCAACAGACTTGAAAGCAGGATCTTAAACAGATATTTGAATAACCATGGTCATAGCAGCACCATTCATAATAGCCAAAAGGTGGAAGCCACCCAAGTGTCCATTAATGGATGAATAGATACACAAAATGTTGTATAATCATAAAAAGAAATATTATTAACCACAAAAAAGAAATTCTGACACACAATGCAACATGGATGAACTTTAAGAATATTATGTTAAGTATAAAAAGCCAGTCATAAAAACCTAAAAACTACATAATTCCACTAGTCAAATTCATAGAGATTGACATGAAGGCTGGTTGCCAGGGGCAAAGGGAAGGCAGATGGGAGGTTAGTGTTTAATGAGAACAAAGGTGCAGTTTGGGGAAATGGAAACATTCTAAGGATGAACGGTGGTGATGGTTGCCCATCAATATGAATGTACTTTGATGCCATGGAATTGTGCACTTAAAAATGGTTAAGATGGTACCTGTTATGCAATATGTACTTCACTATATATTTTTAAATTACCGTATTATTAAAAACTGATATTTTTTGGAAATGAATAGGATCCCCTTCATGACAAGGTGATTTTATTTGAACCAAACTCAGGAGTCAGGGTTTGTGCTGAGAGAAGCATGGCATTCATGCATCAGCTTTCAAAACATCTTCTACCTCAGGCACCCGAGGACCCAGGGGACATTCCACTCTCTTTCAAAACACAAAAACAATCTGCTAGGGAGGCACTGTAACTGAAGGAAGTTGGTCACAAGAGTTCGTGTGTCAAGGCCAGGCATACATTCAGTGTGTTTCACCCACTGACCTGCTCCTGCTTACGTTCACTCATTTATTCTTTCTCTGTACCAACGGTCACCAGGCAATGGGGCAGGAAGAAGCAAAGGGTCCAGAATGCAGGCTCGATCTTGGTGAGCTCACAGCCCAGCAGGTCCTCTAAGGGAGAAGCAGCACAGTGTGACAAATAAGGAAGAAGACAGGACAGAACAAGAGAGAAGAGAAGCCATGGAACTAGTCGTAGGTGCTGGCAGCCATTGGAGAGAGGCGGAAGGAGGAAGCTGCCTGCGGGGTTTGGTCTAGGCAGCTGGCTCCGGGGAGACTGAGGCTGTAGGTGGTCCCCCGGTGCAGCCCCAGCCCTGACACACAGGAGAGACCCAGCAAATGTCGGCCTGTGACGTGTCAGAGTGGCATTAGTTTTACAAGTGCAGAAGAACCACTCATCTTGATCTGGGGGTATGTCTACAAAGCAGGTCGAGGTCCCCTAGGGGACCAGAAGAGTCTGTGGCCCCGTCCACCACTAGCTTCTGGCAGAGCTGGCTCCCTGTGTGAGGCGTTTTGCGGGCACAGTCCCTCTGCACACCCATCTCTTTTTTAAGCCAGGGAGGGATTGTCTTTATTTCATTCGGATTGAACAGCAACACTAAACTGGGTCCAATTTCTGATCAGTGTCATTTCTCAGGCTTGCTCAAGGAAGACAAAATCCATTAAACTCCCCCTACTCCCCATGAGAGGCACCAAGCTCCTCACGGCACCGGGATGGGAGCTCTTGAGGGTAAAGACTCATTTTATGTGGATCAGTGACTGGCTTATTGTAGGTGCTTAATAAATATTCAATCATAACAATCTTAATTACTGGATTACATCATGTCTGTCTTAGGGTAGGATATAAATAAATAATGCTATAATAATGATGAGACTTTAATGGAGAGCTGCTCAGTTGGAGTTCCCACTACTGTGCGGGAAGTTTTAATAAATTTGGGTGGATTTTATATTTCATGAAGACGTATCTGCTCTCAGTAGGTAAATGTTTCTGAAGATATGTCTTATTTAGTATTACTTCCAGCAGAATGCTTTCTTAGTTCATGTCCTCATCAAGGTTTAATTCAAGTCAACATGGTAACCCAGTTCTCTAAGTGTCTGAGCATGTCTGGTAGGTGGTGAGGAGGGTGGTGGGGCTGGGAGTTCAGGGTCCGGTCTCCCTGCGGGCTTCAGGGGGGACATTGAGATAGAGCAGCTGTGTTGCAAGCAACCAACTCCCCCTTTAACACCATCTAGACCACTCCTTGCTGAGAGTAGAAATGCAAACACCAAAGCCTTCAGACCTGGCAGCTTACGTCACAGTGAAAGTAAACGGGGGCCAGCAGGAGGCTGTGCCCTGACTGCAGGGGCAGCCTCAGCTCCAGCTCCCGCCCCAGGGAGCAATGCCACCCAGTGGAATCCCACCCTCCATTAAAAAACAAAAGCCAGAAATGCTGCTATTGCCACAAAAATCTCTTGATTTTTAAATGCCATTGACTAATCCAATTACTTTAGAACAAAACCCTCCTGCAGTCTTTTGGGCACGAGATGAATCCATGTCTGGAGCAGACAGCCATGGATGTGTAAGGATAGGCATGTGTGCTGTTCCCTCCATGAAGGCAAAAAAGGGGCCAGAAAGCCCCTGGTCCAATAGTTGGGCACCTAGGTTCAGTCTGGCACTAGCTCTGTTATCTGCTGGAATGGTCATGATGAAGAACTCTCTGCAGACCAGACATTACCCTCTGTGCCAGTGGAACGGTGACTAGCAGATGCCCAGGAAGTCATGTGAAAATCTCATCACTCCCTGAATTCTGGCCTCTGGAAACAGGACTACTTTTGGGGAACTAGACTTTGAATGTCAGAAAGCAAACCTGGAGAGAAGGTGACTTGTAAAGCTACTCACTGGCTCCACTTTAACTGCAAAGGCACCTGAGCCAGGCCCAGTGCCATTGTGGGTATCTGTCTCCAATGCTGTGCTCTGACACTGGACAAGTAAATGAGAATGACCTCCCCCAGTGGAGCTGATATTCAGGGAGGGGGACTTGACATCCTGTTTCCCAACAAGAAGCCAGAGCTCTGATGGAATTAAAAGTACATGAGTTGGGCAGTCCATCCATGTGGTGAACAACCCCTCCCTCCTGTACCCTGGGTGACTGACTGGCCCTCTGCAGCAAAGACAATGTCTGTTGAGGGACCTTGAGGTATGCAAGAGTCTAAGAAGTAGCTTGCTCCTGGTACAATCACCATGTCACAGATTCTAACCATTAGGAAGTAACCCCTAGCCCTTGGGAGAAAGCAGATATCTCTGGGTTTTCTGGAGAAACTCCCCTACACTGGTGTATTTTTAGAGCCCTCCCCCCCATCCCACAGACCCATTCCAGGGTGCCAATGTCATGGATGAAATCAGCTGCTCACCTTGCCCAGCTCCAGCCCGCGTGAGGGTGAGGGAACGAGAAGCATCTCCCTGAAACCCTGGACTCAGGTTTCCCTGAGCACAGGTCCAACTGTAATCTCTTGTCGAAGTACGAACAGCTGTTCTTCGCCCTGCTGCAAATCGTCTCATGAAAAATGCATTACCGTCCTTCAAAAGAAAAGGGAAAATCAACACACACATGTAAACTGCTTACAAAACAGTATCTGTTGGGTTGAGGTTTCTTCTTTTTTACCTAATATTTGGTGATATATCTAAGACCTTTTTTATTTTTAACAAAACTGCATTGTTACTTTTTTTCCTCATGAATATACACATTTTTACATCAAAATATAAACTCTACTTGGTTACTTAACAGTCTACTGTAGATATTACCTTCTATTTTAATTTTGTGTTAGTTAAGCATGGCCTCAGTCAGCCAACCTCTGAACTTAGAGGTTTGTTTCTGATGTTCTGTGTTCCTGCCAATATTTGCAGAGCAGTTGGCCTCCCCGAAGCCACTTCATATCAGATAACCCCAAGTGGGGTCAGCAGACAGACTGGAGTCTACAGGACGAGCCAGGCCAGCCCAAATGCCACCTCTCCTGCCACAGGGTCTAAAGGACAGTCTGGGTCCTTGCCCCAACTCCCACCGAGTTCTCTGCCTTCCTCTGTCTCCCTCCCTGAAGCTCCCACCTCCCACTCACTCACTCTGATCTTCTTTTTCTCTCTTGTCTGCCCTAGGGAATTTCTGTTTTGTTTTGTTTTAATTAGGGAGCATTCCATATACAAAAGTTCAGAAGATAGTATAACAAATTCCCAGCTTTAAAAACCTTGTTTCATAGGCTCTGACCCTTTCCCCTTAGACGGCATTACTTAGAAGTTAAGTCCCAGATATCATATTATTTCAGTCAAAAAAAGTAGTGCAGGTCTCTCTAAATACCAAAGCTTTATTTTTTTTTCAGCATATTATCACACCTAAAACAGAAACAGTAATCACTGAACATCACAGAGACCCAAGCAGCGCTCAAATTTCCCAAGTTGTCATAAAAATGTTTGCTGTAGATGGTTTGTTGGCATCAGAATCAGTGGTGTGATTCAAATAACTTAACAACCAGTTATCTGCCCTAATTACCATTTTTAAGTATTAAAAAAATGATATACCAAAAGGTAGTTTATTATTTCATGCATTTAATACTTAAATAAGAATAAAAGAAGTACATAAAACTAGACTATGTTACAAGAACTCTTTAGGGCCTTTCAATCAATTAGTTCATCCTGTATCAGTTTCAATGGCTTATCTGTTGGCTGCTTGTCCTGTAGAGTTCCCACCCCAGACTGTGCTTCCTCCTGGTGTCATTATCAGTTTTCCCTTTCCCTGTTATTCCTGTAGCCTGGCAGTAATATCCAGACTTAGAGGCTCATTCTGATTTAGGATTTTTTGGGTTTTGTTTTTGCAAGAATATTTTATGGGCAATGGATACTATCACAGGAGGTCCATTGGTGACCATGGTCTATATCCATTATTTTGTTCGGGGTTTGGAAAATAATTATATCTTACCTTTACCCTTCCTTCTTTTTTTTATAAATAAATTTGTATTAATTTTAATGGGGTGACATCAATAAATCAGGGTACATATATTCAAAGAAAACATGTCCAGGTTATCTTGTCATTCAATTATGTTGCATTCCCATCACCCAAAGTCAGATTGTCCTCAGTCACCTTCTATCTAGTTTTCTTTGTGCCCATCCCCCTCCCCCTCTCCCTCCTTCCCTCCCCCCCCCCGCCCCTCATAACCACCACACTGTTGTCCATGTCTCTTAGTCTCATTTTTATGTCCCACCAATGTATGGAATCCTGCAGTTCTTGTTTTTTTCTGATTTACTTATTTCACTCCGTATAATGTTATCAAGATCCCACCATTTTGTTGTAAATGATCTGATATCATCATTTCTTATGGCTGAATGGTATACCATGGTGTATATGTGCCACATCTTCTTTATCCAGTCTTCTATTTTTTTTTTACAGTGATTAAAGCCTTTAAGCAAATTCTTGGCCAATACAGCAAGAATCCATAAAAGAGTAGTGTCCTTAACATGTTCACCAAGTCCAAGTTGGCCCCATCACCATGCCAAATCCCTGAAAAATGCAACCCAACCCCAGTTCAGTCTGTTAGGAGCTGTCACAAGGAGCAGGAGTCCAGGGAAAGTCCACATCCAGGAAAAGTCCTCATGGCACTGGAATTGTCACAATTCTATACTTTGCAACTCATGTCCAAGTCCCAATGACCGCTGCTTCTAGCTGGTAATGGTTCAGGTAGACTGGAAAAGCCATCTGCAGCATGTGTGGAGATGGAGCTTCTGTTCTCCTCTGCCTGGAGAGATGAGACCAGGTTGCTTTTCCCTGGAGCTCTGTGACTGTGGCGTGGTAAAGAGAACCTTGGGATACACTTAGCTGGGTGGCAAAGGTAAATTCATAATAGAAGTTGGCAAAAGGGGGAAAGAGAGCTCTAAATTAGGAATAGGTTCCAGCCTGAGATATGAGTGGGGCATTGAGGTAGGAGATAAAAGAAATAAAATATATATTAAATATATATAAATAATTTTATAATAAATATATATAAATAAATATATATAAATAATAAAAGAAACACTATATATTAAACAAAGCAACAGAAAATAGGACTATCAACACCCACAACAGAGATCTTCGAGGGAAGAATAAAAATCCTGACTACTCAGGCAAGACATAGTTAAGTGGCCCTTGTGCAAATGAGATCAGTTTACCTGCTTCTTGGAAGAAATACCCTAGGCTCGTCCACAATGTCGTAGATGGGGCTGACGGCCCTGGGCACCTTCAGCCTTCAGTGGCAAACCCCAGCATTCTGGGCAAGGTTAGGTCATAGGTGGCTGGAGCAGGGGCGGAAGAAACTGAACCCTCCCTTAGAGGAGTGAGGGGGAAGCCTACCTTCCAGCGCCCCTGTTTCCTCACAGCAGAGGCATGTAAGTCTGGCAGGTTTTAGCTCAATGACTTTCCTTTCCACTATTGAAGCAGGACCCAGATGGCATCCTATGAGACCCCTTTGGGGCGTTGGAGCCTTTAAGGGCGTATTCTAAAAGCTGGTAGTTCACCTGATCTCTATTGGGCTTTTTCTGCCTCTTGGTATCTTAAAAGCCATGCTCAGAAGATCTTGCTGAGGGGTTTGAGGATCCCCATCTGTCTATATAAATCTTTTCCATATATCTGGAGCTATTTGGAAAAAGACAAAACAGTGTTATTAGCTGGATCAAATAAAAGAAGGTAGTAGTTTGCAGATTTGGTGTCTCCTGTTCATCAGCATTCAAAAGAAATTTAAAATTTTTTAAGTAAAAAGCATGATATGGTAGACCCATAGGAGTTCCAGGATATGACTCTCCCCTTTTAAATTTTTTTAAATTGACCTTAAAATATTTGCTGGATACACTTTAATAATACTTTGACTTTAAAGATTGTAAGAAATATACATAATTTGAAATGTTTGACAAAATACAGTAAATGCTTTTGCTACATATGCAGGAGCATTGTCAGTTTAACCAGTTTAGGAAATCCAATAATAGAACAATGCATACAGACAATGAGCTATAACATGCTTAGCAGCCTCTCCTGTTCTGGCAGAGGTTACTATAAATCCAGAATATGTATCCACTGTAACGTGGACATAGGACTGTTTGCCAAATGAAGGTATATGAGTAACATCCATTTGCCAAAGTTATCCTGGTAGGGGTCCTTGAGGGTTAACTCCAAATGAAGGGACAGATTGTAGTATAGGACTGCTTGGACAGGATTTGTCAACCTGCTGTGCTGCTTCCCAAGAAAGTTGAAACTGTTTACACAGGGCTGCAACATTCTGGTGATGAATAGTATGAGACTGAATTGCTTGATCTGTCATGGTTGCTCCAAATAATTTTCTTTTGGGTAGCTTGATCAACAAGGGCATTCCCTTGTGCTAAAGCTCCAGGGAGCATGGAGTGAGCTTGAGTATGTCCTATAAAACATGGAGCTCTATGTTGACATACAAGTCTTTGAAGAAGGAGGAACTGCTGAAATAGTTCATCAGCATTTGTCCCTAAGACAAATAGTCTTTATAGTGGAAACACCATAAGTAAATATTTGCTGTCTGTATATAGATTAAAGGGGGAATATGGAAAATGCTGAAAAGCCATGATAATGGCATATAATTCTAGTCTTTGAGCTGATTTTAAGTTGACAGTTTCAGTATAAAGTTGTCCATTGATTTGCAAAAGCGATTTGCCATTTAGTGGAAGTTTCCCAGAACCATTTTTGTTGATCCTTTGAAAAAAGGAACAACAATAATTTTGAGGCTCAAAACCTATTAGTTGTAAGGGTCACCTATACCCCTTGATAATCCAGGAGGCAACAAGATCAAAATATGAAAGTGTATTCCATGGGCTATTAGATGGTTCAATGTGCCCAAGCTGTAGCTGCTCTTGTACCAATTGAGCAGCTGCCCTAAGTTTCTCCTGAGAAAGGGGTCATTGGTCTACCCATACAGGATTATCTGATTTCCAAGTAATTGGGTCTGCTCAATGCATTATTGAGGTAGCAGGAGCTACCAAGGCCCCTATGCTAAATTTTGATATCCTAATCCACAAGTTCTTAGTTTTTTCTGATTTACTTATTTCGCTCAGTATAATGTTATCAAGGTCTATCCAGGTTATTGTAAAAGATCTGATGTCATCATTTCTTATGGCTGAGTAGTATTCCATAGTATATATGTATCAAAGCTTTTTAATCCACTCGTCCTCTGACAAACATTTGGGCTGTTTCTAGATCTTTGCCATTGTGAACAATGCTGCCATAAACATGGGGGTGCATTTCTTCTTTTCAAACAGTCCTATGGTGTTCTTGGGATATATTCCTAACAGTGGTATAGCTGGGTCAAAAGGCAGTTCGATTTTTAATTTCTTGAGGAATCTCCATACTGTTTTCCACAGTGGCGGCACCAGTCTGCATTCCCACCAGCAGTGCAGGAGGGTTCCCTTTTCTCCACATCCTCGCCAGCACTTATTCTGTGTTTTTTTGTTGATGAGCGCCATTCTGACTGGTGTGAGGTGATATCTCATTGTGGTTTTAATTTGCATTTCTCTAATAATTAGTGATGTTGAGCATTTTTTCATATGCCTATTGGCCATCTGTGTGTCCTCTTTGGAGAAGTGTCTATTCATTTCTTTTGCCCATTTTTGGATTGGATTGTTTGTCTTCCTGGTATTGAGTTTTACAAGTTCTTTATAAATTTTGGTTATTAACCCCTTATCAGATGCAATGTCAAATATGTTCTCCCATTGTGTAGTTTGTCTTTTTATTCTGTTCTTGTTGTCTTTAGCTGTGCAGAGGCTTTTTAGTTTGATAAAGTCCCATTTGTTTATCCTGTCTTTTATTTCACTTGCCTGTGGAGACAAATAGGCAAATATATTGCTGCAAGAGATGTCAGAGAGCTTACTGCCTATGTTTTCTTCTAAGATGCTTATGGTTTCATGCCTTACATTTAAGTCTTTTATCCATTTTGAGTTTATTTTTGTGACTGGTGTAAGTTGTTGGTCTAGTTTTATTTTTTTGCAGGTTGCTGTCCAATTTTCCCAACACCATTTGTTGAAGAGGCTGTCTTTACTCCAATGTATGCTCTTACCTCCTTTGTCAAATATCAGTTGTCCATAAAAGTGTGGGTTTATTTCTGGGTTCACAGTTCTGTTCCATTGATCTATATGCCTGTTCTTATGCCAGTACCAGGCTGTTTTGAGTACAATGGCCTTATAATATAACTTGATATCCGGAAGTGTGATACCTCCCACTTTATTCTTCCTTTTCAAGATTGCTGAGGCTATTCGTGTTCTCTTTTGGTTCCATATAAATTTTTGGAATATATGTTCTATATCTTTGAAGTAAGTCATTGGTATTTTAATTGGTATTGCATTGAATTTATAAATTGCTTTGGGTAATATAGACATTATAATGATGTTTATTCTTCCTAACCATGAGCACGGTATATGCTTCCACTTGTTAGTATCTTCCCTGATTTCTTTTATTAATGTTTTATAATTTTCCGAGTATAAGTCTTTAATCTCTCTGGTTAAATTTATTCCTAGGTACTTTATTTTTTTGGTTGCAATGGTAAAGGGGATTGATTCCTTAATTTCTCTTTCTGACAGTTCATTGTTAGTGTATAAAAATGCCTCTGATTTCTGAGTATTGATTTTATATCCTGCCACCTTGCTGAATTCATTTATCAGGTCTAGTAGTTTTTTGACTGAGACTTTAGGGTTTTCTATATACAATATCATATCATTTGCACATAATGAGAGTTTAACTTCTTCTTTTCCAATCTGGATGCCTTTTACTTCTTTTTCTTGTCTGATTGCTGTGGCTAGGACTTCCAGAACTATGTTGAGTAAGAGTGGTGAGAGGGGACACCCCTGCCTTGTTCCTGATCTTAAGGGGATCACTTTTAATTTTTGCCCATTGAGTATGATGTTGGCTGTACGTTTGTCATAGATGGCCTTTTTCATGTTGAGGTATGTTCCCTGTATTCCCACTTTGCTGAGAGTTTTGATCATGAATGGGTGCTGGATTTTATCAAATGTTTTTTCTGCATCTATTGAAATTATCATGTGGGGTTTTTTTTGTTTATGTGATGAATCACATTGATTGATTTGCAAATATTGTACCAGCCTTACCCTTCCTTCTTTATTAGAGGAACTCTCCTTCATCCACACTTGATTCCTTGGCACAGTACATACAGGTAAGTCATGTGAGGTACTCAACCCTGCTCCCCCTTTTGGAAAACGAAGCTGGTCCCTTCATTCTCTAAGAGGACCATTGAAGGGCTGTTTCAGTTGTTGGCTTTTGGGGTTTTGTTTTGTTTTTTCATTATCATTATGGACTCATGTTTTTAAACATATTCGATGTGTTTCAACCCAGCATGGCTTTCACTCTCACTGGTATAGGCCCTGCTCCCCCATTCTCTGGTGGGAAACTTCAACCTGTTTCCTTTGTTCTCTGGTTTCATTCCAGGAGCTTTTCTTAGTCCACCTGCCTTTTGGTGTTACAAAGAGTTCTAACCCTTTCTACACATTTTCTACTCCAGATCAGGAAATGCTTTTTTTTTCAATGAGAAATTGTATTCAGAGACAGAATCTACGTGCAAAATAGATTCATTGTGGTTGCATTGTTTATTGTTTTGAGACTGGTTCAGGAAAAAAATGCTTTTTTTAAAGATAAAATACATGTTATATTTGCTTTTTATATTTGATTTTATAGTATCTCTCCAACTTACGCTGATATTAAAATATAAGTACATTGATATTCAAATATACAAGTAACAGCTTTTGCTTACCATTTTATTCTATATTTTCATCTCTTTAACACTAAAAAAGAAAGTTCTGCTTTCCAGGGCAGTAACATATCTACTAATTTGCTGTATCTATATCTACATCTATTTCTGAGAACAGTTAATTTTGTGTTAGGGAATGTGTTTCTTACAGATGCTAAGTCCAATTAATAAATTTCAAGGTCATTTGAAATATTTCCTCTCTGAAATTAGGCCACCCACATATTAAGTTCATTTGTTTCATTTTGCTCTTCATTTTAGGGACTTTTTTTTTAATTTCTTATGTATTTAATTTAATTTTATAATTCTGTAAGGTACTTACATGACTCAACATCAAATCTACCAAACCAGGTAGACTCAGAGATGTCGACCTCCTCCTCCCATCCCCACACCTGTGCTCTCCTATCCCCACAAGTAACTGTTTAACTGTTTCTAGATGGGTTTTCTCTTTTTTTGTTGTTTATTTTTCTATTATTTTCCTTACTGTAAACAAATACACATCAATGCCCACATGACTCCCTGAGAGGATGGAGGAATGCCCCTCATCCCTTCCGGCAGCTATGCAGTACCCCACCGTCAGGAGGGGCCCCGCTTCTCGGTCCACTGCTCACTACCTCCTCACCCCAAGCCCCAGGCTTCTCAGTCCCTGCAGACCTGCTGAGGCCCTCTCCCCCAATGCTGATAGAGTCAAGGCAATCAGAGCGGTAACAAAATAGCTCCCTCAGCCTATTGCACTTTCCTGTGTGGAGCTACCTGTGGAAACACATGCGTCATCTCGTTTTGCATTGACAACAGTCACCTGAAAGGAGTGCCAAACTGAATTTTAGAAAAATCAAGCCACGTGCTGAAGGTCACACAGCCAATGTGTGGTAGGTCTGGGAATAAAAACCTTACTTCTCTGAGCCAAAATCTACTATCTTAGCCACTCAGCTGCACAGTCTCCGGGCTGCATCTCCTGAAGTTCCATGTGGCTCTGCAACCATCACAGATAAGAACTGGAAATAGACAGCTGGTCTACCTGGCACCCATGACCCATATCCAAAGGCTTCTGGAAGGTACACCTCAGAGAGACAGTAGGGAAGAATGGGAGCATAGCTCTTGCCTGGGCTGAGTCTGTAAATTCAAACCCCGACCTTATTTTCCCCTAGTTCTTTGACCTTCAGTTATTTCTTTAGCCCATCCCTCAGCTCCCTTACCTGTAAACTCACCTCAGAGATGCAGTAAGGATGAAGGTCGATGCCTGAGACCTAGGGGGTGTTCAGTACACACTTGCTGAATCAACTTAAGAAGAAAGCCACTCTTGAGCGATTGTCCTCAGGAAATGATCTGTAGCCTGTAGCGAGATTGGGAGGGTGGAGTGGGCGTGGCTCACCTGGCTGCAGCTTTCTTCTCAAAGTGCAGCCCTCACACAAACAGCACAAGTATCACCTGGGAGAGTGCTTTAGAGTGTGCATGCTGACAGAGGCCCTACAACCTGTGTTTCTGCCAGCCCCCCCCCCAGATGACTTAAGAACAGCTGCTCTGTAGTAAGGCCAACACTCTGAGTCCGTAAAGGCAGGTCTGAAAAGGCCATGAGGAGCCCCCCCTTCACCTTCAGTGTCTCCTAATCATTCATGAGCATATATTAGGTGCAGGGAAGAGCAAGGTAGACAAAGTAAAAGCCCTCTTGGAGCCTGCCTTCTGGGAGAGTAGTTACAGAGTACAGAGCCATGATTAAAGGGGTGAGATGGGTCCTGTGAGTGATCAGCATCATGAAAGATAACAACAGGACAGCATGGCAGAGGATGCCTGGGGTGCCATGTGACAGGTGGGAAAGTCAGGAAAGGTCTCTCTGAGGAAGTGACACTTGAGCTAATGTTTGAGTGGGGAAGGGAGCAGCCAGGTAAAGATCAGGTCTGCTTCCAAGCAGAGGGCCAGCATGTGCAAAGGGCCTGAAGCAGAAAAGAGCTAATATGTGAAGAGGAGCAAGGAGGTCAGTGCTGCTGCAGCCAGCGTGAGAGAAGTGAGTGCTACCTTGGGTCATCTCTTAAGTCAAAACAACCCTGCTACCCCTGTGCCAGGGATGGGTGTGGGGCAGTTAAACAGTGGTATTCCTCTGCAGCTGCCACTGGGGGTACAGAGCAGCAAGGGCACACACGTGGGGTTTGCACTCCCGCCTACATCAAGATCTTTCTTGCACACAATGTGCCCTTGCCCCCACTGCCTTTCTGCAGTGGAGGGAGAAGCAGTTCTTCCAGGGAGGCCTTGTTTCTCTGGGCATTGCAGTGAGTGTGGCATCAGGAAGAAAACTTAGTCTAGGGAGACAGGGAGACCTGACTTTGAGAGCAACTCTGCTGTCAGTTACATAATTTGGGGCAAGGGATTTCAGCTCTGTGACCTTGTTCTGCATCTGGAAGTGGAGACAGGGATGGCTTCCTCCCAGGGTGGCTGAATCAAAATCCACACCGTGTAGAAGAGAGCTAACCTCATGTCTAGATGGTGCCTGGAAACGGTAGCTGTCACAATCTTTATATCGTTAGCAGAGAATGTCATTGAAGGTCCAATATTTTCTAGATAATGGTAGAAGCAAATAAAAGCATCAATACTAGTGTTCTAGGAACAAGTCCTTGCTTCACAACTGAACTCAGAGCAGCTGACAGTGGAGAAGCTGAGACATTTTCACTAGGAGCACATCAGCCCTGTTTCCAGGAGCAGACCAGCCTCGTGGTCTTGGTGGGCAGTGAGGGAGGGTCCCCACCCAGGAGAAGAGTTAGCCTAGTGCTGTCCAACAGAAATACCTAAGAATCACACATCATTTAAAACCTGCCAGTTATTAAAACAGTAAAAAGACACATGTGAAACCCATCTTAGTGATACATGTTATTAAAGCCAAAATACCCAAAGTATCATCATGTCAACACAAAGTCAGTATAATAGTCAATACAGAATATTACTAAAGAGACACTTTACATTCTTTTTTTTTCTTTTTTTTTTAATTTTCTGAAGCTGGAAATGGGGAGAGACAGGCAGACAGACTCCCGCATGCGCCCGACCAGGATCCACCCGGCACACCCACCAGAGGCCACACTCTGCCCACCAGGGGGCGATGCTCTGCCCCTCCGGGGTGTCACTCTGCCGCGACCAGAGCCACTCTAGCGCCTGGGGCAGAGGCCAAGGAGCCATCCCCAGCGCCCGGGCCATCTTTGCTCCAATGGAGCCTTGGCTGCGGGAGGGGAAGAGAGAGACAGAGAGGAAGGAGGGAGGGGGGTGGAGAAGCAAATGGGCGCTTCTCCTATGTGCCCTGGCCGGGAATCGAACCCAGGTCCCCCGCATGCCAGGCCGATACTCTACCGTTGAGCCAACCGGCCAGGGCCCACTTTACATTCTTTATTATTATTATTATTATTATTATTATTATTATTCTGTCCTGTCTTCAAAATCCAAGGTGTGTTGTAGACTCACAGCACATTTTAATTCAGACTAGCCAGGTTTTCAAGTGCTCATTAGCCTCATGTATTGTAGTTGACAGTCACTAAAGTAGACAGAGAGGTTTAGGGGTTCGCACACCATGGCCATGAGCCAAATTCATTCTGCCGCTGTTTTTGTACAGTCTCCTGAGCTAAGAATAGTTTTTACATATTTAAATAGTTGGAGGCAAATCAAAACAAGACTATTTTGTGAGATGTGAAAACTATACAAAGTTCAAACGTGTCCATAAATAAAGTTTTATCAAAACCCAGCCACTATGGCCCTGGCCGGTTGGCTCAGTGGTAGAGCATCGGCCTGGTGTGCAGAAGTCCCGGGTTCGATTCTTGGCCAGGGCACACAGGAGAGGCAACCATCTGCTTCTCCACCCCTCCCCCTCTCCTTCCTCTCTGTCTCTCTCTTCCCCTCCCGCAGCCAAGGCTCCATTGGAGCAAAGTTGGCCTGGGCACTGGGGATGGCTCCATGGCCTCTGCCCCAGGCACTAGAATGGCTCTGGTCACAACAGAGTGACGCCCCGGATGGGCAGAGCATTGACCCCTGGTGGGCGTGCCGGGTGGATCCCGGTCGGGCGCATGCGGGAGTCTGTCTGACTGTCTCCTCGTTTCCAGCTTCAGAAAAATACAAAAAAAAAACAAAACCAGCCACTATCATTTGTTATAGATTCTTTCTGACTGCTTTCCACAGTCAAGCTGAGAGGCTGAGAAACAGACATCTTGCCGGTAAAGCTGAAAACACGTACTCCCCAGCCTTTTACAGAAAAAAACAAACAAACAAGTGTCGACCTGTGCTCTAGAGAGCAGAGCACACCTGTCCCAGCTCCTCCTGACTCTGGGTTTCTAGATATCTCCCTTTTGAGACCTTTCTACGCAGGTTGTAGATATGCTGGGGCCCAATCTCCCAGTGGCCCACCCTGATCTTGCTGGTGTCTGCCAGTGTCTTAATGAACTGGATTCACCTCTAGTCACAACACAGGCTCTGCCTCTTTCATTTGAATTGAAGTTCTAAGCAAAGAATCCTGATGGGACCCTGGCTGATTGGCTCAGTGGATACAACATTGGCCCAGCATGCAGACATCTCAGGTTCAATCCCAGTCAGGGCACACATGAAAAGCAACCATCTGCTTCACTTCTCCTCCCTCTCCCCCTTCTCTCTCTCTTCCCTTCTTGCAGCCCGTGGCTTGATTGGTATGAGCCTGTCAGCCTCAGGTGCTAAAAATAGCTTGGTTGATTTGAGCATTGACCCCAGATGGGGATTACCAGGTGGATCCCAGTCAGAGCACATGCAGGAGTCTATCTCCCCCTCTCACTTTAAAAAAAAAAAGAATCCTGATAGAAGGCCTTAAGGAGAAGCCCCTGGTCTAGGTGACCCTCAATTGACTGTGACAGACACCTTGTGGGACCAAGCTGGTCAGACTGAGAGAGCAGCTGCCTAGGAAATGGCCTCAGTGATCAAGGCCAATGTGCAGTTTTCTAGCATGACCTACAAACAGGGGTACCCCCATAAATCCAGCCCCTCTGAGCTAGGCACAGAGACACATTATCATGCAGCAAAGGATCAGCCCAGAGTTCCTAGTAAGGAAATCTGTCTGAAGGAGGACTCCAACTGCCCAAGCCCCTAAGCAGGTGAGTGGCCTAGGGGAGCCAGAGCCTCAGAAGCACCATCCTTCAGTGATGCCCCTTCCTGCCATGAGCCCTGAGGGCACAGTTCCACTGTTCCAATGCTGGGTAAGAACCCTCTGGGTTACCATTACAAATCAGTAGCTAAGGAGGTGCCCTGGCCTGACTCTGGCCTCTTGGCAGTGAGAGGCAAAGAGAACAGGTGGGTGAAAGGAAGCTGTGTTCCCTGGACTTGGGCTAGGAGAATGGTTAGGTGGCGGGTGGGGGGTGGGGGTACAACAGAGACGTACAGGCTGACAGACAGGCAGACAAACTCTGGCCTACATCCTCAGTACCACCGTGAGCTGTGTGACATCCAAAACCTCTGCAAGTTTCAGTCTCCTCATCAGTACAGACGGAGCCCAATCTGCCACTGCGCAGGGCACTGTGAGGATCTGGTGAAGAAAGCACTGAGAGTGCCCGGCACGTAACAGGTACGTAGGCACTGTTGATTCCACTGCTCGTGTTACGGTAGCTCCTGGACAGGCAGTGATTTGTGGGGGCAGAACAAAGTGGAGCCATGCCTCTGACACACTGTACAGTGTGCGGGTTAACTTATATCAAGACTCAGAACAGTGCAGGGCACAGAGTAAAGGTTTTACGTGTGTTAGCTTAGCATGATTATTATGATGTTAGTGCTGCTTCTTTTTATTATTATTATTTTTATTCAGTGAGAGGAGGGGAGGCAGATAGGTTCCCACATGCATCCTGACCAGGATCCACCCAGCCAGCCCTGGAGATGCTCTGCCCATCTGGGGTTTCTGCTCTGTTGCTTGGCAACTAAGCTATTTTAGCCCCTGAGGTGAGGCCTTGGAGCCACCCTCAGTGCCCAGGGCCAGCTTGCTCGAACTATTTGAGCCATGGCTGCAAGAGGAGAAGAGAGAGAGAAAGAGAGAGAGAAAGAGAGAAGGGGGAGAGGTGGAGAAGCAGATGGTCACTTCTCCTGTATGCCCTGGCCGGAAATCGAACCCAGGACATCCACACACCAGGCTGATGCTCTACCACTGAGCCAACCAGCCAAGGCCTACTACTTATTTTTATTATTATTGTTGTTGTTATTATGACTAAGCTCAGGAAATGCACCAACCTCCTGAAGAAGTTGATGGAAAAGACTTGTAAAGAATTTGGCCCTGGCTGGTTGGCTCAGTGGTAGAGTGTCGGCCTGGCGTGCGGAAGTCCGGGGTTTGATTCCCGGCCAGGGCACATAGGAGAGGCGCCTATCTGCTTCTCCACTCCCCCTCCTTCCTCTCTGTCTCTCTCTTCCCCTCCTGCAGCCGAGACTCCATTGGAGCAAAAAGATGGCCCGGGCACTGGGGATGGATGGCTCCTTGGCCTCTGCCCCAGGCGCTAGAGTGGCTCTGGTCGTGACAGAGCGACACCCCGGAGGGGCAGAGCATCGCCCCCTGGTGGGCATGCCAGGTGGATCCCGGTCGGGTGCATGCGGGAGTCTGTCTGACTGCCTCCCCATTTCCAGCTTTGGAAAAATACAAAAAAAATAAAAAAAATAAACATGGAAAGACTTGTAAAGAAGGCTGAGCTTTAGTGACAAGAAGTCTCCTGAGGCCTCCTGACAAGCCATCCAGAGAACTATGTCACGAAGTGGAAGAATGGGGGGGGGGGGGGCAGTGCCTCATGATACTTTCAGGTATCTAAGCTTCCAACACCCCAAATCAGGAATTGGCCTGAAGGACCCATACTGTACTGCCTTCATTACTGGCTTTGAATGTTTGTAACTAACACACATGCAGAATGCAGTGAATTTGCTGTAAAACTAAATTAGCAAAGCGTCACGTACATTCAGTTGAGGGCCAGGCCATTTTCACCCACCCAGTCAGGCAGGTGAGCAGCTCCCACGGCATTCCAGGAGTTGGGCTGAGAGTTGGAGGCAGCAGTCGCTGTGCGAAGGGAAGACACAGCACGCCACCCGAGGACAGCTTTATTTACGCTCTTGCAGAATGTCCAGGCAAGCCTTGTTTTTCTGGATGATTAGAGAGACGGCTCACATGGCGTCAGTGATGCTACATTTAGAATTGTGTCTTCATTCACATTCTTTCCACGCAGCTCACGGCTCCTGGACTGGGAGAGAGCGCTCGCTCCCTGTGCCTGAGCCCGTCCCCTGGAAGGAGGCCGGTTCAGGCTCATGCAGACCCTGAGTTCTTGGTCTGGGGCTGGGGCTGGGTTCTTGGGCTTTGCTTTGTGCTGGAGTTGTCAGTGCCAGTATGCTGCCATGACCAAACGGCACACAGGGTCCCTGGCACGGGGTAGGTGGAGGCATATTCCAGGAGACACCAGACTCTGCAGCCATCCGCTGTGGTCAGGCTAATGGGATGGGGCCTCCAACTACACTCTAAGGACGCCTGCTCCCAGGACACACTCTTGCCAGGTTAACTGTGTCTTATTGTTCTCCCCCGACCCCTTCAGTTGACATCATGGACAAAGTTGCTGGCCATCGCCCTGCCTCCTGAACTATCCCCAGGTCACCCCATGGTTTTCCTTCTCCATTAGCCTCTTCCAGGGAACGCCAGCAGCTCCTGCTGCACAGCAGAGTCCACTGCTGCTGGGTTCCTGAACTGGACGTGAGGGCGTACACTCCACCTGCGAAGAATCACAGTAAGCAGGGGAGGAAAGGTACTGAGGAGTGAGAGGGAAGCATATCAGGAGAACCGGAGGCCCTGCTGAGCAGGTCAGCATGTGCAACTCTGGCCCAAAGCGAACTCCTCCATGAAATGAGATTTAGTAATGGCAGCCATTTCCTAAACTCTGAACGAAACGATTGAGTCAAATGCAGATAACATAGGAACTGGGTATAAATTTATTTCCATGTGCAGTAAGGAAAACAAAATTAACTAGAACATCAAATTCATGGTTGCACAGGTATGATTGTTTGCCATAAAGCCCTGTTTTTGAAAGTTCTTTTTACATATAAATAGTAAATAAGCAATGGTACAGATGATTGAAAATGTGGCAAAAATCATGAAAAAAATAACAAATGACCGACATTTGAAAATCTTTGTATTATAATATACAAGCATATCGGTGTACATTTGCTCGTTTAAACTTTAGCCCCACAGAGCACAGGCAATCTGCCCATCTCAGACAGGAGTAAACTGAGGCACAGGAAGGTTCAGTGATTAGGCTGTTGCCAAACAGCTGAAAACCAGGACTCCAAATCCTATGCTCTGTGTTGCTTTCTTAATGCTGACATGTATGTCAGGTTGATTCTTTTCATCTGCTGGGTTGGCCCGTGCCAGTTTTGACAAACAAAGGAGGTGGATGAAGTAGGTAGAACCCGGGGGTTCACTTGGGCTTCCTCCAACCATCTCTGAGTACTCATCCGTGAGCAGGCAGTCCTCGGTTCTCTGGGCGGAGGACAGGCTGGACACTCCTGCTGGTCAGGGTCTGACCCCCACAACCCCATCTGCGGGGCAGCAAGGAGCTCTTCTTCTTGACTCTGTTTGAGCTGCAGTGAGTAGACCCAGGGCCCTGTGACCCTGGCCCTGCGGGTTTAAGGCAGGGGGTGGTGCTAGGCACTGAACTGGGGCTTAGACAGAGGTTGCTGTCTACGAGGAGCCCACGGGCATGGGAGGGCAGTCTGCAAGTAGATATGGAGGTACCGTGCAACGCAGACCTCCTGGGGCTATGAGCTCCGCATAGAGGGGACACTGGCAGGGACTGGGCACCTTGGCATTCCCAGGCCATGGGACAAGGGAGTGTGAGAAAGGGCTGTTGGAAAGCAAGAAAAAAAACCCTCTCCCTTTAAATCTGGTGGTAAGCAGACTTTCACAGGGCCAACTTGAGGAGGGTGAGAAGGGCACCCAGGAGGTGGCACCACATGAGCCAAGACATAGGGGTTGAAGGATGTCTGAGGGTCCACAGTCAGCCTGGGGAGCAGATGACCCAGGCCAAACAGCAGGTGACTACTGGGGCAGCACCTCCGAGGGACGGAAAGGGGAGCTCTCACCTGGTGGAACGGGGCCTGTCCACTGGTGCTCGGGTCTTGCCAACACCTGGGCCTGTGTGGCCAGGCTCACAGAGAGGGCGCTGCCCTTGCCTCCCTACTGCCTCTCGCTCGTGTTCTCCCGCCAGCCCTACCCCGAGCCCCAGCCTGGCATTCTTCCAGCCTGCAGTTGGGCGTGTTATTTTGCTCCAAAAGCACAACAGAGCGCAGTGCCTTCCTCGAGGAATGCAGCCCGCGGCCTCCAGCCCGATGATGAGAGGAGCTATTTCTGCCCTGGGACATCAACGGGCCTCTGCGAGCTGCTTCCCAGGCACGTGCTTTCCATGTTTTTACTGTTTCCCTAAACAAATGTTTTCCTTTGCACCTTGGGATTATTTTTATTCAAATTGAGGGTACTGGGATCACTTTAGAAATCACTGTGGACGGGAGTTGGGATCGCCTTCAACGGCCTGGCTAAGCGGCCAGCAGTTTCTCACTCCCCAAAGTTATCTGTTACCCATGACTGATCTGGATGTAAAAATAGCTGCTGAGGCTGTTTGTTTAATCTGACTGTTACTCGACACCACGCGGGTGTTGCAGTGCACTGTTTTCTCCTGCCCCACCGAGGACACCATTTGGTTCCCCTGGCTGAGTCTCTATTTAGGTACGCTTCGTGAACTCCCAGTGTCCAGCCAGTCCCTCCCTGGTTGCTGATTTTCCTCAGGTGGGCAGGTCTACAAATAAAAAGAAGTTTGGGTCTGGAGTCCCGTCTCTGGGCAGCCCAACTAGCAAAGGAAGTTTTGGCTGCCGGGCAGAACTGGGCGGCTGGAAATGTCAGGATTCTCCCCCATTCCTGGGGGCGCCTGAGAAACAAGCAGCAGGACGCACGGGGCACGCAGGACGCGCAGGGCGTGGAAGGTAGGACACACACACTCTGGTTTCTTAGCGTGGGCAGGGAGGCACAGCTGCCCAGGCAGGGAGGTATGCTCTGGGCCCTCAGTGTGGGTGTCAGGGACGGAGTGAATGCTGGGCTGCGATGCCATGCAGGGTGGTGTGAGTGCTGAGGGGCGCGTCAGGACTGCATGTCTCAGGGTGCTGGGTGTGCAGTGGGTGTGAGATGGCTATGTGAGCCACAGGGGCATGCTGTACAGAGTACAGGGGTAGACTCGTGTGACTCCATCCTTACGTGCATCTGCCAGGGCACTCTGCTCCCACATTCCAGTGGGTGCGCCCCAGTCACCGTGTTGCCAAATGTGGGCGACCCCACAGTCACAACTTCTATGGCAGGAGGCTGACTCATTGTGTCCTCCAGCGCTGGGCCAGGCAGAGTCCGACCAGCCGAAACAAAGGAGACAACTGGTCATGTATGTTCTGGCCCATGAGCTCTGAGAGCATGGGTGTCCTCACTGTGGGCCCACCAGACCGCATGTCCCCTGCACCCTGGGGACCTAACCAGACCTGCACACAGCAGGCCCGGCCAAATCTAAAACCGTACCTTTATTTTTTTCTTGTGGGGAAGAATTGAACACTGAAAATAACAATGCTAATTATGTGTAAAAAGCTAGATAGCCTTAAAAAATTTATCATTTAGCACTTTAAAACACAATCATGGGTATTGAAAATGGAGGAGGCTATATTTGCGGGGGCGGGGGCTACATTGGAAATTTTTGTATTTTTCACCCAGTGGCTCAATTTTGCTATGAACTTAAAACTGCTCTAGAAAATGAAGGCTATTAAAAGACAAAAAAAAAAAAAAAACCCTAAATCATGGACCATTACTTCAATACATTTAACTAAATTTTAATAAACTCTATTTGAAATATTTTTAAAAACCTATAAGCATAGAAAACCTAGCGAGTAGATTAAACAAATCTTTGTGTAAATAAAGTCAGGGCCCTGGTGGGTTGGCTCAGCAGCAGAGCGTCGGCCCAGCGTATGGAAGTCTCGGGTTCGATTCCCGGCCAGGGCATACAGGAGAAGCGCCCATCTGCTTCTCCACCCCTCCCCCTCTCCTTCCTCTCTGTCTCTCTCTTCCCCTCCCGCAGCCAAGGCTCCATTGGAGCAAAGTTGGCCCAAGCTCTGAGGATGGCTCCATGGCCTCTGCCTCAAGTGCTAGAATGGCTCCAGCCACAATGGAGCAACAGCCCAGATGGGCAGAGCATCACCCCCTGGTGGGCATGCCGGATGGATCCCGGTCCAGCGCAGGCAGAGTCTGTCTGACTGCCTCCCCGCTTCTAACTTCAGAAAAATACAAAATAAATAAATAAATAAAGTCAGATTTTCAAGCATTCAGGTTCCCTTTACAACAGTGGTTGGTACACCACAGCCTGATTTTGCAAATAAAGTTTTATTGGCACACTGCTGTAGTTGTTCATTTACATACTGTCTGTGGCTACCATAGCCCAAGCCATATGACCAGCAAAAATGAAAAGATGTATTACTCAGCCCTTTACAGAAACATTTACTGGTCCCTGGTATACAAGATCATTCCTTGAAGTGTGTCAATTTGGTACCAACACACACATTCACACATACACATATAAATATATACACACATACATACACACAATGCACGTGCACACATGCATACGCACACATACACACATACAATGAAAGTTCTGGCAGTTGAAACAGCAGACCCCTCAGGACTGGAGGCTGGTTCTGCAGCCCCCAGCTCTCCCTGAGCCAGGTTTTTCAGCCTGGTGGTACAGGAAGTGTTCGGCTTGCCACTAGGGGGTTGGCGTTGCTGGGGAGTGTGGCCTGGGCTCAGCGGGGCTGATTATGCTTATCAGGACAATTTATAAATAGGTACCTCCAGGTGACCCGAGTCCCGCGTGCATCTGCCCCTGAGTCTTTAGGAGGGAAACAGTTGTGCCTGTTCTTTGGTGACCAGAAACTGACTGGGGTGGCAGAAACTGTGCCTGCTAAGAGGGAAAGGGGCTGGTGAAATGCTGGGTTCAAAGGGGCTTGGGTCCCTTAGAAACTGGGGGACAGAGGTGTGTGGAGGAGACAGGGAAGGTCAGAGAGAGCCACAGATCCTCAGAAGTGTCTTGTTATTTTCCACTTGTTTTTCCTGACCCTAAGGAAACCCTAGAGACCCTTACAGAAAGGGGAAACCCCATGTCTGGAAATAGCCCTATTGCTCCCACCCATGCCAGAAATTTCAGTCCTGAACCCTGCCTGCCAGTTGAGTCAGGGCCGGGCTGTCTTCCTCGTGCGTCTTGGGCTTTCACTTCGTCTGTCCAGGGTTACCGCAGAGACACAGAGGGCCTTAAGAGAAGGTGGCCCTCATGGAGACACACAGAGCTGGCACTTCCCAACAGGCTGCTGTGAGTCTCCGTTTTATTTCCATTTGAGGATTTAAACCACATTTCACCAAATTCAGCCAACCCATGCCCCAGTACTCAATCTTACATTTCATTCAGTTAGTTGGGAAAACCCCAAACACCTCTTAGTTTCTACTTGTTTCCCAGGGATTGCATGACTCAAGCTGGTGAGAGTGGATGGAGAGGGCAGGACAAGGTCAAGACGCACAGGATAAGACCCAAAAATTGAGTACGTGGAGCATGGCTGAGACGTGTCATCCCCACCATAAGTCATAGGTATCATTCTAGAACATTCCCTGGAGGGGCCACATGCGTAAGGCCTGGCCTCCTGCATGGAGGTGGAGGCAGAGCAGGTTCTCAGCTGACCTTGGCTCCCTGGTGAAGACTGTTTGCTGTGAAGTACATTCCCTGGGCAGCCTGGGGCATCAGCCCTGTCCTGGGCAGCCTCATCACTTGCAGCACCACCAGCTTATCCCCTCACCTGGAGCTGTCTGCTCCTCTATGAGCCTGGTCAGGCCTGGAGGCCACAGAGGTCAAGGGTCCAGAATTCAGAAACATCACTCACCCTTGGTGTGTTCACCATTTTCATGAGGGCAGTTGCTGGCTGTGTTACCCGCATGTGTAAAGTGCTTCTGCGGATCACCTGGTTCTGCTGTCGAGATTATCCAGTGTGGCAGCTCTCAGGCTGCCCTTCACGATGTGGCACTGCCCGTCTGGGGTTGGAAATGGTGTGTGCCACTACATGCTCTTCACACAGGAGCTTGTTGAAAGTACGTAGCCATCCTGGTGGCACATTAGGACTGCTGTGGCGGATACTGGACTCCTTCCTTGCCCTGTCTGCTTCAAAAACCCAAGGTCTTTAGTGTGAAAGCTTCCAATTTCCAAGTCTCTTGTAAGTCTCCTCTGGGCTCTTGACAATTCCTCACCTCCACCCAGGGAGGGAGGTATGGTTGCAGGTACAAGTACGCAGAGGCTCAGAGAAGTAAAGTGACTTGAGGTGACACAGGGCCAGGGGAGGGGAGTGCTGGTCTGACTCTCGATCTCCTGCTTTTCCCACCACCCTCTGGCTGGTGCTCAAACTGAACCCAGCAGGTTGTTTGTGCACAGACAGTTGGAACTCTCTCACTCGACCTTTAAGCAACCTCAGGGAGACCTCTCTCCTTCCATTTCCTGGCCCTGAAGCTTGCACTGACCTCTACCTGGTCTCCCCTCACAGGCCATCAGCTCTTGGAGAGGGTAGAGTTTCTGATTCATCTCTGTGCCCCACTCACTCATGGCCTGCCCAGAGCCAAGCCTAGAGAAAGGCAGACACAGTCCAAACCACAGGGGTTGACAACCATAAGACCCAGTGGCCTGAGAGCCTCTGACCTATTAATAAAAGCTCCCAGAAACAGAACACCTCCCATCACACAAGGCCCAGGGCAGTGATACCTCAAGTGTGGTCCCCAAATAGCATCTTCAGCACCCCCAGTGCCCTTCCCCACTGCCTGACCTCAGAGAGTGGGCCTCTCTGAGTGGGGTCCACTGTGCTGAAAAGGCCCTGGGGCCTTCTGAGAGGTAAGGACAAACCTCAGAGCAGGAGGGCTCCCTCATTGTTCTTAGACATAGTGGAGCTGATCTTTCCCATCAACTTGACTCATTATTTTAGATAACCTTGTCTATTGGAAGAGCATCAGTTTTAATTTTTAGAAGGATAACCTGAGTTGCCATGTCTGGATTCTTTCTCTTGCCTCTGTGAAGCATTCCATAGGGAAACTGAAGACAAGACCAGCTGGATACCGATACGCATGTGCGTGCGCGCATGTGCATGTGTGTGTGTGTGTGTGTGTGTGTGTGTGTGTGTGTGTGTGCGCGCACGCGCGCGCAGGACGTTTAGAAATTCCCATGACTGCCCCTATCCCAGAGACTCTTCCCTTCCTGGCCATCCAGGGGTCAGGAAGATGGTGCCTTCCAGGACCCTCCCTACAGGACAGCTAGGTCCAACAAGCGCCTCCTCTGGCTTCACTACAAGCAAATGCTCCCTGGTGGGCAGCGGTGGACTATGGGAGATGGTAGAGAAGGTGCTAAGAGAAAGGCTGCCACACCCCTTTACCCTGCAGGGGCACTAGTGCAGAGGGAGAATCTCCACACCCGGTGCCCCTCTTGGCCTTGGCAGCATAGGAAGGGCAGAGGCGTATAAACTGGAGACCAGGGTCTGAATCACAACTCTGCTGCTCTCTGGCTGTGAGACCTTGAGCAAGTTCCTCAACATCTCTGATCCTCAACTGCTTTGCCTTAGATTTCTTTAGCATAGCTCCACCTAACTTGCCCAGAGATTGTGCCCCTTGAACGAGATTGTGGATATAATATTGAAGGTCCATTATAATTGAAAAAAAATTTTTAATTAAAAAAAAATAAAGATCTTGGCAATAGTAGGAACTGGATGAACAGGACATGTCTGGAAGCACGCAGCAGGGTGCTGATGCTCAGGGAGGGCCATCCAACTCTGCTTCTCTGACTGCTGCCCAGCCCCGTGGCAGTAGTGTACAGATGGAGGAGTTGGGTCCACAGACAGTGAGGAGAGCTCTGCAGCACCCCTGCCTTCCTGTGGTTCCAGGAGCCCTTCTGGAACCTCCTCTCTCTGCCCCAGCCAAGGACACCCCAGGGCTGCTTTCAAGGTATGTCCTTCCCAGAGACTAAAGATAGGATAGTTGCTGAGGGACAACCCACTCCTAACAAAATCAAGTGCCTCTTTCTCTGGGAGCCTGTAAAGGGGCCTTCTCTAGGGCCAAGTCTCTCCAAGGTGGAGTCGAGGCCATCAGTTACAGTTATCGCTACACCCACTTTGTAATCCACAGGGGCCCGTGAGTACCAGGCTCCTGGGCTTGCCTTCCCATCAGCCCTGGGTTACAAAAGCAAGATTAAGGCTCAGACTAATTGAGTGACTTGCCCAAAGTCTGTCTGATTTCATACCTCTTAACCAGACAGCCTTCAGGGAGGTGCAAGGCGGGCTTTCAAGTTCTTTGCAACCAATTTATGGATTCCCAAGCATAATGGGGTGCAGGAAATGAAAGGACATTTTGTGTTCACAGTTCTTAAGATTAGCTCCAAGGAGGCCTGAGGTGATGAACAGGAGTGTGTGGACCACAGGGTGGCCAGGGGCAGGGAGGTGCTAAGCAGAGGTTCTCAACCTGAAACAGGCATTCAGAAGCTCCTGGAGGCCCTTTGTGAATACAGGTTTAGGGACCCTCTCCTCTCCAGTAACTCCAGTTTTGAGCCCCACACCACAAGCTATTAAATTTCTCATGACTCTAGGTTCCCCCTCTGTAAAGAACAAGAGTACTTTGTACTTTACAGGTTGTTGCAAACATGAATTACATAATAATAAATATGGATTAATAATACTGGAGTATATAAAATGTTTATCTTATGCCAGCACTCAGTAAAAGGTGACTTCTCTTATTCATTTATTCATTCATCTAACAAATGAATGACCCTGTACTGGGCCCAGGCCCTGTGTGGGAATTGAGGACCCAACACTGAAGCAGAAAGGTAAGACATGGTCCATGGGTCCACTGCCCTGATGCCTCCTCCCATCACCTAGGGGAGTCGGGTGAGACCATGTCAGTCACTATGTCGGGGCTCGGGTCACCGTTTCTCAGTCCAAGTGAAAACCCAGCATCACTACAAATCAGGCAGCAGCAGCAGAGCCACATCAGGAACACCTGAAGTTAACAGTTCTTTCAAACCTCCTGCAGATCATAACTCGTTATTGGATGCCAAAATCACTTACTAAATTGCAAATAGGTTTTTTAAATGAAGGAAAGAATAGAATAGAATAGAATAGAATAGAATAGAATAGAATAGAATAGAATAGAATAGAAACCAGACAGTACAAATAAGCAGAGTACTTTTTCTCCATGAATTTTCCATCTATATATAAATGTATGTATAAGCTGAGCGTGTGCTGTGCTGTGATGTAAATATATTTCTTATGGTGTATTGAGGGAAAACCAAACAGGTATGAAACTTGTGCTCTGGAAAGACAAGCATTACCCTGGCAGCCCAGCAGCTGGCAAGGGATGCACAGGACTGCACAGCCAGGGCTCACGTTCAGGTGTCCCCTGGCTGGAGGATGCCCCAGGAACTGGTGAACTAAGTGACTCTGAGTATCTGGAGACTACTGGGCATTGTTTGCCCCAGGAACCAATTGCACAATAATTTCTGCAGGTTTCTCCAGTCTGGGGAGCAGCCCACCCAGGGGATGGAAGCAGAGTCGAGGTTCCTATTTTGTAGGTATAAGTAGAGGTTCAGTGGCTTGCCCAAGAGGATGCTGCCTTGGCACCAGGACTTCACCCAGGTCCCAGCTCTTTATACTGTCCAGAATCTAGGGCAAGATGTTCTGGGAAATGTGGCAGGGATAAAGAAAGGAAGGAAGGAAGGAAGGAAGGAAGGAAGGAAGGAAGGAAGGAAGGAAGGAAGGGAGAGAGGGAGGAAAAGGGGAAGGGGAAGGGAAAGGGGAGGGGAAGGGGAAGGGGAAGAGAAAGGGACAGGGAAGGGGAAGGGAAAGGGAAAGGGAAGGGAAAGGGAAGGAAAGGGGAAGGGGAAAAGGAAGTGGAAGGGAAAGGGAAGTGGAAGGGAAAGGGAAGGGGAAGCAGAAGGGAAAGGAAAAAGGAAGGGAAAGGGAAGGGAAAGAGAAAGGGAAGGGAAAGGGAAAGGGAAGGGAAAGGAAAAGGGAAAGGGAAAGGGAAAGGGAAAGGGAAGGAGAAGGGGAAGCAGAAGGGAAAAGGAAAGGGAAAGGAAGGGAAATGGAAAGAAAAGGGAAAGGGAAAGGAAAGGGAAAGGGAAGGGAAAGGGAAAGGGAAGGGAAAGGGAAAGCGGAAGGAAAAGGGAAGGGAAACGGAAAGGGAAAAGGAAGGGAAAGGGAAGGGAAAAGAAAAGGAAAAGGGAGAGGGAAGGGGAAGTGGAAGGGAAAGGGAAGGGGAAGCAGAAGGGAAGGGAAAGGAAAGGGAAGGGAAAGGGAATGGAAGGGAAATGGAAAGGAAGGGAAAGGGAAAGGGAAGGGGAAGCAGAAGGGAAGGGAAAGGGAAGGGAAGGGAAAGAAAAAGGGAAAGGGAAAGAGAAAGGGAAAAGGAAGGGAAAGAGAAAGGGAAAGGGAAGGGAAAGAGAAAGAGAAGGGAAAGGGAAGGGAAAGAGAAAGAGAAGGGAAAGGGAAGGGAAATGGAAAGAGAAGGGAAAGGAAAGGGAAAGGAAAGTGAAAGGGAAGGGAAAGAGAAAGGAAAAGGGAAGAGAAAGGGAAGGGAAAGGGAAAGGGAAATGAAAAAGGAAGCAGAAGGGAAAGGGAAAGGGAAGGGAAAGGGAAAGGGAAAGGGAAGGGAAAGGGAAAGGCAAGGGAAAGAGAAAGGGAAAGGGAAGGGAAAGGGGAAGCAGAAGGGAAAGGGAAGGGAAAGTGGAAGGGAAAGGGAAGGGAAGGGAAAGGGAAGGGAAAGGGAAATGAAAAAGGAAGCAGAAGGGAAAGGGAAAGGGAAGGGAAAGGGAAGGGAAAGGGAAAGGGGAAGCAGAAGGGAAAAGGAAGGGGAAGTGGAAGGGGAAGGGAAAGTGGAAGGGAAAGGGAAAGGAAAGAGAAAGGGAAGGGAAAGAGAAAGGGAAAGGGAAAGGGAAGGGGAAGGGGAAGGGGACAGGAAGGAAAGGAACAAATAATGTTCCAGAGGCTGAGCTAATGCTCTCTACTTAATTCCATAACAACAGTTCTCAAGCAGGGGTGATTTTTCCCCAGGGGACTTTGGCCCTTGGACCTTGGGTTGGGTCTCACGAGGAAGTCAAAAGGTCAAAAGGCTGAGCAGCTGCCTGTCTGTCCCCTTTTGTGCCCCAGCTTTTTACCTCTGAGAAAATTTCCCTTTGACCCCCACCCCCTGGGCAGGGGCCTGTGAATGGCACTCCCCAGTCTGGTGGCCTGAGCAGGTGAGGGCAGCCTGTTTGGGTCAGCCCCTTTCTGCCCCTGCTTTACTTTTGATGCCAGTGTACTTGTTCCTGGAAAGGTAAACTGGGCACCTCTGAGCCCACAAAGCACAGAGGGCCCCTTGTCCAAGAGGCCTCTGGCCACTTAGGCTGTTGGTAGAGCAGGGTCAGAAAGCTGGGCAGTGTCAGGCCAGAGCTCCCCCTGAGAGAAGGAAGCGTCCAGAGCTAGTGCAGGCTGAAGTCCAGTTCCTATGTCCCCAGGAGCTCTAAGAACTGTTCCCTACAATTCCTGGCTGCCAGAAATGGTCAGAAGTGGCAGGAAGATGTGACACTGAGGCTCTGTGGAGTGAGACCACTGCCCAAGTATCTATCAGAGCCAGTGCAAGTGCATCGCAGGAGGGCCTCTGTGTGCACCGCATCCCAACTCCGCACTGGATGCCGGGTCAGTAGCAGGAAACACATTAGTGCTACAAAACAGGGCCTTTGCGCCAGAGAGTAAGTTGTAAACATGCTCAGCCATCTGTGCTCATGTCTCCAAGCCTTACTTATTCTCCTTTTTCCTGCTCCAGGATCTCCCCAGCTGTGTTATGCCAGGTGCCTGCACCTTCCTGTCCTGGGCAGGGTGCAGTTGGGTCCGTGCCAGCCTTTGTTGTGCTGGCTCCCTGTCTCCTCCTCGCAGACACAGCCCCAGGTCTGGGCAATGTTCAGAGGCTCCTGAGGAAGCGGCCCACCTAGACATAGCAGACCAGATTGGCAACCCAGGCCAGACGTGGGGATGAGGCTGGACTGAACCCCAGAAGAAAGTGTAGCTGTTCCTGAGCTGTCTCCCAAGGGCAGGAGCACACCCACAGCAACCATGACTACACTAATAGCCACCTAGCAAGCCTCGCTAGCCCAGGCAGGTGGGCTCCTTCAGCAGCGTTCCCTGGTATGTCCTAGATTCCCACATGTACCCACTCATGAGAGACTCAAGAAGCCTCAGTTTCCTCACCTGTAAAGTGGGAAGAGAGGCCTACCCCTGCTGAGTGTTAGCAAGGAACGAGTGAGCACACTGCGTGCAATGGGAGGGCTGAAGCCTGCCCTCTCACACTCCCGCCATACATGTCTGCCTGCCCTCTCCCAAAGGACCTCCTGAGAAAGTCAAGTTGCCACTTTATGGTTCAGCTCCAGGACATTGTCCCTGAAACAGCAAGCAGAGAGGCTGTTGGCAATTGCACAGAGAGGTCAAGAGCTTGGCCCAAGACTGACCAACAGGGCACGGGTCCAGGGCAAGGCCTGAGGTGGGGTGGGGTGGTGGAGATCACATGTGGGACCTCTGCATGTCCACTGGCTAGAGTAGACCATCTGTCAGTTTACTATACTGAACAGCTCAAGGCATGCCCGAGTCAATTGCTCATAAAAACACCCAGAAAAGGAGTGAGAGAAATCAATTCCAATTTGTTAAGGCCTTCTGAGTTTGATAAAGCCAACCCCTGTCTCTCCTGGCTTCCTGCTTTCCCTTTACGAAGAAGTGAAAACACCATTCAATTAAGGTAATTAAATTCACCCAAAGAGCCTGGGCTCAAAAACCACACTCCAGGCAAGTGGTCAAACCCAACAGCAAAGCAAACCCCAATGGCTTCCTGTGCAGAGACCGCCAGGCCAAGAGGAGAACTGAATTGCTGTCTTAAGGGCTCTTGAGCATCCCTACCAGCTCTGCAATGGCCACTGGACCAACCTCAATGAGTGGGCAGGACCGGTATTTACCAGCCTGGTTATCAGTCCCACTCCTGTGATTGTCATGAAAAATTGAGCTAAGAAATTGTTGGGACATGAATAGAAATGAGAGCCAGCCTTTCTTCTACCTCTCCTCACCTATCTTCAATTCTCCCTTGCATGCTGGCCCATGAGCCCATGACACAGCCTTGCATGCCTGAGCCCATGACCACAGGGTTTTATCCCGAAGAAGGCACACAGGGTGGCCCAGAGATTCCCAGTGCCAGTCCCAGTTCTCTTCCTTGCGTACTGTGCAATGTCACGGTCCAGCCACGACGAGTCGATTACGGGGTCTTCGAACAGGAAAAGGTATGGAATTGAATAAATGATAAACAGGGACTTAAAGATATATATGGGTTCAGGAGGACGCCACGGCAAACAGTCTCTACTGTTCCTTAGCCGTAATCCCTCCCCCCCACCCCCCACCTCACCCCACCTCCCACCTCAACCCACCTCACTCCCACTCCCAGAAGCACATCCACTTTTATGCATAGAAAAAAATGTGGTCCATCAGCAATTCAATTAAGTTTCCAAGGCAACTCAAAGACATCCCCCCCCCCATACCATCCAAATCTACTTTACACTAATAAGAAACTAGCTTCCAGCCTCCTCCGGAGAACATGGGTGAGACAAATGAGAATCAGGTGTAGCTCTTTGTTAACTAGGCAGGTGAGGTGGGGGTTGGGCCCAGCACCTCTGTCCAGATTGCAAAAATACCCTGTTTATTTATTCGGTCCCCAACAGTGCAACATTAAGCAATATTTCACATTTCTCTGTGTTTTTATTTCTCCACCTAAAAAATGGTGACAAGAATACCTGGTCACCTCATCTCATAGGAGTCATGAGAGTTAAACAAGGTAATAGACGCTGACATGTGTCCTAAACAGCAAGGTGACGCACAAACATAAACCATCCCTGCATGGATTCACTGTATCATCTCTTCTGACTGTGATCCAACCTGAGTCCTAAAAGTTGGTGAGGCCCGCAAGACGCCAAATAAAAAACTGATGTCCTTGGCCCTGGCCGGTTGGCTCAACGGTAGAGCGTCGGCCTGGCATGCAGGGGACTCGGGTTCGATTCCCAGCCAGGGCACATAGGAGAAGTGCCCATTTGCTTCTCCACCCCCCCCCTTCCTCTCTGTCTCTCTCTTCCCCTCCCGCAGCCAAGGCTCCATTGGAGCAAAGATGGCCCGGGCGCTGGGGATGGCTCCTTGGCCTCTGCCCCAGGCACTAGAGTGGCTCTGGTCGCAGCAGAGCGAGGTCCCAGAGGGGCAGAGCATTGCCCCCTGGTGGGCAGAGCGTGGCCCCTGGTGGGCGTGCCGGGTGGATCCCGGTCAGGCGCATGCGGGAGTCTGTCTGACTGTCTCTCCCCGTTTCCAGCTTCAGAAAAATACAAAAAACAAAAACAAAAACAAAAAACAAAACAAAAAAAAAAAAAAACGATGTCCAGTGAAATTTGAATTTTAGAGAAACAATGAATATCTATTTTTAATTTAAGTATGTGGTGATTAGCTTTATAGATAACTCTGACCAATAAAAAGTATACTCAAATATTGCATGGGGCACATACTGAAAAAGTGTTCATTGATGGGAACCGTTCTCTTCTCTTTCTCTGAGGCTTCATTATGTCATGTCAGAAATGAAGTTGATGGTGCCCATCCACATGGATGATTACTGTGCCAGAGCTGGGGCCTCCTGCAGTCACCACTCAGGACTCTGGTCCCATGGGCCTGTCCCACCTCCTCATTCATGGAGCTTGGATGAGTGGCCATATAGAGAGATCTTGATAAGGGCCCCTAGGGGGTGATATGGACAAGTCCCTTCTCCTTGCCACTCCCTGTCCTTACAACCTGGCACAGACCAATAGAGCCAGGGCTGTGTGACCTCTCAGGAGACTAAGCCGGCTGCTGGCCAGTAGCCTCAGGGTAGGCAGCAGAGCTTTCAGCATTCCGTTTGTGTACTGCACACGTGCAGCAAACCTGTCATCACATCCTTGCAAGGGCAGCTGAAAACATGGACAAGTGACCACCATGCACCAGGCATCCTGTTCATCAAAAATAAACAAGGCTGGGAACCTTAGTCTCAGGAGCTCAAAGGCTTGTTGGAAAAAGATTCTTTAAAAAGTGGAATAAAGCAATACAAGTGATTTTTTAAAATAAATATTCTATAAGGAATAGGAGAACTGAGTGGTCAGCAGTTGGTGACCACAGACCAGAGAAAGACCTTCTAGGCAGAGAGACTACCACTCCAAAGAGCCATGCAGTGACCCACCTGGGCATGTAGCTCCCTCATGGAAGGTGGGGGAGTGTGGGGAGACACAAAGTTTATCCCAGTCCATGATAGTTCAACAGCATCATGCAACATGACATGGAAAACAGCATTACGTGAGAAGACATTTTGAAAGAGTTAGCAATTTCATTGCTCATCACAAGAAAAAGCTGACTCATGGGGCTGGTCACTGAGATTTGGTTTGTTTGACATACTCTGATTCAAACAGATGACACTGGCCCTGAGAAGACAGATGAATCAGTTGGGGGAAGGCATGGAGGAGAAGGAGAAGGAGAAGGAAAAGTCATCGATTCTTGGGATCCCAAGAGAGAAATGGCTGTGGGAAGGTCATAGCTTCTGTTTAAACTGTGTGAGCTTGTAGAGCTGTGAGACACAGGCGTGACACTCTCTAGTGGGCCATTGGAGATTGGGCCTGGAACCCACATGGGTGCGATTGCTCCCCATGACCACGGGTGTGGGTAAAATTGTCCCTGTGGAGACCATAGGTGGGGAAGCGCAGAGGATCAGGGACTAGGAGCAGAGGAGATACCACCATGTAGGAGAGGAGGATAAAAGACTGAACATCCAACACCCAGGCAGGCCAGGGAGAAGACAATGCATCCCATATGTCGAGGTAGGATAGCTTCTCGGGAAGCTAGTGGCCAAGGATCTTGATTACAGCTCAGAAATAAAGTCAGATGATGAGCAAGGATGACCTGTTGTAAGGACAAGTGGGGGAGGGGGGACTAAAGGCAGAGCAAAATTTGTTAAGGAAATGATGGGAGGTGAGGAGGAGAGGTAGCATTTAAGAGAGCAAACTATTTTGAAAGCCATAGACATAAATAGAAACTTACCATGATATGGTTACATATTCATTTTTGTTTGTGTATTAATTAGTGCATATTCCAAGACTTTGTTTATAACAAGGTTCAGCAATACACAATTTTCCTTCATTTATGTCACCTGAGGGGAAACCACAGCCTTTTACCTGAAAAGTGCTCTATGAGCCAGAATTTTCACCAATTTGGTTTTGCTTCCTTCAAATGGCCCAAAGCAGTGAGCAAGAAAGTTCTGTGCTGACCTCTGAAAAATGTACCTCAGCAGCAGTGAGAGTGAGTCCACAAGCCTCTAAGCACACCTAGGTTCCCTAAATGCTCACAAATAAAAAGCCACCACACCCTTCCAAACCCATCTCGTCATCACGCATGCTAGATGCAGACTGCTGTTCCTCTCGCCCCTAAACTAGAGCTGCACAGAGCCTCAGACAGGGGAGTGGGCGCACTGCTCAGTGACACAAACCGATCATTCCAAAGTTTTCAAATGGCCTGAAGACCCAAGGCCAGAGGTCCTCCTCAGTAGAATTTTTTTTTCTTCCTTGTTCCTTTTCTGGGTCTTTTTTTGCCCAGAGTGTAGGTGGGGAAATTTATTCACACACATTTATTCAGGTTCTGTGTTGGTATGTCAGCTATACAGAGGCCAGTAAGGCACCCTGTCCGGGTTTAAAGAATTTTCTTTCTACTTGAGAGTAAGAAGCAATCATTAATTTCTAACACGTATGGTGTAGGGTGATGGTATATAGCAATGGAAAAGGTAAAACCAGCTGTTGTGCAGACATGAAGGAGGGCCTGGGAGTCAGGAATGGGCTACTGAATGGTGGGGACATCAGGCACCTTCATGAGTCTCTGGCAAAACGTACTCCACAAATTGAGTTGCTATGCTTATTAATATTTATATTAATAAACTTCTGTGAACTGGATGCACACCCAGGAGCTGCAGTGTGAGGACGATCCTATGGGAGCCCTGAGAGTCTGCCTTTAAGATGCACAGTTGATTTATTTTAATTAGTTTGGGCTTCATTCTCAGCACTCTTAAAATCCTTCTGGGCAGCTTTTTGATTCTTTTAGCTGTCAAAACAGATAGGCAAGCCTCCTGCCAACAATAAATCGAACATGGTGTTACAGCCTGATGAGTGGATATAAGTCCAGCTTCTCTGATTTCCTTTATTGCAAAACCTGAGCTATTAATTCACATGGGAAAGAAAGGGGCCTCTGGTCAGATCTGACTAGCAAAAACAGTTCATGACTGGGCCAATTGTATTAGAAATCCCAAAGGCTTGCACACAGGTTCCTGAAGATTTCTTAGACCATAGACAAATTAACGAATGTTTGAAGGAATGAAATTGGCCCCATATGGGTTTTCACCAAAAATTACTACACTTGGAATTTTGTTGAGTTCAAGTATGGACTAAAAAAATAAAATGAAATGAAAGCCAAGTGTATTACTGATATATTGATGTTTCAGAGTATCTTTTGCACCGAACATGTGCTTTTCCCTTTGGTCAGTCGGGTTCTACTAAAATTATTTTTCCTCTTTTTCCTAGATGGGCAATGATGACAGTAAACATAAGCATGAAAAGAAGTTTTACAACTACAGATCCTAAAACCCAGCACAGCAGGCACCAGCATCCCCCGCTGCTGTAACAGGTATGGAGCCACCAGCTCAGGGGCCAGTGTCTGGAAACACCTCTAGTTATTAGTAGGGGACTGTTAGTATGAGGACAACCTAATGATCATCCCATCTGACCCAGATAAATCAAATCAGAACTGAAGAAATAAAGCTACCAATAGGGACATCTCTCTCTTTCCCCTAGGCAGAAGGGACATGGTCATTTTCCAAATACTTTAAACACCATTGCACATCCTTAATTACTCTATGGAATGATGACTCAGACCCAAGATCTGCTAGGGTTCTTTGGCCACACAACAGAAACACGTACTGGACAAATTAAATAGAAATGGGTTAGTATTCAAAGAAAATCGGAGACCTTGTAGATGCAGGGTAAAAAGTTGTAATCCCAGGCAGGGAAAAGGCCAACACAGAACTCTGACACTACAAAGGCACCTGAGTGTGTTGCGATCCTTATGTCACTTCAAACCAAATGCACAATGGACTTAACCTGGGTCTCACATCATCAGCTGGTTCAGGGAGGTCTCAGTAGGCACTTTCAACCCCACCAAGACTGAACACCATAGAGAGAGGAAGTTCTCCAAAAGGCATAGTGTTTTCACTCAGAGAAAGGAGATAGAAGCTGAATGTTCAAATGAGGTAACAAATACCTGCTAATCGTAGTGGGTATTTAATTAGCTGAGGGTGTTTATTTAACGCTAAGATTCTAAATTTAGATCTCCAACTATCTTATTTTCATCTGAATGTGGAAGTGTAGAAACCCCCGTATTCTTGAGTTCAGTTATGGCTCAGAGTCAAAACCTCAGCATTCAGAACACCAGAAGATGTCCTGGTTATATCGGTAGGACCTCAAGGGGCCAAAAATTTGATTTAAAGTGACTAAAGACATGAAGGTCCCCCAGCCCACAACATAACACAAATTCTAGAGGACAGTGGATCTAGCACAGGTTCATGGCTCAGCAGGGCTATGGAGGACCCAGGACTGTTCTCCTGTTCACACTGCCCCCTTCATCAAAATCATGGCTCAGGCCTCAAATTGCAAAGTGAATGCCTCCGTGTCATGAGTTGAATTGTATCTCCCAAAACTAATATGTTGGAGTACTCACCCCCAGTACCTCAGAATGAGCTCTTTGGAAGGAGAGAATAGGGACTGTGTACTTAAAAATGGTTAAGATGGTAAATTTTATATTGTGTTCATTTTAGCCCAATTTTAAAACAGAGAAGATGGCCCTGGCCAGTTGGCTCAGTGGTAGAGCATTGGCTCTATGTGTGGAGTCCCAGTTAGGGCACACAGGAGAGGTGACTATCTGCTTATCCACCCCTCCTTCTCCCCTTTCTCTCTCTCTCTTCTCTTCCCAAAGCCATGGCTCAATTGGTTTGAGAGAGTTGGCCTCAGGTGCTGAGGATGGCTCCATGGGCCTCTGCCTCAGGTGCTAAAAAATGACTCTGTTGCTGACCAATGGAGCAATGGCTCAAAATGGGCAGAGCATTGCCCCTAGTGGGTTTGCCGGGTGGACTCCAGTTGGGGCACGGCGCATGTGGGAGTCTGTCTCTGCCTCCCCTTCTCTCACTAAAAATAAATAAATAAATTTAAAAATAATAAAACAGAAGAAGAGGTGGTAATGAAGAAGCTGTAACAGAGGTCTAGGCAAAATTAGGATGCGGAGTATACAGTCCTCCCACAGCCCAGGGCAAGGGCAAGCAGGCTCCCCCTTCCATAGAGCTCCTGCTGGCATCTCCCATTAGTCACAGCCCAGGGCAAGGCAGAGAGTGAGGGGAGCCCAGGAGATGTGAGCTCCAGAGAACAGTGCCCTCTTAGGGTGGTCATGGGACAAGGGCAATCAGCGAACAGACGGCCGTGTGGCTCCTAAATCCCTGGTTCTTACAGTCTAACAATGGACTGCAACAAAGAAGTAATTTTAACTTTAGATTGTGCTATATGCAATGAAGAAAATAAATAAACCAGTCACTGTGAGAAAGAGTGAGGAGGCAGTACCACATGGAATGCCAGAGGAGATCTCCCTGAAAAAAAATGACACATCCAAATTTTAGGCACTTTCTGAGTCAGTGTTCTCCAAAGGGACAAAAGGCATAGGGTGTGGAACTGCACAGCCATGCACCACTTAACGATGGGATACAGTCTGCGAAATGGGTCATGAGGCAAGTGCCTTATGCAGACATCATAGGGGGCATTTACACAAACCTAGATGGAGTCTACTGCACACCCACACTAAGCAGGATAGCCTATTTCTTCTAGACTGCAAGCCTGTACAACATGTCACTTTACAAAACAACATGAGATTAAATCAAGCACAAGAGAAAACAATGCAATCTAAAAACTCCACACACGCGAGATGTGCAAGGCTGCTGCTGGCATAACCCAGCACACCATTTTACAGTGAACTATTGTTTTCACAAGTAGAAAGAGTATACACTAAAATAACAATAGAAAGTATAGCGTGGTAAATACATACTCCAGTAACATAGTCATTTATCATCATCAAGCATTATGCACTATACACAAATGTGTGTGCTACACGTTCATACAGCTGGTGGCGCAGTAGATCTGTGGATGCCAGCATCATCACACATGCGTGATCAATGCGTTGTGCCATGACACTGATGGCTACAACTTCACTTAGTGATATGAGCTTTTTAGCTCCATTGTAATCTTGTGGGACCACCATCATACAGAGGTCAGCCAAAGGAGGCCTGCAGTTGTATGTATGAACAATAACACAATAATCAATCAATAAAAATACAAGAGTAAACCATGTTGCGTGTACACACAATTGTAAGCCTACCTTTGCCCGCCTGGGTATGCAGTCAGGCATTGGCCAAAATGTCATTGCAGAGAGACATACTTTAAGGAACTGTTTCATGCCATTGTGGGGCTGGCGAGCCTGGCACCTGCGGGGAGGCCAGCAGGCTGGGCACCCAAAGAGTTGACGTAGCAGCACCAATCCAAAGCTAGATGTAGAATTCTTTCTTCCTCCGAGATTCTCGGTCTTTTGGATGTGACCCACCCACATTATAAAGGGCCATCTGCTTTACTTAAAGTCTGTTAATTTGCATGTTAATGACATCTAAAGAAAATATCTTCAAAGCAACATCGAGACTGGCATTTGGCCAAAAACTGGGCACCAGGGCCCAGCCCAGGTTGACCCATAAAATAAACTATTGCAAGCACCATTACCCACCTGGACTCATGTGTGGCTCTTTTACAGAGCTGCTGAGTTGGATATCCTGTTCATACCCTGTTCTTCCTTTTGCAGAAAAAAAGAAATTTCCACTCCTCAATTGCATCTGGATCAACGACAATCTCTAACTTTGTGGGAACAGGGCTATCTCTAACCCTTCCAGAATCATCCCCCAGAGGCGGTCACTGACTAACCAGGGACAGGCTTCCCAGCGGGCAGACAATGCAAGGGAGTAAGAAGTGCCCGGACGGGCTCAGCGACTCCTCAAGCATCGGCAGTGTGCTGGATGACGCGGACAGGGAGGTGAGCAGCCTCACGGACCGGGCGTTCCGGAGCCTGTGCATCTCGGAAGACATGTCCTTCAGTGACTCTGACCTGGCCCTGTCCCCAGACATCACCCGCCAGGTGTTTGGGAACCTGCATCAAGGCACAGTGAGCCATACCCACAGGAAAAGTGGCTTCTGGAGTCAGTTACCATCACAAGGCACAGAGCATGCAGGCTGGGCGGCCACATTACAACAGCTACCCAAATACGTCCAAGGAGAGGAAAAATATCCCAAAAGCAGCCCCCCACTGACACCAGCCCAGAGCAGACTGGAGGTGTCGGTTTCTGGCCTGAGAAGCAGCAACAAACCTGTTTCCAAAGTGTCTTCACTGATTAAATCTTTTGACAGGACTGAGGGCCAACCGTGCAATAGTGGGCCTCCCATGAGCAAGCCTCCAGCAATCAAAAATCCCCCCAAGTTTGCTCCTCTTCCAGAAAGTGGTGTCAATTTCTGTTTTGATTCTGCCTTTTTGACTGTCAGAAGGGTGCCTGCAGAAGTCTCCAGCACCCATCAGAATAGCCACCAGCCCAGTAGGAAGCATGGAGAGCAGGAGTCCCCCAAGAGCCCTGAAATGGCTTGTCAGGGCTCCACTAGCTTCCTCTCAACACCTGAGAATGTGGCCAGCGCCCTGGAGTCCAAGTTCCCCTCTGCACCCCACAAGCCAGCCATGGGGGAGCCTGGCAGGAGCGAGGAGTGGGCTCGCAAAGGCACTTTTCTTCACAGTGAAAACAGTGCCTTCGAGTCATGGAGCACACACCAACCACGGCTGCGAGAGAGAAAGGGCCCTGCGGAGGCTATCCCTGAGAGCAAGTCACCCAGTCACTATGAAGGTGCAGCCTTGCGAAGAGAGTCCCAGGCCTCCAAGCGCAAAGTCTCTCCCAGCCAGCTCCGGGCCAGCTGTGGTCAAGAAGAGAGCACGCTGACAGCAGGTACTCTCTCCACATCTGGACCCTGGAGATCTAGGGACCCAGAAGGCCAGGTGTTCCCTATGGAGGAAAAGGCTGCCAGCTCAAAACCTGAACTACAGGTAAGGTCCACCCAGCCCCCATGGAGGAAACCAAAGACTCACAAAGGAGACAAAGAATGTGTACAAGATGCTTCAGAAGAGACGCAGGCCAGCAGCAGAGGCCTGGCCTCACATACAAAGCACAACGCCCAGGGGCAGTTTCCAGAAAATGACACTCTTGGCAATGCTGTGGACCCCAGTGACTGTTATGATCCTCCTTTTAACATCAGCAAGCTTCTGACCCCCATCATACCCACTAAGCATATCCTAGATTCATCCAACAGTCCACTGAGAGAGATGACCCCATTACCCTCAGGACAGCTGAATGGATACCAAGAGAAGGAGCCCAGTGAGTGTCCGTCTCGAAACAGCTACAAATCGAAGGCCCCTAGCCTGCTGTTCAACCTCAAGGATGTTCGAAAGCGTGTGAAGAGCATGTACAGCCCCTCGCCGCTCTTAAAGGGCCTCGATGAGAAAACCAGAGGTAAGCAAGAACCCGTGAGCAATGGCATTGTTCTTCCCAATGGGCTTGAGGAAAGCCCCCCAAATGAGTTATCTAAGGAGAGAGCAGCTGACACACCTCTGTCTCACAACAGTACCCAGAAGGACCCAAAAGATGATCCTGGTACAACCTCTTCAGACAACTACCTAACCCGTAGCTCACCCTCAGCTATCTCCAAACCCCCCTTCTGTGTCAACGGGGAGGCTGCCGACAAGGACAGCTATGAGAAGGATGCCACCAATGAGGATTCTGATCTAGGTGCTGCCAGCTACACCTGCTCTTCAGTCTCCAGGGAGTGCCGCCCCAGGAAGCATCTGTCCCTGAAGCTTTGCAGCAGAGAGCCAGTGGTGGGGAGAGCTGCAGAGCAACAGAAGACCCCCAGCCTAGAAAATGGGTTCTCAAGATCCATCTCCCAAGAGACAGAACCTGAGAGGGAGGCGGGACTTCAGAATCCAAACTGCCACCAGAAATTCTCCCCGGGACCCCTTTCTCCTGAGGAGGAAGATGTGTTTTATAGTGACAGTCAGTCTGATTTTATGCCAGGCCTCAAAAACAAGGCCAAATTCAGCACTAGCTCTTCAGATCAGTCCTTCGCCTCGTTTGAGGATCCGCAGAAGACGTGGTTCACTGAGGGCCAGCAGGAAGACACTAGGGATGGCATGATTTCGGGTGACCATCAGAAGGAGGAGGAGGTGATGGGGAAAGATGAGCTCCAGCACTGTGCCTTCAGTAATGGGCTCATAGGCATGAAGGAGTGCAGCGAGAAGGAGATGTTGCGAGAAGACAGGAAGCGAGTGTCTGGAGGAAGACACAGGAAGCCATGGAGGGAGGGGGCCAGTGTCAGAGGGGCTGGGACCGAGGGGAGCAAGGGTGCAGCCGTTTCACAGACCACAGACCTCACCCCCTCACCGTCCTCCACTTCAAACAGGCACATACTGTTTGCAATCAAGGACAACACCCTCAGGGCCACCCCTGTGATAAAACCCATTATGCTGCCCCTCCTGAGAGCTTTGTCTTCAGAGGACATGCCGGGCAGTGGCCATAAAGAGGAAGAATTGCCAAGGCCAGACTTGGGTAAGGATGCTGGTCTCTGTGCCCCCAAGAGCCAGGAAATGCCCAGCACCCCAACACCGATAGGCATGAGGGGCCCACACTTAAAGCTTGTGGCCCATAAGGGCATGGAGGATCATGAGTGGGTGTCTGGTGTGGCCAGGATGGAGACAAAGGGGACTAATGTCTCATTTGTACCCATTGTAGGAGAGGGTGAAGGGCTGAAGCCACTTCTAGATGCTGCATGGAAGGTAGTAGTGAGCGATGGCAGCAACAGTTCCTCAGACCAGTGGAAACTGGAGGCTTCCAGGAGCATCCCCATAATCGCTTTGCCCAAAACTGAGGCACACGACCAGCCACCCCTGCGACAGCTCAGAACCTCTTGGGAAGAGCAGACCCAAGATTTCAAAAGCCACTTTTTGTCTACCCCCACAGCAGGGCCCCCAGGCAGAAGACTGGCCCCTGGTGAGATGGCAGCTTCCCCCAACACCAGCTCTCTGGAGGAGAGCAGCGTGTATTCCCCAGCCGCCAGCAGTGTTTGGGATGATGTGTCCCAGGGCCCCAGTGACCTGGGTCTGATACCAGGGGACCCTTCCCGCGCCAGCCCCTGGGCTAACCCCAGCCTGGCCAGGGGATCCCGGAGGGAGGACCTGACGCATGCTTTCTTGTGGGAAGCCAGCTCTGACCCCCAACTTGAGCCGTCGGCGGAAGACCTCAGGAGCCTCTCTCCACGAGGTTCCTTGCTGGATGCGGACACCAGCTCAGCAGTCTTTCCTGAAAAAGCAGAGCCTTCTGCACACCTAGACAGGGCAGCTGCCAAGCCACCGGCAGTCCCGCCCAAAACAGAGAAAGCTCTGCGGAGGGCAAAGAAGCTGGCAAGCAAGAGGAGAAAGACTGACCAGACGCAGGACATGCATGGCAAGCCCCAGGAGGAGAAGCTCTTCCTGGAAGGCTCAGAGCATAGGCCCTTGTCGCCCAGAGAGAGACTGCTGGCTAGGTTCCCCGCGGTCCGCTCCCTGCCCCCTCCCGTGCACCGCCACTCAGTGTCCACCTTCTCAGAGCCAGTAAGGAGGCAGCCTGGGGAGCCCCAGTCCCTTGTACCCCTGCTCCCTTACCCTACTACCCAGAAGGTCCTCCAAGACCCCCAATCTGGAGAGTACTTTGTCTTCAACCTGCCGCTTCAGGTGAAAATGAAGACCTTCTATGACCCAGAGACTGGCAAATATGTCAAGGTCTCCATCCCAGCCTCTGAAGAGGGTTGCCCTGAGCCACCTCTGCTAGACGCACTTGCCGCCCCCTACATGCTGCACCCCGGCATCCGGCCCCTGCCCGCAGCCACTGTGATGCCGATCCGCTGTTCCTCTCAGCTCTCTGCCCCCACCTTTCTAAGGCAGGGCCCTGACACCCCTGAGGTAGCCCACCTGGGGCCCCAGGGCACCCACAATGCTGACCTGCAGCCAGCCCTTGGGCTTCGTGGTGACCCAGCTCAGCAGGCTGTGAGCCCCGGCTCCGGTGAGCCGCCCCGGAGCCCAGAGGAGAAGGGGGCAGACACTCCCAGCCTGGGCATTATCTCTACCAATGATTTGGAGGACTTTGCCACAGAAGGAATTTCTTGAGAATTACAGCAAACTAACACCCCTATGCCTGCCACCAATAAACCCAGAAGAGCTTACTCCCCCTCCCCCATAACAATTACTTATACACACACATACACCACACATACTTAGTAATTTAAGATCCTTAATGTCAGTCTCAAAGGATGTGGGGCTCTTGAAAACACTCCTTCTCAAGGGTACCTCCAGGGCTCCCTTCCCTGGAGGGCAGGGCTTGCATGACCCCGTCTCTTCCAAGCCCCTTCCCAGACCCCAATCTTCTTCTCTTCTTTTCCCTTCCTCTCTTTCCTCCTCTGGCCCTGCCACCAAGGTGGATCTTCCCTGACTCTTCAAGGCTGTTCTGCTTCAGCTCCCAATCCACGCCTTCTCAGGGGTGGGCTGAGGCGCCCAGAAACACCATGCAGACCCCGCCAGGCAAGCAGACCCCCCAGCACACCTCTTCTAGGTCAGATATGCCAGCAAATGCTACTTCACCCTCTCACTCAGCTCAGGTGGAAATGGCTGAGGATCCATACAATGCAATCTTGCAGAGATGTTCATTTGATTAGAATGGGTTTTCTTTACTACGAAAATGTTCTTCTAAAAGCTATTTTCTGATAAAGAAAAGGCTATCTTTTAAAAAGTGAAACCAGTTTGCAGATGTGGTTCTGTCATTGAACTCCTGTCTCTTCTGTGGACAGTGGTGGGTCTCAGCTGGTGACTAAGGGACCATGTGCCCTCCAGGCCTTCCTTCCCAGCCTGTGGGCCATGCGGGGTATTCCCATTTGAATGGAGCAGCAGCCACACCACTGCCTCCCATCCTGATGTCCAGCCTCAATCCTTGAACACCTGTCTGTGTCTTCTCCGGGCCAGGACCTCCACTATTGCTGGGAGGCAAAGATGAGCAGGACCCACAACAACCATTGAGAGTGACCCTAGTCAAGCCCCCATTGTCCTGATTTAGTGACCAGGAGCTATGCTCTGTGCTCACAAGAAAATTTTATTTGGGGATTTGGAGAAAAGGATCTGAGTCAACTCAAAAGAACGGAGTGCAGGAAACCTCTTGGCACCTGCGAGAGCTCTGTGGGCCTACGAGGAGATGCCCACTACAGGCGGCCATTCTGGGAACGTGGCCGAGCCAGTCCTCATGGGCTATCCCTGGGAGCTTTGCTGAAGCCTCCTCATGCTTCTGATGGGGGCAAGATGGAGAAAAAGGGCCTCCCTCTGCATTTAGAAGGGAAGCTATGGAGGGGACCACACAAAATGCATTGTCCTTGAGGGCTTTTTTAATTTTTGTGTTTGGGGTTTTTGGAGGGGTTCCAGGGGTCTCAAACTCGCGGCCCACGGGCCACATGTGGCCTGCCGAACAATTTTGTGCGGCCTGCAGACTAATCCATGAAGTTCAAAATATTTTGGATAAAATTAAGTAAACCCGTGGATTAGTCTGTGGGCCGCACAAAATTGTTCGGCGGGCCGCATGCGGTCCGCCAGCCTCGAGTTTGAGACCCCTGGGTTACACAGAGGCCATTTCCAGGCTGGGAAGATGGGGAGGTACCCACTCAGCATGAACCCTGGGGCATGCACATATTCCAAGTTTGTGATTTGGATTCAGGATTCTATACTCGTTTCTTTTCTCAACAAATGTGGCCACCCCTTAATGTCATCGAGAAATGATCACACTAACCCCCCAGCCCGGTACCACTAGCTCTGTCTACACCTGCTGAGTCAGCCAGATGAGTGGGGTATGAATGGAGGCCATTGTCCAGAAGCCTGGTGCCCACAAGTCACACTTCAGGGTGCAAATGAAGAGAACAAAGTTGTGATCTTGGCTCTGCCACCAAATCACCAAGCGTCCCCTCTGCCTGTTTTCATCTCACTCAAGTAGGAAAAGCAATGTCTCATTTTAAAATTCTCAAGGCCCAGGAAGAGCATGCCTAATGAAAGAAGTATCCCTTGGTGAAAAACAACCACAGTTACAATAACCATGTCCCCACCAGGAAAAATTTTACTTAACCTAAGGGGACCTTATGCTTCAGGAAGCAGTTATCTTCTGTCTAAAAAGCAATATGAGCAAGGCTATTGATAAAGCTGAACACATAACAGCAGACACTTGGAAATCAAGGTCAATTTCCCAGCCCTCTTTATCCCTGTAGGTGCAAAAGAGGAAAAGGGCATCCAGCAGAATGCGCCACCTGTTAACTAAAAGGAGGGACACCTGGCTGGCTCCCTGGCAAGTCAGCTAGAAGAAGGCTTCTTTCACTGATAGCAAAGTGCTCCGCCCCTGTGTTCCTGAAGCAGGTATCTTTGCTCTTGGGGACAAACGTCAGTGGAGACCAACTCATTTGTAAATGATGCTCTCCTCTTTTTCTGGGGAGGGTCATTTATTCCTCCTTCCTTCCTCCCTAATTCTCTCGTTTTACTTCCTCCCTTCTGCCCTCCTTAACCATTACAAATATTTTCAGAGTCCTGCTCTGTGCCAGGCATCTCCCAGGCACTGAAGATATACCATAGTAATAAGAGCTGGTCTCTGCACCCAAAAAATTGAAATCTAACATAGAGGAAAGGCCATTTCGGTCTCATGTGGTAAGTGATTTGATAGGGTGGTCTGAGGAGCACCTAACTCAACCTAGAAGGAAAAGGGGTTTTCTACAAGAAGGAGATGGCCCCAAAGCTGAACCAGAAAACACAAAGTGCTACATCAGCTTATGAAGAGACCAGAATTTCTCCAGCTTTAATCTATTTATCAAACAATGTCATTTGTCAAATATTAATAGATTGTCTTCCCATATCAAAGTGTATTGGTTCAGCTAATCATTCTTTAGCATTTCTAATCAGTACAAAAATAAAACCAGAGTAGCCTCCCAAGATAAACCTTTATTGATATGCCCTTCACCTTCTGAATTAACATTTTACTCATCTGAGTTGGCCAGGGGAAAAAATCACTATTTCTACCATTGTGTTTAATATGATAGTGGTGAGAATGGTGGAAGCATTTTTGTGAAAATTGTAGGTTGAGGCCATGGCTGCACCTTCTGTTTAGTGTACTGACCCTTTACTATGTTATGGCCCCTCTTAATATCTCCTGGATAGGGGACACAAATATTAAGTACCTCCAGGGAACAATCAAAGGTACTGGGGCTATTTAACAGCAAATGACCAAGGGCACAGCCCTGAGCAGGGAGTTTTGAACCTCTCCTCCATCCTCCTCATAACAACAATATGAGAAATGCTCTCATTGGCCTCATGCTATTCCAAGGTCACACAGTCTTTAAGTGAGGGGCTAAGCCAGGAACCCAGGCCTCCCTCACTGTGGGACACTCTTAACTGTCAACAAGGGCTCTATAAGTGTAGTCCATGAACCAATGGCCTTCACATTGCCAGGGAGCTCTTAGAAACCCAAAACCTCAATTTGCATTTTCACAAGTGTAATGCCAGTGGCTAAGGCCAGGCAGGGCCACACTGGATTTGGGAAAATAGTAGAAAAACTGTGGAGCTGGAAAGAGTTGGACCATTCCGTTTAATAGACTCTCACAACAGTGGATGAGCACACAGGGAGGGGAAACCACCTCTCAGGCAAAATGGCCCTCACAGTGGTGGGCAGGCAATCCACCATCCACAATTCCCCATCTCTCTGAGCACAAGCACCCATACATAGCCTTATATAGGCCATACACAAATGTGCTGCCACGTATGCACACACTAATCGGGCAAAGTGCTTTCATCTGGTAAACCAGCGAGCAAGCCTAACACAGCTGCTTTCCCCGCAACAAGATTCCCCAGTGATTCCTTTGCACATTAAACTTTCGTATGTGCTAGGAACCTCTGTTTGGCTGTGGGGGTGGGGGTGGAGATTTAGGGGAGATGCATTTGTGTCTTATGTGTCACAGCACGGCCATGGGCAAGGAAAGAGAGACTTACACATCTGGGCAGTGGTCTCACTTACTGTAAGAAAGGCTTTGCTAATTACTACAGCCATGCCATGTGGTGAGCGTGGCCTGGACCAACTAAACTCCCTGTCACTGGAGAGGTGCAGTAGAAGCTGGTGGCCCCTTTCCTGGACAGGGAATGGGTTCTTATGTCAGGTGCCTAACTATATATTTTGAGACCCTAGGCTACATGGGGAGGCTCTAGTACACAAATGTTATAGATCCAAAGTCTAAGGGGGGGGGGGGCATAGGAGTGAAATAGATAAGTGAAACATTGGCCTGAATAGGAGCTTTAGGCAAAACCTGAATTCTATGCAAGAACAAGGTGTTTTGGTCCAGATCACACCTTGATATTAGACATAACTCTCTTGTGTGGACCTCCCACACCATTGAAATATAAAATCCAAAAGATCAGGGAGAGCTTCGGGCCATATCAACAGAGTGTATCACCACCTGCTTACCCATCTTCAGTACCACCCAGCAGAACCATCTGAGCAGAGAGCTCCTCCCCAGGAATGGGGACTCTGGGTAGGTCCAGGGCTGGAGCTGACTCAGGTGGTGGTTCTCTCTCTCACCCACCAGCTCCCAACAGCATGCGCAAGCCTGCCTGGGCTTCACAATCACCTGGGTGCTTGTTAACAAGACAGTCCAGGCCCTGCTTCTAACTCACCTCATCAGACTCTTCAGGGCTGGGGAAAGGGCAGCTGTAGGCAGAAAAGCTGCCCAAAGACTCTGATAAACCTGCTTAATACACACCATCCTGAGCACAGTGGCTGCACCTGGGCCCGGCACACAAGTGCTGCCCATACCCAGAGGTCTGCCCATGGAGGAGACCCTTCCATGGAGGGTTGCCTGTGGACAGGGAGAACACAGAAGAGCTACCTCCTCTAAGACAGCTGCAAATGAGAAAAAGCACAGCCAGGCTCCAGGCCTGTCCAATGAGGCCACTAGCACCTCCCAGAGCCAGACCCAGGCATGCCCTGGAGCCCTGAGAGGAGGCTGCGGGGACTAATCTTCTCATAAGGGAGGAGGAGGGCATTGTGAGGGATGAAGGCTCCCCTCTACATGCGGGAGCCTGAACTCTCACTACACAAGATCACATAGTTGGTCCTACTCAATATCCCTGTACTTTCACCAGCCTAGTGGAGTACTTGCCTCTGCCCTTCCCTGCACTGGTAGCCTGTTGGGTACCCAGGTTGAGTTTATCCAAGGGCCCTCCATCTGACCAGGTGACCCACCTGTAATGCCAATGGCAGAAAGGTCCACACTGGATTCGGGCAGATGATAGAGAAACTGCAGAGCCAGAAAGTGTTGGGCTATTCCATTTAATAGATTCTCACAACAGTGGACGATCATACAGGCAAGGGAAACCACATCTCAGGCAAAGAACCAGCAAAAATGCCCCTCACAGTGGCAGGCAGGCAATCCGCCATCCACAATCCCCCTGAGCACAAGCCCCCATAGCCTTACATAGGCCACACACACATGGCACTGCCACACTCTCATGCACCAATCAGGCAAAGTGCTACAAGCAGGTAAACCTGCCAGCAAGCCTAATACAGCTGCCCCACACCCCTTTAGGGCTGCTCGTCTCACAATCTACATGACAGGTTTCTTCCGCGATGGTCCCTGTGCGAGGAGTGAGGGACATTACAAAACCAAAACAGTACAGTCTACAACAACAGAATGACAAACACAGCTGTGGGTGAAATGAAAGTGTGGTCAGTGGCACCAAGAGAGGCAAATCTTTCCCTTCTGGCAGAATCCAGGCCAGAGCTCTGTCTGCAGACAGCACCATAGCAGGTACAAGAGGCCACCCCGGGCGGGCATACCAAACCTTATTGGCCTGCACACCAGGATCTGCTGGTTCCATGTGCAGCAGAATGGGAGAACTCATTATTGGCCATAGAAAAATTACAAAGGTGTCCTTCATAATGCTGTCCCCCTGAGCACTCAAGGGATAATACACTTCTACCTTAGGTGGCCAGGTTCTGGTTGCCCAGGGAGTTAACTGGAGGTCCACCTCTAGCCCCCTACCCCACAGTGTCAACAAGGGCACTCATCACAGGTGGGGGCCTGTACAGTCCAGGGCCATGTCCATTGAAGCCATTGGCCTTTAAGGAGGGCTGTTGGGGCAGGCAAAGCAAATTGCCCTGCTGTCCAAAGCCTGGCTTGAGCAAAGCATCCTTGGTGTTATCTCTCCAACTGGATGGCAACAGCTACTCAGTGCAGAAGGTCGTCCACAGGAGCTCCCCCCTCCCCCAGTTGAGGTCTCTCATTCAAAATCTGGAGTACTGTCCACAAGCAGTGTGTCCATCCAGTAAGGGAGCTAGTACCCCCCTCCTGTCGCAGTCCCTGCTTTAAGAGACCATTTTACCGCTCAATGATACCAGCAGCCTGTGGGTTGTACAGGACATGGTACTTCCAGTCCACCCCTAGGTCTTAAGCCCATTGCTTTATCACAGAACCCGTGAAATTGGTACCGTTGTCATATTCAAGGACCAGCAGCTGCCCGTATGCAGTGCTCAGGCGGTCCAGAGCCTGTATGACTGCCCTTTGGTCTGGGTTACAGGCAGGGTAAGCAGCAAGCAGCCCGGTGGCAGTATCTACACAGGTGACTGCATACTGGTTTTCTTCTGACTTTGGTAAGGATCCAATGTTGTCTATCTGCAATCGTGTCAGTGGAATACGACCCCTCTGGATCTGTCCAGGTGACACCAGTGGTCTCCGAGGGTGCTCCTTGGAACATACTGCACATTGTTTGCAAGCTGTAAGTACCTCTGCATAGGACACAGGCAAGTTCCACACCTTAACCGTAGCCCACATAATTTTTTGTCCCACATGGAGCAGACACCGGTGGAGCCACTGTGCCATGTCACCTGCAAGCACAGTCTCCAACCATTATCACATCCTCTACAAAGTTGTCTGCTTCCTCATTGCCAGGATGGTCTAGAGGGGCATGCCCTATGACATGGTGTATTGTCACCTGCTTCTGGTGTTCTATATCCCATAAGTCCTGCCACATGGCCTGACCCCATAGTGGACAGTGCATTACCATCCACTGGTTAATGTGCCTAGTAGCAATCCAAAGGGTCAGTCCACAATAGATAGCCCAGCTGTCAATGCAAATCACCAGAGGTGAAGGCTCATTATGGACAACTAGCCATATGGCTCTTAATTCTGCCCATTGCTGCTTGGCCTATACCAAAAGGCAGATTTAACAGTAGGTGCACTGGGCACATGCCCTGGGCCTCGACTTCTGAAGGGCCCTGCAAAACCCCAACTTTATACTTTTTTCTAATGACACCAAGTTTGGTTTCATATGTGCAATTTTAACATTAATAGTACAAAATATTTTTTATTAATTTAAAATATGGTTAACATGTATTTTATTTTCCCTGTCACTCTTTCTTTTTTTTTAAAGACCCCCATATTTTCTTCTGCGCCCAGGGCCTCAACCAACCTTAATACACCTCTGCCTATACCTGTGACCATTTAAATAGTCTCAGTGGCCGGTTGAAAGGCTATAGTCATCCACTTGGCGGGTTGGTCCGTGCTGGAACCACCAGTATACCAGGCATCCTCGGGGATGGGCATTCACCCCTCCTGGTAGGGACTGACTTCAGGTTCTGCCTCCTGAGCCCCAATTGCACCTGACTCTAAGGTCGCATAGGTGACAGGACCCAAGACTTCCTGCAGTTCTGCTCTCAATGGGCTGGTGCTAAGAGCACAGCGTTGCTGCAAGTATACACCCCACTTGGCCAGGGTGGACATTTGGGCCATACCACTATGTGGTTTGGTTGCCCAATCTCTCACCCATTCTGCAATAGGGTATGTGGTCTTGACTGTAACTGGAGTTGTGGTCATAACACTCTCGTTGGCTAGGAGGACAGCATACACAGCTACCAACTGTTTTTCTACTAATGAGTAATGGACTTCAGCGTCTTTCCACAACTGGGACCAAAACCCAATAGGTTTCCATAAGCGCTCTGTCTGTTGCCACAAGCCCCATCCAAACCCCTCAGGGGTTACATGGACATCCAGCTCACAGGGCCTGGCAGGATAAAACACACTCAAGGCCTGTGCCACCTTGACAGCTCTCTTCGCTGCTGCAAATGCACCTTGTGCCAGCTCAGTCCAGTCCCAGTGACCTCCTTCCAAATAAGGTTGTACAAGGGGCATAGTAACTGAGCCAAATGGGGTATCAATGCTCACCAACACCCCAACAGATCTAGGAATTCCTGTAACTGTTTCACTATAGTGAGCATGGGGTATGCTTGGATCTTATCTATAACTGCATCAGGGATAACCTTTGTCTTACCCGACCAGACAACTCCCAAGAATTTAACAGATAACCCAGGTCCTTGTAATTTGTTCTTGTTGACTGCCCAGACACACACTTTCATGTGGGATAGCAGGGTAGGGACTGCTTGCTCCAATTTTGAAAGAGAGTCACTAGTTAGCATAATGTCATCGATATAATAATACATACAAACTGCGTCTGGCTGTTTCCATTTAGCCAGGTCAGCAGCAGCCACCAGCTCATGGCACAAGGTGGGGCTATGCAAATAGCCCTGGGGTAACACTGTAAAGGTCCACTGTCTTCCTTCCCAAGTGAAGGCAAATTGGTCTTGACTCTCTGCAGCTGTATCAATAGAAAAAGGCATTGGCCAAGTCTGTTACAAAGTGGTATGTCCCCAACTCATGACTTAACTGGTCCATCATGTTAGCTGTTGAGGGAACAGCAGCGTTCAAAGGTGGGACAACTTTATTAAGTTCTCTGTAATCTACTGTCATTCACCAGGTTCTCTCTGGTTTGTGCACAGGCCATACTGGGGAGTTGTAAGTGCTGCATGTTGGCCAGATGATTCCCACCTTTTCTAGTTTGAGGACTGTCCCAGTGATTTCTTCATAGCTGCCTGGCAGGCGATACTGCTTGGTGTTAGTCACATGCTGGGGAAACGGGTAATTGCAAGGGGGAAATGTGATGCGTCCCCCCGGAACACTGCCTTCAAGACCCGGACTTGCAGGCAGAACTCCCCAGCAATAGTTTCCAACCACAGTCCTTGTAAGACATCTACCCCCAAAATATATTCAGGAATAGGAAATATGCCTATCTTATATGGCTTAGGAGAAAGTCTTTCTATCCCCAATGGAATAGTTATTGGCTTCACTTGAACAGTTTGGCCCCCATAACTGTCAATGGCCACTGGGGTTTTAGCAAACTGTTCTGGGTTCCCATAGAGGAGGAAACATTCTGCACCCATATCCACCAAGGCCAATACCGATTGTACATTAGAAGGGGACCAGTGGATTCCCAGTTTCACATGTGGCATCCAGTCCCCACCCGTTCCTGTTAGACAGGTCCCTCAGCCTTCCCCCTATTCAAACTGGAACAGTGGGTCTTGGGGGTCCTCCTCTCCTTCAGTGGTCTCTATCCTATAATCCTATAACTGTGCTGCTCGTGCACCAACTGTTTTATTGGTAGCTGCTGGGCAGTTCATCTCAGCGGCTGGAATCTCTGTCCTGGTTTAAGCTGCTGCCAAAGCCCTAAAGGAACCTTATTAGGCTTGTCATCCAATCTCTCCCTATCTTCCCCAGCTGCAATTAAATCTACCCACATCTGTGTTCAGGTAAAATTCACAGGCCCATTACTCTTACTAGTCAGAGGGGCAGCAGCCCTCACAGCGTTGTGATTCTGTGCTGCCTCCAGCTCCCCCAAGTCTGCTACCATCTGTGTAACTGCATTGATGGCCTGCCCCACAAAGGGGCGCAGGATAGCCACTAGTGACCCAAAAAGGGCTGACAGGGCACTGCAGAGGATAAGATCCCGCATCCCGGGCATAAACACTTCCTTGTCTGGCCCACGAGACTCCAAGTGGAGAACAGCATTCTTCATACCTAGTTCCCAAAGGACCTTGACTATCTCACTGTAGCACTGCCCCTGACTCACTGCCCCTGGCAAGTTCTCCGCATTCTGCCAGACCATATGAATGCCGGCCATCACCCATTCTAATAGGGTATGGTTTCCTGGGTTGTCATAGCAGTTCTGAAGACGCTGCCTCAAGGACGAGTGTGTGGTAATGGTGGCCAATTTCTCCACCTCTGTTCTGGAGAGCATGATGCCACCCACACCTATGTCCCACAACCTCAGTGACCAGGCTGCCAGCAGCTCCATGGGTTTCTGCCTGAATTGTGCCCCCCAACTCCATCAGCTCTGCCTGGGCGTAGGGCTGGACCACAGAGTGCTCCACTGTCTGTGGAGGAGGCTATGGTTGCTTCTGAGGGACTCTTTGCTTCTGAGATTTTACCTTCTTAGTGACCATCGGCCAGGCTCTGAGTCTGAGTACAGCAGTTGCAGCCCAAGCCTCCCCCTCAAAAGGAGTTAGAGAAGCCTGCTCCCACAGACTCAGAGCCACTCCACTGACAGGAATGCAGCTCCGTCTTCTGCACCCACTTTGGCTCCTGCAGCTGCTGGCTCTTGGCCTGAAGCTGACTCTCAAGCTCCTGAACCCGCAGTTGTTTCTCCAACAGCCGTCACTGCCAACATTCAGCTTCTAAAGCAAACTGCAACTGTCAAACCTGCAATTCCTTCTCCAGAGACCAGTCCAGTTCCAGGTGCCTTTGGTGTTCCACCTGCACCTCACACTGCAACCCTCGAACCCGGTCAGCCTCCCTCTCCAGTGCTGGCTCCAGATTACACTGTCGCCGGTTCTCAGCCTGCAGTCTGACTTGCAATTCTCAGATTGCAGCTCCTTCTCCAGTGACTGTTCCAGCTTGTGCCATTGTTGCTGCTCGCTGCACAGCTCACCCTGGAGCTTTCCACCTCAGGTTGCCTCTCACACAGAGCTCTCAATTTCCTCTCACAGGGCTATAAAAAACACCCAGCCTATGGCTTCAAAAGGGCAGCCACAGAGAACCATATGCTGGAAAACAGCGACCACTCCTCTACTCTGCCCTTCAAGGGTGTCAGTGGCTCCATCCCCATCTGCTCTGAACCCTGCCCACTACACCAGATGTAATGCTGGTGGCTGAGGCCAGGCAGGTTCCCACTGAATTCAGACAGATGGTAGAGGAACTGTGGAGCCATAAAGCCTCAGGCCATATCTGTTTATTGGAGGCTCTCAAGAACAGGTGAGCAAATAAACAACAAAAGGGGAAGAGGTAATAAAGGAAAACCTGCTACTCACAGTAAGGGCAAGGGAACAAGGAAAACTGCACCTCACAGTGGTGGGAAAGTGATCTGGGAGAATCACCACCCAGGAGAAGCACCCACAGCCTTATATAGACTATGCACACGGGCCTCTGCCATGTGCTCATGCACCAATCAGGCAAAGTGCTTGCAGCCTGTAAACTTGCGAGCAAGCCTAACACAGCTGCCCCACAGATGGCTACTATTAAAAAAATAGAACACAAGTGTCGGCAAGAATGTGGAGAAATTGGAGTCCTTGTACATTGCTGGTGGAAATGTTAAATGGTGCAGCAGCTGTAAAAAAATAAGAAAGAAAAGTACTAATGTTTCTGAAAAAGTTAAACATAGAATTACCGTATGATCCAGAAATTTCACTTCTAGGCAGACACACAAAGAACTGAAAGCAGAAGCAGAAATGAATATTTGCACACCCATGTTCACAGAAACACCACTCAAAATAGCCAAAAGGTGGGAGTAATACAATTGTCAGTCAGCACAAGAGGGGACAAACCACAGTGTATTCACACGATGGAGTATCCTTCCACCTTAAAAAGGAAGGAAATTCTGACACATGCTACAACATGAATGAACCTCGAGAAGAACATTATTGTGAGTGCCATAAGTCAGTCACAGCAGGATAAATACAGTCTGCTTCCACCTTTGTGGGATGCCTGAATGGTCAAATTCAGAGAGAAAGAAGATGGAAAGGTAAGAGTGGTGGTTGGGAGGGGTGGGGGGAGGGGTGGGGGGAGAGCTGCTGATGTTTAATGGGACAGAGTTCCAGCTGGGAAACATCAAAATGTCTAGAGATGGATGGTGGTGAATGTACCTAATGCACACTTAAAAATGGCTAAAATGGTGGATTTCATGATGTATATTTTTTGCCACAACTTTAAAAACAAAATCCACCCCAAAAAGTCTTTTGAGCGGCACAAACATGCCATTTACCACAAGGCCCTAGCGCAGAATGAGTGTTTGAAGGGAACAGTGCCCCTGTGGGGAGGGGCCAGCTGGGTCCCACCTTTTCCTGCAGACAAAGGTGCAGGGGCCAGCACAGGCAGGATGCAAGACCGTGGGCTGCATGCACCTGCTCAGATCCACGTTCTCGTGATGGCACAGCGACTCCACGCAACTCCACTGAGACCAGTGGGGGAAGAGGAAACTCTATGCTATGCTCCTCTACCAGGTCCTCTCCTTCCAGGCTCCCATGCTTGGCAGCCACCCCCTAGTTGCCCAAGCCACAATCCTTGACACCATCACCACTGCTCCTATAATGCTAGTGGCCAAGGCCAGGGAGGTCCACACTGAATTCGGGCAGGTGGTAGAAAAACTGCAGAGCCAGAAAGCATTAGGGCCATTCCATTTAATAAAGTTTCACAATGTGCAGACAAGCACACAGGCAGGGGAAACCGCCTCTCAGGCAAACAAACAGCAAATGGCCCCTCACAGTGGTGGGCAGGCCATCCGCACATCTGCAATCCCCCCCCCCCCCAAGCACAAGCACCCATAGCCTTATATAGACTATGCACATGTGCCTCTGCCAGGTGCTCATGCACTAATCAAGTAAGGGGCTTGCAGTTGATAAGCCCGCGAGCAAGCCTAACACAGATGCCCCACAGCTATGTTCAGCCCTTTGCACAGCAGGTAGGGGGTCCGTGTCCCCTTGCCCACTGGCATGTGCCCTGCAGAATTTACTCAGTGTAGAGTTCTGAGGCCAGGCCAGAAAATGCCACACCACTTCTACTGGTCTCCTGAGATGCACTCTGCTCAAGTTTCCAGCAGCCACTGAGCAGCCCAGTAACTGGGTCACTCTGTTATGAAGAAGCCAGCACTGGCTAGCTGATGTGGAGATAGCCTGGAGAGGCCCTGAGCAATTAGGAAGGATAGGGAGAGGCTCGGCCCTCCTGTTCCAGCTTTTGCCAATGGCTGCCTGAGCTAGCACCAACTCCCCAGTCATGCCCACATTCCTGGCCCACAAAGTGATGAATAGTGATGGACTTAAACCACTGAGTTGCAAAGAAGTTCATCATGCAGGAAGAGATAACCAGAGCCCTCTCTTACTCCCAGCCTCCATTCCCTCTCCACTTTTGCCCTTTCCCTGAACCCCCATCCCTTTTGTCTAGCTCCTGTACACCCTGGAGTCACTCACCTTAGACACCAAATCCTCTTCGAGGCCATTTGCAATACCCTAACCCTGGCTGTGCACCTCTCTCTCCAAATCCACCAGCACAGGCAGTTCCCACATCATAGCTGATGCTGTAATGGCCGCTTAACTGTTTCTCCACTCGATAGTCAGTTTGGGAGGGAGGAATTTTGCCTTTCCACATTATTGCTGCATCTCCAGTGGCTAACTTCGTGCCAAGTCCAGATGGGCAACAGGTAACCATTGTTGAATTCAGCAGAACTCTTATTTTACATGGACGTGCTGAAGCCAGTAAAAAGACTCTTCTAGGAGAGCAACCAATGCCATTTTGACCTTATTTCTTTACTTTCCCAATGAGCTGCTGATACCATATAGGTAAGTTAACCCAGTTTAAGCCAGAACAAGCACTGCTCTGTGGCCCAACAAATGGGGTCTCAGGGACCCATGGCCCAAGAACTCATGTCCCATGATGTAATCTATAAGTCAAAGTTCACATTTCCCTAATGGTTTTTGATCGGAAATTCCATACCTGTCAAAAAAGGGGGCCCAAGGACTCATTCGGCACATACAGCAACAGCCAAATCCAAAGTGGAAATAGGTTATTTGGTTTTGTGATGATGAAATGATGAAAACATTAGACAAATTGTATTAAGTAGAAGTGGTGAGTGTAACTAAGTTCTGTGTTTACTGCCACTGGGAGAGGTTGGCATCAGACCACAGTCTACTGCAGTGTGTCATCATATTTAGCTACCAAGGGGAAAGGCCAGGTTTGTATAGATGGGTTTTAACTTTAAAGTCACCAAGGAAAAGTGAAGAGTGCTCTCATTCCAGACAAAAAGGGTCAATTAAGCTAGTTGTCTCTCTTCTCATTTTCCCTTAACCCAATAAAACTGCCTAGATTTTAGTTTCATAGATGGAGAAATAAATATTATTATAGAAAGAAAATAACACTAAAAGATACATATCATCTCTCTGTAAGGTATCCAAACATCCAGGTTTAACTCTAGAAGCAGGATTTGAGTATGAACAAGCATGGAGGAGCTTTTGAAAATTCTAGAGGAAATACTGCTTAACATCTTCACATATCAGTTATGTACTCTGTGAGTTCTGAAACAGGTGACTCTGAAGGGCCTTGGGAAACCAAATCAACTGAGAAGAGATTTTTCATGTCCCCAAAAGTTCTAACAGCTTCCATTGAGCATGTTCTTGAGGCTTCAGAAAACTTAAACCTAGTTGACCCCAGCCAAGTACTTTTGTTCAAGAAAGCCCTGACCACCTTGTGCACCCAGAGCGTGAGATCTTCACTGCTCTTTCCCACCCACCCTGCTGAGCCTTCCCTCTTGCACCCTGCATGGCAGTGAGGGGGGGGGGGGCAAAGTACAATACACCTGGAACCAGGAGACAGGAAGGAAAGAAGGAAGATGCCATGGGCTATGTCCTCAGAAAAAAGGCTCACAACATATTTGAATCTAATCTTAATTCTCCAGGCTATTAACAGAAGAGGATGAGAGGTTTTTCTGTGTAAATCTGAGTACCATGTTGATGACCCTGGAGCTTTGTCAAAATAACCTCCAATGTAACTCTCTCCTCTCTGCCACTTAGCAAAGCAGAAGAGAGGTGTTCCTCCCAGGTGACTTCCATAGGCCTATCCAATTTGGTCATTTTAATTTAAATCAAGAGTTCTTTAAGATGTTTAATGGGAACTTGGTATCAACAGAAATCTGGTTATGGTTTTATCATCTTTCATAAATAAGCTTTTATGAAGCATTTAAATTAACCCTTATAGCTGACTAAACTAAATTACAAGCATGCCTATTTCTCCTTCCCTCTTAGCAACAAGGAATCTTCTGCATTAAACAACAGATTTTAGCCTGACCTGTGGTGGCACAGTGGATAAAGCATCGACCTGGAAATGCTGAGGTCGCCAGTTCGAAACCCTAGGCTTGCCTGGTCAAGGCACATATGGGAGTTGATGCTTCCAGCTCCTCCCCACCTTCTCTCTCTGTCTCTCTCTCTCCCTTTCTCTCTCCTCTCTAAAATGAATAAATAAAATTTAAAAAAACAAAATAAAAAAAAAAGATTTAAAAAAAAAACAAAAACAGATTTTAGGCATGGAGCACAAGGCAGCATAGGACTAGGATCCTGAAGAGAAGGGAAACAAACAAGGGAGTCCTGGTTTACCAGCTTTTAGTCTGGAGGCAAGTTCTAGGCTGAGTACAGGAAGGTAGAACCCAAACAGAGCCCAGTGGTCTGGCTTTGCAGATGTAGAGAATGGAGTTTGGAGAGGCCAAAGAAATAAGAGTGTTGAGGGCAGAGTGCTGGAAAGGAGGGCACTGTGAAGAAGAAAGGCTCTGAAAATCTGCGGAACGGAACCCTCGAGTGTTTTGCTGAGCAGCAATACACATATGTTTAAGTAAAATCACCAGAAATGCATAAACAGAACAATTCTGAGAGCCTGCACAAAGTTTATGCCTCACTAATCAGAATGAAAATCCCTCCTAAGACACACACAAGACATTAGGGAGACTCTTCAGAAGGGCATCACCTTAACAGTGGGTCTGAATAAATCTTAAAGGCTCCCTAGATCTGCCCTTAAGAAGCTTGGAAACGAGCCTCTAAAGCTACAATGTCCAACATGGTAGCCACCACCCAAACACAGCAGTAGTCATATAGAAAGTGCTAAGAACCACTCATGAGTAGTGGCCAACATTTTGAACAGCGTAGATTATAGAACATTTCATCACCAAAGTAATTGCTAAAGGATTTGACTAATTCCAAGTAACTTAGCTAGTCACAAGACAAAACTCATCTTCATTTCAAGAATACAACAAAGTCCAGCAAACAATGCTATAAAACTCATAATATGAATTCAGTTTCCAATCAAATATTACCAGGCATGCAAAAAAAAGTAGAAAAATATGACTCATAACTGGGGGGGGGCATTAAATGGAAATAGATCCTAAAATGAAAGAAACAATGGATGATCAGACAGGATATTAAAACAGGTGTTCTAAAAATATTCTATATATTCCAGAAGGTAGAGGAAAATATGAAGATAAAGAGGAAAGAAATTTAACACATAAAAAATATGCCAGTGGAACTTCTAAAGGTGAAAAATACAAAAACTTAAATAAAAATATACTAAACAAGATTAAAACAAAATGATATAATTTGATTTTAATACTGAACTAAAAATATAGCAATAGAAACTATATGATACAGAAATTACTTTAAAAAATAACATTAGCAACTTTTGGAACAATATCAGGATGTTTAATATATACTGTTGAAATATGATATTTAAAAAGCAAAGAAAAGGGGGGAAACAGTACTAAAGAAATAATAATTGCTTTTTTCCAAATTTGATAATAAAAATAAACCCAAAGATCCAAGGAATTCCACAAATCCCAATGTTACAGTAATATAGTGTTATAGTAAATTAAATATATAAAAATATAGGAAATCTATAGAAATAAGTTAGGATCTAATATACTGCTCACAAAAATTAGGGGATATTTTATCACTTCATATCCATTTTGAAATATCTCCTAATTTTTGTGAGCAGTATATTAAAAACCATTAAGGCAAGTGAATAAGGCTACACCCTCTGAGTAAGAGGTAATCTAGTGTGTAGAGATACGATAGGCAAGACCATGCCCTCTGCACAGGACCCAGTTAGTGCATTTATGAAATTATATGTAGATAAAAAGAGCTCCCAGAGAGAAACTCCCTAAAAGTGGCTTGATGTTATAATCCTGTAGGTTAATACCTGTTAGAAGGTATATGCCAGACAAGGTACTTAAGCCCAGGGGCTCCCAGCTGCAGCCAGTCATCCAGACTTCAATGTTGAAAGAGAATTGTCCACACTGCTCTGATCAAGGACAGCCGAGAGCAGCACACCAACGGGGGCATTAAGCTGTACCCAGGCACGCCATAGGATTTGTGAGTAATAAACTGCCTGTGTGATTCTTGGAACTAACTTGTATGTCAGTCATGTCTTTCCTCTACCAGTAAGTGGAATCCTCTCAGCCTCCTCAAGAGTAGTCTTGAAGAGGCTGCCAGCCCTGCCATTAAGTGGGAGTGTCCCACTGCGCGGGGACACTCCCACTTAAATCAGGGATGCCTGATCGATGTAGAGCTCAGGCTCTACTGGGACACCCAAGCAGAATAAATATTTTTAATAAACAAGCCAACCAGTGTTTAAAAAGTTTTTTAACAAAAAAAAATTATACATTACATTCAAAAGAGCAAAGATTTTTTCAATTTTATTTTACAACTACAGTTTACATTCAGTATTATTTTGTATTCATTTTAAATGTACAAAGTAGAGATTAGACATTTGTATAACTTACGAAGTGATCATCCTGATATGTCTAGCACCCATCTGACACCACACATAGTTATTACAATATCAGGGACTATATTCCCTGCGCTGCACTTTACATCCTGGTGATCGTTTTGAAACTACTAATTTATACTTCTTAATCCCTTCACCTTTTTTTGCCTACCCTCCCAACCCACCTACCCTTCTGGCAACCATCAATTTGTTCTCTGTACCTATGAGTCTGTTTCTGTTTTGTTTGTTTATTTTGTTCTTTAGATTCCACATATCAGTGAAATCATATAGTATTTGTCTTTCTCTGTGTGACATTTCATTTAACACAGTACCCTCTAGGTCCATCCATGTTGTAGCAAATGGTAATATTTTATTCTTTTTTTTTATGGCTAAGTAATATGAAATCCTACAAACTACAGCTACAAGCAATGCAATGAAGGAATTTCACCAATCACACTGAGTGAAAATTCCAGACTGGAAAGAAAATATGATTCCACTTCTATAACGTTCAGAATCAGCTTAGAGAGTTACAATCGAGGATAGTAGAAGGAGAGCAGCATGTACAGAGGGAGATTGAAGAGGAATCTGCACGGTGGTAATGTAATTTTATTTTCCATGATTGGGAATTGATTACAAAAATGTGTCCAGCTAAGGTAATTTGTTGAACTTTTACCTTTCTGAGCCATGCACTTTGCTGTTCATGTTCATTATTAAAGAGCCTTACCAACTACAATGAAATAATAGTTCATGTTCATCACTTTAGTAAACTATCTAGATACCTAAGTAGGTAGGTAGATGGTAGATAGATAGATAGGTAGATAGATAGGTAGGTAGATGATAGATAGATAGATAGATAGATAGATAGATAGATAGATAGATAGATAGATATGGACATAGATATTGGTATATAACTGAAATTATCTTCTTTAGAAAATCTGGGAGTAAAGAAGAGATTTGGGCACTCTTTGTAGACTTTCAATTGACACAACTAATTTGGGAAACAATTAATGTTTTCTAATAAATCTGAGATTTAGTAGCTACACCACTTTATTCACTGAGTGACTTCAGACTGCCTGTGCCCATCAGAAGTGGCTGATATGTGCCAAGCTATTCACGACACAGATTTCCCCTGACATGTCCATACTCCACATATTCAGTATGGATTGGGTCTCTCATATGAACACTTTACCCCTCTAAAAAATTAAATTAGTAAACATTCATAAAAATAACATCATACTTAAAACTTTGTGTTCTCTTTGTACAAAGAATGTTTCCAAAAGTTGGTTGTAATTGCAAATATTAAAGTAAAACAAAATTATAAATCAATAAATGAATAGAAATATGAACCATTTCTACAGTCAAATGTCATATGGCAGGAAGCGTGAATAAACTTAAACTACACATAGAAACATTGAAGACTTACAGGTTTAATGTTCACAGGATTAAAATCAAGTAGCAAAAGAATAAATATAATTTAAAAAGAAAAAAACTGGGTAGCCATATTAATATCAATCAAAGTATATTTTAGAACAAAGTAAAAATAGAGATTTTATAACAATAAAGGGTCCAATTAATTGAGAAGATGTAACAATCCTAAATGTGTAATTACTGAATAATGGAGCTCTAAAATGCTCTGACTTTAATTAGCTCATGAAGCAAATTAAAGTCATAGTAAAATAGTATTACCTGCCCATCAGATTGGCAAGAATATCAATTCTAACAATCCCAAGTGTTGTCAAGGATACAGAGCAATAGAAATTCTCACACACTGCTTATGAGAATATAAATTAGTATAAGTACTATATTAGTATCTATTGATGTGTAACAAAACACCACAAGACTTAGTGCTTAAAACCACAAACCTTGATTCTCTCACAATATCATGGGGTCAGGACTGCTGGAGTGGCTTACCTGCATGTTTCTGTGAAACTGAGTCAAGCTGTCTGTTGGAGATGCACTCACCTGGGCTTCCTTGGCCAAGAGGTCTGTGAGAAGCTAGAGGGCACTCCTCATCCTTTTCCACAGAAGGGGAGCCCTGAAGACCTGTGACCAAAGCGTACCAGGGCAGTAAAACACTAAAACACTGCCTACCTCCACTGCACAGGGGCACCCCACTAAGAGGCATTACTGAGGAGAGGTCCCACCTGTGAGGAGCTAATACCCAGGCTTAGAATCAGGCTGCCTGGGTTCATATCCCCATTGGACCACTTGCACAGAGAGTAAGCAGGCCACTCTGACCCTCAGTATCATCACTGTAGGAAGGAGTTTATTCTAATTCTAGCCTCATGTGAGGATAATGAGGATTAGGTGAGTTAATTCATGTATAGCACTTGATCCGTTGCTCAGCACACACTAAGATCTCATCAGTCTGGTTCCCTTGACCATAGCCCCTCATGGCTTAGTAGAGGCCTCATAGTCTGAGGGGTGGCTTCATGGCAGATGACCCCAATAAGCCTGGCTAGGCCCTCCAGGCTGGGCCAGGGGTACCCACAGTTCCCATTCTCAAAGGCTACAGAGGTCATTGTTCACTGGCTTCCTTCCACCAAGCGGGCCTGAACAACAGTAAGAGGAAAACCTCCAAGTGGCAGGCCGCTCAACACCTGGGGCTGGGGGACAGCTCAGAACTCTGCTGCTGCTGCTGCTGCAGTTTGAGCCTGGCGTGCACAGAGAAGGCCCACGTTTAATACAGTCATCCCTCACCATATCATGGTTTATTTTTCGCAGTCTCACTGTATTGCAGATTTTTAAATTGTATAAATCTATTCTTGTATCATGGATTTTTTGCTATATTGAGGGATTTTGTGGTATATAGGTATTTTTATATATTATTTTAATTATTTTTGTGGTAAAATAAGCAGAATAAGTGTGGGAAAGGTTTATAAGAGTGTGGGGAGGGCTTTTTAAGCCTTAAAAAATATATAAATAATAAAATAGACATAGGACCAGCAACCATTAAACAGCTAGAGTGACAACTACTTCTTGTTGCCCCCAACCACCTCTGTAAAATCAATAAATAAAAATATATTTTTAAAAAGACAGTATAGAGACCTGAAGATGGCAGCAGAGTAGGCAGATGCACAGACTCCCAGCTCACACCACCAAACTAGATTACAAATTAATTTAGGAACAATCAGCATGAAAAACCAACCCAAGAAAACCTAGAAATAACACAACTGAAATAACACAGCTCTCAAAAACCAAGGAGCAGCCTGACCAGGAACTGGCGCAGTGGATAGAGCGTCAGACTGGGATGCAGAGGGCCCAGGTTCAAGACCCTGAGGTCACCAGCTTGAGCATGGGCTCATCTGGTTTGAGCAAAAGCTCATCAGCTTGAACCCAAGGTCACTGGCTCAAGCAAGGGGTTGCTCGGTCTGCTGAAGGCCCGTGGTCAAGGCACATATGAGAAAGCAATCAATGAACAACTAAGGTGTTGCAATGTGCAACAAAAAACTAATGATTTATGCTTCTCATCTCTTCGTTCCTATCTATCTTTCCCTGTCTATCCCTCTCTCTGACTCTCTATCTGTCTCTGAAAAAAAAAAACCAAGGGGCAAAGAAGGAGCCACAGCGAGCCTGGTAGGGAGTGCCAAGGAGCAGTAGGTTTTTCCTGCTTATAGGAACGAATGTGGGGGTGAAACTGAGAGCCCAGAAGGGCTCTCACTCCAAGGAAAAGAGCAGAAAATATCGTTCACAGCACTTGCCTGGGGACCTGGGAATGAGGTGTGTTGAAAGGGCTGGCTTGTCTTCCAAAAGTAAAGGAGAGAGAGAAAGACAGATGGTGACGGGCAGAGGAATGCATGAGAAGACCTGAGAAGCTGACTTATCCAGTGCTGGAGGCAGCAATAGGTGGGAGAGGGATTGATCCTTCCACATAACACAAGACTAAAGTGGTTCCGGGTGACCCATCTCAAGATATCTCTCCAGCTCCAATCAGCACAACAAGACACAGCTGAAAACAGGAAGTGGGGAGGAGGGGCAGTAACTCAGTCTCCATGGAGATCTGAGATACACCTTCCCCTACTGAAGCTGAGGAAACACCCACCCCCAGAGAGAGTAACTGGCAGATCAGGCCTTCAGAGTCTCAGGTTACACCCACCACATTCCTGGATACAGTTTTAAATAAGCCCACTGCTGAGATCAGTAAACAAGACTACCACCTGTTAAAACTGAGAAGAAAACAACCAAATCAAGACTTCAAAGTGGCTCTACTATAAAAGCCAAATCCCGCAGTGGATTACAAATAACAGCTGATGCCAACCCAAGAAAACCTAGAAATAACACAACTGAAAACTGGAGGAAGACAACACCAAGCCTAACTCAACCAGCTCTACAAACAATACACCCAAACACACAGACATAATAAGAACACAGAAAAGTGCAATCTAATTTAAACCACAAGAGAAACCTCCAGGAAATAAACTGAGAGATAAGGAAATAATCAAATTTCTGGATGCAGAGTTTAAAATAATGACTGTTAGGATGCTTAGGGATCTTAGAACAACAATGGGTAGTCATTATGAACACTTAAATAAAGAAATAGCAAGTATAAAAAAGGACATTGAAATATTAAAAAAGAATCAGTCAGAGATGACAAATACAATATCAGAAATGAAGACCACAATGAAAGGAATTAAAAACAGGATGGATGAAGCCGAAGATAGAATCAGCGAGGTAGAGGACAAGTTAAACAAAGGCATGGAAGCAGAGCAAAAAAAAAGAGAGTCAAAAAGTCTGAGGAAACTCTTAGAGAGCTCTGTGAAAACATGAAGAAAAATAACATTTGTATCATAGGGGTTCCTGAAGAAGAAGAGAAAGAACAAGGGACAGAGACTTTGTTCAATCATATCATAGCTGAAAAATTCCCTAAATTAATGCAAGAAAAAGCTCACAGGTTCAAGCAGCACAGAGAACTCCATTAAAGAAAAACCCAAAGAAATCTACACCAAGACACATCATAATTAAAATACCAAAGCTAAATGATAAAGAGAAAATATTAAAAGATGCTAAAAAGCCTGACCAGGTGGTGGCGCAGTGGATAGAGCGTTGGACTGGGATGCGGAAGACCCAGGTTTGAGACCCCGAGGTCACCAGCTTGGACCCAAGGTCGCTGGCTCCAGCAAGGGGTTACTTGGTCTGCTGAAGGCCCGCGGTCAAGGTACATATGAGAAAGCAATCAATGAACAACTAAGGTGTTGCAACGTGCAATGAAAAACTAATGACTGATGCTTCTCATCTCTCTCCATTCCTGTCTGTCTGTCCCTGTCTATCCCTCTCTCTGACTTACTCTCTGTCTCTGTAAAAAAAAATTTAAAAAAATTTTTAAAAAAAAGATGCTAGAGAAAAAAAGGTTATCACCTACAAAGGAGCCCCCATAAGGATGACATTCAACTTCTCAACAGGATGACATTCAACTTCTCAACAGAAACACTTGAGGCCAGAAGGGAATGGCAAGAAATATTCAAAGTAATGCGGAACAAGAACCAACAACCAAGACTACTTTATCCAGCAAGGCTATCATTTAAAATTGAAGGAGAAATAAAAAGTTTCCCAGACAAAAAAAACTCAAAGAATTTATTACAACCAAATGAATGCTGCAGGAAATGTTAAAGGGCCTCTTGTAAACAGATCAAAGTGAGAAAAGAATATAACAAAAAAAGGAATACAGCTTTAAAGAATAAAATGGCAATAACAACTACATATCAATAATAACCTTAAATGTAAATGGATCAAATGATCCAATCAAAAGACATAAGGTAGCTGCATGGATAAGAAAACAGGACCCATACATATGCTGTCTACAAGAGACACACCTTAAAACAAAAGATGCACATAGACTGAAGGTAAAAGGATGAAAAAAACCATTTCAAGCAAATGGAAATGAAAAAAAAAGCATGGGTAACAATACTTATACCAGACAAAATGGACTTTAAAACAAAGGCTATAGTAAGAGATAAAGAAAGTCACTACATAATGATAAAGAGAGCAATCCAACATGAAGATATAACCATTATAAATATCTACACACCTAACATAGGAGCACCTAAATATATAAAGTAGACATTGATGGATATAAAGGGCGAGATCAACAGCAATACTATAATAGTAAGGGATTTCAATACCCCACTAACATCACTACATAGATCCTCAAGAAAGAAAATTAACAAAGAAACAGCAGACTTAAAGGACACACTAGGTCAACTGGATTTAATAGATATCTTCAGAACCTTTCACCCTAAAGCAGCAGAATATACATTATATTCAAGTGCTCATAGTACATTCTCTAGGATAGACCACATGTTAGGGCACAACAGTGGTCTCAACAAATTTAAGAAGATCAAAATCATAGTAAGCACTTTCTCTGATCACAATGGCATAAAACTAGAAATCAACCACAACAGAAAAATTCAAAAATTCTCAAACACATGGAAACTAAATAGCACATTATTAAATAATGAATGGATTAACAATGAGATCAAAGAAGAAATTCCTAGAAATGAATGATAATGAGCATACAACAACTCAAAATCTATGGGACACAGCAAAAGCAGTACTGAAAGGGAACTTCATAGCACTACAGGCACACCTTAAGCAGCTATAAAAAGCTCAGATAAACAACTTAACCCTACATCTAAAAGAACTAGAAAAAGAACAGCAAGTAAAGCCCAGATGTAGTAGAAGGAAGGAAATAATAAAGATCAGAGCAGAAATAAATGACATGGAGGCTAAAGAAACAATACACAGGATCAATGAAACCAGAAGCTGGTTCTTTGAATAGGTAAACAAGATTGATGACCCTTCAACCAGACTCACCAAGAAAAAAAGAGAGAGGACTCAAATAAATAAAATTAGAAGTGATAGTGAAAAAATAATAACTGACACAACAGAAATACAAAATATTGTACGCCAAAAAACTAGACAACCTAGATGAAAGGGACAAATTCCTTGAAACATACAATCTTCTAAAAATCAATCTGGAAGAATCAGAAAACCTAAGCAGACCGATTACAACAAATGAGATTGAAACAGTTATCAAAAAACTCCCAAAAAAGAAAAGTCCTGGGCCTGATGGCTTTACAAGTGAATTCTACAAAATATTCAAAGAAGAACTAACTCCTATCCTTCTCAAGCTATTTCAAAAATTTCAAGAGGAAGGAAGACTTCCAAGCTCCTTTTATGAGGTGAGCATAATTCTGACTCCAAAACCAGGCAAAAACAACACAAAGAAAGAAAATTATAGGCCAATATACCTGATGAATATAGATGCTAAAATCCTCAACAAAGTATTAGCAAACCGAATCCAGCAATATATAAAAAAAATCATACACCGTGATCAAGTGGGATTTATTCTGGGGAGGCAAGGCTGGTACAATATTCACAAATCAATCAATGTGATTTATCACATAAACAGAAGGAAGGAGAAAAACCACATGATAATTTCAATAGATGCAGAAAAAGCATTTGATAAAATCCAGCACACATTCATGATCAAAACTCTCAGCAAAGTGGGAATACAGGGAACATACCTCAACATAATAAAGGCCATCATCTATGACAAACCCATAGTCAATATCATACTCAATGGGCAAAATTTAAAAGCAATCACCTTAAGATCAGGAACAAGGCAGGGGTGCCCCCTTTTACCACTGTTATTCAACATAGTCCTAGAAGTCCTAGCCATAGCAATCACACAGAAAGAGGAAATAAAAGGCATCCAAATTGGAAAAGAAGTAAAACTATCATTATTTGAAGATGATATGATATTGTATATAGAAAACCCTAAAGTCTCAGTCAAAAAACTACTGGACCTGATAAATGAATTCAGCAAGGTGGCAGGATATAAAATTAATACTCAGAAATCAGAGGCATTTTTATACACAAACAATGAACTGTCAGAAAGAGAAATTAAGGAAACTATCCCCTTCACTATTGAAACAAAAAAATAAAGTACCTAGGAGTAAATTTAACCAAGGAGATTAAAGACTTGTACTCTGAAAATAATAAAACATTGATAAAAATCAAGGAAGATACAAACAAGTGGAAGTATATACCATGCTCATGGTTAGGAAGAATAAACATCATTAAAATGTCTATATTACCCAAAGCAATTTATAAATTCAATACAATACCAATTAAAATACCAAAGACATATTTCAAAGATATAGAACACATATTTCAAAAATTTATATTGATCCAGAAAAGAACACGAATAGCCTCAGCAATCTTGAAAAGGAAGAATAAAGTGGGAGGTATCACACTTCCCTATGTCAAGTTATATACTTCAAGGCCATTGTACTCAAAACAGCCTGGTACTGGCATAAGAACAGACATATAGATCAATGGAACAGAACTGAGAATCCAGAAATAAATCCACAGCTCTATGGACAACTGATATTTGACAAAGGTGGTAAGGGCATACAATGGAGTAAAGACAGCCTCTTTAATAAATGGTGTTGGGAAAATTGGACATCTACTTGCAAAAAAATGAAACTAGACCACCAACTTACACCACTCACAAAAATAAACTCAAAATAGATAAAAGACTTCAATGTAAGCCATAAAACCTAAGCATCTTAGAAGAAAACATAGGCAGTAAGCTCTCCAACATCTCTCGCAGCAATATATTTGCCGACTTATATCCACGGGCTAGTGAAATAAAAGACAGAATAAACAAATGGGACTATATCAAACTAAAAATACTTGCACAGCTAAAGACAATAAGAACAGAGTAAAAAGACAAACTACACAATGGGAGAACATATTCTACAATACATCTGATAAGGGGTTAATAACCAAAATTTATAAAGAACATGTAAAACTCAACACCAGGATGACAAACAATCCAATCAAAAAATGGGAAAAAGAAATGAATAGACATTTCTCCAAAGAGGACATACAGATGGCCAATAGGCATATGAGAAAATGCTCAACAATACTAATTATTAGGGAAATGCAAATTAAAACCACAATGAGATACCACCTCACACCAGTCAGAATGGCGCTCATCAACAAAACAACACAGAATAAGTGCTGGCGAGGATGTAGAGAAAGGGGAACCCTCCTGCACTGCTGGTGAGAATGCAGCCTGGTGCAGCCTCTGTGGAAAACAGTATGGAGATTCCTCAAAAAATTGAAAATCAAACTGCCTTTTGACCCAGCCATCCCACTTTTAGGAATATACCCTAAGAACTCCATAGCACTGTTCCGAAAGGAGAAATGCACCCCCATGTTTATGGCAGCATCATTCACAATAGCGAAGATCTGGAAACAGCCCAAGGGTCTGTCAGTGGACGAGTAGATTAAAAAGCTTTGGTACATATATACTACTCCGCCATAAGAAATGATAATATCGGATCATTTACAACAACATGGATGGACCTTGATAACATTATACTGAGTGAAATAAGTAAATCAGAAAAAAACTAAGAACTATATGATTCCATGCATAGGTGGAACATAAAAATGAGACTCAGAGACATGGACAAGAGTATGGGGGTTATGAGGGGGTGGGAGGGGAGGGAGGCAGTGGGGGGAGGGGAGGGGCACAAAGAAAACCAGATAGAAGGTAACAGAAGACAATGACTTTGAGTGATGGGTATGCAACATAATTAAATGTCAAAATAACCTGGAGATGTTTTCTCTGGACATATGTACCCTGATTTATCAATGTCACCCCATTAAAATTAATAAAAAATTAATAAAGAAATAATAAAGTAAATATAAGTTCACTACTCTGCAGATTTTCGCCTATCGTGGGGGGCTTTGGAACCTCACCCCCACAATAGATGTGGGACCACTGTAAAGGATCATTCCTAGGCTGAGGGATGAAGGGGGAATTGGATTCAGATGACAAAATAAATGCATCTTAATTGGAAAATGTTACTACCTCCTTCCCTGGGCCAACTTCAAGAAGAGTCTGAGAAGTAAGGCTTATAAAGAGTGGCCACGACCTCCTAGATAGAGCAGCCTTGTTCCTGAGGCAGAACCAGAGATGCTGCCCTATCTGAGGCCCTGCTGGAGCCCTGTTCCTGGAACGGTGCTCAGGGCTCAAGTTCGAGTTCAGGCCCTGGGCAAAGATCCATCTTGAGCTCACTGAGGAATAAAGGCTAATGCTCTGCCCTAAGCTCCAGGGGCAGGCCCTGGACTTCCCAGTGTCCAGGGTGAGAAAAGCTAGGTGTCAGAGGGATTCAGCCTCCCAATAGCCTCCCATCCCACCCATGAAAGTGCCCTGGCCCTCTGTATCACTCTATGACTGTCTCTAGTCACTCCTACATCCTACCTAGCCCCATTGGCTGCCTGCTCTTCCTCTGAGGCTGTGGCCTCAGGACCTGTGCACTGGATGCAATGGCTGCTTCCTTTGCTAAGAATGTTCTTCCCCAGACATTCACCTGTCCATCTGGGTCCTTCATTCTTCTCCTTCAAGTCTCCACTCTGATTGCACCTTCTGGATCTTTGACTACCCAGCTTTCCACTGAAGCCTGCCCACTGCCCACATTACACCAAACCCCTTTCCCCTAGTTCTCTTTGTGACTCTTTCCACAGTGCTTACCACCTGCTAACGTACCATGTAATTTAAGATTAAATCATATCTGTTACCATATCTCTCTCACTTCTGTGATAATATAACTCATAGAGCAGGGACCTTAATTTTGTTCTCTGCTTTGTCCTCAGCTCCTAGAACATAGTAGATGCTCAGTGAATATGTGTTGAAGAGAAAAGGGAGGGAAGGGAGGAAAGGAGAAAGGAAGGGAGGAAGGGAGGGAGGGAGGAAGGAAGGAAGGAAGGAAGGAAGGAAGGAAGGAAGGAAGGAAGGAAGGAAGGAAGGAAGGGAGGGAGGAAGGGAGGAAGGGGCAGCTTGAGAGGCCAGCAGAAGCCCTACCAACCTAAGCCCTGGGTAAAGTGGAAAGGTCATGGTCAGAGCCAGGTGGAAGGGGAAAGCTGTGAACCTCACTGGGGAAACTGTCAGAAGACAGATGTATAAGAACTTTTCCCTCTGCTTATGCTGTGGACCAGTCACAACGAGAGATTCAACACCCTCTGTAGGGTCCCAGGATGAAGCTGTGCATGCTGTTGAACCAGCACTGCCTGGCCAGTAGAGGCCAGAGAGTCAGTCCACATGCCTGTAATGAGAGCAGACTTCCAGACTTTCCTGGTGTTAGTCACGCAGAAAGAAACAGATCCTCAGACAGGAAGTAAGTCTTGAAAGGAAGGCCTAGAACAAAGGCACAAGGCCTGCCTGGCTCTCAGACCTCTTTAGCCTTGACCTACTGAAGACCTGGACTGTCCCACTGGGGATTACCAAGCTGCTGCCTACAGTGGAGGTCATGGGGTAGGACAGAAAGAAGAAGGGCAATCATGGTGGCCTCCAAGCTGAAGAACGTGTGACACTCTGTGTTCTGATAGCCTCAGGTCCCAGGGCTCTTGGCATTCCTTTTCTCTATACGATGATTGTGACAGATTGTATTTGCCCCCAAAAGTTACAAAAGTGTTTCTCATCCCACAGGCTTTTCTGAAAGCTGGCCATTCCCCCATTAAGAGGTGCACTGTGTGTCCCCTCCCCTTGCCCAGGGTGGGCCACTGTGACTGCCCCACTCACAAAGTAGGTGCATGTGACCCTATGTAACCTCAGGGCCTATGTAACCTGCAGCTTCCACTCTGCTCTCTCTGGATGTTTGGGAGCCCAGGGCTGCCAAGTAAGATGCCTGAGATCACCATGTTGTGAGGAAGCCCAACTAGCTCGCTTGACAGACCATGTGGAAAGGCCCTGAGACCACATAAGGAGAGGGATGCCTAGCCAACTCCTAGGCACTCTGGCCCGGACTGGCCAGCTGTGGCCTCTGTCTGCCCCAGGGCAGCCGCCTGAGAGCTCCAGAGCTGCAGCCACCAGCAAGCTGCTCCTGAGTCCCTGCCCCACTGACCCCAGGAAATAAAGTGCTAGTGTCTTAAACCACTAATTTTGAGCATAGACAATCAAACAATGAAATATTCCGGTTGGTCGTTGCTGTGTTCCATTGTGCTAGGACCAGGGAAAGCTAGAGTGTCAGTGTTTGAGTTAAAAGAGAACCACCCTCAGAGCCAGCATGGAAGAGGCAAGTGATCAGTAAGAGAACAACAGGGGCACTTCAGGGAGCTAAGGTTTTGGGTTCTGGCCAGCCAGGCCACCTTACCTCAAAGGGCTGGGCTCACTTTTCAAGAGGCTGGTGAGCCCCTTACAAAGAAGCTATTATTATCTCTATTGTGCTGAAGAAAAACCCAAGGTTCAAACTGCTCAGTACATGAAGTCAAGCTGGAATCTGAACTCGAGGTTCGTCCAACTGCAAAGCCCAGGCTGCTCCCCGAGCCCTGTGGGTCCTCAAGGAAAAGCCTAGCCATGCTGTGCAGACTGAGCAGAGGGGCTTTCCTGGTGTCAATAACGCAGGAAGAAACAGATCCTCAGACAGGAAGTAAATCTTGAAAGGAAGACCTAGAACAAAGGCACAAGGCCTGCCTGGCTCTCAGACCTCTTTGGCCTTGACCTGCTGAAGACCTGGACTGTCCCACTGGGGATGGGGTGGCTCTCTTTTAATTCAAACACTGACACTCTAGGACAGGAGGGTTGGGGAGGTTCCTGGAAGTATACCTTGAGGCCAACTCAGGAACCAGCCTGGAGTACTCCTGCCTAGCTCCCCTGTTCCCCCTACCAGAAGACATAATCCCATCTATCCATGCTAGAAGCCTGCTTCTCCCACACTGTTCGCTGCCAGCCAGCCCCGCTGCTGCAGCTGTCCATACACCTGCTCTGCAAGAACAGGAGGGGCACGCTTTATGACCCACTCAGCTCTTCAGAACAGACAGGGAACAGGGTGCCAGGGAAGAGGTGCTGTGCCTGAGATTATACTGGGGGTGAGATCCCCACAATTTGGACCTTGGCCTTGTGTTCTATAAGTTTGAGTCATGCCCAGAGGCATAGCTAGCATCAAGGGATGCTACAACAGAAGGTCAGATTTACCCAAAGCTAAAAAGCTCCATCCCTAGGACATGGGCTGGTCGAGCAGCAGGGGTGGAACTAAGAGAACCTTAGACAGAGTGTTGGCAGCAGATGACCCACACCCCCAGGTCGCAACAGGAGCATCCTCAGCTTCCAAAGTCTCCTAAGTGTGTGATGGAGAAGATGTGGGGGAGGAATAGGGAGGAAAACTTGGGGGTATTAGGATTCTAAATCACCCCAAGTAGGGGCAGGGGAGAGAGGAGCATGAAGCTGTCCACGCTCTCTGCCCCCTAGTAACAGGGAGGCCTGGCCAAGCGTGCCGAGGTGTGTGGGGCCTGGCCGGGAGGGGAGGCAGCCGAGGTGGTGAAGGCAGCAGGGGACCTGGGCTGCAGGTGGGGGCGCCAGGGGGGAAAGGGGACCTGGGCTGCAGGTGGGGGCGCCAGGGGGGAAAGGGGACCTGGGCTGCGGGTGGGGGAGCCAGGGGGGGACCTGGGCTGCGGGTGAGGGAGCCAGGGGGGAAAGGGGACCTGGGTTGCGGGTGGGGGAGCCAGGGGGGAAAGGGGACCTGGGTTGCGGGTGGGGGAGCCAGGGGGGAAAGGGGACCTGGGCTGCGGGTGGGGGAGCCAGGGGGGGACCTGGGCTGCGGGTGGGGGAGCCAGGGGGGGACCTGGGCTGCGGGTGGGGGAGCCAGGGGGGGACCTGGGCTGCGGGTGGGGGAGCCAGGGGGGGACCTGGGCTGCGGGTGAGGGAGCCAGGGGGGAAAGGGGACCTGTGCTGCAGGTGGAGGCGCCAGGGGGGAAAGGGGACCTGGGCTGCGGGTGGGGGAGCCAGGGGGGGACCTGGGCTGCGGGTGAGGGAGCCAGGGGGGAAAGGGGACCTGGGTTGCGGGTGGGGGAGCCAGGGGGGAAAGGGGACCTGGGCTGCGAGTGAGGGCGCCAGGGGGGGACCTGGGCTGCGGGTGGGGGAGCCAGGGGGGAAAGGGGACCTGGGCTGCGGGTGGGGGCACCAGGGGGGGACCTGGGCTGCGGGTGGGGGCACCAGGGGGGGGACCTGGGCTGCCCCCCTAAGCCTAATCATTCCAGATGCATCCCACTAGTAAAGCAGAGATGAATCTTCCCCATAAAGGGGGACTCCAACTGAAGCCATTACTAATCACTGGCAATAAAACTACTAAATAAAGAACAGAGACAGAATGATGAATCTAAGGGAGGGAGGCCCAACAGAACAATTAGACTTGGGTGATGAACATTGTGAATATGGATGTTCACAGACATCCATACTGGGCATGCATTATTAATAAAACAGTCATCGAATTCAGTTGGTAGTAAAAATGACCCCGGCCTCCCCCACCCCAATAGTCATTCCTTCCCTCAGCTTTGACATTGAGCTACAGCTGATCCCAGCCCAGAGACTGGTGAGGCTGTCAGATGATGCCCAGCCATGGGAAGGTGTCACCTCCTTGTCTCCCACTCCTGGAAAGACAGGCAGAACTCCCATGCCTTCTGCTGCCAATGGACCCCCCAGGACTAGCTCCTTCTTTCCATGCTTTAATGTATCCCCACTGTTGTTTCCAAATTATCTCAAAACTTAGGAGCATAAGCCAATCATGTACTCCTTCACGATTCCAAAAGTCAGGAATCGGGCCTGGCCTAGCCGGAGTCTGGCTCAAGATGTCTCACAAAGCTGCCTTTAAGCTGTCCTTCCCTGTCCTTAATGCTTCCTCTTCCTGGCCCTGGACAGGCTTTCCCCCAGAGCAGTGGGTGCTCTTCCTGGGAAGAAGGCGCTCAGAAGGAACATAGGCCTTTGGTGGGGAGCCAGGTCTGAACAGACATCTAGAGAAAGGGATGTAGACATCAATAAAAGCAAGAGAGTGGACATGCCACTTATTTTCCTGAGTAATTGATGACCACTTAAACCATGAGGGAAGGGCAGAGCAGAGCCATAGCTCTGGAAACTAACAGAGCCAGGGTGGTAAACAGCCTTGGGTGCCCCAAAGATGGGACAGAAGTGCCCCCAAAGACCCTCGTAAATTCACTCAGGACTTCCCCCAAAGTCTCACACTTTCTTCCATATTTGTCCCCATTTTGCCACCCACCCACGAACTCCCAAGAAGGCTAGGGGAAGAGTGACGGGGTCAAGCTTTCCTCACCATGTTGACCAGCCAAGACAGACCAGGAGACTGAATCAGACACACAACTCAAAGGCACCAGAGGGATGGCATGGTGCCTGGCCTCCAGATGGAGTCCAACCTCCCTGTGTTCTCCAGGCCACTCTGCTCTCCTGAGCTCCCTTTCTCTCCAGCCTCTGTCAGGGCAATGGGGTCAGAGCAGAAAGAACATGGGCAGGAATGTCTGTCCTCCGGCCCCCTCACGGAGAGACTGCAGGCTGTCGACCCCTGGACTCCTCTTTAAGTCACAGAGCCCACTGGTTTCAGTGCCCTCCCATCAGGTCCAATTGTAGGAAGGCTTTCCATGGTCACCAACCCCTGGGCACTTTGTCACTTCTTGTTGGCCTCCCTTCACCTCAAAAACATGCTTGAAAATAGCCCCTTTCTCAAGATACTCTTTCTTAAGCTGTCCTCCGTCACCCCTGGGAGGTACCTGCTAGATTCTGGCAGAGAGACATGTGCTGGCATCAGCCCGGAGCTGGGGACTGGTGGATCCAGGACAGAAGTGATGGTGGACAGAAGGGGACGAGAGCCCCAGGGACCATGGGCTGAGCCACCGGGCTATGCAGAGGTGTCCGGCTCCCTGCACAGGCTAACGTTGTTGTGCAGCGCAGCCCACACTCCAGGGAGCTCTGCTCTCTCTCCATGCCGAGACTTGTTCTGCTCACAGGGAGGGTTGTGATCCCTGCAGTGGCCTCGGAAGGCTTGGAAGTGGGGTACCTGGGTCTCCATGTCAGTACACAGGGAGCCGAGCTATCTGCCTTAGAGTGAGGACGGCTGAGGACCTACCTCTGCCTAGAAGCCATGGAGAAGGTACACCATCAATCCGCCAAGCAACGCAGATAGTGGATGCTCTTCTCCCTCCGGCAAGGCAAGAGTGCACATAGCAGTTGGCCGCTCGCCACAGAGCAGGCCTTCGTCCTGAGACGGTGGCAGCAAGAACAAAAGGCAGAGAGCCACGGTGTCTGCATCACACAACTCCAAGTGAAAACTCGGGCTCCACCAATCCCTGCTGGTGGCCCTGGATAAGTCACTTAAACCCTCTGAGCCTTGCCTTTTTTAGATGTCAAGTGAGGAAAACCACACTCACATTGCAAATTTATGTGAGCATCTGAAATATTTTGTGAGAAGCATCTGGTATAATGCCTGACATATGGATGGTATCCATCAATAATCATTCCTATAATAAAAGACAAAGTCAGCCCAACATCCTTTCATAGTCCAATACTCCCAGCATCATCTACAGGGCAACGTCCTCACGCTGGCTCACAACGTCCCTCCAGGCTGTCCTTGGCCTCTGCCCTCCACTCCTCTTCCTACACCCAAGCCCTTGCCTGCTTTGCTCTCCTCACTTGGGATGATACTGACTCTTGACATGAATACATCAACTTTCTCACAAGCAGGATTTCCATACATTACCTTGCAACCTCCAAATCAACTTTCTTGTGCCAGAGTTAGGACTTTGGAACATCAGCTGGTGAATGGACATTTTAAGCTAAATAGTCAACAGTTGAATATCAACATGTTTATCAATACAGCAACATTTTTGTTACATCAGACAACTGGCCCTTATCATTGTAAAGGGAAAAAAATTGTAAAGGGAATATCAAGTTGCTAACTGGAATTAAGGCAGAAAAAGATCAAAATCATTAGGCATGCTGTGACCAATGCACCTCTGCTTTTACTCTGGCGTTCACTGGACAAGCCTGGGCACTGGCTGTCCATCTGTGTAAGGAATATGCTGCGGGGGAGCCATGGCCAAACTCAGGGCGAGAAGCTACTGGTGGCTAAGTGCATTGATGGAGGGAATGCAGACAGGTGAATTGAGAAGCTTCAGAACATTCCAGAAGTAGAACTTCACATATTATGATGAAACTCTTCCCAAAACATGTACTTAAGAAGAAAAAAGCAGCAACTGAACAGTGCGTGTGATATGCAACTATTAATAGGGGGAAGGGACTTGTACATATGTGCACTCTGGGCAGATACACAGAATCCGGTCATGATGGGGATCTCCCGAGAGAGAAGCCGAAAGAAGGAGGGTCAGCAATAGAGAGAAGACCTAATTATCCCCCTTCTTTTCTTTCTTACCATGTGCTTGTAGGTTGTAGTCTAATGACCCAAATGCAAAGGAAACCCATGTGCTCGCACAGGGCATGTAGAGCTTGCCACAGATTCCTCGGCTGAGACAAGCCAGCTGGCTGCCATTCCATTTCCTCTTGACAAATTATTCCAAACTGTTAATAAGGCATCCTCGGATGCACTCTACATGCTCCTACTTGGTTCTTTCCAGAATCTCCATCAGCAAGGCATTGTCACATTAAAGACAATATTCTCCAACAAGCACATGAAAAGATGATCAACACCACTAACCATTGGGAAAATGCAAATCAAACCCCCCTCACACCCATTAGGATGGCCTCTATCAATTCAGCAAAATAACAAGCCCTGGTGAGGATTGGAGCACTTTAGTACTATTGATGGGGACCTAAAATGGTGCAGCCACTGTAGAAAATGATATGGTGTCTCTTCAAAAAATTAAAACTGGAATTACCATCTGATCCAGCAATCCCACTTCTGGATATATACCTAAAAAAATTGAAAGCAGGGTCTCAGATATTTGAACATCCACGTTCACAGCAGCACTAATCACAATAGCTAAAAAGTGGAAACAACCAAAGAGGTCATCAGTGGATGAATGGATAAACAAAATGTGGTCTGTCCATACATCAAAATATTTTTCAGCCTTACTATGCAAAGAAATTCTGACACATGCTGCAACATGAATGAACTTTGAGGACATTGTGGTAAGTGAAATAAGCCAGTTACAAAAAGATAAATACTTCATGACTCCACTTACAGGAGGTCCCTAGAGTAGTCTATAGAAACAGAGAGTAGAATGGTGGTTGCCAGGGACTGGGGCTTGAAGGAGGTGTGCTATTGAGAAAACAAGGAGCTGTTGTTTAATAGATACAAAGTTTCAGAGGTGCAAAATAAGAAACTTCCAGACATCTCATAATAATTAAGGCAGTAACTTTTCTTACAAGTATTTAACCACATAATAAATAAATAAATAGAATTTCCTGTCTCATACATGTCGTAGTATGTTATCTGACAGAGCCCCTTTGAAGTTATGTTGTATATCATTTATGTTTTCTCTCCCTACTCAATGTTCGAAATCATTGTGAATAGCACATCATATTTAACACTTTTTTAAAAAGCACATAGCTGCTGTATGACTCCATGTATGCAGCAGCCTGGAAATGAGAAAAGTATAGAGATGAGGACAGAGCAGTGGGGGCAGGAGGCAGGGTCAAGGCCAGGGGGTGTCTCTCTGGGTGCTGGAGCAGTTTCTGTATCCTGACTGTAGTATGGCTACACAAAAACATACATGTGATGAGGTTTTAATATCCACACCACCACCCCCAAAAAAGTTAGCACATATAAAACTGGTGAAATCTAAATAAGGTCTATAGCTTAGTTAATAGTATTGTACAAATGTTAATTTCTTGGTTTTAATCATTGCACTAAGGTTGTGTTGATGTTATCTTTGGGGCAAATTAGGTGACAGATATGCAGGAACTCTATTTTTGCAACTTGAATGTGAATCGAAAATTATTTTTAAATAAGACTTTTAAAAATAGGTTTCCAATGTTTGAAGAATTTATGATATCTGTAGCTCTCTGAGACCCACTTTATAAGATGTAGCTGCAGTTCAACCTCTGCACATAGGGACTTCCTACCTTCCAGGTGCCCGCAGGGTGGAAAGAGTCTGTGTGCACACCATACTCAGAGCCCAGGATCGCCATGCTCTCGCACCCCTCACCCTTCCAGGGCTTCTCCCTCAGCCTGCAGGTGTCCTCTGCCCTGTCAGTCTGAACCTCATGTCATACCCATCACCTAACTGCCATATGCAAGGCACAATGCCCCTCATCATCTCATCGCACTTAATCCTTATTGCCTCTGTTTGACAGATGAGGAAACTGAGGCTTAGAGAGGACAAGGGACTTGCCACTTGCCAAGTTCCCAAAGCCAGTGAGTGGTAGAGAGTCCTGGATTCAAGGCTAGATCTAGAGACACCGCCAGCGGGGCTGCTGTACCCCCTACTGGCCACCAGGGCCCCCACCTGCAGACTGGCCTCTGGCAGCAGGTGGGGGTGAGCCAGTGGGGCCAGGGTAGTAATTCAAGGCTGTGAGTTGAACAGCTGTTGTTCTTTGCATCGCTGCAGCCTGGGGCCATACTGCACTCATATTCCTGGGTAGATAAAGTGCTCCACTTAGGAGAAGCTCTCTCATGGTTGCTGCAAGGCCATTAGCTCGCTGACTCCTGGAAAAACCATTTGGCAAGCCCTGACAGATGTGGCCATTACACAATTACTTATCCCTCTAGTGCCCCATCCAGACCTTGGAGGGAGAAGGGGCCTGAAGGCCTGCAAACCCGGGAGGGTCCATGAGATTCACTTTTTGGCCACTGCCTTCTCTCTGCCCTTACGCCACATTTTGCTGGCCAGGCTGCTGCAGCAAGAAGTAGCTTCAGATAGCATGGTTTCCACATGCCACCAGTGACTTTGTCTCCCAAGAGCTGTGCACAAACTGCCATCACAGGCATCATCCCCCCTCGATCCTCCCAACATCCCTGCAATATCAAAATTGGGACTATTATTTTCACTATGCAAATAAATGAGGCACAGAGAAGTTAAGTAGCTTGCCCAAGATCACACAGCTAATCATATCAGAGAAGGGATTGATTTTAAGAGCATCTGACTCCCAGACCTGTGGTGCTCTGCTCTCCCACACTGCTGTGACCCTGTTGAGAGGTTACCACATGTGGGAAACTCAAACAGTCTCCAAGCAGGGTTTCCAGGGCAGGGGCAGGGCAAGGGCGGCATCTCTCTGCTCAGCGAAAGCACAAGGCTGCCAGGGGCTGTAGCTTTGCCCCCAGGGGTCCTCAGCTTGGGTCTTGGTATCCTGGACCTCCCATGTGCTCTCTGGACCCTTTGCTCAAGCTGGATGTATGCCTTCCTACTCCAGTGCCCCAGGCAGGGCTTCCAAGCCATTTGACAGTCGGCAAAGCTCCTATCCCCACCAGTAGCTCAGGTATATCTCGGGATAGAGATGGCTGTGACATCTGGGACATCCAGCTTCTCCAGCCTGGAGCTCTACAGACTAGGCTCCAGCACTGTCTGACAAGGTGTCCTGGTCCCGGCCCTGGCACTGGAGCCAGGACATATCCAGCAGAACTGGGAAACCAGGGGCAGGTGGGAGGGGACAGTGCCCAAGTCCCAAAGAAGAGCAATGAGGAGCAATGGCCCATCTGCACACAGCCAGGCTCAGAAGAGAAGCAGATGAGCCAGCAGGGAGCCATGGTCCTAGCTCAGCCCCGTGAGAGCAGACGGCAGGCAGCAGAAGCAAGGGAAGGCTCAGCCCTAAGGTCTAGTCCCCTCAGACCCATCTGACAGAATGCAAAGAGAACAGCCTAGCTCCTCCTAGTATACCCAGCTCTACATCAGGATGCCTGGCTTTGCCTTGGGGTGGCCCAGAAAGAAGTAGCTGAAAAGCCCACATTCAGGCAGAGTGTAGCCCCCTCTTATGAAATGTCCTTCCTGGTGGGTTATGGGATGGACCTCAGTTTATATAAACTCACCACCCTGCCTCCTGCTGTAGGACTGAGAGAGCTCACAGGTCTGGCTCAGACAGGAAAACATGATGGGAGAAAGGACACTGGTGCTGTCCCAGGACATGAGCTGCAGACCCCTGACGCTGGCCAGCCCACCACTGTACCCTCAAACAGCAGTCTGTGGTGCTGGAACCCTGGGTGTCCAAAGTCAAGATCTTTTTTTGTCATTGGGGGGGGGGGGGTTCTAGACATGGGCAGGCTTGAGCTGCCTAAGTTCCAGAACTGCAGTCTCAAGTGTCCTGCTCCACAGGTCTGTATCCTGCTCACAGTCACTTTTTGACTGAGACTGGCTTCATTGGTTCCCATTACTTGCAACTAAAAGAGCCTGTGCTAAGACACTCTTCTCCTTTGCCCCCTACGCCTATCTGCTGGCACCACAGGCTCTGATCCAAGCTCTCAGGTCCTAAGACCCAGCTGGTAAAATGCCAGGCACCTCAGCCATGGACCAACCTGCAGAGGGATTGGGGATTGCCACACCCACCTCCTGAGCAAAATATGTGGGCTGTGAAAGGGCCTGGCTTCCAGGAGAGCCCGGCCTGCCCTCAGGCTCTGAAGGCCAACCCACCCTGTTTCTTTCTTGAGAAGATGCCAGCTGTTCACCTGCAAGGTCTTCCAGTCCTTGGCATGGGTGAGGTTGGGTGGAACAAGAGAACGTTGCTACTGTACTGCCTCGGTGCCAGGCACTAGTCAGCAATCGATTCCCATACCCTCCAAAGACAGTGATGAGGCTGGGACCCCATTTGGGACATAATGGGACAATTATGGAAATTGTCCCCATTTTCCATAAGAAAGAACAGAAGCACAGAGAGGTGAAGTGACTCTCCCAGAGTTACACAGCCAGCAAAAGCTGAGAGTTTGAACAGGCAGACCATGCTCTTAACCACTTCTGAATTCATGTAAGTTTCCCTTTCCTTGGTGTGGCCAGAACATTAAGAAGAAGTCAGTTTCTGTGCAGTGGACCCCCTCTTGCTGGAAAAGTCATCTGAGGAGCCAGGGAATCTGACCACCATCAGCATTGGGAACCCCTGCTGGACCTGCTCTTGGACATGCTGGCACGAAGGCAAAGGCCAGGTTTGTTGGCCCAGGGGCAGATTAAATGGGTCAGATTGACCTATGCCTTTGCCAGCCTGGATCCAGGAGAGGGAAAGACTGGGGTGGCATGTTCCCTCCCACCACAGTCCCACCCAGGACAGAGCCCACAGGACACACTAGTCCTCATTACGCCTCCATCACCACGACCAAGCCCAGTTAATCTCATTAATTCATTTACTTACCACTCCCTGTGTGAAATGCCATGAGGCTGAGCTCTCCCTCTTTTCATCAGAGGCCGCCAGCCATGTCACTTTGGAGGAGTTGCCCAACCTTACTATGCCTCAGTTTTCAATCTGCAAAATGGGAACTATAACACTTACCTTGGGGCTTGACCGTTAGGTCGAAATGAGTTCTCCTCTGTCAAGTTCCCAAGCAAGGAGAGTGGCAGTCTTAATAAATGGGAACTGTTTATAAAGGGAGATCCCTCTACCCACCTGAGAGGCCTGCCACTCTATTTCTGAATGCAGTGCCAACTAGGGGTGGAGAAGGGGACCTCTGACTCCTTGCCTCCCCCACTGTTACTCCCTCTCCCCTGCCCCTAGGAGGCTACCATCCCCAACTAGGCTGGGCTGCTGCCCAGTCATAGACTCAGACTCCTTCTCCATAATGTAGAGTGAATTAAGGAAAGCTCTTCAGAGGACTAACAGACAAATAATAATAATAATCAGTCAATCAGCCCCTGGGGCCTACACCTTCTTTCCAGACTGATGACCAGGTGCCTTTTTATAGCAACGTTATCAACTTCTGCACATGGGGCAGCCTATAGGGGCTCCACCAAAGGCCATTCTCATCACCAGAAAGGAAACTTCACAAAGGACAGTCCTGAAGGTGACTCAGAAAGGCCACACCTGTCCATCTGTCTATCTGTCCTAGGATGGGTGGGCTGAGTCTTGCAGGCATTGGTGCTGCAGGAGGGCAGCTCCGTCCTGCACAGTGACCCTATCTTGTCCCAGCATCTGCTCAGAGTTACTTGAGCTGAGGCCTCCAAGCCCTCCACTGGGAAGCTTCAGACAGATTTCCATCCACATGCTTCTCAAGTAGGGAGCGTGCCCCACACAGACCCTCAACCTGGGGGCCAGGAGGAACAGAGACAACACCTGAGCTCTTGATGTCTTTCTTTGTAGCGTTTCTACATTTATTTGGGTATTTAAACGAACAGAAACTACAGCATGCGTGGTTACTATTTAGCTTTGTACAACAAAACTAAGCACTCAGCATCTCTGGGGAGGCCCGATGTTCCCTGTCCCTCCTTTCTTTCAGGAACATCAGGCAGACTTCTCAATGCTACCCAGTTTTGCACAGTCACTAGAGTGTTGCATCATGAATTATTAAATCAGTACTTCGTGGTAATACATAATTTCTTATCAATTATTCATGCTAATGTGTGTGTAGTTTACTTAATTGTGTTATTGACGATCAAAAGTAATTTCCTGAAAGTCCTCAAGGACACAAAATTTAATCAGCATAACTACTTTTCAGATGCAATGCTGTTAAGTATTCTTAATTTGCTCAACAGTTCACTTATTTATGTACCTTTCTGGAGGAAATACGAGTTTAATAAAACAATTAGATTGAAGAGTTAGTGTACATAAGGGCTTGAGCTTATATCGTTCAGCCCAACATTCATACAGGGAAACAGAAGCGATTTTGCTGCTTTTTGGCAAATCATTTCACTCAACAAGCAAAATTCAGCCGGAAGAAGGGTTTGATTATTTTTTTTAAGGAGACAGTATATTTTATCAACTGCTCTGCAGTAATCAGATATGAGGCACAACACACTTGGGAATATTATTGGGGGGGGACTCTGAAGGGGGGGTGAAAAGGGGCAGGGTGAGCTGAAGGCAGAATATTTGATGAGGATAACGAAAAGGAAAACAAGCATCCTAAAAGCTGTGAGGGTTGGCATGGAAACACCATCCATCCGTCAGCCATCAAAGACTGCCGTGGGTACCAGACGCCCTGTCACGGAAGGACAGAGCTCACATTATTGCACATTTCCCTTTGATCTCTTCAGGTTTACCACCCACATGAGAGAAAATGAGGAAAAGAGACACACTAGGCCAAAACTGAAACTTCTTACAAAATTTGGCCCTTCAGAATGAAGTCTCTTCCCAGCACGGGGAAGCCCTTTTCCCAGGCTCCGTTTCCACACCTGTGCCATTCTCACCTTGTTTCCCACTACTTTTCCCTTCAGTAAAAAATTAATTAAGAAAAGCACAACCACAAAAGGATGCCAGGACTGAGGAGAGGTAGCCCATCCAGAGGCAGACTTATTTCAGAGGTGTTCCAGGGGTTTTCTATCTCCTCCAAGGGCCCTTGGGGTTCCCTAGACCAAAGCCCTGCTTCCCCCGGGCCTGCAGGGGCAGTTTCAGCTGGGAGGGCAGCATGTGCTCCATGCCTTCAGGGTCATGCTGGCAGCCCCAGTCCCTGGAGCTGACAACCTGTCTGGCCAGGAGTTTCCAGTGAGAACTGCTAGGGGCAGAGCCACTCCCACCCTCCACCTTCTCACCTTCCGACCTAACCAAGCCCACAACCAGGGCGTTTCAATCGGAGAAAGGGGGGCATGGCTGCCAGATTTGATAGAGGGGAACATGAGTTGGTTGAGATCACACCAGTTTCCTACTTTTTCATGGTATGAGGACAGTTCCATTTCACAGCATGAGACTTAGGCTGGGGGTCTCATGTCACAGTTCTTTGGGTTGACAGGACCTTCAAGGGAAGCCCAGGAAACAAACAAGAAGGTGATAGGGTGAGCAACACCACTTCCTGCCAAGATTTCTGGGCCCAGTAGGAAACCCATAGGTCTCAACATGGAGTCAGCTCTGGTGGCACCAGTTCCATCAGAACCTATCACCGAAGAAGCCAGGACAGCACAGGCCCGCTGGTGGATTGCCAGAGGCACTCTCCAGTTAGCAAGAAGGTTGTAAGCCTCACTCCCTTCTTGAGTCCATGAGAAGACTCTGGGAAGCAGGCTTCTCCTTGCTTTCTTGAGTTTTCTGTGGGACTGAGGCTGGGAGAAACGAGTGAGGGAGGGTGCCGGTCTTGGCACTGGGGACCCTCATACACTCTTGTCGCTCTCACTCTGTTCCTTAGCAGAAGGGGTCTTGTCCTCGCTGCCATTGGGGGGTGCTGGCTTGGCCGTGGGGTTGGGGCTGCTGTTGGTGGCTGGCAGGAGGTTGGCGGACTGCAGGACAGCCTCTGAGTGCTCGCGGGCCTTCATGCGCAGGGCCGCCACGCTGGCCGTGCGGTTACTCTGGCAGCCGTAGGTAGGAAGGAAGGAGAGGCCCATGGGGTCTGGGACACAGCAAGAGCACAGTGGGCCCCCTGGAAGTAGAAAAAACAAGAAGTTGCCATCACTGATGGTGTTCTGTCTCCCAGGACTTGGGGTGGGAGTAAAGGGCTAGTTGATGCTAGCCCTTTGGTTCCAGACACTAAAGGTACAGGTAACAATGCTCAGGACCCTGAAGATACACAACACAAGATATCCAGTTGATTGTCCAAGGGATTATCAGAGCCCCAGAGAGACCTGGTCAGTCCTGATTCCCTGACCAATCACCTGTTGGCCTTAGGCCAATACCTTGGCTTCTCTGAGCCTTCACTTCTACTCCTATAAAATGAAACAATACCTACTTCACAGGATCATTATGAGGACCAAACAACATAATCCCATAATTCCCATACTGTGTGCCAAGGAGCCCTAAGCACTCACAGAGGCATGGCAGTAAGAGCTTAAATATTTGAAGTCAAGGGAAACCCAGGTACACCTGTCAGGTGACCCACGAGCTGCAGGTTAAGAGGCAACTCACAGCTTTAGCATAGGATCACGCTTAGTCCTTCCAAGAACATTATATTTCTTGTGATGCTGAATTTAGCAAGCACCACATGGAGCACAGAATGAAGTTGGTGATATCTAAGGTGATCCCAAGGCCACTGAAGCTGTGCAGAGCCCACTGGGCTCACATCCCATTAGAAAGTCATGGTAGCTATTTCCAAATGAAAGAAAAATATTATTTTTCTTTTCACGTGTAAATATTATTCTTTCAATGGTTACTAAGTTGTTGGGACATAAGTACTTATTGAGTTGCTTGGGCCAAACAATTTTATGAACAGAAGCATTGGGTATTTCTTGTGGTCCAAGAAGGTCTTGAGAAATTCAGTGAAACCCTCTGGGCACTGTGGACTGAGAGCTGAGAAGAATCCATAGGACACAGGTCCTATGTGTGGAGTGGGTCTCAGGAGAGTTGCCTGACCAGAGCCTGCCAACCATCCCAGCCTAACCCGCTCCAGGAGCAGACTCAGGATGGCCTTAGTCATGCTCGGTGTGAGGAGCCTCCCTCTCTACTGGTCATCCTCAGTCATGCATTTATTCCGCAGCCATCCCATGAACATCAGGCACTGTTCTTGGCCCTAGCAACTAATCAGAAGAAATAAGGAAGCTAGACCTCAGCCTCAGGGAGCACAGTTCTAGTGGAGAGGGATACCAAAGATATTGCGCCCCTGAGGCAAAGGCAGATGGGCAGTGATATGGATACATGGAAGCAGAGAGCTAGTGTGCTAGGTCAGAAAGATGTCCATGTGAAGATCCAGAAGAGCATGACTGCTAGGGAAGAGCAGTACAATGGCACGGGTGTGGGAATGGAAGTCACCTGTTCAAGGAGCAGGAGGGTGCTCACCGTGACTAAAACCAGAGAAGGCAGTTAAGGGATGTGGCAGGTGGGTGGTCAGAGCCTCACCACCAAAGCCAGACCATCCTGCAGGCCATGCAGGACACAATGAGAGGAAACCTCAGCAGGTCTGAGTGGAGAGAGTCATGAGCTTACCTGCACAAGGAGGTGAGGGGAGGGAACAGCGATAATGCAGTTCCAACTGACAGTGGCTTGGCCCAAGACAGGCTATAGGGGAGGTAGTGAAAGGTGTCCAGATTCTGAGTTTCTACTGAAAGTTAGAGCCTGCACAGATTGCTCACAGACTGCAAGGAAGGTAATGGAAAAGATGGAGTCACAGGCTCTTTGGCCGGGGCATTCTGGTAGCTATTGCGATGGGTCATGCCTGTACAATTTGGGCGGCCAGCATGGGTTGGTCTCAGAATTTGTCCCACGCCCTGTGGAGAACATTGTCAAGAGAAGTGAAGGAGCTAGTAGGCACATATCAGTTCAGGAACAAATACTACTACATCCCGGAGTACAAGAACTGGAGAGTCTCCCTTGTTATATGAATTCCAGTGGAAGCAGGAATGCAGAGGAACTTGTTGATGTACATAATTCATATAGGTCAGCTTTCTGGAGCAGATGGCAGGGAGGTGGAGACTGAAGATGGAGGGGCAAATATAAGGACAAACTATTTGGGAGAAAAGAATTGTAGAAGTAGCAAATAAAAGAGAATTAGACTATGAAGTAGGGAATATCCCAACAGAATGGGAAGGTTGGACTCCTACCTACAATCCCAGAATCCAGAGATGATGTCAAAGTATCCATACTCTTTCAGGACACTTAGAAGACACCTTAGGAGAGAGAAAATGGCAACAGAGTAGGCAGACATTCCACCTCCCACCTCCCAGAGCCAAAGTGGATTACAACTTAACTTAAGAACAATTATCTTGAAAAACAACTTTGGACTAAACAAAGAGGAATCTATAACCAAGGATCACTGAAGAAACCACACTGAGACTGGTATAAAGGGCAGAGATGTGGAAAGGACTGCCCCACTCCCAGGAGTGAGCAGCAGCCCAGAGGGACTCTCATGGCAGGGTGGGTTGCTCAGAGAGTTGTGGGTCCTCAACCCCAGGACCGAAGCTCCAGCCTAGAGCCCCAGAGCCTAGAGGGGGCATACAGACAATATTTAGCTGAGAAAAGAGCTGGGTTACTGTTTTCGAGAAAGGGACAGAACTCTCAGACCAAGGCTCCATCTTAAAGGGATTGCACAGAAAACTTCATTCACAGCCACTTATCTGGGGCTCTGGGAGTGGGGAGAGCTGAGAGGACTGGAGTTGCAAGAGAAGAGTGTAAACTCAGAGGCACAGGGAGAGACACTGTGGGGGACAGCCACCCTAACCCCCGTGCTGAGTTACTCCCCAAATCTAAAGTGGCCATTTTTCCTGGGAGAAGCAACACCAGCAAAGGGAAGCAATTACCCTACCCACCAGAGGCTCTCCTGCTCAGAGCAAAGAGTCACTTAGAAGCAAGGGGCATGTCAGGGACACAGGTTTTGAGTGCTGAGGTCTGAGTTACACCACCCTGCCACACTGCTGAGTACTTGCCAAAGGGTGGTGCTTGTGCCTGAGCACCTGAGGAGGTGGCAGGTGGCGGCAGCGGGCCGGTGGGCAGACCACACTGCGGGAATGCAGAGGCCACACCCACTGGCCAAGAGTAGATAAAAGCCAGCCTAGAGTGCAGCTGATACTTACAATGGCACCTGGGCCCAGCAGAGGCAGCCACTAGATCTGGATTGCCTGTAGCTCCAAGAAGGTTGCTAAGGGTCAGTCATAGGCAGTGACCCCCACTAATCTGTGCCAGGTTCCAGCCAGGGAGGTCCAGGGCTGGCACATCTAGTAGCCAGATACAGAAATCATCAGCTCAGGACCTAAAAACCCTTGTTAGAATGGTACCTTAAGGAAGGGCTCCTCACTCCTGACCAAGCTAAAGCATAGAAAATGCCAACACAAATAGCAAAAAGAACAGTAGCAGCAGACAAGTAGTCCACAGAGGATTACAAACAACAGCGGATGCCAACCCAAGAAGAACCAGAAACAGCACAACTGGAAGCAGGAGGCAGACAACACCAACCCTTTACTCAGTTATCTACACAATCAGCACACCCAAAGGAGGAGTCTATACACGAGCAAAATGAGAAGACAGAAATGGAATCCAAATGAATCAACAAAAGAAATCCCTAGAAAAAGAACTGAATGAGATGGAAATAACCAAGATATCGGATGCAGAGTTTTAAATAATGATTGTTAGGATGCTCAAGGATCTTAGAGCAACAATGGATGGACATAATAAGCACCTAAATAAAGAGATAGCAAGCATCAAAAAGAACATTGAAATCATAAAAAAGAATCAGTCAGAAATGACAAATACAGTATCAGAAATGAAGTCTACACTAGAAGGAATTAATAGCAGGCTGGATGAAGCAGAGGATAGAATCAGCAAATTAGGGGACAAGATAAATGAAAGCATGGAAGAAGAACAGAAAAAGAAAAGAGGCTCAAAAAGTCAGAGGAAACTCTAAGAGAGCACTGTGACAACATGAAGAGAAACAACATCCACATCATAGGGGTTCCTGATGGAGAAGAGAAAGAACAAGGGATAGAGAACCTGATTGAAAAAGTCATAGCGGAAAACTTCCCTAAATTGATGAAGAAAAAACTCACACACGTTCAAGAAGCACAGAGTCCCATTAAAGAGGAACCCAAAGAGGCTACAAGACACATCATAATTAAAATAACAAAGTTAAGAGATTAAGAAAGAATACTAAAAGCTGCAAGAGAAAGGCAGTTAATCACCTACAAAGGAGGCCCCATAAGGATGACATCCAACTTTTCAACAGAAACACTTGAGGCCAGATGGGAATGGCAAGAAATATTCAAAGTAGTGCAGAACAAGAGCCTACAACCAAGACTTCTTTATACAGCAAGGCTCTTGTTTAAAATTGAAGGAAAAATAAAAAAATTCCCAGACAAAAATAAAACTCAAGGAATTCATTACAACCAAACCAATGCTGCAAGAAATGTTAGGGGCCTGTTATAAACAGAACAAAGGGGAGAAAAATTAGAAAAAGAGGAATGTAGATTTAAAGAATAAAATGGCAATAAATAATTACATATCAATAATAACCTAAATGTAAATGGATTAAATGCTCCAATCAAAAGACACAGGGTAGCTGCCTGGATAAGAAAACAGGACTCATACATATGCTGTCTACAAGAGACCCACCTCAAAACAAAAGATACACATAGACTGAAAGTGAAGGGAAGGAAAAAAATATTTCATGCAAATGGAAATGAAAAAAAAGCTAGGGTAGCAATACTTATATCAGACAAAATGGACTTTAAAACAAAGGCTATAGTAAGGAATAAAGAAGGTCACTACATAATGATAAAGTGAGCAATCCAACAGAAAAATATAACCATTACAAATCTCTATGTGCCTATTATAGGAGCACCTAAATATATAAAGCAGATTTTGATGGACATAAAGGGTGAGATCAACAGCAATACTATCATAGTAGGGAATTTTAATACTCCACTACCATCAATGAATAGATCCTCCAGACAGAAAATTAACAAAGAAACAACAGCCTTAAAGGACACACTAGATCAACTGGATTTAATATATATCTTCAGAACCTTTCACCCTAAAGCAACAGAATTCAAATGCTCATAGTACATTCTCTAGGATAGACCACATGTTAGGACACAAAATGAGTCTCAATAAATTTAAGAAGATTGAAATCACTCTGACCAGGTGGTGGCACAGTGGATAGAGCATTGGACTGGGATGCCGAGGACACAGTTTGAGACCCCGAGGTCACCAGCTTGAGTGCAGGCTCATCTGGTTTGAGCAAAGCTCACCAGCTTGGGCCCAAGGTCGCTGCCTCGAGCCAGGGGTTACTCAGTCTGCTGTAGCCCCACAGTCAAGGCACATATGAGAAAGTAATCAATGAACAACTAAGATGTCGCAACAAAAAACTAATGATTGATGCTTCTCATCTCTCTCCGTTCCTGTCTCTCTGTCCCTATCAATTCGTCTCTCTGAATCTCTCTCTGTCTCTGTAAAAGGCCAAAAAGAAGAAGATTGAAATCATATCAGCATCTTCTCTGATTTCAATGGCATGAAACTAGAAATCAACTACAATAAAAACACTGAAAAACATTCACATTTGGAGAATAAATAGCATGTTATTAAATAACAAATGGGTTAACAATGAGATCAAGGAAGAAATCAAAAATTTCCTTGAAACATATGAAAATGAACATACAACAACTCAAAATTTATGGAACACAGCAAAAGCAGCCATGATAGGGAAGTTCAAAGCATTATAGGCATACCTAAAGAAACAAGAACAAGCTCAAATAAACAACTTGACCCTGCATCTAAAAGAACTAGAAAAAAAAAACAGTAAGTAAAGCCCAGAGGAAGTAGAAGGAAGGAAATAATAAAGACCAGAGCAGAAATAAATGACATAGAGGTTAAAAAACAATAAAAAAGATCAGTGAAACGGATAGCTGGTTCTTTGAAAAGGTAAACAAGATTGATGAACCTTTAACCAGACTCACCAAGAATAACAGAGAGTGGACTCAAATAAATAAAATTAGAAATAAGAGTGGAGAACTAACAACTGACACTGCAGAAATACAAAGGATTATAAGAAAATACTATGAAGAACTGTATGTCAAAAAATTAGACAACCTAGGTACAATGGACAAATTCCTTGAAACATATAATCTTTCAAAAATTAATTCAGAAGAATTAGAAAACCTAAACAAATGAGATTAAAATAGTTATCAAAAAACTCCCAACAAACAAAAGTCCTGGGCCAGATGGCTTCACAAGTGAATTTTACGATATATTCAAAGAACTAACTCCTATCCTTCTCAAGCTATTTCAAAAAATTCAAGAGGAGGGAACACTTTCAAGCTCCTTTTATGAGGTGAGCATAATCCTCATTCCAAAACCAGGCAAAGACACTACAAAGAAGGAAAAGTATAGGCCAATATTCCTGATAAACTTAGATGCTAAAACTCAACAAAATATTAGCAAATCGGATCCAGCAATACATGAAAAAAAATCATACACCATGATCAAGTAGGATTTATTCTGGGGAGGCAAGGCTGGTACAATATTCACAAATCAATCAATGTTATTTATCACATAAACAAAAGGAAGGATAAAAATCACATGATAAATATCAATAGATGCAGAAAAAACATTTGATAAAATCCAGCACCCATTTATGATTAAAACTCTCAACAAAGTGGGAATACAGGGAACATATTTCAACATGATAAAGGCCATCTATGACAAACCCACAGCCAACATCATACTCAATGAGAAAAAATTAATATCAATCTCCTTAAGATCAGTAACAAGGCAGGGGTGCCCCCTTTCACCACTCTTATTCAATATAGTTCTGAAAGTCCTAGCCACAGCAATCAGACAAGAAAAAGAAATAAAAGGCATCCAAATTGGAAACGAAGAAGTGAAACTATCATTGTTTGCTGGTGGCATGATACTGTACATAGAAAACCCTAAAGTCTAGTAAAAAAACTACTGGACCTGATACATGAATTCAGCAAGGTGGCAGAATGTAAAATCAATATTCAGAAATCAGTGTCATTTATATACACCAACATTGAACTGTCTGAAAGAGAAATTGGAAAAAAACAATCTCCTTCACTATTTCAACAACAAAAAAAAATAAAGTACCTAGGAGTAAATTTAACCAAGGAGGTTAAAGACTTGTACTCAGAAAATTATAAAACATTGATAAAATAAATCAAAGAGGATACAAACAAGTAGAAGCATATGCTATGTTCATGGATAGCAAGAATAAACATCATTAAAATGTCTATATTACCCAAAGATATCTATAAATTCATGTAATTCCTATTAAAATGCCAATGGCATATTTCAAAGATGTGAAACAATATTTGAAAAATTTATATGGAACCAATAAACACAAATAGCCTCAGCAATCTTGAAAAAAGAGAATAAAGTGGGAGGTATCACACTTTCTGATATCAAGTTATACTACAAAGCCATTGTACTCAAAACAGCATAAGAACAGGCATATAGATCAATGACACAGAGATCCCAGAAATAAACGCACACCTTTATGAACAATTGATATTTGACAAAGGAAGTAAGAGTATACAATGGAGTAAAGATAGTCTCTTTAACTAATGGAGTTGGGAAAATTGGACAGCTAACCACAAAAAAATGAAACTGGACCACCAACTTACACCATTCACAAAAAGAAACTCAAAATGGATAAAAGACTTAGATGTAAGCTGTGAAACCATAATCATCTTGGAAGAAAACATAGGCAGTAAGCTCTCTGACATCTCTCACAGCAATATATTTGCTGATTTATCTCTACGTGCAAGTGAAATAAAGGACAGGATGAACGAATGGGACTATATCAAACTAAAAAGCTTTGCACAGCTAAAGACAATATGAACAAAATAAAAAGACAAACCACACAATGGGAGAACATATTCTACAATACATCTGATAAGGGGTTAATAACCAAAAATTATAAAGAACGTGTAAAACTCCACACCAGGAAGACAAACAATCCAATCAAAAAATGGGAAAAAGAAATGAATAGACACTTCTCCAAAGAGGACATATAGATGGCCAATAGGCATATGAAAAAATGCTCCACATCACTAATCATTAGAGAAACACAAATTAAAACCACAATGAGATACCACCTCACACCAGTCAGAATGGCGCTCATCAACAAAACAACACAGAATAAGTGCTGGCGAGGATGTGGAGAAAAGGGAACCCTCCTGCACTGCTGGTGGGAATGCAGACTGGTGCAGCCTCTGTGGAAAACAGTATGGAGATTCCTCAAAAAATTAAAAATGGAACTGCCTTTTGACCCAGCCAGGGAAAAGCAGTCAGAGGGAAAGGGATGAGAGGATGGAATCAGAGAGGTGAAAGAGATTAGTGAAATTATATATACATTACACAGCATTGTAGAGAGTAGGACAGCAAATCCTGGATGGAAGGGGGGAAGGCGTTGAGCGAGGTGGCAAAGGGGGTGATGAGGGGAACATGAGGGTGGGGGAGAGATATATTCGGTAGAACACTTAAATCTATATAAACACAATAAATTGAAATCAATAAAAATTTTAAAAATTAATTAAAAAAAAGAAAAGAAAAGATGGAGTCACATATGACTAGGTTTGGGCCTGAGCATCTGAATAGAATGAAGGTGCCACTTCCAAGATGGAGAGAAACAGAGAGAAAGCTTATTTTTTTGAGGGCAGTGGAAAGGAATATGGAGAATCTGGCCATGCAATCTTGTGGCTCCACTGGCCATCTGAGTCCTGAGGGGGAACTGAGCTGTGCTCAGCAGTGCTGGCGCCACCCCACCCTTGAGGAATACCCCCACACACACCGTGGGCTCTGAGGGCCCAGCATAAGCATGGGGCTGGGGGGCGGTCACACAGACCTTGCACCTGATGGGGTAGGTAGACTCAGCTGCCAACATGAGAGAGTTTAGGGGCCCCCTGGATCGGTCAAGTGGTAGACCCTGTGTGCCATCCTTGCCAGAGAAGCAAGGTGCAACAGCCTCACCAGCCAGCCAGCCCGGCTGCTGCAGAGCCAGAAACCACCAAGAGCAGGGCTGGTCTGCTACAGCCTTGCCAAGGACAGGAGGGATCAATGCCTGTCCTTGAAGTCTGAGACCTGAGAGGTGGAAGCACCTCCATTTATGCTCCTTCCGACCCTCTCTTTTTGAAAGTCCTCACTGACCTTGGAAAAAGCAGCACTGCACATAGAGTGTGATCCCTCACCGTGGCCTTCTAGCCTTTGTTGATGAGGTGCCACTGCCCCTTCCTCCTCTTACATGCAGGCCAGGCCTCCTTGCAGAGACACACAGTGCAGGTACAGCAGAGCCTCCGAGGAGCCAAGCCTCTCTCTCATGGGGAGGGCGGGGTGCATTTGTGGAGAGGCCAAAACACAAAAGAGTGAGAGTGCTTGGTAGCAGGAATACAGAGGATTTTCTCTGTGTCTGTTTAGACCTTTTTCTATTTTTCTACAATGAATGTGAACTTCTTTTACACTCAGAACCATAACTTTAATCACATGAATGTTCAAAGGAAGTAAGACTGGAATTAGACCCCCTCAGCACCTATGAGGAGGGTTGGCAAGGGGCTGGGAACCTGAGCTGCATGAGTGTTGGAGGTCATAGGGGAGCCTGAGCCTGACGGAGGCCCTGGGCTGTTGGGGACCTACGCAGAGGCCCTGTATTCAGGCTCTGACCTGGGCTTCCAACCCTTAGTCAGGCCATCCTGAGAGGGGCTGGCTCAACTTGCCTGAGCTAGTCCTTGCCTCAGCAAGGTCTTGCTCTGATGTAAGCATCAGAGGGGGAGTTCAGTGGCCTGTGACTCAATAACACTGGGGAACAATTTTTTTGTTGTTGTTTTTTGTTGCTTGAGGTTTTAGAACTGTTTCTATATATTTCTGCATTGCTGATTCCAAATCTGAAATTTGTTTTTTAGTGCATGCTCTAGTTTTTATGCAATTTTAATTTCTTTTTGTTACAGTTAATGGCATGCATTGGTTTGTAAATTGGAGTTAAAGGGCAACAACTCTTGGATTGAACATAACCACAAGGCAATTAATGTTTAACAAACATCACTTTTACATAATTGTAGTTGTTTTTAAATGTAAAAAATTATTATCTGATAAAAACACCCTCTTATTTTGTTTTAAGATTGAATCATGGCTTCTTCCCGCCCACTGGTGGGAGTTCCAGCTCTCATGGTGGGCGGTAGCAGAGCAACCAAATGGCACCGCGATTGGCCCACCATGAAAGCTGGAACACCCACTAGTGGGTGGGAGGGACCAGGTTGACCAGCACTGCAAAAGTGGGCAGTTTTTATAAAAAGGTTCACCATCATGGTAGTAAGAGATATGGGCCTATCAAAGAAAGCAGCTGAGTTATTAGCCTCCAGGCTTCAAGAAAAGAATGTACTGCACCAGTCAGCTAAAGTATCCCATTTCAGGAAGTGTGAACAAACTTTTGTGGACTTTTTTTCTGAAGACAAACACTTTGTTTACTGTCATGATATCAGTAGTCTACTCAGCCAGCTAGCTGTTACCACTTAACAGTCCAACAGAATGGCGGCTATTTCTTGACAGCTCTAAACAGAGTCTGAAAGTGTTCTCCTACACAACGGTAATGTTTATGCAGCAGTTCCAATTGGTTATTCAACTCATCTGAGAGAAGATTATAATGACATAAAAATTGTCCTCGACTTTCTGAAATATGAGGAGCATAACTGGATCATTTGTGTGGATCTTAAAATGGTAAATTTCCTGCTAGGACAACAGAGAGGTTTCACAAAGTATCCTTGCTTTCTGTGTTTGTGGGACAGCTGAGCTCGGGAGAAACACTGGACACAGAAGGAGTGGCCGAAATGTGAAGCTATGGAAGTAGGGATGCAAAATATTGTGAATGAACCTGTAGTTGATCAAGACAGGATCATTTTTCCCCCACTCCACATTAAACTTGCCTTAATGAAGCAGTTTGTTCAGGCTTTGAATAGAGAAAATGAATGCTTTCAACATATTATTTCTGCTTTTCCTGCCCTGTCTTTCGAGAAGATAAAAGCAGGTGTATTCGATGGACCTCAAATTCAAACCCTCATACGTGATGAAGAATTTGCCAGGGAGATGAATAAGGAGGAGAAAGCAGCACGGCAGTCTTTTGTGGCAGTTACAAAGAACTTCCTTGGCAACAAAAAAGCAGAAAACTATGAACTTCTGGTTCAAAAGATGCTGTTGGCTTTCCGCGACATTGGATGTAACATGAGCATTAAGATTCTCTTCTTGGGCCCTGGCCGGTTGGCTCAGCGGTAGAGCATCGGCCTGGCGTGCAGGGGACCCGGGTTCGATTCCCGGCCAGGGCACATAGGAGAAGCGCCCATTTGCTTCTCCACCCCCCCCCCTCCTTCCTCTCTGTCTTTCTCTTCCCCTCCCACAGCCAAGGCTCCATTGGAGCAAAGATGGCCCGGGCACTGGGGATGGCTCCTTGGCCTCTGCCCCAGGCGCTAGAGTGGCTCTGGTCGCAGCAGAGCGATGCCCTGGAGGGGCAGAGCATTGCCCCCTGGTGGGCAGAGCGTCGTGCCTGGTGGATCCCAGTCGGGTACATGCGGGAGTCTGTCTGACTGTCTCTCCCCATTTCCAGCTTCAGAAAAAAAAAAGAAAAAAAAAAAGATTCTCTTCTTGAACAGTCACCTTGATAAGTTTCCCGAAAATCTTGGAGCTGTTAGTGATGAGCAGACTACTGCTGGAGCATCAAACGAGATTGTCTTCAACAAGTACACAAACGCAAGAGTTACAAACGCAAATTTTTGCCTGAATAGAATTTAAATAAGTTTTGCACAAATTTTATGATTAAAATAAGTGTTTTAATATGTTCTATTTTGAAATTATAGACAAATTCTGATGCAATCATATCTTTTAGTGTATTAGTGTATTTACTGCATTATATAAATTATTATATTTTCACAAAGATGATTCCCAAGAAGATATTCTACTTCATTATGTTAAACTCAATGTTGAAAATTTTACAATAAGATGAAAACCTAAAATCTTGAATTGCAAATAAACTGTAGCTTACAGAGAAAAATTAATGTCAGATTTGAGATCAGCACACTTGAATTAGGTAAGAACAAGTGTTTTTGTGGATGCAACAAAAATTTCGTTTCCCAGTGTAATGACTTGCAGGATGAAGAGTGTCACTTGGACAAGACAGAGACTCCTCCTGGATCCACAGCCTACACCAGCTAGGTCACACATCACACAAGCCATCGATCATTATACTACTGGCCTGCAAAATGCAGATTCAGAGGTAAGAGAAATAAATTAGCACACAGAGAATAGCACGGTGGTTGCCGGGGCGTAAGGCTGCTGGGGAGTGGGAGAGGACGGGCAATGGGAGCTGCTGTTTAATGGGGACAGTTTCCATTTGAGAAGAGGAAAAAGTTCTGGAGATGGATGGCAGTGATGGCTGCACAACCACAGAACTATATTTAACACTTTTGAACTGGACACATAGAACTGGTTAAGATGGTAAACCTCATCTTAAATGTATTTTACACAATCAAAACTAAAATCAAAACACATTCTTAAAAACAAAACTGAGTCAAAAGACAGTCAAGGTGATCAGAAAGATGAGGGACACCCAAGGCCATCAAGGCTCCTTTATGGCTCCCACAGTGGGAAAAGACCTTTCAAGTCCTTTGCCCGAGCAGCATACCATCTCATCTTCACAGGTGACCCCCTCAACTCAACCCACCTTTTATGTCTTTGGCTAAGGGAGCATCTCATGGTTTATATACATCCACAGAACCCAGCTTCTGTCCCAAGACCAGGCCCGCTGGGTGGGCAGTTCTACAGAAGGGCAGCAGACCCTGAGACGCACGCAGCCCCTCACAGGTGTTGTTGCAGAACAAAGGAGGACAAAGATGCTCAGACAAGTGCTGGAGGAAGGGGGATTGTTTTAGCCAGCAGAGCAGGTGACCCAATAAAGACAACAAAACACAAGCTCCCCAAAGTTAGCTCTTCTGAGTCTCATATACTTTACAGTGTTAGCTGTCATGTGACAAGTGCCTGATTTCTTTGACTTCTTTGTCTGCAGACCTGCGTGACTTTTGTGTCTCTGGGAGGGGAGGGGAGGGGAAGTTCGAACTGTTTGTCCTTGACTGTTCAAATATCCTGTTTTTCTTGCCTGTGTTGCAAGTTATTTCAGGGAGCTGATAAAGGGCTTCACAGCTGAGGTTTGTTACTTTTTCAAACTAACCCAGTCAGCTCTTGGAGTACTTCCTCCATCAGTGTCACCCTCTTTCCTCATCTACACCCCAAGTCTGAACAGCAGCTCAGTGTCTATCACAGGGGCTAATGCTTATAGGTGGACTGTTAAACATCGGAAGTCACATGAAAAAATGCTGAAAATGGACCAGTGTGAGTCACCTTCTCTTCATCCTGCCCTTACCTGGATGAGAACACAGAAGATGGGCTGACCCAGAATGTGGAGGGGGCAAGACTGACAGAGGTGATCTGTCAACAGACAAAGTCAAAGGCAAACAAGGAGACAAATCTAATGCAATGAAATTTATCAAGGAAAACTGTAAAGTCTGTGATCTATGGCCGAGGATGCAATTGTAAAGAGGGGAACATAGCTCAGCAGTTGAGCACGTGATCCATATGACTTCACAGTGAGCTCACTGTGACACCAAATGATTTTGGGTTGCCTTAACAGAGGCAGAACCTGTAGAAAAAGGGAGGATAAAGTCATCCTCCCCTTTGTCATGCTCAGACCATCAGACTACAGGGAAGTGAGAGTAAGAGGGGATTTCTTTCTTCTACCATCAGTAGGCTACCCATAGGCAGCAGCAGGCTCTCTCTGGGAGTGATGGGTTTCTGGTCACCACACCCTGAAAAGTCCTCCACGGGATGTTATAGAGAAACTCTGTGCACAGTGTGAGCTATGGTGGACAAGTTTTCAAATCCCTTTCAACAAAAAGGAGGTAGTTTCTGAATGCAATGTGAGTTACAAAGCTAAGTTTTTCTTCCAACTTAAACATGTTTTCAGGATTTCAATGATTGCAATCAAATATAAATTGTCCAATAACCAACATCTCTCTTAACCACTATAACCATTTTTTAACAAAGAAAAAAATTTTCCACTAGTAGGATATTTATAAAACTAACTCTTGTTTTCTTCATAATTTCACAGCACCAACAGCATCACCAGACTTCTCCATAACATGTCTCCTGCCCAAACAACTTCACCCATCTGGACACTGCAGAAAGTCAGAAGTAGCAAATGGAGTTCTGTACTCCGTGATCCTCAGGGCAGCAGATGAACAAAGAGTTACCAAACGAATAACCAGACCCCAAAACACATGCACAGCACACTCACAGCCCTCAGCAAGACAGTGTGGCTGCCAATGGCAGGTATAGAGATGGGTAGTATTGAGAAAGGAGACAAAAAGTTATAGGACAGCCAAAAAACTCAACACATACAGTAACCCGGGCCAGTCAGTGCAGGGTGACCAGAGCAGAGCACCTCAGGATGGCCCAACATCATCACTGGCAACAGCAGGAACTGTCACACGGAGCAACATCTGCGAGGGCCCTTCCACACCATGCTGGCAACTGTGTGAGTGTTGGGTGATACGGAGCCCACCAAACAGAGGCCCCCACTGCTTTTTTAATTACATCAGGGAGGTGACGAGGATGCTTGAGAAAGCGTTGACCCCAAAACCAAGTTGTCTTTATCAAAACCCTATGAAACAAGAGTGTGATGTCTATGTGGCCTGAAGGCTAGTTGCAGCCTGCAGAAGTGGAAGGAAGTGGCCTTTGGACATTGGTTACTGGCCCCACCAGTAACAGTCTTTTCTCCAGCTTTCCAAGTTTGACTTCCTCATCCCAAAGAGGTGGCTTTGGGGAAAATTCTATAAAACACGTAGAACTGAGTCTTCAAACAACCATTATTTCCATAACCCCATACAAATTAAGCGGCGATGGTAGGTCATAAGGCACATTGCTTTTCCAATGACCAATTCACTTCAAAGGTCAGCTGAAGAGCTCAGCTTGTCCTGACCATTACCGCAGAGGACCTCCCGGGCAAGCAAGCGGGGAGACCTGACCAGAACAGTGAGCATGTGCATGCAGCCTCCCCAGCACTGCCCTCCCACCCTGAGCCCCCACAGTTCTCACACTGCTTCCATGACTGCATTGGTTCCTTAGCAATGCCTCTGCTATCTGACCAGAAAAAGTACAATAAAATATTCTGCCAATAGAATTTGAGGGGTAAGCTAAACAATCTTTAATAGTTTCGCCTTTTAATTACTAGATTTCCAGGTTTGGGGCTGTAGGTGTTTGTCTGTTTGTTTGTTTGTTTGTTTGTTTTTTAAGCAATCAAAAAGCTATAATCATGCATGGGCTAAAAATTAAATTAGCTACAAAGGAAGTCATCCCAGAGTGGCACATAGCAATAAAAAACTGAGTAACCTAACAGCCAAGTTATAGTCACCCATACAGAACACACTGACGTTATGACAAAATTACATTATAGGAGGATATTTAGTGCTGTGAAAAATATAATAATAAAGTAATAAGTTTAAAAAGCAGGTTTAGGGCCTGACCAGGCAGTAGCATAGTGAATAGAGCATTGGACTGGGACGAGAAGGACCCCGGTTCGAAACCCTGAGATTACCAGCTTGAGCACAGGCTCATCTGGTTTGAGCACAGCTCACTAGCTTGAGGCCAAGATTGCTGGCTTAACAAGAGGTCACTTGCTTTGCTGTAGCCCCTGTCAAGGCACATATGAGAAAGCAATCAATGAACAACTAAGATGCCGCAATGAAGAATTGATGCTTCTCATCTCTCTCCCTTCCTGTCTGCCTGTCCCTATCTGTCCTTCTCTCTGTCTCTGTCACATACATACACACACACACAAAAAGAAGGTTTAGGCCCTGGCTGTTTGGCTCAGTGGTAGAGCATCAGCCAGTGTGTGAGTGTCCCAGGTTTGATACCCAGTCAGGACACACAGGAGAGTGACCATCTGCTTATCCCCCTCCCTTTTTCTTCTTCTCTCTCTCTTCCCCTCTCATAGCTGGTGATTCAGTTGGTTCAAGCATTGGCTCCAGGCACTGAGGATAGCTTGGTTGGTCTAAGTGTCAGCCTCAGGTGCTAAAAATAGCTCGATTGATTCAAGCATCAGCCCCAGACAGGAGTTGCCAGTTGGATCCTGGTTGGTACATGTGCGAGAGTCTATCTCCTCTCCTCTCACTTAAAAAAATAAAAATAAAAATTACGTTAAGGAAACAAACCTACCAATACCAAATATTCACAGTGGTTGATTCTGAGTACTGGGTTATAAATGACATGAATATTTTCCTTGGTGCTTTATTGTGTTATCCACTTTCTAAACTAACCTGTCATTACTCTCATTAAAATTGTATCTTTTTTGCAGCTTGTGACTTCCCATCTTCTTTCATTTGAACAGTGGGAAGAGATGCTCTGCTTTAGAACAGAGTGTCACTGAAGTTGTTAAGGAAGAAGCACCTCACTGAGACAGCATGATGGCTAATGGCTTCAGACAACACTAGATTTATTGATGGGCTCACCATGGAAAACCCAGCAGGAGCATTAGGTCCACTTTTCATTCCGTAGGGTTTAAAGTCAGTGAGTCCATTTGCATGATATGCAACCAACCCACTAGTGGTTGAAGCCCTTAAAAGGCCATACCTCCTCCACCTACCATACCATCATGCCATCACCAACGTCCATGAGTTGGTGATCACTAATGTATCCAGTTTTTCCATGCAGCTGGAAAAACTTTTGTTGGGAGAACATAATACCTCCTGGACACCAAATTAAAACACACAATTAGATTCCATTAAAGTTACAGCACATTCTGCTGAATTGATATAATCAGCCTACATTCCTATATAGATAGCATCATACTTTAAAGGCTTGGCCTGAACATAAATATACTTAATATAGTAAATACAGTCTAAAATATTTTATCTCCTTGGCAGTTTAATTGACCACTACGGAGACTGACAAAAAACATTGAGTGAGTTCTGTCTTATCTCTTTCGATGGCACAGCTTCATGATAGAGGCGTGTTGAGCTGCAGTCTTGGTGACAAGGAGAGCTCCCACAGATTTCTTGTTGAATGATTAAACTAAAGGTAACCAAATTGAACAAGAACATGACTATGTGGGTTTATAAGATGTTTAACACAAATGCTATAGCTCTTTTTTTTTTTTTTTTGCTGTATAGTAAAACAAATTAACAGATAAATACATCTTGTGAGTCATAATACCAGTTATTTATAGTTCATAAGGAGTATTTAAATGTGAATGTTGGTACAATTGTCTATAATATTTAAGCATAGATTTTTATTTTTTCTAATTTATTTATTGATTTTAGAAAGAGATCAAGAGAAACAGAAACATTAACTTTTCCTATATGTGCCCTGACCTGGGGTAGAACCAGCAACCTCTGTGTATCAGGATAAAGCTCTACCCAACTGTGCTATACAGCCAAGACGAAGTATAGATTTAGATGCTATGGCTAAGCATGCTTACCAGTAATCAAGCTCACAACAAGGTCTAATTCACATTCGGATATATTCAACCATGGAACCCTAAAGTACTTTCTCCCATCTCCATTTGGTGGTTTTTAGTGCCCTTTCACCATGAGTTATTCATTTTTGTGCCCACCTCACCTCCTAAACTTGCTTTAAGTGCCCTCTGCCATGATCGCCCCACACTGCTGATCCCAGAGTTAACATGTCTTATTTGATAGTAAGCAAAGACTTGAATACTTAAGGAAGGGTTAAAGAGAGAGAAAGGCTATCTTTCCTGACCCAACTGGCTTATTTTAGTTCCTCAAAGTTGCCATTTTCCAGGTTCTAAGCTTCTTCAATACCCCACAGTAAGAAAAGCTGTAGTCTTGACAGAGTTACCCAATCTACATAATGCCCAAATCCCCAGGTTTATCTGGAAGGTTATTCTGGTGGAATTGACTCTGAGCACCACCCAGGTCATTATTCCAGGTGCCGCTGCACATCCACTGTCCTGACATTTGCTCGTTCGCCCAGCAAATGCTCCTTATGAGAGTGGGCACACCAGACATTCCTTTCACCGTGATACAGTCTCAGTGCCAGCACCAGGCTCCCATGTTAGCTTGGATGTCTCCAAAGGGGCAAACAAGTAATGATATCACCCAGACCCAAGGACCCTGGCACAGCCAAGGGAGAGGCAGGGACACATGTCCCAGGCAGTGAGCACTGGCCCACTCCTTCCCCTAGCAGCCAGCCCTCTGGATGAGCAGGCTGCTTCTCCTGCTGCCTCTGGGCACTGGTCAGGAACCTTCTACTCAGCTCCCAACACTCCAGGTCCCCATTGATTAGCAGGAAGGACAAATCCATCAGCACCCATAGGAAAAGGCTTCTGGAAAGTAAGCTGTAGTTTTTAAAGCCAGAGGATGACAGCAGGTGCCTGTAAGAGGAACAAAATCAATATGGAGCATGGAAGCTAGAGAATGGGACACCTGGATCCCTGACTTGTCCTACTTCTGAGAGACGTAGTGTGTGACTTCGGGCTATTCCCTTCTCTGGGCCTCAGTTTCCCCCACTGAATCCTGGAAGAGGAGTGGTAACATACTTACCAAGGGGATTCCTTATGGCTCTTCGGTCTCCACTCCTGTCTTCTTGACATCAGCAAGGCATGCAGGGGCAAGGGCTGACCTAACCATGTTCCTTGTAAACATACACTTAATCAAACCCCTAGTGACCTCTAGGCCTCATCATCATAATCTTAACAACAATCGCCAGAACCTACTGAACACTTGGATACACGCCCTACCACTCATAGGCACTGTTGGGGATGTTCATCAGGATCCTCACTTCACAGATAAGGAGATTGGGGTCAGCCTTAAGTTGAACCTATCACAAGAGGAAGGCATTTGTGGGTCGTGGCTGGTCTGACTCCAGAGCCTGGATTCATCCTCTTCTCCCAGGACTGTGGCTCCATCCAGCCGTTCCCCAACATACCAGCCCTGCCAGCTTCAGTGCTGGTGCTCACACTCTACTCTCTGCCTGGAGTGCATGTGCCCACTAGACAAACCCAACTCAAGCATCTCCTCTGGAAAGCCTTCCTTATCCTTACAAAGAAAGAGCTCCCTCCTCTGGGCTTCCCTCACAGTTTGCACATCTTCTTTGGCCCCTATGATAGCAGATGACTATGTCACATTAGATGGAATTCTTTGCAGGCCTATTTGTGTCTCCAATCCCATCCCCAGCCTGCAAGCCCCTTAGGATAGGGGTGTGTCTGATTTATCACCAGATGCTTGGCCAGGTGTCGGCCAAAGTCTCCTGAGTGAGGCCTGTCTCCCAGACCTAAAGCAGCATGGCCTTCTTTCTTATCTACCCAAACTTCACTACCTTCCACTCTTGGAAGGGTCTAGAGGTAAGCCAGATATTGGCAGTTCCCTGAAAGCACTTATAGTTAGGACTAGGAAGTAAGGTAGGTTCAAACACAAGTACCCCAATTCATGTCATGAAGCCAGAGTGCCCCTAATACTTGTACCAGTTATTTAGTCTCCAAAGAGGGCCATCAATGAACCGCCCTCCCAGCATTCACACCCATTTGTGGTCCCCTCCACTTGAGTCTGGGCTGGCTCTGTGCCCAGTTTTTATCAATAGAATGCAGCAGAAGCAACACTGTTCTGAGTATGTGAGCCGTGAGAAGGCCCAGCATCTTCTGTTCTCACACTGTGGAAGCCCAACCACCATCCAACCCTCTCCATCAGCTTGACGGGGAGACGTGCTCCCAGTCTACCAGCATTCCTGCCAAGGCACCAGACGTAGAGGCTGACCCAAACATGTTCCTTGTAAACTTAAACCTATAAGTACCTGCTTATAGGTACCTTATAAGTACCAGCTCCAGCTCCAGCTCACTGCAACCTCGTGAGAGCCTGGGCAACACAGCTGCTGAGTGCCCACTGAGCCCAGCCCAGCCTCCTATCAGGAGAACTAATAAAACAGTTGGGCAGGTATGCTAAATTGCTTTCCTGACACTAAGTTTTAGGGTAAAGTGAAGCAATACTGAATCCTGGAATGGAGATTTTCAAGGGGAAAAAATCACAAGCCAATCTCTTCCAGATCATAGATGCAAAAGCCCTAAACAAAATATTAGCAACCAAATCCAACTATCTGCAAAAAAAAGAAAACTTGTCACATCTGGTTTGGGTTTATTCCAGGATGCACAGTTGATTAAACATTAAAAATGAGGCAATATAACTTACTGTATTAATATATTGAAAAAAAATCATGTGGTTGTCTCAAAAGCAACAGAAAAGTATTTAATGAAATTTAATATCCATTCATATTCATGATTTTTAAAAAAATAATAATTAAACAAAAACAGAAAACTAGAGCAAGATGAAAATATTTTTGGTTAATACCAGGTGAAGAAGGAGGAGAAGGAGGAGAAGGAAGAAGGAGTAGAAGAAAAAGAAGAGGAAGAAGGAGGAGGAAGAGGAGGAGGAGGAGGAGGAGGAGGAGGAGGAGGAGAAAGAGAAAGAGGAAGAAGAGGAACAGGAAGAGGAAGAGAGGAAGAAGAAGACAGCAAATGTGATTATGAAAACCTGAGAATTTTCCCATGAGAACAAGACTAAGACAAGGATTGGTCACAAAGCCCACATCTTGTATGGTTCTATTTGTATGAAACATCCACAGTAGCAAAATGTTCACAATCTATAGAGACCAAAAGATCAGTGGTCACCTGGGGCAGAGGGGTTGGGGGAAATGAGGAGTGACTGCCAATAGGTACAGGGTAATGAAATGTTCTAAAGTTGATCAACTCATTAAATATACTGAAAATCACTGAGTGGTACACTTTCATGGATGAATTGTATGTCATGTGAATTCTAGCTCAATAAAGCTGCTATAAAAAATAGAACAGCCTGACCAGGCGGTAGCGCAGTGGATAGAGCGTTGAACTGGGATGCAGAGGATCCAGGTTTGAGACTCCAAGGTCTCCAGCTGGAGCGCAGGCTCATCTGGTTGGAGCAAAAAAAAAAAAGCTCACTGGCTTGAGCCCAAGGTCGCTGGCTCAAGCAAGGGGTTACTCGGTCTGCTGAAGGCCCGCGGTCAAGGCACATATGAGAAAACAATCAATGAACAGCTAAGGTGTTGCAACACGCAGCGAAAAACTAATGATTGATGCTTCTCATCTCTCCGTTCCTCTCTGTCTGTCCCTGTCTATCCCTCTCTCTGAGTCTCTCTCTGTCTCTATAAAAAAAAAAAAAAAAAAAAAAGAACAAGTGAAGACTGCCGTTCCTACTACCACTTCTGCTCAATACTGTCTTAGAGGTTCTGGCTGGCACACAGACAAGAAGCAAAAACAGGCTGGCAAGGAGAGATCAACTGTCTTTATTTAGAGATAGTCTGACCTTGTACACAGAATATCATGAAGAGTCTACAACTAGACCTAACTATAGTATATAAATCTCACAAACATAGGCTGAGCCAAAGAGGCCAGGCATGAAAAACACATATTGCCTGATTTCCAATTACCATAATTTTTGCTCCATAAGACACACCTGACCATAAGACAGGGTTTTTAAGGAGAAAAATAAGAAAAAAAATATTCTGAACCAAATGGTGTGTTAAAATATTTAATAAAATAACATATTTTTCACACCATAAGACACATAGGCATTTTCCCCTCCACTTTTGGGGAAAAAAAATGCATTTTATGAGCAAAAAATACAGTATATATATATAATATATATATTTCAAAAAAGTCAAAACTAAACAGTGTCACAGAAAGCCTGCTTAGGAGGTTGGCAAAGCTATTCATCATAAAAGTCAGCGAGGATTTCATTTAGCAGAGGGAAGGGATATGCGTAGAGAAGGGGACAAGGACGCAGGGGCCTCAGGGGTGCAGGCACAGCCTCTGAGGGTGGCTACATAAGTGCTTAAAATCATTTATTCACTAATCATTAATGCATGTCCTATGAAATGTTTCTAATCATTCTTATATTTTACAATAAAGCAATTCTTGTTTTTGAAAATTGTGTTTTTGTCTTTTATTTTTAAATCACAACTCAAAGAGAAAGTAATTAACCCTTAAGTAGTGAGTTTTTTTTCATGCTCTCTGACCCTCAGGAGTGAGGTGATTTTTTTTGAAACTTAATTTTTTTTAACTTAAAATTATGTTTGTTTGATAACCAATACATAGAAACAAGAAGAACATATATTTGCCTTTTTTAAATGTTGCCTTACACATTTTTAAAATAAACCGATCATACTCTGGATGAGGCACACGGATGTACATGAAGGTTTGTACTACTCAAAGGGTTGAAGAGGAGCGGGGTGTGGGAGAGGGCTCAGAGGAGGGGGAAGCCATCTGTGGCTTGCAGTTGAGTCTTGGTGCATAAAGGTTTATTAACCTGGCAAGCTCAGAATCAGGCCACTTTGCCCTGGCCCAGAAGTCTACATTTCAAGGCCAACATGAAACAGGGAAGGCATGTTCCTGGCTGGTTAGGGGACCTGCTCTCAGGAAGTACATGACCAGATCCTTTCTCAGCAATCCACACTCTGACCCTCTCCTCCCCCTGTTCTCACACACGCAATGCAAGCCCTAAACTGCCTCTCTAATTGCCAATATCCGCCGAGCACCCACTGTGTGCCAGCATCAAGGGAGGAGCGTCACACAGCATCAGCCTCCATCCTCACTGCCTCTGAGGCCTAGACTGACCAAGCTCGGCATGTAGGAAGGTACAGCCAGGATTCCCAGAGCAGCCGGTTTGCCTCCAGGACCCTCTCAACTCAGGACTCACTTGGGACAGCTGGAGCCACCTCCCCTCCCCAGGAGGAGGATGGAGAAGGGAGGACGAGAAGGGGTCAGACCTTATTCCCTTGCTCTGCAGTTCTCATAGTTCAGCCCTAACACCAGGTAGCCCACCAGGGACTGAGTGCCCCCGATGCCCATCCTGCCTGCAGGCTGCCCCACCGTTCCTCTTGCTTGCTCTGTTCTAGGGAAAGTCAGCCCTGATGCCTCTGCCCGGCTCTGGGTTTGAGCAAAGACTGAACTGTGAAAGCTCTCCCTTGGCAGCCTCCCACCCAGCTCTCCGAATCATACGTTAGAGGCAGCCAGACTGAGTGCACCAGGGAGGGGCCTCTAACTGTGGCTCTCTCGCCCCCATCACACCCATCGCTCATGCTCATCCTGTGTCCAGCACTTCCCATGAACAAACCCAGGCACCCTTCTTGGATACTAATAACCTACCCTGCATTAATAAATTGTGAACACAACCCTGGCCATCAAGACGTGGCAGGAAAACTCTTTGTGTTGCTAAGGCTTTTTGTCTGGGCACCCATTATTGTTATGCAAATCCTCCTCGTATGGGGTAGGATCCTGCTACGTTTTTATTTGAAAGTTTCCATTGCACACCCAATAATGGAACACAGTCACTGAACTGCATGCCTGGCCAGGATGAGTCTTCTAGGACTACCCCAGAGTCCAGAGCACATGACAGCCTGGAGAGCCCCCAGGGAGGGACAGGTGCCTGACCAGGAAATCGTACTGGGAACGAGAAGGAGCACCCACCACTGTCAAAAACTGGGACAAGGGGAACTTTACAGAATAGGTGACTATCACTATCAGCTACAATAAAGCTCAGAGAAATGGGAGATTTGGGGAGAAGCAGACATTTTATCAGGTCCTTTACAGGTGAGTGGTACCCAGTAAGTGGGAAAAGAGAACGGAGGAACCTGGTCCATACAAAGGATGGTGTTTATTGAGTACCTCTCATGTACCACACACTCTTCTAAGGACCTCAGATGTTCTAACACACATGCTCTTCATTCAGTCCTATGACTCCAGTCCTTTGAAGAACAAACCTCCACTTTACAGAAGAGAAAGCAGAGACAGAGAGCTCTAGCACTCCACTCCAGACTTACTCGGCTAGAGGATGAAGAGAGAATTCACACAGGCAGCCCACCCAGAGTCTTTGCGTGAAGCCACTGTGCTGGCTGGCTCCTCAATAATTAAAGGAGGAAACCCCCACAAGTGCCTGCTTTTCAATTACCTTTCTTGGTCTCCAGGAGGCAGGTTCTTGGCCTGAGGTGGCCGGCTCAGTCTCATATACTGATAGGGACAGCCCGATGCCCATCTGGGGCCGAGGCAACAGAGCCTGGAGGAGGGCAGTCTCCCACCCCTTCACTTGGGAACACTGCTTGACCAGCTGCCCCAGAAGGGCCACGACCTCCTGTTGCTGGCGCAGCCTTGCTGACCTATCCAGACACCTCCCTCAGTGCACAGACAGCTCCGTGTCCTGACTCAGCCTGTGTCTCAGACTTCTGCCCAAGCTGGAGCACGGGGAAGCAGAGCACACGCCCCCAGCGCAGACTCACAGTGCAGGGGCCCGGGGGAAGCCGGAGGCAGAACCACCACGCTGAGTTGCGCCATGTGCCATGGCAGCTCCACGCCAGGTAGATCGTCCGAACACAGGCTAACTTACAGTCTGATCTTGGTTTCCTTGGCATTCCAGGTGCTTCCAAACCTCAGCGCCCTGCTCACAACAGGCACCTTCAAGGAATCAAAATTAGTCTACCTAATTTCTTAAGAAAACCACAATCCGGAGTCTCTCACTGCCAGCTTCTCAGTCTGTGCGCAAAAACTCAGCGCAGCGGCTGCCTCTGCCCCCTTCATATGTTCTGGGCCCCTTTCCCCATAATCTCAAGATTAAAGAGCAAAACCTAGATCCACTGGCGTGTTCTGGGGCACAGTCACAGAGCTGACAGGGCTCGGGATGCCCACCCACTCGCAGGGGAGCAAAGCTTCGCATCACCATGTAGGCAACTCTGGGCTCTGGGGTCCAGTGGTGTGGGGCGTCTGGATCTGGTACCAGCACTCCTGATCAGTCCTGCCCACCCCTTTCCTCCCCGTTGTGCTACCTGCTCAGGAGAGGACAACTGGTATTCCATGCGCACTCCCATTTTCAGAGCCCATTCAAAGCAAGTGAATCTGAGTTCCCATAAAACTACATTCAAGGGGTTATGGGATTCAAGAGCCACTACTTAACGAGACTCAGGACACTGCCTCAGAGACCCTGAGCTGCCCATAAACACTCTGGGAGCGCTCTCAGTATATCCCAGGTGAAGACTTCCCGTTTGTCACAACAATGCCTAGAACCAAGACACAGGAACCCCAACTCAGAGTCCTTCAACTTGTAACTATATATAATGCTCCCTAGGCCCACAGTTCTGGGACCACTAGGTGGGGTACTCTGGATGCCCTCTGGGAGTCCTGCAGTGTCCCTGCACCCAGGCCAGGTGCTGCTGCAGCACACAGCTCAGCTCTGTTTCCCAAGTCCGGCCTGGAGACGCGGGTCTGCAGGCTCAGAGGAGCAGCACCTAGAGTGAAGTCTGGAGGGAGGCCACAACCTTGGTGGCCTTCTCCAGGACACTTGCTGTCTTCAGTCCAGGGCTGTGTGGTCCCCTTAGGAACACACAGCATGAGGAAGGAGACATGAGTGCTGGTTTGGGTTTGAGAGCTTAGAATCACTTTGATTTATTTCTTCTGGGTCATTTGCAAGTTGCCATAGGCCTGGAGAGGAATGGGTTAGGATCTCCAGCTTGGAAGGGGCGATGGGGTTCAGTTCACATGGGTAGTCCTGGATGAGACTCTTAGCTATCTTTACTGGCTGGGGAGAAGCAGGGTGTGGTCCAGGGCGCCTACCAGCAGTGCTCATCAGAGGAATGAATGAATAAATGTTGGTGCTGGGAATAAAGGAAACATCAGAACCCTGCAGAGAGGAGCCTAGACCACAAAGGGGAGACCTAGTGTCACACATGAGTGATGTGTGAGTAAGTGACACTTCCTCCCCAGCCTAAGTGTCTTATTTGTGAAAAACACCTGGCCAGGGTGCAGGGCTTAAGCCCTGGCCGGTTGGCTCAGTGGTAGAGCATTGGCCCAGAGTGTGGAAGTCCCAGGTTCAATTCCCAGTCAGGGCACACAGGAGAAGCACCCATCTGCTTCTCCACCCCTTCACCTCTTGCTTCTCTCTCTCTCTCTCTCTCTCTCTTTCTTCTCTACCCCTCCTGCAGCCATGGCTCAATTGAAGCAAGTTGGACCCAGGCACTGAAGATGGCTCCATGGCCTCTGCCTCAGGTGCTAAAAAATGGCTCTGTTGTAGCAGAGCAATGGCCCCGTGGGTAGAGCATCGCCCCCTAGTGGGCTTGCTGGGTGGATTTCAGTTGGGATACATGTGGGAGTCTGTCTGTCTCCCCTCCTCTCACTAAAAAATTAAATCATCATCATCATCATAACAATAATAATAAAACAATGGGCTTAGAAGCCCAGAAGGGAACCTTCTAGCACCCTTCCATGAAGCCCCTCCTACTAGCTAAGGTAGTCTCCCTGCTGGCCAGCAGCCCATGAGATGCTCAGGCCCAAAAGAGGGAGAGCTTGGTTCAGCCACCAGTCCTGCCAGCACCTGGCTTCCCGCCACCTCTGAGGGTGCACTTCAGGGGAGAAAGGGTGGGTTACAGCCCGGAGGTCTCTGGCACTAAGCCAGGCCCTAGAAACTTGCAGCCGGTCAACACTTGGGCCCAAATTCTATAGCTTGGGCGATTGGGAAGGTGTGGGCTATAGGAGTCAGAAAGCCATCCTGGCCCCAAAGCGCTTTACAAACATTCCGCAAAACCATGGAGCATTAACCCCAGGGGTGTTTAGACACTGACTTAAGAGGTACACACTTCTCACCCTAGGTGCAAGGTGGAAGATGAGGTCCCCAAGCATGTCTCCAGATTCTGCGTGGTTCACCTGGTCTGGGACAGGGCCGTGCTAACCAGTGACTCAGAGCCAGCCCCAGGAACCTCTCTTCCAGAGGTGCCACCATGTGGGGTCAGTCACTTTTTAGAATATAGAGATGTCCTGACCAATATCAACCGTTATCTCAGGGCAACCATGTAACCACAGAGCCCTTGTTGTGTGAGCCTTGCAGCACTACCTTAAGAAGGAAATGGAGCTACAGCACACAACCCCCCAGCAGAGCTCAGCAGAGGTTTTGAGTAAGTGCTCATTTTCCTCCCTTCACAATGTGACTTAGCTTCCAGCCGCTCAGAGGCTGCTGGGAAGTGGCCATGCTGGTGAGAGGTGTTGAGATGAGCCATGGAAGGGGAGCTTTGTGGGTGGGGGGAGGGGAAGCCCAGGAGGAGCTATATATGCAGGGAGGAGATCACAGAAAGCCAAGGTGGGAGTGGGCAGAAGAAAACCCCTTCACAAAGTGGCAGTCCAAGGGCTGGTCTGGCCAAGAAAGTACCAATTGAGCCCCAAAGACTTGGAGGCAACATTCAAAAGATGGGAACATTTCTGATAAAAATCCAGATTTCCAGCTTCATCAAAATCCTATTCTGGCAATGCTGTGTCTATATTGCCTCTTGGCCACAGTCAGCTGATTGGCGTAGCATTTGACCCTTGAATGGTGGCTGCTCTCTGGTTCACTCCCATCCTCACCTCCGCCCAGCCTGGATCTGAGGGTGCCCCTTAGCATGCTCCTCAAATAACTGTTTCTGACAACAAGAGCAGTGTGCCTTTCCCCATGCCTCTCTCAAAAGTGGGAAATGACAAACAGGCCAAGAGGGTCACCTGTTTCAAAAAAAGTGAGGAAGAGCTCACCTGTGTTGGGGAAGCAGATACCATGCCTCTTCACGATCACATCACTCACTGCCAGCCTGACCCGGGAACCCTGGGAGCGCCGTCTGCCCCACATGTCTCTTCCCCTTGCCCACAGTCAGGAAGAACTCTTTGCAAGGATATATAGGCCACCCTAGCAGAGTCACTACAATGCGCAAAGATGCTCCCCAGTTTGATAAGCACGCTGTGATTCCTGTCACTCTGAAGGCTCCTACGTACCCCAGGTCCCCAGCCCCATGGCAAGGGCAGCATCCAGGAAAGAGTGTTTCCCTGGAGTCAAGGAAAGGGGCTCAGGGAAGGGCAGGAGGGTCGAGCAGAGTGGACACAAGGGGAGATAAGAGGGCTGACAGATTTTCTGGCCCCTCCTACTAATCTCTGACACCAAACCCTACCTCTGTCCTGGGTCAGAGTGTGGGAGGCACAAGGCACTGCTCTGTCCCCCTCTTACCACTACCCTTGGCCTCCCAGCCAGATGCCATTCTGCCTGGCAGGGTGGCCCTGTCAACCTTCCTTCAGCCACCACAGCCTCCACCAGGGCTTCAGAATTCAACTAAACCCTCACTGAAGCAGAGAGGATTCGACACATGACTGCTCCCCCAGCCAGACCAGCTGAAACCCAAGTCCCATTGGTAAGCCCCTTCCAGGTGGCTGACTCCCCATCTATAGCACCCTACCAGCTTATTGTGTCTGTGGATATGTCCCAAGGACACCCTGGGGGGGGGGGATGAGGGTCTCTCTGTGGCCTCTGGCAAACTGAGTCACTGTAGCTGGAGGAAGTGCTAGGAGGGTGCAGGGCCCAGAGTTGGATGTCACTAAGCCTCCTCTACTCCTGCCCAGTTACCTGGTCCACCCAGCCGTGGCTCCAGGCTTTGGGGCCCCACCTCCAATAGTGGAAAGTCCAAATCCAGGAGTGTGGTGCTCGAGGCCTTCCAGCTCCACCCCTGCTGGGCCCCGCACCTACCTCTGAACTCTCCCACCGGGGCCCAGCTCCTGGCTCGTGTCCAGAACAGCCTGCTCTCTGCCCATCGCCCCACCCCCACCCCGTCTTTGTACAGGCTGTTCTCCGGGCCTAGGGTGGCCTTTCTCCCCCTTCAGGAGATTCCCCAAGGAGGGGCCATCACAGCTTTGCTCTTCCCCTGGACTCTAACACTGAACAAGAGGGGAATATCCTGGGGGTGGCCTGTCCCTCCACCCATTATCAGGAAAATGCCTATGGTTGTATATGCACTCTCAGCTCTCAGACCCCTGTGACAGGCCAAGCCCCAGGGGACACAAACACTGACGTCCCCAGACCTTCTCTAGAGCCCATTCTAATTAAACTACTCCTTGTACCTTATACAAAGACTCAAAAAACCCAAAAGTGCCTCCCCAGCATGAATGATGACCGATTATAACCTATGCATATCGTGCATTAAATTATATTCCCCATGAATAATAAGCAAGTATATATTACTCTTAATATGGCATAAAACATAATATTATTGATCATACATACACCATTAGGTCTGGCAAGTCCTAGTCAACAGGACTAATCCTGTCCAATAGAAATCTTTTTATCTACCTGCCTTTGTGGAACCAACAACCCACCAAACTGTACCACTCTTCTCGCCCCAGGCACATAAACAGTGGGGCTTCTAAACTGGGTTGCAAATGGCATTTGGTTCTTACCTCAGGGCCATGAATTTAAGATTGCCCACAGAATGCTCTTAAATAAGACATCTCAGTGCATTACTGACTAATCAGCCCATCCAACACAGAACTGTGCTGTCGTGCCTGTGGAAGTTTTTAACTTTGGGGGATGCTTGGACTCACCTAGGGCCAGCACAGCAGTCTGACCCATCATAGGAGGAGAGGGTGGGAGCCAAGAATTGAAATGGGCCCATTCATCCAGCAGGGGTGCCCAGAAATCCTGGAGTGACACTTCCCAGGAAACCCTTTCTCTGGCCTGACAAAAGGTCCCCAGTGTTTCCCATCCTTCCAACAAGAGCCACTGAGAAGGGAGCAAACCTCAGAAAAACACAAATCCTAACTATTCCAACCTGTGACATCAGGAGTTCCTGGGGCAAGCAGGTGGCAAACTCCACACATGGAGAGGGCCTATTAAGCTGGGCTGACTGCCCCTCCCCAGCCTCACCTGTGAACTGCAGGTGAGCTCTGCAAACTGTTCTGTGACGAAGAGCAGTCTACGAACATGAGCAGTCATGTTTGAATCAACGACCTCTCACACAGCCCCTGCTAGGCACAGTGAGGTGGACAACATCCACTGTGTTCTCAGGCCATGTGGGAAACACACAAGAGGACATGTGTGGAAACAGCCCCAGCTGTGATGGACAGAATAGGAGCTGCACCAGCCCCAGGTGCAATGACGAGCCTCATCGAGAAAGCAGGTCAATTAGACCATGTCCAGAATCCACAGCAGCAGAGCCAAACTCACCTTTCAGGGAGGCGACATGTGACAGGGCCTGCGCATACGTGGCTGTATTCAGGAGGGTCCCCGGCAGGCAAGAGGGAAAGAAAGGTCCCGTGGGTGCTACTGTTCGCCCCAGGCTGGCAAGGAAAGAAAATCACCTGAGTTGCCAACCCTGTGTGCCCACCAGCCCTTTCAGCCCAAGGATCCAGCCAGCCTCACCTCTGCTGGGCCTCCAGGGCCTCCTTCTTGCCCCGGCCCTGGTCCCCAGGGGGGGGAGAATTGACATTTCTCACAGGCGGTGACGTCACCTCTGCCATGGACTCCTTGGCTCCTGGCTCCTGGTCAGAGGTCCCTCTCTCTGTTTTCCTCCATTTGGCCCTTCGATTCTGGAACCAAACCTGGATCCCCAGAGAAGAAAAACACACCCAACGAAGGCAAAATATCAGACATGAGGAAGGCACCCAAACCCAAGCCCAAACGCCAGACCCCATGCCCAGCTCTCACGGCTCACCTGGAAGCCGTGGGCATGCAGAGGCATAGCCTCCCCACGCCCCAGAGCCAGCCAAAGCAGTGCTCTCTGAGCTGCAGCTGCAGGCCATGGACGGGTCAGAACATCAGTGTAGAACGTTAAGTCATAGAACGTATCCAAATGTATTGCCCATTGTAAAGGCAAAACTGTTGTTTTGAGGGAATTGTCAATGTATGTGAATAAGTATATTTATTTGATGTGAAATTATTTCCTTGAAAGTGTACAGGTATCATCAAGCCATTTACAAAACACTGCCTGAAATTTTCTCATTCAAATACTTATTTACACTTCCAACAGGTTTGTCCTGAGCACCTGAGGGTGTCTGGCCTCATATTTGTGATTAATCCTGAACTCAACTCTCACACATCATATACCCATTAGAAACACTGACTCGGGAGCCGTTTCTAGTTTAGAACTCTGAACCCCAGTGAATCTCGTTTAGAGTCCACTGCAATCCTGTGAAGTGGGCAGTCCAGATGTCTCCACTTTACAGGTAAGGAAACTGGGCATAGGAGGTCAGTTAACTTGCCCAGGTCATTCAGATGTTAAGTGGCAGACCCACAATGTGAAACCCAGTGGCTTGACTAGTGGCCATGATCCCAAAACTGTCTGGGAACAACAATAGTGGCCACCCCCAGGATTATTGGGAAGATTATCACAGATGCACAAACACACTGAGCACAGGTACCAGGTGCCCAGTGAGCCATCACAAGGTGAATATTGGCTCGCGTTATCATCTCTGCCATCCTCAGGCTAGGAGACAGCTTAGGTTTCACATGCTCTAAGTACCATCTTAGAGGGTGGTGTAGAATTCTTTCAGCCTTGGAAACCAAGGCTGCATTTGCAGAAGGACAGCCTCATGGCAGCTGGGCCGCCTGGGCCCAACGTGTTTCCCAAGGTCAGTGAAATTGTGCTGCTCTTTCACTCCATCCAGCAAAACCTCTTCCTCCTTCTCTTAAGAGAGAATACCTGGCTTAAAAAATAAGACTCGGTTACACCTTCCTGCTGCTCCCGGGCATCCTCTCCTCCTCCTGCCAGCAGACAGGCACGGAGAGCACCTAGGTCTGGAGGCTGAGCTCTCTGCCAGCCCACTCCACCTCTGAGTCTTCATTCTCCTTTATCGGGCTTCCCTTCTCTCTCTCTTTTTAATCTAGTTGGCTTTTAATTGCACATATCACCAACCATTGAATAATGATGTTATCTATAGTCTAAATTTAAGGCCGTTAAATGCAAAGCAAAATGTAGACACTTTCTTGCGTCTTAATTGAATGAAGGTCACAGCTATGACAACATTTAATTGAGCTATTTTTCATTATCATATTTTAATGACTTTGCACTGACAGTTCGCCTGCTTCTGAGGAAAGAGCATGATGGAGTCGTTTATTTCCCTATTTAGTTATTGTTTGACAACATCAGCTTCGATTAAGACCCTGCTTTATAGAACATTAATCATATTTGAATGAGCAAGCCGTATAAATGTAAACACATCTCCCTTCCCGCCACAGAAGCCTGAAGCCAGTGTCCCTGCACACAGGCACACAAGGGAGGGAGGCACAGGAAGCTCAGGGAAACAAATGTCCCTGGCCATTGTCTGTTTGCATAATAGCCAACAACAGCCTCAATGACAATCCCCAGCTTTAATTGTCACCACCCTCTATCTCACCCTTGCACCTTTCGGGAAGAAGTTATGATCTTCCACTTCTGAATGCTCAATAATTGTGTCATTTATCTCAATTTGCAGTTTGGTCTTTAGGCAGCTATTGGCAAGCTGGCATTTAAAAAAAAAAAAAGAAAGAAAGAAAGGAGAAACTGCATTCTGGCCAAAGGAGATTTTCATTTCCAAATAATAATCGATTTAATTTGCCCACATATGACCAATGATTCATGTTCAGATTTAATAATCAGGATCACATAATCTGATTATAGGGGAAATAATTTGTTTACAACCCCCAATTTACTGCTCAGAATTCCATTATCTCTCTTCAGCCATTGGTTTTTAAGAGATACTAACATGACCCAGGGGAACCGAAAGCAAACTATTATATTTCCGACAATTAGATCTTTGCATAGTCTTAACCCCAAGCCCCGACATTAAAGAGAGAACAAAAACAGCATGGAGGAAGCCCCATAAATAAAATGAATATATAATTGTGCTCAAAGAATAGCTTGCCCAGAGAGATGGCACCGCGAATCTGTTCCCCCTGTGCCTGGCCCCGGCACATCTGCTGGCTCGCCGTGTCTGTGCACTTAAAGTGATCACCGCCTGGCGTCAGGAAGAGACCCTGCTCAGGGAGACAGGCACGGCAGGCCGGCCTGGTCTTCGCGCAGCCCTTCCACCACGGCTGTTTAAAGATTTTTAAATTGCTCATGTTCTTTGAGTTCATTCTCTAAAAGAGTCCTCATGCCGGGGAAAAGTTGGGCCTGATGCAATTTCTGGAAAGCAGATCCTAACCGTGTTTCCATCTGAAAATACAGTTCTCTGCAATTGACCGGTCTTAGCCTGGAGTGGTCAGAGCTGCTTTGAGAAGAGCATCTCAGCTCTTTTTTTTTTTTCCAAAGCAAGGAAATGGATGTGCATTGATGTAATTTAGTACCTTAGAGACACGGACAAATTAGTGTAGAACATTATCACTAGTTAATTATGAATGACCGATTAATCAACCTAATCTAATATTCCACATTATGTTGATGTTATTAAAGTGCATCATGAAAATGACAGATTGTCTTCATTTGCTTTCTTTGGCCAAATGTGCACTCTGCAGTCATGATGTCAAAAAAAGTTTGCCAGTTTTAATATTAGGGAGTTAAATAATTGAGCAGAAGAAAGCGCACCTGCACTCTGGCTTCCGTGAGGTTGATCTTCATGGCCAGCTCCTCTCTGGTGAATACATCAGGGTAGTGCGTCTGGGCAAAAACCGCCTCGAGGGCTTCCAGCTGGTAAAGGGAAGACGTATTTACTGGTGAGAGGTTGTGGCTAGGTGAGAGGGAGCAGGTGCCAGATTTCAAATCTGCCGAGAGTGGAGAGGAAGTTGTTGCACAGACCAAATAGGGAGAGAAGAGGGAGAAAAGCACTATTTGGAAGGATCCCTTGGGATTAAAATTTCAGCTGCTGATAACTAAGGAGCTACAGTCTTGCTGGTGATCTCAATGCTTCCCCGTGAGAAGTAGAAATAAAAGAAAGTTGTAACTGTTGCCATGCACCTACGTTTAAGTATGCTCATAGGAATCGGCATGGAAGGGCGCCTCAGGAGGAAGAGTGAGCCACACAGCATTCACCGTAAGTTGCAGAAGAGTAACAACTTGCAGATGCCCTGCCACAGCAACTGCATAGGGAGAGTTTGAGTCACCTCCCTGACTGATGGCTCCCTGTGTGCTCCAAGGTTGACCAAATCTAAGAGAAGGTGCCCAGATCCAGGAAGCAAAAATATCAGGTTCCCGTAGTAGCCCATCCATGATGGGCAGCAATACCTTCTACAAATCTATAGACTTCTTGGGCCCCATCCTCTTCTCATCCACCTACCAGTGACGAGAATGTCCTACCTGCCCTCCTTCAAGGGTTATGAAGTTTGGTTCAGGTGATACTGCTGGGGTTACAATGTTTCCCCCAGCCATCAGCCTTCAGCAAATGGGAGCAATCGTCATTGTCTCCTTTCTAACTACCTGGGATCATAAGGTCAAAGTCTTCTGCCTTCTCTCCAAACAGATTCCTTGACTCATAAGTTGTTTAAGAAAACAGAAAGACCCAGTTAACATATTCAAGTGACCTTATTCTAAAAGATGAAGAGCAACTAAAACTCTGATGTTTCTTCCAGCTAATTTTTATGCAAAGAACACATCAGTACCTGCTGAAGTGTGAACGTTGTCCGGTTCCGGCGCTGCTTTCTGCGTAGGAACCCCTCATCAAAGTCTCCAGTAGAGTGGTTGCCAAAAGGGGCAGAGCCTGGTGAAAGAAGACAGAATCGGCCTGGGGAAACATGCCTCCCCCAGTTCTACACCCCCCTCCCGGCTGCACAGCCTCATTCAGAGGCATCAACCGTCCCAAAGCATCTTCCTCTGCTCCTCTTACTAAACCTCTTCTTTTTCACACTCTTGTGCTCTCTTTCTCTCTCCCAGCAATTTATGAGTTTAGACCCAACTATGCCTATTTCATAGGGTGGGTGGTGACCTGACTTCCCAAGACAGCCAGGTTCTCTTCTTGAGAAATTCTGGACTCAGGCAAGAAGGGTCACTGGCTTGAGAAGGAGCCTTTGCCTGTCCCCTGGCTCCCAGCTGCCCTGGGTCCCACATACCTGATTCCCTACCTCAGATCCTTTCATAGAAGCTACTGTTTTCTTTCTGCTCACCTGTTACTCTATCTGACTGAGTTTCTATAAACAAGGGGTAAAGACTGGGGGTGGGGAAGCAGAAAAAACACCCACAGCTTTCCACAGCACTTTTCTCCTAACTTTGGAACACAAGGAGGAAAGAAGTTTATGAATGAATATTAATTAGCTTTGGTCACAGCTCATCAGCACTGCAGTGGATATGTTATATAGGTATCAATTAACAAGGGATCTGCCCCAATAGCGGCTATCTTGAATTCCAAGCAGACTGACACAGGGCCGCTCTCAAGGAGCAGCCCACCTTCTCGCCAGGCTCATAAAGAACCCACTGCTTCTGCCTCCCTGGAAAGAAAGGTGTCCTCTCCGCTGCCCTCCCAGCAACCTTCACAGCTCCTGCAAAGCCAGAAGGGATGTTAGCCTCACATGTGTATTCATATCATTTTCCAAATGTGTACTGTTTGCTTGACAGTCCACCATGACTTCTTAGGAAAACAGTTGAGCAAGTTCCCATTAGCCAGTGGAGGCTGTACCAGCCGTGGGCTCTGGTCTCAGAATCACATGGTCAGCATTAGGGATTGACAAGCCACAATGCCTGGACCACATCCGTCAGAAGAACCTCAGTCCCAAATTAACAAGATCCTTTAGGCTTTTAAAAACGCTGTACACTAAAGGGAGTCCCTCCTACTTATTATTCCACTCTCTAGGTCTCATCCTTCCCTACAATTACCCCACTCTCTGCTGAAGCCTTCTCACTCCGTCTTCTTGTCCAAACTGCATTTTTCCTCAAAACCCTGGTTATAAATATTTCTCTCCTGTTCATTAAAAGCTTAAAAGAGCAACTATTTGCAATTTCCTTTGTGTATGGAATACCAAATGTTTTCTTTTTGAAACAAAGCACTTGACTGTTGAGGATGGAACATAATCTCTGAGGGTCTGCAATCACAGTCAGTCTCAGCCTTCTAGTTTACATCTGCTGGTCCCACACTGGTTGTTCAGCTCACATACACATAATACCTTCAGTGAAACCCTGTGTGTCAGACTGAATCCTAAAAAAAGGCTGATGCTTCATCAAATTAATAGAAATCAAGATTGACAACCGAATAGAGGAAAATGTGAAGGTTTTTTTTACTTAAAAATAAGTAAAATAGTCAATAATGTTATGAAAATGTTAAATCTTGTTGATAATTAAACAAAACTGAACAATTAACTACTATTTCCACCATGGTTTTTGTTTTTTGGGTTTTTTGGCAGAAAAAAATCAGGTGTATCATAATACCTAGTACAGCTACAACTGTAATCAAACATGTATGCCCTCACCTATCTGTAATAGCATCTATTGGTGTGGACTTATTAGAAGCTAATTCGAAAATGTTCATCAAAAATTTAAATGCACATGCAGGCACATAATCTATGAATATACTTATAAAGGGTGACAAAATAAAGACAGAAGAGTGTTCCCAGCAATCTGCTAATTAGAAAAAAACTGGAAACAACTAAAATTCCCATCAGGAGGCACTTTCTGCACAGAATTCAATGGAATACTACACAGTTAATTAAAAGAAGTTAATAGATCTGTATACATCAACATGGGAAAAAATCCTTAAATATATAATATGCAGTGAAAAAAGCAACGTCCTAAATGGAAATGGCATGGCAGTATGATTTCAATACAAATAAAGCATAACACCTAGAGAGAAAATACATAAATGAGTGTAAAACATGTTTTTCTTGAAAGGAATCACAAGAAACCAACAATAGGGAGTACTTTTTAAAAAAGAAAAAAGTGAAAGAGAATTTCATTTTTCAGTGTATAGGTTTCTGCTCTATTTTTATTTCCTAAGCAGGTATGTGGCGTAGTCTTTGTTTAATATCAGAAAAAAGTATCTGAGAAGTGAAATTCTGAACTTTTCTGTGCCTGCTTTTTTCTATGCATTTCTCCATTAATAAAAATTAAAATTAAAATGCTGCTAGGCTACAGTGAGATATCATATCCCAAAAGTCTGTTCTTAGCCTCTCCATCTACAGCAGAGCACCTCCCTCCAGCAGCATGAAACCCCTTCTACACATCTGCAAAGAGATCTAAAAAAAATAATAAAGTTCTTAAAGATCTATTTTTTTTCCTGATTATAACCATCAGAATCAGCGTCGATGTAGGAGGTGCCCAGGGTGTGGATGCCAAGTCAGCTGCCTGTGCTGAGCTCGTAAGCAGGTAAAGCAGGTATGTGCTGGGGTGACAACTCACCGCAGGCAGAGCGACAACTCCCCCTCAGTGGCTTCTGAAACCTGCCTTGTAAACAAGGTTCTCCCCTTAGTTTGCCCACCACCTGCTAAATACCCCAGACCTCAGCCTTCCCCACTTTGGCTAGAAGGGTAGGTCACTGGGTATCCATCAGTTCAACCCTTAGGTACAGAAAGAAGCACAGGGAAGATGTGTCCACCACACATTTGGAGGGTTTTCCTTCAGGGAGCTCAGGGAATGTACCTCTCTGACCTCTGCATAAATCCAGCTGCCATGGGTCCTTGAAGGTACAAGGAAGTGAAATGCAGGCAAGTTTCCTTTCCCTATTGGAGATGCTGATCAAGCTGGCAGAGCTTACACACTGGTCTAGCCCCTCTCGACAACCCTACTCTTCAAAGTTTCTTTGGAAAAAACAACAACTTCTGAAATCCTTGTGCAGTTCCCCAGCTGAAGCTCAGCCACTGCTCAGGGTAACCCAGGGCAATGTGGACAAGCACCCTCTGATATCTCAGATGCAGCAGTATCTCACCACCTTTGCTCTGCCCCAGGCCTCCCTTGATTTCTTGATATCCAAAATTCATCCACCTCACAAGTAAATCAAAGGAATAGGTTGCCAAAGCCAGGTACCGGTATCACTTCCACATTTGGAAAAGTCCTAATATCCCATGGCTGAGACCACTGCTAGGCCTAAGGAGCTGATAAAGAGCCAGAGTGTGTGGCTTTGCCTTTGCCTGAAGCATCCTCATCCCCCCCTTCTGTGGAGGACACACTCCTGGGAATTTCCACTCCCCTACCTACCCTGGGGGCACTAAAGATCCCTTCTCACCTGCCCCCACCTAACAACCCATGCACAGGCCACACCAGGGATCTGGAAATGGAATTTCTTCTAAAGCTTGGAGACCCTTAAAGACACAAACCCTGGCCATGGGGCCTGCCCCTGGGAGTGAGGAGTGGTTGGTATTTGAGGTCAGAAATCCAGTGAGTCACAGAGATGAAGCCAGACCAGGGCACTTGGGCCGGTGGTGAGCAGGGTCACCTGGCTCTCCAAAACCCCGGTGACAAGGAACAGACCTCACCTCTGGCCCACCACCACTGCCACCCTGGCAGCATTGCCCAGTGCCTGCGAGAGCAGCCTGCGATGGATTGTTCTGGCTCTGATCTGACCCAGGACGATTCGAGCCAACTCCTTAAGCCACCTTGGCTTTTGGGGACATTTGCAAAACACCGTGAAAGATTGATGCGGCCCCTATGGGGTGGGGCGATTAAAGGCGTGACACTAGCATCTGTGCTAGGAGGATCCTGTTGGTCCCGGCGGCACAGCCCGAGGCCTCCCAGCTCAGGCGGGGAGAGAGGTGGGAGGCAGGTGGCGAAGGGGTTAGAGGCTATAGCGGGGTACCGGTAGGAAGCCAGGGGCGCCCCTAACCACCATCCTAAGGCTCTCCCCATGGCAGGGTGGTGACCCAACCACCTGCCAACCCCACTGTCACTGTCGCGTGGGCCCTTTCTGGCCCGCACAGGCTTTTCGGAGCGGTGGGAGCGTGGCGCTTACTCACCCTCAAGCTGTGGCGGACAGTGGAAATAAAACATCTCCGACGGCCGACTCTTCTGGACCTCCCGGACTCGGGAGGGTGGCCGTGGGACAGACGGACGCTCCTAGTTTCGGCCTGGCGACAAAGCAAACAACAATAGTCTAAGTCTCGCTCTGCCTGGGCCCTAGACTGGCGGTGGAGCGCACCGGAGCTTCCCTGCGGGCACGTCCCTCCCATAGCCTTCCGCCCACCGTGGGGGTCGGAGGGGAGCCGACAGCGCCGTTTCAAACCGGGTCCCCGCGGGACCGTCCTTCGGTTCGGATATACCTCCCCGACAGCCGTACTCCCACCTGGGCCCCAGCACCAAACCCTCTCAGTTCCCGGCTCTCCAGGACCCCCGCCGCGAGCGCGGCACCCAGGCCACCGCAGCCGGATCCCGTGAAAGCGCCAGGCCATCTGCGCGAGCGGCGGTCGCGGCCAGGAAGCCCCCAAGTCCCCCAGGCCTGACGTGCGGGCCCGGCGAGCCAGTCGGGAGCCCAGCGTACCTCGGCTGGCGGCGAGGAAGGCCGGAGCGTGACCGCCTCCGGTGCGCGGTGGAGGGCGGGCGGGGCTCCGCACGGCTGGCGCCCGCAAGCCCAGAAAAGTGACTCGGGAAGTGGCCAGATGTCTTGCTGTCTACAGAGCGCGCCGCCGCTCAGCACTCGCCTTTATAATCTCACGCATAATTGGCCTTAATCTGATTATTTCCAGCGCTGTCTACAGCGAGTAACTTGGATAGGTCTATTGGGCCTTACAAATGGCCCACGTGGTGTAAAAAAAAAAAAAAAAAAAAAAATAATCTGTCATTTCTCAACAAACATCAGGAATTTTTTTTCTCTTTTCTTTTAAAAGAAGGCACTAACACCACACACACCCCAAAAGCATTATTATCGTAACACCCCGCTGCACCCCCACTTGAGTCTCCTGACGCAAACCTCCTTTCTCCGGGAGAATTTATATTTGGGCACGCCCTTGTCAGAGGCCTGGAGTCTCCTGGGCTGCGTATTGACAAAGCGCTGCTAATTTTCGCCGCCCGGATGGGTTTTGGGGGGGACTCTTTGCACGTAGCTTCCCTTTCCAAGCGACCGTACAAAAGGAAAGTTTGATTTTGTTCTCAGCAAGGGGTCCTTGAATTTATGGTTGCTTCTGGATGCAAATGATATGCGGTGGGACCCTTCGCAATTACTTTTAAAATGCATCCGAGGCAGACGCTCAGCAGAGAGAGACCGCCCTTTCCTCTGCCTGGGTGAAAATTAAACTCTAAAGTACCGGACTGAAATTTTCAAGTCAGGGGCGCGGGGTTGGATCAAATCACATAAACTGCAAAAAAAAGCAAGTCTAATGGCGCATAATTGGTTCTGTAATAGCATTACACCAGGATAATAGCCCGTTACGGCCCCCTGCACTATTAAGTGCTTCCCTGGCGGAAAGCCTTTATGATATTAAAGGGGGAATATAATGATATTTTGGTTATTAAATGCGTGTAATTAATTTATGCACCACTGAAAATAAAGTTGGTATTATGACCCACTCAAAATGCATCAGAAAATGCAAGTCAGACAACTGTTGATAAGTTCTGGTGTCTGTGTTCCGTCTAGACTGCTGATTTTATTTTGGGACGATGGATTCTTGGACAGACTGCATAAATTGAATATTTTATAAACATTCTAATGCTGCGTTCAGGAGCCGCGACGAGGCGGTGGGTCGTGTCCCTGAGCCGCCTGGGGTCCAGAACTGACCTTACCGCACAGTGCGTGGAAAACAAAAGGCCTGGAGGCCCACACGGGGACACCCGCCTGCGAGAGGCGCTTCCGGCTCGAAGGCAGAGTGCTGGGGCCCTGGCCTGCCCTTGGACACTTCTCCAGAAGCCGCGCGGAGGAAGACGCGGCGCTGCTCCTTCAGAGGCAAGCGGAGCCCGGTGCCCCTCCGTGGCCCCTCCTGGGCACAGCCCACCCGGGCTCGGGGCGTGGGCCCCGCTAAGTGGAGGAAACCGCCGGAAACTCCGGCCGGGTTCAGAGCGGAGAGAGGACCGCGGACTTCGCAAGTCCAGGCGGCGGGCTCCGCGGGTCGCGCGCCTGCAGGTTGAGAGGCGAGTGCCGCCGCGGGCGGGCGGGCGGGGCAGCTGAGCCGTGTCCACTCGGCCCAGAGAGGGCTGGAGCCAACCCTCCTCGGCTCCGTACCAGCGGCTCCGCTCGCGCGCCTCTCTCCCTTTGTCCGTCAGAGGACCCTGCTCTTTGGATCCCCTTGGAAGAGCCTGAGGTCCCTCTGCGCGCCCGAGCCTGCTGACACCCTCCAGGCGCTCTCCCGCCTGCCCCCGGCGGCAGCTCAGCCTGAGCGCCCGGTGGGTCCCCGCAGCCAGGTGCGGGCGAAGCGAGGCGAGACAGCCCTCCGGGCCGGCGAAGGCGCACCTGGGCGGGGACCCTCGCCACCAGGCGCCGGCGCCGCGTTGGCCCGTTCTCGGCTCCCAAGCCCTGATAGATGCCGAATCGACAAGGCGCAGAGCTGTCCCGGAGCGGGACAGGCTGGTGCCGGGTCTGCAGGCGGCCCTCCGCCCGCGCCCGCCGGCCCTCAGCACCCTGGACAGCGACACCGTCTCCTCCCGCGGCCGCGGGGAGCATGGCGGGTTCCAGGGGCCTGTAGGGGCCCTGAGCTGCGCGGCAGCCAGTCCCGCCCCGCGGGGCCCCGGGCGTCCGGGGACCGACTGGTGTCCTCTCTGGGCCAAACCTGAGAAAGTTACTTGGGACGCGCGCTCATTCTCCCGGCGGGGACCGGAATCTCGATTCCCAGTCTCCGCACGCGGCTCTCGCCGGCGGCTCCGGCCTGTCGCGGACCGCCCAGGCCCTCCCGGCCCCCTCGAGGCCAGCCTGGCCGCCTCCCTGGCCGGCCACCAGCCGGGCTCACGGACAACACCCACCTCGCGCGGGACTCGGAGCCAGCCCGAAACCCTGGGCCTCGCCTGCACCGCCGGCCCCTGCGCCCGAGCCTGTTGGACAAAATAGCGAAAAACCAAACAGCCCAGCGATGTTAGTAAGGAAAGACTACAGCAAACTTGGATGACGCGAACCCCCCACCCCTTTCCCCGGTCTGATGGTCTCTCACGACCCCGGCCAGGGAAAGGGTGACTGAATCTATCATATGTTCGCTCCTGTCCTCCTCCGGGGGGGGGGGGGGGGGGGGCGTTAGTAACGAAAAGGTTATTTTTCCTTAATTCTTGTGCGGTAAAATGTATTTTTTCAGTTAACCAAATTCACCGATTTGTCCCGCTTAGAAACTCTGATGATTTACAACCTAAAAGTGTATTTTTCTTTATCTAAAGACCAAGGTGACTGCTTTTAATTTTCTCTAACCTCTTTACACTTGATGTTCGCCAGACTCAGAATGTTAATTGGCTTCATATACGGATCATCAATTTAATGAAGAAATAAATCCTGTGTTGCTTTATGTTTTAACAGTGATTGCTTTAATGAGGAATGTGACGTGTCCCAAAACCAAAGCGACGGAAGACATTATTGGGGGTGGAGACCTTCTATTTGTACAGAAATGCTTCAAGTTAAAACCACGGGGTCATATTTCAACAGCTTCTCCCACCATGGGCACTTCCCACCCCCACACGGGTCGCTTCCAGCTTCTGCAAGGAGACCGTTCTGTGACTGGTCCTCCCCGCTTCTCTCCGTATTTAATACTCAGAGTCTCCATGAGCTGGAAGAATAATTTTCTGGTTACTAAACAGGGGTGCTGCTTTGCTACCTCCTGTCTAGCAGAGCAGAGGGAAACCAGCACAGAGGGGGGAGTTTCACTTTCAAGGTTGTTCACTTTTTAAAAAAATAAAATAATGAAGGCGGGAAGAGAGTAGCACACCCGCCCCCTAAGATTTATGTGCCGGCAGTGCAGAGAGCATGGCCCACCACGCCCAGTAGCACATCCCCACACTGAACGCTCAAACCTCAGCTCTTCCAAGCGGCAGCTCCAGCTTAGGCCCGGTGGGCTGCTGCTGCCCCTGCTCTAGCCCCAGAAGATGTCTGCAGGGAACGCGCTGGGCTCCTGCCTGGATGATAGGAGCTTTAAAGTCTATGTCAATTAATAGGAGAGTAAACTTGCTTTTCTCTAATGGGTATTTGATTTTTCTAATTTTAAACTTATTCTATGAGGAGAAAACTGACATCTCAAAACACTGAGAGCAGCAATAAATGCTAGATGGTTGGAATATCTATACCTATAAGTCCTAAATCGCCTCTTAGTTGAATGATGAATTATTTTAAATTGATTCTTGGGTCCTTAGAAAAATTTTAGGTCTCTGAGGCTCCAGGTTGATGCCTGAAGCACAAGACATAATGTTCATATCTTACCATTTGCTCTGTTTTGGGAAAACTGGAGAAACATTTGGAAGCACCACTGTAGACATCTTTTGAACCAAACTGCATGAACATATGTGTTTTGGACTTGACGTCTAAATTGTTCTCAGAGGAGTTTCTCCAACCTCTCTTTTAAAACTTTCTTTAGCAGAAACAATTTAAGTAAATATGTTATAAAATCATAACAACTGGGGTAAAGCAGATAAAATTCTTCAATTTTCAGAAAGAAAAAAAACACTGAATCCTAATTATGTGTTTTGGAAGAATTCCGATGGTTTGTAATGTTGTTTTGTTATTAAATTTTTTAAAGCCGTCTCTACTGTAGCCCCTGTGGCCATACAGCTCTCCCAAGACAGAAGGTGCTGTATGTGCCTTCCCAGTATGGACACCACATTCTATCGTCATTTTGTGGATTTGGAAATTGCCAGGAAAGCTTGAGTTAGCTAAATATGATAGAATATGTTTGGAAAAAAACAGTTAATTGAAATTTCAGATAAACAGGGGACTATGAACAGCAAATATATATATATACAACAGGGATAGATACACATTTTTATTATCTTAGGAATTCCCTATCATTCCCCTATCATTCATTAGTTCTACTGTCATGTAAAAAGTAAAAGCAGCTACTTACATGCAGCCCAACCTTCAATAACTTCACAGGCAGTGGGCACAAGACAAAGTGGTTTCTCATTTGGTTCTAGAGGAATCATGCAGCTCAGCTCCAGGCTGCCTAGTCCTCACAAAACAAGAGAGCATTGCACCTGATGCAGAGTCTGTGCCTGCACAGCTCTATTCGAGCAGTCTCCCATCCTCATGAACTGGCGGAACTTGAATAGGTCACTTATATGACATCCTCTGGGAAGAGGGATAAAAATGCTTACAAGAGCCGGTGGGAGGATTAAAAACAGTACTAGAGGATGTTTAGGGCATTGAAATTATTCTGTTTGATACTCCAGTGGTGGATACATGTCATTATACTTTTGTTAAAACCCACAGAATATGACACCAAGCATGAACCTTAATGTAAACTATGGGTTCTGGGTGATTATGATGTGTCAATGTAGGTCATTGATTATAACAAATGTATCACTCTGGTGGAGGATATTGATAATGGAGAAGGCTGTGCTTGTGTGGGGCAGGGGGACATGGGACCCTGTGCTTTCTGCTATTTTTTTGTGCACAAATTAACTGCACTCAAAAATAAAGCTCATTAAAAAAGAGAGAGAAAGAAAAAATAAGACAGTGCAGAAAGCAATATACAGCACATAGCAGCCACTCCATAAACACCAGCTCTGACTGTCCCATTAGTATCATCATTATTGTCTTGCCATCATCATGCACCCAGTAGGGCCATGTTCCTGGAAAAATGCTGCCCAGAGCTGCCTGGGGTATACACAGATGACACCTGCCTCTCCTGGCTATTTTGAGGATTAAGCCCAAGTGGAGCTAAAACAGCATCACCCTGGAAGAGCTCCTCTGTGGCTCCTCCTTCTACCCATTGCCAGTCTGTCAAGCTTGTTTCTTGACATCTCCCCCTGCTTCGTGCTTCATTTGTGGCTTGTCCAGCTTTATTCAGTACATACTTCTTTAGCCAGAAAATATAAACCAGAGGTCTTTATACTGGCTCAGAGGTATTTTACTTGACCAACAGAAAAAAATTTACACATGCAAATTGCTGCCTATAGACTGGGTATGTCAACACAACTGGACCGCAGGCCCTGATATCCCACACTACTGTCTTCAGGTCACCTCTCATATCTGTGTGACTCACCTGGTTCCTGTGGGCATCAGACTTTCCTACCTCTGACATAAATTCTATCTGAGTCTATCATATCTTCCAGACTGATAATAACTTCCTGTCAGTTATTAGGATGGAAAAGATATGTATTGAGAGAGACTAAGTCCAAAGCCTCTGGAATTTTAGAATTTAGTTCAGTCCATCTCAACAAACACTTATGTAGTCCCTACTCTGTGTTTGGTGCAAGGGACACAGACCTGAGCTCTAGGCCTCAGGACCAGCTCCTAGAGACTCTGTCCAGGAAGGAAGAAGGGAAACTGGCATCATGTGGTAACCCACCAGAATGCACTAGATCCACTGGGCCTTCTCTCCACTGCCCTAGAGAGCTTTCTGGAAGGGCAGCTCTAAGATAAGAATACAGCCCACCCCAGGTGGGGGAGGGGCCTTCACATTCATATACCTTCATAGAGCTTCAGTTGGAGACTCACCCTTTCTCCGCAGAGCCCACAGATAATCTCTTATCTGTCTCCAGTGTTCAAGCCATCCCACTGGAGTAGAAGAGGCTTGACAAGGCTCAGGACCAGCCTTCTGCTTCCTGCTTTCCAGTTCTAGTGGCAGTGAGAATCTTGGGCAAGGTGGCGGGCTGGACCATGCCTCGGTCTGGGATATGTCCGACAGATGCATTTGAGGGATTCCATTTCTTAGATCTCAATATCCAGTACTACTATGATGGTTCTACGGGAATCACTGACTCGGGGGAAAAATCATTTTTATAAGCATTTAGTTGGTAAATCTAGCTGACCATTATTAAAGATGAAATAGTAATGAACTGCTGATAAGAAAGCAAAATCAATTCAAGAAAATCTCAAATAGGGCCCAGCCAAAAATAGAAGAAAGACCTCAGTCTCCAAATCTAAGTTACCTCCCCAGTAACCTCTAGGAAAAACAGCTCTCAGGATCAGCAATTTGGTGTGAAAAGTTCTCCGTAAGAATTAAATAACAAGGATACAGGTTGTTAAGAGTAGGCATGGGGGGATGACTCTTGGAGCCCATAAACCACAGAAACAGGACAGGAACCCAAACTTCCCAGCCCCAAGCTCAACACTCTTTACTGCACCTCTTCACCAAGATATGTTTCTTCTGAAACAAAATACACAGTTGATTGCCTATGCTAAGTGCTCAGTAAATGTACAGGATTTAATTGATATGATTATTGAAGAAATATCTGCTACATGAATAATTAGTAAACACAGTGAAAGCCTTCCAATTTTTAATAGACTTGAATAATGTAAACATCTACAGTAGGAGGGAAGTAGGTTTTCAATCAGGTGGACTTGTGGTTAAATATGCCTTCTTCTTCAACTCCCCTTTCCTTGTCTATGAAGCCTATCCTTCAGTATCTGACCCAACCATCAGTAGCTTACTTATTCTCTCTCCCCACCCTTCATGTGTGCATGCATACACACGCACACACACAGTAGGTGCTTCATAACTGTGACTTTTCTGGGACACTCTTGCAATCCTGGGCTTGTTGGACCCTCCTTCTTCCCTTCAGAACAGCTGATGCCTATCCATGGTTAGTCTCCCTCTCCAGGATGTCACCCAGCCCCCACCCATCTCACTGCTCTCTCCCACTGTCTGGTGCTCTCTGGGACTTAGCTCGCCATCACCTCGCCTAGCCTAGTCCGGACAGACCACGTGTGTATCACAGGACTCCCCAGCACACTGCAGAGGAAGGGCACTCAATGCCTCTCTGTTCTCCTGCTGACCTCAGCCTCACCTAACAGCAGGCTCTCAGAGCACACTTACATCCCAACATAAATATTTATTGGGTGAAATTGACTGATGTCTGAGCAAGGCTGGCCAGGCTACTCAGTCTTGTCTTCAGATAGCCGCCAGCCCCCACAGGAAAGCCTGGTGAGAGAAGGCTCAGCACGGCACTGACATACAGTAAGGGCATTCTCCACTCACTGTCTATCCCTGTGGGCCTTCAGAGGAGCTGTGCAGCCCCAGGGGCCCCAGGGCCAGCAGCACTCAAAGACGAAGATGCACTGGTCAACAAAGCCCCAGGGATAGAAGAGACTGGTTTGTCAGGAAAGCTCCTTGTAACAATTGTAGTGGGGCTTGCTAAAGCCAGGTCTCCAGTGACAGGTTGCCCCTGGAGGGGCCCCTAGCTGTTCAAGACTGCCCGAGAGCTCCACAGCAGCCTGGCCCAGGGAGCCCCAGCCAGAAAGGGTGAGCCCCAGCTGTTGCAGAAGGGGCAGCTAAATCAGGGATGGACAAAGGCTCGGTTTGGATGGGGGAGATGGGGATTCCCAGTGCAGCCCCTACCAAGTGTCCATCCTGTGGCCCCTGCATTCCTCTTCTCCTTCACTCTCCAATTCCTTTGACAGATGCTCTCTGAGAACCATGTTTGTTCCAGCCATATTCTGGGGACAAAAGAAAAGAGATGTCTTTACTGCTGCTGTGTTTAAACCTTTTAATATATTTGTGTGATTTTTTAAAATTAATTTTATCTACCCAAGTAGACTGTAAAGCCATGAAGTTAGAAAGCAGATCTGCTCAGGCTCCTAATGATATTCTAAGCCTTCAGCCTAATGCCTGGCACCTGGTAGGCATGCAGTAAAAATCTGTTGAATGCATAAATGAATAAGACAAGATCTACAGGCTCAAGCACTAGAGGACACGGACATAAACAGAGCACTTGGCGATCAATGCCTCTTTCAGCAGTGCAGGTCTTTTTGTCCCTCAATGCTCTCTGGAACAAGTCAGGCCATAAATAAGCACATGAATCAAGAGCCAATCAGTCGTCTCCTCTCTTCTGTACCTCTTAAAGCCCCTTGCTGAAGGCTTTTGAATAGTTGCAAGCACTCACCTCCAAGATGACCATAAGTGACGCACGTTTTGCAGAGCCGAGGCAGAAACTCCAGCAGTCTCATAGACGAGAATACATTACAATGGTATAAGCTATAAGAATGCATCTCCTAACGTGTTCTGTCCAGCTTTACCCACACCATTCTAGCACCTTCTCTTTCCCCACCCTGCAGCCTAAAATAGCAGAATGGATATGGTGTTTTGTGTCCAAAATCCTTGTGGCTACTGAAATTTTTGAACATCATTTTTTCTCAACGGCAAAAGAAAAATTATTTTCATCTCAGAAATCCTTTAGGGAAATGGTAAAATGCACCCTATATGTGGCCGTAGTTAACACATGTGATTTTCCTTTCATCACACTAAAGTAGGGAAGAGGTATATGTGAATGCATAGTTTGCCACCTGGCTATCTTGGTAAAAAGGGAGTGGGTAACAGCTCTTCCACTTCCGCACTTCTGTGCTTACTCTAGGGGGCTCCTTTTCCCTGGCGTTGCCGTCACTCCCCTCCCTCCCCCCCACACACACACTTCTGTATCTGGCTTCTCACTGGCAATGCCTATGCTCAGCTCCTCTCTGTACAAGGCATGCCTCTCTCCTTCTGTCTCTGCAGTAGTTCTCCCAAGAGCATTTGCATTGGCTTTGACCTCTCACCACCTTCACCCTTTTAACCAGAAAATAGTGTTTGCAGGGAAGAGGTATGTGTGAATGCATAGTTTGCCACCTGGCTATCTTGGTAAAAAGTTTTTTGTTTGACCAGAATTGATATTGGCTTTGTTTGATAATGTTTAACATGTGAAAACAATTGTACAGAACAGCACTGGCTGAGGCCCATGCCATGCCCTGTGGAATATCTTGCCTGTCACATGATGATGATTTCAGCCTGATGTCAAAAGGCATCTCAATTTACAATTCCTGAATAGATATTTTTTCAAATTTTTATTCTTGAACATAAAGCTCTTCTAATTAAAATATAGATTACCTACAATATTATATTAGTGCCTTGTGTACAACATAGTGATTTGACATTTATATACCTTGCAAAGTGATCACCACAAGCAGCCTAGTAACCATCTGCCACCGTACAAAATTACCGAGATATTATTGACAGTATTCCCTGTGCTGTACATTATATCCCTGTGACTTATTTATGTTGTAACAATAAGTTTATACCTCTTAATCCCATCTTCCTTTTTGCCCATCCCCCCACTGCCCAACCCTACGTCAACTATCAGTTTGTTCTCTGTGTATATGAGTCTTGTGTTTTGATTGTTCATTTGTTTAGTTTTTTAGATCCCACATATAAGTGAAATGATAGATGATTTGTCTTTCTCTAGGTGCATCCAGGTTGACACAAATGGCAAGGTTTCATTATTTTTTCTACACACACACACACACACACACACAGTGGAATATTACTTAGCCATGAAGAGGTGCAGCTCTTCCAGGATCTAGACGTTGCATGTGTTACCCCTGCTTTCATCCTCTTGTCCAGAACTGTGCTCACATCTAACCATTATGGAGGCTTAGAAACAGTTTTTATCTTGACATCCATTTGCCAAGACAAACATCAGTTTCTATTATTATGGGAGAAAAGAGAGTGGATATTAAAAGACAACTCTCCATATCTGCCACAATGGAGAACAGGGAACAATTATCAGTGTCTGGACTGTTGTGGGATGGTTGTAAGATACATTTTTAGTAGACAAACTATTTCATCAAAGAATAAGCTATATTTAAGATTCCTGAGGCCCTGGATGGTGGCTCAATATAGAGCATTGGCCCAGCATATGGATGCCCTGGGTTCAATTCCTGGTCAGGGCACACAGGAGAAGTGATCATCTGTTTCTCTGCCTCACCCTCTTTCCCTCCCACAGCCAGTGGTTCAATTGGTTCAAGTGTGGTCCCAGGCACTGAGGATAGCTCTGTTGGAGCACAGCAGCCTCAGGCACTAAAAAATAGCTCGGCACTGGAGCATCAACCCCAAATGGGGGTTGCCAGGTGGATCCTGGTCAGGGCACTTGTGAGAGTCTGCCTCACTGTCTCCCCTCCTCTCATCTAAAAAAAAAAAATTCTGAGAGTTGTTTGCCCTTTTTCCTGTTTATAAAAAAGCCCATTTCCACTTAAATTTTTCTTTTTGGCTTCCCCTTTACCTTGAACACACTACAGCTTTCCATCCTTTCACAAGGGGACCAGTCTACGCTGGGTAGTAGACTTCAGTGAACATAACTCCAAATGGAAAACAGGTCCGTAATGCAAATCCCACAAGCCTGAGTCAGCCCCTTTATTTGGGGGTGGCAAAACTGCAACCAGAAACAGTCACTAAAATGGTCTGGAATGTCAGGTATTTTTGCTGAGGATCCACACACAGGCCAGGGGATGGAGGTTCAGATGGAAGCCCTGACCCTCCAGATTGATGCTTGAGTAAAAAGGTTGATTGAAGACAGAAGTTACAGTCAGGAAACCCAAGGCAGAAGGACACTTGAGTGGAAGGTGGACTGCTGTGGAGGCAGGTCTTGGAACAGGCATGATGCCGGGGCTTTTCTTTTCAGGGTGACGGAGAATGATTTTCATTCATAAGGTCAAATAGCAGTGAAGATGCCAGGCCACTAGCTGATTTCTCCCCATAAGAGGGTCATTTAACAGTGGTCCTCAGGAACCCATTAAGCTCCCCAGGGTGGGGGTGGTCTTAGGGGAAGCTTTCACCAGCAGATGAAGCTCTCTGTTTACACCCTTTCAGAGTGGCCATAGTTCCTGGGTCACATAGGTCAGTTCTGTAAAGTCCATGAAAAAGTAAAATCATAATAGCAACTGGTGTCTCAAACCAAGCAGAGGGAGGGAAGGTAAATAGGGAAAACCCTAGGCAACTCCATCTCAGGAAGCAAGGGCATATAGAGGGAGGAGGGATCTCTGAATCCACAGTTTCCCAGCCATTCTTCACCGGACCGGGCTGAGGAGGTGCCGACCCACTGAGCAATTGCTGAAATGACTGCAGCTGTCTTGACGTTGCAGGGAACCAGCCAACACAGAACTGCGTCCCCCACCCCCACCCCAAGCCAGAGCCAACAAATGCCACCTGGTGGCACCAAACTGCAAAGGCAGTAGGTAGGTCCTTTCCTCTTCTGCAAAAAATTCTGTAGCTACAACTTTGTGTTGAAGAACAGGGCCCTGGCTCATTTATCTGAGCTTTGCCAACTCCCACCAAGGCCCTTGCACAGAATAGGGTTGCAGGATGAAAGGATTTCCCTCTCAGGAGCTGTGCACCCTTCTCCTTCAGGTGGGCGCTGAGATGACGCTGAAGAGATATGGCCTTGACCTCACAAGCATTTTGCTGACTGAACAAACAACCCCCAGCCATTCTCTGGCTGGACCAGCTTACAGAAACCCCTGCTCCCCTCTGTACCTCCTGCACTGAGCCAGGACTCCCCACCACCAGTACAATTCATTACCCTCAGAAGTGCTCCTTCTTGCTAAAGAGGCAACTTCTCCTTAATCTTCTTGCTAATTATAAGTCCTATAGTCCAGCCTCTGCACCACCACCATTGCAAACTTCATTCCCTTACAAAGTTCAGAATAAACAAATCCACTAGATTTTTTTTTGAGAAAGAGAGAATAAGAGAGAGACAGGAACAGAGAGAGGGTGAGAAGCATCAACTCATAGTTGCTTTCACTTAAGTTGTACGTTGATGGTTTTATCAAATGTGCCTTGACCAGGTGACTCAGTGTCCCCTTGCTCAAGCCAGCAACCTTAGGCTTTTCAGGCCAGTGACCTTTTGGGTTCAGGTTGGTGAGCTTTGAGATTTGTGGTGATCCCTTCTCAAGCCAGTGAGCTGACGCTCAGAGCCAGTGACCTCAAGGCTTCAAACTGGAGACCTCAGTGTCCCAAGTCAATGCTTCACCCACTGCAACACCGCTGGTCAAGCCAATAGATCTTGTTTTAATTATTACTGTTTAATGGGCCATAACAAAAGTAGGATGAGAGTGCTCAGAGGATATGATTTCAAGTCCACACAGGTGCAGGGCACCGGTTAGCAAGAGACCCTTGCTGTCCAAGTCTCTTGTGCTGTGATCCCCGCTGCCTCTCTGTGCCCAGAAACCCACCACTTATTTAGCCCTCTTCACCTTTGGCTCCAGGCCTGCCAACCAGTAGGATATCTGCCCCCTAGAGAGGAATCAGGAACCCAGGGAGCAAGGGACAATGGACGTCGCCACGGGACAGGTGCTTGGGTCCGTTCCCCCACACTCATGGGGTGGCAGGTGATTTTTTAAATATCTGACACTCTGACAAGCCACATACAAAAGAAAGGCAGGCCCTGGCTGATTGGCTCAGTGGTAGAGCATTGGCCCGGCATGTAGAAGTCCCAGGTTTGATTCCCAACCAGGGCACACAGAAGAAGCGAGCACCTTCCCCTCTCCTTTCTCTCTTTCTCTCTCTCTTCCTCTCCCGCAGCCAAGGCTCCACTGGAGCAAAGCTGGCCCAGGAACTGAGGATGACTCCATGGTCTTGCCTCAGGTGCTAGAATGGCTCCAGTTGCAACCAAGTAACAGCCCAGATGGGCAAAGCATCGCCCCCTAGTGGGCATGCCAGGTGGATCCCGGTAGGGCACATGCGGGAGTCTGTCTCTTTGCCTCCCTGCTTCTTGCTTCAGAAAAATACAAAAAAAGAAAGAAAGAAAGAAGGAAGGAAGGAAAGAAAGAAAGAAAGAAAGAAAGAAAGAAAGAAAGAAAGAAAGAAAGAAAGATGAAAGAAAAGCATTTTGTTTTATCTTTTCTTTTTTTCTCTCATTTTTACGGCATTAAACAGTTTACAATGCACATATCGCCTGTGATGTACAGTGGTACCTTGAGATATGACTTTTATTCATTCTGTAACCGAGCTTATAAGTCAGTCAACTCGTATATCAAACAAATTTCTCCCATTTAAAATAACTGAAATAGATTAAATCCGTTCAAGCCTTGTAAAACATCCCCAAATCATCCTAAATTATGAAAAAGGACATGTTTTTAATTAAGAACCACACATGTATATTTTACCAATGCATAACAAAATATATGAAATAAAAGAAAAAAGTGTTATTTAGTACTGAATTCTTACCTTGGAGATAGACGAGTGAGCCTAACAGAAGTGAATGGTGGAGGAGGAGGGAGGGAGCAAGGGATGCAGGCACTGCAGACACGTAAACTAAAACTGCACTTTCTTAACACTAAATGTAAACTAAAATTGCATTTTCTTTAAACGAAACTAAAACTGCACTTTCTTTACTTAAAATGAAACCACAAAAACTTAATTGTAAAAAAAAGGCACTTTCTTTTTTTATATATAATTATTTTATTTTTTTAATGGGGTGACATCAATAAATCAGGATACATATAGTCAAAAATAACATGTCCAAGTTATCTTGTCGTTCAATTATGTTGCATACCCATCACCCAAAGTCAGATTGTCCTCTGTCACCTTCTATCTAGTTTTCTTTGTGCCCCCTCCCCCTCCCCCTTTCCTTCTCCCTCTCCTCCCTCCGCCCGTAACCACCACACTCTTATCAATGTCTCTTAGTCTCACTTTTATGTCCCACCTACATATGGAATAATGCAGTTCCTGGTTTTTTCTGATTTACTTATTTCACTTCGTATCATGTTATCAAGATCCCACCATTTTGCTGTAAATGATCCGATGTCATCATTTCTTATGGCTGAGTAGTATTCCATAGTGTATATGTGCCACATCTTCTTTATCCAGTCATCTATTGATGGGCTTTTTGGTTGTTTCCATGTCCTGGCCACTGTGAACAATGCTGCAATAAACATGGGGCTGCATGTGTCTTTACATATCAATGTTTCTGAGTTTTGGGGGTATATACCCAGTAGACGGATTGCTGGGTCATAAGGTAGTTCTATTTTCAGTTTTTTGAGGAACCACCATACTTTCTTCCATAATGGTTGTACTACATTCCCACCAACAGTGAATGAGGGTTCCTTTGTCTCCACAGCTTCTCCAACATTTGCTATTACCTGTCTTGTTAATAATAGCTAATCTAACAGGTGTGAGGTGGTATCTCATTGCAGTTTTGATTTGCATTTCTCTAATAACTAAAGAAGATGAGCATCTTTTCATATATCTGTTGGCCATTTGTATTTCTTCCTGGGAGAAGTGTCTGTTCATGTCCTCTTCCCATTTTTTTATTGGATTGTTTGTTTGTTTGTTTGTTGTTGAGTTGTATGAGTTCTTTGTATATTTTGGATATTAGGGCCTTATCTGAACAGTTGTTTGAAAATATCATTTCCCATTTAGTTGGCTGTCTGCTTATTTTGTTATCAGTTTCTCTTTCTGAGCAAAAACTTCTTAGTCTGATGTAGTCCCATTCATTAATTTTTGCCTTCACTTCTCTTGCCTTTGGAGTCAAATTCATAAAATGCTCTTTAAAACCCAGGTCCATGAGTTTAGTACCTATGTCTTCTTCTATGTACTTAATTGTTTCAGGTCTTATATTTAGATCTTTGATCCATTTTTTTTTTAATTTTATTTATTTATTTATTTATTTTTAGAGAGGATAGAGAGACAGAGAGAAGGGGGAGGAGCTGGAAGCATCAACTCCCATATGTGCCTTGACCAGGCAAGCCCAGGGCTTTGAACCAGCAACCTCAGCGTTTCCAGGTTGACGCTTTACCCACTGCGCCACCACAGGTCAGGCTAGATCTTTGATTCATTTTGAGTTAATTTTAGTACAGGGGGACAAACTGTAGTCCAGTTTCATTCTTTTGCATGTGGCTTTCCAGTTTTCCCAGCACCATTTGTTGAAGAGGCTTTCTTTTCTCCATTGTGTGTTGTTGGCCCCTTTATCTTATTTTTTTTATTTATTTATTTATTTATTTATTTATTTATTTTTATTTTTTGTATTTTTCTGAAGCTGGAAACGGGGAGAGACAGTCAGACAGATTCCCGCATGCGCCCGACCGGGATCCACCTGGCACGCCCACCAGGGGCGACGCTCTGCCCACCAGGGGACGATGCTCTGCCCCTCCGGGGCGTTGCTCTGCTACGACCAGAGCCACTCTAGCGCCTGGGGCAGAGGCCAAGGAGCCATCCCCAGCGCCCGGGCCCTCTTTGCTCCAATGGAGCCTTGGCTGCGGGAGGGGAAGAGAGAGACAGAGAGGAAGGAGGGGGTGGTGGTGGAGAAGCAGATGGGCGTTTCTCCTGTGTGCCCTGGCCAGGAATCGAACCCGGGTCCCCTGCACGCCAGGCCAACGCTCTACCGCTGAGCCAACCGGCCAGGGCGTTGGCCCCTTTATCAAAAATTACTTCAGGCCCTGGCCGGTTGGCTCAGCGGTAGAGCGTCGGCTTGGCGTGCAGGGGACCTGGGTTCGATTCCTGGCCAGGGCACACAGGAGAAGCGCCCATCTGCTTCTCCACCATTCCCCCTTTCTTTCCTCTCTGTCTCTCTCTTCCCCTCCCGCAGCCAAGGCTCCATTGGAGCAAAGATGGCCCGGGCGCTGGGGATGGCTCCTTGGCCTCTGCCACAGGCGCTAGAGTGGCTCTGGTCGCAGCAGAGCGACGCCCCGGAAGGGCAGAGCATCACTCCCTGGTGGGCAGAGCATTGCCCCCTGGTGGGCATGCCGGGTGGATCCTGGTCGGGCGCATGCGGGAGTCTGTCTGACTGTCTTTCCCCATTTCCAGCTTTGGAAAAATACCAAAAAAAAAAAAGACTAAGCCTTTCCCACCCTTTAAAAATAAATAAATGAATAAATAAATAATTATTTGACTATATCTATGTGGTTTTATTTCTGGGTTTTCTATTCTGTTCCATTGGTCTGAGTGTCTATTTTTCTGCCAATACCATGCTGTTTTTATTGTCGTGGTCCTATAATATAGTTTGAAGTCAGGTATTGTAATGCCCCCAGCTTCATTCTTTTTCTTTAGGATTGCTTTGGCTATTTGGGGTTTTTTATAGTTTCATATAAATCTGATGATTTTTTGCTCCATTTCTTTAAAAAATGTCTTTGAAATTTTGATGGGAGTTGCATTAAATTTGTATATTGCTTTGGGTAATATGGCCATCTTGATTATATTTTTTCTTCCTAACCAAGAACAAGGAATATTCTTCCATCTCATTATATCTTTTTCTATTTCCCTTAACAACGGTTTATAGTTTTCATTATATAAGTCCTTTACATTCTTTGTTATGTTTATTCCTAGGTATTTTATTTTTTTTGTTGCAATCGTGAAGGAGATTATTCTTTTGAGTTCATTCTCAAATGTTTCATTGTTGGCATATAGGAAAGGCTAAGGACTTCTGTATGTTAATTTTGTATCCTGAGAACTTACTATATTGGCTTATTGTTTCTAGTAGTCTTTTTGTGGATTCTTTGGGGTTTTCGATGTATAGGATCATATCATCTGCAAAAAGTGATACCTTTACTTCTTCTTTTCTGATATGGATGCCTTTTATTTCTTTGTCTTGTCTGATTGCTCTGGCTCGAACCTCTAGTACCACATTAAATAAGAGTGGAGAGAGTGGACAACCCTGTCTTGTTCCTGATTTAAGGGGGAAAGCCTTCAGTTTTGTGCCATTTAGTATGATGTTAGCTGATAGCTTATCATATATGGTCTTTATCATGTTGAGATATTTTCCTTCTATACCCATTTTGTTGAGAGTCTTAACATAAAATTGTGTTATATTTTATCGAAAGCCTTTTCTGCATCTATTGATAAGATCATGTGGATTTTGTTCTTTGTTTTGTTGATATGGTGTATTACACTAACCGTTTTACATATGTTGAACCATCCTTGAGATTCTCGGGTGAATCCCACTTGATCATGATGTATTATTTTTTAAGGTGTTGTTGTATTCGATTTGCTAGTATTTTGTTTAGTATTTTAGCATCTGTATTCATTAGAGATATTGGTCTGTAGTTTTCTTTTTTTTGTGTCATCCTTGCCTGGTTTTGGTATGAGGGTTATGTTGGCCTCATAAAATGTGTTTGGAAGTATTGCTTCTTCTTCAATTTTTTGGAAGATTTTCAGTAGAATAGGAACCAAGTCTTCTTTGAATGTTTGATAAAATTCACTGGTATAGCCATCTGGGCCTGGACTTTTATTTTGGGGGAGGTTTTTAATGGTGTTTTCTATTTCTTCTCTACTAATAGGTCTGTTTAGGCTTTCTGCTTCTTCTTGACTCAGTCTAGGAAGGTTGCATTGTTCTAGGAATTTATCCATTTCTTCTAGGTTGTTGAATTTAGTGGCATAAAGTTTTTCATAGTATTCTACAATAATTCTTTGTATATCTACGATGTCCATGGTGATTTCTCCTCTTTCATTTTGAATTTTGTTTATATGAGTTCTTTCTCTTTTTTCCTTGGTAAGTCTTGCCAAGGGTTTGTCAATTTTGTTGATCTTTTCAAAGAACCAGCTCCTTGTTCTATTAATTTTTTCTATAGTTTTTCTGTTCTCTATTTCATTTATTTCTGCTCTGGTTTTTATTATCTCCTTTCTTCAGCTGGTTTTGGGTTGTCTTTGTTCTTCTTTTTCTAATTCCTTAAGGTGTGAAGTTAAGTGGTTCATTTGGGCTCTTTCTTGTTTGTTCATATATGCCTGAAGTGATATGAACTTCCTTCTTATCACTGCTTTTGCTGCATCCCATAGATTCTGATATGTCGTATTGTCATTTTCATTAGTCTGTATATATCTTTTGATCTCTGCACTTATTTCTTCTTTGACCCATTCATTTTTTAAAAGTATGTTGTTTAATTTCCACATTTTTGTGGGATTTTTTTCCTCTTTTTTGCAGTTGAATTCTAGTTTCAAGGCTTTATGATCAGAAAATATGCCTGGTACAACTTCGATTTTTCTGAATTTGCTGATGTTGTTTTTGTGGCCAACATATGGTCAATTCTTGAGAATGATCCATGTACACTGGAGAAAAATGTATACTCAGTCTCTTTGGGATGAAATGTCCTGTAGATGTCTATCATATCCAGGTACTCTAGTGTTTTGTTTAAGGCCACTATATCTTTGTTGATTCTCTGTTTGGATGACCGATCTAGAGCCGTCAGCGGTGTATTGAGGTCTCCAAGTATGATTGTATTTTTGTCAGTTGTTGTTTTAAGGTCAATAAGTAGCTGTCTTATATATTTTGGTGCTCCTTGGTTTGGTGCATATATATTAAGAATTGTTACGTCTTCTTGATTCAGTATCCCCTTAGCCATTATGAAATGGCCATTTTTGTCTCTGAGTACTTTTCCTGTCTTGTAGTCAGCATTATCAGATATGAGTATTGCTATGCCTGCTTTTTTTTGGATGTTTTTGATTGGAGTATTGTTTTCCAGCCTTTCACTTTGAATTTGTTTTTATCCTTGTTACTTAGATGAGTTTCTTGTAGGCAGCATACAGTTGGATTTTCTTTTTTAATCCATTCTGCTACTCTGTGCCTTTTTATTGGTGAGTTTAATCCATTTACATTTAGTGTAATTATTGACACTTGTGAGTTCCCTATTGCCATTTTATAGATTGCTTTCTGTTAGTTTTGTGTCTTGTTTGATCCTTCTCTTTCATTTTTCTATCTTTTGTTTTTATTTGGTTGTATTCCATACATCTTTCCTCTGTTGCTACCATTTTTAAATCATGTGCTTCTGTGGTGGTTTTTTCAATGGTGGTTACTATTAAGTAATGAAAAGGGTTCCTACCCTGTTCACTGTAGTGCACTATTTTGTGAGTACTTTTGCACTCCATTGTCCTTTACTACTGTTAATCTCCATCCTCTCCCCCCTTTCTTTTTGTTGTTGTCACAGTTTAAATTTGGTTTTGTTGTGTTATTCTTGGAGCTTTTACTTGTGGCTCTGTTTTTTTTGTTGTTGTTCTTTGTATCTGATTGGAGAACCTCCTTTAGTAATTCCTGGAGTGGAGGTTTTCTGATGATAAATTCCCTCATCTTTTCTGTATCTGTGAATGTTTTTATTTCTCCTTCATATTTGAAGGATAGCTTTGATGGGTATAATATTTGTGGCTGAAAGTTCCTCTCTTTCAGGACTTTAAATATTGGGGTCCACTCTCTTCTAGCTTGTAGAGTTTCTGTTGAGAAATTGGACGATAATCTAATGGGCCTTTCTTTATATGTTGTATTCTTCTTTTCCCTGGCTGCCTTGAGAATTTTTTCTTTGCTGTTGGTTTGTGACAATTTCATTATGATGTGCCTTGGAGTAGGTTTCTTGGGATTAAGAAAACTCGAAGTTCTGTTTGCTTCTTGAATTTGAAGCTTTAGTTCTTTCCACAGGCTTGGGAAGTTCTTCAGTCTCGTTGTCAGTTGAGGCTCATTAGCATTTATAGGCTCTGACTGTGAGAGAGTCCATGTTCCTGGAGCCTCTCTCCTAGTCTTTCCTTCCTGAATTAGTAGCCTGATAATCCAGCTATGGGGTTGCTGCTTCCTCTGCCTGGATAGTAAGAGGCTCAGAGAGCTGGCAACTCCCCACTTTATTCCCACTCAGCACAGGGCTCTGGGTAAGGCTCAGTCAGTCAGAGCTACTAGCATAATCAGGCGGGGCTTCCGCCCACTCAAAGACCTCTGGCTCTGCCACTTGTCCGGTAACACGGGCGGCGCCCACTCCCAGGGCACTTGGAAAAAACTCTCACTCACTATCTGCACGCGCAGACCAGGATATCAGGCCGGCAGTCTCACCCTCTGAGTGAAACCCCCGCCCGCACAAAAAAGTTCCAGCATTGGAATTGGCTTTCGCTCTCTCCCCGTGTGCGGCTTTTTCAGAGTGCTGGGGCAACCTGGAGATTCTGCTTTTGGCCCACACAAAGGCCTCTGACTCTGCCCCTCTGTGGGATAACACGGGCACCCACTCCCGGGGCTTTCGAAGGAATCTCACACCCACTATCTGCGCACGCTGACCAGGAGATTGGGGTGAATGGCTGCCCCACTTGTCTTTCTTTGTCTGGGTTTGGCGCAAGTGTTAGCTTGTGTTGCCTGGGTTGCCACAGTCACAGTTTTTCCTCGGCTTGGATCTCCGTGCCAAAGCCTGGTTCAGCCGTTTGTGCTGCGGCCTGGATCTATTCACACCCTTTGCCCGCCTTAGTTTCTATACTCTCAGTTCTCAGTGAAAGCAGCCCTATTTAGGTTAGTGAGGAAGGCGGAGGATTTCTTACTCCCTATTTCCCTCGGGGTTTGATTATATATTTAGCCAATTTTTCACTCGACCATACCTTTGGGTGTATTGTGAAACATCTGGAGGCTCCAAGGATAGGTTTTTCTGTTTCTGGTTGAAGATCTTGTTAAGTTTGGGGGAAGATTTATTGGCATTGCTTCCTACCACACCATTACTCTGTGTCCAGACTTTTTTCACAGACCTCAGTAGGGTGTGGCCCCAGAAGTCCAGTGAGTCTGGCCTCTGAGACCCAGAGGTGTGGTCTGCCTGCAGTCTGGACTATTTCCACTGAGTCTCTCATGAGGTGGAAGCACCAGTCTTAGACTCAGGAGTGTGGTGGAAAGCTTTGGCCTCAAAACCAGAAAACTGAGTCACTATCATGCCCCCTGCTTCCTGGTCTCTCAGAAATGACCCTTTGTCATGACTGGGGCAGGAGAGACTCCCAAGGACGAAGTAGTTGCTTTTCCCCAGGCTGGTGCTGCTCAGGAGAGGACTGCTCCATCCACCCATGAAAGATGGCGATTGCAGTATTGGGGGAGTACTCAACACAGGGGTTCTGGTGGCCATCCTTCACAATGTCTCTCCCTGAGCCTCCAACTTACCACTCTCCTTATGCAACTCTAGTTCTCTCAGCTCTCCCTCACTGGAGCCTGGGGTAAGTGGCTGTGAATGAGATTTTCTGTGTGGGCCCTTTAAAATAGAGCCCATGTCTTCAAGAGCTCCATCTCTTTCTTGCAGAGAGAAATCTGTCTCTTTTCACCACCAAATGCTGTCTGGACTCCTCTTATAGGCCCTGGTGCTCTAGGCTGGGGCTCTGGACTGGGGCTGAGCACCCATACTTCTCAGGGCAACACACCCCCCCTCACAGTGAGAGCCCCTTCAGACCCTCAGCCACTGCTAGCTCCTGGGAGCAGGGCAGCCCTTTCCATGTCTCTGCCCTTCCTACCAGTCTCAATGTGGCTTCTTCTAGGATCCCGGATTATAGACTCCTCTCCGTTTAGTCCAAAGTTGGTTTTCCACGATGATTGTTCTTGAATTAAGTTGTAATCCAATTTGGTCCTGGGAGGTGGCAGTTGGAACATCCACCTACTCTGTCACTATCTTGGAATTTTCAAAACAGAGACATTTTTTAACTTAAAGGGTTTTGTGTGCTGACCTGGATCCTCTGCTTTTGTCATCATCAAAAGAGTGGAATAAAGGTGGGGCTGACATCCATCCTGCAGCCCAGCACCTGCATGCGGTGTCCTGGGGCTCCTGAGCCTGACATGCTCCCTGGGAACTGACACCAGGGAAGCTGGGTTTTCAGGTTGGGGAAGGCCATGGAGACTTATCTGAGACCATGTCTGACCCACAGTGGGCGCTGAACAACCTGGCTTTCTCACTCTACAGCCCCACCAGCCGGGAGAATTGAGCCCCTTCGCTTGGACCACCTGGATGACAACAAATACCAAACCAATTTTGAAGGTCATAGGCAGGTCCTTGCTGAGAGAACATCCTCTATTCTGTGTCTGGGGTGTATCCCAGGACCTCGCGCACTTCCACCATGAGACATGGCAATCTGCAGTGAGCTGAGCCCTTATCCTCAAAACAGAAGGGGAAAGCAGCACATGACACTGTGAAGAAATAAGACCCAGATGCTGAAAAATGCCACCATGTAGGCCCCTATGTCAGCCAGGGAGCTGGCCTTGCCCTTCTGGGGAAGTTTGAGGGATGCTGACCTGGGAGTCCTTTCAGGAAACAGATTCAGAGAGTAGAGAAAAGACCTGCTTTCATGGATGGTCCACAAGTATCATTTATAACGGAAAAAACAGGAAGCTATGTCAAGTTATTGTGACATATCTGCATGATACTATGTTATATGACCAAAAGAATTCTCTACATAGGCATGACTGGTGTAAGACACTAATGGAAAATATATATATATATATATATATATATATATATATATTTTTTATATATATATATTTTTATATATATTTATATATATATATATTTTATATTTATATATATATATATATTTTTTTCCCCCAGCCCCAGCCCCGAGGCAGTCCGGCTCACCCCTCCGGAAGCACTGCACCATGTTGCCCATGTTATATATATGTAAAATAGACTCTATTATGGAAAAACATTCAGAAGAAACAAAGACTGGAAGGAAATACACCTGGAAGTTAATTATAGTTGTTCATGAGTAGTACGATTATTGATATTTTAATCAGTTCTCTATACTTTATGTAATTTCCAAATTTCCTTCAGGAAGACTGTGCTGTGTCTCTTCATTACCTCTGAAGTAAAATCTAGCTCCTTACCTGTCACTCCAGGCCTTGCGGGATGATCTCCAACCCACCACCACCTTGTTCCAGCATGGCCTTCCCTGTTCTCTTCCCGGCATCCCTTCCTCCTCTGCCTGGCATGGTCCAGGCATCTCTCAGGAATGGCCTGGATAGCAGGAACCTTCCTGGGGACACTGCTTGGCCTGCAGTGGGTGCCCCGCAGATGACCGTGGAATGGACCTGAGTAATGCCACCTTCTATGCCAGCATTCCTTGGATCCCTGTGAGAATCCCTCTGTCTGTCTCTTGCAATGTGTACCAGAGTGTGGGTTCATCCTGACCCTTGAGAGCTTATTGAAAGCCTGTCTCCTCAGGATTGGGTCTCCTTTGCCTGCTTGACCCTTAGAGAATGAATTAATGGTATAAGAAATATGACCCAAATGAAAGAGGGAGTGGGAGGGAGAGGAGGAGAAACAGAGATGGAAAGGAAAGGATGAATTTGGGTAGGGACTTGCTAAATTCTCTCCAGAAACACAAAGTGATCTTCCTGTGCACTTTAGTGCCTGCTGCTGGATACCCACCTGGTCTCCTTCAGAAGGAAGCCTCTGCGGCAAAGGTGCTATCTCCCATCACAGTCTCCGCACGGCCTCCCCAGGTCCCTTGGGAGAAAGCACTCCTGCCAGAAACTTTGGTGCAGCTGCCCCGACACCCACCAGCTGTGTGCGATGAGGTAAGAGCTTGGGGAAGATACATATGAATGGGCCAAGCCGGCTGTCCCTTCCCAGACACTCTACCTGTGTCTTGACTGGAACCAGTGCAGACCAGCGAGCAGCCTCCCTCAGGCCCTGCTCACCCTGTGGACATGGTGGGCCCTGTTATGAGCAGGGGGCTAGTGTGGATGAAGGAACTTGAACACATGGAGCTCAGCTCTTCAAAGCGTCCCATGTTTGCCCACTGAGGACACGCTGAAGAGAAAGTGGGACTGGTCTACATACACTGCCAAAGACCTGGAAGAGCGGGACGCGGGCAGCATCCATGCCCCCTTGTTCTCACCCTGACACAAGGTTTGGGGACAGGAAGGGTAAGGCAGAGGGGGCTGGGTCAGTGGAGAAGTGACAGGTTCAGGGCTGGTATTCAGTGCCCGGAAAGTGGAGGTTCTGGCCTCACTCTTCACTCCCCTTCCCCTTCTTCAGTTCTCCTCTTTCGCCCCACTCACCCTCTACCTCCAGGCCTTCCCTGCAGGTTCCCGCCACCCCACTGGTAACCCCAGCCCCAGCCCCGAGGCAGTCCGGCTCACCCCTCCTGGCCCTGCAGGAGGGGCACTGCACCGTGTTGCCCATGAGGGCATGGGGTCCTTGGTGATCCCACTGGATTTGGCCCCCCTCTGGAAAAGGTCCAACATGAAGCCAGGTGGACTTCAGCTAAGCTCCTCCATAGTGAACAAATATTCCTCCTACACCAGCTTCTACTTCTTCTGGACGAGGTCCCTGGCTGCCAGCACCTCCAGGCCCAACAGCAGCAGGGCACAGATGGCCCAGTGCCCCTTGGTGAGCAGCTTCAAGGCAGCCACTCCCTGGGCCCTGGAAAAGGGGGCCTGGGTCCTCCCCAGGGAGATGGTATCACAGAAATGGGGGGTGGTGATCAAGGGGTGAGGAGGGATCAGCAAAAGCCCCCTGGGAGGAAGGCCTCCTGAGGGACACAGAGAGCATGCTCTGTGGCCTTGAGCTGCCTTGTATGTGGGCCTCAGTTTCCCCATCTGAAGGGAGCTCCTAGAACTCTTAAGGGTCCCAATGGATAGTCTGAGGCTGTGATTGGGGCACCAGAAAAGCACGGGCACCAGACATGAACTAGTTTGAAGGGATTCACATTGGACACCTCAAAAAGAAATCTAAGTGAACAGGAAGCAAACCAGTACTTGGTGGGGCCTCTCCACATTTCAGATTAGTATTGGGGTATTTGAAATTAATGAGAAAGGAGCATTATAAGATATTCAGTTGGAGGTTCTAAAGGTCATTATGAACCTTGCCAGCAAGCCACCACCTGTCTCCCTTCTTTCACTGGGCAGAGGTGGGACTCCCACAGGACCCACCCCCAGATGTTCACTCCCAAAATGCTGCTGGGTGTCCTTTCAGCTCAGGCTCAAGGCTGGACATCTAGCCCACCAGATCACCACAGTTTTCCCTGCCTTGGTTTCTCCATGAGCGAACCAGAGATTCATACTCCTGTTGCTGACCTGCAAGGAGCAATAAACAAAGCAAGGGTGTGAGCCCACCTAGCCCGCCTGCTAGACAAGACGCAGCTATGACCAACCCATGGTTCCCCTTTCAGAGTTCTGCCTGAACAAAATCAGAGATTGGTAAACCTGGTTGGCCCCTAATATTTTTAAAATCAGGAGCCTGAGGAAACTATTTTAGGGAAAACAGGTGAGCAAGGCTATGACTGAATCCTGTACTCATTTGGTTTAGAACTTGATTAGGATTCAGAGAAACCTAACAGCATGTTCTGTCCCTTGTGCAAACAGGTGCATTTTTTTATTTCAACTTTTTCATCTACCACAAGGAAAGATAACGTCCCCTCCCACGGCTTGCCTGTGGGATCAGTGATCAAAATTACTATATTCAACAGCTCGATGGGAAGACTAGTGCTGGGTGCCTCCTATCCAAGCTCATCACCTTCGGTGGGAAATCCCAGAATGGATGGAAGGCTCTGAGAGCTCCTCCCAACAGCCACCCCAGAGCCAGGAGGCCCCTGGAGGCCCCGATGGCTGAACTGACAATGCAGCCTCCTTCCTTTGGGATTCAACAGGAAAAGCCATTCTATGAAGTAATCAAGTCCAGTGGTTCAAAGATTTCATCATGGTGACAACCCTCTGGTCTTTTTTAAAATATTGAACTCATTCCACCTATTTCTCCCACTGGAGCTTAAGGGACTGATGGGAGAGGGGCCTGTGGGGCCTCCTTCTGCAACTCAGCCCTCTGCTTTCATTGCCCGAGGCCATCCCCACTTCTAGCAGGTGACTTTATCCAACCCTAGCTGATTAGAGTCCTCCCTCTCCCTGTCACTGCTCTTTATGCTGAGGAGTGATCCTCCCCAGACAGTCCTTCTCCTGGGCTCCAAGGATGCTGTGAAAACGCCTTGACATGTGTTGGGGTATCCCGGGACTGTCTCCCACCTTGAAACAGGTCCCCCTGGCATGATAGCTGTTTGTATTTGCAATTTTTCTTTAGCAGTAAATATCCACCGCATTTTAAATGTGCACTTGGTCTAGAAAAAAATGCAGCACATGATAGTGCCACCAAACCATTATTGGACCTTTCTTGCTCAGATACACAGTCAGTGGCAACAATTTTAAGACAAATGCCTGTATAGGTGCTTTCTGTGCACATAATTGTGAAGAATAGAAACCTAAACTTTGATTGCTGGGCCAAAGGGTGTGTTTGCTTTTCATTTAAATGGACACAGAAAACTTCTATTCAAAGAGCCACATCGGCTTACACTTTTCTCCACAGATGGTTAGAGTGTCCCCTTCCCACCTGGGGGACATTGTTCATTTTTTGTTATTTTTTTGCATGTCAGAGTTAACACATGCAGATCCTTGGTGACTGTTGTGCCCTTTTGGTTCTGATCACTCCTGAGACTATATTTTTCATGATGCCTCCTGGCCATGTGTTCTGCACCATAAATTGCCTGCTAATCGATGTATTCCACTCCTCCATTGTCCTTTCTTTCCTTACGGCTTTGTAAACAAATCTGTGTGTTCTAGATGTTGCAATATGTCCTCCAACCTTGGTTTTTACCTTTGCTTATTGTGTCTGTTGTGGTTCAAAAGTTTTCAATTGTTGAAGGAATCAAATTTATCAACCAGCCTGGCCAGTTGGTTCAGTGGTAGAGTGTCAGTCGTGTGTGTGGAAGTCCCGGGTTCAATTCCTGGTCAGGGCACACAGGAGAAGAGACCATCTGCTTCTCCCCACTCCTCCTGCCCCTTCTCTTTCTCTCTCTCTTCCCTTCCCAGCAAGTTGGCCCCAGGTCCTGAGGATGGCTCTGTGGGTTCTCAGCCTCAGGCACTAAAAATAGCTCAGTTGTGAACATGGCCCTAGATGTGCAGAACATCAGCCCCAGACAAGGGTTGCCTCATGGATCCCTGTCAGGAAGCATGCAGGAGTCTGTCTATTTCCCTTCCTCTCACTTGAAACAGAAGAAAAAAATCCAAATTTTAGAATGAAGAAAATGATAAAATCATGTCCATTTGGGGAAATAAATAAAATTAAACCTTTACCTCACACCATGCATAAAAATCAATTCCAGTTGCGTTAAGTACTTAAACAGCAAAAGTAACATTTTTAGTAAAAAATATAAGTAAATATTTTTCTGAATTTACAGTATAGGAAAATATTTTTCAAACAGTACATAGTAGGCACTAACATTAAAATAAAAGATTGATAAATTTGACTATAAGAATTCGTGTTCATCAACAAACACCTCAAAGAAAGAGCAAAAACAAGCTGCAAACTGGGAGAAAATATTTGTAAAATGCATAACCCACACCATACCGGTATCAAGAATATGAAAGGGACAAAACAAACAAACTAAAAATGAACAGGGAAAAGACAGGAAGAGGAAAGGAAACATGTATGAAGAAATGTTTCAAATCATTAGTGAATAAGACAAATCAAATTAAGATCAGGATGAGATTTTATACTCATATGATCTATAAGAATTAAGAAGCCAGTCAGCATCAGTATTGATATGAATTAGCAGACTTTCTTAAAGTATAAACAAAGTATGTTTGAAGAGGTAACCGATATTTGGTACAACTGGTACAATGCCATTTCTGGTTATATGCCCAATAAAAATAGTCTTACCACCGTATACCAGGAAGTATATATCAGATTGTTGATAGCTACTACCAAGTTTATAATATAAAGACTGAATGTCTTTTGTTGACTTCAAGAAGAATACACCTGCCAAAAAGGGCTACTCGTGGTTAATTGGATTCAAATCAATAACCAGAGACCAGCTCCCCTTGTTTGCAGAGGACCCTCACCAAAGCTGCATTCAGGGGAAGTCACAGGCTGGGCTGCCAAGCTTCCGGCACTGTGCCGCTACCCTTTGAGTCAACCCTTATAAAAGATGGCAAATCATCCAATGGGCTGAAGAACTACCCCAGCCAACTCACTCTGCTATATTCTTATTTGCATCTTCACCAACCAACCAGAATGACTGCATTTCAACCAACCAGAACAGTGCTCTTTAGACCAAACTGTGAGGATTTGGAGCTCGTATTTGCATAAAAATCGGCCAATCAGAAACCAGGGGTGGGAACTCTTCTATATAAGTCAGCCTCACTCCTTTCTCCATGGAGCATACTCTCAGTTTCTGTAGAAGACTGTGTTTCCTCAGCTGAAGCAGCCACATCAGAGCTAGAGCCGTCTAGCTAGACCGCCAGAGTGGAGCAGAGCTGGAGCACAAAGGCTGGTTGGCAACCTGGCTGGGCTGCCTGGGCTGCCTAGCCGGGGCTGCCTCACAGCCACGACGCTCCACAACTGAGCTGTGTCACAACTGAGCTATTCCACAGCTGGGCTGTTTGCACTGAATAAAGTCTGTTTCCCTCTTCACCGCACTCCAGACTGGGATTCCAGTGGGCATGGAACTGATGGCAGTGACCTTCAGTTGACACCTTCAATAGTAGAATAGATAAACTGTGAATATTCACAAAATGGAATATCATTCCACAGTGAAAGATAAAATACAGCTATGTGCAGTAGTATGGATGAAACACAGCAATATCATATCAACTCTAAAGAACAAGTCCCAGAATATAATGTACTGCAAGATGCCCTTTTTATTAAGAACAGCTCAAAATAAGTGGTGTACTTTTATAAATACACAGAAACACAAGCAAGAGGATGAAAAGCTCAGGAACCAGTATAGTAGTTACTCAGTTGGGAAAGCAGGAAAGGGAGTAAGGGGCGAAATAATTAGGGAGACGTAAGCTATTGGAGGTGTCCTTTCTCTCATGTCAAGCAGGGCTCCCATATGCTTATTCCTATATACAGTACATAAACATAACACAACAGGTCAGGACAAGATAATGATGGGCATCCTGAGCCAAGAATTCTCACTTATTCAATTCTGAGCACGTGAGACCCATTAGAAAGTTAATAACATAGTAATCAAAGAAATAATTGAGAGAATGACAAAATCTAAATGCTTTCTTTGAAAAGGTTCTTTGAATGGACTAATGAAAGAGACAACCCCCTAGCATGATATGAAGATAAAGAGGAAAGGCACAAAAACAACCTTAAAAATATTAAGGAACAATTACAGATACAATCAAAATTTAAATCACCATTTCAGAATAAGATAAATAACTTTATGCCAATAAATGTGAAAACCTGAATACAGTTAAACATCTACAGAAACAGAACTTAATAAAAGTAATAGGAAAAGGTATAAAGATGCAGAATAGATTCATATCTATTTAAGTTGAATCAGCAGTTAAAACTCTTCCCACATATATAGACATACTCAGTAATACAGGTGCATTTTTCCAAAATTTCAGGGAAAAAATAATCTTATGCAGATTTCTTCAAAGAGTTGAAAAGCAGGGTAGCTCTCTCTCCCAACATAACATATGTTTTAAATGAGAAAAGTACACAAAAGGAAAACCATACACCAGGTTTACTTATGAGCACAGGTGCAATGACCCTACATCAAACAGTGGCAAATAGAATCTAACAGTGTATTTTAAAAAGTGACAGTAGAATTTATCACGGGAACTCAATGACAGCTCCACCTTAGACAACAGAGCAGTGTGTTCCATCATGTTAGAAGATTAAAGAAAGACATACAACCACAATCCCCTCAGTAGGTGTAGGGAGAGCATTTGATAACTTTCAACACCCATTCCTCGTAAAATCAGAGAAGTCTGATTTTAGTCTGGTAAAGGCCAGCTATCAGAACCAAAAACAAACATCATACATAATAGTGAAATTTAGAAATCATCACCTTTAAAAAAAAGAATAGGAATTTTTTACAAAGGACACCTGGCCTGTGGTGGCACAGTAGATAGAGCGTCAACTTGGAATGCTAAGGTCACTGGTTTGAAACCCTGCGCTTGCCCAGTCAGGGCACATACAACAAGCAATTAAAGAACTAAAGTGAAGCAACTATGAGTTGGTATTTCTCGCTCCCCTGTCCTCTCTCTGTAAAATCAATAAACAAAATCTTGAAAAAGAAAAAAAGAGCCTGACCAGGTGGTGGTGCAGTGGATAGAGCGTCGGACTGGGATGCAGAAGGATCCAGGTTTGAGACCCTGAGGTTGCCAACTTGAGCGCAGGCTCATCTGGTTTGAGCAGAAAGCTCACCAGCTTGGACCCAAGGTTGCTGACTTGAGCAAGGGATTACTGGTCTGCTGAAGGCTCACGGTCAAGGCACATATGAGAAAGCAATCAATGAACAACTAAGGTGTCACAACGAAAAACTGATGATCGATGTTTCTCATCTCTCCTTTCCTGTCTGTCGGTCCCTGTCTATCCCTCTCTCTGACTCTCTCTCTGTCCCTGAAAAAAAAGAAAAGAAAAAAAAGAATTTTTTACAAAGGAAAAGGCAAAAGAATCTATAGCTAAAACTAACGAATAGATCTCATAGAGCAGGGGTCCCCAAACTTTTTACACAGGGAGCCAGTTCACTATCCCTCAGACCGTTGGAGGGCCAGACTATAAAAAAAACTATGAACAAATCCCTATGCATACTGCACATATCTTATTTTAAAGTAAAAAAAAAAAAACAGGAACAAATACAATATTTAAAATAAAGAACAAGTAAATTTAAATCAATAAACTGACCAGTATTTCAATAGGAACTATGGACCTGCTTTTGGCTAATGAGATGGTCAATGTGCTCCTCTCACTGACCACCAATGAAAGAGGTGCCCCTTCCGGAAGTGCGGTGGGGGCCGGATAAATGGCCTCAGGGGGCCACATGTGGCCCACGGGCCGTAGTTTGGGGACCCCTGTCATAGAGGATTCAATCACCAATTGATAAATACATCAACAAACCATTAGGAAATGTAATTTTTAGAAGGTATTAATCACAATAGGAATAAAATCTATAGCTATCATTGAATATATATATTATTAAAAATAATAATATAAAATATATATATATATATTAATATGAGTGGAGGGGAGGCAGAGACAGACTCTCACTAGTGCCTGACTGGGATCTACCCAGCAAGCTCCCTACAGGGCAGTGCTCTGCGTATCTGGGTCATTGCTCCATTGCTCAGCAACTGGACTATTCTTAGTGCCTGAGGCAGAGGCTGTGGAGCCATACTCAGTGCCTGGGGCCAACGCACTCCAATCCAGCCATGGCTGAGGAAAGGGAAGAGAGAGAGAGAGAGAGAGAGGGAGAGAGAGAGAAGCGAGAGGGGGAGGATAGGAGCAGATGGTTGCTTCTCTTGTGTGCCTGACTGGGAATTGAACCCAGGACATCAATACACTGGGGCTGATGTTCTACCACTGAGATAACCAGCCAGGGCCACAGAACTGCATAGCTTTTCATAGCTGATTAGTATTTCATTGTTTGGATATACTACATTGTTTTATCCATTCATCAGTAGATATTTCAGTTGCAGCCACCTTTTGGCTATTTTGAGTAGTGCTGCTATGAACATGGATGTACAAATATCTCTTTGAGACCTGGTTTCAGTTCTCATGGACATATATCCCAAAGTGGAATTGCTAAATCACAAGGTAATTTTATTTTTCTCACCAACAATGCCAAAGGTTTCAATTTTCCGATACCTCATTGTAATTTTGATTTGCATTTCCATATTAATGTTAAGTATCTTTTCATGTGCTTATTGGTCATTTGTATATCCTCTTTGTGGAAAAATGTCTACTCAAGCTCTTCACCCATTTTTTTAAATTTATTTATTAAATTAAAAGCAGTGACATTGATAAATCAGGGTACATATGTTGAGAGAAAACATCTCTAGATTATTTATTTATTTATTTTTATTTTTTTATTTATTCATTTTAGAGAGGAGAGGGAGAGACAGAGAGAGAAGGGGGGAGGAGCTGGAAGCATCAACTCCCATATGTGCCTTTACCAGGCAAGCCCAGGGTTTTAAACCGGCGACCTCAGCATTTCCAGGTCGACGCTTTATCCACTGCGCCACCACAGGTCAGGCTAGATTATTTTGACATTTGACTGTGCTGTATACTCCTCCCCCAAAGTTAAATTGTCCTCTGTCACCTTCTATCTGTTTTTTTTTTTGTTTGTTGTTGTTGTTGTTGTTGTATTTTTCTGAAGCTAGAAACCTGGAGAGACAGTCAGACAGATTTCCGCATGCGCCCGACTGGGATCCACCCAGCACGCCCACCAGGGGGCGACACTCTGCCTGCTCTGCCCCTCCGGGGCGTCGCTCTGCCGCGACCAGAGCCACTCCAGCACCTGGGGCAGAGGCCAAGGAGCCATCCCTAGCGCCCAGGCCATCTTTGTTCCAATGGAGCCTCGGCTGCGGGAGGGGAAGAGAGAGACAGAGAGGAAGGAAAGGGGAAGGGGTGGAGGAGCAAATGGGCGCTTCTCCTGTGTGCCGTGGCCGGGAATCGAACCCGGGACTTCTACACGCCAGGCCGACGCTCTACCACTGAGCCAACCGGCCAGGGCCTCTATCTGGTTTTCCTTGTGCCCCTCCCCTCCCCCAACCCCTCACTCCTTCTTTGCCCCATTCCCCCTCTCTCCACCCCCTACCCCTGTTGCCATCACATTCTTGTTCATGTCTCTGAGTCTCATTTTTATGTCCCTTCTATGTATGGATTCATATAGTTCTTAGTTTTTTTTCTGATTTACTTATTTCACTCCGTATAATGTTATCAAGGTCCATTCATGTTATTATAAATGATCCGATGTCATCATTTCTTATGGCTGAGTAGTATTCCCTAGTATATATGTACCAAAGCTTTTTAATCCACTCGTCCTCTGACGGACACTTGGGCTGTTTCCAGATCTTCGCTATTGTGAACAATGCTGCCACAAACATGGGGGTGCATTTCTCCTTTTGGAGCCGTTCTATGGTGTTCTTGGGGTATATTCCTAAAAGTGGGATAGCTGGGTCAAAAGGCAGTTCAATTTTTAATTTCTTGAGGAATCTCCATACTGTTTTCCACAGTGGCTGCACCAGTCTGCATTCCCACCAGCAGTGCAGGAGGGTTCCCTTTTCTCCACATCCTCGCCAGCACTTATTCTGTTGTTTTGTTGATGAGCACCATTCTGACTGGTGTGAGATATCTCACTGTGGTTTTAATTCGCATTTCTTTAATTATTAGTGATGTTGAGCATTTTTTCATATGCCTATTGGCCATCTGTATGTCCTCTTTGGAGAAGTTTCTATTCATCTCTTTTGCCCATTTTTGGATTGGATTGTTTGTCTTCCTGGTGTTGAGATTTACAAGTTCTTTATAAATTTTGGTTATTAACCCCTTATCAGACGTATTGTCAAATATGTTCTCCCATTGTGTAGTTTGTCTTTTTATTCTGTTCTTGTTGTCTTTAGCTGTGCAAAAGCTTTCTAGTTTGATATAGTCCCATTTGTTTTATCCTGTCTTTTATTTCACTTCCCCGTGGAGATAAATAGGCAAATATATTGCTCTGAGAGATGTCCAAGAGCTTACTGCCTATGTTTTCTTCTAAAATGCTTATGGTTTCACGGCCTACATTTAAGTCTTTTATCCATTTTGAGTTTATTTTTGTGAGTGGTGTAAGCTGGTGATCTAGTTTCATTTTTTTGCAGGTAGCTGTCCAATTTTCCCAACACCATTTGTTAAAGAGGCTGTCTTTACTCCATTGTATTTCCTTACCTCCTTTGTCAAATATCAGTTGTCCATAGAACTGTGGGTTTATTTCTGGGTTCTCGGTTCTGTTTCATTGATCTATATGCCTGTTCTTATGCCAGTACCAGGCTGTTTTGAGTACAATGGCCTTGTAGTATAACTTGATATCAGGAAGTGTGATACCTCCCACTTTATTCTTCTTTTTTAAGATTGCTGAGGCTATTCCTGTTCTTTTTTGGTTCCATATAAATTTTTGGAATATGTGGTCTATATCTTTGAAGTATGTCATTGGTATTTTAATTGGTATTGCATTGAATTTATAGATTGCTTTGGGTAATATAGACATTTTAATGATGTTTATTCTTCCTAACCATGAGCACGGTATATGCTTCCACTTGTTTGTATCTTCCTTGATTTCTTTTATCAGTGCTTTGTAATTTTCCGAGTACAAGTCTTTAGTCTCCTTGGTTAAGTTTACTCTTAGGTACTTTATTTTTTTGGTTGTAATTGCGAAGGGGATTGTTTCCTTAATTTCTCTTTCTGTTCATTGTTGGTGTATAAAAATGTCTCTGATTTCTGAGTATTGATTTTATATCCTGCCACCTTGCTGAATTCATTTATCAGGTCCAGTAGTTTTTTGACTGAGACTTTAGGGTTTTCTATATACAATATCATATCATCTGCAAATAATGATAGTTTTACTTCTTCTTTTCCAACTTGAATGCCTTTTATTTCTTCTTTTTGTCTGATTGCTGTGGCTAGGACTTCCAGGACTATGTTAAATAAGAGTGGGCTCTTCACTCATTTTTAAATTGTTTGGAGAGGGTTTTTTTTTTTCTCTCCCATTCTGTGTGTTGCTTTTTTACTGTTGGTAGTGTCCTTAAAGTACTTTTGAAATTTTCATGATATAATTTGTCCATTTTTTTGTTGTTGTTGCCTGTGCCTTTGGTGTTATATCCAGAAATCATTGCTAAATCCAATGTCATGCAATTTCAGTCCTGTCTTTCTCTGAGTTCTTTTTTATTTTTAGTTATGCTTCTCTCCTTCTACATTAATAAGGTTTGTTTTACAGCCTAGTTCACAGTCTATTGTGAAGAACGTTCCATGTGAACTGAGAAGGCATATTCTGTAATTGTTGGGTGGGGTGCTCTATAAGATGCCGGGCTCAGTTGGCTCATAGGTTGGTCAGATCTTCTGTTTCACTGTTTACCTTCCACCTGGTTGCTCTCTGCGTTAATGAAGGTGGGGTACTGAAGTCTGTGACTATTGTTACTTTCTTCATTTCTGCCTGTTTTTGCTTCATGTGTTTTGGTGCTGTTATTTGGTGCATCTGTTTATAATCGTTCTATGTTCTCACTGGGTTGACCCTTTTTCCATTATAAAATTTCCCTCTTTATCTCTAGTAACAATTTTTAAGGTTTTGCAGTCTATTTTGTCTTATGTTAGTATAAGTGCTTCAGCCTTCCTATGGTTGCTACATGAAAACCCTTTTCCACTCTTCTTGAGTCTCTGACTTTAAAGTGTGTCCTCCTGCAGACAAGATCTTGTAGATACTTTTTTATTTTTAAATCCAATCTGACTTATGATTGCTGTTCATTCATTCACATTTACTACTGGTATAGTCGGGTTTCCATGTGCCCCTTTATTTTTGTTCTCCACATGTCTTTTTTTGTTCCTTGTTTCCTGTTTTCTTTTGTACTTAAGTTTCTAATGTAGTATTTTTACTAATAATTTTTTCACAATTTTTTGTTAGATTTATACTAATTTAGCTAATAATGTATAGACACATTACTACTATATAGCGTTTTTGCCTTTTTCCATTCTCTGTAGCAGCTTTGTGATACATATTGTGACAAACCCGATATTACATTGTTAGAATTATTATGTTACCATCTGTCACCATTTCATTAGCCTATTACAGGCTTGCTTGTGTCAACTCACTTCCTTGGTGCTGTTACGTTTCTATATGTGATAGGCCCAGCAATGCTTAATTTTAAAATTGTTTTTTGAATCAGTGTAGAGAAAAACATGCATTTAGTGTTGTTTATATTGATATTTTTACTATAAAATCTTTTATTATAGTTCTTTATGTGGATTTGCATTACTATCTGAAGTCACCGGCTTTCAGCCTGAAGAACTTCCTTTAGTATTTGTTAGGCAGGTCTGCTAGTAACAAATTTTGGTTTTATCTCAGAAAATGTATTTCACTTTAATTTTTGAATACCTTTGCTGGATACAGAATTGTTGGTTTATAGTTTCTTTCTTCGAGCACTTGAGTTTTATCCTTACCTTCTGGCCTCCATTTCTCTTCTGAGACATTAACTGTTAATCTTAATGTTCCCTTGTAAATGGTGCATAATTTTTCACCTTTTACTTTCAAGATTTTCTTTTTATCTTTGATCTCAGCATAATTATGATGATGTAGCTGTGGGTCGCTTTGCGTTTTTCCTGTTTGAAGTTAAGCTTCGTGGATGTTTTTCAATAAACGTGGGCTGTTTTCAGCCATTATTTGAGGGGTTTTTTCTTCTTCTTTCTCGATTCTTCTGGCATCCCATTATGAGTACATTGGGGCACTAAGTGGTACAGGATATTTCTCTTGAGGTTTTGTATTTTTAAAAATTATTTTCCACTGTGCCCTTTGCATAACATCTTTATTAATCTACCTACAAGTTGGCTGAATACCCTGCCATTTTAAATCTACTGCTGAGCCTGTCTAGTGGATTTTTAACTTGTTATACTTTTTGACTCCATGAATTTGGCCCCTGAACCTTGAAGCTGAAGAGGGTGAGATATGTGGGCAGCATGCTCCTTCCATTAAGATACCGTACCCCTTGATTGGGAACTAAGAGAGGAAACACAGCTTCTGTCATTACACTGAGATGCAGAGGAGTGACAGGAGAAATAAATTGTGGCTCAAAATGACGGGCTCTTACTGTAGATTTCTTGATCAAGTGTTTGTTTGCAGTGTTCCCCTAGGACTGTTTCTGAAAACATTATTTTTGGGGGGGGGGAATGGCAGTGGTGTTTGTCTTCTGGAATTTTGTCCAAGTATAGCTGCTTTCTGGATAGTAATTCAATTGGGGTCCCTCACAATGCCATTCTGAAAGTGGCATTCTAAAAGATGCTTTAATGTTGGAGAATTTAAGTGTGTACTTTATGATACTAAGAGATATTTAAAAGAGAAAATTTACACAATTAAATGAACAGATGTGGACAAATTATTTAATACATTCATTACTGGATTCTGGACCAGAAAGAGCACTTCCTTAACCTGATTAAGACAATCTTCTAAAAAACAACAGCAACTGTATGTCAAATAGTAAAACATTAGATGCTTATTGTCAATCTCAGGCACAAGACAAGGATGCTAATCATTGTCATTCACATTCATTATCATATTGGAAATATATAAGTATTGGACTAGAAGAAATATAATTGTCATTATTTGCAGCTGACATAATTGTCACATACAGGACAATTTTTAGACGACTAGAATTAATAAGAGTTCATAAAGATGGGTAGATACCAATATGTCAAAGTCAACAGTAAAACTAGAAGACAATTTTTAAAATGTCACTTATTGCAGCAACCAAAACTATAGGATGATTAGGAATTAAGTGTAAGATGTGTACAACCTTATAAAAAAATCAGTGAAAGACATGAGATTTGTCTTAATAAGTATGCATTATAAATGGAGTTATATCCTTATTTATAGGTGAGAAACTCACTATTGTTAAGCCTAATCCGGAGGGACCCGAAACATTGAAGACACGAACAAAGTCCGTCGATTACACATCAAAGCTTTATTGTCTAGCTTGGCCAAGCAGCAGCTCCTCCAAAAGTGGTCTGAGGGCGCGGCGCACGCGCCGGCCCTTTGTTCTACTTGGTTTTTATAGTTTTGTAAGTGGGAAGTACAGAAGCAAAAATTGTAATTAGGAGCCCTTTACCACTATTTGTTATAGTCGTATGTCCTTTAACATGATAGGGCCATGTTCCACTTGCAAGCCATACATCCTTTTGGAGAAAACAAAATTTACAAGTCAACACAATGGCAGAAATATATCTTTTTACATATTAAAAGGCATTCTCATATTATCTAGTGTTTATCTGCTCTCTGTCCAGAGTCACACGTATTAACTACACGCATTTACATAGGAGACGTAGTTTCCGTGGGGACAAAGGCCCACAAATGGCTCATAGTTATAAGAAAAGGTTTATTTTGGCTTTTCTCTTCCTGCACCTGGCTAGCCATTCACCCCTTCCCCCACAGGTGTGGTGGAATGTCTGGGGATCCATGTTTTCCTCCCCTTGCATTTACAATACAATGCCAATCACACAGTACAGAGACTATTCTCACAATTTCTCTGCACACCTTAACCCAAATTAATAAAATGTTCTCCAAGCCTCTTAAAATATTAATATTAATTCTGTAGTTTTTGGTACCTTACAACACCTGTGGATGTAGTGGCTCAGTGGCTCCTCAACTATTATAAAACAATTTTCCCCAAGCAATCTGTACAGTTATTACAATTTCAAAAACAACAAAATCCAAATACAAGGCAGTCCCAAAGTCTATATGGAACAAACATCCAAGAATTAAGGCATTTTTAGAAGATGGCAGGAATCATTCTATCATATATGAGAGCCGATTATAAAGCTACAAGATTAAAATAGCAGGTTATTGGCAAAGTTAGATAAGTGGACCAATTAAACAGAACACAGAGCCCAGAAACATTTCTGTAATTACATGGAAATTAAATATAATGTAGAGATGGCTTTATGAATTAGAAAGGATGAACTATTCTTTTAAGGGTATAGCAAAAATAACTATCCATATAGAGTTTACAAGAGAAATTATGAGAATGTAATTGTGACCTTAAGTTATTAAAGGGGTTCTTAGATAAGTAAACAAAACATGGAAAGACTGAATTTTACTATAAATTAAAATTTTCTGTATAATAAAAGACATCATGAACAAAGTGCATATATAGATGTTCCAATTCCTCATGTTTTTGTTAAACTAAAAAACTTCTCAGCCAAAACAAAAATACTATAATATTCCTAGAAATAAATTTAATACAAAATGTGTAAGGCTTTCATGAATAAAGTTATTAAAATTTTATCCATGAATATAAAATATTTTAATAAAGAGGTCTATCATGATACTAATGGGAAAAAAATATATATATTAATTATAAAAAAGTTTGTTATCCTCAAATTAATGCATAAACTAATGCAATTCCAATAAAAAGAGCAATCCAATTTTAGAAGAACTTCATCCATTGATTCTAAGACCCCCAGAACAGAAACTGTACAGGAATAAGAATGAAGTGGGAAAAGGACGGGGAGCTTGCCTACAGATAGCAAACTGCACCCAAAGTCCAACAAGTGAGGAGTGTGGCTGGTGGGATAAACAGCCAGGTCCACAGTCCAGAAAAAGGTCACTTACCATATGATAAACTTGACCTTTCAAACAAGTGAAGAATATTCAATAATAGTTGGGACAACTGCCTTTTCATTTTTGCTGGGGGGGGGGGAAGGGTGAGGAGGAACCCCAGAAGATAAATAACCAATAGTAAAACTAGACAAATATGACATGAACAGGCAACATAAAATTGCGTATATATCAAAAAAAATTGAGTATCTATCTATAAATGACCAAAAGTAATCAGAGAAATTCAAGATAAAGCAAGATTATTTTCAACCACAAGACTTAACAAACAAAAACAAAAACAAAAAAAAACACCTCTGGAGACACCATTATCTACTATTAGCAAGGGTGTAGATATGGGTTCTGTGAATTGAAGAACAGTTTTATTACAGTCATTAAAATTAAAAATATAAACAAATTTTAACCCAGCAATTCTATGAAAGTAGAACTGTAATTAAAGGGATGAAATGATGTCTTGCATACACTATTAAATGAAAAGTTAACTATAAAAGAATAAGGATGGTATAATCCCATTTATGGAAATCACAATATAAAACAAAACTAGCTGCTATAATAAAGACTCCTAAGGACAGTCGTTTAAACAGGCGTTTATTTCGCTCCTAAGCAGCAGGTGGAAGGATACAGCTGAGACCGGCAGTCCTGTCTCCTCACCCTCAACATGTGACTCCTGTCGATCACCCGAGGTTCACAGTCCCACTGGCACCTCGGTCAGCAAGAACAGAGTGACAAGAGGAGTGCACACCCATTCCTTAAGTTCTGCTCATGTCCACCGCCTGGTCATGTGGCCACAATCACCTTCACAAGAGGCCAGGACAGTCCTTACCTGAGCAGACACACGTCAAGACAAAATGTGGGTACTTTACCAGTAAGAGAAGGAGGAAATGGACGTTACCGCAGTAGTCCCCACCATGCGTCTGTGAACAGTGTGAGAAAGTGCACACACCACACGTAGTGCTCATCTTTGGAACAGGGACAAGAGTTGGGGGAGGCAGAGCAATTGCTTGAAAATTTTAAAACAGTATATTTACAGACTAAGGAATTTTTAAAATTTCACATTTTACAATCTTTCATTTGTACCTTGATACTGATCTAATATGTTAAAAGCATATAATCTATCTATACTGTACAAAGCTTTTAAAGTTCCCAAAATTAGATTTTATCTACACGAGTCAAGTTACTCTCTCATTAGAACCATTACATTTAAGAGCACATCCCACAAGCCTCTCACTCCAGGAAACATGACCGGACTTACAGGACAGGGACACTGAGACATAGGCCAGGCAGTGACCTACCCATGGTCCCCACACACCAGCAGTTGAGACAAGAGCTGCAGTGAGGACCACCTTGCTCTCACTGCATCATCACTTCTGAAAGCATTTTCTACATGTTATGAAAGGTGCAACTTCTCCAACACAGTGTAGTTTAGATTTCAGATATGATGCCCAAACACTTCACACTCATTAACTGCAAACAGGAGTCTCAGAACAAGCCTATAATTCTCTCATAGGCTAATTGTTAGTGCCAGTGGCTGAGGGCAAGCAGGTTCACACTGTATTCGGGGAGATGGGAGAAAAACTGTGGAGCCAGAAAGTGTTAGGCCATTCCATTTAATAAAGTCTCACAACAGCGGACAAGCACACAAGCAGGGGAAACCGCCTCTCAGGCAAACAAACAGCAAAATGGCCCCTCACAGTGGCGGGCAGGCCACCCGCCATCAACAGTCCCCCATCTCTCATCTCTTGAGCGCAAGCACCCATATCTTTATGTAAGTTATGCACACGGGCCTCTGCCACGTGCTCACGCACTAATCAAGCAAAGAGCTTACAGCTGGTAAACCAGCTGCCCCACACTAATGATTACAAAAATAAAAATAAAAAAAAAACTTCTCAGAAAACAAATAGTGATGAGTCTGACTCCCTTCTGAGCCAAGTACTCAAGTTTAGGATTTATGGAGCTGTTGAAAAGTCTTTTCTATGGCTCCTAGGTAATGATGGCAAATAAGGAAAATGACAGAATCTTTCTTCTCTAATGTTGAATCACTGGAAAGGCAGGAAAAAAATGAACAAGTCAGAATTCCCCCTCCCCCTCAAAAAACCCAGAAAATCCTCATAGTAATCACAATTCTATAACATCTCCCCCCGAAGGGGAGGGGTTCTTGGCACCAGCTTTTTAACAAAATCTCAGAATAGGAAAGTAAAACCAAAGTCTTCCAACTCAAGCTGCATGCCGCCTGCAGAGGCTCCCTCGACCCCCACTCCCAAAGCCCTCTGCCTGAAGGGCAGGGAGGGACACACAGAAGTCATGGACACAGCTGCTCACCTCCAGCAGGAGTATGAAGTAACAAAGTAGAATGGGAGGAAGGCAAGCGCACTGTGGAAAGATCAGAGGACAAAGCGAGCCTGAGAAACAGACCCAAGAAACACGGAAGATGCACTTTTAACAGCTCTAGAAAAAAATTAAGGAATGCAACGAATTGAGAAAACAAGACTTCAGAGCTGAGATCATAACATAACAATGAGAGGAAATAAAGAAAAACAAAGCTAAGGGAACAAAATGAGGGTCAAAATGACACCGTCATAGAACTACAAACACATAACGTCTAGACACAGGCGCAACTGAAAATCAAGCCCCTTCAACAGGACAGTCATTGTGAACATGAAGGAGAAAGAGATGGGAACAACAGGACAGAAGGTGACTGTGGGGCAGCTGTGTGAGGCTTGCTCACGGGGTTACCAGCTGCAAGCCCCTTGCTTGATTAGTGTTGTGAGCACGTGGCAGAGGCACGTGTGCATGGCTTACGTAAGAGAGGAGAGACTGGGGATTGCACATGTCGGATGGCCTGCCCACCACTGTGAGGAGCCGTTTTGCTGTCTGTCTGCCTTGAGAGACGGTTTCCCCTGCCTGTGTACTTGTCCGCAGGCAAGAGACTTTATCAATGCCCTAATGCTTTCTGGCTCTGCAGTTTCTCTACCGTCTGCCTGAATCCAATGTGAACCTGCCTGGCCTTGGAGACCAGCATTACAGTGACACACCAGAACCATGCTGCTGCAGAGAAAGCAATTAGCACCATTAGCAAAACAGACAATGAATAATATAGAAACGTTCATCACCTCCCATCATGAAAGCAGAGACAGGGCGGGAATGGTCACTACCTGGTAGCAGCAGCCCACCTGGCTGGGGTCTGGAGTGATGTTTGTGTGCGTGTTGGTTGTGTTATCTGTACTTTTCACTCTACCTGTTTTTTTTGTTTTTTAAAATAACATTTCATTTTTCTAAAATCAACAGTCATTGTAGGGACGATGCTTAAAGTCAAGCCAGCATAAAACTGAGTGTATTACAACCTCCTACAAACACGTCTTATTACCAAGCTATTTTATGCTTGACTAACAAAACACCTGACAATTTAACACACCTTAAAACAAAGATTGTTTAAAGGCAATTAAAATGAATCAAAAGATAACAGATCTGATCTTTTGGGGAGTGGCAAATACTAAATTTAAATATTTAAAGAATCTAAGCAGCAAAAATAATGCTGTTACCAGATACTGATAAATTAATTTATTGAATAGGTCTGACTGAATATAGGTTTTTAGCACCAATAAAAAAAATTTGAGATTTCTCATTTACAGACTTATAAATAAGCAGTGACGTGCCCCTGAGAGCATCTTTTGGGGGGGAAATAACAAACATTTCCAAGGACTGTTAGGCTCTGATTTTACAGTCTGATTCATACTACTAACAAAAAATTAATCCAAGTATTCTTAAAACTTTTGTTTCAAAGAATTTCTTCTTCCTTAAAGTTTTAATTACGAGGTAGCTACCATTCAAAGAAAACATCAAATGCAGACAACCTCTGTTGATACATATGATTACTAATGGTAATAGTTGGAAATTTCCATTTAAAAAGTCAATTATAAGTTTAGAAATTAATGTTAATTAGCAGTATTCTGGCTTTAGTTTCCAAATTCCTTCACCACCGGAAGTTCTATGAAAAGTGCAGAGGTTTCTCAGTAGTTCTCGGAAGACACAAGACTGTGAGACAGACAGCCTGGACTCGAACTCCTGCAGGATCTCCTGAGTGCTGGCCTGCCCGTCCACACGGGCCTGGAAGGCAATGAAGTTCCTCACGTCTACCAGAAGGTCATCGTGCTCCGTGGCAGGGGGTGGGGCGGCGGCCTCTGGCAGGTGCAAGCTGTCACTTCCGAGGCGCTCGGGCAAAATCAGGTGGTTTCTAGCTCTCATTTTCGCCAGCAGTGAGGATGACGTGGGGACCCCGGAGGAGGGCTCTCCATCTTCTCCTTTTCCACTGAAATGCTCAGAAATATGGTCTTTTCCATCCTTTCTCATGATGCCACCCTGAAGAAAGAGACAACTGCATTAATACACTGAATTTCTAACTTATGGTCCCACCAATCTTCCCAGAGCCTCTGAGGGCCATGAATAACACCTGTGCCCAGGCAAGGGTGGTCAAGTTAATTGAGAGAGTGAAACACCATCGACCACAGAGGGAGATGAGGTCAAACATCTGAATCCACCCACTATTGTTATTTCCTAAAAAACAAACACCCCCGCAAATTACACTGTTCACATCATCACCATCCTGAGTGACAAGAACGAAGGGAAGAGCAGAGCCTGGGGACGGGCTTTAGGAGACCGCCTTTAGGGAGGCACAAGACCCGTGGGATCCTCCTTACGCTTCCTGCCAAGTTTACCCTGATCTGACAACGAAGGATAAACAACAATATCACAGCCTCACTTCTTTTTCTTTGCTTTTACAGCAAGTTATTCTTTACTACTTCATGCCTCTTGTTCTTTGCTATATATATATATATATATATATATATATATATATATATACATACACATACTTTGTTTCCTTAAAACAACAAAAGTTCTCTATTCTTAACTGTGCTCATGTTAATCCAAAGTAAAAGTCTGAACCTGGGAGCTTCCAAATGTTACAGTAACATATCCCTTCACCAGAAAAGACCAGAGAGAGTGCTGAACGGCCTGGTCATTACTCTCAGCTAAGCGCTCAGGGCATAAGGGAGCTACAAGACGGGATGAGACCCACATGGTGCTCGAGCAGCCAGGAAACTGCAGACAGTTCAAGGCAACTTTCTAGAGCTTTACTCCAAAGGGTAAGGATCCGTGGAACGGGGACTGAGCCTCTGGGTGGGGCCGGCATATGGGCAGAACATTAACTCTCTCCCCCACACCAAACTTATACCAACTTTCTAAGGAAAAAATAGATTGTGCCACAGATTCAGGGTTCAAGCCTTTCTATTTAGGAAGTCAGCTGTCCCTTTTGGATTCAGGTGAAAGTGCTTCATAAGTCAGAGCACACAGCACAAATATAAGGTGTCATGCTAGCGTTTTTTTCACAAAGGAATTGGGTTAAATTCTCCTGGCAATTCAATCAAGTATTTTCACACACGAAATGCAAACAGGCTGTCACATTACCTGGCACTTTTCCTTTGCAGATGCTGAAGAAGGATGCTGTATAGAGAAGCTTGAATTCCTTTTCTGACCAAATCTACTCCTAAATAAGAAAAAGAATCTTAGTAGATAAAATGCCTGCCTTTGTGGCTTATGAAAATGCCTTTTCAACAAGTAAACTCTTCTTGGGAAAATTTTCTTCTGTAGTTTTCTCCTTTCATAGTCATGACTCTGATTCCTCTACTTTATTCTCCTGGGAAGTCACTGCTGCATCTCAAGTAAGAACCAATCAACATCCCTATTAACATGTAATTGAGACCACGCTCAATCCTACTTAGGAAAATCCTTCCAGGAGAGTACACTGAACAGCACAGCAACTGCTGACTACTGACAACTGGCTAATCATCTTAATAAGGTTTAATCATGACTCAGCATCTCGTACTATACTGCTCACAAAAATTAGGGGATATTTCAAAATGAATATGAAGTGATAAAAAAGATGCATTTGATTTTTTTTATTAAACAAGAACATCAGGAAAGCAAAAGACAAGTCAAAGAAAGTTGTTTGATTATGCAAATGAGATGCAAAACCAACTTTTATTTCATTGGTGAAAATGCACTATAGGAAAGGCTGAAAGTACTGGAGTATATCTGCACATTCCTGGATCCCCTAATTTTGATTTTGTTTTTTACAGAGACAGAGAGAGTCAGAGAGAGGGATAGACAGGGACAGACAGGAATGGAGAGAGATGAGAAGCAACAATCATTAGTTTTTCGTTGCAACACCTTAGTTGTTCACTGATTGCTTTCTCATATGTGCCTTGACTGTGGGGCTATAGCAGAACGAGTGACCCCTTGCTCGAGCCAGCAACCTTAGGTCCAAGCTGGTGAGCTTTGACTCAAACCAGATGAGCCCGCGCTCAAGCTGATGACCTCGGGGTTGAACCTGGGTCCTCCGCATCCCAGTCCGAGGCTCTATCCACTGTGCCACCGCCTGGTCAGGCTCGGACTCCCTAATTTTTGTGAGCAGTATATTTTTATCAACATCATCCCTTAAACAGAGATTATTTCTCATCCCCAGAAAAACTCGCTTTGGAAAGCAGGAGAGGAGAGCGAGAAGAAGACTATCAATGTGCTTCCCAAGTCACAAAAGTGGCTGACCCCGTCCCTCCCTGTGGGATCTCCACTCCTACAAATCAATAGGGCAGGGTCCACCCCGCCCTGACTATATCCAGAGCCTGGATAGATGGACCTGCTCACAGCACAGCAGCATTAAGCTCTTACTTCATTCCCGCTGGAGTACTGGAAGTGGCCCTGCATCCAGTCCAGGTGGGAACCCCAGACCCTGCTCCTAGACACCACCGGCGAGAGAGCCGCAGCGCTTTCAGGGCATCCTGTGCCACGCGGGTGGCCTCCGCCTCCACAAGCACATAGTCGGGGCTGGCTCCATCCACGATGGCGTCGTGTTTCATGACACTGTGCACGCCAACTAATAAGCACAAAGGATACAGCAGCGTGTTATTTCAGGTTGTGAACAGTCCTAGCTCTTCCTCTGTACAGTCTAGCATGTTCTGGTGGAGAAAAACAATGAACGTTTTCAGTTGCTGTTTCCCAAGACCAGGAGCTGCACACGGCTGTGGCTGTCTGTCTGAACCTTCCCTGCCCTGTGAGGTGGAGACTACGACTAACCCTGCATTACAGGGAGCATAATGTTTGATCACAACTTCAACATATTCTCTTCCCACATACCTAGACAATTTGTAAACCTTCTATTAATAAATTCTTTATCAAAAGGAGAAATATAAACCAGAATTGTAGAATTACTAAATGTAATGACCATGAAAACACTACATATCAGAATAATTCAAGGGTGTTATCAGTGGAAAATTCACAGCCTTAAATACTTATACATCAATAATAATAGAATAAAAAAAATTTTCTAAATCAAATGATTTTATAAAAATTAAGTCAAGAAATACACCAAATCACAACAAAAACAAAAACACAAGAAAGAATTAATGAGGTAGAGAATAATCATGGATCTAATTTAAAAAATCAAAATCTTGGTTTACTGAAAAAAAAAATATAGACAAACCACTACCTTAATGTAAGAAAAAAAATGGGGTGGGGGGAATATACAAAATTAGAAATGACAAGGTGGGAATTATCTTGAAACACAAGCAATTTAAGAAATATCACAAGAGTCTTTTCTATGTCTCTATGCAGATGAACTTGAAAGCAAGACAAAGCAGCAAACTTCCTAGGAAAGCAGACCAGTCTCTGCAGAAAAGTGTTAACAAGTTATGAGAGCACCAGGCCCAGGCAGTTTCTCTCTAGAATGCCACATGTGAACCTGCCTTCTTGAACAGAGAACTCTAACAGCAATCTTCACAGTCCAAGTTCACATCACACTGAACACAGTGACTGCCAAGGCCTGAGCACGATGACACCCCCAGGGACGGCTGCGCTGCGCAGAGCAGCCAATCCTCCAGGGCTCTGAGCAATCGTGGACTCTGCTCCCTGACTTTTCTCCCCTGCTGTTAGCTGTCAGCTTTCCTGCTTCCAGAGCGCCTGCCTCTGGCCACACCCCACCCTCTCCGCCCCATGGAATCACTGACATCTGTGGGAAGTCAGATAAACACCGCATACAGAGACAGTGAGAACAAAGCCACTGGAAGCACTGCACTGTCCCATGAGGCTATAAATACCACTGTTCTCCCAAGTGTCAAATTCTTCTCAGGCTTCATAAAAAAAAGGTGAATATGATTTTCAAAAATGTTAAAATTCAAATCTCAATTTTAGAAGAAAAAACATTTCCAGTGGAGAGGCCACTGCACTTTTAGTGAGCGCTGCTCCTGCTGGAAACGGCCTTCTCACGGTCTGTTCCCAGCAGCTGCGGCAAATGCAACAAAACAGGTTACCTGATTTTCGAAAGAGCGTCTCTAAAACGTAATCATCACTGCTCTGCTCCTGGGGCGCACTCCCACGCTCACTGCTATGCCTCTGGTACTGCCTCTTCTTCACCAGGTGTGGGACTCGAATGCCTTCGAACTTGGCGTCTCTTCGACACCTAGACTTCCTGGGCTTTTCTTCCAGCCTCAGAAGTTTCTCCTGGGTCTCCTCTGCCACACTATGTTTTATTTTTGACTTACACTTAAAAAAGATATTTTCCATTTGTTCACACTCCCAACGTGATTCTGTTTCAACCTGGCAGTTCTGTCTTTTATCAGAAAGACCTTGCTTTTCATCGATGCTCTCCTCACCAGACGTCTGGTACATTTTACTGGTTCTTAGAGAATGTGAACACTCCCCATTCCCACTCAACACAAATGAGTCCTGCAGTCTAGACACCACGCCTGTCTCCTCTCTAACCCCGTCACTGCCAGTCACTTCCCCAGCTGTCTGAGGAGCTTCTCTCAGAGGAGCGTCTTCACTAGATGTCACTGTGTTTACATCAGCCTCTCTAGCTGCAGACTTCTCTTCACATGACGTGCCATCATTAGCAGATGCGCTAGAATCAGGAAACTTTTTGCATATTGGAACATGCTGGTCTGTCCCATACGCTAGTCCAGGTTTTCTTGTTAAATGGCGTTTGGTTGTCTGAACATCTGAACCAGTTCCTGTAAAAGGAAAAAACACACTAATATTACATTTTGTAATTCTCACATAATTCAGTCGTTTAAGTGAAGTGACTTTGTGTAATACCTGCAAAAATGGCACTGGTCTCAGTGCTCTGGGCCGCGTCGGGACTGGTCAGCGTGAACAGCTCATAAAGATCGTTGGACTTGAAAAAGCGCTGCTGCTTTGGATCTTTGAGCACTCTGTTTGTCAGAAACTGCTTGAAGATTTGTCTAAAAGAGAAACATTAAACTGGTATACGACAATATTTAGCTCTACCTCAAAGTTCTGATTATAAAACAATATGAGATATGATTGTATGGATATCTTAAAAATCCCCAAAACTTTTAGTTTGAAAAATTACAATCCAGCAAGTACGTAACACATCAGGCGGCCTCCCATGTTTCACAGAATTTAAGAAATAAGAGCTTATTATTATTCATACCCAATGGGTTTTTGCAACTTCCAAGATTCATCATATTTTAAGCAATACCTTTTCCTACACATTTAAGTGACTCCCAGCCTCCCTAAGCTGAAAAGTCAGCCTCCTGACTTCTGGACCGGGGTTCTCCTGCCCTACCCTACGCAAGACCCTCCTGTGACGGGGCTCCGGAAGCTCTCAGATGAGCCTTACAAGGTCTCACTTAGAGCTCTCTCAGCAGCTTCCACCCACCAGCCCACACTTGACTAGAGCACCACACTACTGTCACTCCTGCCCAGACATCTCCACAGAGCAGCCCCTCCTCGTCCCTTATTCTGAGGCTCAGGCATGAACTTCTAACAGAAAGCTCTCCCTCTCAAGACTCAACTCATCTCCAGTACTCTCACATTTAGGCCCGGAATAACACAAACCACCCATTAGTGGCCCAACGCACAGGGGGAGCAGGGGCCTCCCTTTATGAGCTGGGATGTGGCTCAACAAAGGATGTGGCAGGAGGGGTGGGGGAGAAACTGGCAACATTTCCTCTCTGCTGTAAGAGTTACCCTTGCTTAATCCCCTACCCACTAGAGAGAGAAAGGTGGAGGGTGAAACAGGTGTCCTGGTCAACTTTTCTCTGTGGGTACCTGAACCAAGGCCACCAGAACCCCCACACTAGTCACACCTACATGCTATGTGTCAATACCAGTATGTGAGCATTTTAGTTCTGCCACTTCTATAAAAAGAAGAAAAGAAATGATTAAAAAAATACCTTTTTTTCTGAAAAAAGATGGCACACTATAGTAGTAGATAGGGACATTTCTCTTAAATAACAATATAAAATTTAAACATAAGCAGTCCTTGAAGTTTAATAAGTAGAAAAATGGACATGTTCAAAGACAGTTTTTTAGAAACTCACAATAACTCATTTAGGTTTATTTTAGTAAAAAATATATAAAAACAAAACAAAACTTATAGATAAACCACATTATTCCTCAAGTTATAGCAACTATTGCTCCAAGATGGAAAGACTTGTTAAAACAATGCTTTTATTTAAAAAAAAAAAAATCTCTGCTTGAAAGCTTGCCGGGGTCCTGGTACACCCTGCACAGGTTGCAGCCAGAGAGCAGATGCCAGTCAAGGCAGACGTCCGTACTGACCGGTGGTAAATCTTCTCCTCAATGGTGCCCGCAGTCAGGAGGCGGTACACTGTCACCTGCCTCTTCTGGCCGATCCGCCAGGCACGCTCACGGGCCTGCAACAGAGAAGAGACATGTCTCAGCAAGGCCCCAGGGACAAGCACTGACTAAAAAGAAAGAAAGATCACTGGCTGCTTCCTTCCACTCACAAAGTTAAGAATTTTGCCTAATGAGACTAAATATACCTAAGGCCTATTAAGAAGATCAACAGGCAAGTGACAAAGGAAGACGGGTATGTTTACCTGAAAAATAATGAGTGTGTCTAATATCACATCCTCACACCTAATATTTCAGCTCGACCCTGGTGATGGATGCTGTGAACAAACTGCCAGAAGGCCTCCTTCAGTGGCTGCAGGGTGTCTTCCTTGTACTGATGTGAGGGAGAAGCTAACACGAACACTAGAGACACAGCCAAGTGCTAGCACTAAACTACAGTTGGCCTTGAGCCACATGCTGATCCCAGCATAAACATGTGCGTGTAACTTCTGACTCAACCCCAAATTAACTAACAGCCTACTCTTGATGGGAAGCTTACTTACAACATAAATGGTTGATAAACACATAATCTGTACATTATATGTATTATATACTATATTCATACAATAAAGTAAGCTAGAAGAAATGTTACTAAGAAAATCATAAAGACATACATTTACTGTACTTATTGAAAGAAATTCACATATAAGTGTACCCACGCAGTTCAAACCTGTGGTGTTCAAGGTTCAACTCTACGTCACCAATACACTCCTTTTAAAAAGAGACAGACCTGTGTGTCTGTGCTTGGGTTCCAGTCAGGGTCGTAGATGATGACTCTGTTGGCCCCCGTTAGGTTGACTCCAAGGCCACCCACTCGCGTGGTCAGAAGAAACACAAATACAGATGTGTCCTAGAGTAAGACATGCGACACTCAGTATGTACATGAGACCAGTCGGAACTCTCCACCTGCTTTCTCACATTCTACATATGGAACACATTCCTGATACCAGGAATGGGTTACTTCCTAAAGACCTTTGGCGTCAAGGTGCCACCTCTCAACTCCTACTTTTAATATAAATATTAGTAATATGTAAAATTAGATTTTCAAGAAAAAGTATACACATATTAATAATTTTAAATATACACATCAATACTCCAGAAATGCACAGAGTTAAAAGCAAAAGCATGCCTGCACCTGCTCCCCCACCCAGGAATCAGCACTGCTCAGGCAGGAGCTCGTCCTGCCCTCGACACACAGCAGCACTCTCTGACTTGACTGTCAGAGTTACCTTATACCTCATTGTATCTCGTGATCAGTGGCTGTCGTGAAGCTATTGCAGTAGTTCCATCCATTTTGAGATAGGAATATTTCTGGGCTCTAAGGAATACTTCAATTATGTCCAACATCTGTTAGGGAGAGACAGTGGAAGATGAGTTTAAAAATCAAACACCCCCCCCAGCGAGTACTCCAACATTTGTACAAACAGTCACACCTTTCCACATGTCTTAAATTAAAAGGGTTTCTTGCTTTGAGGTAGACAAATGATTGCTACAAGGGTATTTCTGGTACTTTTCTGCTATTAATTCTTACAGGTTTTGTAAATAGCTGGGCATTTATTTGAAGTAGGCCCCAAACTCGCCCACACCCCAGAATCACATTGGTAACTAAACTAAGTCTTTTTAAAATACCAATTCTGGGCACCAAATCTAGAGGAAGATCTAAGCTCCCAGAGAGATCTGCAGGCTAACAGTATCGGAGGTAGGCCTGCATTTGTAATTATTATTGTGGACTGTATCCCATATTCTGAATCCTTGGTGATAAGCTATGAAGAACCACCGTGTTTCCCGTAGAAGATGGGTGTGCTCACCTGTCTGGACTGAGAAAATAGCAGCACCCGCTGGCCCTGCTTGTGCCATATCTTCAGCAAGGACTCAACCACGATCATCTTCCCAGAACGTTTCCAGTATCCAAACTGGTCTTCCTCTCGCTCATCATGTGAAATGCCTCTGAGATTCTTTGGGCCTCCAGAAAAGAGATCAGGGTGGTTGCAGATTTTTCTCAGGGCAGTAAGTCCAGCAAAAATCTGTGACACAAAAGAATTATGTGCACCCAAGATTATTTCATGTAAACTCATATTCACTCAGGAAGAAAGGGGAGGAGGCTCCTCACTATGTAATGCAGATTAAGAAGTAATTCTTCACTAGTTTCTTAACTTTCTCCCTAATCAGAGCATCTCAGGAGCTGGAAGAAATCAACCTTCACTCTTCCTCTCCTGATAGGACAAATTCTCTAGACACAAAAAAATTCTATTGGGCCAGACATGTCTATAGGGGTCATAGTCAATTACTGGTGATTTATTTTCCCTCAAGAAAAAAAGTATGCAGCTCACAGCATTAGAAAACCTTGATATAAAAAACTGATTCATCTTTTAAATATAAATAAAAAAGGTCATGCCCATCTAAATTTGAAATCAGTTATGTGACTTAGCAAATGCATTACAGTCCTAATTACCTCATTAAAAGTTCTATAACTTGACTCAGAGGTTGAAGTTTATTTTTTTTCTTTTTTTAAATTTTTATTTATTCATTTTAGAGAAGAGGGGCAGAGAGAGAGAGAGAGAGACAGAGAGAGACAGAGAGAGACAGAGAGGGGGGGAAAGAACAGGAAGCATCAACTCCCATATGTGCCTTGACCAGGCAAGCCCAGGGTTTTGAACCAGCGACCTCAGCGTTCCAGGTTGACGCTTGATCCACTGCACCACCACAGGTCAGGCCACAGAGGTTGAAGTTTAGCTTACCTTTACGTTAGTATTATATCAGAAAATGTATCTGCATGGAAAGTACAGAAACGGAAGATATGAAAGAGAGTTTGCTAGCAGGACCCAGACACAGGTGAGTGCCTGCCCGCCCCCCCAGCAGGAGGGAGTCTCTCACAGCTTCCAGAGTGACTCACACCAAACTTACCAGTGTAAGAGCCCAAGCAGAAAAAGATAAATCATAGATTAAGCCAGTAATTGGAGAGTATGAAGAGTTTGACCAGTAAATAACAGTTAAACAAAGACTCTATAAGAGATCTGAAATAATCAGGAACATTGCCAAAACTCCCCCAAAGAGGCATCTTAACCCATATCCCTTTCATTGGCCTATGCTGCCCAGAACAGCAGTCATAGATCCACGTCTGCTCTGCACATGAAGTGCAGCTTCTCTAAACTTAGATGTGCCACAAATGTAAGATACAGGTGATCCTTGAACAACACTGGTTTGCACTGAGCGGGTTTCTTATATGTGAACATGTTTCAATACCTGTAGTCGGCCCTTGTACCCAGGGCTTTAACATCTGTGAATTAAACCAACCATGGACTGAACACGGTATTTTGATTTGAGGCTGGGAATCCACTTTATGGGGACGGCTGACTGCAAGCTCTGTTCTATGCCATTTTATATGAGGGACTTGGGCATTCTTGAATTCTGGTATCTGTGGGTAAAAATCTCCCTCAAATACTGAGAGACAACTACAGTTAAGTTTCTGAGGAATCAAAAGTTAAAAGCAGATTTTTGACTGTGTGGGGTGCCAGTGTCCCAACCCATGGGTTGTTTAAGGGTCAACTGTACGCAGTTTTGAGAATTTACTACAAAAGAAAAAAAAAAATACAGGCAGTCCCTGGGTTATGAATGAGATAAGTTCTGTCGGTTTAAAAATGTTTATTTCCAGGCACAGAAAGGTAAACATAAATACTATGTTAAGACAAACATCTAAGTTGTATTTAATAGGCAAATGTACCTGTTCCAACTTACATACAAATTCAACTTAAGAACCCACAGAACCTGTCTTGTTCATAACCCAGGCACTGCCTGTACCTCAATAACTATTTTAAAATTTTGATTACCTATAAAAATGGATTTCACCATTTTTCTTTACCTTTTTTAATGTGACTACCAATTTTACATCACACGTATGGCTTGGGTTCTGTTTCTACTGAATAGTGCTGATCTATACCATCAAAGGCGTCATATCTTGGAAGCATATGAAGATAAAGGGAAATTTAGGAAAAATAAATAGATGCAAATAATTTTAAAACTTCAATTAAAGACAAAATAATAAATTATAAACAATAGTTAAAAGAACTGCCAGGACTTAATCTGGAGGAAAAAGCATGTGGAGGTTAGGGAACATAGGTAGCCATGCCACATGCATTCATCTCTGTTTCTTTTTCTAGAGAGAGATAGGGACAGACAGACAGGAGAGGAGAGAGATGAGAATCATTACCTCATAATCGTGGCATCTTAGTTGTTCACTGATAACTTTCTCATACGTGCTTTGATCGGAGGGCTGCAGCCAAGCCAGTGACCCCTTGCTTAAGCCGGCGACCTTGGGATCATGTACATTAGTGGTCGGCAAACCGTGGATCGCGAGCCACATGTGCCTCTTTGACCCCTTGAGTGTGGCTCAAAGGCCAGCTTAGGAGTACCCTAATTAAGTTAATAACAATGTCCCTACCTATATAGTTTAAGGTTAAAAAATCTGGCTCTCAAAAGAAATTTCAATTGTTATACTGTTGATATTTGGCTCTGTTGATAATGAGTTTGCCGACCACTGAGATGATCCCAGCACAGGATCAGCAGTCCACTACAGATGCTGTCAGCCGGTGCTCCTCTTCCACTAGACCACACAGTGTTGGCCTCAAGTGAAATGTAACACTACTTCAGTGCAGACAGGAAGGAAGTGGGCTGGAATTTAACTGTGTGGTCTCCTACTTCTGTAAGGCTTCCAAATTAAGTGAAGGCTTACACCAAAATGCTCTCAAGAGAGTAATCATGAGCCCTGACCAGAGCTAGTTTCCTTCCTCCAATTTCTCTAGCCCTGTCATGTGACTGACCTGCATCTCTCCATTGAGAATTCTGTAGACTTCTTTGGAGTCAATGAAATTCTGGTAGACTTTCTGCTGCTCATCAGTGAGACGGCAAAATAAGACCTGTGGGGGCGGGGGGGCGGACAGAAACTATAATTTCAAAAAAATTTTAACAGGATAAAATAATTAAAATATCAACAAAATTTCCTAATCAAAACAGCACAATGTATGCATTTTTAACAATGTATCTCTTGTTTAAAAAAACCACAAAACAAAATAAAGCCACATCTCAGGAACTAAAAAACAAGTACAGTCCTAAGTTCCCTCCTCTCACCAACCCCCATTTCTGTCATCTGTCCACATCTTGGTCCCCACCCCACTACCCCATAGGTCCCTGAAGACTGGCTTGCTGCTCACAGGAACGTCTGGGACTAGGTGCACAAGCCTCCCTCCACCTAGCCAATAGCTGCTCGACCGGCTCCCCGGTGTCCCTCACCTGTACTCGCCAGCAAGCCTAGCCAGGGACTGAACCTCACCTGGAGTCCCCAGAGTAGGGCCCCAGGTTCACCCTGCCCTCCCAGCCCCACTGTGCCAGCTACTCCAAGTCATCATGCCCCCTTGACTTGGCTTCTCACCCTTCTTTTCCATCTTCAAGTCCACCACCACCACCTCATAGCTGGACTTAATTCCTTGGCTGGTCATGTTCCCAGGGAATCTTCCTTAGTCACCCCTCAGCCACCTGCTGCATCTTCCCAGGAAACTCCCAAATCTCCTGCTTCTCTACTCCTTTCTCATAAGTGCTGAGCACTGTCAGGGCAGCATCCTGCTGCTGTCGGCCCTGGTCCCCTGGGATCCTCTGTGCATTCTCTGCCCAACACCTTCTGCAAACCCAAAATGGCTGTGACAACACTCGCCACTCTCCCCAAGCCACCCATCTACCTTTGTCCTAACCTCTACTTAAAAACTAGTTTTCACTCCCTAAAATGTATCCACTTCTTCATTCACCTCAGTCTTTTCCCTTTATTCTCAGAACAATAGGCTCCTGTTTGAAATCAAGAGCAACCCTTCAATCTTCTACCAGACCTAAACCTTCATCTTCCTCAGGAAAGAGTCCCACCTCTGAGCCTCTCCAAAAATTGAGGGGGAAACTCCTTCAAAGTGTCACGTACAATCACCATCTCCATGTCCTTGCTTTCTAGTCTCTCATGGACCCACACAACCCCAGAGGGCACTTCTGCTGACACCACTGAACCTGTTATGGACGAAGTCGCTAATAACTTCCTAGTTGCCAAACACCCCAGGGTGACTCTGCTTCCCCTGGCCCGTCCCTTGCCTTTACACAGGCCTCCAGTCTTCCCAGTCTGCACCATGACCGGTTGGCCCTGGTGAGCGGGCCAGCAATCTGACTACTTCCTCTGAGCCCTCTCCTTGCTCCTGCCCTCCAGCCACATCGGCCTCCTTGAATGTACTGACACTGCCCTACTTTCCATCCACCTAGAATGCTCTTCCTCCACAGTCTCCTATAACTCCCTCCTTCACCTTCTTTAGGCCCTGCTCACAGGGCGGTTTATCAGAGAAGTCTGCTCTGACCACCCTTAAAACAGTCTGCTTCCCCAGTCCTCGCCCTCATCAGCCCATCCCCCACACCCCACTCCATCTTCACCTCCACACTTACTACCACCAGCCATCTGATATACTTATTTATGACTGTCTCTCCTCAAGAAGGAATGTGAGTTCCGTACGGGCGAGTGTTTGCTTCATTCACTGCTATCTCTCAGGCATGTGTGTCACCTAGCACACTCTCTCTGTAACGTGAATGAACTGGGGACTTGAAGACAGAGAAGCTTAGAAAGAGTACTGTGGGATGTTAGTGAGAGACCTAAGCCTGTGGACAGAGAAGGAGCTCTGCCAGGGCAGGGCCGCAGCAGACTCACCAGCTGCACGCTGGTCTACACAAGTGTATAAGCCTGCCCCACAGCTCCTGCTCCTCACCAACTCCGCACGTGGAAGGTGGGACGGAGGGACGGGTACTTTAGCAATATTTTGGTGACCCCTGGATTTACAGACCTGTTCGTTTTTATCTGGTAAAGAGAGGCTCATTTTGACATCTGACTTCATTCTCCGCAGTAGGTATGGATTTATGGTGTCTCTTAAGACACATGCACACTTATAAGCAGTTTTAACCTTTAGTAAGATAGAAGAAACAATTACTGCATGGTTAAAGGATGCATTTCTTCTTACCTCTCAATTGATTCCAACGCTCAAAAAAAGAATTTTCAAAAGAATGAGCAATGATTATACAAAACTGATTGGAAATGACTAAAAAATGGTTTAGAAAAATCAGTATAAGTTAAACATGCTTCAGGAGGTGGGAAGCTTTCATAATAATATCAGTAAAAAAGAACTTAATAACCAAAATACACAAACAAAAGAACAATTAGCAATCTTTCACCCCATTCTTCTTTGCTTTAATTATTGTTGTAGAGTTAAACCCTAAAATAGAGATTTATTTGGTTCTCAGCTACCCTTTAGGGATCAAACTGCTTTCAAACAAATCTGCACGTATAAGCCTGTACTCTGCAAAAACTAGAAGGGAGATGCTACTCTGTGAGCTGAAATCAAACACTGCTACGAGGGAGCATGGCAGTATGAGCCATCGATGCTCGGCAAAGCCCACTGCTGCTGGAGACCCCAGAGAGTATGTGCAAGAAAAGCCCTGTGAGCCCAGAAATGAAAGGTCCCCACAGTCTGAAGGGAGCACCCGTTCTGTAATGCAGTGTGGCCACAGGAGGTGGGACTAACTGTGCTAGAAAACAGACCCTCACACAGAAAACTCTCTACAGTCCACTGCAAGGCAGACAAAGATTTCAGTAAATTACTGATAATAAAAAACAATCTAAATAGGTTTAACAACCTAGTAAATTACTCTTTAATGGAACAAGGAAAATTCCAACCAAAGTTTAAATTTAAGAAGAGTAGCTGCAAAATGAATGAGAGGTTGATCATAATAAATACAGAAGAACTCATGTTACATGGTAAGAAATAAAACATTTTAAAAGACCGTAAGAATACCTCAAGTGTATAAACGTGCACATGCATGCATGTGTGTTTCTCTTAGGTGTGTACGAGTGTTAAACATAAACAATAGGTTTTACAAGGACTTGCAGACAACCATAAAGCTCAGTATCATTTAGACCACGCGTCCCCAAACTGCGGCCCCCTGAGGCCATTAATCCAGCCCCCACTGCACTTCTGGAAGGGGCACCTCTTTCATTGGTGGTCAGTGAGAGGACCACTGTATTTGGCAGCCCTCCAATGGTCTGAGGGACAGTGAATTGGCCCCCTGTGTAAAAAGTTTGGAGACCCCTGATTTAGACATTGATTAAAATTACCTTTAAGATGATGATCAGGTACCTAGTACTTATTATGGGTTGTAACACAGAGATAGTTAAATTTCAGAATTTAACATTACAATCCAACCAAGGAGGCAAGTACTTGTTCAAATTCTTCCTAAAATACACATATAGTGTGTTAAGACTACACCACTTTCACCCCTCACCTCAACTCACTTTGCTCTCCCCTCCCCCGGGGACTGAGTGAGCTCATGGGTGATGCTTGAGAACCAGGGCTGGGCTACTGAGTGGCCCTGTCACTCATTCTATGCACCTTGTCCTGCCTATTCACTCTTCTGGAGAGTCCCACAGCTCTGGACCACTGCAGTGAACCAACAAGGTCAGAGTCCAGAGTGGCTGGGGACAGATCTGGTCTGCCTGTCACTGTCACACCCACTTATCCCTAGAGGAAGACCTTGGACTCCAGCCTGGGGTGAGGACAGGAGGGCAGGGAAGGCTGAGAGAACCAGTTTAGCCTTGATGTCAGCTGCATTCTCCAGACTGGTTTGAGGGAGCCTGAAGTTCAGGCAGTAAAGCTGACTGTACCTAATTCCCACCTGCCTCTTGTGTCTTTTCCTTTGTGAATGAGAACACAGGGAGGGGATCCACCTGTACCTCCCTACCTCTCCCACTTCCCCAGCACTGCGGGAACACAACACGCTACTCTGACAGGGTGGAGTGATAATTATTATCCAGCTCTGCCTCTTCCAGACCTAGGGGACCTTAAGTCAGTCACCAAGATGCTGAGCCTCAATAACCTTGAGCATGAAATGAGAGGTTCAATTAGATGATTCCGGGTTCCTTTCATTTCTAAAATCCTTTGCACAAGTTAAGAGTCCAATGCAAGAACAGTCCCTAGTTTTGGCAATTACTCTTCTTCCCCTCACCTTACCAACCTTTTAGGTATCAGCAGTCACCTACCCCCAGAAAGCCTTTCTTGATTCCCACAAGCTTTGACACTGGATTCTCCTCTGATCACAGACCTATCACCCTGTACTATGATCACGTTTACCACATTCCTCCCTGCACCTCCACAATGGACTGGAAATGCTATTCAGAGGCAGGTCCTGGTTGCCAGCCGCCTCCCGTAATTTTAGCCCCAGCCAGACACAGTAAGTATCTTCCTGGGATTCCACAATACATGGACCTAAACAGAAATAGGCACGTGAAAACAAACAAGAATGGTCAGTGCACAGACCTCTGAAACTAGACCTTCAAGGAGGGCACAGACAATATAACATGGTCTCTAAATGCTCCCTCACAAATGACTTGTTAATTTCAAAGGAGAAGTGGTAACTTCAGAGTTTAGAAATCTGGCTAATACTACCTCATCCAAGTAATCAGACCACCACCTACTAATATCAGCAACAAAGGGACAGACCAGCAGCATGTGCCTCCAGACAGGCAGCACCATGAAAGGCACGGGCACTTCTGTGATGTTCCTGCCAACACTGCACCACCTAACTCCAATCTGAATGAAAGACAAGCCCAAACTGAGTCAGTCATATTCTATAGAATACAGGCCTGTGGTCTTCTAAAATGTCAAGGACATCAAAAGGCCTAAGAAAAATTAGAGAAGCTGTACCAGGTTAAAGGAGACTAAAGAGGCCCTGCCCAGTTGGCTCAGCAGTAGAGCATCGGTCCAGAGTGTGGAGGTCCTGGGTTCAATTCCCAGTCAGGGCACACAGGAGAAGTACCCATCTGCTTCTCCACCCCTCCCACTTCTCACCCCCCCCCCCCCAGGCATGGCTAGAATGGTTCCAGCAAAGTTGGCCCTAGATGCTGAGGATAGCTCCATGGCCTCACCTCAGGTGCTAAAATAGCTCTGTTGTTGAGCAATGGAGCAGTGGCTCTAGATGGGCAGATAATTGCCCCCTAGTGGGCTTGCCACTGGAGGTGCATGCAGGAGTCTGTCTCTCTGTTTCCCCACCTCTCATGGAATGAATGAATGAATGAAGGGATGGATGAATGAATGAATGAAGAAGACTCAAAAGACACAGCTACTACCAGAAAAACTGGCAAAATGTGGATGACACATACTTTCAATAAAAAAAAAAAGAGACTGGAGATGGGAAACTCAGCATGGCGGAGACTGTTGGGGGGCCTGGCGATTCAGGTTCTGGTACGGCTGCTGTTGGTCTGGTCATCTCAGAGGCAGGGATGCGGCGGCTCAGCGAATTGCGGGTGATCGATCTGCGGGCGGAGCTGAAGAAGCGGAATCTGGACACAGGTGGCAACAAGAGTGTCCTAATGTAATGGAGCGACTCAAAAAGGCAGTTAAGGAAGAAGGACAGGATCCTGGTGAAATTGGTATCACATTGGACACCACAAACAAGAGGACAGTGAAGAGATGTGTTAAAGGACAGAAAACAGAAGAAGAAAACACAGAAGACAATGGGCTGGAAGAGGATTCCAGAGACAGGCAGGACGATGTGGAAGCAAGTTTTGAGAGTTTGCAGAATATTGATATGATGGATGTTAGTATGCTAGAAGAAGCTGAAGTCGAGAACAGCAGTGCCCCAGACTTTGGGGAGGATGGCACAGACAGCATTCTCAATTCCTTTTGTGATAGCAAAGAGTATGTGGCCACACAGCTGAGAGAGCTCCCAGCTCAGCTCACAGAACATGCTGTAGATGGGGAAGGCTTCGAGAGCACTTTGGATGCTTCATCATTGGACTTCAAAGTACCTTCAGATATTGAAGAACCACTTTTGGAGCCAGAAAATGAGAAAATACTCGACATTTTGGGGGAAACTTGTAAATCTGAGCCAGTAAAAGAAGAAGGTTCCGAGCTGGAGCAGCCATTTGCACAGCATACAAGTAGCGTGGGGCCAGACAGAAAGCTTGCGGAGGAAGAGGACCTTTTTGGCAGCGGCCATCCGGAGGAGGGTGATTTAGATTTGGCCAGCGAGTCAACAGCACAAGCTCAGTGGAGCAAGGCAGACACCCTGTTAGCGGTAGTGAAAAGGGAGCCCGTGGAGCAGACAGGCGGTGACGAGAGGACGGACTGTGAGCCTGTAGGGCTAGAGGAGCCAGTTGAGCAGAGTAGTAAAGCCTCAGAGTGCGCAGAAGCCTCTAGCGAGGAGGTCGTGGAAGCACCCCGGGAAGCCTCAAGCCCAGACTCCAGAGATAGCAAAGAAGACGTGAAGAAGTTTGCTTTTGAAGCTTGTAATGAAGTCCCTCCGGCTCCTAGAGTCCTCAGCCAGTGAGGGCGAAAATGAGTTCTTTTAAGGAAGAAAAAGATATAAAGCCAGTCATTAAAGATGAAAAAGGTCGTGTCAGCAGCAGTTCTGATAGGAATCTGTGGGTCAGTGGGCTGTCCTCCACAACTCGAGCAACAGATCTGAAGAATCTTTTCAGCAAGTATGGCAAGGTTGTCGGAGCCAAAGTGGTGACCAATGCTCGCAGTCCTGGGGCTCCGTGCTATGGCTTTGTTACCATGTCGACATCCGATGAGGCCACAAAGTGTATTAGCCATCTTCACAGAACTGAGCTGCATGGAAAAATGATCTCCGTAGAGAAGGCCAAAAATGAACCTGCTGGGAAAAAGCTCTCTGACAGAAAGGAGTGTGAAGTGAAGAAGGAAAAAGTATCCAGTGTTGACAGACATCATTCTGTGGAGATCAAAACTGAAAGAACCGTAATTAAGAAGGAAGAGAAGGTTGAGAGAAAGGAGGAGAAAAAGCCTGAAGACATTAAAAAGGAAGAAAAAGATGAAGACGAACTGAAACCAGGAACCACAAATCGGTCCAGAGTCAACAAATCAGGAAGCAGAGGAATGGAACGGACAGTCGGGATGGATAAATCAAAAGAAGAGCCTGTCAGCCCTGGCCGGTTGGCTCAGCGGTAGAGCATTGGCCTAGCGTGCGGAGGACCCGGGTTTGATTCCCGGCCAGGGCACACAGGAGAAGCGCCCATTTGCTTCTCCACCCCTCCGCCGCACTTTCCTCTCTGTCTCTCTCTTCCCCTCCCGCAGCCAAGGCTCCATTGGAGCAAAGATGGCCCGGGCGCTGGGGATGGCTCCTTGGCATCTGCCTCAGGCGCTAGATTGGCTCTGGTCGCAACATGGCGACGCCCAGGATGGGCAGAGCATCGCCCCCTGGTGGGCAGAGCGTTGCCCCTGGTGGGCGTGCCGGGTGGATCCCGGTCGGGCGCATGCGGGAGTCTGTCTGACTGTCTCTCCCTGTTTCCAGCTTCAGAAAAATGAAAAAAAAAAAAAAAAAAAGAAGAGCCTGTCATTAGTGTGAAAACCACAAGCAGATCAAAAGAAAGAAGCTCCAAGAGTCAGGATCGCAAATCAGAAAGCAAAGAGAAGAAAGACATTTTGTCGTTTGACAAAATCAAGGAGCAAAGAGAGTGAGAGCGCCAGAGGCAGTGGGAACGGGAAATCCGAGAGTCGGAAAGGCTGCGAGAGCGGGAGCAGCGCCTGGAAGCCTGGAAGGAGAAGGCACGGCTGCAGCGGGAGCACATGGAACTTGAGTGCCAGCGGCATCTCCTGGAGCGCGAGCGCATGGAGCGGAACGCAGGAAGGAGCAGAAGTGCATCCACCGTGAGCGGGAGGAGCTGCGCCCAGGGGCAGCTACGAGCAGGAGCAGCGGCAGGGGCTCCGGAGGCCCCATGATGATGGGCGGAGAGATGATGCCTATTGGCCAGGAGGAAAACGTGTGTCCCTAGAGGATAGGTACCGCCCAGACTTCTCTCGGTATGATCACCACTTCCATGATGTTGACCATCGAGACCTAGGCCAGTACCAAGACCATGCAGTCGAAAGGAGGGAAGGCTCAATCAAGGTCAGTGATGGGAGAACGAGATGGGCATGGAGGCCCACCAGAGCGCCACAGCCGGGACGGACTCTCGAGATGGCTGGGGGAGCTACAGCTCGGACAAGAGAATGAGCGAGGGCCGGGGACCACCACCTCCACCTAGGGGTGGACATGACTGGACGGAGCACAGTCAGAGGCTAGAAGAGCACCAGGAGTGTGTATGGCCGGGCATGGTCAACACAGGCACGGCCGGCCGGGAGCACGCCAGGTGGCTAGGCGAGGCGGCTTTGCACAAGGTGGGCATTCCCAGGGCCATGTGGTGCCCAGTGGAGGACTGGAAGGTGGAGGACTGCCCGGCCAGGACCCGGGCAGCAGAGTCCCCCCCCCACCCCCACCCATACCCCCAGTTCACTCGCCGCTACTAAACCCCACTCTTTCCACGTGTTCAGGTAGGCAGATGCACTGTTGAATCTCTTAGCCAGTTACCTTGAACTTGTGGAATCTTTTAAGAAACAAAAAACAAATCCTGCCACCATGTTGTAGCTCTGTAATATGTGAACTCACTTTTTTAAAAAAATAAATAAGCGTGTTCTTGTTCTGCCATTTTTGAAACAAGGTTTCTGTAATGAGGCATTCCATTTTCCAGTAATAAAAGTTTACGGTTCAAAAAAAAAAAAAAAGAAATATATATATATATATACACATACATATATATATCTCAATATGAAATTTCCTCCTCATTCTGATGTGGCAAAATGTTAGCAAAATGCTAAGAATTGGTGAATCTGAGTGAAGAATACATAGGAGTTTTTTTTATGATTCATGCAATTTTCTGTTCAATTTGAAATTATTTCAAAATAAGAAGTGTAAAAGACAAAAAAAAAAAAAAAAGCCTGACTAGGCGGTAGCACAGTGGATCAAGTCAGACTGGGACACAGAGGACCCAGGTTTGAAACTCAGAGGTCGCCAGCTTGAGCATGGGCTCCCCAGCTTGAGCACAGGGTCACTGGCTTGAGCGTTGGATCACAGACATGACCCAATGGTCACTGGCTTGAACCCAAAGGTCACTGGCTTGAAGCCCAAGGTTGCTAGCCTGAGCAAGGGGTCACTTGCTCTGCTATAGCCCCCACCCGAGTCAAGGCACATATGAGAAAGCAACCAATGAACAACTAAGGTGCCACAACAAAGAATTGATATTTCTCATCCCTCTCCCTTCTAGTCTGTCTGTCCTTATCTGTCCCTCTCACACATACACACATATACTCACACACACAGAAGTGTAAAAGAGAACACCATAAATGAAGAACAACAGGGAGTCAGTAGAGGAAGAGAGCCCTTACAAGAGTTAATTAAAATTATTCAGTCTCAAATGCACAAGTTATTAATGTTGCTGACAATCCTCTCATTTCAAAGGTTTAAAATACTTTAACTGAGAATTTAAAACATGTGAACCTGTCTTCTGGTGAAAGGCTTTCCTGTGGCTGTGGTTCAGTCCATCCAGGCTGTAAGGACCCTGCCCTCCCCTAGGCTGGGGCTGCCCTCTGGTCAGCACCTCGTCCTGGTGTTCCTGCCTGTGACAGCTCCAGTCTATGAGCCACCCAGGCTGACAATCTCTGGGGTCAGCTGCAATAACCTCACTACCACCCACCCTACTTCCTCTATCTTACCAGCCTCCACATCTTGTCATTCCACCTGAAAAGTTGCCTCTGGAGGCCCCTTCTCTCCACCTTCTTCCTTAGGGCCACCACGCAGATCCTAGTCGTCACCATCCTCACCCTTGGTGACTCCTGCAGGTCCCTCAGTGCCAGCTTCCTGTCCTAACCCTGCAGCCAGAGCAGCCTCTGAGAACAGCCCTCCTGCAGCCTCCTCCGAAGACAGCCTCAGGGCTCTGTCCTCTCTCTAGGCTCCCATTCCAGAGCCCAGAGCTTCCTGCTCCTTCCCACCAGCATCTCCAGTCGGATCAAGTAAGTCTCCTCACTGCCATGGAAACATATTGTGGCTGCTGCCTTTATCTAACACCCTTGCTCTTCTTGGCCTGCTTCCCCTCATTAGGATGAGGGATGCCCATCTCAGTAAGTCTACCCTGAACAATTCTCTCTGGTTTCCCCCTTTCTAAGACTTTATACCACTACCCCAATTTGCAATAAATTATATGCTGTCCAGAATGGATTCACTCATTTCATTTATTTCTGACTGCTCTTGAATATTTCACATGATTTTTAACTCACCTGGAGAAATATGAGCAATCGAGCAAAAATGATTTTGTGATTTTTATCAGATACCAATTTACAAGCTTGGCCATTTCTCTTATATTCTAAATGACTTGGCTACAAAGCATAATATTAAAGCGTTACCTGTACTGGGGAGGCATTTGAATACCCTCCCATAGTGATGGGGACTGAGAACTGCTCCATGAACACGGGCAACGTGCCCAACTTTCCTGGGAAGACAAAGTCAAAGAGCGACCACAGCTCCCGGAGGTTATTCTGCATCGGGGAGCCAGACAGGATGATGCGGTGAGGGGTGCGGAACTGTGGAGAGAACATGTGCTTAGTAAAGTCACCTTCTAACAGACAATCGCCAGCCCCACCCCAAAACACACCCACTCAATCAAGGGGGTTACTTAACCCCTTTAGGTATCATTTTGGTTTTCTCCAAAACATAGAAGACATTTTATGTAATTTAATTCTTTGATTACATAGGGAAAATTTTTTTTCTTATTGTTCAAGCTGAATACTATGGATTTGAGTTGGATTTGGTTTCATTCTAACTGATCCCTACAAGAGACTTTAAGTAATATTAGGTAATATGAACAATTAGAATTTTAAAAAACATGATTCAGAGCAAAAATAAAGAATTTCTTGCATTAAGGCAAAAATGTATATTTCAAATTCCTTATGCAAAAGCACACAAAAAGATTCAGTAAATGTGCTACTAAGATCAGGGAGTTTATTCTCAGTTAAACACTGTTTCCCGCCTGGAAACCATGTGTTATAAAATGTCCTACCTGTTTGCAGGCAAGGGTGATCGCAGCATTCGGATTGCGGATTTTGTGTCCTTCGTCCAAGATCACGTAGTGCCAGTCGTGCCTACTAATACCATCTTGCATCAGCCGAATGTAGGAGTAGGAAGTGATCAAAATTCCGTGACAATGAGCAATATCTCGAATTAATTTCTCCTACAATGATGATACAGTGGTAAAGCCAGTTTTAAATAAGACATTAAATTAAATAAGCATGACTCTTAAAATGACAATCTTCCAACCATGATGTAATCTAAAGCACTTTATAAATATGTATACCAACATAATACATACAATTGTAACTATACATTATCAGCAATGGAAGATTACTGTATGTTTCATTCACTTGTATGTAGTAAATACTAACATAGCCACTGTTGGAGGGGGAAGCTCCGAAGAAGACCACAAAACACTATAACATACTAATGCTTACTCAATTTTTCTTTCTTTTTTTAAAATTATTTTTAGAATTTAATAATGTATCGTTTTTGTTTTCTTGAATATTCAGAACATAGCTGCACATGTTTCATTTAAGACAAGAAATTTGAAAAATGTTATGTATTGCATTGTACATGACAGTGTCATGGGGTGAACAAAATAGATATCATTACATATGATTTTTCAACCCAATAAATAAAAATTAAGAGAATACAACTATTTCAACCAAGCTAAGTAAAAAACACCCTCTGTGTCAATCCTTGTTAAACTTAAAACAAGGTAGATAAAAAGTGACTGATTTTAAAACAAAAGCAAGAAGATGAGAGAAAAGCCAAGGAGATAAGAAAAACAAATCCAGGAGCTCTATCACATGAATTCCAGAAAGATGGAGTAGAATGATATCAAACAAGTATTTTTAAAATGGCAGAAAAAAATTCTGAGGAGACACTTGGGTCTATAGAGCAAAATATCCCAGAAACACTGAAAAGACTCAGACTTAGGCATATCCCTATGAGATGCCTGAATTCCAAAATTAAAGAGTGAGTAGCTTCTACTAAAGAAAACAAGAAGATTCCCTTCAGAGGAAAGACTCCACCTGTGTTGAAAATCTCTGCAACATTAAAATTTCAGAACACAGAGGGAAAATCGTTCCATACTTCCAGGGGAAGCAGTGATTGGAATTCTGCACAGATCCAAATGAACGTCATGCACAAGGAAAAACGAATCCCAGCTTCAGGCAGGCCAGGAGGGAAAGCACACCAGCAAGTGTGGGGCTGGTCCAGCACTGCGTGCATCTGAGCAGGGCGGCGGTCCTGGGGGACACACGGGCCTGCAGACAGCAGTGTTCCCACCCGGCACAGCCACTACACATGTGCACTCAGTCCATACTGACAGGGCAGTTCTGTCACTAAACTCCATCTGAGAGGGCACAGTGGCCCGAGACAGAGAGTGACGTGTCAGGTCGCACAGCTGCTAAGTGGTGGAGTCAGGATTTAAATACAGGAAAGAAGCCAACTCTAAAGATAGTGTTAACTAAGTATTAGGAAACGCTGCTTCCTACTTTACTATAAAAGAAAAAATTTAAGGGAAAATTACATGTAATAGGCATACCAATTCTTAAAATAAATTATTAAAACAATAAATACATATTAAAACTTTTAAATACTAATGAAACTTATAAAATGACCTAAAGTATAAAAAGGAATATATTTTTAAGCACTGTTACAATTCTGGTTTAGTTTAACAAAACCTAGAGTAAGAATAGGGGAAAATAAAAGAGTACTAAAAATCCCACCTATTCCAAGGGTAGACAGGGGGGCATAGGTCACAGATGCTGTTTAAGTCTTAAATGCAAGAGAAAAACAGGTTGACACACATTTGTAAACCATTTATGCCCACTTACTGATTAATAGTTGCTACTTCAGCATGAGTGTGAAAAAAAGAAATAAATTATAGAACTAGCAAACCACTACTGGGAAGAAAGAACGAAACATGCCAGGGGTCACATGCACAGTGGGCTATTAGCAGCTGGATTTTCCACTGGGTAAGTGTTGCAAAAACACAGTCTTGTGTTTAAAAGACCCAAATGAGACTTGACTGAAAGATGAAATTATGGCAATTGTCAAAGATAGATCAAGGAAATGCAAACAAAAACAGGGCAGGATAAGAAATATAAATATCAGACAAAAAGAACCAAACAGAAAAAAGAGGGATGTTTTATATTTTAAAGGAGACAACATAAAGAAAGAAGAGCCATGAACCTCTCACTAAGATAAAACATGAAAGCATAGCCCTTCGAGCTCCCATGACAAAGCGCACATCCACAGCCTGCAAGGGACCCAACCACAGCCTCTCCGAGCTCCAGAGGCCAGAAGAGAGAAGATATCAAACAAAAACCTAGATACAAAGGATCTGAGCACCATCATCAGTGAGCTCCTGTGCTTGGTACCAGCAGAGCTGCCGGCCACACACAGAATGCACCTTATTTACACTGTCAGAGGGCTGAAATCAAACTCAGCAGTCAACAGTCTGCTAAAAGAGGATACTGGGAGGATAAATAACAAAAACAAAAATTAGTGACTCTTAAAGAAAAAACCTGGTAGAAGTGATAAAGCAAAAACTAAACGATTCTTTGAAAAGACCAGAGAGAACTAACTGACAAACCTCTACAGATTCAGCTGGAACACAGACTCAGCCACGCAGCCTGAGAAGTATGGAAGGCGTCTACAACCATACCCTGAACTTGCCAATCTCGACTGATCTCGGAAGCTAAGCAGGATCGGGCCTGGTTAGTACTTAAATGGGAGAACTATGGCAGGAGTGACTGCAGAAACAGTGCAAACATCAGCCATTCTGTGTGTATCTAATGCCAAAATCCCTGAACACCTGACAGAGGACAATTGTTAAAAAATAAACCACCAAAATGTACCCAAGAACAATGAGACAAAGCAACGCTACCAATACTGAAGAACTTGAAAAAGATGTTAAGTCCTTCCCACCAAAAGTTTTCAATAGTAAAGTAGGAATCGATTGTTATTTAAACTGTTCCAAAATACAGGAAAAAACAGAACACATTCCAAATCATTAATACAAAGCTAGCAAAATGCTGTTTTCAAAACTGAAAGACATAACACATTAGAGATTTATTACTTTATAAATAAAATTTAGCAATATATTAACCTAATAAGGCTTATTACAGGAATAGATGAATAGGTAAATATCAGGAAACCTAATACAATAATTCATGTAATCACAATCATATAAATTTTATAAAATTCAACATCTTCAAAAATGGTATCACAATAAACCAGGATTACAACATTTTTAAATTACATAGAGTACAACAGGGTTTAACAAGGGCTAACAAAATTTTGAAAGATGTTAGTCAACAGGAAGACTTGTCTTCTCACATGTCACAATACACCTCAGACCCCCAGAGCTAGTGACTCTGCTCTAAAGAGTAACCACAGGGCCCGAGGCCCATGGAAGGTTCCGTGGAGGAGAGTCACATCACTGCTCTTTTCCCACCTTCCTACTCGCAGGTCTCAGGGCCTGCACAACACTGCATTACAGCCACACCAGATGTAACCATTTCCTGACCTTCCACCTCATGATGAAGGTACCAGTGAAGACTTTGGGACCCACAGCCTCACAACACACGTGCCAGCTCTCAGGACCTGCCTGATCCATTCCTTCCTGACCCCTGTTTCCATGGCCACCGACCACTATGGCTGTCAAAGCAGGCTGTCCAGAGGCACTGCTCCACGTCGAGCACCCCACCCCACCCGTCCTGTCTAAATGTTCCACAGAGATTCTGGGTAGACAGCTGTCCCAACCCCACCCCATTTTCCCTGCTGCTAGAAGTCATGAAGCAGGTAGAGCAGAAGACAGACGACTGCAAACTGAAACCCAGAATGCTCCATGCCCCTTCACTGCAGGCACAGAGCTGTGTGTGCACAGAGCTACATGTGTGCACAGCACGAAAAGGGAGGAAAACAACCACCTGGGGCCTGAAACACAGCAGAAGTTAAATGACCACTCTCATTTATAAAACTTCCACTGGATCACAGCCAGACCCTTCAAATGTGGACCTTTGCAAATGTCTCCATTGTAAAGATAATCTCTACTTAATTAATGCCTCTAGGTAAAAACACATCTAAGACTATTCGTTTTCACTCGATTCAATCACAGAACTCTGTAACTGCTTGCAGACTGGAGTTTCAATAATGGCGAATTGTTGAATATTATAGACGTCTCTATCCAAATACTTAAGACAAATTATCTCGGGTGGTTTCAAATTAAAAGCTTGTAAAATATGTAACCTCTCTCCTAGTTTTTGCAATTAATAGGGTATGTCTGCAATTAGCCTGACTCACTGAATGCAGTGCTGTTGTCATTAGAAGATGTGTGTGAAAGTGCTGCTGTTATTATGAAGGCTCAGGAGACCAATCGCTCCTAGAGAGCAAACAGTGAACTGGTAGGAAACAACAGCCATAAATCACACTGTCAGCAGTGGGGAGAGCGAAGGGGAGCACACAGGCACATGAAGGCCATTCATGGGAAACACGGCATGGCAGCTTTCCGGGCAGGACTGACTGCACCTGTAATTAATTAAAATTTCCTTCCAGCTAAATCTTTAATAAACAAGGATTTGTGCTGACAACAAAGGAAAAGGGGCTCCAGCGACATAATTTTACAATATACCTCACAAAACAAGCATAACATCTATCATTTTTTGTATCAGGTGAATATACTGTCTCTAAAGTTAATAGGAATTACATCACTTTGTGTAATAATTTGTGTACTTGGAATGGGTCTGAGATAGTTAAGATACTTGAGGGACTACGTGGCCCTTTTATTTATGTTTTTACTCCCTTCTAGCTTTTTACAAGGCCAAATCTTTTCCCTCTAGTGTTTCAGAAAACAGAAATGATAGTTTCATCAGATGACCATGTTTTTGTGTGGTTTCTTCTTCTTCAATCACTCCCGATAGGTCCCAAAAAGAATTTAACATTCTATTTCATTGTTTCCATCTGGGGCTCAGTGTGTCTGCACTTGAGGAAAAATGGTGTGTATGTGAATGACCATGAACATTTTTGTTATTTATATGGAATCAATCAAAAATGTCAGAGAATCTTTTCATTCTCAACTACTAATATTCTTTTGTTTCTAACAGTAAAAATTACCTGAGCAAATTTAAGCTTTTCACACACACATACTAATCCAACAAATCCTCATATAATTACTAAAAATTCCCATTTTACAGAGCTAAAACTGGGTTCATAGAAGCTGAGTGACTTTTCCAGGGTCACACAGCTGTAACCTGACAGACTTGACTCAAACCCTGGTCTCGCACAAAACCTGGGCTCCAAACCTTTGTGCTGTCACGCATTTCTCTCTCTCAAGCCTCTAAGCATCATTAATTGATCAAAATGAGATAAAATCCTCTGAATTATGTAAAATATTCCACAAATTTACTACATCCTACATACAAGAATAAGGTGGGAGAGACAAAGTGACAGTTGTTTCAAAAAATCAGCAAGAAACTTCTCATTACACATTTTCCAACAAATGGAAACTTAATTATATCAACTTCACAACAGAGTGGTAAGGACCCTACCACCCATACAGCATAAGTATCACAAAACTGTCTTCTTTTATTATCTTTTCATATATATATTTACTTTCCCCAAGAAAATGGTTAGCTTTTCAGTCAGTTAAAACCAACACATTCATTTGGCCTCCGCCAAACAGCCTGGAATATGATGTTTATTCAACAAATATTAATTGACTAACATTAAGTGTCTTTATATTAGAAAAATAGGATCATAAAACCTAATGAGAAAGGGAAAACCTTTGACTCCTGTTACATAAGATTTCAACTAACCATTAAAAAAGATTCAAAAGACTAAAAAGTCTTTACCTGATTGGGTCATTTGGTTGAAAATATTAGACAAATATTTTTTTGCATGGTCGGGTGTTTATTTAATAATTCTCAATTATGCTGTCAAAGAAAATATTAACAAAGATAAAGATAAGGTAAGACAAAATGGTGAGAAAGGGGGAAGCTAAGAGGAAAGCTATTTAGGGAAGAAGAATGATAGATGTGTCCCATTCAGAAATTGATCATTTAATATGTTCTCTAAAGGCAAAAATTTCAAAATGTTGCCATACTAGCTACAACAAATCATAAGAAAAATAATCTATTTGAATGATAAACAGACCAATTCTGGCATTATTACTCTTAAGTCTTTTTTTTTTTTTTTTTGACAGAGACAGAGAGAGGGACAGACAGAGACAGACAGACAGGAAGGGAAAGAGATGAAAAGCATCAGTTCTTTTTTGCAGCACCTTAGTTGTTCATTGATTGCTTTCTCATATGTGCCTTGACTGGGGGGCTCCAGCTGCACCAGTGACCCCTTGCTTAAGCCAGTGATCTTGAGCTTCAAGCTAGCAACCATGGGGTCATGTCTGTGATCCCACGCTCAGGCTGGTGAGCCCACGATCTCAGAGTTTTGAACCTGGGTTCTCTGCATCCCAGTCCAATGCTCTATCCACTGTGCCACCTCCTGGTCAGACCTTTTAAGTATTTTTTTTAAATCTCTTCTCTTTTCTATTTTCCCCAGCACTGAATGTCCCTATGGCCAAGTACCAACATTTCATTTAGAAAGGACAGCCGATGGTGCACACAGAAAGCTTCCCCATGGACGGAAAGGTCAGACAACAGAGGCCAGGTTAAAGCCCAGGCTGACACTGACAGAATATTTGAAATGTGATTAAGAAACATGAATTCTACTGCCATCTAACAAACCTGTAAGATAACAGGTATGCATGAGGCAGCAAAGGCCATGCATACAAGTGTAAAAGAACGGGACAGGGGTCAACGCCACTTGGGTGCTGGCATCCAGAAGCCAGAGTTCTGATCTCGGAAGTGTTACCAACAAGGCCTGTGCAAGGAATTAACATATTTTTGACATGCTGTCATCACAAAGAGTAAAATGATACTTGCATTAATAATAAATAATAAACTGATGGTGTTTCTAAGTCAAGAGTTTGGTTTGAAAGATGCAAAAAAAAATCATTTTGATCTTTTGCTTGACAGCTTGTATCTTTAGAGATCTGATATATTTTGCAACGAAAAAGAAACAGGTGAAAGAGTTAAGGGTCAGAGTGAAAACAGAAGTCCACTGCTTTTCCTCAAAAGTTAAGTTAGAAACGTCAAGTCCTTGGTGAACTGTGAAACCCTGGAAAAGTCATGCGCAACCACATGCATGCGTGTGTCTATGTCTGCAAAACAATCTCTGTTTACAGGGAATCCCTGTAAACAGAACTGAAATATCTGTTCTTTAAGGTTTGCCTCTGAACAAGTTAAAGAAGCAAGCATTACCAAGAAACACTGACCAATGTCAATGCTATTTCCATTAATGAACCAAAGTAGTCAATATTTAATTTACATGAAGGTAGCTCTTCAGGTTATAATTACAGAGAAAATTCAGGGGAGCCATGATCTAGGTGAAGGTGTAAAATATATATACTTCACAAGCCCAAAAAAATATAAAAAGATAAAGGAGAACTTATGAAAAATTTGTCTTTTAAAGAAAAACATCAACTAATGAATCTTTCCATTGAATTTTACAATACAAAACTTAAGAAATGTTTAAATAGACAATGGAAGTGAAAAAAGAAAAATGTTTCCAAGGGTGATGACAAGATGGTTACAATTTATTTTGAGTAGAAAAAAAAAATCTAAACTGTTGTTTCCACGCTGCTAAAAAAAATAAAAATCACTTTTTTATCACAGCATTATATTTTAATTCAGTTTGTTTTTCATTTACCATTTAAAATTCAAGACAATGTCAGTTGGTTTTAACAACAGCTAGCATAAGGAAGATCCTGTCTCCCCAAACTTGACCTACCAAACTACAGATAATCCCAATTCACTTGTATCAAAAGTTCTGCTTACTCATAATCACAAACAAGAAGGGAATTTGGAGGAAAGGGGTATTGACAAAATTGCAGAAGCACTGGTGTTTAGTGGCTCCCACGTGTCTCACTCAGCAAGGCCAACGTTCACTAGCTCTTTATGGGGTACAAGAGCTCACTCAAGAGCTCTGAAGACTCGGGAAAGAAAAAACTCAATGAACTACCATTTCATGTCAATAAGACAACCTGCGCACCCCAGTGAAAATGTGCAATTATTACTTATCCAGCAAGGGAATAAGGAATAGGGAATTTGGAGTACAAAAATGAGGAAGACACAGTTCCTACTCTACGGAGCTTACCAACTAGATGATGAGAAAGACTAGAAAAAAAGCATAATACAACATATCTATGCTACCCACAGGAACACAAATAAACCTCCCTTTAAATAATGTGGCTAAAATTATGAATAAGTGAGAAAATACAACTATTAAAGTACAGTGCTTATATTTATATGATGATCAAGGATTCAAAGAACAGCCTGACTAGGCTGTAGTAGATAAAGCGTCGGATTGAGATGCAGAGGACCCAGGTTCAAAACCCCAAGGTTGCCAGCTTGAGCGCGGGCTCATTTGGCTTAAGTGTGGGGTTGCTGGCTTGTAGCCCAAGGTCACTGGCTTGAGCAAGGGGTCATTCGCTCTGCTGTAGCCCTTGGAGGCACATATGAGAAAGCAATTAATTAATGAGTTGATGCTTCTCATCTCTCTCCCTTCCTGTCTGAAAAAAAAAAAAGGATTGAAAGAACTACAAAAAAAATAAACTAAAAAGCAACAATACAAATTGTAAAATTCTCAAAATGGCAGGTTGCTCTTTCATTCATTAAAACCATGTTTTAAAAGCATATTAACAAATGTATTTACACCAATTAAGAATTATTATATTACATTTTGTACCCACCTTCCTAAAACTGTTTAAAGTTAAGAGTGCTCCTCATCAGCTAGGTAACTGTCCCAGAGGACCTGAGCCTTGGTCCCACTTGTGCTGCCCACCCTGTGCCCTGTCTGTGCCCAGCTGTTTCCCTGGATAACAACAACGTCTCAACACCACTAGGGACTATGAATGGGAAAGCCTACATTCGTAATTGTTTATAAATTACAGAGCTCTAAATTAAACCAGTAACAAGTTTAAATGCATGAAGAGAAACAAACGTATTTCAGAAATACACAGATCAAAGAAAAAACAAGAATGAAAAACAGAGAGCTTTAAGACAAGACAAAAATAAAAGTACAAAGTGCTGTCATGTTACCTTTTTGCGGGTATAGGAGCCGGTTTCGTGCAGAATTGCTACTCTGAAGGGAGGCCACCACGTGTGAAATTCCTTCACCCACTGATGCATCACTGTCGTTGGACAGACAATAACAGTTGGACCCAAACCCTCAAACCTACACCCAAAAGAGCCAAGAAGAAAATACAACCATAAATGACAGCATATGGATGACAAACTGCCAAAAGCAAAAAGAAACAAAAGTTAACACTTCAGAAAAGAAAATCCTAGCTCAGTAAATTAATTGATATTCTTTTTAAAGAAAAGCTACTGAGGTTAAAAGCCAGTAAATGAACTCTCTACAACCCCATTCAAGTAGTGAATGCAGGTATTTAAACACCAGTTAATACAGTAAAAAAAAAAAAAAAAAAAAAAAATCTAAAGTAAGAGAAAATCCAACAAAAATTATACAATAAAAATATTTCACTTTCCTCCCCTATTCCAGACTAATGAAGGTATTATACGTCACATCTTAAACTAAGTGAACATCAGAATATCTTCCGTTTACATGACTCTCTGTAGTCTACCAAAAGTTTTCACCCACAGAATTTCAACCAATCTCAAAGCCCTGGAGAATAAGGGCAAAAATGCTCTGGCATTTGGAGGCTCTGAAGGTTGCTGTGTCCAAGGCAGCGTGGTTACCAGATGAGGCAGTGCCTACAGATCAGTCTTTTGAATGTTGAACCTGTTCTTTTACAACACGCTGCTGCTCGCTTCCCGTCATACAACACCAGAGGAGCACCACAGTGACCGTCTCTAGTGGCAAGCCCACGTCCATCAGTTGTAACCTTCTCCATCCTCGTAGAACACATAGCAAGAGCTTTAACAATAGCCCACGTTTGCCAGCAATCCCAAAGAGACATTTATGTACCAGAATATGCACTGCAAAATAATTATACTGTGGGAAAAGTAGGCCTTTTCCCTATATATTTCCAATTTCAACTTAAAACATCCACAAATAAGAGAAGCATTGGCCCTTATTACAGAAAACTGCCAAGTATTATTAGAGCATTAAAAACTCCTGAAATAAATAGGTATACAATGTTCACTGTCAATTATTCCTGAGTACTTTATACTTTTTGTAGCTATTATGAATGGGATATTCCCATGTTTTCCAACTGGTTACTGTGAGTACCTATATAGTAGTGCTATTGATTCTTGTATGCTCATCTTGAGAAGAAAGCTTTTAACATCAACTTGCAATATTTATCAAGAAATTTTTATTAAAGAAATAAATTTGACATTCATTCTTGAGAGAGAGAGAGAGAGAGAGAGAGAAGGGTTGGTCAGACCACCCCAGTCTTTAATACAGCGAACACTAGTTGTTAGCAGTGCCTGGTCTGAACCCCAGCTCTGTACACACTAAGTCTGGGATCTTGGGCACAATTATTTAATCTTTCTGAAGCTCAGTTTCTCATCTGAAAGTAGGAATAATAAAACTGCTGTTCATACAGGGTTATATAAAGGTTAAATCAGTCAATATCTGTGAAGTGCTTACAATAGTACTATGCAATAAATACTATAAGGCCTAGTTAATTAAGACGGACCATCACATAACCATTACTGTTCTTTTTGAGGAATATTTTAAAACCTGGAAATATGTTCATAATAAGTCTTTTAGAAAAACAAAACTATGTATGGATTCACCCCAATTCAGTTCTACTATCTCAACATGACTTTCTCCTATCCCTCCTTCTTTGGAGAACCATGACTTTGTGCAGGCACCCACTCTTCCTTTCCAGACGTGGGCTGGAGGAGACTTTGACCTGGTTGGGCTACAGTGAAGGGGGAGGAGCAGTAGTCCTGGCTCCTACAGCCTACGCACACAGCCTTCCCCTGGCAGCACTCACCAGAGAGCTGGGGCCCGAGAAGACTGTTTCACTCAGAGTGAGGAAGGACATCAAGTAGTCCTTCCTTACCTGTAGTTTTGCTTTCCATGCTTTCAGTCTGAAAATACTAAATGCAAAATTCCAGAAATAAAAAATTTGTTTTAAATTGCATGTTGTTCTGAATAGCATGAAGAACTCTCACAGGCTGACATCATCCATGAGTCACCTCTTTTCCCAGCATGTCCATGCTGCATACACCCCTCACCCATCAGTCACTCGGTAGCTGCGGGGGCTACTGATAGACTGCCGTGGTATCACAGTCAGCTTTATGTAGCCTGATGCCTCATCACAACACCCACATCACCTCATTCCATCTCATCATGTAGGCACTGCCCCACCTCACATCATCACAAGAAAAAGAAGGGTGAGTCCAGTATAATCAGATATTTTAAGAAAGCAATCACATGCATATAACTTTTCTTATAGTATGTTACAATTATTTTATTATTAGTTATTATTTTTCATTGTTTCTGTGCCTGATTTATAAATTAAACTTTATCATAGGCATATATGTATAGGAAAGCAGAGTATAAAGGGTTTGGTGCTATCCAAGTTTCTGGCATCCACTAGAGGTCTTGGAACATCTCCTCCTCAGATAAGGAGAGGCGACTGCACCTTTTAGGGTGGAGGAGAGCTTTCTCTGTTGGGTCTCTCCTGCTGTATGTGAACAAGGGAACAGCTCAGTGGTCACTAAGCAGCTGGGCTATAGCACAAGGAGACCTTATGATGGACCACAAGGAGAACTGGTCTTAGGAGAAGAAGCTTCCTATACCTGGTTCCTTGATGACTTCCCTAACCTACTGATCACTCTGTGTCGATAGCCCACTCCTGTGGTTTCTAGGTATATCACACATGTTGTGAATGTTTAATCCAATTTGAGATAAGGTTTTATATGCTTACAGTCAAAATGTCCTAATGCGTTATATACCATCAGTACCTCACAGTCTACACATCCCGAGTGTACCTTCTCTTGTCTGAGACCATCCCAGCTTTGCCTTGCTGGGAGCCCATGTCCCATCACAGCAACACTCTCATGACTGTAGCTGATTCATCAGCAGTCTTGGGTGCTAGTTAAGTGCATAAGATGAACATTAAGCAAGTCAAACTAACTATGGGAACCTCTTCAACACTATACTCACTCAGTTCATGCTATAAGAGGAAGGTATCTGGGAGCCTAGACTGGCTGAGGACACTAAAGACCCCAACGGCCCACCTCTCCCTCATGGGGAGCAGCCACTGGCACTTTTTAAACTCTTTCTTCCCCTCACCTACACGTGTTGAATAAGTTAGATGCACACTGCACTATTTTCCCTGTGTTATCTCATTAATTCCCATAGTTTCAATTACTCCCTCTACACTGAGATGCCAAGCCAAGGTCTCCAGCCCAGATCTCTTTCCTGAACTCCAAAGTACCACATGCTTGGAGGTCTAACTGCTGGCCTATATCTCCACTTAGACATCCCCATAGTGTAAGCCTCCCCTACATTTCCTAATCCAAAAGAAAGAACTGTCACCTATTCCCCAGCTGCTCAAATCAGAAATCCAGGCCTCTCTTTTTCTCTATATCCAACCCACAGAGTTCACATCACAAGTGCCTCCTAAATCCCTCTCAGAGCCACCCTGTCTCTCCATCTACAGTACTGCTGATACTCCAGTGATGGCCATTAATATCTTTTACCTGGGCAACTATACTTTCTAGCATGATCATTTCTTTCTTTCTTTTTTTTTTTTTATTCATTTGAGAGAGGAGAGGGAGAGACAGAGAGAAGGGGAGAGGAGCTGAAAGCATCAACTCCCATATGTGCCTTGACCAGGCAAGCCCAGGGTTTCGAACCGGCAACCTCAGCATTTCCAGGTCGACACTTTATCCACTGCGCCACCACAGGTCAGGCCTAGCATGATCATTTCAATAAAACAAAATATGAATGCTTCATCCTTTTGCTTTAAAAGCCTTTTAATGTTTGTCCATTGTTCTTGGGAAAGTTTAAACACCTCCACTTGGCTTGTGAAACCACAAGGATCTGCAACATGCTCACCTCTGCAGCCTCACCTCTCCTGGTCTCCACCCCAACACCTGCCTCTGAGGCTCACCCTTCACCTGCCAGCACTGTCTTCAGTTCCTATAAGAGCATAACCCTGACCTCTCACCCTGTGCCTTGTCCCTTTTTACCCTTTTATCTTAGCTACTGTCTACTGGTCCTTCAGACCTCAGCCTCTTCTACGCGTCTTCCTTATGTCCTTTTCTCTCCAGAAGGACTAAGGACCCTTCCAAGGTGCATCCACACTGATAAGAACCCCATACTAAATCCTGTCATATCACCTATTGTAACCATGCATTAGAGCCTTCCTAAGTTCCCTAAAGGTACAGATAGCCTTTCTTCAAATGATCTCAATGCCCAAACCATAGGAGGTATAATTAATGAATATTGTCTTTATTAAAACATTTTTTGCCTGACCAGGCGATGGCGCAGTGGATAGAGCGTCGGACTGGGATGCAAAGGACCCAGGTTCGAGACTCCAAGCTCGCCAGCTTGAGCCCAAGGTCACTGGCTTGAGCAAGGGGTTACTTGGTCTGCTGAAGGCCCACCCACAGTCAAGGCACATATGAGAAAGCAATCAATGAACAACTAAGGTGCTGCAACGCGCAATGAAAAACTAATGATTGATGCTTCTCATCTCTCTCTGTTTCTGTCCCTGTCTATCCCTCTCTCTGACTCTGTCTCTGTAAAAAAATTTAAAAAAACAAAAAACAAAGAAACAACATTTTTTTCAGGGTTAGGAAAAAATATATTGAAATGTTAAAAAAGGTAATTTCTGAGTTGGAGAATCATGGGTGATTTTTATGTTCTTACTACATACAGCTCAATAAATGATACCAAACCTTAAAAAAACTAAATTAGCATAAATCACACAGTGCTTGAAATATTAAAAGCAATCTTCTACAAAACTGAAAAATACCTGTAGTTCTAAGACAATAACAAGCCGAAACTTAACTGAGGCTTGCTCTCACTCCCAGGTGACAAAGCGTCTCCCTCTACTTCCCAGTCCTTTCTCCCTCCAGCTGCAGGCCCTGCCCAGCCCTCTGCTGCAGCCAGTGGCAGCAAACCACTCATACACCCTGTGCAAGTCCCAAGAACCCTGCTTCTCACGGGGACAGGGCCCCCGCAGGCTCCCTGGGGAGAGTATAGCTCTGCCCTGGCCCCTTCCAAGACAACAGCCCTTTCTAAAAGGAGTAAATGCACCAGCTTATATCCTCCAAGAGTTTTGGAACAAAAGAGTTATCGTCAATATGTACTTAGCAGGGATCAGGAAACAACACATCAAAGCCTGTCTAAAATAGTTAAAAACAAACTCACTTTTATATAAGCTTAAATACACACATATGCTTTTCAATTTTTTAAGGTTCTACATTTTTCTCTGTTTATAACATTTTCTGTAAACTGCTACAATGACTCACATTTTGTCATTTAAGGCCAATACTTTATTCTGGCTAAACATCCACCTGGCACTCTTATGCCCTTTAATTTCTGCCATTCTCCCCTTACTAGAAGACTCCATTTTCAGGCTAAGTGGACAGCTAGGAGCAGACCTACACTGTTCTTGAACCACGGAAGGGCAATCAATCCATTAACAGTCATAGCAGCTACACCACCCTTTTCCAGCCCTCAATACTGGTGAAATGACCACTAAAAATGGCTGAATGTACTCAAGTGATTATCATCAATTACCAAACTGGCTATAGTTCCTTTCATCTTTGATTTTCATTGATGATCTAATGAATTTAGGACAAGTCAATAGTTCCAGGGTCAAATATTTCCACCTACAGAATGGAAATTTGTTATTAATAGCTTAAAACTTACCAGAAATTACAAAGTAAAATATCAACCTTTGAAAGTTTATTAACTTTTTCAGGCCATTTATTTGTAATTGGGAATTTACTAAATGATACCCAAGACGTTGAAGTATTAACTGAAGTTTGAAAGATAAATTATGTATCTCCTCTCCATCACAAAATCTGGAGGGTGTGTGTGTGGGGGGTCTATCAGAATAGCAGAGTGAAAATAAGATAGCATGTATATTATAAACTAGGAACACGAGACCAACCAGTACAAATTTAATATGTTTCTTTCTTCTTTTTTTTTAGGTGAGAGAAGGGGAAATAGTGAGGCAGATTGCTTCTCAAAAACACACACACATACAAAATACATTTGGGGCCCTGGCCGGTTGGCTCAGCGGTAGAGCATCGGCCTAGCGTGCGGAGGACCCGTGTTCGATTCCCGGCCAGGGCACACAGGAGAAGCGCCCATTTGCTTCTCCACCCCTCCGCCGTGCTCGCAACATGGCGACGCCCAGGATGGGCAGAGCATCGCCCCCTGGTGGGCAGAGCTTCGCCCCTGGTGGGCGTGCCGGGTGGATCCCGGTCGGGCGCATGCAGGAGTCTGTCTGACTGTCTCTCCCTGTTTCCAGCTTCAGAAAAATGAAAAACAAACAAACAAACAAACAAAAAATACATTTGGGAAAAAAAAACACAACTTCTTTTACCATTACACATTTCTTCTTTCTATCCCAGAAACTTTTTAACAATCATGGACCTTAAAACTGACACACTAAGACCATCTCAAATTAGGGCCCAAAAATCTACAGTCTATAGGAATTGAGAGGAAACACACAACAAATGAAACAATGCCCACTTACAGCACTTGACAATTCAGTTTCATTTAAACTTGACTATTCATCTGACTCACTCTTTAGGACACAAACACAGAGGAAACTCTAACTTTACTCAGCTGCATAAGAGAACGTGTTATAAACTGTCATACAATCTGCTCTGGCACACAGAAGTGGCGGGGTCCCTCGTACACTTCTATTCATGAAGAGCCAGCTGTTTTGATGATATACAACCACATTCTGGGAGCTACATCTACCGATACTATTTTAATGAAGATGATCTGGGCTATAGTCCAACATGCCACACTATATCATTATGGAAAAAAGGATATGAGCATCGATAGTTAACTGATTACAGCCGTTGTTCAGCCCTGACTTCACTCTAGGACCGTGATGGCGAACTTTATTATAAAAACCGCCCACTTTTGCAGTACTGGTCAACCTGGTCCCTCCCGCCCACTAGTGGGAGTTCCAGCTTTCATGGTGGGCCAATCATGGCACCGTTCGGTTGCTTCGCTACTGCCCACCATGAGAGCTGGGCTGCCCACTAGTGGGCGGGAGGGACCAGATTGACCAGCACTGCAAAAGTGGGCAGTTTTTATAAAAAGGTTCGCTGTCACGGCTCTAGTAGAACTGTCACTACTCAAGAGAGCATGTTTTAATTTTTAGATCAAAATTACAATGCAGGGGCCCTGGCCAGTTGGCTCAGTGGTAGAGCGTTGGCCTGGCGTGCGGGAGTCCCGGGTTCGATTCCTGGCCAGGGCACATAGGAGAAGCGCCCATCTGCTTCTCCACCCCCTCCTCCTTCCTCTCTGTCTCTCTCTTCCCCTCCCGCAGCCGAGGTTCCATTGGAGCAAAAGATGACCCGGGCGCTGGTGATGGCTCCTTGGCCTCTGCCCCAGGTGCTAGAGTGGCTCTGGTCGTGACAGAGCGACGCCCCAGATGGGCAGAGCATCGCCCCCTGATGGGCATGCCGGGTGGATCCTGCCTCCCCATTTCCAGCTTCAGAAAAATACCCCCCCCAAAAAAAAATTACACTGCAGGGATGACTTCAAATTTCCTAGACCTTGAGTACTAGATTCTACACAAGTTTCACGATAATAGGAAAGGAAGAAAAGACATAGGAAATAAGAAAATCCCAGAAATCATTTAAGGAAAGAAAGACAGTCCTAGAAAACCTTGGGGCCGCTCAGGGTATTCTAGTTATCAAAAACAAAAGAACACAGCCCAACCAGAACTACAAAGCCAAACCATCCAAGGGCTTATCTATGTAGAACACAGAAAGCATTCATACAAATGCTAAACTAATGGCAGTCATAGAAAAGAAAATATTAATGTGCATCTCTTTAACTTTGAATTTTTACTTGGGTGGGAATGACTTCACGCTTTTCCAGGCAAAATGTAATAGAATTCTATTATTTAAAGAAAAATCTCTGCTTCAGTGCAACTTTCTTATAACAACAAAATATTTAGTATTTTAAAATCTCCAAATGTTTTTTCCCTTTCCCACATTTATATGAAATTTATAAAATATTCTAAAACTTGACTCCTCATGACACGTGCTGATCAGCTAAATTAATAAAAGAGTTAAATACAAAGCACTAAACTCGAAAGACCAAAAATAAAGTTCTTCATTCAGTAGTTTACGGTTTATATTCGGCTCTCTCCTGAACATTTATCTGCTGATGACCCAGAGAACAGCACAGGAACTTTCTGCAGTTGCTGATGTTGGGCACACTGACACAATTTTAAAGGAATCTCCAAGCATATCTAGAGAGTGCCTAAGGTTTCTACAATAAAACCATCTAGTAAATATCTTTTTGTTAACTCCTTAGACAAGTCTATTGGAATCTAAGTAGCTCTCAGACTAACTGGGTTCAAGATTAAATAACCCACATAACTTACTTAGCATTATTTTTACCAACACTAAGTTATATAAAGCAAATATACAGCTTAGATATCAAACACTATTGTACTGATTTCAAGATAAAGTACTGCAGTGCTATCACACCAAACAGTTTGAAATGCTTATTCTTTCAGGATACTAAAGCTTTCTCAGTTTATTTCAATTCCTAAAGGGAATAAAGACTAAAATCTGAACACAGTTTTCTAGCATTTTAGCATTTTAGACAGTCATTTAGGCTTTGGCCTTAGAATTTATATGAACTTCTGAAAGATGTAGAAAAGTAGAAAGCACAGTGAAGAGACAAGTAATGTCATTATAAAGTCACTTTCTCTACATGCTCTCATCCACACTGATTATAAAAGAAATTTCGGAGGATGGCTTCTCCAGAGCTCCAACTTTCCCCCTGAATAGACTTTGTACTTACGGTAATGCTCACCTGGTTTCCTGCCAAAACAGATATTTTAATATAAAGTTTAATAAATGGAACTAAAAGTACTGTCTCATTTAAAATTCCATATTGTGTAAACTATTGATATTAACATAATTGAGTTTGTAAACAATCCATTTGTAGAAGCTAACCTTAGACAACTGTATTGACCCAAAATATCTAGTGGGGCTCATCTGCAAAATGAAGCCTCAATGCCTGGAATTCATTAAAAGTGTTACATGTTTAATTTCTCCTGCCCTACAGCTCCACTGTCTCGTAAAAATTTTCCTTTGATGTCCCCCACTAAAAGAATTAAAGGAATATTGTAATTGAAATGTCATCAATAATTCACAAGACCCTCCTCCACAGCACATTCCATAAAATATTAATTGAGCTCCACAGACTGACAGTCTGCAGAGGAGCACTTGCCTGTAATTTGAGCCACGAGTCCTGATCTTGCTGTAGCTCAGACCTGCCAAGAAGGCAATTATCTGGATGGTCTTGCCCAATCCCATTTCGTCTCCCAGAATTCCTCCTGCCTGCTGGCAGTGCAATTCCCACAGCCACCTAACACCTGTCTGCTGGTACCTACAACAACAAACATCAATAAGAAAAAGAAAACAGCAAATGGTGGGTAATACAGACTGTTAACAGAAAGTACTCATGAATTAATCATTTCACTATTCCAGCACCAGAGAAACATACTGGACGTGTGTTTTATATGACTGTTGTATTTAAAAGGTCATACATTTTGATTACCTAGGCATAAAATCACAAATTCTTCTCTACAGAACATTAACACATTTCTAATTAAACTGATGGGGTAATTAGAAACTATTTTATTTCTTTAACAACATTAAAAATAGCTTGGTAAACATAAATAAACTTAGTACCTTTTATTCAGTATCATTTCTGAAAAAGAATCTCAAACATTTTTAGTTTTTTTAAGTTGCAGTAATTTTTCTATTAAAAAAATAGGCATAAGCAGCATTAAAAAGCAGGACAGAGAACACCACAACACAGCATATACTGTTGAAAAGTCACTTGGTAATCATATTCTTTTTATTAAAAAAATTAAATTATATTTTAAGGCCATAAATAAGTCTGAAGAAGATTCCTCACAAAATAAATACATAACAGATAATTATCATATTCTAGCAGATGCAAAAAAGAACAGTTGAAAGACTCAAAAATACAAAAAGGCTTTTTAATATTTTAAAGCAGAACTTGATTCAGGGGCTTTTTCATATATACAAAACATCAGAGCTATTAAAATTTTAAATAAGGAATAGAGGTCAAAGAGTGCCATCTACATAGTCCCATCTACAAAGAAAGAAAAATAAAAAAGTTCATATTTTCCTCTCTCAATGGAACGTTTAACCTATAATCTAAAAATGAAGTTTAAAAAATAATGCAGAAACAATTTTTGAGTGAAAGATTTAACATTGGAATGGTGTAAAGATTATATGCCAAGTTAAAAAAAAAAACAAAACCTAAAGCAAAAAACACAAGTTAAAAGACAATGAAATCCAAAGAATTTTCTTTTCAAGGAAAATACGAAGACTAACAAGCCTCCCACTTTAAAAAAAATTTCATTGTTTTACTGTCAAGATGTCTGCTATATATTTGGTCCATGGTGCGTCTTCTTAAAATCTCAATATGAACTTCAGTCCTTGTTGAACTAGTTCTATTTCACCTTCTCTCAGTATATGTGTCATAGTTAATTTTCCCCTAGTATTGCAAATCAATTCTAGAAGTCTGACTCTAGCTTCTGCCATTATCTATAAGGAAAGCTTTGAATGAGAATTGTGCTGCTTACTAAGTTTACTAATTATAATATACACTTTAAATATGCACCCTGGAATAAAGAATTAAAAATCAAAACATAGTAAGTGCAGTATGAATAAAAGATCATTTAATTTGGCAAGAAGGACAAGTTCTACTAACATGTGGTATACAATCAGAGAATAATGGCAAGTACTTAAGGAGCCCAGAGCCTGCTGCAAGGGAGGCACCAGCCCAGGACATTTGGAGATAGCCTCAAAACCATCCTGTCAGGAGATAGCAGTCCATTTTATAGTGAGGTAACGAAGACACAGAGAGGGTAAGCAACTTGCCAAAGGTCACACTGCTAGGGATAAAATGAGCAAGCCTGAACTGAAATTCAAAACCTCTGGTTCCAAACCACTTTAGAGATCATTGTGACCAGTGGTTCCCAAGAAGGCGGTTATTTTGCTCCCTCGGGGACATCTAGCACTACCTACAGACATTATTGGTTATTACAACTGTGGAAGTGCCATTTGTTACCTAGTGGTAGATGCCAGAGATGCTGGTCAATGTCCTACAATGCAAAGAAATAGCCCAAAACACCAGCTGTGCTGGAGAGGCAAAGCCCAGCTCTAGAATAAAAGCTGGCTGTAAAGTGACTACAATGCACAAATCCCAGCTTCAGAAAAGATGTATTCCAAAACTCTCTGAACAACTAACTGACGGGCAGTAGTCCCCCTTTAACTGTGGTGTCGCTTTCCATAGTTTCAATTACTTGCAGTCAATCACAGTCCCAAAATATTAAGTGGAAAATTCCAGAAATAAACACACCATAGTTTAAATTTGCACACCATTCTGAGAAACATGATGAAACCTTGAGCCTTCTCCGTCCTGCCCAGGACATAAATTCATCCCTCTGTCCAGTGTATCAATGCGGTATATACGCTCCCCATGTATATATGCTCCCCATATATATATAGTCACTTAGTAGCCTTCTGGGCTATCACACCACCTGTTGAGATATCACAGTGCTTCTGTTCAAGTAACCCTTATTTTACTCTATAATGGCCCTTAAGGACAAGAGTAGTGATGCTGCCAATTCAAACAGGCCTAGGAGAAGTGAAAAGGGAAATCTGGTACTATCCACTGTTTTAGGCATCCACTGGGGTTCTTTAGGGAAAATCTCTAACAAACTATTGCACAGCAGTGAAGAAATTACTATACTCTGCTTATCCCGTGAGATTAAAACATCACAAAATAATCACATATAATTGGTATATTCTGGCATTGTAGCATTTACTAGTGTAGCCAGAAGGTCAAGAGTGAAGTTTGTCATTCCATTTCTAAATTATACAGATGAATGCATTTGCTGGGCAAACTTTCAAAACAGAACTTTAAAAATTGAACACTATCTTGCAGAAAATAGCACAAATGGATAATGGTACCTTCAGACTCCCTTGTGTGCAATACTCTGTTAATGTAATTCCACAGAGTGCAGTAAATACAGTAAAAATATATATCCACAGTTTAAAATTAAATTGGCCGACCTAAAATTCAATCATAATGGAAAAACAAAGACTATCAATCCTATCACTTTTTTCATATAGCAGAAGAAAAGGAACAGAAGTTTTACAACATTCATGAAATATTTAAAATTTTGTTTTTGAAAGATGGAAGACAGAAACAAAAGACCTTCCAGGGATGTGTAATTAAGATAATTCAACAAACAAATGTGTTACATTAACTACAATAAGGTTAATCGTCAATACACTGCATCCTATATACTCTTAGTAAGCAAAGTTGGGTTGTATTAACTGTAAAATTTTTTTTCTAGAAAATCTCACATTTATAAAAACAATGCACATTCAATTCAAGTCTTGAGGATATTTGCCAATGTAGAATCATCTTGTCTTTGAGAAATCAATTTAATCTGTAATTTGGGTATTCCATTTGCTAGTACAACACTGATATTGTTTGGCCTGTTACTTAATAAGCAGTCACTTGAGAGAAGATGAAAAGAGCTGACAATAAATGCTTTTATTTACATTCCCATAGTTAATTTTCACTTTGGAAAAATAGCAAAGTAGCCATCTCTCCAGGCTATAAAATACGTAAAAAAATTACTAGAGAGACTTGAATTTTAATTTCCTTACAGCCTTTCTGTTCAGTTATTGCAACTCAACCAACGTACTTCACCCTTTCAGGATTCTGATTTCCTGCATGTTTCATGGCATAAAATAACTCTCCCTGCCCTTGTTTTCTTCCCCACACTCCAAGAAAAATTAAAACTATAAATGAAAGCTCTTTGAGATGAAATATAAAAAGCATGATATTTTAAAATAGACATCTGGCAGAAATTTAAAGCATGGCTGACCGATAAATCTATGAGGATGAAACATAACCCTGAAGAAAGAAGTTCCATCCTGTACTCAACTACTCAGTGATGATACAAGACACACAAAGAAGACATTTAATGGTTTAACTTCCTATATGCATCTAAGAAGCCTTCCTGAAGTACCTTGTTAAGCAAGTCCCAAGAGTAATGAGATGGAAAATGCGCCCCGGAATTTACATGAGCCACAGGAGCCCTGCCCTGCCAGTGCATAGACTTTGGCGTCGCCTATCCCACAGCATCCGGCTGTACGTAACCTGGGGCCACTCCACATACAAACCACGGTCAGTTTCAAACAGCAACTAATCCTGAAGGTGTTCATTTTTGTCATTACAAAAACATCTAAATAAAATATTTAGATCACATTTGGTCAGCTCAAAAAAATTACGCCCTTAGGTACAATATAGGGCACTCATAAAATAAACAGTTTTTATTTGCACACAGGAGTAAAAAACCTCCTCAATATTGATTTTAATATACAACTCTTCTTAATTAATCTGATTTAAGAAATTAGAGGTTTGGTTCCTTAAAATTCCTAAGAACAAGAAAATAATGTAGATGGCTTTTAAATGTGCTGCTTTTAGTTTGCTAAGACAGGTCCATATAGATTTATCAGTTTATAAACAGACCCAATACACACTTCAGCCAATTTATTATCATCTAATTTTAATGAACAGCATGTGCCTAAAATTTCATTTGACAGTATCTGCACTTGCAATAAATTGCTACAAGTACCTAAGGGCCCGAGGTAACGACTGTGCAATTCCTAAAATATTAATCTGCACACCGGCCTGATGACAGACACAAAGGAAAGAACCAGGGCACATACTTAAAAAGCTTTCTGAACAGAAAACCTGGCACTTTAAAGCCTTCATCAAATTCGGCATCACTTTCCTCAGAACCATCTTCAGGCTTCGGACACTTCTCCTTGTCCTGTAGTCTCAGTTTGTTCCATCTCCTACCATGAAAATAAAAACCATGTTTCCATTATTTTGATTGTAAAACAGATTAAAATAGATCTAGATAATGCACAGGAAACACAGGCAAATTAGAATTATCTCTTAGCTTTTTGTTGCCATCATTACCCAACACACCAATATTCAAAGAAGAAAAACAACTAAATTCTCTTCCTTCCCAATTCAATTCTTATTTGAATTATCATGGCTGCACTAGAAATGTTTTCATGAGGTCCCATTTCATTATCAAAACTACATGTTCCTCTTCTGGCACACCCTATGGAAAAATTTCTCTGCTAGTTCCTAAGATATATGAACTTAACTCTAGAAAAGATTCAATATAACTATCTCTAAAAATTTTGATGTAACTACCTCCAAAACAGCAATATAACAAAAAAATTTTATTTAAAATTCCTATTTTCTGTGCTAAAAATATGCTAGTAATAGTATAAAACATCACAGGACCTTGATAAAGCAAATTTTTGGTCAAAATTATTATATATCAAGTTTAAATGTTGATTACTTAATTAGGGAGGCATCAGCAATATGAAAGCACCGTTAATTACACCACTGAGAAGTATGTCCACTAAACAAGTTGTAAATTTAGTAATATGATGTTTCTCAAATATAAAGTAAAATAAGCATTTGTATTTCAGAAGGGTAACTAGTGGGTGATCAGAAGCTGCTCTCCAGGCACTGAAAGACCTATAAGTAAACCCTGTTACTGATTCCCATACAACAGTGAATGGAAGAGGCAGTATGTAGCCAAGTCTAAGGAAATAGCTTCATATAAGGTTTAAAATGTGATGGTCTCTTTACGTAAAAATTAATATCTTTTTGTGCTTACTTCTAAAGGCAATCTCTTCCTCTCTTTTATTTGTATTTTTTTTCCTTAATAATCATTTCCACACAATTGACAAAATGAAATACCATTAGGTGGCTCTAACAGTCTTCTGAGTTTCACATTATTTATAAATTTAGTTACATGCAATGGCATACAGCAGTGGTTTTCAACCAGAGATAAATGACCATCTTCCATCACCCTCTTTGTCACCAGGGTAATCTGACAATGCCTGGAGATATATCTGGTTGTTACAACTGCTGGGGGAAGGCAGATACACTACTAGCATCTAGCTGGCTGAGGCCAGGGACACTAAGCATCGTACAGTGTCGACAGGAGAGTCCACTACAACAAAATGTCATCTGGTCTCAAATGTCAACAGTGACAAGGCTGAGGAACTCTGGTACATAGGTATTCCTTATCAGTGGAACTTAAATGTTATACATTTTCCTGACATATATATGAATTCTTGTTGCTCACTACCTAAAATTTAGCAAGCAAGCAAACTCAGATGAGATATTCCACAGTACCCAAACTCTTACAATCAGAGCTCAGAACCAAACATCAGCATAACAAAATATATTTGTATTGAGCAAATTTGTGGATAATACAAAATTCGTGAGGGGAAAAGGTCACAAAAACTATCACAGCCATTTAAAAGAACTTCATTTTGTAAATGCTCTTAAGATAATTTTATAAAAAGAAAAACACCAGAAGTTAGTGGTTTTAGAAGTTTAGCATAACAGGTCATTAAAGAGGATCACATATTAAACTTCATTGACAGATGATCACTATCACCTTAGATTTCACCAGTAAATCTTTGTGGCTGTTAAATTTCCCACCACATCACTCTGTATTAATGGGTTCCAGCTTCTTCCTTCTGTCTCCCTCCCTCCTAAAATATAGGCATCATGTCACCACAAAACACACAGCCCCTAGAAACCACATAAGCCACTACAGAAATGACTGCATTCTACTTCACAGAGAAAGATAAGAAACATTTGTTCAGCGTGGCTAAAGGATGAGTAAAGGTGGTGGGGAAAATCATTACCACCTACCAACATTTGTGCCATTGTGAAAACAAATCATCACAGTAACATCATATACACATTATTAACAACAGGAAATTCAGTTATAAAACCACTTGCATTTTATAACTGTGTGGCTCAGCAGTTCCTCATGTGGCTTGTAGCAAAAAAAAGACCTAACCAACTAACCAGTGCCCACTGAAGCAGAACAGCACCAGGGTCTAGTTGACAAGAAGGACAAGGCACACTAGAGGTGGAAGAGAGCGAGATCCTTCTGAATTCTGCAAGACACAGGTGCTTTTCCCATCCTAGAAGCCACCAACGGTCTTACGCTCTTTTTAGCGTGCTTAACCTGCTTCTCCTACAGCCTGGAAGGCTGAGTGACCTGTCTGGCCAGCAGATGTCAAAGAGAATTCTGTGCTATGAAAAAATTGGGTCAGACACATGCAGTAAGCACAGACCAAAAAACATAAAATCTAGATGCAGGCAGTCTAGAATCAAGTCCTGACTACCATGTATTAGCTCCTTAGGGCACAGGAGTCAGTGAGCATCTGCAGCGTCCAAATTTCCCCCACAGTGAGATGAGGACAGCGGCATGCAGTTCACTGGGTGCGGAGAGGGTTAAGTGAGGTTTCACAGGTAAAGCACTTATTAGCATTGGTCTAAAATAAAATAAGTGCTAAATAAATTAATACACTATTACATGTAATGCTACCTATATGTGCAAAACCCTCACACCCTGAGACAGGAACTACTTCTGTGCTCATTTACAGGGGAAACGAAGGCGATATACAGCCCAACTCAATCACGTGTGAAAAGGCCAAGCCCCACCAAGTTTGAGAGAACTCTCAGAACAAGTATATCTGAACTAAACAAAATGGTTTACCAAACAGATGCTATGTAAGTTATGAATAACACGACCACCATGAACAAATACGCCTATCAGAGGGTACCTGCTAAAATACTGCAATTTAAAATTCTGTAACAGATGTGTAAAGACTAAACTGTCATGAAGTATGGCTGTCTTTTAGATGACACAACAACAGAAAAGGCACAGGATGACTTAAAATTAGTTGGCATCAGGAAAGTAAGACCCAGGCCCACGTAATCTGAAATCTTAAAATTAGAAATGGCTCCAAAATGTCCAAATTCTATTACATCAATAAGTACGCTAGATAACTGATTTAAAAGTGGAAGGATGTAGTAAGTAGTCTAATATTTACATTTTTGGAAAAGAAATAACTTTTTCCTGTTTTCTAGCCTCTCATTTTAAAAACTCCACACAAGCAATCGTCACAGCTGCAGCCACATAAAGCCACATAGGCATGGGGCTCCTTGGCAGCATCCTCCCTCCTCACATGCTGCCCGTCACCCGCTGCTTACTCCACTGGCACCCACTTAGGAGAGAACCTGGTAATAAACATAAACTTCCATTCCAATCAGATGCAGGCAGAGAAAGCACTCCCCGCTTCCCTGTGTTCATGCAGGAATGAGAACCTGGCCCAAGCTGTGGGGCCTGTGGCTGAGACTACAATAACACTCTATCAAAAGCAACTCGGACTCAGGGCCAGTCTGCTGGCAACAGCAGCAGCACATAACCAGTTGAACTGAACAAGAAATAATACCTCCTACAGTCCTATCCTATGGGGGGCACCTTGTCAATGCAACCCTAACAATATACCTGAGAGCTAGCTGCCACCATTTAAAGTAAATTTACTTTCAAAAGAGAATTTTCAGCATGTTGAGGATGTTCAATACACACAAGCAGAAACACAGCCAGCTGGCACTGCTATACCTTGTGACTTCCTCATCTCTGGGTATCTGCATTCCCGTACTGCCCCAACCCCCCTCCCTCCTATACACACATTCACACACTCTGTGGGGCCTTTCGAACTCCGCTCAAGCAGTGCTTCCAGAGAAGAAAACCTCCCCTGACCCAGCAGTCAGCACACTGTCCCCCGGGTGCTCTCCTAACCCCACAAAACCTTGGGAACACTCAGTGTACCTACTACAATGCTCACTGGTTAGCATCTTCGGAAATCCATTATCTGTCTCCCCCTAAGACTGGAAGCCACTTGAGATTAGAGACTGTCTTAATCATTTTTATATCCCTCCTAGACACTAGTATAAGTGCCCACCTCACCACAGATCCTCAACGAATGCTGAATGAATGAATGAGGTTCAGAACTGGTATAAGGAGAAGGAAAACAGCAGGACTGAGAAACATGGCTTAAACATGGTCAAAGTGGGTCACTCAGAAATAATTCAAGAAACTTCTAGGTCTATCTCATTTACAGCCCACCTCCTGCTCCATTTCCTACCCTTTCCACACATACAGCTTTAAGGCACTACCAGCTGTGTCCGCAGGGTGACCACGGTTAAGGACTACTACAAAGACTCAGTTGTGAAAAATGGCAACTGCAAAGTCAGAGAAATTTTTTTTTTTTGCTTTTAAAGAAATTCTTAATTTAGAATTTTATAAGAAAATAAACTTATAAACTTTGTAAGTTATTTTCAAGTCCTGAGTTTTGTTTTTTGTGTTTCTCAGTGGATTCACTTTGCAACTTGGTTTCACATATCAGTTGATGGGGAGAATCAGATACTGCAAGTTGGGTCCGAGCTCCCCATGACCAAGTGAGAAAAGCTGGCAAAGGGTTAATAGATTTTTATGAAAAAATTTGTCTTCTGATAGAGGAAAAGAGATGTTTACAGAGCCCTAAAGTATATTTCCATTAGTAGAAAGTAACTCATGTTTTTGATGTTCCCACCTTCACCTTTTTCTTTACTCCATATGGGTAATAGTCACAGCTGCAAGCAAACAAAATGCATACATTATTCACCAAGGGAAGGCGGGTTCTAGTTGCCACTGCTCCCAGGCTCCAGGGGCAGCCACTAGAGGAGAACCTGGAACAAACACAGACCTAAAGGATCTGTCGAGAGTGAGCACCAGGTGTAACGGAGAGCTGCTTTATAGGGCTAGACTTTTGAAACATCAGGTAACAATCACTGCACTTGTCTCCTTGGCCACAAAATGAGTCAAATATTAGGTTCTTAAAGAACTAAATGAGATTACATATGTATTATACCCTTTGGAAACTTTTATATGCAACACACATGTTACATGATGCTCTTATAACTACTGGCAGGAGATTACACACAAAAAAGGCAAAACTGAGAAATTTCAGTTAATTGTAGGTCAAATGCAAGTAAAAAATAAATGTCCAACACATACTGCAGTCTTGGGCAGGCAGGATAGTTAAGTGAAGCCCCCAAGTCTAAAGGCCACCATGCTATCGCATCCCTACCGTCAGTCAAGATCAAGATTATTACAATCCACTCTGGCATAACGACCTATACACATCTGAACAGCAAGAGCATGAAAACCAAGCCTTACAAGGCACAACAGAAAGACCTAGAACACTGACCTTAGAACAGAGAACTGTGAGGACCCAAAGCATAATATTGACCCATGGGCACTGAGAACCAATGAAGCTTGACTACTCCCTGGACAGATGTCTAGTGCACCCTAGTATGATCAAAAGAGAAATAATTTTTTATTTTTCCCCAAACAACTGTTGATAATATAGTTATATTTGTAGATACTTTACCACTAAGTGGAGTCTTTATTATTTTAATAAAAATGTATAAAAGGTAAGAAAAGCCTAACATCAGCAAAACTAAGTGTATAAAAGCTAATGGTTTGGCTATTAATAGTAATAGCAATTGTAAAAATGCCTTTTACTTTAGAAAGAAGTCACCTTTTCATATATCTCAATATTTATGATTCTCGTGGAGCCTCTTACAGGCTTGATGGGGTCTTTGCAGTAAATGTCTTACCTGGTAGGCATGCAAACAACAAGAAGGGCTAATATTTATGGAGTGCTCGACTTCTGCCAAATATCTTAGATGTATTATCATTTGTAATCCTTGTAATAAAGAAGGTACTGCTCTGATTCTTGGCTTATGGATGAGGAGATGCACAAAATCTCAGAGCTATTAGCTGAGACTTGGATTCTGATGTCATGGCCATGATATCTAACTCTCTGCCAAACATTACTCAACTTAAGTAATATCAGCTAGCTCTGATCATATTGTGTTTTTAAATTATATGTACGTACATACATATACATATTTATGCATAATATTTTTTAAATTTACAAATACTAATAACAATGACTTATAATACTAATGCTCACTGTGTGCTGAGCACTGTTTTAAGTATTTTACATGTACTAACTCATTTAATCCTTAAGCCCTATGAGGCAGATACTATTATTGATCTCTTATTCACAGTTAAAGAAAAGTAGGCAGGAAGAGATACAGTAGCCTGCCCAAGATCACCAACGTGAAGATTCAAACCCAGAACATGGAACTCCAGAATCTATACTCTTAACTGTTATATAATCTGCCTCTCAAAGAGTATTCTTCAAAATTCCTAAAATCACCTCTTTTCTCATATTACCAGCCAAAGAGTCAATTACCACTTCTTTAATTGCTATACAATAAAAACAACTATACAAGAGCAGGCCAAATTCTAAAACTTCAAATTTGTCTCAAAAAATGTCAGTGCTTAAAAAAAAAAACTTTTTTTAGGTGAAAGGAGGGGCGATAGTGATGCAGATTCCTGCATGCGCCTGATCGGGATCTACCCAGCAACACGTCTGAGGCCGATGCCCAATCAATAGAGCTATTTTTAGTGCCTGAGGCTGACGCCCTCATACCAACCCAGCTATCTTCAGTGCCCGGGGCTACATTTGAACCAATCGAGCCACTGGTTGTGGGAAGGGAAGAGGGGGTAAAGGGGGAAATAGGGAGAGAAGCAGATGGTCGCTTCTCATGTGTGCCCTGACCGATAAAACCGGGATGGCCACAGACCAAGCCAAGCCTCTATTCACTGAGCCACAGGCCAGGGTCTAAAAATTAAAGGAGGGGAAAACGGTCTTTATTTTTGTACAATAACATGATTTCTTCCCTACCTTGATCTGTGCAGTGAATGCAAACTCACTTTTCACTGCACACCTGTTATCTTTTCCAAGGAACAGTAAAATCAGTTTTCTTTTAACTATAGGTAATCTGTGATGAACAAATACATAAAATACATATAAAGCAGACAAAACAATATACTCAACTGCCTATCCAGTGGTCAGCAAACTCAGTAGTCAACAGAGCCAAATATCACAGTACAACGACTGAAATTTCTTTTGAGAGCCAAATTTTTTAAACTTAAACTATATAGGTAGGTATACTGTTATTAACCTGCGTGCCCACATGTGATATTTTGTGGAAGAGCCATACTCAAGGGGCCAAAGAAGCTGCATGTGGCTCACGAGCCATGGTTTGCCAACCACTGGCCCATACCAACCCACAAAAATATGTAAAATATACCTATTAATAGGAATTATCAAGTATCAGTATTGATATTGAGCTCACATATTATTTAAAAGAACATGCCCTCTCCAAAATTTCAAGGAAGTCACATGTTGAACTTCTTGATTCAAAACTTATCTGACTGCTCTGTCTCTTTTTCTACATTGCACGTGCTGCCACACCTGGAGCAGCCACACAGTTAAAGCACTGCTAACACAGGGTGAGATTTCAGTCTGAGGAGCATTCCCCACTCACTGCAATGTTCATGAAAGAAAGTCTACAACAGAAGCACCATTTGATTTTTAAAAATATATTCGAGGCACCAACCAGGTCGGGTACCGAACACCTACACTTCTGCAGTGCACCTGGTTTTCTATTTCGGGCAGCTAAGAGTCCCTCACAGATCACTCTAATTTGCTCAACTGAGATACTCGATGTTTTACTTTCCTTACCTCCCTTTTATGGTCTACCTGGGCAGACTTAATTGGCACATCTCAGCAGATGAAACGCCCTCCGTGAGGAGTCCAGGTCACACAGAGTAAATTAAGACTGATGTAGATAATTATGCACAGAGCAGAGAAGAAGAGGTGTGTGCAGAGCACAGAGCAAAATTAGCCTTCACTTGTGTCCTAGCTTTGTCATTTACAGGAAGCCAAGACACACTCTTAGAGAAAGGGAGTAACTTCTTCTTCCCTTTAAAACACAAATTCTTAGAAGAAAACAAATAAAGGAGAGTTTTGTTTCTTGAGAAAGAAATTAACTCTCAGAGACTTATTATATTTAGGTTTCTGGAACAAGTCCACCTAAAACTTTTTCTAAATTCAGATTTTTAGGAATCGAATGAGGTAGGTTTGTTTGTTTGAAGGTATATGCAAATCAAGCGTTTACCATGTGCATAATGTGGCCTTTGTCTCCCTGCCACCTGCAGGTGCTGCCCAGGGCAGACAGAGACCCAACTGAAAGACCAGCGTAAATCCAATGCAGAGTGAGGGCTCTCCAGGCAAAAAAGAAAAAAAGAAAGAGGCCCCTGAAAACAATAAAATGAAGACAGAGCCCCTGAGAGCTTGGTCCTAGGGACACGGCCTTCAGCAGCATTTCAGGTGAGGATGGGGCCTGCACAAAGTGTGCAGCTTGTCTACATCGAGGGACAGGAGAACCAGTTGCTGAAGCAATGATTTCCTGTGTCCACTACACAGATCACGCTGACAAATTGCTTCACCCGACCTAAACCAGTCAGACTCAAAATTATTCTAGCTTTTTAGGGCTAAGGTCCCCCATGGGGCTGTGAGGATTACACCAACTAACCACATGACATGAAGCTCTGCACAGCAATTAACATGCAACAAGGCCAGCTGTCACTGCTGTTACCGTACAACCTCCTCCCACCCCCCACTGATGCGACCCTTGCCCAGGCCAATGGGGCCTCCACATCTCCAAATCCATGACTTTTTCAACATTCATCCTTAATTTGACCCCTCTCAGCATCTGACAATGCAGAGTCTTCCACTTCTAGAATTATGCGTGTACACAGCCAAACCCTCTATACCAGAATCCAACTCACCCCTGGTCACAAAAGCCCCAATGCTCAAGAGGGAGGACAGTGAAGACAGTGTTTTCCCAAATGACTACAAGATATTCTGTAAGATTTACATAATGAATGGAGTCATCGGTCCTTTTTAATTAAGTTATTCGTGTAAAATAAAGTAAAACAGGGCAAAAGAAAAGGAAAATCTTTAGATCAAAAATGTATTAAAAACTAGTTACATCAACAGGCATCATGACTATGGGTTCAGGTTATACGAGACCATGAGGTCAATTCTTTCTGTGTCCACCCCATGCTTGTCAGGTATAGTTCCCTAGCAGTCTCCCCAAATCCCTCTGAACTGGCTCTTTTGGTTCGGTTTCTGGTCAGGGAAATGTAGGCAGCTGTGTGCTGACTCTTGGCACCACCTTTTGGTCACATCTAGATATTGCACATCCCAAATAATTCACAAGAAGAAGGAAACCAGTGTTTACAAACCCTGTGTCCTGCTTCCCAATCCCAGTTCTACCTCTTACCAGTGAGATCATGGGCAAGCTGATTAACTTAAAAGGGCCAAGAAAAAGTGTTTGTACTGCCGATAACAATTATAGCAACTGAAAGACATGTATACATCAATGCAAAGACTGGAAAAAATGTAAAAAAGTTACAACAACAAGGTGTAGGCTGTCAGAATGGCTATCATCAATAAATCAACAAATGACAACCATTGGCAGAAATGTGGAGAAAAGGGAACCCTCCTGCAGTGCTGGTGGGAATGCAGACTGGTGCAGCCACTGTGGAAAATAGTATGAAGATTCCTCAAAAAATTAAAAATGGAGCTGCCTTATGACCCAGTCATAACACTTCTGAATATACATCCTAAGAATCTCAAAACACTAATTCGAAAGAATATATGCACCCGTGTCACTGCAGGATTATTTATACTAGTCAAGATCTGGAAACAGCCTGACCAGGCAGTGGCACAGTGGATAGAGCGTCAGACTGGGATGCAGAGGACCCAGGTTCGAGTCCCTGAGGTCGCCAGCTTGAGCGAGAATTCATCTGGTTTGAGCAAAGCTCACCAGCTTGGACCCAAGGTCGCTGGCTCGAGCAAGGGGTTACTTGGTCTGCTGAAGGCCCGCGGTCAAGACACATATGAGAAAGCAATCAATGAACAACTAAGGTGTCGCAACGAAAAACTGATGATTGATGCTTCTCATCTCTCTCCGTTCCTGTCTGTCTGTCCCTGTCTATCACTCTTTGACTCTCTCTCTGTAAAAAAAAAAAAAAAAAAGAACTGAGACTTCAAGTGAAGGCAGAATATGAACACAACCCAGAACCCCAGAATACAAGCAGGTTTTAAGAGAATAGGTGTGGACAAAGTAATTCCTGTGAACAAATTAATAAAGTTTCAGGACAATTTTGAATTTGTTCTGTGGTTCAAGAAGGATGCAAACTATGCTGGAAATGACTGACCTTTAGCTGTCACACAAAGTCAAAGAACTGCAGTGGCTCTGTCCCTCACTGTTCCATCTCTGAACCACTGGCAGAAACCTCTCGCTCCAGCCGTGCAGCCTCACAGAGGCCCACTTCCACACACAGAAGCACTGCCAGCCCCATGCTGACCCAGGCATGGCGACAAAGAATGTGGGCCATGGGGCGATGAAGCAGAGGACCTGATGTCACCAACCACCTCAACACCGTGAAACTGACTGTGGAACTTGGAGAGAGAGCAATTTCTACTCTGGAAAGCTACAAACACTGAAGTGACTTGCCAGGAGAACAAGGGGTAGAACAACCCTTAACTGCAGAGGACTAGGGACGTACTCCGTGGCACAGAGGAAGGCTCTGTGACACCTGACGAAGGGCCACAAGGGAAAAAAAGGAACAAGAAGAGTATTAATGGCCTGGATTCCCCCCCAAGCAACATCCAAAATCTTCACTCCAAGTCTGCACTGAACTGTAAAACCCTCTTTTAGTATTCTTAGAGGCCTTGTGCTTTCTCTCCAGCCCTGAGATGTTGAGTTGAATAGTCTGACTTCCACTGGGCATTTCTTGACAATTTTCCCAATTACGTATAACTGAAACTTCTATTTCTTGTTGTTTCTTTTTTTTTTAACTCTTGGATCTAAACAGGGGTTGTAGCCCATTTTATTGTCTTTTAAGTTTTCATTTAACACATTTCTCTGCTTCCTCACCCACTGGGGACTCCTCTTTGGCTCCTTAAAGTCTGCTGCTAGAGTAGAAGTTCAGCAGGCAGGTGACTACAAGTACATTCTGGATCGCTGATAAAGGGAGTGAGAATGAAGCCATTGCTACCTCAGGGTCTGCAAGGCTGGGCGTTTTGTACCTGCTGTCCACAGCTCTCCACTGTTACCAGAACACTCTGCCAGTGCACTAGTCTCTTTGGAGATAAAACTCATTAGCATGTTACTAATGTTAATTTTCCTTTGCAGAAAATACAGTACCATGTCTGAATTAACTATTAATATTTAAACTATTCCAACCCTAACACCCCTCATTTGCTTTGCCCACAGCCAGTTCAGTTCCTTGGTCAGGCAGATTCTGCAAAATGTGTGTCACCCACTGCTGAGACTATTCAGCCCCTGAAGTGTTTGTATGGATTAGTTTCTGGAAGTAGCTAGTCCTAAACTGTATGCAGAAAACAGGTACTTTATGATAAATAGTGCATGGTTGGTGTGGAATTCAGAGAAAAACTCAGATTCAGTAATTAACAATGAAAAAAATGCAAGTCACTAGCCATTGTTCAAATAACAGTGGCACTATTTCTCTTTTACAGCCTTTCAGACTTTTGTTGTACTAAAATTCCATTTCATTGGGATTTCATTTTCCACCTGGTCTCTCATGACAGGATTTTTTTTCTAAATTAAGTAGTTTCCAAATAAAATTCTGTATTTCAAAAAATGGTCCAGGCCCTGGCCAGCTGGCTCAGCAGTAGAGTGTCGGCCTGGCGTGCGGGGGACCCGGGTTCGATTCCCGGCCAGGGCACATAGGAGAAGCGCCCATTTGCTTCTCCACTCCCCACCCCCTCCTTCCTTTCTCTCTCTCTCTTCCCCTCCCGCAGCCAAGGCTCCATTGGAGCAAAAAGATGGCCCGGGCGCTGGGGATGGCTCCTTGGCCTCTGCCCCAGGCGCTAGAGTGGCTCTGGTCGCAGCAGAGCGACACCCCGGAGGGGCAGAGCATTGCCCCCTGGTGGGCAGAGCGTCGCCCCCTGGTGGGCGTGCCGGGTGGATCCCGGTCGGGCGCATGCGGGAGTCTGTCTGACTGTCTCTCCCCGTTTCCAGCTTCAGAAAAATACAAAAAAAAAAAAAAAGAAAAAAAAAATGGTCTAGCTTGGGTACATAGTACTAAATTCTAAGTGTTTAAAAAAACTCACTTTATACGTTGTAACTATATGGGGCTTTACTCTGATCATCCATCTTCCAAATATTGCTAAAATAAGATCCCTCTACTGGGTATACACCCCCAAAACTCGAAAACATTGGTACGTAAAGACACATGCACCCCCATGTTCATCACAGCATTGTTCACAGTGGCCAAGACATGGAAACAACCAAAATGCCCTTCATTAGAGGATTAGATAAAGAAGATGTGGTACATATGTACTATGGAATACTACTCAGCCATAAGAAATGATGACATTGGATCATTTACAACATGGATGGACCTTGATGACATACTGACTTGATAAGGGAACACATTCATCCTCCCTTTTATCTTGTATCTTACTTGTATCATATACCAACAAAGTTATGGGAATAAAAGTCAAAGTAAGTCTCTAGCAGAAAAAAATGTCAGTGAACAGGAAAGGTACGCTGTGCACACAAAGTACATCTCTGACACGACAGTGGTTCATGACTCTGTAGATAGTTTTTCAAGATAAGAAGGGAAGATTTAAGAATCCAAGTTTATTCTTTCACATGCTGAAGTTTAAATTTCAGCTCTTGATTGAAAGGCAAGTCTTCTAAAATTACTTTCCTGCTTCAAAAGAAAAACCAAACCATCCGGCAACGTATGCTGTGTCAGCGAACCTTTTCCTCCCTGACCCTGTCCCAGGGAACCACTTATGGTCTGAAGGTATACAGCTCATGCTTCAGGCCTCCACGCCTCCTCCTGCCTACGTCTCCCCTAGGCTCATTTGCTTAGACTGAAGACCCAGAAGCAGAAGCATTTTGGATCATCTCCATCAAGGACTCAGGGGCTCTGATGGTTCTAGCAGGCTAACGAAGTCCAAACTTTGGATAAACGGGGGTCTAATATATTAAGCTGCATCTAGACCTCTCATTTATAAATAAACCTGCTGCCTAATATAAAGCACACAGTACAACCTGTTTATAATACTCTCTGCAGACTGACCTTAGCCGCTGTTTATAATACTCTTCATCTCCATCGTCTCGACATCTCACTACTTTCCGAACTCCTCCTTGGGCGACTTCAGCTTCTTCCCCAACACTTGGGAAAGAGTCATCATCATCATCATCATCATCGGTCTCCTGCACTGTGACTCTCTTCTGCCATCTCAGGCGCTTGAGCCCAGGCCCCACTTCAGAGTCAGTGTCTCCTGTGGAGGGGTCCCCTGCCGTCTCCTCTGGCTCCTCCTTTTCCTCCATGGGCAAATACTCAGACCCACCACCCTCAGAGTCTCCCTCAGCCTCTGGGCGCTCGTCAGACTCCCCGCGTTTCCTGCCCTTCAGCAACCCTACTTTCCCCTGCAACTGAAGAGCTCTCTTCTGGAGTTTCCTGATGTGCTTTTCCAAGCGCTTGTCTGTTTTCGAGAGCACTTTGTTTCTCCTGTTTGGTTTGTTTTCACTAAGCACTGGGCTCAGCTCAGAAGTGACCGAGGCAGGCGTTTCTCTAGCTGCCCTTTTATTACAAGCATGCTTCTTCCTTTCAAAAGACAGTTTTGCTTGATCTGCCAAATACTTTTCAAAACCTGATGCTTCATTGAGCATTAGTTTCCTAGGCTTTTTCTCCTGTTTCTGAGGGATCTGGGTTCCGAAAGGTGTCATCTGGCCAGTGCGGATGAGCTCTTCCCAAGCAGTCTCCTGAACAGGCATAAGCATGCTGCCGAGACAGGATGGCCCCGCTTCTGAAAGAGGGACGACAGTGCAGTGGGCACTAGTGTAAACTTCACAGGAGTACAAGAAATAGATTCACTTATTCAATAAATAGTAGGCACCTCCAAATAATGCATATTAAAAAATATATCATTAATGTACTCAAGCATATTATCTATGAATACAATAAAATTCTTCATGCCAGTTTTAATACACTCCTGTTCAAAAAGTGATTTCTCAATAAGTTTTTCCAAAATACAGCGTTCTAAATATACTCTTGTGCATCCAAACACAGACCTAGGCATGTGTAACATAAAGATAGATAAATTTAGCTATGTATCCTTATCAGTTAAAGAGTAACCTGGCCCTGGCCGGTTGGCTCAGTGGTAGAGCATCGGCCCAGCGTGTGGAAGTCCCAGGTTCGATTCCCGGCCAGGGCACACAGGAGAAGCGCCCATCTGCTTCTCCACCCCTCCCCCTCTCCTTCCTCTCTGTCTCTCTCTTCCCCTCCTGCAGCCAAGGCTCCACTGGAGCAAAGATGGCCCGGGTGCTGAGGATGGCTCATGGCCTCTGCCTCAGGTGCTAGAATGGCTCTGGTGGCAACGGAGCAACGCCCCAGATGGGCAGAGCATCATCTTCTAGTGGGCTTGCTGAGTGGATCCTGGTTGGGTGCATGCGGGAGTCTGTCTCTCTGCCTCCCTGCTTCTCACTTCAGAAAAATATGAAAAAAAAGAGAGAGTAACCTGCGAGAAAGCAATCTCCCAAGTTTCCATGTCACTGCTATCATCAGCACTCAGGCAGACTTGATTTCAAGAGACAGTAAAACTGAGAACAGACATCTAAAGAATTATCATGTTCCTAGAGAGGTAAAACATAAATATTAGATCTGCACTGCCCAATAGAATAGTTAGCATGTGGCTACTATGCTAAGTGAAATGAGCCAGTCAGAGAAAGACAAGTACCTTATAACTCATATGTGGAATCTAAAGAACAAAATGAACTAACAAGCAGAATAGAGATAAACTCATATAGCGAGAACAGTTGACAGCTGTTGAAAGAGAGGGTTGGGTGAAGAGGTAGAGAGATTGAGCAAAAAAGGACAAAAAGAAAACGAAAGAAAAAACTCGTAGACACAGACAACAGCCTGGAGATTGCTACAGTTTAGGGGAGAGGTGGAGGGGAGTATAGGGAGTAAAGTGATGGATGAAGACTTGACTTGTGAACACACAACAATACTAGGTACAGAGATGTGATGTGTGGAGTACTGGGCAACTGAAACCTGTATTATTATGCTAACCAGAGTCATGCTAATAAATCCAATTTAAAAATAAATAGATTTAAGTTGAAAACTAAGTTTTTTCCTTAGTTGCACCTGCCATATTTCAAGTGTTCAACAACCACATGTGGCTAAACAACACAGACAGACATTTCCATCACTGCAAAAGGACTACTGGACAGCACTGTGCTACGTGTGTGAAGTGCACTGGCTGAAGGGATGGACTGAAATTGGAAGCTATGCTATAACCCAGGAACATCTTTCTTTCATTGGTTGAAATTAATAATCTCTGGCAAGATTACTTCACCCATCATCGCCAAAATACCAAAAGAAGTAAGGCTTAACAGGAAGAAATCCATATTTTAAACTATTTCTTGTACACTAATAATAACAGGGCCAGTTTCTCATTAAACCTGCACTAAAAAAGAAAAAAAAATCACAAACAGCATAAATCCTAAATGTACAACTCAATGAATTTTCAGAAAAAATATACCCATATATCAGCATCCAGATCAAGAATTAGAAGTTACTGACACCCTAAGCCTCTACTCCACCCCGAGATAACGACCTAACTTATCAACAGTAAAGACGAGTTGTACCTGACTTTGAATTTTATGTAAATGAAAATGTTCATACTCTTGTGTCTGGCTGCTTCTGCTCAACATTACACTTGCAACATTCACACTTGTTGCATACAGTTGCAGTTTGTTGATTCTCATCACTGTGAGTATTCAATTAACTATACAACAATCTTTTCATTCCACAATTAATGGACATTTGGGTAGCTTCCAGGTCTGGCTACTAGGAATGTTGCTATGACTATTCTGACACACATCCTTCGGTAACACTTCTTTATTCTTTGGGTATGTAAAGCTTTAGTCGACACTGCTAGTTTTCCAAAATGGCCTTCAATTTTAAGTTCCACCAACAGCTTTTGACAGTTTCAATTGGTTCACATTCTTGCCATTCTACTGTAGCTACTCTGTTAGGTGTGTAATAGTTTTACTTTACGGTATAATTTTTATTTCCCTGATAACTAATGAACTATGGTACCTTTTCATAGATGTACTGACCTTTTGGATAGCCTTTTTTAAAGAAAATGTTCCAGTCTTTTACACATTTTTCTCATACTTGGTCTGCCTTTTTTTAAAAAAAAAAATGTCTAGTTCTTTATACATTCTGGATCCAAGTTCTCTGGTTGACACCCAGATCACAGTGTCTTCCCCTGTCCTGTTGCTTCTCAATCAATGCTGCCTTTACCATACAGAAATTCTCATTGTACTATAGTTCCTTCATCGGAACTTTTCCTTCACAGTGGGCATTTCTATCTCATTAAATCTCTGCCCCAAGGACATGAAAATGTTCTCCCACATTATACTGTGAAAGCTCTGTTTCACCACTCACATTTAGAGCTACAATCCATTTGGAATTTATTTTTGTATATGATGTAATAGGCCAAGATTCATTTTACCTTCACACAGATTAACTCAGGACACTTTCTGAAAACATGACTCCTCTATAGCACTACACTTCCCCATCTATCATAATCAAATGACCGTTGTGGCTGGGTCTGTCCGCTGGACCCTCTTTCTGTCTCATTTGTCTATCTACCTATCCTAGTGCCACCACTGCAGGGACTTAGTTTACTATATCTTGATAACAGGTCTAGATATTTGGTTCTTTTTCAAGATGGTCTTAACTATTCTTGGCCCAACAAATTTTTATATAAATTTTAGAGTCAGTTTGTCAATTCCTCCCACCCTGGTCCTGTACTTCCCACCCCACACCCCTCCTCAACCCCCGAGAACCACACTGGGCTGCACTGAAGCTACGGGCAGCAGAACTGGCACCAATGCAATGCCAGTCGCCCAACCCATCCCCGCGGAGTGCCGCCCCACTGAGGTCTTCTCCAATTCTCAGTAACATGTGCTAGCTTTTTACGTAGAAAGTACTGCAGGAAACCACATTTTTTTGTTAAGATTTATTTCTAGGTATTTGATTCTTCTTGCAATTAGCATCTTTATTAAATTTTATTTTTTGTTTTTGCTGGTATATAGAAATATGACTGATTTTTATATATTGCCCTTATAGTCAATGATATTGCTAAGTTCACATATTAATTGCAATAGATTATCCATTCTTTTGGATTTTCTACATTAATAATATTTCTTCACTTCAATCCTTATGCTTTTTATTCCTTTTTTCCCATTACTACACTGTCCAGCACAACATTGAACAGACAGGAGACAGTGAGTGCCTCATCTCACCCAGAGAGGAGCAGAGCCTACCTGCAGGAGAGGTTCTTTTATCAGGGAATCCTCACAACAACCTGAAATGGATTGCTATACAGAGAATGGGAAAGAACCCTCAGGGGAGTATGTGAGCACAGAAATGAAGGCCTGCCATACTCACACCTGTCTGGTAAGCGCAGAACATACTAGGATGGGTGAGGAGCACAGCCAGTCTATGTTCAGGCAACGCAGAGCTGGGCACACAACGCCTAAGGTCCCAGACACTGTTTTACTGCCTCTCCACACCGAGCACAGGGCACTAGGGATGGAGAAAGGGTAGAGGAGGGAAAGACTGAAGTGCTGGCTGGCGCCCAATGAAAAGGTAACAGAAACCAAGAGCTCAGAAAAAAGGCAAGGCCACAGGTCTATAAATTTTAAGATACTAGAACCCAGGTACCCACAAAAGCTGTGCAGAGTAGATGAGGTTATTTGAGGAGAGGTCCAACAAGAAAACTCTGCAAAAAATCCTGAGAACAATCAACATTTAAGATAAGGCCAGAAAAGCTGGCCAAAAAGAACTAAACAGGAATGGTTAGAGGGCCAAAAGGAAACCGAGAAGAAAGACAGAGACCCAGAGGCAAAGAAGTGCAAGTTGCTGAAACAGGCCAGTGGGGCAAAACTGAGAGAGGTTTGTGCGTTTGAGGAAGTAACTATTCATTTGGGGTAGTTTTACCAAAGAAACAAGGGAGATGAAATAGTAGCGAGTTTTAGGCAGCCAGACAAGAACAAAAATTTGATACTAATGAGAAATATGGTACCTCAGCAGCAAGAAGCATGAGCTTTAAAGGTACATCTCTCTAAATATTTTTTCTATTGCCTCAATTAATTCTTCATAATTCTCTTGTCTTATTGAATAAATTTCTGGAGCTAGTAGAAAATATTTGCTTCAGGAGCTTAAATGCTAAGACGCCTTAATCTTTATTTCAAGTAATGAATGAACAGCTACCAACAATTTCTAAACACATACTGACTAAAGATATTTCATTTCAGAGCTGATACATTTTCTCAAAAGGTTTTCCAAAAGACACTCACCCAAGGCAGCAAGTGAACAAACAAGATCATGACCATGGTATGACTGGAGTAAAGGTATCTTTCTTTAAACAACAGAACTGATGTTTGGAAAACCTGAAAACCTGTCAAATTATCTCAAAAAGATGCATGAAAGCAATTCTATGAATGCTGAATGATGATGTTGGGCTTACAAATGTAATTCATCAAGATGTTAGCTGTCTTTATTAAATTAACTATATAAGAATGTTAAAATTTCTAATTAACTATAAACATAATACTAATGATGTACATCAGCAGCAAACTGAGTTAAAATATTATTTTCATTCTCTAACTTAAGAGATTTGGTTCTGCAGCTTTAACAAATCAAATTTTCCCAAATCAGTTTTGACACAAGGCAAAGAAATCTATTTTTCTCAAAACCTAGGCCAGGAGTGACCGCAGGCATCAGGCATCAGTAACACAGTAGAACACAGAGGCACTGTCCTCAGAACCCTCACCTGCATCCTCCTTCAGACTGGCATGATCCATTTCAATTTTTACCTCTACTCCTCCAAGGATGGCCTGAAGACGTTTTTGTTTTGCTGTGATCTTCTTTAGCTGTTGTTCCTTAAATGGTAAATACAGAATACAGAAAACAGTAATGAAGCGATTTATTGTCAAACACAAAAAACAATATTACAAAATTTAAAAACATTAATCAAGAGCAAAATAAAAATAAAACAGAAACTCCATATATTATTACTTTAGAAAACCTCATCTGAACAACTGCCCACTTTCTAGCAGGAAGTAGGCCTCGAAGCACGCCCACCAGGAAGGCATCCTTCCCTCACCCCCATCACTCTCCTGACATGGTTTTCTATGTACCCAGTACAGTGCTACATGTACTGACTCTCCGCTGACTTGGGAGGTAGGACTGCTCTATTTGGTTCCCCCATTATGACTGGGTAAATTGCCAAACTTCTGTTTCAGACCTTAACCACCCATGGGTTACGAGGTCAAATAGGCTAAAGGAGTAAGAAATACAAACATGAATGTTCAAAATTTGAAAAAGCCAGTCCCCTTTGATAACCTGTCATATTTATGATTGTCCTTTATAATATTCTACTCAATTATAAAATTTTAGAAGGAAAATATATTTTGATATACTTTCACCCTTCTCACCCCAGATTCCTCTGTCTTATCACCCTTTACATCACCAAAGCTCAGATATGGGGACATTCCTAAGGCCTCCTCAGTTAACTAGGCCTGTCTTCCCAATATCAACAATATCTAGATACCAAGTATGAGGTTCCGGCAAGCAGAAATGCTGAATATAAAGACCAAGTTAAAATGTATTGTAATTTCTTTCCTCTTGCAGGTTTTCACAGCAAAATCTTATTTAAAACAGCCTTTCTCTTTAAGAGTCTATCTCTAAACATCAAAGAGCTGCTAAAGAAAGACAGGAATATATAACTGAGTTGGACTATTACCTAAAACAGCCTAAAGTTTGATCCTCTCCTCTCACTGAAACCCCAGCCCACCAGAAGCCCCAGGTCAGAGAAGGTCTCTGCACATTAATAGACATGCTCCCACAAGAGGCCAGATGCTCCCTCTGATTTGGGAAGGCCAAGAGCTGCAAGTCACTGCTAGCTGTGACTTTTGGGCTGCTAATTTGGGGAGAGAAGATGAGGTCAAGATAATGGACTGGTGAATAGAAAGCAAGGGAGGAACTGAATCTATACACTAGCAGAACTTAAAGAAAAGATGCACAGAATCTACTCATTGCAATGAATCAACTGCAAGCACAAGGACGTGTTAATCATTCCGGATGGCAGAAATAATCAAAATGAGTTGTTCCTATCTTCTGCAATGTATTTTCATAAAGTGTAAAGAAATTCTAGCAAGTGCTTTGAATCTCATATAAACAATGTCACATGTAGGAGATATTCCCTACGCTTAGGTTCTACACTCTAAACGCAGACCCAGTGTGGCCAGGGGATGACTGCGACACCTCAGGCCAGCCTCTCAGAACAGTGAGCACAGTGTGTGAAGGAGGACGACCACACTAGCAGGAAATAATGTAAACAAGCAGGGCAAGCAGGAGTTGAGCAGAAAGAGAAAGTTCACAAACAACTAGGGCAGTGGTCCCCAACCTTTTTTGGGCCATGAACCAGTTTAATGTCAGAAAATATTTTCATGGACTGGCCTTTAGGGTGGGACGGATAAATGTATCACGTGACCGAGACAAGCGTCAAGAGTGAGTCTTAGATGGATGTAACAGAGGGAATCTGGTCATTTTTTAAAAATAAAACATCGTTCAGACTTAAATGTAAATAAAAACGGAAATAATGTAAGTTGTTTATTCTTTCTCTATGGACCGGTACCGGTCCGCGGGCCGGGGGTTGAGGATCACTGGACTAGGGGACTGGGCAGAGGCTGGCACACCAGACAGGAGCTGAGGCTGGGTGAGAGGTACTGTACAGTAAGGAAGTCTGAAAGTACATGAGTGAGGAGGCATGCAAGGCCTAGAAAAAAGCTTTCTCTCAAGTACATATGTATACGTGTGAGTATGTCTGTGTATTTTTAAGACTACTCTAAAACAGAGGATATAAGAGAAACAGCTCAAAAATTAAACATGCAGAAAAAAAATCTCAAAATTTTCTGTTAAAATATTTTTTTCACAACTTAAAAGTACTATTCAGGCTATTTCCTAAATATTAAATAAGCCTAAATGATGACTTTTCCAAGTCTTATTTGAAATCACCTTATTATACTTTTGTCGTTTAACAGAATCTAGTTTCCTGTTGATGTCTCTGTTGGTGGCAGCTTGAGGGCTAAGTTGTTCAATAATTTTATTGATTTGCCTTAGGGATGTCGTGCATGACCTGAAAAATAAGATAAAATGTCTATTTTCCACCCTGGTAACATTTTTAATAGTATAATATAAAGAGAAAAATACTAAAATCATGTCCCTTTTACTTCTTATTAACTAAGATAAAAGAAATTAAACCAGAATGCATTCTTGTTGGCCACAAAGAGAACGTGGAGAACTATTAGAAGTTTAAGATGACCACTAGTGTTTTCTCTTATCTGGCTTATTTAAATTAGCTCATTCCGCTTTGTAAGCAGATTAATTTATTCTACAGCTAAAACAATATGCAATAAGTTGTCCTTTTATATGAAAAAATGCATACATGATTTCTTAAGACTATTTTAATAGCAGTGTTAGGTTCACAGCAAAACTGAAAGTTCACAGATTTCCCATATACCCCTGCCTCAAGCATGTGCAGCCTCCCACCATGATCAACAACTCCTATATGGGATTTAGAAGCCCATTATGGAAGTCTTCCAACATTTGGAAAAGTACTAAAAATGCTTAAAACACTTTCTTACGTAAGTCAGATATCTGTGACAATATTTTCCTTTCACATAACTATATAGAAAATCTGTACTGCTCACAAAAATTAAGGGATATTTTATTGCTTCATATTCATTTTTAAATATCCCCTAATTTTTGTGAGCAGTATATTTGCTATAGTATTACCCTTCGTAGGGTGAAGGAAAAAAAAATCAACTTATAATACACTGCTTCTAAAATAGACACCCTAGAATTATAGCTCCCAATTTTCAAAACACAAATTCAATCTTGATGCTTATGTAATTTGCTGTTATATATATCCTTTATGGATTTCAGCATAAAAAGATGTTATCAATGCCAGTTACTGGCAGGCTAAGCACCACATGCCACCATCCACCTAGTGTTAACCTGCCTCGTGACTCTGCAGCACTATGCTGTCACCTCTGTAAGCAGTGGACATATTTCTAAGATCAAATGTAAAAGGTGTGTTCATTACAAAAAGTTGAGGTCCTCATACCTGAAGGTCAGGCTACAACTATTTGAAAACACTTGTTACTCACAAGGCCAAAAAAGCATACCGGGAAACTTAATAGAAAACATGTCCTTAAGTGCCAACAGTCACCTGTATGACAGCCTTCCCCAGTGGGCAGCCAACAGCTCTGTGTTTCTCCTTCCCTTCCCCCAACAACCCCTATCTAAGACTGTTCCATCCCTCCACCCCATCCTCCCCATTTCTTGCTTGCCTGACACTGCCTAGAACAGTGGAGGGAGAGTGAGCTCAACCCTCCAATGCCCCTCCTCCAGCCCAGGTGCAGTCTCCCCCTTCTCTACCAATGTGCTATGCTCAACAGAGACCAAGCCTGTTTCTCCTCTAAAACACAAAACCTCCATGGGACTTCATCTTCCCCTACAATCAAAAGTAGGACTGAAGAAAGGAAAAGTAGAGAGATGTTTCTCATTATTTCTAGAAACGCAAAATCTGAAAAATTACCAAAAGACTGATACTCGGTTTAGGGACAGGAAACTGGAGAGAAACTGTAAGCCAGAGAAAAATGTGAGGGACAAGTGTGTTCTAGCATCTTGAGCAGGACACATCAGACCTGCAGGTGCACTTCTCCTCAGAACCATCTTGTACACATGCTTGTGAGTTCTGGGTCACTTACTTTGCTCTGTGACATCGTGCGAAAACAGGCGGTTGTGAGCTGGACTGAGACCCTAACTGCTACAGACAGTGCTGTGCTGGAGGGAGAGGGCTGAGGTTCAAACACAAGGTCCATGACTGCCCTTATTGACTCTATCTTCCAAATTAGAAATTCTGTAATTTTCAATTTCTGGAATACTTCAGCTATTACCAGAATTTCTCCATTATATGTAAACAGAAACTCTACAATTAGAGAAGATGGTCTACACTCACGTGAGGTCATCCAGGACTGACTGGTACTCCTTCTCTGCATCAGCGAGCTGGCTGGCCTGACTGGCCTCTTGGATGGCACTGTCCACTTGCTGCAGCACACCTTGCTCCAGCACATCCTGGTCATAGACATCCACACCCAACCCCTGTAGTTCAAGAGCCTGCTTACTCGGCTCCACTGCCTGGATCTGATGTCTGTCGACGTGCAGCAGGGCAGGCCTTCTCCTCAGAACCTCCGATGAAATGTGCAAGGCGGACATGGACGGCCCGTTAGCAGAGGAGCAGGAGGGGAGGCTCCCCTCCATCTCTGTATCACCATCACTTTCTTGCGTGGTTGTCATTTCTTCTGTATCACTGACATCTTGACTCTGTAAACAGTCTTGCTCCTGAGTTTGACTTGAGTGGGGGATTCCCTCATTTGGCATCTTCTACAAACTACCTAAAAGGAAAAAAAAAATCAATAAGCCCTTTGGTTTTATAGAATTGATAGTTATGTAATTTCTTAAAAATTTTATGAAGCAGACTGATTTCTCAAAAGATCAAGTAATAATCCTCCAATTATATATAAATTCAAGTTTCCAAGTATTATTTTTCTTATAAGCTATGTATGTCCTTCAGTTTTGATAACAAATAAAAAATATGACCAGAAGAAAAAAGAAAAAATGGAGTATCATCAAAGGACATTTGGGTAGCCAGCTAAAAAAACTGGCAACCAAAACCCTGATCAACTCTTACAGTCTTCTCCAAATCAACTGAAGTGATTTGACTGATGCTTCCCCAGTTAGCATCTTCACTGCATTATGGCATAAATGACTTACACTATAGTGGCATGATCAATTATATAGATTTAGATTTAGTGATGTAAGCAGAAACCTTCTATATGAATCTCACACTAGAAACTTTTAGATTGAACATTTATTCCAATAAACAGAAACTCTGAGCAAGAGATAATTACAGCACCAATCAAATCAGAATCTGAGAAAAATTAAAATATTCTCAAAAATAACTCCATTTCAATGTGTGATATAATTTCTTGCCCATCAAGTTGGCAAAAACATAAAGCCAAATAATATCCAGTCTAGACAAGAAAGATACACTGGCGCACAATGCTGGTGAGAATATAAATTAGTGAAGCTCCTTTGGAAGGCAATTTAACAATATCTTTTAAGGTTTAAAATATATACGACGTGCTCGCTTCAGCAGCACATATACTAAAATTAGAACAATACAGAGAAGATTAGCATGGCCCCTGAGCAAGGATGACACGCAAATTCGTGAAGTGTTCCATATTTTTTTTAAGTCAAATAAAGTTTTTAACCTGGGGAAAAAAAATAAAATAAAATAAAATATATACGACTAGGTACAAGCATATTTATTATAGCATGTTTTAATAGCTTAATGTAGGCATTAAGCATATTCAGTGGTACTAATACCAGTCTTGTAAAGTGAAAATAGCCACAAATATAAACATGCTATGTTGAGAATAACATGTATCTGCATCTGTATATATGGAATGAATTCAAAGTGATCTGGATACACACTAAACCTGCAATAGTTGGGAGGGAAAAGATGGAGAGGGAGGAATAAAGAGGAACTTTTACACTTTCAAGTCATCAGGAACTCCTTGAATGAAATACATTCACTATATATACTATAGTACCTTGAGATACAAGTTTAATTCGTTCTGTAACCGAGCTCGCAAGTCAGTCAACTCATATATCAAACAAATTTCTCTCATTTAAAATAACTGATTAATTTAATCAGTTCCAGCACTCTGAAACATCCCCAAGCCATCCTAAATTATGAAAAAAGACATGTTTTTAATTAAGTTACACACAAGTATACTTTACCAATGCACAGCGAAATATATGAAATAAAAGAAAAAAGTGTTATTTAGTACTGTATTCTTACTTTGGAGACAGACGAGTGCAGCTAACGGAGGTGAATGGAGGAGGAGGAAGGGAGGGAGGAAGGGATGCAGGCACTGGAGACACATAAACTAAAACTGCACTTTCTTAACACTAAATGTAAACTAAAACTGCATTTTCTTTACTTTAAATGAAACTAAAACTACGGCAGCTTCCCAAATCACGACTCGTATCTCGGAATTTCGCTCAGATCTCGAACAAAAATATGGACTGAGTCGCAGCCTGTATCTTAAAAAATTCATGTTGGTCTGTTCGTATCTCAAGGTACCACTGTAATGCCTGCATAACTCTAATAGATTATAAAGCAACACAATGACCAAGAGACAGCAGTACTTTTAACTGTGAATAAACAAAGGGTTCTTCCAACTCTGAAATTTTACTTCTATGAAATGACAAGTTCCCCCAATAAGCCCAACTCACTCCTCATTAAATAAAGAGATCCCAGAAGCCAAGCCCTATATAATACAGAGATGCCAGGAACTTAGTGTCACCCTGCCCTGAGTGGCTCATTGTCTAGTGGAGAAGAAAGTCAAAAATGACCCAGCAGTGTGAATCTGTAGCACAGACATGGAGAAGAGGCCACGTGGACACAGTGGAAGGGACAATGTACTGGATGTGGAGTTCAAAAAACATATACAAGCTAAAATTTAAACACCTGGCCCAGGGTCTGATACACAGAAGGTGCTCAATATATGCTGAAAAAAAATCAGGCTCAGATAGGAGTCTTAAATAACAAGTCTGGTCTGGACAACTGAGTCACTGGTGAATTGAGCCACAAAAGGACAATCTCAGAAAGAAAGCAGATGGAAGAAGGGAGATGGGCTGGAGAGAGCTTATAAACTGCCAGTAACATGTTCACAATACAGTCACAAGTGCAAACCTGGGCTCAAGAGAGAGATGTGGTGTGGATGTATCACTAGACAGAACATCCAGGGACCCCCAAGGCTACGACAAGAGAGGTCCTTTCAGAGGCTAAGAAGAGGCTAACAGTGAAAAGGTTAAAAGTGAACAACAAAGCAAGAAAGGCCCTCCCTTTTTTGGCCTTCTAATCATTTCCAGGAGAAAGAATTAGCTTAGTGCTCCATCATTAACTAGGCTACACTTTCAACGGAGAAGGCAGGAATCTGCCTCAGATCCTTCATACTGGCTAGAATTTAACAATTTTTTTTTCATTTTTCTTATTGTATGTATGCAAGCATTTCCTTTTTCAGTTAAAAAAGACATTATTCAACCAAAATTAAGTAATAATATTGTAGACTAAAGACAAGGTTAAAACAGTGTTTGTAGAAAACTTCTAATAATAGAAAAGGAAGAAGAGGGACTAGTTACAAGTAGAAAAAGATATGGCAAGTTCACACTAGAAAACTTGAAAGAGTCCACTAGATTCAGAAATGAGCATATCACCGATTACCTTAGTAAAAAAGTTTCAGTAAAGCAATGGGGAAGAAACCTGACTACAGTGAGTTAAGAAGTGAGTAGGTTAGGAAAGAGGCCACAAGTGGGTAGCCTACCCTCCAGGGAGCTTGCCTACGGAAGGCCAGAACAATAAATAATGAGTTGAGAGAGGAAAACTAGGTTGAGAAAAACTATCAAATGTAACAGCTGGAGAGGGAGTAGGGAGATGACCTACACGGAACGTTCTATTAGACAAGCAGGAAAAGAAAGAGTCGACAGAAGGCACAACAATCTTCCTCTGATTCTGGCAGGATGAATTCTGATGTACTTTTAAATCCATCGGTACAGAGGAGGGAAGCTGAGGTGGACCACAAGGCAAATATCCTATCAGGTAGAGATGGGGCATTTCATGAGTCTGGAGACAAACTTGGGGCAGGCACTGGAGCATAAGAATATGGGATAAATGCCCTGTACAACAGGAAAGCTGATTGGGAACACTCATTGATTAGAGGTGTGGAAGGCCTACCTGAAGTTGGACACCCAAAACCATAGATTGCCAACAATCCCCAAAGCCATAAAATTTCCTTCTTCAGTAATTAACAATGCCAGGGGAAATGTCACTGTTAGGGGTTTTCAGAGCAGAAATAGCAGAAGGACAAATGGACATGGGGTAAAGACGCTGAGAAGAATAGTTCAAGTTACTGACCTTGGGGTCCAAGCTGGGTGGATTTAAAAAGAAAAAAACAAACAATAAAACAAGCTAGAACAGACTAGAGATGGGCAGGATGGGCAGGAAGCAGGGAGACAGGGAGGGAGGGAGAATGGAAGATGAAAGCAAGACATCAAGAAGCCACTTGGAGGGAAGTCTGTAGACCAAAGAACACATTTCCTGGGGTCAGAGTTGAAAAATAAGGTTGTCATTAGAAGGTAATGAGATTCAGAGTTGAAATAAATCATCCATTCAATACAAATATTTATTGAGAGTCATTACACCAAGCAATGTGCTAGGTTAATTAAGACACATTTTAAGAATTATATATACATACATACATACACAGACACACACACTTGTCGTTGTGGGAACTACTGTAAGAGGAAAGTACCAGATTCTTTATGATAAAATTGTAGAGAAACTTAAGTGACACTGTGGAGATAGACGTGAGGTCAGAGAGGCATCTCTGATAAAGTGGTATTTAAACCAGTCTCTGAAAAAAGAATAGGAGATAATCAGGCCAAAAGTGGAGTGAACTTTTTTGCAAAGAAACATAAATACTAAGGCTGGTAAGAGCTGGTTCATTTGCGAAAACGGAAAAAGGGAGCATAGTTGAGTTTATTTTACACAAATAACTGAATTAAAGAACTTGATAAGGGCTCCACTCATCGTGCAAATCTTCTAATGCTTCGCAAGGTTTAAATCATCTGGAAAAAGGTCTTCCTCGCCCTCCCCTCGGAGCACGGGTGTCTGGTTTGGGGGCTGGGTTGCACGCACACAAAGCGGAGGGCGGGCCTAACTGAAGAGCAAGGTGAGCAGGACCCGAGCCCCGAGCGCCTGGAGTAAAGGCGAGCTCGGTTTTTACTTCGAGTGCGATGTTAAGTTTTAAACACGACGATGACAGCATGACCCAATTGATGACTGCGGGCTACTGTATCGATAATGGGTTGGACTGGAGGAAACAGTGCAACAAGACGACAGGGGGCAAACGGGTGGAAAGTGACAGCAGCGTGTCACGGGAGGACAGAGGCGACGACGGACATTGAGTGGGCAGCACTGGGCCGGCATTCATAGGACACAACATGACTGTGCCAACGCCCGAGGTGCCTGGCTCGCACTCAGCCCGGTTCTCAAGTAATAAACAAGCCTGGGATTGAATCGAGACCAAACCGGGCCTCGCTGGCCGTGCGCGCAGGGCTGCCCCGCTGGCTTCCCGCTGGCTCCCCGCCCGGGGCAGAGTCTGGGCCCCGCCGCCAGGCGAGCGCGCGCCGCACGGGATTTGGGCCCGCAGGTGGGCGGGCAGGGAAGGCGAACCGGGCTGCCCGGAAACACGAGCGCCAGCACTCACCCCAGGGCCGCGAGGCCGCGGCACGGAAACGTGGACGTCGCCAACTGCAGCCGAAGATTCAGACTGGCAAAGGGCACGACAGGCGTCCCGCGCTGGTCGTAAGCACTGCCCCCAACAGTGACCCCGCAGGCTGGCGTGGGTGGGGCCGACGGCGGAAGGCAGGCGAGGCCACGTGGTTGGAGGGAGGCGCGGGGCCCCGCCTTTCCACCTTTGAGCCGGAAGTGAATGGGGCTCGGCTTCCGGCGGGAAGTGGGACTGAGCAGTCTTCAATGTTTACCGCGGGGAGCCCGCAGGAAGGGTCTACCTGGGAAAGTAGCGGCCGTGCGGGAGGCTCTGGGGCTGCTGGGGATCCACCGCACCGCGCGCGGCGAGGACGGGAAAGCATTTCAAAGACATTGAAAATGTGAAGGGATTGAAGGACGTGCTGGTCTCTGCGCTCTGCCGCCGCACACTCCCGGGCTGCGTGGAGCGCGCCGGCCGGCAGCCTCCCTCTCTATTCCGATTGCTCTAGGGAATCGGCCCCCAAAGCAGAGGTGAGGAGGATGGTGAGCCAAGTGGGGATTCGAGTTTGAAGCATGTGGAGACAGAATGTGTCTGGACAGAATGTGTCAGACGGAGGACACGGAGATTGACTTGAGGAGGGAAGAGCCCTGGGAAGTGGGAGCTGCCTGCCCGGGATTCCGCACGGGACAAGGGTGGGTGTCCCGGAGGCCAGAACCAGGAAGTCCTCCGGGAGGGACAGGGCAGTGGACAGGCTCCCCGGGGCCTGGGTGTGCAGTGCCTTACACACTTGGAAGAGTGAGGTCGAACCAGAGGAAACGGGATGGGTAAGCGGACTTGGTGCCTAGTGATACCGCCCCATCCCTCCTGTCTGCCGCGCTGGTGCACCTGTACCTCCCACCGCTCATCCCACGTACACCGCTCACAAAAATTAGGGCATCGGGGAACGTGTAGATACTCCAGTACTTTCAGCCTTTTGTATAGTGCATTTTCACCAATGAAATAAAAGTTGTTTTTGCATCTCATTTGCATAATTGGGCAACTTTCTTTGACTTGTTTGCTTTTCTGATCTTGTTTAATAAAAAAAGTTAAATGCTTTTTTTTTATTGCTTCATACTCATTTTGAAATATCCCCTAGGAAGGGAAGCAAGAGGGAAGGGCAATCCAGAAGGTCCTGACAGGCACCCCTCCTGGGTTTTGGCACCAAAATGTAAGGTTGGCTGCGGAATGAGGACACCCAAGTTATTAGAGGGTCATCTGCCGCGCTGACTCCTAAGATGGAAATCAGCCACCAGTTCTCTAACAGGTAGGGTTTGGGAATTCGAGGGTGGGGCTGGTAGTCGTTAAGGGGAAAAAGGAAAAATGTAGTTTTCAGTGATTTATGTAAGATTAAGCATAAATCACTCACCCGAGTGAGTCAGTCTGGATGCCTGAGGGGGGGGAGGGGGAGGTGATCTGGAATGTCCAGTTTTTTAATGTCCCTTCATCTACTTAAGGGAGTAAGGTGTCATGGCCCCCGGCAGCAACCCTATCAGGTCAACCATCAGGAGCACTTGAACCTGGACTGAGGTAGGAAGGTTCCACGAGGTTAAGTAGAAAGCACAGGGCTTGGGGCACACCCTGCCATGCTGGGATTCCAGGGTTCTGGAAATCAGCCTCTAGCACACCTCCTATTTACTAAGTGCTTTCCACATGCAGGCATGCACTGACCCTTTCATGCTTAATTGTATTCAGTCCTCACTTCCACCTGCAAGGTGAGCTGGACGGAAACTGTAGCTCAGAGAGGAGCCACACAGATTGAGAGCAGCAAAGCCGAGGTTCCAGCTCAGGCTCCCAGCCACAGTTCACCACCACATGCCCCTGTCCCCTGTTTTTGTAAGAGTGCCTGTGCCACACCAGTCATTAGAAGATGGAAAGTTTTATTTTGATGGTTGCCAGATGGCAGGGTGGTTGGGGAGCTGGGAGAAAAATGTGAAGGGATTGAAAAGTACAAATTAGAGGTTATAAAAATATAAAAATAGGGCCCTGGCTGGTTGGCTCAGTGGTAGAGCGTCGGCCCGGCGCGCGGGGGACCCGGATTCGATTCCCGGCCAGGGCACATTAGAGAAGCGCCCATCTGCTTCTCCACACACCCCCCCCCCTTCCTCTCTGTCTCTCTCTTCCCCTCCCGCAGCCAAGGCTCCATTGGAGCAAAGATGGCCTGGGCGCTGGGGATGGCTCCTTGGCCTCTGCCCCAGGCGCTAGAGTGGCTCTGGTCGTGGCAGAGCGTCGCCCCCGGAGGGGCAGAGCATCGCCCCCTGGTGGGCAGAGCGTTGCCCCTGGTGGGCTGCCAGGTGGATCCCTGTGGGGCACATGCGGGAGTCTTTCTGACTGTCTCTCCCCGTTTCCAGCTTCAGAAAAATACCAAAAAATAAATAAAAATAAAAATAGGAATGTAAGTACAGCATAGGGAATATAGCCAATAATGTTGCAATAACTATATATGGTGCCAGGTAGATACTAGATTTATCGGGGTGGTCACTTTGTTAGTTATATAGCCTGGCCTGTGGTGGTGCAGTGGATAGAGCATTGACCTAGAATGCTGAGGTCACCAGTTCAAAACCCTGGGCTTGCCCAGTCAAGGTACATATGACAAGCAATCAATGAACAACTAAAGTGAAGCAACTATGAGTTGATACTTCTCATTACCCACTGCCCTCTCCTCCTCTGTAAGTTATATGAATGTCTGATCAGTCGGTTGTATACCTAATATTGTATGCCAACTATAATTGAAAATAAATTATTTTTAAAATAAATGCAAGAATGTGGAAGGTTCTAGAAGGACTGGAAGAAATCTGACTTCCCCACAAACCTGCAGAGGCAGCAGGTTGGTTCACCTTATGGAGTCACTACCCACTGGAAGTCCGCTGCAGCTTATATGCAGGTAAATATGGTAATTCCTTTCCCAGCTTCTCCAGGCAGCAGTGACAGCGATGTGACTTGATTGTTAGAAGCTGTTTAAGGGCCTGTGATTGAAGAGATGGTATAAACTGCTCCAGTGAAGTAAAGGCCAACAGCTGCCTGCTTCCACGTCACCTGCCAATCTTTTCTACAAGGCAGCTTTGTACTTGTCGGCACCCACTCCCACCCTCCCCCAGGGGGCGGGGGAGCTCTGAATGCTTTGGGAGGAGGAAGATTCTATTAAGTAAGGTGACCAATCATCCTCCCTCGAAATGTGTCCTCCTCCTACATGTTCTCCTTTTTTTTTTTTTTTTTTTTTTTTTTTCTCATTTTTCTGAAGCTGGAAACAGGGAGAGACAGTCAGACAGACTCCCGCATGCGCCCGACCGGGATCCACCCGGCACGCCCACCAGGGGCGACGCTCTGCCCACCAGGGGGCGATGCTCTGCCCATCCTGGGCGTCGCCATGTTGCGACCAGAGCCACTCTAGCGCCTGAGGCAGAGGCCACAGAGCCATCCCCAGCGCCCCGGCCATCTTTGCTCCAATGGAGCCTCGGCTGTGGGAGGGGAAGAGAGAGACAGAGAGGAAAGTGCGGCGGAGGGGTGGAGAAGCAAATGGGCGCTTCTCCTGTGTGCCCTGGCCGGGAATCGAACCCGGGTCCTCCGCACGCTAGGCCGACGCTCTACCACTGAGCCAACCGGCCAGGGCCCATGTTCTCCTTTTTGATATTGGAAGACTAATCTGTAAATGTCCATATTTGATTGATGCAGAGTCAATCCATTGTGTGTCATGTGACTGATGTATTTATATCTAAAGGAGTACTTTTTTCTTACAATTATTATTAAAAATTAACAGGCATGTAAGCATAATTACAACAACAAAAAAGAAATATCTCCTAGTTTTTGTGAGCAGTATAAAAATGTAACTCATTTGTTAAGACAGAGTAGACTAGTACTGGTTCCTTGAATAAAATGTGGGGAATAGAAAGGCATTTGGTGAGATAATTTTTATGCTTGAATTGGAAAGCAGAATTTCCCCAAAATATATAGCGATTCCCAACCATTTGGAGAATGAGACCCCCTTCTTAAACATGCCCTGTTTCGGTGAATCCCCATGGATCTGTCAGAATTGGAACAGGAAGCAGGTGGTACATCACACTGGGTAGTTGAGAATAACTTCAAAGATGTGGGCAGGGCTTAGGGAAACAACTCAGGATGGCACAGCACCTCTGGGGCTAGCAAGACTCCAGGAGATGTTCCCATCTATTATGGGCTAGGTTGTATTCCCCAAAATTCAGCTGAAGACTATTTGGAGATAGGGTCTTTAAAGACATTAAGGACTTTTAATTAAAATGTTATCATTAAGCCCTGGCTGGTTGGCTCAGTGGTAGAGCATCAGCCTGGCGTGCAGGAGTCCCAGGTTCGATTCCCGGCCAGGGCACACAGGAGAAGCACCATCTGCTTCTCCACTTCTCCCCCTCTCCTTCCTCTCTGTCTCTCTCTTCCCCTCCAGCAGCCAAGGCTCCATTGGAGCAAAGTTGGCCCGGGCGCTGAGGATGGCTCTGTGGCCTCTGCCTCAGGCACTAGAATGGCTCTAGTTGCAACAGAGCGACGCCCCAGATGGGCAGAGCATCGCCCCCTGGTGGGCGTGCTGGGTGGATCCCAGTCAGGTGCATGCAGGAGTCTGACTGCCTCCCCGTTTCCAACTTCAGAAAAATACCAAAAAAGTAAATAAATAAAATGTTATCATTAGGGTGGACCTTAATCCAATATCACTAATGCCTTACAAGAAAATGATGTATGAGGACACAGAGGCACCCAAAGGGAAGACCATGTGAAAGCACAGTGAGAAAATAGCTATCTACAAGCCAAGGAGAGAAGCCTCAGAAGAAACCAATCCAGCCAATACCTGATCTCAGATTTCTAGCCTCCAGAGCTGCAAGAAAATAACTTTGATTGTTGAAGCCCCAGTCTTTGTTACATTGTTGTAAGGTGCCAAAAGCTACAGAATTAATATTAATATTTTAGGAAATTTAAAGAACATTTTATTAATTTGGGCTAGGCATGCAGAAAGATTTTGTAGGTGTGATTTCTATGCTTGTGTGATTAGCATCAAAACTAAGATGGCCAGTGGCATTGTGTTGTAAATACAGAAGAGGAAGGAGACTTGGATTCTCTGACCTTCCCCCATACCTATGGGAGGAGGGATGAATAGCTAGCCAGGCACAGGAAGAAAAAGATTAAATTAAAATATTTTCTTATACTGATGAACCATTTACAGGCATCTATCCCTATGGAAACTACCCCTCCCCTCCTGAAAGCATGTAGTTAATGTATGTATGTATCTCTAAACAAAAGGTATAAACTTATGCTGTGATGTCAGGTTTTTTTCCCCATCCCATGTATAATTAAGAGTATATAAACAGCCCCTGAACTGTTTTGGGGGTTGCACAATTTGGGTCTGTTGCCCTATGTCAGCCATATGTAGCTGGCATATTTAATAAATTTCCTCCTTTAATAAAACTTTTCAAAAACCTATTTGGACTACGTGCCTCTATGAACACCCACGGAATTATGGATTTAGTTACTTTGCAACAGTGGTAGTCAACCTGGTCCCTACCGCCCACTAGTGGGTGTTTTAGCTTTCATGGTGGGCTAGGTAGCAGAGCAACCAAACTATAAATAAAAAGATTTAACTATAGTAAGTTGTTTTATAAATATTTATTCTGCCAAACTTAGTAAAAATCCGACATAAAGTACTTGGTATTAATAATTATTATTATATGCTTTAACTTGCTGTAATTCTGCTTTATAAATTTTATAAAGTTATGTCCCTACTTTATAAATCACCATTACTGTGGAACTGGTGGGTTGTTAGAAAATTTTAGTACTAACAGAGATACAAAAGTGGGCAGTAGGTATAAAAAGGTTGATTACCCCTGCTTTACAACAAGATGACTTGGTTATGGCAGCCCTAGCAAACTAATATACCATCTCTGGGCCTGAAGGGGTAATGGAAAGACACAGGTTCAGAAGAGAACAGCTGAATGGAGAACCCTTGACCGGAGAAGTACACCAACCAGTGTCACTCAACAGGAAGGAGCTGGGCAAACCTACATCCTGACCTCACTATTCCACTTTATTTATTTATTTATTTATTTATTTATTTATTTATTTATTTATATTTTTCTGAAGCTAGAAACAGGGAGAGACAGTCAGACAGACTTCCGTATGCGCCCTACCGGGATCCCCACCAGGGGCGGCACACCCACCAGGGGCCACACTCTGCCCACCAGGGGGCGATGCTCTGCTCCTCCGGGGTGTCACTCTGCCACGACCAGAGCCACTCCAGCGCCTGGGGCAGAGGCCAAGGAGCCATCCCCAGCGCCCGGGCCATCTTTGCTCCAATGGAGCCTCGGTTGCGGGAGGGGAAGAGAGAGACAGAGAGGAAGGAGAGGGGGAGGGGTGGAGAAGCAGATGGGCGCTTCTCCTGTGTGCCCTGGCCGGGAATCGAACCCGGGACTTCTACCGGGCCGACGCTCTACCACTGAGCCAACCGGCCAGGACTATTCCACATTATTTAATTCTTCTGGTGCCGCCCATTAGTCAAAACCAACTGGAGCCAGAGGGCAAAGAACCCTGTTGATGCCCATATAGATCAGTCTCGTAGGGCACAGGGTGGGTAGAGAGATGGAGGTTGAGTCTGGAGCATCAAACAAAATATGTGCCATACCCCACACAGTTGTAATTATCTTTTTAGTGTCCCTTTAATTTAGAAAAGCCATGATGATACAGGGTCACTATTAATTCAGTAAAGTTTTTAAGATGTATCTGTTTAATTAAAGGATCTACATACTTTCTCTAAGCCAAATTTCTTCTGGTTTCTCTAGCCTCAGAGAAGTAATAAGATCACATTAGCAGCAATAACTCAGGTTTTGATATCTGTGCCTATATGAATACTCAGGATCCTTTTTTTTCCTTATACCCTATGAATGCTCTCATAAAAGAGACCCCTTACCCTTCCGTCCTGTGAGAAGAGTGAAAAGATGGGCATCTATGAACCTGGATGTGGACTCTCACCAGACACTGAATCTGCCGGTGCCTGGATCTTGGGCTTCCCAGCCTCTGGACTGTGAGAAGTAAATTTCTGTTTATAAGCCATCTGGTTTATGTTATTTTGTTATCAGACAATATAAGTAATGGAATTTCTAGTAACTTTGTAACACTCACAAACTTAGATTTCTGCATGTCAACCAAGACCTCTCCTTTTTTCCCTATATCCCCAAGTTCCGTCAGTTTTGCCCCATCACTTACACACCCATCCCATCTTCTCCGGCCCCTCAATTCAGTTTCCTTGACTGTTGCAGCCAGTCCCCTAGCTCTATTCCTTCCCTTACCTATGCATTTTCATTCAGTTGCCAAAGGGATTTTTTTTTTTTTTGTATTTTTCTGAAGCTGGAAACAGGGAGAGACAGTCAGACAGACTCCCGCATGCGCCCTACCGGGATCCTCCCGGCACACCCACCAGGGGCGATGCTCTGCCCACCAGGGGGCGATGCTCTGCCCTTCCAGGGAGTCGCTCTGCCGCAACCAGAGCCACTCTAGCACCTGGGGCAGAGGCAGAGGAGCCATCCCCAGCGCCCGGACCATCCCTGCTCCAATGGAGCCTTGGCTGTGGGAGGGGAAGAGAGACAGAGAGGAAGGAGGGGGGGGTGGAGAAGCAAATGGGCGCTTCTCCTATGTGCCCTGGCCGGGAATCGAACCCGGGTCCCTCGCACGCCATGCCGACGCTCTACCGCTGAGCCAACAGGCCAGGGCCGCCAAAGGGATTTAAGACATCATATCATGTTTCTCTTCTGCCTCAGACACACCCCTGCAGGATAAAATCTTAAGCTATTTAACATATTATTCAAGCCATTATATTATCCTGCCCAATCTGATTTTTCTGCATCACTTCTGTCCTCGCACATATAGCACCTGCTCCCGTCAGTGCACTGTAGCTTATCTCTTTCAATGTGATTCCACATACAGGGTACAAGCCTCTTTCTATTCATTTTATCCCTGCCCAAGCATGTACATGTTGAAATGAATACTTTTTCATTATGAATTATTTCCCCTTTATTCAGCTAGGGCATTACAATGATTTCAAAATATTCCGTATATGTGCAGGGGGTGTTAAGAAATATTTGTCAACAGAAATGGATGCATTGGATTAGATGTGTTCTAGGACTACTGTTTATGCCGACTCATGACTAAAAATTGATGAGAGCATTTTGGAAAATGAGCTCTTCCACTGTTCTTTCTATTTCCTCTCCTCACCATCTTGTCAACTCTGATTCAAGTTCCAGGGGACTTCCAGAAGCCATTTATGGGCTCCTGGAGCTGCTCTTCCTTTGCTTACACAGGTTTCTTTGGCCTGGGCAAGCTGTCCTGGGTCTCAGTCCTCTGTCCAGCTGGCTGCCATGCTTGTTTTTTTCTCTAGCTCTCTTCCCCCACACATTCCACACCCACCCCAGCTCCTGTAAGTGTTGAGGAAGCCCAAGAGTTTTCCTTGCTTTTCCACTCACTATTATGTCCAGAGATTAGGCTCCTGAGGAGAGCTTTGGCCTAGTCTAGACACTGAGGTACTGTGGTAGGCAGAATTGCAAAATGATTCCCCTGATTCCCCACTGCTGGACGTGTCCTGCATAGTCCCTGGGGCTGTATGATGGATTTTGCCCCATGATCAGGTCATATTATACGGTAGAGTTGACATTAAAGTAGGGAGGGGCCTGACCTGTGGTGGCGCAGTGGATAAAGCGTCGACCTGGAAATGCTGAGGTCGCCAGTTCAAAACCCTGGGCTTGCCTGGTCAAGGCACATATGGGAGTTGATGCTTCCAGCTCCTCCCCCTTGTCTTTCTCTCTCCCTCTCTCTCCTCTCTAAAATGAATAAATAAATAAATAAAGTAGGGAGGTTTGTTATATGGACCTGACTGAATCCTCCAAACCCTTCAAAAGCTGAGAGTTTTCTCTGGATAGTAGCAGAAGGGGAAGGCTGAGATTCCCAATGGATCACTGCTTCATTGAAGATGGATGGGGCCATGAAACAAGGAATGCAGGCAGCCTCTAGGAGCTGAGAGCTGCCCCTAGCTGACTTTCAGCAGGGAAACTACACTACTGTTCTACAAGGCACTGTATTCTGTCAACAATAAGAATGTGTTTGGAAGCAGATATTTCTCCCAGAACATCTGGATGAGAAGCCAGTGTTTCTGACCCCTTGCTTTTAGCCAGTTATACACTAAACAGAGACACACTCTCCTCCAGTCATGCTATGCCAGTCTTTTGATCTACAGAACTGGGATCAAATAAATGGGTAATGTTAAAACTGCTAGGTTTGTGACAATTTGTTGTGCAGCAATAGAAAATCAATACAGTTTGTCACTATTTTCCTGAGGACAACAGGGTGAGGTATTTAGAGTTATCTGAGAAGTAGTACCTGTGAGGAGTTGAAGCCAAGACCTGACAGAGAGGGACAAGTGCAGCACAGGGACAGATGGAGGCCCCAGGAGGGAAAAGAGTCAGCTGGTGTCCTCAGCATTGATAAGATGGCTAGTTCCCTTGAAAATGGTTCGTTGTTTTTATTTTTTCTCTATATAAACTTAAACCAGTCATGCACTGGAATGGGACAGTAGTAGAAAGATATTACAGGTGTAATATCTCAGGTTTCTGAGAAACTCGAAATAATGATCATAAAGACAATAAAAATCAGTTGGCTCTTACTGAGTGCCATTGATGCTCAATGAAAGAAAGACAATTGAAGGCTGAGGGTGATTAATTATCAATTAAAGGCATAGTGTGAAAGTCAGAGCCTTCTTGGCAATATTGAAAGAGATTCTCTTACAGAAAGAGCTGAGACCAGGCCCAGGAATAACTATAATGGTAGTGGAGCTCCAAGGAAGATTAAATTCTCAACCCCAGCAAGTCTGCTATGCCAGTTAGAGTCAGGGATGAGAAGGGTGGTACCCTTAGAGGAGATAGGGACACGTGGGCTGATCTGTTTGAGAACTTTGAAACTCCACGTCCTCCTGAACTTTTGAGTCTTCAGAAGTGCCTGTCCTTATTAAAAGCCAAGACATTCCCTCTTCTCCTGCTTAAAGACAGAGGGATGTCTCTACTTTGTAAGATAATACATACCTCCTAAAGGTCTACCCCACCCCTTCACTAATCCCCAGACCCATAGCTAGTATCAGTTACAACACAACCCAGCCTCAGTGCCAGTCTGATTGAGGGAGGAAAGGAACCCAGGACCTAGCCAACACTGACCAATAAGACCTAGGGTAAGAGTTGACAAGAGCCTGGCCTGTAGGGAGGCATGGAGATGAGACAGCAGAACATGGGATTCCTAAGAACGAGAGGTGGACAGTCAGCGAGGACTTTGCTTTATCTGTACATTTAAAAGGAAATCAAGTGGGATGAGCAGAAGGCTGAGGACAGCTACTCCAGTAAACACTCAAAATCTGTCTCAGTTCAGGCTGCCCTCACAAAAAACACCACGGACTGGGTGGCTTAACAAAACAAATTTATCTCTCACATTTCTGGAGGTTGGGAAATTCAAGATAAAAGCAAAATTCTCTTCCCTTAGCTTCTGTCTGGCTGCCATTTCACTGCTCACATGACCTCTTCTCTGCACATATGTGGGAAGGAAGAGGGAGCAAGCTCCTGGTATCTCTTCTTACAGCAGCATTATTCCCATCATAAGGGCCCCCTCTCGTGGCTTCATCTATTGATATAATAATCACCTCCCAATGTCCTCCTCTTTGAATACCTTCACTCTGGAGGTTAAGGCAATACGAATTGGGTGAAGATACAAACATTCAGCTCAAAACAATCCTTTGCTCAGTTCCTGGACTTGAGCCAACTTGGTCATCTGAAGCCCACTGAGTGAAGGAGAGCCTGGGTCCCTGCAGGATAGCCCCTGCAGTCCAAGGATGGTTTCCCAGCCCCAGGGGAACATTTCCTTGGGTTCTCTCTCTGATCCCAGCAGAAGTGACTGTTCCTCGAATCTGCAGTCCTGTATTCTTTTTTTTTTTTTTTTTTTTTTGTATTTTTCTGAAGCTGGAAACGGGGAGACAGTCAGACAGAATCCCGCATGTGCCCGACCGGGATCCACCCAGCACGCCCACTAGGGGCGACACTCTGCCCACCAGCGGGCGATGCTCTGCCCATCCGGGGCGTCGCTTTGCCGCGACCAGAGCCACTCTAGTGCCTGGAGCAGAGGCCAAGGAGCCATCCCCAGCGCCCGGGCCATCTTTGCTCCAATGGAGCCTTGGCTGTGGGAGGGGAAGAGAGAGACAGAGAAGAAGGAGGGGGGGGGGGAGAAGCAAATGGGCGCTTCTCCTATGTGCCCTGGCCGGGAATCAAACCCGGGTCCCCCGCACACCAGGCCGACGTTCCACCGCTGAGCCAACCGGCCAGGGTTAGTCATGTATTCTTTAAAGTGATCTTTATTTTTTTGTTATGTAATCCTTTATTATTCCATTTCCCTGTTAATGTTAACAATTCTTTATTTTAAACTCTCTGTATTCAATTAATATGTGATTTCTCATTCCTGCTTGAACCCTGGACTGATACACAGCTGGTACCAGGAATGATTTTATCTTACACCTACTGATATATTTCATATATTTTTAATAACTCACTAATGCACCTAAAAAACTGGTTACTTCATGCTCATCAGATCTGATCAGCATGATCTTGTCAATGTGGTGGACCACTGATGTTTTCTCAAATGTCAACATGATCAAAATCTCTGTGGACAATAATATGCTAGAGAGTAGGAGACTGGCATAGCTTTGAGGCAAGGATGTGAAGGCATTCGACTTACTGTGCAAGATAAAAGCAAACAAATGCAGGTGATCTTTATAAAATGACATGGAGGAAAAGTACTAGCTAGGGCAGGGGTCGGGAACCTTTTGGGCTGAGAGAGCCATGAACACCACATATTTTAAATGGTAATTCTGTGAGACCCATACAACGACCCATGTACATTCAGCATTATCCAATAAAATTTGGTGTTGTCCCGGAGGACAGCTGTAATTGGCTCCAGCCACCCGCAACCATGAACATGAGTGGTAGGAAATGAATGGATTGTAATACATGAGAATGTTTTATATTTTTAACGTTATTATTATTTTTATTAAAGATTTATCTGTGAGCCATAGGTTCCTGACCCCTGAGCTAGGTCAACAGCTGCACACCAGTGCCAAGAGCTGTGTTTACTTTTTCTAGTAAAGTTACCTGGGACAGCAGATGAAATTGAAGTCACCATTTAAGTTTATAATTGTCCACACTCTTTCACCAAGATCCTTCTAACTTTTGCACAGACGAAACTGGTGAGTTACCTGGGGATATAATAGTCATCATCACCCCTATTCCTTTCAAGTCTTTTTTAATTTATTCATTTTATTTGATTAATTTTAATTTATTGTGTTAACATGGATTCAAGTGTCCCACTCAATATAACACCCTCACCCACAAACCACATGCCTCCCTTACACCCCCTTTGTCTTTCTACCCCCCCTCCCTCTCGGATTTGCTGTCCTGTTATCTGTATCTCTGTGTTATGTATATATAATTTCACTAACCCCTTCACCTTCTTTGATCCCATCCCCTCAGCCCCCCATCCCTCTGACTGTTGTCCCCTCTAGTCCCTGTGACCCTGCCTCTGCCTCTAATTCTGTTCCTCAGTTCACTGTGTTTATTAGATTCCACATATAAGTGAGAGCATATGATATTTTTCTTTCTCTGCCTGGTTTATTTCACTTAGCATAACAATCTCCAAGTCCATCCATGCCATCGTAAAAGGTAAGATTTATTTTTTCACAGCTTCAAAGTATTCCATTGTGTGTTTACACCACAGCTTTTTAATCAACTCGTCCACTGATGGACACTTGGGCTGTTTCCAGATCTTGGCTATTGTAAACAATGCTGCCATAAACATGGGGGTGCATTTCTTCTTTTGAATCAGTGTCTTGGGATTCATTCCTAAAAGTGGGATAGCTGGGTCAAAAGGCAGTTAGTTCTGCTTTTAATTTTTTCAGGAAATGCCATACTGTTCTCCACAGTGGCTGCACAAGTCTGCATTCCCACCAGCAGTGCAGGAGGGTTCCCTATTCTCGCCAGCACTTATTGTGTGTTGTTTTGTTAATGAAAGCCATTCTGACAGGTGTGAGGTGATATCTCATTGTGATTTTAATTTGCATTTCTCTGATGACTAGTGAGGTTGAACATTTTTTCACATGCCTATTGGCCATCTGTATGTCCTCTTTGGAGAAGTGTCTATTCAGTTCCTCAGTTCCTTCACCCATTATGTGTGTGTGAGAGAGAGACAGACAGACAGAGAGAGACAGACAGAGAGAGGAACAGTTAGGGACAGACAGAAAGGAAGGGAAAGAGATAAGAAGCATCAATTCTTCGTTGCAGCACCTTAGTTGTTCATTGAGTGCTTTCTCATATGTGCCTTGACCCAGGGGGTTACAGCAGAGCAAGTGACCCCTTGCTCAAGCCAGCGACCTTGGGCTCAAGCCAGTGACTTTGGGCTTCAAGCCAGCGACCTTTGGGCTCAGGCCAATGACCCAGGGGTCATATCTGTCATTCCACACTCAAGCCAGTTAGCCTACACTCAGACTGGTGAGCATCCACTCAAGCCAGATGAGCCAGCACTCAAGCCGGTGACCTCAGGGTTTCAAACCTGGGTCCTCTCCCATCCCAGTACGATGCTCTATCCACTGTGCCACCACCTGGTCAGGCCCTTTGCCCATTTTAAATTGAATTGTTTACCTTCTGGTGTTGAATTTTAGAAGTTCTTTATAAATTTTGGTTATTAAGATGTATTGGTGGGGAGAGGCACAAAGAAAACCAGATAGAAGGTGACGGAAGACAATTTGACTTTGGGCGATGGGTATGCAATATAATCAAATGTCAAAATAACCTGGAGATGTTTTCTCTGAACTTGTGTACCCTGATTGATCAATGTCACCCATTAAAATTAATAAAAAATTTAAAAATAAAAAGATGTATTGGCAAATATGTTCTCCCATTGTTTGGGTTGTTGTTTTTGTTGTTAATAGTGTCTTTTACTGTGCAAAAGCTTTTTAGTTTGATATAGTCCTATTGTTTATTTTGTCCTTTATTTCACTTGCCCATGGAGATGTATCTGCAAAAATATTGCTACAAGAGATATTGCAGAAATTACTGCCTATGTTTTCTTTCAAGATGTTTATGGTTTCATGACTTAAATTTAACTCTTTTATCCATTTTGACTTTATTTTTTGTGAATGGTATAAGTTGGTCTAGTTTCTTTTTTTTTTTTACATGTACCTGTCCAATTTTCCCAACACCATTTGTTAGACTGTCTTTACTCCATTGTATATTCTTACTGCCTTTGTCAAATATCAATTGATTGTAAAGGCGTAGGTTTATTTCTGGGTTCTCTGTTCTGTTCCATTGATCTGTATACCTGTTCTTATGCCACTACCAAGCTGTTTTGATTATAATGGCCTTGTAGGATAATTTAATATCATGAAGTGTGATACCTCCTAGTTTATTCTTCATTTTCAAGATTGTTGAGGCTATTTGGGTTCTTTTTTGGTTGCATATACATTTTTGGAATATTTGTTCTATATCTTTGAAGTATGCCATTGGTATTTTAATAGGAATTGCACTGAACCTATAAATTGCTTTGGGAAGTATAGACATTTTAATAAGATTTATGTTTCCTATCCATAAACATGGTATATGCTTCTACTTGTTGTATCTTCCTTGATTTCTTTTTTCAATGTCTTATAATTTTCCTAGTACAAGTCTTTTACCTCCTTGTTTAAATTTATTCCTAGGTACTTTATTTTGTTGTTATTGTTGCAATAGTGAAGGGGATAGTTTCCTTAATTTCTTTTTCTGACAGTTTATTGTTGGTGTATAAAAATGCCACTGATTTCTGAATATTAATTTTATATCCTGCCACCTTGCCAAATTCATTTACCAGGTCTAGTAGCTTTTTAGCTGAGACTTTAGGGTTTTCTATGTACAGTATCATGTCATCAGCAAATAATAATAGTTTTACTTCTTTTCTAATTTGGATGCCTTTTATTTCTTCTTCTTGTCTGATTGCTGTGGCTAGGGCTTCCATAATTATGTTGAGTAAGAGTGGTGAAAGGGGGTAGGTACCCTTGCTGTGTTCCTGATCTTAAGGGAATTACTTTTCATTTTTGCCCTTTGAGTATGATGTTGGCTGTGGGTTTGTCATAGACGGCTTTTTTTATGTTGAGGTATTTTCCCTGTATTTCCACTTTGCTGAGAGTTTTGATCATAAATGGGTGCTAGATTTTATCAAATGCATTTTCTGCATCTATTGATATAATCATGTAATTTTTATTCTTCTTTTTGCTTATGTGATGAATCTCATTGATTGATTTGCAAATATTGAACCATCCTTGCCTCCCTGGAGTAAATCCCACTTGATCATGATGTATGACTTTTTTAACATGTTGCTGGATCTGGTTTGCTAATATTTTGTTGAGAATTTTAGCACCTATGTTCATCAGGGATATTGGCCTATAATTTTCTTTTTTTGTCGTGTCTTTACCTGGTTTTGGAATCAGAATTATGCTTGCCTCATAAAATGAGCTTGGAAGTCTTCCCTCTTCTTGCATTTTTTGAAATAGCTTGAGAAGGATAGGTGTTAGTTCATCTTTGAGTGTTTGGTAAAATTCACTTGTGAAGCCATCTGGTCCAGGACTTTTGCTTGCTGGGAGTTTTTTGATAATTGTTTCAATTTTGTTTGTTGTAATTACTCTGTTTAGGTTTTCTGATTCTTCCAGATTGAGTTTTGGAAGATTATATGTTTCTGGGAATTTACCCATTTCGCCTAGGTTGTCCAATTTTTTAGCACACAGATCTTAATAGTATTTTCTTACAATCCTCTGTATTGCTGTGGTGTCAGTTGTTACTTCTGCACTTTCATTTCTAATTTTATTTATTTGAGTCCTCTCTCTTTTTTTCTTGAGTCTGATTAAAGATTCATCAATCTTGTTTACCTTTTCAAAGAACCAGCTCTTGCTTTTATTGATCTTTTGTATTTTCTTTTCAGCCTATATGTTGTTTATTTTTGCTCTGATCTTTATTATTTCCTTCCTTCTACTTCTGCTGAGCTTTATTTATAGTTCTTTTTTTAGTTCTTTTAGGTACAGGGTTAGGGTGTTTATTTGAGCTTTTTCTTGTTTCTTAAGATATGCCTGTAGTGCTATGAACTTCCCTCTCAGGACTGCTTTTGCTGTGTCCCATAGATTTTGGGTTGTTGAATATTTATTTTCATTCATTTCAAGGAAATTTTTTATTTCTTCCATGATGTCATTGTTAACCCATTAGTTATTTAATAACATGTAATTTACCCTTCAAGTGTTTGAATATTTTTTAGTTTTTCTACTGTAGTTGATTTCTAGTTTCATACCATTGAGGTCAGAGAAGATGCAAAACAAGATATGATTTTAATGTTCATAAATTTGTTAAGATTTGTTTTATGTCTAACATATGATCCATCTTAGAAAATATACCATGAGCACTTGAAAGAATGTATATTCTGCTGCATTGGGGTGAAAGGTTCTAAAGATATAATTAAATCTAATTGATCAAGTGTGTCATTTAAGGCCACTGTTTCTTTATTAATTTTCTCTCTGGAGGATCTATCTATAGATATTAGTGGGGTATTAAAATCACCTACTATTATAGTATTTCTGTCAATCTCACCCTTTATGTCCATCAAAATCTGCTTTATATATTTAGGTGCTCCTATATTAGGCACATAAATATTTACAATGTTTATATCCTGCTGTTGAATTGCTCTCCTTATTATTAGATCATGATCTTCATTATCCCTTATATAGCCTTTGTTTTAAAAGCTGTTTTGGCCCTGGCCGGTTGGCTCAGCGGTAGAGCGTCGGCCTAGTGTGCGGAGGACCCGGGTTCGATTCCCGGCCAGGGCACACAGGAGAAGCGCCCATTTGCTTCTCCACCCCTCCGCCGCACTTTCCTCTCTGTCTCTCTCTTCCCCCCCCCCCCCCGCAGCCGAGGCTCCATTGGAGCAAAGATGGCCCGGGCGCTGGTGATGGCTCCTTGGCCTCTGCCCCAGGCGCTAGAGTGGCTCTGGTCGCAATATGGCGACGCCCAGGATGGGCAGAGCATCGTCCCCTGGTGGGCAGAGCATCGCCCCTGGTGGGCGTACCGGGTGGATCCCGGTCGGGCGCATGCGGGAGTCTGTCTGACTGTCTCTCCCTGTTTCCAGCTTCAGAAAAATGAAAAAAAAAAAGCTGTTTTGTCAGATATAAGTATGCTACCCAGCTTTTTTTTCATTTCTATTTGCATGAAATATTTTTTTGCATTCCTTCATTTTCAGCCTATGTGTATCTTTTGTTCTGAGGTGGATGTCTTATAGACAGCATATGTACAGGTCCTGTTTTCTTATCCATGCAGCTACCCTGTGTCTTTAGATTTGAGCATTTAATTCATTTAAATTTAAGGTTATTAGTGATATATACTTATTTATTGCCATTTTATTCTTTATATCTACAATCCTCTTTCTCTCAATTTTTTTTCTTTGCTCTTTTTGTTTATTTTATTTTTTTTATAATATTTTTTTTTTACAGGGACAGAGAGAAAGTCAGATAGAGGGATAGATATAGACAGACAGATAGGAACGGAGAGAGATGAGAAGCATCAATCATCAGTTTTTCATTGCAACATCATAGTTGTTCATTGATTGCTTTCTCATATGTGCCTTGACCACGAGCCTTCAGCAGACTGAGTAACCCCCCGCTTGAGCCAGTGACCTTGGGTCCAAGCTAGTGAGCTTTTTGCTCAAACCAGATGAACCCGCACTCAAGCTGGCAACCCCGGGGTCTCGAACCTGGGTCCTTCCACATCCCAGTCCGATGCTCTATCCACTGTGCCATCACCTAGTCAGGCTCTTTGCTCTTTTTATAGCATGTCCCTTAACATTTCTTGCAGTACTGGCTTGGCTGTAATGAATTCCTTGAGTCTTTTTTGTTTGTTTTGTTTTGTCTAGGAAGCTTTTTATTTCTCCATCAATTTTAAATGATAGCTTTGCTGAATTGTAGGTTCTTGCTTGGTTATAGGTTCTTGTTTGGTTGTAGGTTCTTGTTTTGCATCACTGAATACTTCTTGCCAAATCCTTCTGGCTTCAAGTGTTTCTGTTGAGAAGTCATATATTATCCTTATGGGTGTTCCTCTGTAGGTAATTAACTTCTTTTCTCTTGCAGCTTTTTGTATTCTTTGTCTCTAAACTTTGGCATTTTAATTATGATCTGTCTTGGTGTGGGCCTCCTTGGGTTCCTCTTTAACGGGAGTCTCTGTGTTTCCTGACTTGTATGACTTTCTCCTTCATCAATTTAGGGAAATTTTCAGCTATGATTTCTTCAAACAGGTTCTCTATTTATTGTCTGGTCTCCTTCCAGAACCCCTATGATGTGGATATTGTTTCTCTTCATGTTGTCATGGAGGTTTCTCAGAGTTTCCTCAGTATTTTTGAGGTTTTTTTCTTTTTGCAGCTCTGCTACTCTGCTTTTATATATCTTGTCTCCTAAATCGCTGATTTGATTCTCTGCTTAATCCACCCTGCTATTGATTCCTTCCAGTGCAGTCTTTCTTTCTGATGTTGTATTTGTTGTTTTATACTGGTTCTTTTTTATTATATTATTGTTCTTTATGATGCTTGATATATCTTTAAGTTCTGATTGTTACCATCCCTTGTTGCTCTAAGATCCTTGAGCATCCTAAAAATCATTACTTTTAACTCTGCATCTAATAGTTTGGTTACTTCCATTTCAGTTAGTTCTTTTTCTGGAGATTTATCTTGTTGATTTATTTGGGTCATATTTCTTTGTCCATTTTTTTTTTCTGTGTATTAGGTAGTGCTGTCTGACTTTGAAATTTGTTGTGGTGTCTTTAGGAGGAAGATGGTCTCAGTAGTACCAACCTCCAGGCCACCTGATTTCCTTGTTCTGGGGGAAATGCTTCTTGAGGGTAGTATATTCCCTCCTCTTGTATGTCAGCATTGAATTCAGTTGGACTTTACATCGGTGCAGTTATCCCTTCAGGCTGACTGGCTCTAAGGGTCATCCTTGATCATGTGTATTAGACACTGTGCAGTGTCTGTCCTATTGGACGTATTTATTCTTCACAGTGTCTGGTGCCTGCTAGACTCCTCCTTTGGGTGTGCTGCTTATGTAGTTAGCTGAGTCTAGGGTTGATGCTGTCTGCCACCCATTACTGACTGTGTTGGTTTTAGATCTTCTTGGGTTGGCATCAGCCATTGTTTGTAACCTGGTATGCCCTACCTGTCTGGAGCTACTTTTCTGTTCACTGTTTGTGTCTGTGTTTCCTGTGCCTGGGTGTGTGTGGGAGTAGATAACCTGTTTATAAGGATCAGCTTCCTCCTGCTTAGAGAGAATAGTAGCTCTGTAAAAGCTCCAGGCTCCATAGGATTTGTCTCCACTTTTCAGCTGCTCCACCTCCTCTTGCAGCTGCTTAGTCTTCCCACAGAGTCTTCTACAGAAAGACTGTAGTGTGGGCTCAGACTGGCCTCACCAAACCAATCCCTCTACAGGTTGCAAGCTTGGTGGGTTAGGGCAGCTGAGGTTGGGAATACAATATTAGTGGGACCCCCTACTTCAGGAGTCTCTTGGTCAGGAATTTAATATGAGGAATGTGGCCCCTACTCCAGAGCCTAATCCTTCAGCCAGTGCTGATACTCAAATTTTATTTCTCCCCAGCAAGGTTAGCAGCAGGTTCAGGTTGGATGGGGTCAACATCCCCCTCTGCAGAAGTTCTTCCAACTGGTGACACACTGTCCTCAGGAAAACTGAGAGAGTCCTCTCCTGGGGCTGACTCACAGTGCCTCCCAGAAAGTGGCTAAGCCCCTTGACCAGACTCAAAAATAGGCTTGCGGGGACCCACACTTTAAATGTCCATGCTCTAAGCCTCTCTACCTTTCCTCTGTCGAACCTAGCCCAGCAGGGGAGGATATCCAGCACCTGGGCTGACTGACTGTCAAGTTCCACCCTGTCCAATATACATGAGCTGCTATGCTGGTGCTGATCACAGAAGCCAAGCTCACCTCATCTGAGCCATGTGTGAGGAAGCCTTCCTTAGGACACACCACTAGCTAGCAAGGGTCATTAAGTCCTGAACCATTGCTCTCTACAGCTGGTCACTGGATGTGCTGGCCCTGGACCTCCCTGGAAGGAACCTGGTGCAGATCATTGGGGGATACTGCCCGTGACTGGCCCTCAGCAACCTTGTTAGAGCTACAAGCAGTCCAGAGTTTGTGGCTGACTCTGCTGGGCCCAGGTGCACCTGGAAAAGCTAAACCACACACTTAGCTGGATTTTACCCACACTTGGTCTGGGTGAAGGTCCACAAAAGGTCAAGGTTCCCTGAGTCCCACCTCCTGCAGCCTCTCTCTGCTGGCTGCTTGTTGGGCTCAGCCACTAAAAAAACCTCTGGTAGAGTCTAGAGCCTGGAGCAATTCAGAGATTAGGAAGGGTGGTGGGTGTGGCTCAGCCCCAAGTGTCAATCTGTCCAGATTTTTTTCACAGACCTCAGTAGGGTGTGAACCCAGGAGTGTGGTGGGTGTGGCTTCTGAGACCCAGAGGTGTGATCTGCCTACAGTCAGGACAGTTTCTACTGAGTTTCCCGTGAGGCAGAAGCACCACTCATAGACTTGAAAGAGTGCAGGGAAAAGCTCCTGCCTCAATGCCAGGAAACTGAGTCACTGATGCACCCCTTGCTTCCTGGCTGACTTCTCAGAACAGCCCAGTCTTCCTAGGGTGGGGCAGGAGAGATTCCTCAGGGTGGGACAGTTGCTTTTCCCCAGGCTGATGCCGCTCAGAGGCAACTGCTCCACCCAAAAAAGATGGCGACTGCAGTATTGGGGAAGGATTCAGTACAGGGGTTCCAGTGGCTGTCCCCCACGGTGTCTCTCCTTGGGCCACCAACTTCACACTCTCCTCAAGAAACTTTAGTCCTCTCGGCCCTCCCTCTGCTGGAGTTCTGGATAAGTGGCTGTGAATGAGATTTTCTGTGTTGGCCCTTAAAGATGAAGTCTCCTTCTCCTATAGCTCCATCTCTTTCTCACAAACAGAAACCTTGGCTCTTTTCACCACCAAATGCTGTGTGGGCACCTCTTCTAGGCTCTGGTGCTCTAGGCTGGAGTGCTAGGCCTGGGGCTTAGGACCTACACCTCTCAGGGCAACCCCCCCTCCATAAGAGTCCCTCAGCTGCTGCTCACTTCTGGGAGCAGGGAAGCCCTTTCTGTGTCTCCACCCTTCCTACCAGTCTCAGTGTGGCTTCTTCTGTGATCCTAAGTTATAGACTCCTCTTCGTTTAGTCCAAAGTTGGTTTTTCAAGATGATTGTTATTAAATTAAGTTGTAATCCAATTTGGTCCTGGGAGGTAGCATTTGAAATGTCTGCCTACTCCATTGCCATCCCCTTTCAAGTTTTTTATGGTGAAATTAATCTCTGTCATTCTCTTATGGATGTAGCACTGCCTCTGGTTTACTATCTTGGAGAAAGTAGAATTTAATCCTTACCCATTCTTCTCATAATGCTTCTCATCTCATAGGTCAGAAAGAACATGTAGGTATCCCACCAGTTGCTAAGTGTTTCTAATCCAATTATATATTCAAAAACTTGAAAAATAACCCCAGAGTTGATCCATGGGCCAAGAGGACCCACTGTAAGTCAGACTTCTTCTAAAATTCCATCTGTCACCTGACCATTAACTCCTACATTGACTGGTGGGCCACTGTAGCACTTTGGGTCCCCAGAGTCAGTAGTTACAGTATTTTCCCATTTATAAGATGCACCTTTTTTGAAAAAATTGGGGTCTAAAAACTGGGTGCGTCTTATACAGTGGTTGTAGATATTTACTTGCATTTCTCGCTTTTTCGCGCTTGTTTTTGTGCTTATTGTTGAAGACTGATTCGTCATCAGACACAGATGAGGACAAGCTAATGGATGGGAGTTTTGACAGTGATGAGGAGTTGTATGAATTTTATTATGAATAAAACTTGAGTTCAATAATTTTATGTAATACATTTTTTTTCAAGTTTCAGGCCCCAAAATTAAGGTGCTTCTTATAATACAGTAGTAGTCTTGAAGAGACAGCAATTTCCTTTTCCTCAATGCACATTCACCCTAGTAAACAGCTACAGATATCCTTGGAGAAGCCTTAGGTACTATTTAGTATTTACTATGGAAAGGATGCTGGGTTTATCTCAAGGGACTTCTTCATTCCAGGGGATCTGAGTGCATGAATTACCTTAGATCTAAAAACAATTTGGCAAGCCATGACCAAAGTCAGGTTTTAGTTACTAGACTGAAAATATTTCCTGTTATATAGGTAAGATATGCTGTAGTAGACTGTTCATGTATTGCATTCTTTTTTCTTTCTTTTTTATTTTTATTTTTCTGAAGTGAGAAGCAGGGAGGCCGAGTGACAGACTCCCACATGCACTCGACCAAGATCCACCCAGCATGCCCACCAGGGGGTGATGCTCTGCCCATCTGGGCTGTTGTTCCATTGCAACTGGAGCCATTCTAGAGCCTGAGGTGGAAGCCATGGAGCCATCCTCAGCTCCCAGGCCAACTCATTCTAATAGAGCCTTGGCTGCAAGAGGGGAAGAGAGAGATAAAGAGAAAAGAGAGGGGGAAGGGTGGAGAAGCAGATAGGCGCTTCTCCTGTGTGCCCTGGCTGGGAATTGAACCTGGGACTTCCACACGCCGGGCCAACACTCTACCACTGAGCCAACCAGTCAGGCCCATGTATTGCATTCTTAAGAACACCATATCTAATTGGCCACTGCCAAAGAGCTCTGTATGTAAAGGCATTCTGATCACCTCTGCATGCTTGCTGCTCTTTATAGTAGATGCGTCTTCGGTGTTAAAGTGTTGCCTCTTGGCCTCTACTATTCTGAAATCTCATCCTTATTGAAACCAGAGGTTTACATCAATATCAGCAGTCCCTACAGTCATAGATGACCTTTTGTAAAAGGAGGCAACCACAAGGTTGTTTAAGGGCACAGGTGTTCTGATCACTAATGTATTTCTCAATGCCTTAGGGAAGGGAGCATCTCCTCGGCCTTTTCCAGGAATATGTGTGAGGTAGAGGTACAGGTTGTACATGGTACATGCAGACCAACATTCCTATCTGTCCAACCTTTAAAGCCCATTCTTTGTATTATGGCAGGGGAGCTCTAGCATCCCAACCTCATTAAGTGTAGGCCAGCATTGAGTCCAAGTGTCAGTCAACCAACCAAGTTAGCTGTTAGAATCACCTCCATATGCAGGAGCTCACACATTAAATAGAGATGTATGTACAACTATATCTGCATTTATCTTACACAAATAATTCATAGCAAAATAAAGAAGGAAATGCACATGAAAATTACATTCCTCATACTAAGAGACACCTAAAAAAGATCTACCCAATACGTTCCAGGTATACTTTTCCTTACCTCCATTGTGGTAGTAGTCTAATTTCCCCTTGGTCATGATCAATCACCCCGGCCAACACCATAGCTACTTGATTCAGGGCATGAGCCCAAGTGGCCAGATGAAAATCTCAACTTCCAGTTCAATGGAATCAGTATTGTGTCTCCTGGTGGAGGTTTTCCTTCCTCTGGAACCAAGACCTCTAGACCAGCAGAACATAAGTCACAGGAACAGGAATAAAAAAATTGCCCATGGGCCACAGGATGAAGATAAGTAGTGCTGCTTTCATTTTCATTCACGATTCCTGTACCAGTAAAGTCTAGCTGTCACAGAATCAATAGCATCGACTGGGTGCTGATTCAGAGCATATACAGTCTTCTGAGGGACCTTACCCAGCCCTGCAAAGTACTGTCACCTAGCTGGCACTGTAACCTAGTCTTCAAAAGACCATTCTACCATCCTATCAGTTGCTTCAGGATGGTGGGGAACGTGGGAAGACCAGTGAATTCCATGAGCATGGCCTCATTTCCTTCACTGTAAAATGAGTTCCCTGGTCAGAAGCAATGATGTGTGCAATAGCATGATAGTGAAGAAGGCACTGTGCAAAACCATGGGTGACAGTTTGGGTAGCAACATTGTATGTGGGGAAACAAATCCATATTCTGGTTGTTCGTTTCAGTAAGGACAAAATGCTGCTCCTTCCATGGCGGAAGTAGTAATCTTATACAATCAACCTGCCATTAGGTATCCGGCTGATCACCCCAGGAAGTGGTACCATATTGTGAACTCAGGGTTGGTCTCTGCTGCTGGCTGATTGAGCACTCAGAGGGGGCCATAGCCAGGCCAGACTTGGTGAATGGAAGTTCATATTGCTGATCCCATACATAAACCATCCCTGCCACCATGGCCCATTTGTTCATGGGTCTATTAGGCAGGGGTAGGAGTGTCTGAGGAAAGAGGCTGAGTGGTATCCTGAGAATGGGGCATCCATCAACTAGTTTATTAAACTCCTCTACCAAGATCACCTTTTGGTGAGCATTTACATGGGACACAAGTATATTCGCATTTTTTGTCCATTCAGACAGGTCTATCTGCATGCCTCTTCCCCAAATTTGTCACTTGTTATTTAAACATGTCCCTTCCAATTCCCTGACAGTGCAGTCAAACCATTAGCTACAGCTCATGTGTTGGCATATAAATGCATGTTTGGCCATTTCTCCTTCCAAGCAAAGGGTAACAACCAGGCACAAAAAATTCTGACCACTAGAATGATTTCCCTTCATGAATATTCTTTAGAAATGTCCCAGAAAGAAGCTGTGTTGCAGCTCTCCACTTTTGGGTGGTGCCTACATATCATGCGAAGCGGTGAACCAGACCTCAGTCTTTTCTTCCTCTGTCAGCTGATCCTGAGGAAGTCCTTACGAGGTTACCGGTGCAGGTTGTCAGAAGCAAAGTAGGAGAGAAACCATGGGCATGTGAACCACTTCTTCATGAAACTTACTTGCATCTTCAGAGACTACTCAGGCACAGTCATGCAGATACCACTCCCATTTGATTTTGGAATGTGATATGCATACCCAACTTCCTGGCTTGGTGAGTCATTAATACCCAGTTCATGATGGGCAGCTTAGGTCAGATGGTAATTTGGTGGCCACAATTAAGTGTTCTGTCTCTACAAAGACCAAATAAGCCAAAAGGACTTTCTCAAAAGAGTTGTTATCTGTGAAAGATGGCAGAGCTTTGCTCCAAAATCCTATGGCCTACAATGAGATTCACCTAGAAATGCCTGCTGTAGTCTAAACCACACCCCTATCTGCCACTGATGCTTCCATTATTTTAAAGACTAATAATTTTAAGAAACAAAGTAGATAAGTATGGCACTTATTTTTCACTAGAGTAGTAGCTTCTGCCATGTTCCATATATAAGATTTTTAAAATACAGCATGAGGCTTTAGCGGTATGAGCAGGCATCACCCTGTGTGAAGCCTGAATATGTGTTCCATTCTTAACACAGCTCAAGGGCAGAGAAAAAAGTTCCTGTTGTACCTCTGTGACCCCCTGCCTAGCACAACACCTCAGGTGTGATTCTGTTTGATATCTATGGGATGAATGAAAGGCCAGCACGGGAGGCCTTGGGAGGGTCTGCCAGAGAGTTTCCTTATACTTCCTGAGCCCTGAACACACTTCTGAGCTTCTGAGCTTCAACTTCATAGCAGTTCTCAAAGGGTGGTCCAAGGCACACCCGCACCAGCATTATGGATGTACAGGTACTTTTAAACACAGATTCTATCCTCTCAGACAACCAGAACCAAATCCTCAAGAGTAGTCCAGGGACAGAATGGTCTCTCTACTTCCCACGGGACCTGACACCTATTGAGAGGCGGCCTCTGGACCTCCAGGCCAGGGGAGGCATTTCTGACTCCTCCCTTCCTTGGGGCAGCCCCTCTCCCCCTTCTGTCTCATCCCCCGTGTGCCTCCTTGGGTTAGCCTTCCCTACATTTACCTCTAGACCTCCACCTTCTGCTCATTTTTCTTTCAACAGTTTGTCCTATCTTGTGCACCAGAATTAACAAATGTGGAGTCCAGTGGTGATATTTTTTCATAAAGTTACACTGCTTCACATTTCCCATTCGAGAAAGGTGGTATTTTATTTGTAGTGGCTGATCCAGCACAGTCAACACAGAAGTGCTACAGGTAGGAGTGAGAAGCAGCAACGGTCCCAGGAAGAATCCCAATTTAACAAAATAATATTCAAGAAAACAATGTACAATGCTCTTAAACAATTAATGCCTTAGCATTACAGCTTTAATTTTTAAAAAAAAAAAATAATTAAAATCCTTATTGGGCATGAGGGTTGGGATTCATAGCCAGTGTGGTAGGTGTTGTTTTCTGAGTGGTAAAAGAATTGAGACCATTGTTCCAGGGGAGGAAATGCCAGGCTCAGCAAGATTCTAAAATGGAAGCAATTTGAAAATGGTTTTGGAGATCTATTCCCTGCCCAAAAGATCTGAACAAACCCAAACCAGAGCTTTTTACACAAGTGATTAGAAATGAAAGCAAAAATTGTGTCAAAACAAAGGTGTGTGTGCCAATTATTAGCCCCTTGGTGTCATTTGAAGGAAATTAATGGGGAGGGCCAAAGTGATAGAGTCCATAACATGCAAGGCTTCAGAACCCAACATACTATTTTGCTCCTAGTGTAGCAGAAATAAATGCTCCCAGCAAACCCTCAGGGAGGAAGAAGACGTGTGTGTAAGGAAGATCAATCTGTGAAGCTGACATCAATCTAATGAGTCATCTTTGACATCACAGAACTCGGAAAACATGAAGTCATGGCCCATCAGACCTGTGCCCTCTCAGAAGAAGGAAATGCCCAGGTGCACTACTGGGGGCAACTCTTGAGCCCATGAGACCCACCAGAGGAGAAATGACAGAAAAAGTTGCTGCTTTGGGGGCTTACTGACCCAGGCGGGTCTGTTTCTGGGAGACAACTTGGGATGAGTGCTGGGGTGAGGAGAACCGAAGGTTTGGGGCTCCTGCTTCTCCCCTGAGGAGTCTCCTTCATTCTATTCACAAATGAAGCCCAGGGAGGCTGTGCTGCCATCGAAACAGACCACCCACCTAGATTTCTGGGGATGTAGCACCAGCTTTTGGGAGACTGGGAAGAGGCAGGGTGTGAAGCATGCCCAGGATAGGGCCTCATGGGGCAGGGCCCACTGAAGGTTCCAGGCCTGGCAGAAGAGTGTGTGGAGTGGCTGGTGTCCAATGAGCTGCCAATTCTTCACCCACTCTTGTCTACCAGATCCTGTGGGCTGGCCTCAGCCACACTTAGCCCTTCCTTTCTATAATGAATCCACACCTACTCACACTCAGCCTTAACTTCTCTTGAACCTGAAATACTCTTCATCTCCCTCCTCTCCCAGCCTGGATTATCCCCAGACTCGATCAAGGAAAAGACAGGGGCCATGGCGCTGTCCTTACAAAATCACAGTCCCTTCCAGAAGGTGGTCATTTTATTCAGTGCCTCAGATATCGCCAGGCCTACCACCCTTTGCCATCAGATGCCAAACCTTTCCTTTGGGGAATTCTGGTTACCTGGCAAGCCAGACCTTGGCCTGCGCAGGCACTCCCTGGTTTTGAAAGATTTCTTTAAACATCTGGAAAGCTAAACCCACCTGTCCTCTGCTGACTGATTCTGTCTGGTAGTGCACAGCCCTCCCAAGATCCCTAGAGAATTCCTTCATGGTTAGAGCCTCCAGAAAAAACACTCAGACCCCTTAACTAGCACAGCTGGGTGCTGTGGAGCAGTGTCCACCCCACAGACACCACCCACACCATGCCAGCATTACACCCACCACATACCTACAGCTCTCCGTCTAGTGCCGGCCCTGCTGCAGGATGCTGCCCATCTGGCTTGTTCTGCAAGACTCAGGTAGACCATCCAATCTCTGGGTGCACAGATCCTCTCCCCCAGGTGGCTAATTCCCGAAGTCCTCAGCCAGAGCTTCCAATCTGGCCCTTTCCTGGGCTCCATCCTCCTCGTTCATGAGCACAACTAGAGGACAGATTTCTGGGACTCTTCCTCATGGTAGCCACTGAGTGTATGAAAGGGTGTGAGCTTTGGAGCAAAGTAGCAGCACACCTAGTCTGGTGTTCTGGCTGAGCCACCAATGCCCATCCTGACAAGTGAGTGAATATCTCAGAGCCTTGCTTTCCTCATCTTCCTTAAGTCAATGAATAATTACTATTCCTACTCTATGCCTGAGGATGGAGCAGCAAATATCAAAGATACAACCACCACTCACCTAGAGCTTAGGTATGAATAGAGAAAAAAAAGGCAACCAAGAGGAAACAAATAAATAAATGCACTAACACTACCCATTAGTGAATGCCATACAGAAAGTTCACCACATACATAACACAGGGGCTGAAGCTGGACACACAGGAGGGGACTTGGTCAGAGTGGTCAGGAGAGGCCTCTCTGAGGAGATGGGCTTTGAGATGAGGCCTGATAATCAGGAGGAAGCTAGCTGTGGGAAGATCTAGAGGGAGGTGAGCAAAAGGAAAGCCTGCTGAGGTCAGGGTGAATTCCAGGTCAGCCAGTGGAGGAAGCAAAGGACAGTGAGGGCGACACCAGTCCAAGAGGTGGGTGGGGGCGGGACTACGTAGGCCTTGTGAGCTACAGGGTGCTCCCTACTTTCATTTTACTTGAATTGTAACAGAAAACCACTGGGTGGCTTTTGGTAAGCACAGAAGAGAGTCAGAGATCATCAAACGTGGGAGTAAATAAATCTTTTGAAAGTCAGATTTCTACATAAAATACTGCTGTATCAGATGTATCTCTCTCTCTCTCTCAATGCCACTCTACTTCTTCCTCTTTTTCAAAATACTATTGGTGATGATGTCAGAGTAATAGCATGGTAGGAAGCAATACCAATAAATCTCCCCCAAAACTCAACAAGATCTTCAACCAGAAACAGAAAAACCTATCCTTGGAGCCTCCAGATGTTTCGCAATACACCTGAAGGTATGGTCGAGGGAAAAATTGGCTAAATATATAATCAAACCCTGAAGGAAATAGGGAGTAAGAAATGCTCCGCCTTCCTCACTAACCTAAATAGGGCTGCTTTCACTGGGAACTGAGAATATAGGAACTGAGTCGGGCAAAGGGGGTGAATAGATCCAGGCCGCGGCACAAACAGCCGAACCAGGCTGTGCAACGGAGATCCAAGCTGAGGAAAAACTGTGCCTGTGGCAACCCAGTCAATACAAACTAACACTCGCGCCAAACCCAGATAAAGAAAGACAAGTGGGGCAGCCATTTTCCCCAATTTCCTGGTCGGCACACGCAGATAGTGGGCAAGAGATTCCTCCGAGTGCCTCAGCAGTGGGAGCCCACATTATCCCACAGAGAGGCAGAGTCAGGGGCCTTTGTGTAGGCCAAAAGCAGAATCTCGGGCCGCCCCAGTGCCCTGAAAAAGCTGCGTATGGGGAGGGAGCGAGAGCCAATTCCAACGCTGAAACTTTTCCGTGCAGGCGGGGGTTTCACTCAGAGGGTGAGACTTCCGGACTGATATCCTGGTCTGCTCACAGATAGTGAGTGAGAGTTTCCTCCAAGTGCCCCAGGAGTGGGCGCCAGGCGTGTTACCAGACAAGTGGCAGAGCCAGAGGTCTTTGAGTGGGTGGAAGCCCCGCCTGATTGTGCTAGCAGCTCTGACTGACTGAGCCTTACCCAGAGCTCTGTGCTGAGTGGGAATAAAGTGGGGAGTTGTCAGCTCTTTGAGCCTCTTACTATCCAGGCAGAGGCAGCAGCAACCCCATAGTTGGATTATCAGGCTACTAATTCAGGAAGGAAAGACTAGGAGAGAGGCTCCAGGAACATGGACTCTCTCACTGTCAGAGCCTATAAATGCTAATGAGCCTCGACTGCCAACGAGACTGAAGCACAATACATGACATCGCCATAGAGACTTATCAACTGCAAACCTCTACCTGAGCATGCCAAAGGGGCAGAACTCAGGGTACAGAGTCACCGACCAGGAAGAGGGAGAGAAAAGAAAAAGCAAGAAGATAACCTCTAAAAATCAAGAATAATCAGCAGACTTTATAACCTATCCCATTTTATTATATTTGTTCATTTGTTTCTCTTATCTTCATTCTTGATTTTTTTTTCCCTCCTCCAATTTGGTCATTTAACTCTCTGCTGGTCTTACTCTCTCCTCTCCTTAAACTACACTACCCATAAGTCTTACATCTCCCATTATCTTTTCTTTCCTCTTCCTTTCTCTTATGAGGGTTGCACTTCAAAACCCTTTACTCTCTCTCTCTCCTCTTTTTTCTTTTTTCTTCTTTTAGTGGTTCCCTCTTTTTTTCTCTCTCTCTCTCTTTCTTTTCTCCCTCTATATAAGTTTCTTCCTTTCTCCTTTACATCTCCTCTCATTCAAACCTCAATAATGAACAAATTATCTTATCTGGGACTCAAATTTATGTTTATGGCAATTTGGGGGGGGGGTTACTTCACCTTTTTAACTCACTAGCAGTGCTCCCATCCCTGGCTCTCCATTTTATCTAGTTCTTGTTCCACTAAATACAATAGTAATTTTTTAATTTGTCCCCCCATTTTCCTGTTTCCCTCTTATTCCTCTCATCATAACTCTTAGCCAACCAACACCTAAAAGCAAATCATTTTATTCTTGACCCAAATTTTTTCCTTATTTGATTTTTGTGGCTCCACACCCCTTTTTTTTCTGGGGGGGGTTTGCCCCTTTATTACTTCTCCCCAATTTAGGCCCTCCATTACAGGCACTGTTTGTTCTATTTAGTACAATATAATTCACAGTTCACCACAAAATTTTCTCAAGAAAGAGGGGACAGGAGAGGAGAGGAAAAAAGGAGGGGGTGGAATAATTTTCTTTTTTTAAATTTTAATTTAATTTTATTTTTCTTTATTTAATTATTAATTAAAAAAAACTCTTTGATTTTTTATTTTTATTATTCTTTATTAAATCTCATTAATACTCTCAACAAAACCACCCTCAGATGACATTAAGGAAGAGAAAATCAAATATCATGGATACAAAGAAAGAGAGGTAACACAGATAGATGAGGAAAAATTTATGGAGAAAAAATTTAATATATTGGAAACCTTGGAGTTAAACGACAGAGAATTCAAGATAGAAATCCTAAAAATACTCAGAGATATACAAGAAAACCAGAAAGGCAATTAAGGGAGCTCAGAAAACAACTCAATGAACACAAAAAATATATTATCAAGGAAACTGAAACTATAAAAACAAATCAAACAAAGATAAAAAACTCAATTCACGAGCTGAAAAATGAGGTAACAAGCTTAGCTAATAGAACAGGCCAGATAGAAGAGAGGATTAGTGAAATAGAAGACAAGCAACTTGAGGCACAACAGAGAGAAGAAGAAAGAGACTCAAAAATTTAAAAAAATGAGATAGCCCTACAGGAATTATCTGACTCCATCAAAAAGAATAACATAAGAATAATAGGTATATCAGAGGGAGAAGAGAGAGAAAATGGAATGGAGAACATACTCAAACAAATAATAGCTAGGAACTTCCCAAGCCTGTGGAAAGAACTAAAGCCTCAAATTCAAGAAGCAAACAGAACTTCGAGTTTTCTTAACCCCAACAAACCTACTCCAAGGCACATCATAATGAAATTGGCACAAACCAATGGCAAAGAAAAAGTTTTCAAGGCAGACAGAGAAAAGAAGAATACAACATATAAAGGAAGGCCCATTAGATTATCATGCGATTTCTCAACATAAACTCTACAAGCTAGAAGAGAGTGGACCCCAATATTTAAAGTCCTGAAAGAGAGGAACTTTCAGCCATGAATACTATACCCATCAAAGCTATCCTTCAAATATGAAGGAGAAATAAAAACATTCACAGATACAAAAAAGATGAGGGAATTTATCATCAGAAAACCCCCACTCCAGGAATTACTAAAGGGTGTTCTCCAATCAGATACAAAGAACAACAACAACAAAAAAACAAAGCCACAAGTAAAAGCTCCAAGAAGAACACAATAAAACCAAATTTAAACTGTGACAACAACAAAAAGGAAGGGGGGAGAGGATGGAGATTAACAGTAGCAAAGGATGATGGAGTGCAAAAGTACTCACAAAATACCTCACTACAATGAACAGGGTAGGAACCCTTTTCATTACTTAAAGGTAACCACCATTGAAAAAACCACCACAGAAGCACATGAGATAAAAAAGATAGCAACAGAGGAAAGATGTATGGAATACAACCAAATAAAAACAATAGATAGAAAAACGAAAGAAAATGATCAAACAAGACACAAAACTAACAGAAAGCAAGATATAAAATGGCAATAGGGAACTCACAAGTGTCAATAATTACACTAAATGTAAACGGATTAAACTCACCAATAAAAAGGCACAGAGTAGCAGAATGAATTAAAAAACAAAATCCAACTGTACGCTCCCTACAGGAAACTCATCTAAGTAACAAGGATAAAAATAAATTCAAAGTGAAAGACTGGAAAACAATACTCCAAGCAAATAACATCCAAAAAGAAGCAGGTGTAACAATACTCATATCTGATAATGCTGACTACAAGACAGCAAAAGTACTCAGAGACAAAAATGGCCATTTCATAATGGCTAAGGGGACACTGAATCAAGAAGACATAACAATTCTTAATATATATGCACCAAACCAAGGAGCACCAAAATATATAAGACAGCTACTTATTGACCTTAAAACAACAACTGACAAAAATACAATCATACTTGGAGACCTCAATACACTGCTGACGGCTCTAGATCAGTCATCCAAACAGAGAATCAACAAAGATATAGTGGCCTTAAACAAAACACTAGAGTACCTGGATATGATAGACATCTACAGGACATTTCATCCCAAAGTGACTGAGTATACATTTTTCTCCAGTGTACATGGATCATTCTCAAGAATGGACCATATGTTGGGCCACAAAAACAACATCAGCAAATTCAGAAAAATTGAAGTTGTACCAAGCATATTTTCTGATCATAAAGCCTTGAAACTAGAATTCAACTGCAAAAAAGAGGAAAAAAATCCCACAAAAATGTGGAAACTAAACAACATACTTTTAAAAAATGAATGGGTCAAAGAAGAAATAAGTGCAGAGATCAAAAGATATATACAGACTAATGAAAATGACAATACAACATATCAGAATCTATGGGATGCAGCAAAAGCAGTGATAAGAGGGAAGTTCATATCACTTCAGGCATATATGAACAAACAAGAGAGAGCCCAAGTGAACCACTTAACTTCACACCTTAAGGAACTAGAGAAAGAAGAACAAAGACAACCCAAAACCAGCCGAAGAAAGAAGATAATAAAAATCAGAGCAGAAATAAAAGAAATAGAGAATAGTAAAACTATAAAAAAAATTAATAGAACAAAGATCTGGTTCTTTGAAAAGATCAACAAAATTGACAAACCCTTGGCAAGACTTATCAAGGAAAAAAGAGAAAGAACTCATATTAACAAAATCCAAAATGAAAGAGGAGAAATCACCATAGACACAGTAGATATACAAAGAATTATTGTAGAATACTATGAAAAACTTTATGCTACTAAATTCAACAATCTAGAAGAAATGGATAAATTCCTATAACAATACAACCTTCCTAGACTGAGTCAAGAAGAAGCAGAAAGCCTAAACAGACCTATTAGTAGAGAAGAAATAGAAAACACCATTAAAAACCTCCCCAAAAATAAAAGTCCAGGCCCTGATGGCTATACCAGCGAATTTTATCAAACATTCAAAGAAGACTTGGTTCCTATTCTACTGAAAGTCTTCCAAAAAATTGAAGAAGAAGCAATACTTCCAAACACATTTTATGAGGCCAACATAACCCTCATACCAAAACCAGGCAAGGATGGCACAAAAAAAGAAAACTACAGACCAATATCTCTAATGAGTACAGATGCTAAAATACTAAACAAAATACTAGCAAATCGAATACAACAACATATTAAAAAAATAATACATCATGATAAAGTGGGATTCATCCCAGAATCTCAAGGATGGTTCAACATACGTAAAACGGTTAACGTAATACACCATATCAACAAAACAAAGAACAAAAACCACATGATCTTATCAATAGATGCAGAAAAGGCTTTCGATAAAATACAACACAATTTTATGTTTAAGACTCTCAACAAAATGGGTATAGAAGGAAAATATCTCAACATGATAAAGGCCATATATGATAAACCATCAGCTAACATCATATTATTTTTTTTATTTTATTTTATTTATTCATTTTTAGAGAGGAGAGAGAGAGGAGAGAGAGACAAAGAGAGGGAAGGGGGGAGGAGCTGGAAGCATCAACTCCCATATGTGCCTTGACCAGGCAAGCCCAGGGTTTCGAACCAGCAACCTCAGCATTTCCAGGTCGATGCTTTATCCACTGCGCCACCACAGGTCAGGCCTAACATCATATTAAATGGCACAAAACTGATGGCTTTCCCCCTTAAATCAGGAACAAGACAGAGTTGTCCACTCTCTCCACTCTTATTTAATGTGGTACTAGAGGTTCTAGCCAGAGCAATCAGACAAGACAAAGAAATAAAAGGCATCCATATTGGAAAAGAAGAAATAAAGGTATCACTTTTTGCAGATGATATAATCCTATACATCGAAAACCCCAAAGAATCCACAAAAAGACTACTAGAAACAATAAGCCAATACAGTAAGGTCATGGGATACAAAATTAACATACAGAAGTCAATAGCCTTTCTATATGCCAACAATTAAACAACTGAGAATGAACTCAAAAGAATAATCCCCTTCACAATTGCAACAAAAAAAATAAAACACTTAGGAATAAACATAACAAAGAATGTAAAGGACTTAGATAATGAAAACTATAAACCATTGTTAAGGGAAATCAAAAAAGATATAATGAGATGGAAGAATATTCCTTGTTCTTGGTTAGGATGAATAAATATAGTCAAGATGGCCATATTACCCAAAGCAATATACAAATTTAATGCAATTCCCATCAAACTTCCAATGACGTTTTTTAAAGAAATAGAGCAAAAAATCATCAGATTTATATGGAACTATAAAAAACCCCGAATAGCCAAAGCAATCCTAAAGAAAAAGAATGAAGCTGGGGGCATTACAATACCTGACTTCAAACTCTATTATAGGGCCACGACAATCAAAACAGCATGGTATTGGCAGAAAAGTAGACACTCAGACCAATGGAACAGAATAGAAAGTCCAGAAATAAAACCACATATATATAGTCAAATAATTTTTGATAAAGGGGCCAAGAACATACAATGGAGAAAAAAAAGGCTCTTCAATAAATGGTGCTGGGAAAACTGGAAAGCCACATGCAAAAGAATGAAACTGGACTACAGTTTGTCCCCCTGTACTAAAATTAACTCAAAATGGATCAAAGATCTAAACATAAAACCTGAAACAATTAAGTACATAGAAGAAGACATAGGTACTCAACTCATGGACCTGGGTTTTAAAGAGCATTTTATGAATTTGACTCCAATGGCAAGAGAAGTGAAGGCAAAAATTAATGAATGGGACTACATCAGACTAAGAAGTTTTTGCTCAGCAAGAGAAACTGATAACAAAATAAACAGAAAGCCAACTAAATGGGAAATGATATTTTCAAACAACAGCTCAGATAAGGGCCTAATATCCAAAATATACAAAGAACTCATAAAACTCAACAACAAACAAACAAACAATCCAATAAAAAATGGGAAGAGGACATGAACAGACACTTCTCCCAGGAGGAAGTACAAATGGCCAACAGATATACGAAAAGATGCTCATCTTCTTTAGTTATTAGAGAAATGCAAATCAAAACTGTAATGAGATACCACCTCATACCTGTTAGATTAGCTATTATTAACAAGACAGGTAATAGCAAATGTTGGAGAGGCTGTAGAGAAAAAGGAACCCTCATACAGTGTTGGTGGGAATGTAAAGTAGTACAACCATTATGGAAGAAAGTATGGTGGTTCCTCAAAAAATTGAAAATAGAACTACCTTATGACCCAGCAATCCCTCTACTGGGTATATACCCCAAAAACTCAGAAACATTGTTACGTAAAGACACATGCAACCCCATGTTCATTGCAGCATTGTTCACAGTGGCCAGGACATGGAAACAACCAAAAAGCCCATCAATAGATGACTGGATAAAGAAGATGTGGCACATATACACTATGGAATACTACTCAGCCATAAGAAATGATGACATCGGATCATTTACAGCAAAATGGTGGGATCTTGATAACATGATACGAAGTGAAATAAGTAAATCAGAAAAAAACAGGAACTGCATTATTCCATACGTAGGTGGGACATAAAAGTGAAACTAAGAGACATTGATAAGAGTGTGGTGGTTATGGGGGGAGAGGGGAAAGGGAGAGGGGAAAGGGAGAGGGAAAGGTGAAGGGTGAGGGGCTCAAAGAAAACTAGATAGAAGGTGACAGAGGACAATCTGACTTTGGGTGATGGGTATGCAACATAATTGAAAGACAAGATAACCTGGACTTGATATCTTTGAATATATGTATCCTGATTTATTGATGTCACCCCATTAAAAAAATAAAATTATAAAAAAAAAAAAGGAAGAAAGGAACCCTGCCAGACACTTCTCTGGGGGAGAAGAGCCTCAGTTACAGACTAGGGGCGAATTATATAGTGCTTGGAAGAGCCTGAGGGTATACTGAGGCAAAAATCCTGGTATGTCCGGAATGCTCCTCTTTGGGGGACTTGCCAGCTTCTTGGAATTCCTCTGTCTCAGGGGTGATAGTCCAGTAGGGGTGAGGTCTGACAGATAAGCGGAACATCAAGAGGGCAGTTTTGAATTTACATATCTATCATTGACCACATACAGGTTGGGGGGCATGACAGCATGACACAATCATTAACAAGATTATAATATTGTCTAGGGGATTTATAAGAAACGTTAAAACTTTCAAGGTAATACAATCAAAGACATTTACAAATCCTTTCAGTATCTCTCTCTCCTCCTTTGCCTAGAGGTACACGTTAATCTCAGGATTCCAGGAAGGGAGGGAGAGCTAAAATCAGTGTAGGGTGTTATGTAAATTTTGCCTCTTATTGAAGGAGAAAGGAGTTCTTTAGATAACTTTAATCCTTTCAGAGAATTTAAAACCAAATGACCCTAGTTATCCTTGTAAGTCAGGAGACTTCTACATTCCTTTTCCTCCATTTTCCAAAGAAAGGACAGGAAAGCCTGACCTTGTGTCCCAGAATATTAATATTAATTTGCATCTTTTTGGTACCTTACAAAAACATGATGTTGGGCAGAGAAAATATATTATGTTCACTTTGTTAAAGATGGCGCTGCCCACGTGGAGGCCGTTGCCCAGGTGATATTAATGTGTGTCTCTGTGTGCTGTGAGCAGGCAGAATCCTTGTAGCCTGGGGCTTGGTTTTGGGATTAAGCCTTTCCCACCCCTTTTGATGTGGGGTGGTACAATCCCATCATGTCTCTGATAAGTGACTTTGTATTAGAGACTTCCCTATTTGTATATTGGATTAAAGGTTTGGATTTCTACACTATAAAATAGGGGCAGAACGGGAGCTTGCGCTCTTGGTTCCTGAGATTGATATTAGAGGAGAGAGCAGAGAGGAGAGCAGAAAGAGGCCATGTGGCTAGGAGAAGCAGCCAAGATGGCGGAGTGTTGAGTGAGAAGCCAGTTTGTGCAGAGTTTGTGCAGGGAGAAGGAAGGAGATAGGAACAGAAGAGAATAAGTCTGGTGAGCTAGAAACCTTTGATTCTAGGAAACTCGGATAAGTCAGTAGCTTTGTGAGCACTGAATGTGAGTGGGTTTTGGAGCCCAGTATGTGTTTTTTACTTGCCCACCGGGTGCAAGCTAGAATTAAATATAGTGGCCCACCAGTTTTTGGCTCTGTTGTTTCTTTACCGACTGTCCGAATCCAATGCGAACCTGCATGGGCCAGGCTGCTGTGATTGTAGCCCTGCCTCCTGGCTTTACACATGACCACCATCATTTGAGACTCGCTTCCTCATGGCCCATTGTGATGGCTGATTTTATGTGTCAACTAGGTAGCTATAGTGCCCATATGTTTTATCATACAGTTGTCTAGATCAGTGGTCCTCAACCTTTTTTGGGCCACGGACCGGTTTAATGTCAGAAAATATTTTCACGGACCGGCCTTTAGGGTGGGACGGATAAATGTATCATGTGACCGAGATAAGCGTCAAGAGTGAGTCTTAGATGGATGTAACAGAGGGAATCTGGTCATTTTTTAAAAATAAAACATCATTCAAACTTAAATATAAATAAAACAGAAATAATGTAAGTTATTTATTCTTTCTCTGTGGACCGGTACCAAATGGCCCATAGACCAGTACCAGTCCGTGGCCCGGGGACCACTGGTCTAGATATTGTAAGGAATAGTTCCTCCTCCTGAAGAGGCAGCCACAGAAAGAGGAGATAAGAAGGGCTGAGACTCCAACCTCTTCTGCATAAGAAAAGAGTAGAGAGCCAGCACCCGTCCAAGGTCTCAACCAGGTTGATTCTTCCCTTCTCCAGGGAACTTGGCAATGTCTGGAGACATCTTTGGTCATCACAATTGGGTGTGGGCTGCTTGCTCTGGAATCTTCAGTAGAGGCCAGGGATGCTGCTAAACATTCTACAATGCCCTTCCTCCCACAACAGAGATTCATCCAGCTCTAAATGTTAAAAGTGTCAAGGTTGAGAGATCCTGGCCTGGGCCCAGGAAAGGGCTTGGGAATTGTCAGTCAAATAAGTTTGTAAATATGATATATATGTTTGCTCACTTATAGTTTGCATTGGATGTGGGGGACAGGCTGTAAACCAGCATAGTCATTATAGCTTAAGGCTTAATTTTAAGACTAAGCCTTTCCCACCCTTTTAATACTAAGATCTTTTCAAAACTAAGCTTTTCCCCACACCCTTGAGTGTTGCATGATGTGGGGTGGTGCACTCTCATGAGGAATCCCATTTATGCCTCAGATAAGTAACTTTGTATCAGAGACTTCCTTGTTTGTATATCGGATTAAAGATTTTGATTTCTGTGGGTCAAATAAGTTTGCAAATACGATGTATATATTTGCTCACTTATATTTGCATTGGGTGGGGGGACAGGCTGTAAGCAGGCAGGGTCCTTAGAGCTTCTGTAAGGAAAAGATTTTTAAGATAAGATTAACATTTAAATCAGGAGACTTTGAGTAAAGCAGATCGCCTTCCATAATGTGGAAGGGTTCATCCAACAGTTGAAGGCCTTTTGGGGGAAAAAAGAGACTAAAACTGAGATATCCCAGTGAAGAAGAAATTGTGCCTCCAACCTTCTGACTCAAGCTATTGTACAATATCAACTCTCCTTTGGCCTCCAGCCTGCTTGACAGTCTGCCCTGAAGATTTTGGACTTGTCTGCTGGCCTTCTGAAGGCAGAGAGCAGAGAAGCACAAGAGTCTAAGCCAGGGGTTCCCAAACTTTTTACACAGGGGGCCAGTTCACTGTCCCTCAGACCATTGGAGGGCCAGACTATAAAAAAAACTATGAACAAATCCCTATGCACACTGCACATATCTTATTTTAAAGTAAAAAACAAAACGGGAACAAACACAATATTTAAAATAAAGAACAAGTAAATTTGAATCAACAAACTGACCAGTATTTAAATGGGAACTATGCTCCTCTCACTGACCACCAATGAAAGAGGTGCCCCTTCCAGAAGTGCGGCAGGGGCTGGATAAATGGCCTCAGGGGGCTGCATGTGGCCCGCGGGCCGTAGTTTGGGGACCCCTGGTCTAAGCCATACCACCCCAATCACATGGTCAAATTTTTTTAAATTAATCTTTTTTTCTCTCTCTCTAGTCTATATAGAACATCAGTTCTTTTTTTTTTTTTTTTTGGAAGTTTTTTCTTTTTAATTTTTTTTAAGATTTTTATTTATTTATTATAGAGAAGGGAGAGAGAGAGAGAAGGGGGGAGGAGCAGGAAGCATCAAGTCTTATATGTGCTTTGACCAGGCAAGCCCAGGGTTTTGAACCGACAACCTCAGTGTTTCCAGGTTGACGCTTTATCCACTGCGCCACCACAGGTCAGGCAACATTGGTTCTTTTTTTTTTTTTTTTTTTGAGAGCCCTGACTAATCCATCCATCAAACATTTTTTCCTCTGAGGATTAGCTTTTGACCTTCTCCCACAGAGTCAGACCTTCTCCAGGGTCTCAAAGCCTGCACTGGGAGTGGTCTATGAATTGTCATCAGTCAAAGCGGAAAAGGTCAGGTCCCCTTCAAGAACCCTCAGACCACAGAAGGGTCCTAGGCAACCCTCCCTGAGGAGTCTGGGCTTTGCTGGCTGCTTCTATCCCCATGTTATTTTCTAACACCCAACAGCTTCTCCAACACTTAGTCTCCTTGAGATGATCTTAAGAGAAGTAAAAACTGCTCAGTGGTCAAATAAGTTGGAAAGACAATAGGTAAGCTTATTCAAGGACTGAAGAAATTTTGTAGCAAAGAAAATGCAACAATAATAACACACACTCCTCCAAGGCCAAATCTGTGTAATGCAGTCCAAGACCCTGCCTTTCACTCCCAACGGGAAATATCTTCAGAAGGAAATGCACCCAATCCCAGATACTGAAGAACTTAAGGAACTAAAATCAGGCAAACAAACATCAAATTTCTATCATGACATAGTTTGGTGTTTAGGGTCAGTTAGCATTTCCCCAAGCCTGAATAAAATAATGCTTTTTGCTCTGAGAGAGCCCAGGAAAATGTTTTGGATGGGGCAGGTGCTGCCAAGCACGGCTGGGAAGTGATTCTTCCTCTCCTGGAGACAGGTGCACAATGGACCATCACTTTGTCCTTCGCAAAGTATACCGAGACCTCTGTGAGTCTTCCAAAATAATCTATGAGTCTTCTCAGAGAGGAGGACACGTATCTCATGTTTGACGCAGACGTTGGAAAGCCCCTGGCTTTCAAAATCCTGCATGTTTTGCACTTGTGATATATTTCTTAAATACATTAAGGAAAACAAATTGTCTCTTTTTGACCCCAAAAGGACTAAAGAAATAGTTTATAGTTGTCACCATGAATACACAGATTTGTTCCAGAGAAGATGATGGAGGTTAGAACATTCTTAACCTTTTGCTTAAAAGGCAACCTTAAGCTTAAAATGCTTAATGGTAGTTGCCCAACCAACCATCCTCAGAGGGGCCTGAGGCCACATGAAAACGCACCAAGTCCCCTGCCCTGTCCCACTGCCAAGCAAGCCCACCAGCTCCACAGACCAAGGCCATATGGGTCATCTCTGAATCTCAGTTATCCCCACAGATAATGCTGGGAGGTTGCACAGTACCATGTACAAGTGGCCATAAAGAGAGAGTGAAGCCCTCAGATAGAGTTTGGTCTCTGGGTGGCCTGCTATGTTCATTTCAGGGAGAACAAAGTATCAGAGTATATAGTCCAGCATGGAGAGACAACATAGCCTGGGTCTTCACAGACCCTACTTTGCAGCCCTGAAGGCTTTACAGACATCATCTCACCGAATCCTCAAGAAACGGGAATCTCACCCAAGATCCCAGAAGCAAGTGGCAGATCCTGATTAAAATCCAAGCTCTCCAATGCTGATGATTTCAAATTTCTTGGTTCTTCTTAGAGAGCAGTCTGTCCATAATCCTGAAGTGAACTAGACAAAGCAAGACACTATACTCACTCTGCCATTTTAGCCCCAGTGACACCTTGAACAAGTTGCTTGGAGGGAAGAAATTTGTTATAAGATAGTTAACACAAAATACAGTAGGGAAGACAGCATAGATAAAAATTTTAACTGACTAAAGAAATGGATGAATTAACATCGGTAATGACTCCTAAAGAAAACTCACAAACGGAGAAGTTATAGTGGCAAGATTTGATTATGTTTAAAACTCAATGGATAAAGTGAGTCTTTGATGAGCAGTTTACAAAACAAAAAACAAACAAAAAAAAACTTAATCCCAGTGAAGTTACTTTTAATGAAATAAAAATTAAAATGAAGAGCCAGATGAAATTGACACATCAGAAGGCAGCATGTCATTCTCCAGAATGACCAGGCAGTGGCAGCAGAGACCAGTAATGGGATCATCCAAGCCCATGGTCAGCAAAGTGTCCTCTCTGGATCAGCAAGCAGCCTGTTCTGGAAAGATGTGAGCTAATTTCAGGCAAGGGCAAGCATGATCCTGTTGAAAGCTTGTCAGAAATACAGCTCCAAAGCCACTGAATCAGAACCTGCTAGTGGTGGTGCCCTGTACTCTGCATTTTAACAAGCCCTGTGCCTACCCACTCAGTAAAGCCTAAAGCCAAACACAGGTCAGTTTTATTTGAAAGGAGTGGGCACTACTGTAGGGGTTGGTTATATGTTTCTTTATTTTGTCAAACAGCTTCTCCCTAGCCACGAAACTGCATTTTTGAAAGAAACAAAACACAGCCAACTCTGTCAGACAAGGGGCCTGCCATTGCAAACCTGTCTCTGGCTTTGACACAGGGGTGTGTGGGTCCAACTTCTGTGTCTGCAAAAACAGGTCCCAAGCTGGCCACCTCCTCCCTGTCATCCTGGTCCAGGTGTTATGGCTGCCCTGTCTCAGGCCTAACCTTCCCCTCTCACTTCAGTGCCTTTCACACTGATTACCAGGAGGTGGCATTGCTCCTGTTTGTTTTGGGTCTCCTCTTGGAAAGGAAACCCGTGATCAATCCGGGGAACAGAATCTGCTATCCTCAGACCTCACTTGTCCCCAGTCCTGGCCCTGGAGGTCAGACTTCACATACTGTGGAGCTCCCTAGCTTGTAAGTTAGAGAGAACATCCAGACCTGCCCTCATATGCCACCAGTTCTGCCCTGGTTTCTCCCAGGAAAGCCAGGGTTGGGCCCACAGTCACTCTATGAGAGTATCCCTTTAGCAGTGACTGGAGACAGGTGACTAGATAAAGATGCTGTTTCCTACCAAGCCTCCAAACAAGGTGGAGGTACATCCAGAAGAAGCCTGTCCACTCTTAGTTCCACCACTTCCACAGGGTTTGCACAAATCACCATGCCTCGCCATGCCTCAAAGTCTATATCTGTAAGATGGAGCTAAAACTACATTTCTCACATGTTCACAGCCCTATCGAGCATGTCAGTGTCTGTCACAGTGCATAGTACCCAGTAGGTTTCCATGCCATGGAGGTACTCTTCCCTTCCTTTAGAAAGTAGTGAGCTTATGAATTACCTGATATAAAACCATACTACAAGGCCATTGTGATCAAAACAGCATGGTACTAGCATAAAAAACAGACATATGGACATCAGAGTAATGGCAGCATGAGAGATACCCTTGATCTCTCCCCTTGAAAATTCAACAAATTGCATAGCTATAATGCAGCTGAAGAACCCCAGCTCGGCTTACGGGCAGGCCTGAAAGATCTGCGCACAGGATTGAGTTAAAGTAGGAACAGCTGAGAAGGGAGAAAAGAGAAGATGCACTCATGGTTAGTTCCAGAGAGGGGAGAGACTCAGAGTGACTGGGTCTCCTTCTGCCAGGAGGAGTGGAGAGACTGAAGGGTGAGGGGGAAATAATAAACCAAAGCAGCAGCAAAATGAGGGGTCACAGCCACTGTCCCCATGGTCTACCTGCAGCCTCCCACTCAGCACAGAGTCAGAGAAAAACAAAGTCCAGCCCCTCAGCCTCCCAGATCCTGCCTCATTCTCCTCGTGGGTATGAAAACAGGCAGAGACTTACCCCACAGCTAGCTCTCCAGAGCCACTCTCTCCCATGAAGAACAGGGTGGTCTGTGTCCAGTCCCCTATTCTGTTGAGACATGGAGAGGAGTACCGCAGGCCTAAGCCTGCCCTTGTTAAAGCCATAAGGCCCTCACGACACACCTTACCCATCATCATGACAACAGCTCTGCCTCCACCAGTGAAACAGCAGCTTCTCAACAGAAATCAGCCCAGGAATTTCACAGAGCTAACACAGTGCCACCTACTGGAAAAAACAGGAAGCCTCTCAAAACTGAAATATTTTTTTCTTTTAAATTTCATTTTTAAAATTTTTATATTTTTTCTTTTTTTGTGGGTATTTTTTTTTAATTTTAGTTTTTGCTCTTTGGTTTTTGTGGTTTTATTTTTTAATTTTCATTATTTTTATTTTTTCTATCATTACTGTATATTTTTTATTTTTTAATTGCTTTTTTGTTAGATTTCTTAACAATACCACTCTCAAATGCCATCAAGGAAGAAGAAAACAAATACCATGACCACACAAAAAAGAGACATAATTCAGAACAAAAATGAAAATTCTCCTGAAAGCATTCTCAATCACATGGAAACCTTGGAGTTAAATGATAGAGAATTTAAAACTGAAGTTCTAAAAATACTTATTTTAGATGCAAGAAAACATTGGTAGGCAATTTAATAAGCTCAAAAAAATTAATGAACAAAATGAGTACTTCATCAAGGAGATTGAAATGTTAAAAACAAAGATGAAGAATTCAATATATGAATTAAAGACGGAAGTAGCAAGTTTAGCTAATAGAACAGGCCAGATAGAGGAGAGAATCAGTAACATAAAGACAGGTAACTAGAGATGCTGCAGAGAGAAGAGGATAGAGCAGGGGTCGAGAACCTATGGCTCATGAGCCAGATGTGGTTCTTTTGATGGCTGCATCTGGCTTGCAGACAAATCTTTAATAAAAATAATAATAACATTAAAAATATAAAACATTCTCATGTATTACAATCCATTCATTTCCTATCGCTCATGTTCATGGTTGTGGGTGGCTGGAGCCAATCAAAGCTGTCCTCCAGGACAACACCAAATTTTTATTGGATAATGCATAACATACATGGGTCATTGTGAGGTCAGGAAGTAAACTTCCCTCCTTTTAATCAAGTAGTCAGCTAGCTAATTGCAGAGACCCTTTTGACGAAGAAGATGGCTAAAAGAAAAAAAGATGAGGAGTATCGTACTTTTCAGCAGGAATGGACAGAGGAAGTCGCCTTTGTGAAGAGAGCAGGTTCTGCAGTGTGTCTAATATGCAATGATAAAATTGCATCGATGAAACGGTCAAATATAAAGCGGCACTTCGGCACACATCATATTACATTTGCATCGAAATATCCGGGAGGGGGGGAACAGCAGGAAGAAAGCATGTCAAGAGCTACTGTGCAGATTGCAAGCTAGTCAGCAGCAACTCCATGTTTGGACCCAACAAGGTGACTGGAATTTGGCTAGCTTTGCTGGTGCTTTAGCAGTTGTGAGAAATGGAAAGCCATTCACAGATAGGGAGTATGCCAAAACATTCATGCTTGATGTTGCCAATGAACTTTTTGATGACTTTTTGGATAAAGACAAGATAATCAAATGAATGAAAGACATGCCTTTGTCAGCAAGAACTGTTCATGATTGTACCATCATGATGGCAAATCAAATTGAGGCAACACAGTGAAGGACATAAATGCAGCACCATTCTTTCTCTCACTTTGGATGAGTCAACAGACGTAAGCCATTTATCCCAGTTCAGCGTGATTGCAAGGTATGCTGTTGGTGACACACTACGTGAGGAAAGTCTTGCTGTTTTGCCAAGGAAAGAAACAAGAGGGGAGGATTTATTCAAGTCTTTCACTGAATTCGCTAAAGAAAAAAAATCTACCAATGGATCAACTTATTTCAGTGTGTACTGATGGTGCTCTGTGCATGGTGGGGAAAAACAGAGGATTCGTAGCGCTTCTTTTTTTTTTTTTTTTTTTTTTCTGAAGCTGGAAACAGGGAGAGACAGTCAGACAGACTCCTGCATGCACCCGACCGGGATCCACCCGGCACGCCCACCAGGGGGCGACGCTCTGCCCAGCAGGGGGCGATGCTCTGCCCATCCTGGGCGTCGCCATGTTGCAACCAGAGCCACTCTAGCGCCTGGGGCAGAGGCCACAGTGCCATCCCCAGCGCCCGGGCCATCTTTGCTCCAATGGAACCTTGGCTGCGGGAGGGGAAGAGAGAGACAGAGAGGGAAAGCGCGGCGGAGGGGTGGAGAAGCAAATGGGCGCTTCTCCTGTGTGCCCTGGCCGGGAATCGAACCCGAGTCCTCCGCACGTTAGGCCGACGCTCTACTGCTGAGCCAACTGGCCAGGGCTTCGTAGCGCTTCTTAATGAACATGAAAAAAGACCCATCCTAAGTTTTCACTGCATCCTACATCAGGAGGTGCTTTGTGCTCAGATGTGTGGCAAACAACTTGGTGAGGTGATGTCGCTGGTCATTCGGGTGATCAACTTTATTGTTGCCCAAGCTTTAAATGATCGCCAGTTTAAAACACTGCTGGATGAAGTTGGGAATAATTATCCTGGTCTGCTTCTGCACAGCAATGTGCATTGGTTGTCAATAGGGAAGTTGCTCAGCCGTTTCGTGGCTTGTCTGAATGAAATCTGGACTTTTCTTGAAATGAAAAATGTCAAGCATCCTGAGTTAGCTAACACTGAGTGGCTCCTGAAGTTCTACTATCTCATGGACATGAACCAGCTCAATATGAAAATGCAAGGCATTGGAAATACAGTCTTATCCCTTCAACAAGCAGTGTTTGCATTTGAAAACAAGCTGGAACTCTTCATCTCTGACATTGAAACCGGTCATTTACTACACTTTGAAAAACTGGGAGCGTTTAAAGATGCATGCACAGCAAGTGACCCTGCTCAACATCTTGATCTCCAGCAGATAGTGGGCTTTACATCTAATCTCCTGCAGTCATTCAAAGCACGCTTCAGAGAATTTCATGAGTGCACTCGTCTTTTTAAGTTCATCACCCATCCATATGAGTATGCAGTGGACAGCGCTGACCTGAGTTACATCCCCAGTGTCTCCGTCAGAGATTTTGAGCTACAAGCTGCTGACTTGAAGGCCTCGGACATGTGGGTGAATAAGTTCAAGTCACTGAATAAAGATTTGAAAAGACTTACACGACAGCAAGCAGAGTTGGCGAGCAAACACAAGTGGGGAGAAATGAAAAAACTTCAACCTGCAGACCAGCTGATTGTCAAAACTTGGAACGCACTTCCCATCACATACCACACACTGCAGCATGTGAGTATTGCTGTACTGACAATGTTTGGCTCTACGTATGCATGTGAGCAGTCTTTCTCACATCTAAAGAATGTTAAGACCAGACTATGATCACATTTAATGAATGGAAGTCTCAACGCCTGCATGAAGCTTAATCTCACCACGTATCAACCAGACTACAAAGCCATCAGCAAAACCATGCATCACCAGAAGTCACATTAATGGTAAGAAGTACTTTATTCATCATTGGTTAGCAACAGCATAACAACATTATTAAAAAGAATTCAGAGACTTATAAAGACTTATTCAGTACTTTAAAAGTGTTGGTCTTACATAAAATGTACACATTTACTTGTATTTAGTGTTAAACATATTGTATGGCTCTCATGGACTTACATTTTAAAATATGTGGTGTTCATGGCTCTCTGAGCCAAAAAGGTTTCCATCCCCTAGGATAGAGACTTACGAATTTAAAAAAAATTAGAGAGCTCTACAAGAACTGTCTGACTCCATCAGAAAGGGCAATACAGTATGTCCGTAAAGTCATGGTGCACTTTTGACCGGTCACAGGAAAGCAACAAAAGGTGATAAAAATGTGAAATCTGCACCAAATGAAAGGAAAACCCTCCCAGTTTCTGTAGGATGATGTGGCAGCATGTGCGCATGCGCAGATGATGACGTAACACCATGTATACAGCGGAGCAGCCACGATCATGCCAGTCGAGATGTGGACGGTACAAAGAAAAGTTCAGTATGTTCTGTGGTTCACTAAATTCAAATTTAGTCAGTTCACTGACTAAAGTGCAACGTGAATATTGGCGCATTTATAATGAAGCGCCACCACATAGGAATAACATTACTCAGTGGGATAAGCAGTTGAAGGAAACCAGCAGTTTGGTGGAGAAACCCCATTCTGGTAGGCCATCAGTCAGTGATGAGTCTGTAGAGGCTATACAGGATAGCTACCTAAAGAGCCCTAAAAAGTCTGTGCATGAGCCCACATCGAACTGCACTGAATAGGTATGAAACTGGGAGCATTTTCATTTTATTTGGTGCAGATTTTACATTTCTATCATCTTTTGTTGCTTTCCTGTGACTGGTCAAAAGTGCACCATGACTTTACGGACACACTGTGTAAGTATAATGGGTATACCAGAAGAAGAAGAGAGGGAGAAGAGAATGGAGAACCTATTCAAATAAATAATTGATGAGAACTTCCTAAGTCTATGGAAAGATTTAGATCTTCAAATCCAAAAAACAAACAGAACACCAAGTTATCTCAACCCAAACAGGCCTTCTCCAAGGCATATTATAATAAAATTGTCAAAAATCAGTGACAAAGAAAGAATCCTAAAGGCAGCTAGGGAATAGAAGAACATAACATATAAAGAAAGCCCATTAGGTTATCATCAGACTTCTCAGCAGAAACTACAAGCCAGAAGAGAGTGGACCATTCAAAGAACTGAAAGAGAGGAATTACCAGCCAAGAATACTATACTCATCAAAGTTGTCCTTCAAATATGAAGGAGAAACAACTTTTCCAGACATACAGAAACTGAAAGAATTTATCACTAGAAAATTTGCACTGCAGGAAATACTCAAGGGGGTTATTCTATTGGATATAAAGAACAAAAAAACAACACAAAACTACAGTAAAAGTTCCAACACAGTTATAATAAAAACAAGGATAATCTGTGACAATAACACAAAAGGGGAGAGGATAAAGATCAATAGCAAAGGAGGATGGAATGACAAAGGACTCTCGTATACATAAAAATTTTTCTCTTAATAACCTAACAGTAACCACTTATGAAAAATCCAATACTGAAACACATAGCTTAAAAAAAAAAGAAACAGGGGAAAGAAGCATGAATACTACCCAACAAAAACAACCGACAGAAACATAAAAGAAAAGAACAAAAGGAGACACAGAGCTAGCTACCATAAAACAAAACATAAAATGCCTACAGGAAATCCTCAAGTGTCAATAATTACCTTAAATGTAAATGGACTGAGGCCCTGGCTAGATGGCTCATTGGTAGAGCATTGGCCCAGCATGTGGACATCCCAGGTTTGACATCCACAGGATTCATGGGAGAAGCACCCAACTGCTTCTCTTCCCCTGCCCTACCCCCTAGCTTTCCCTCTCTCTCTCTCTCTCTCTCTCTCTCTCTCTCTCTCTCTCTCCCTGCTGCAGCCATGGCTCGATTGGTTTGAGCACATCAGTCCTGGGAGCTGAGAATAGCTCAGCTGATTTGAGCATTGGCCTAGATGGGGGTTGCTGGGTAGATCCCAGTTGGGGCATATGCGGGAGTCTGTCTCTCTACCACCCCTCCTCTCACTTGGAAAAGAAGAAAAAAATGTTAATGAACTGAACTCGCCAATAAAGAGGCACAGATAGCAGATTGGTTCAAAAAGCAAAGCCCAATTGTACGATGACTTCAAGAGATACATCTAAGCTGCAAGGACAAAAGTAGATTCAAAATGAAAGGTTGAAAAATTATTCTCCAAGCAAATAATACCCAAAGAATAGCAAGTGTAGCCATACTTACATCTGACAATGCTGATTTCAAGACAACAAAGGTAACAAGAAACAAAGAGGGACATTTCATAATGATAAAGGGGACACTATATCAAAAAGATATAACATTTCTTAATATCTTCTAGGACAAGGGAAACAAAAGAAAAAATAAACAAATGGAATTACATTAATCTAAAAAGTTTTTACACAGCAACTGACACCATTAACAAAATAAAGACAATCCACCAATGATTCATATGATAAGGGGTTAATATCCAAATTTTATAAAGAATTTTTTAATAAATAAATTTTTATTAATTTTAATGGGGTGACATCAGTAAATCAGGGTACATATATTCAAAGAAAACATGTCCAGGTTATCTTGTCATTCAATTGTGTTGCATACCCATCGCCCAAAGTCAGATTGTCCTCCATCACCTTCTATCTAATTTTCTTTGTGCCCCTCCTCCTCCCCCTCTCCCTCCCCCCCCCCCCCGTTACCACCACACTCTTGTCCATGTCTCTTGGTCTCGTTTTTATGTCCCACCAATGTATGGAATTATGCAGTTCTTGTTTTTTTCTGATTTACTTATTTCACTCCGTATAATGTTATCAAGATCCCACCATTTTGTTGTAAATGATCCGATGTCATCATTTCTTATGGCTGAGTAGTATTCCATAGTGTATATGTGCCACATCTTCTTTATCCAGTCTTCTATTTTTTTTTTACAGTGATTAAGGCCTTTAAGCAAACTCGTGGCCAATACAGCAAGAATCCATAAAAGAGTAGTGTCCTTACTCAGAGACATGAACAAGAATGTGATGGCAACAGGGGTGGGGGGTGGGGGGAGGGGGGAGGGGGTGATGAAGGAGAGAGGGGTTGGGGGAGGGGAGGGGCACAAAGAAAACCAGATAGAAGGTGACAGAAGACAATTTAACTTTGGGGGAGGGGTATACAGCACAATCAAATGTCAAAATAATCTAGAGATGTTTTCTCTCAACATATGTACCCTGATTTATCAATGTCACTGCATTAAATTTAATAAATAAATTAAAAAGAAAAGAGTAGTGTCCTTAACATGTTCACCAAGTCCAAGTTGGCACCAACACCATTCCAAATCCCTGCAAATGCAACCCAACCCCAGTTCAGTCCGTTAGGAGCTGTTTTATAAAGAATTTATAAAACAGAATACCAAAAAGACAAACAATTCAATTAAAAAATATAAGCAATGGACAAAAGATCTAAACAGACATTTCACCAAAGAAGACATACAGATGGCTAATAGAAATCTAAAAAGATATCCAACATTACTAATCATCAGAGAAATGTAAATTAAAACTACAATGAGATATGACCTCATGTTTGTCAGAATAACTATTACCAATAAATCCACAAATGGGAAATGTTGATGAGTATGTGGAGTAAAGGGAACCCTCCTGCACTGCTGAAGGGAATGCAAACTGGTGCAGCCACTGTGGAAAACAATATGACGTTTGCTCAAAAAATTAAAAATGTAACTGCCTTATGATCTAGTAATTCCACTTCTGGGAATATATCCAAAGAAAGCAAAACACTAATTTGAAAGAATATATGCACCCTGTGTTCACTGCAGTGTTATTTATAATAGCCAAGATTTGGAAGTAGCCCAAGTGCCCATCAGTGGATAAATGGATAAAAAAACTGTGGTATATTTACACAATGGAAAACCACTCAGCCATAAAAAAAGAAGGGAATTTTACCCTTTGCAACAGCATGGATGGACCTGGAAAGTATTATGCTTAGTGAATTAAGCCAGTCAGAGAAAGACAAATACCATATAATCTCACTTGTATGTAGAATCTAATGAACAAAGTGAACTAACAAGCAAAATAGAGATAGATACATAATCAGATAGTAGCTGACAGTTGTGTTGGTGGGGCGCGGTAGGGGGCTGGGTGGTTGGGGTGGAGGAATTGAGTGATAAAGAAAAAGGAGAAAAGTCATGAACACAGAATCAACAGTGTGGTGATTGCCGGAGGTAGCTATAGAGGGGATAAATGGTGATGAAAGGAGACTTGAGTTGGGGTGGTGAACACAATACTGTGTGCAGAGATGTGTTGTAGAATTGGGCACCTGAAACCTGTATAATTTTATTAGCCAATGTCATCTCAATAAATCCAATAAAATAGGAGAAACAAGAGCGTAGTGAGCCTGTGCCCAGGCAGTAGGTAAGCCGGCATTGTTGTTCATTTTGTCAGAGACACTACAGAGCAGAGGTTAGAGCTCAAATGCCTACAGGAGATGCATGCAATGCAAGAGGCTGACAGACATGATGCAGTTGCTGGACAGGGCCTGTGAGATGCTGGTGGCTGCACTTCTGTTTAAGGGGAAGGTGCTGCCCAGCCCAGTAAGCTGTCACCAGAGGGAAACGAGGGTCCTCATTCATCAGACTTTCTTGTTTTTCAATAGAAATGGAGGTGCTGAAATGCAGCTCAGGCCACAGTCTGCCACCTGAGGATGACAGCAGATGGGATCTTTGTCCCTGGTGAACCACAGCTGTGACAAGCTAAAACCATCACCTGTGGCAGCCTTCCAGGAGGCCACAAAAGAAGGGAAGAGCCTGGTCCCCAATCAGCAGACCTGGCTTTGCATCTTGGCTCTAGCACTCACCAACTGTGAGGTCTTGCATACCACAGCTACCAACATGACCCTCTTCTCCGTCTGTACAACAGAGCTGGTCACCACACCTACTTTGCCAGTCATAGTGGGGGTTAAGTGACATGGTGTAAAAGGGCTTTGAGACTGGGATGTGAGGTATTTCTGTTCATCTGTGATAACAACACCCATTTGATAAAGACTCCTGGGGACCACACCACTCCAGCTCAACCACATTAGGTTTATGAACTTGCTTCTGCAAGGTGGACAGCACACTGGGAAAGCTGAGGGTCTCCTACCAGAGGAGTACAGGGCTACTGAAGGATTTTAGGGAAGAGCAAACCACAGGAACAAATTTAGGCAAAGGAGGATTTGACACAGGCTGTGTGTAAAGGAGGTCTGTGCTGAGAGATGAACCAAGGGTCTTATTTCCTTAGAAGTTACAAAGGTAAAATCCTGTGGGATGTTGCATCTGAAAATCCCTTTTATGAACCTCTGCACCTAGAGATGAGGACTGGTTCCCTGAGCCACCATGAGCCCCTGGCTCAGATCCTCCTGTTGTGACTGAGATCATTTCTGGACATCTTTGATTTTAGAGAGCAGGTCTCTCAGCACCACATTCTAGTTGGTCTTACAGACATGGCATATTAACCATAGCAGGTGACCCTGCAGCACTGCGCAGGCTCAGAGCCCACGATTAGAAGCAGAAAGCCTGCTCCTGAGCCCCAGTTCTGTCAGTTCCCAGCTCTGTAATCTTTGCTCACTTAACCTCTCCCAACATATTTAGGGACAAGTACAACCTACAATCCCTAATCAGCAATTTCAAAATCTAAAAAGCAATGAAAGTCAAAGATTTTTTTTGTACCTCATGAGACTGGAAAGCCTCTTTTGACTTCATTCATTTGGTGGCAAACCTGTCTGAACTTGACATGAGTCTATTTACGGTCTCTGTTACTTCTGCAAAATGTAAATATTTGCATATTTTTCTGCAGAAGATTTTGATGTGTTTTATTGTGGGGACCTCCCCCAGATCCTGCCAGGGATAAAAGATACAGTAGAGGCACCATTTTATTTTCCTAAAATATGAAAGATTTTCAATTCCCAAAACAATAGGGCCCCAGGGTGTCAGGAAGGTTTTGCAGGTCATTGGAAGCTCGCTCCCAAGGTGCCTGGAAGAGCAAATGTGAAGCCAGGAGCAAAGCTGCTCCTTGCATAGCACATGGATGCAGCAATCCATTAGGACAGCAGCTCCATGCTGTCACTGCTCAGACACTCCTCTACCTCTGGGCTTTCCTGAATCCTGACCTTCTCCATCTCTTCCCACTCTTCCTGTGGGTTAATTCAACAGCCCCTCAAGGGCCAGCCCCCGCCACCTCCAGAACTCCCTCTCCAGAACACCTCTGGACCCCTCATCAAGGAACCATATATTTAGCCTTTGCTGTATGTCATGCATTGTCAGCCAAACTGCAGCTGAGACAAAGAATGGCTCACAGGTCTCTCTTGCATTAGCACACTGCTGGGGGTGGGGCGGGGAGGGTGAGCTCCTCCACCATCTCATTCTCCTCCAAGAGCAGAGGCAGCAGGCACCAGGAGGCACCCCATCCCCAATCCCTGTTTTTCTGCCTACCCCCACATCCTCTCAGCAGGGTCCTCAGTCCCTCTGTTCACTCCAGCCCAGCAGTTAGTGCTGGGCCCAGGGGTGGCTGCCTTCTCCCCTCTTTCCAGCGGGCATTCAGCACTGCACCCGGATCCTGTTCCCCTTTCCATGTGCCCTCTGTTTGAGGAAGGCAAAACAGAAAGTAAACTTAACCTATAAACTATGCAAATGGAGACACACACACACACACTGGAAAAATATTAAGCCACCAAGGGGAGTGAGAAGCACTGGGAGCAGTTTTAAGCAAGGTGGTCTGGGAAGGCTCTGTTAACAAGAGCAGGTGAGAGGGAGATGGGTGAATGGGAACTGCAGGTGGGTTGGTGTTGAGGGAGAGCAGGGAACATATTAAAAGACTCAATGGGTGGAGCAGGCATGCGGGACCTGCGCAGGGACAGTGAGGGCAAGGTCTAGACCAGAGCTCCTGGAGGCCACTGGGTAGGGTGTGACACTGACTTCTAATCATCGCTCCCTACTTGCTTGTTTGGTTTTTCTTTCTTTTTTTTTTCAGAGAGAGAGAGAGAGAGAGTCAGAGAGAGGGATAGATAGGGACAGACAGACAGGAACAGAGAGAGATGAGAAGCATCAATCATTAGTTTTTCATTGTGACACCTTAGTTGTTCATTGATTGCTTTCTCATATGTGCCTTGACCGTGGGCTTTCTGTAGACCAAGTAACCCCTTGCTCGAGCCAGCGACCTTGGGTCCAAGCTGGTGAGCTTTGTTCAAACCAGATGAGCCCGCGCTCAAGCTGGCGACCTTGGGGTCTCAAACCTGGGTCCTCCGCATCCCAGTCCAATGCTCTATCCACTGCGCCACCACCTGGTCAGGCTAGTTTTTCTTAAGGTAATAATCCTGGGTTCTGTCATGGGGGGGGTGCTCAGTGAGGATAGAGCATCTTCATAGTCAGCGGGACTAGAATCTGGCTTTTAGGAAGCCATTTGGTTTGGCTTTATGCCTTAAGACATGTGAATGATCTTACCTTTTATACCAGACTTTCTATATCCAGGACTGTATCCTTAAGAAAAATTCCAAACATAGGGATCTTTATATGGTTCCCTTCAGTTCTCCATGGAAAGCTAGTGGCTCTCCAGGGCCTGGCACACTGCCCCCCCCCCCCCAGTGCCAGGGCTCTGTACTCGTGTCCAACATGCACCCAGCCTCTGGTTCAGCCTCCCACCTGGAGCACCTGCCACAGTATGTGACCTTCATCTTCTCTCTCCTCCAACCTTTGGCCAGGGACAGCTCAGCCAGGCTCCGCCCCCTCCTCTACCTCTCTGAAAACATCCAGAACTGATCCTTTTCCAGGTCCTTCGCTCCACCCTTCCCAATAAGGTCTAAAGCTGGGCCAGCCTCTTGCTCTCACTATGAAAAGAGGGTGTTATCTTGTGGTCCTCCACACAGGGTAGAGCCTGGGCTCTTACTAGGGCTCCTGGGAGTGCTCAGTGGCTCTCACCCCTCACTGAGGGAGGCTGAGAAGGGCAAGTCTCGGCCTTGCTGCTCTCCTCCCTTCCAGCTGCGAGGGAATGGGCAGAGGCTTTCAGAACCCATCAACTGTAGAGACTAAACACTCCACAGGGGAGGCAGGGGTTCACTCAGAGTCTGGGGTCAGATGAAAAGAATGTTCCAGGTCATACGATTTATTACCAGATAGCATCCAAGAGGTTCAAGTGAGAAAATGGTAACAGACCACATGTCACTTGTTCATTTACAAACCCAAGAATGATCCACTCTGTGCCAGCCTGGCCAGGCATGAAGCCCCCTCAGATGGTCAAGCACCCCCCTGGGCTTCACAGTTCATGGAAGACAGACACATTCTTTATGAAGGATACAGACGTATGTCATTAAGTATTAGTTTAAAACTAGCTTTAAATGAAGTTTAATTAATAGCATCTTGATTACCTGAGAAAATATGCTCTGGTGAGTCTTCTTAACTCTCAAAGTCAATAATATTTTCACCTGAGTCAAAGTGCCCTGCCACTGACCTTCCCCATAGCTGCCACCCCCACGTGCTGGGTCCCCACACACCTACAGGGAGAGGGAGACCACACCTGCACTCACGTTTCCAGGCGGGAAGTCTCTGCACCCTGCCTGTGTCACCATCCAGAGCCCCAGGGCTACTCAGGGCCAACCCTCCCCCACTCAGACAAACTTGATTTGGGCCTCTGTAGAACTGGAGCCATGTGGCCAATATTTCCAGAGTTAGGGTCAGTCAGGGTGTCCTGGGCCACCAGCCCATGCCCCAGGGGATCAGTTCTTCCTATCAGGACAAAAGTTTTTTTCCTAAGAAACTCCCACAACATCACCAGGAGTCTTGGGGTCAGAGTCCCCACCTTACTGGCCCAGACTTTCTCCCAGAGTCCTCTTTGCAAGACTTTAACTTGCCATATATCCACAGGACGGGCCCCCAGGGTCTTTTTTACCTCAACAAGAAAGGGTTAGAACTCCAGGCACTTGCCTTCTTGAGAACACCCCCCAAAAAAGCAACTTTTCATTTTTTTTTCATTTTTATTTACTTATTTATTTTTTACAGAGACACAGAGTGAGTCAGAGAGAGGGATAGACAGGGACAGACAGACAGGAACGAAGAAAGATGAGAAGCATCAATCATTAGTTTTTGTTTGTTTGTTTGTTTTTTCTGAAGCTGGAAACGGGGAGGCAGTCAGACAGACTCCCGCATGCGCCGAAGGGGATCCACCCGGCACGCCCACCAGGGGGCGATGCTCTGCCCATCCGGGGCGTCGCTCTGTCGCGACCAGAGCCATTCTAGCACCTGGGGCAGAGGCCAAGGAGTCATCCCCAGCACCCGGGCCATCTTTTGTTCCAATGGAGCCTCAGCTGCGGGAGGGGAAGAGAGAGACAGAGCGGAAGGAGAGGGGGAGGGGTGGAGAAGCAGATGGGCACCTCTCCTATGTGCCCTGGCCGGGAATCGAACCCAGGACTCCCGCACGCCAGGCCGACACTCTACCACTGAGCCAACCGGCCAGGGCCAATCATTAGTTTTTCATTGCACATTGCAACACCTTAGTTGTTCATTGATTGCTTTCTCATATATGCCTTGACCGCGGGCCTTCAGCAGACTGAGTAACCCCTTGCTGGAGCCAGCGACCTTGGGTTCAAGCTGGTGGGCTTTTGCTCAAACCAGATGAGCCGCACTCAGGCTGGCAACCTCGGGGTCTCGAACCTGGGTCCTCTGCATCCCAGTCCGACGCTCTCTATTCACTGCGCCACCACCTGGTCAGGTAACATTTCATTTCTTTATTCTACATGTTCCAGGCATGGTGCCAGGTGTTGGGGACCTGAGAGAATCGTAGCTCGTGTGTGTGAAGCACTGACTATTGTCAGTGCACAGTCACAGGCAAGATTAGGGATGTCACTGTCCTGCCTGCACATCCAGCAGCCATCCTTAACACCGCTTCTGTCCCTGATCCCAGCCTTGTCCCCTGAGCACAGACTACAGGTGAGGAGAGGATCCCTCACCTCAGCACAAGCTAACTGCTCCCCATATCCTGCAATCAGGGAGGCAAGGGCAGCACCCTGGCCAATTCACAGTAGTTGCAGCTGGGCCCTGGAGAGGAGGGCGAATGTTCCAGCTCCTTCTTCCTGCTGGCCACAGCACAAAGGTGTGTAAGGAGCTGAGAGCCACTCCTGTACTGGGCTCAGGATAGCCCCCTATCACACCAGTCATCCAGCCTCTCCAGCCCGACCCATTATCAAAGCCACATTTGGCCCTAGTCAGATGCTCGGTTGGTCCTGAAGCACAGAGTGTGTCAGTTTGACCCTCAGTCAGGGCTCATACAGAACAGATGGGTGTTCTTATCTCTTTCTCTCTCCCCTCCTCTCTCACTAAAATCAATAAATTAAAATTTTTTTAAAGCCACATTTGGAGGTGGGATACTATAAGCTCTGGGACCACCTGCCAGTAGCAAAGCCCAGCACTGTTGCTTGCTAGCAGTGTTACCTGGAAAGGATTATTTCATATCTTTGTGTCTCTGTCTTATTGATATAAATGGGAGAAGATAATGGTATCAACATAATAAGGTTGTGTGAGGAACTAGTAACCCAGTGCCAAGCTTTTAAAGTAGCAGGTAACCAATAATTTGTTGGTTACAAAACTAACTTAGTGGATTGTGACCAGAATTTAATATAAATGCAGTGGAAACAAGAGAGTGCCTTGCTTCAAGGGGGTTGGCCCACATGCCACATGTGTATGTGGCACAAACTGTTCCCAGACACTTTTCTGCCTGTGAGGCCCCATTATGAGCCTGGAATATGTTTGATGGATTAAAAATAGGTCAAGGTGGGGAGAAGACATGCATGCAAACTTGAGAATGTCTCTTGGCAGTGCCAGGGAGAGGTATATGCATGTGGGTCAGGATGCACCCAGGTAAGTAAGCCATACTATTAGGAAAGAGAATGTGCACAAGGGCCAGAAAGGACAAGACCTAGGTGTCCCAGGCAGGTAGCTGTGCACATGGGACAAGGACTCCTAGGAGAGGCAACATGGGGAGGACCTAGGGTCACCTACCAAAGGCTTTAAAAGCCATAGTTAGCTTATGAACTTGACCTTAGGCAATGGGAATTTAAAGCAAGAAGATGACTGATTTAACAAATATCTATTGTGTGCTACTATGGGGAAGTTATGTTTTATAAAGCTGACTGTGATAGCAGTTTAGGGGTCAAGAGCTGGTGGCAACAGTGAAGGCAGAAGATCTACCAAGAGGCTATTGCAATAGTTATAGCAAGAGATAGAATAAGGACAGAGGTCAGAATGTCTGGAGAAGGAGGAAACAGGTACAGCCTCTGTACCTATAGCTGGATGGTCCCTGACACCAGAACAAGATGGCAGCCATGATCTTACACACAGGTTGGGGGGAAAGAACAGGGCTTGGAAGGCCACAATGGAATACCACAGGCCCTCGAAACACAAATGCCACATGGCCAAGTGGATAAACTGATGGGCATGACTCAGACAACCAGGTGACCTTGGAACATTACTCAACCCCTGCACTGCCAATTTATAAAATGAAGCTCTCAGGAGGACTTAGCTCATAGGGGTGTTATGAAGTTGAAAGCTAATAATAGTAAAAAGCTTTCTACTGTGTCTGACATTGGGCCAGGCTCACACTAGGACTGCCTTTTTACCTGTCTTTTACATCAGATATACCTGGTGAAAGCATTGGAAGGCAAAATTCAGTAGAAACTGTCTGGACTGGGTTTCAGAAGCCACAGCCACTGGACTCTTAGTGGCCACATCTTTCTGATGTCTGTGAAAAAAATTTAGGACAGATATCTGGGGCCCTGGGGTGGAAGTCACACCCACCACCTTTCCTAAAGCCTGACTAACCCCAGCCTCTATATTCTACCAGAGGATTTTTCAAAGGCCAGGCCCAACAAGCAGCCAGCAGACAGAGGCAGCAAGAGGAGATCTCAGGGATTTTTGGGTCTTTTACTTACTTGACCCCAGGTCTCGATCCAGTAAAAGCCAGTCTAGGTATGTGGCTTGGTCCTTCCATGTGCACCTAAGCCCAGCAGAGGCAGTCACAAACTCTGGTTTGCTTCTAGCTCCAAAAAGGTTGCTGAAGGCCAGTCACAGGCAGTATCTTACACTGGTCTGCACCAGGTTCCTTCCTAAGAGGCCCAGAATGAATGCATCCAGTGGCCAGCTACAGACAACATCAGAGCAGAACCCCACTACTCTTACTAGCAGCATACCCAAAGGGAGAGCTCATCAAGCACCAAACCCAGCTGAGGAGAATTCTGCCTTCTGTGGTCAGTACCTGCACAGCAGTGTGCACATTGCACGAGGTAGAGCCTCAGTGTCAGCCAACCCAAGTCCTGGATACCCTGTCCCGCTGGGCTATGTTCTACAAGGGGAAGGGAGAGAGGCTCAGAGCACAAATATCCAAAGTGTGAGTTCCTTGAAGCCTATTGTTGGGACTGGTCGAAAGGTTTAGCCACCTTCTTGGTGAAGGGCCAAAATCAGCCCCAGTGTGATCATGGCCCTTCCCTCAGACCAGGGGTCACCCAGCTGAAAGAACTTCTGCAGAGGGGACTGTTGGCTCCACCTAACCTGAACCTGCTACTCACCTCACAGAAAAAATAAAACTGGGGTATCCAGCATGGCTGACGGATTAAGCTCTGAAGTGGGAGCTATTTCCCCATACCAAGCTCCTGACCAAGAGACACCGCCCAGTTAGGGGGTCCCACTAACGTTGTCATCTGACCTCAGTTGCCCTACCCCTGGTCAGCAAATTGAGGCTCACGAGCCACATGCAGCTCTTTGACCCCTTGAGTGAGGCTCTTCCACAAAATACCACATGTGGGCGCTACCTCAATAAGGAATATACCTACCTATATAGTTTAAGTTTAAAAAATTTGGCTCTCAAAAGAAATTTCAATTGTTGTACTGTTGATATTGGGCTCTGTTGACTAATGAGTCTGCTGACCACTGGCCTAACCCACCTAGCTTATAACCTGTGTAGGGATTGGTGGGGTGAAGCCAGTCTGAGCCCACTCTACAGTCTTTCTACTGAAGACTCTGCAGGAAGGTCAGGAAGCTATAAGAGGAGGTGTAGCAGCTAAAAAGTAAAGATAAATCTTAAGGAACTTGGGCCCTTTTATGGAGCTGCTGTCAGCTCTAAGCAGGAGGAAACTGATCATTTACACAGGTTGCCCTCCGACACACACACTCACACACACACACACACACAATCAGGCACAGAAAATGTAGACACAAACAGTGAACAGAGCAGTAGTTCCAGACAGGTAGCCCATGGCAGGTTATATACAATGTCTGATAACAACCCATACCCGAACCTTGCCCAAGAGGATACAAAAAAAGACACAACCAGTAGTGGGTGGCAGACCACACCACATTAGACTCAATTAGCCACACAAGTGGCACACCCCACATAGGAGTCTAGTGGGCACCAGATCCTGCTGAGAATAACTACACCCCATAGGACAGACATTGCACAGTGTCTAATACACATGATCAAGGTTGACCCTTAGAGCCAGCCAGCCTGAAGGGATAACTCTATCCATGAAAGGGCCAAGAGCATTCAAGACTCATGTACAACAGGGTGGTAAATATAACCCTCAAGAAACATTCCTATGGCAAGGAGCTCTGGTGGCCTGGAGGTTAGTACCACTGAGCCCACCGTCCTCATAAAGACATCATAACAAATCTGGGAGTGAGAGTAGAGCTACTTAACACACAGAAAAAAATGGGCAGACAAAAAAATATGCCCCAAATGAAAGAAATTAGAGTTGAAAACCTCCTTATTCTGATGAAGAAAAAGGTCACAGAAGTTCAAGAAGCACAAAGAGACCCATTAAAGATGAGCCCGAAGAAGCCCACACCAAGACTCATCATAATTAAAATGCTATATAATGTCATATAAGTTAAGAGACAAGAAAAGAATACTAAAAGTTGCAAGAGAAAAGCAGTTAATTACCTACAGAGGAGCCACCATAAGGATGACATTTGACTTTTTAATAGAAACACTTCAGGCCAGAAAGGATTACACGAAATATTCAAAGTGATGCAAAACAAGAGCCTACAACAAAGACTACTCTATCCAACAAAGTTATAATTTAAAATTGAAAAAGAAATAAAGAGCTTTCCAGACAAAGAAAGGCTCAAGGAGTTCATTACCACCAAACCAGTACTGCAAGAAATGTTAAAGGGCCTACTATAAGCAGAAGAAAGAAATCAAGAGAAAGAGGAGTGTAGGTTTAATAAATAAGTACATATCAATAATAATCTTAAATGTAAGTGGATTAAATGCTCCAATCAAAAGACATAGGGTAGCTGTGTGGATAAGAAAACAAGACCTGTACATATACTGTCTACAAGACAACCACCTCAGAACAAAAGATACACACAGACTAAAAGTGAAGAGATGGAAAAAAATATTCCATGCAACTGGAAATGAACAAAAGAAAATCTTGGGTAACAATACTTATATCTGAAAAAAGAGTCTTTAAAACAAGGGCTATGGTAAGGAACAAAGACAGTCACTACATAATGACAAAGGGAGCAATTCAACAAGAGGATATAACCATTGTAAATATTTACACACCCAATTCACGATCACCTAAATATATAAAGCAGATTTTGATGGACATAAAGGGAGAGATTGACAGCAATATGGTAATAGTAGGGTATTTTAACACCCCACTGACATCAATGAATAGACCCTTCGGATAAAAAAATCAACAAAGAAACAGCCTTAAATCACACACTAGATCAACTGGATTTAATTGATATAATTAGAACATTTTACCTCAAAGTAGCAGAATACACATTCTTTTCAAGTGCTCATGGTACATTTTCTAAGATGGATCATACATTAGATGTAAAACAAGTCTCAACAAATTTATGAACATTAAAATCATATCTTGTTTTGCATCTTCTCTGACCTCAATGGTATGAAACTAGAAATCAACTACAGTAGAAAAACTGAAAAACATTCAAACACTTGGAGGCTAAATAGCATGTTATTAAATAATGAATGAGTTAACAATGAGATCAAGGGAGAAATAAAAAATTTCACTGAAAAAAATGAAAATGAATATACAACAACTCAAAATTTATGGGACACAGCAAAAGCAGTCCTGAGAAGGAAATTCATGCCATTACAGGCACACCTCAAGAAGCAAGAAAAGGCTCAACTAAACAACCTAACCCTACATCTAAAAGAACTAGAAAAAGAACTAAAAATAAAGCCCAGTGGAAATATAAGGAAGGAAATAATAAAAATCAGAGCTTAAATAAATGAGATAGAGGCTGAAACCAAGAGCTCGTTATTTGAAAAGGTAAACAAGATTGATGAACCTTTAACCAGACTCATCAAGAAAAAATAAATAAAATTGGAAATGAAAGAGGAGAAATAACAATCATAGAAATACAAAAGATTGTAAGAAAAGACTATGAAGAACTATATGCCAAAATATTGGACAACCTGAGCAAAATAGATAAATTCCTAGAAACATACAATCTTCCAAAACTCAATTTAGAATAAGAAAACTTGAGCAGACTAATTATAACAAACAAAATTGCAAGTTATTAAAAAACTCCCAGCAAACAAAAGTCTTGGACCTGATGACTTCACAGGCGAATTTTACCAAACATTCAAAAAAGAACTAATGCCTCTCTTTCTCAAATTATTCTTAAAAAATTCAAGAAGAGAGATGACTTCCAAGCTTATTTTTGGCATTATGCTAATGCCAAAACCAGGTAGAGACACTATAAAGAAAGAAAACTATAGGCCAATATCCCTGATGAACATAAATGCTAAAATTCTCAACAAAATATTAGCAAACCAGATGAAGCAATACATTAGAAAGAGTATAGCCCTGACCAGTTGGCTCAGTGGTAGAGCATTGGCCTGGCATGTAGAAGTCCCGGGTTTGATTCCTGGCCAGGGCACACAGGAGAAGCGCCCATCTACTTCTCCACCCCTCCCCCTCTCCTTCCTCTCTGTCTCTCTCTTCCCCTCCCGCAGCCAAGGCTCCAATGGAGCAAAGTTGGCCCAGGCACTGAGGATGGCTCCATGGCCTCTGCCTCAGGCGCTAGAATGGCCCTGGTTGCAACAAGCAACGCTCCAGATGGGCAGAACATCGCCCCCTGGTGGGCATGCCAGGTGTACCCCGGTCGGGCGCATGCGGGAGTCTATCTGCCTCCCCGTTTCCAACTTCAGAAAAATACCAAAAAAAAAAAAAGATTATACATCATGATCATTTATTCTGGGGAAGCAAGGCTGGTACAATATTCACAAATCAATAAATATGATTTATCATATTAACAAAATGAAGGATAAAAGTCACATGATTATATCAATAAATGCAGAAAAAGCATTTGATAAAATCCAACCCCATTTATGATCAAAACTCTCAGCAAAGTGGGAATACAGAGAACATATCTCAACATAATAAAGACCATAGATGACAAACTGACCGCCAACATAATACTCAATGGGCAAAAACTAAAAGCAATCCCCTTAAGATCAGGAATGAGACAGGGGTGTCTCCTTTCACCACTCTTACAGCCATCAGACAACAAGCAGAATCAGACAGCAAGCAGAAATAAAAGGCATCTAAATTGGAAAGAAAGAAGTAAAACTGTCATTATTTTCTGATGATATGATCCTGTACATAGAATACCTCAAAGTTTCCACCAAAAAACTATTAGACCTGATAAATTAATTTGGAAAAGTAGCAGAATATAAAATTAATATTCAGAAATCAGTGGCATTTTTATACACTAATAATGAACTATCAGAAAGAGAAATTAAGGAGTAATCCCATTTACTATTGTAACATACAATAAATAAAGTACTGAGGAATAAATGTAACCAAGGATGTAAAACACTTGTACTCTGAAAATTATAAGACATTGAAAAAAGAAATAGAGGAACATACAAACAAGTGGAAGCATATACCATGTTCATGTATATGAAGAATTAACATCATTAAAAAGCCCATACTACCCAAAGCAATCTATAAATTCAATGCAATTCTTATTAAAATACCAATGGCATACTCTATAGATCTAGAACTAATATTCCAAAAATGTATATGCAACCAAAATAGAACCTGAATAGCCTCAGCAATCTTGAAAAAGAAAAACAAAGTGAGAGGCATCACAATTCTGATATCAAGCTATACTGCAAGGCCATTGTAATCAAAACAACCTGGTACTGAATAAAAACAGGCATACAGATCAATGGAACAGAACAGAAGTCCCTGAAATAAACCCATACCTTTATGGTCAATTGATATTTGACAAAGTAGGCAAGTATATATAATGAAGTAAAGACAGTCTCTTTAATAAATGGTGCTGGGAAAATTGGACAGCTATCTGCAAAAAAAATAAAATTAGACCACCAACTTATACCATTCATAAAAATAAACTCAAAATGGATAAAAGACTTAAATGTAAGTCACAAAACCATAAAAATCTTAGAAGAAAACAGGCAGTAGACTCTTTGATATCTCTTGTAGCAATATTTTTGCCAATATATCTCCTCAAGCAAATGAAATAAACAAAATAACAAATGGGATTATATCAAACTAAAAAGCTTTTGCACAGCAAAAGACACCATTAACTAATTAAAAAGACAGCCCACTTAATGGGAGAACATATTCACCAATATGTCTGATGAGGGGTTAATAACCAAAATGTATAAAAAACTTATAAAACTCAACACCAAGAAAGTAAACAATCCAATTTAAAAATGGGCAAAGAACCTGAATTGACACTTCTCCAACGAGGACATACAGATGACCATTAGACATATGAAAAAATGTTCAATGTCTCTAATCACTAGAGAAATGCAAATTAAAACCACAATGAGATATCACCTCATACCTGCCAGAATGGCTTTCATAACAAATCAATGCACAATAAGTGCTGGTGAGGGTGTGGAGAAAAGGGAACCCTCCTGCACTGCTGGTGGGAATGCAGACTGGTGCAGCCACAGGGGAAACAATACGGCCTTTCCTCAAAAAATTAAAAATAGAGTTGTCTTATGACCCAGCTATCTCACTTATAGGAATATATCTTAAAAATCCCAAAACACTAATTCAAAAGAAGAAATGCACCCCCAAGTTTATTGCAGCATCATTTTCAATAGCCAAGGTCTGGAAACAACCCAAGTATCCATTAGTGGACAAGTGGATGAAAAAGCTATGGTATATATACACAATAGAATACTACATGGTCATAAAAAAGAAGGAAATCTTACCTTTTGGGACAACATGGATGGACTTGGAGATTATTATGCTAAGTGAAATAAGCCAAGTAGAGACAGATAAATGCCATATGATTCAGTTACATGTGGAATCTAATGAACACAATAAACTGAGGAACAAAACAGAAACACCGGCAGAATCACAGGAAACGGATGGACAGATGTCAGAGGGAAGGGAGAAGATAGAATGGGATTGAAGGTGAAGGGATTAACCAAATATTATATACATAACACACTGATACAGACAACACGGTAGCAATAGCCAGAGGGAAGGGGCAGTGGTGGTAAGAGGAGAAGGCAAAGGGTGAAACGGGGGTGGAAGGGACTCTGCATGGGCAATGGGGACATAATGAGGTGTGTAGAGGGTGTTATATTGAGTGGGACACTTGAAACCATGTCAACACAAAAATTAAAAATAACATTTTAAATTAGAAAAATAAAATAAAATCAATCATGCAGGGAAATACAAGTGTAGCAAGGCAAGTAAACTGTCCTCTCATGCACTACTGGCAGGGTTATATATTTATACACTTTCAGGAGGGCAATTTGGAGACTTCTTTTAAAATTGAAAATGTGCACAGATAGTTGGGATCAACCAAGTTGGTGTGTTTCCTTCCTAGGGAAGCATTTCCACCCAAACACAAGGAGATTCATCGCAACATTCTCATACCTACATGTTTCTAATCAGAAATACCCTACTCATTTAGCACAAGAAAGTAACTGCAAATACTGCAGTATGTTCATAACAACAAAAAAACAGTATTTAGTTGCTAAGAAAATTGAGCTATTTCTGAATAAACTAAAGTGGATATATTGTTAAGTGGAAAAGGAGAGAACTATAGAATGACACATATATCACACATGTGAAAATATACTTATTTAAACATAAAATTTCTTTATCTTACATTTTATAAGGGGGTATAGATATGTTTGAGAAATGGTTTAGAAAAGGGCTTGGAAAATACCCATATAAAAGTAACAGTGATAATTTTTTTCTTTCATTATTTTTTCAGTGAAGAAAGATTGGCTGTTTTATTAAAAATGTAGCAGTAGTTTCTGAGAGATGACATAGGGGACCAGGGTTTAGGGTCACAAATGAACATTGATAGCGTTCTCATTTCTATGAACATCGCTGTAAACAATTTCTACTTATGTATTTCTGACATGATTAAGTTTCATGTTAATAAATGTGGGGATGGATTTTAAAACCATGGACACATCAGTTTCCATGTAAAGTGCTCTGTGGGATGCACAACAAGCAAAATGTTGTTACTAGACACAGAGGCAGCTTTTCCCTGCAAGGTGTTCTCAGACTGGCAGGGTGGAGCATGCTCATCACCCTGGGGAACTGATTCCTGAAAAGGAGGAGAAACTGCAGTGGGATTCAGGGTGAGAGGGAGGGGAGGTTATTCTCAGTATTCAGGACTCAAGGAATGTGATCATATGGCAGGCAATAAAGGAGAGGCAAAGCTGGGCATGGGCTGAGAGAACTTCAGTCACAGGTGGAGGTGAGAGAGAGCTTCCAGGGCCTGTTAGGGAGGACGGGAAAGGTTGAGGCATGTGATGATTAGTCATGATTCTGGGAGAAGAACCTGGACTCCAGCCCCAGGCAGCAAGGAGTCCTGCAGGGTCTGTGAGCACATGGGAACTTCCCTGAAGTGTTACAGAAAAAAGTGTGGCCAACCTGCAGGGATGGTTTGGCTGGGTCAGGAAGCAAGAGACAAGTGGGAGGTGAATGACTGCCCCAGTAGGAGAGACAATTTACAGCTGGGGAAGGTTAGGGGGCAAGGATGGTCTCAATGGAGGAGGTGGGTGAACCAAGATGTTGAGGTCCTGCTGCCACACAATGATTCAGGGAAACATCAGGAGTCAAAAGGAAAGCAGGTAGGGCAGCCGCTTCTCTCTGAGCCGAGCTGTAGAGAGCAGCTCTGAGGCTGGCCCACAGTGCAGGAGTGGCAGTCCCTTACCTTCACTTTGCAGCTCAGTTACTCTCCCCACGCAGGGCTGGGCCCTGAGGATGGGCTGGCCCAGGCCAGGCAGACAGGCACGTAATCCTCCTGGCTTCTAGCCACCAGACTCACAGGCTTCCGGGAAAGGCTGGCAGGGCCGCCCTGTTCCTTTGAATCTGAGAATATGTGGCTGGGGAAGCCTAAATTAATTAAGTGATGCTGAGGGCCTGAGGCCCACACAGGGGTAGGCAGCAAGGACAGCTTCAATAAACTCCCCCCCTCCCCCAGTATAGGAATCCAATACTGGCTCATGAGCTTTGTTGGAATGAAGCCTGTACTTAAGTGCGTCCAGGGATACAAAGAAATAATAAATCAGGAGCGAGAGTCCCACCCACATGCTGCCACCACCAACCTGCTTCTCCACAGAAACATAGTTGTTCCATGTCTCAGGGACTAGATGTCTCAGCTAAGCAACAATTGGCAAGGTCCTGAAATTGACTTGGCCCATGACCTTCCCTGCATAAGCCAATGCCTTTCTCATGTGAAGCACTCCATACACACAATTCCCCAAATATCTCCCCCCCCACACACACGCACATACACACAAACCAGACCTTGCCCAGGCACAGATGCAGGAAGGTTATCCTTTCATACCCTCCCCAAGCTCCCATACCTCAGGAAGCCCTAAGTCCACAACAAGAACACTAGTCCAGTGTGAAAAGGACTTTGTTCTAGCAGACTGAAACCACAACTGTATCCAATGGATAAAATGAAAAGTTGTCATTTGAAAATCACCAGGCTATTTCTACCCATACAAAACTACAATTTAGCTTCTATTAATTGTCCAGCATGAGCTAGACACTTTCAAGCAAATTGTCTCATATGTTTCAGCCATCCTTGAACAGGACAGCATGGTGGCTGAGAGCTGAATGTTGGGGCTGAGTAGCCTGCATCTGAATCTTGTCTCCATCACTTGTGAGAAATCTGACCATGGATAAATTATAATACCTCAGTGTCCTGACCTATGAAAAGATAATATGAAGGATGGTAAGAAGATTAAATGAATTAATGTTTGTAAAATGTTTAGAACAGTGCCTGGCGCATTATAAATACTTCTATGTGTCTAATAAATAAACTCCTTCCTTTATTCATTGGACTTAACATTGAGTATCAGACACTTTGTAGCAACAGTTCCTATATCTGGCTGAGAAAGGAGAGGAAAAAAAATGCTTCCATTTTATCTAACAGGATTGGAATGAAAGTTCTAGAATGCCTGCAAATTATGCTCAGAGAAAAGGAGTCTACAGGAAGGATTTTACCAAGAGTTCTGGTGAAGAGGAAGCCACAGGAAGTACAGGAAGACCAAGCGGCAGGGTCCTTGTGTGAAGCTGCTTCCAACGTGTGGAGTCAGAGCCAGCACCCTGGACAGCTCCCCAAAGGTGCGTGCAAGAATGGGATTCCCAATTGCCTGTCAAAGCTCAGACCCAATATTTTTGCTGAAGTGGAGGGTCTTCAATTCCCTGCAACTCCAGCACCGAACTCTTGAGGCTAAAGGATGAGGGTGGGGAGTTGTCTTCTGAGCTTGAAGTGGGAGGATGAAGGAGTTAGTGTACCTGGGGCCTCCTTAGGGAGCTGGCCCAGGACTTTCTTCTTACCATGGAGCTTCGTTTGCCCCACTTCCGGACACTGCCAGGCTGTGGTCACCTTGCAGATGGAGCAACAGAAACACATTGAGGTACAAGGTATAGAGAGGCAGTGTGAGGACCACAAGACAAGTTACACAGCCTGGATTGAAGTCTAGGCTTGACTGCTAGGACCTTGGGTGAGTGACCCAGATTCTCTCTGCCCAGTTTCCGATGAGTAAGGCAGAAGGAACAGCACCTACACTGCACCAGGATTGAGTGAGGATTAAATAAAATAGTACACATAACACCCCTGGTACAGAGTGTTTAATAAATTAATCTGTCTCCTGCCATTAGAGAATGGAAGACTGGAGAGTTAGGCATGAGCCCAGGGATAACTTGACTCCATGCTCAAGAACAGCCATGAATTATGTGGGCCAGAGTACTGGGAGAAGGGGTCTCTACCTTGAAGGATCTGGGAAAATTTTTCTTCTTTAAGATTCCACTAAGTTCTAAGTTATTCAGCTAATAGACAGAAAACTTCTGCTTTAAATGCCCCATTTAATCAGGCAGGGCAAACAATATATACATGAATAGCTGGTATGTAGGCTGTTAGTCTGCCTCTTTAAAAACCTCAGAATGGGAGAGTCAGAGAAAGCCTGAGGTTTCAAACTCAAATAAATGACTGGAGAGCCAGACAGGTGACATCAATGTGCAAAACCAGTTAGAGGGCCTATGATGAGCTGGAGAGTGTGTGTGCACTAACCAAAGGTTTCCTCTGTGCCTCACCCTCCCTTCCCAGGTGTAGAAGGGAGGTAAAATTTAAAATAATTATCTCACACCAGCAGAGCCCTGATCAAGCACTCATTTCTTCTCAAAGGCTTCAGTAAGAGGCTCTCACCTAACCCCTTACTTGACGGAGGCCAAGGCTGGAACCCAGAGAGAATGATGACTTGCCCAAGATCACCCGGAACCAGCCTGCCCTCACACTGGGGCTCTTCCCTCCCTCAGAGAGCAGTTTGCTGCAGAGCAGGTGTTGGTAGCTCCTTAAGTGAGAGAATTTTTCCTCCTTCCCCGTGGGGCCACGGTGATTGGAGAAATTAGAGAGTGGGCTTCCACCTCTCACCTTGATGCTCTGGTCTCCATCATCTCATCCCACAGCCATCGCTATGAGAAGGGACAGGAGCCAACTTCCCAATGCCCGCCAGCTTTCACCAGCTGGGACAGAGCCTAGAATCCCAATGCCTATCCAACAAAAGGGACTAACCTGGGAGCCAGGATGCCTCTGTACCTTTTATCTGCTCTTCACAAGACCCACAACTCTGAAATGAAGACAAAATAGCACATTGTAGAGAAGAATAACAATAGCAAGCACTTACATCACCCTTACTATGTGCTAGGCACACTAGTCAGTAAGTATTATTACCTCACATTACAGATAAAGAAACTGAGACACAGAGGGATGCAGTAATTCCCCAGCACCCCAACTAGTAAATGACAGACTTGAAAGCCACCTCAGTCGCGGTTCTCTAAAATCCCAGTGCTTCGCACTACACCAAGGTGCTTCCCCGGAGCGGACAGCGTGGTCCGGGAAGAAGTGGACCTAATGCTAGTTTGCTGTTGAGTTGAGGAGGATGGCAAGATCCCCTCTTATTGTGAAAGAGAGAGAGAAACTGGAGTCTCCGAAACACAATTCTCCTAACCTCAGCTGCCTCAGAGCCTCTCTCCTGCCAGAGCACAGACCGGAACACGGACTCCTTGTGTTGCCCAGGGCCAAAGCTCTTTGGAGGACGCCCGGATCCAGCGCACAACCAGGTGGCTCAGCCTGTCTCTTGAGAACCGGGCGTCTGCGTAGGGGCGGCCCTTTCGGGAGGTAAGCCTTCCTTAAGTCTGATGAGAGTAAAGCAGCTGAGTCCAGCCTAGGGTGCAGAAGGGGGAGTTGGGCGTGGCACCCAAAGGTCTTTCTTAAAGCTCCAAGAAAGGACCCAGGCCACATCACTCCCAGAACCCGCCCGGGACTTGGAGGCAGCTCTGGAGACGGGGGGTGGGGGGCGGGTAGAGAAGAGGGCGGGCCTCGCCGGAGCGGAGAAAAGCATTCTCTGGTAAGCACAAGGCCTGGGAGGAGTTAGAAGGCGAGGAGTGAGGAGGAGAGGAGAGAGAAGAGGCGGAGCTGGGGGACCTAAACAGTTAAAGAGGAAAAGGGGGCTAGCGGCTGGCAGACGGTGGTGAGGTAGTGCAGAGTGTGGGAAGTCAGGGCTGATACTCCGCGGCCGGTGAGGGCAAAGGGACTTTCCCCCTCAATCCTCAGATGCTCATAGTCAGGGATTCTCTACTGTGACATTCTGCCGAAGGGCCGTTCAGCGGAACCCGGCGCAACTGTCTCTGCGCCTCACCCTCCCTTCCCGGGGGTGGCAGGAGGCAGGGGGCGGGGCCGGAGGAAGAGTTGGAGTGTCGGCACTCCGCACCCCTCGGGTCCCTGCCCTACAGTCCAGCTGCTGGAGCAGAGGGACGCAGCGGGGCTCACCTCGGGGGCTCCTTGCCCACTGTGCGCGGAGGTCCAGGCTGAGGTGCAGATCTGGAACCCCTGGCACCCCTCTCCCGCGGGGCCTAGGGAAAGCGGCAGCTGCGCGCCCCCTCCCGGGGGGAGGAGAGGGGGTTCAGACCCGTTGGGTCCTAACTGGGGCGGGGGACAGAAAGCCATCTCCTTTCACAGAGCACCCATTGTCCGCAGGGTTTTGGCCAGGACGCTCTTCGCACCGAGACCCCTTTCTGGGATTTTGAGCTCTGGTGCAACTGGGAAGGAGACCCCCCGCCGGGCCGCGCCCCGCCCCCGGCCCCCGCCCGCCGACGTCGTATTAGCATGAGCGACGCAAGTGGCCGGGGCACCACTCGGGGGCCGAGACTCGCCGCGTCACAGCCCGGAGTGGAAAGGGAAAAAAGAGGAGGCGGCAGAGGAGGAGGCCAGAGCCGGTGCTAGGGAGGGGAGAGCGGCTGCAGGGCTAGCAGCCGGCGGGCGGCCGACACCGCCATGCCCCTCGGCTCCCGCGGGCGGTCTCTCGGCGCAGCGGGGGAGCTCCAGGCGTGCCCGAGGCTCCGTGCGCTCAGTCTCCGTCCCCGACCCCTCGGTGCACCCGCCTGCCCTGATCACCCCTGAGCTGGGCGGCGGCGGGTCTGGAGCTCCGCTTCGAACAGCTGCGGCGCCTCGCGAAGCAGGGTCCTTGTCTTTCCCTGTGCGCCGGGCCATGAGCCCCGCAGCCACCTGAGGCACAGGGGGCGCTGCGCCGCACGGACCGCGCCCCCGACGTTCCCAGCCCTCGTCTCTGCACTGCAGGGAGTCCGCGTCCGGCCCCGGCGGACGTGTGCTCGGAAGAGCGACCGGGTGGGGCAATGGAACCGGCGGGCCAGGCCCGAGAGGCAGCCGCCAAGCTGTCGGAGGCGGTGGGGGCCGTGCTCCGGGAGCCCAGGCGGCAGCGGCGCCTGCTGCTGGTCATCGTGTGCGTGGCGCTGTTCCTGGACAACATGCTGTACATGGTCATCGTGCCCATTGTGCCCGACTACATCGCCCACATGCGCGGGGCCAGCGAAAGTCCCACCCCGACTCCGGATGTGTGGATGCCCACCCTGCCGCCGCCCACGCCAGCCAATGCCAGTGCCTACACGGTCAACAGCTCCGAGTCTCCGACGGCTTCCCTGCCGCCCGGGTCTGCCCTGCGGCCCCGCTACCCTACGGAGAGCGAAGACGTGAAGATCGGGGTGCTTTTCGCCTCCAAGGCCATCCTGCAGCTTCTGGTGAACCCCCTGAGCGGGCCCTTCATCGATCGCATGAGCTACGACGTGCCGCTGCTCATCGGCCTGGGCGTCATGTTCTCTTCCACCGTGCTCTTTGCCTTTGCGGAGGACTACGCCACGCTCTTCGCGGCGCGCAGCCTGCAAGGCCTGGGCTCAGCCTTCGCAGATACTTCCGGCATCGCGATGATAGCGGACAAGTATCCGGAGGAGCCCGAGCGCAGTCGCGCGTTGGGCGTGGCGCTGGCCTTTATCAGCTTTGGAAGCCTAGTGGCACCGCCCTTTGGGGGCATCCTCTACGAGTTCGCAGGCAAGCGCGTGCCCTTTCTGGTGCTCGCCGCCGTGTCGCTGCTCGACGCTCTGTTGCTGTTGGCAGTGGCCAAGCCCTTCTCGGCCGCTGCGCGGGCGAGGGCCAACCTGCCGGTGGGCACGCCCATCCACCGCCTCATGCTGGACCCCTACATCGCTGTGGTGGCCGGCGCGCTCACCACTTGCAACATCCCTCTCGCCTTCCTTGAACCCACCATCGCCACGTGGATGAAGCACACGATGGCAGCGTCGGAATGGGAGATGGGCATGGTCTGGCTGCCGGCCTTTGTGCCTCACGTGCTAGGCGTCTACCTCACCGTGCGCCTGGCGGCGCGCTACCCACACCTGCAGTGGCTCTATGGCGCGTTCGGGCTGGCAATGATCGGTGTCAGCTCGTGCGTGGTGCCTGCCTGTCATTCTTTTGCGCCACTAGTGGTCTCACTTTGTGGCCTCTGCTTCGGCATTGCGCTGGTCGACACGGCTCTGCTACCCACACTCGCCTTTCTTGTGGACGTGCGCCACGTTTCCGTCTACGGAAGCGTCTACGCCATCGCCGACATCTCCTATTCCGTGGCCTATGCGCTCGGGCCCATAGTGGCGGGCCACATAGTGCACTCGCTCGGGTTTGCGCAGCTTAGCCTTGGCATGGGCTTGGCCAACCTGCTTTACGCGCCTGTCCTGCTGCTGCTGCGCAACGTGGGCCTCCTGACACGCTCCCGCTCTGAGCGCGACGTGCTGCTAGATGAGCCATCACAGGGTCTGTACGATGCGGTGCGTCTGCGTGAGCGCGAGCGCACTGTGTCTGACCAGGACCACGCGCTTCGCAGCCCGCCTGACCCATTTGACGAGGACGAGGACGACTCCAAGGACTACCCCACCCGAAGCTAACAGCCTGGCTCACCCTCCAGCCACCCCACCCTCCCCTCTCTCCGGGTCACGGGGACTGCTCTGTGAGCGCACTGGCCAGCCCAGGTTCAGGACCCTCCCCTCCAACGAGTATCCGGGCACCAGCCCCTGTCTTGACTTCCTCTGCCCGAGTTCCTTCTCCAAGACCCTTTCTGTGTCCCTCTCCCTCTTATCCAGTGGGCTGTGGAACACCGAGGCACGCAAAGTGACGGCTCCTGGCACAGAAAAAGAGGCGTGCGGGCTTCTACCTTGGGGCCACTCTGTGTAGGGTTGTGCCTCTGTCTGTCCTCCCTTCCGTTCCTTGGCCCGCTGCACAGCGGTGTCTCTGGCCCGCATTAATAAACCATATCTGTCCCAGACTGAGTCTCGTTACTGATAAGGGTGGACGGCTGAGCTCAGAGCCAGGATAGAGAGGAGGGTGAGTTGGGTCTAACCCCAATCTAACTCTCAGCCCGGCGGGCAGGTGGAGAGACTGTAGCTGTTTTGCTACCAGTTAAGGAGACACGTACGAAAGACGTAAACTCAACAAGGGCCCTCACCCACGGACACCCTAGGGCTCACAACCTCCTCAGCCCGCGACAGCACGGTCCCCCAGGCCCAGCGCAGTGCCCCCGTGGTGCCGCCCGGGGGAGCCTGAGGACCCACTCCCTCGGGTGCGCAGGCCCCGCCCCTAGGACACGCCCAGTATCAGACACTTACCTCTGAGGCGCAGAGGCTGACCTTCCCTTGGAGCCCTGCATCCTCTCCCGTCTAGGCTCCGAAAAGAAGTAAGGGCCGCTGTCCTGCGCAGAGGTTCGATCTCTGGAAGCATGCGTGATGTGTGTGTTCCTTAGGAAGCCGGGCTCTATTCTGTGAAGAGTGGGAAAACATTGGTCGGTGTGTTTTGCTGTGTCCTTGCCATGCAGGTCTGAGTCGGGACTGGAAAGGGTGCAAGTCTGAGATCTGGTGTCAATCCCCTACACCTCTCCACCCTCACCCGGTCCTCACTGGACCACCTTACACACGGGTCCCCAGGAATCCTGGGCGTGCGTTTGTGCGACACTCAGTTCTGAAGCCGGTGGCCTGCTTCAGGCCGCAGTGTCCTCACATTCCAGGGCGCGGAGAGGCCGCGGGAGTGAAGAATACATATGCGCTAGACAACGCTGGTGGGGACCTGCAGGACGGGTGTGCGCGCAGTCTGTCCTGGGTGTGCATGTCCGGCTATGTGCGTTCGTCTGGGCAGGGTCTGTCTGTATGTCCGTGTGTAAGAATTTGTATGTGGGGTGGAGGAGAAGTGCTTTGTCTGGAAGGAGTGTCTGTCTCTGGCTTGTCTCTGAGCATCCCCAAAAGTGCCAGCAGGGTGGGAAGGACCTGCAGTGATTAACAAACAGGTTGTTGTCGTTCTTATTGCTGTTGTTGTTGTTATTTTGGAAGAAGTTGTATGTAGTAGGGTTTGAGTCTGGCCTAGACGGTGGGGAGGACACAGGTTTACCCGATCCAACCCTCCCCTGGGTTCTGCAGACGCAGACGCAGCTAGGATAAGGGAGGGGTTGGGTGAGCGCGGGGACTGGAGATGGCCGAGCTGGGGGCGATGAGCACGGGTGGAGCAATGTTCCGCACCTCTGCTCAGTCCTGGGTTCTGCTGCCCTTGAACAAACTGATCCGGGTGGAGGGGGGACGGGAGGCCGAAACGTGGGACCCCGGAAGGCTGTGGGGGGGACGGGAGGCCGAAACATGGGACCCCGGAAGGCTGTGGGGGGACGGGAGGCCGAAACGTGGGACCCCGGAAGGCTCCGGGGAGTAGGGAGGCGAAGGAGAAAAGACGGAGAGGTAGAGAGACCGGCGGGGGGGGAGGGGCTGGGGAAGGGAGGGAAAGAAGGGAGGGGAGGGAGGAGGAACTGGAGGAGGAAAGGACAGGCGCGGCCAGATCGCTGGCAGCCAGTAGGGAGCCCGCGGGACAAGACAAAGTCGTCGGAGGCTCTCCCGTAGCCCGAGGCGGCCGCCCCCACCCGGGCTCTGCCGAAGCGCCCGCAGATCCCTCCCGCTCGCCCTGCCGCCCCCGGTCCGATTCCCGCGGCGCAGCGGCGGCCGAGCGGCGCGGCCAGAGGAGCAGGTGAGAAGGAAGGGCGGGCTGCGCGCAGCGCGGGGAGCAGAGGGAGGCTCCGGACAATGACCGCACCAGGACCGCAGACCACAGGACCCTCGGAGTCTTCCAGGTCCTGAACGGGAGAGGCCGTCGCGGGCCCGCTGGTAGGTTGAGGGATTCGGTTCTGGTGATTAACCTCGCAGAGTGGAGGTAGGGGACCGGGGGCGGGACGACGAGACGTTAAGGGGAACGGGCTTGGAGAGGCTTGACTCCGCGGATCCACGTGCGTTTTCTCACTTCTTCTGGACGTCCACCAGCTGAGTGCCAAGGTCTGCACTTTCTGTGCCCAGTCGGGGGGTCTGCGGGGTCTCACCCCCACCACCCTGAAGTGCCAGCGGGCACGGGGCCTCCTGCTCTGGAAGAGGCAGGAGGTGGGGAGAGGGCGACGGTAGCGAGTCTGAGCTATGTCTGGGGGACTCCCTGGAGAGTGTGGACAGCCTGTGGTGCCGCGACTGAGCTGAGATTGGGACTCCAGGGCAGAACAGAGATCTCCGTGGGAAGCCTTTGGAAGCCAGGCCAGCGGCAGGTCGGCACCCGGCAGACAGAGGGTACATACACACATGCGCTATAGGCGCCGGCCAAACCACAGAAAGAGCAGCTAACTCAGGGACAAGGCTTTCCCCTGTGGGTCCCAGGAAACCGTGCACCTCTCCTGGAAACGTGGAGTCTGAGGTTTGACTAGTATCTTTCAGCTATGGCGCTGGCCCGCGGCCAGAGCAAGAGGAGGCATGGGCTTCACTGTCTCTAGGGCCTTATTAATCTGACCTTATCCTTCTTTGCCTCCTCAAAACCCAGCCGCGGTGAGGGTGGGCCCTCACCTGGACACTATGGCTTCTCACAGTGATTGGGGCAGCCCTTATGCTCCGTGGCGCTGGCAGGTCTGAGGACTACCTAGTTCAGAGTGCTATGGTGTGGTGTTTGCCAGGACTCTATATTTTCTGCCCAGCACTTCCAGGCAGCCCCAGGCTCCTCCACCACTGGACCAGGTTCATCCATCTTTCTGGATGCTCTGTTGTTGAATCAGCTGTGCCCCTGCCCAGCCCCCACCTGAACTGGGCCTGCCTGGGGTGCAGTGGGATAGTGTAGATGGGCTAAGCATCAGCTGTGAGCTCTTGGGAATGAATAGAAGATGGGTGAGTAGAAAGCATGTCTGTGTGTCTTTGCAGGCTTACAGTTAGCCTAGAGGGATCTCTGAGGGTTGAGGTTGGACCCCACAAGCCTTAAAAACTGGACTTTGCCCCTCCTTGGTCTGGCTCACTTCTACTGCCCCTTCAAAATTAATTCACTACTCTCCAGGTGACCCCTAGGGGACTGGGCTCTCAGATGACCCCTAGGGGACTGGGCTGCCCAGGTTCCCTGTACCACCTCCCTCAGCATCCCCATGCCACCTACACTGGGAACCTGCAGACTAGAGACTGTTTAAGTCACAACCCACCCAGCAGGCACCAGGGTCTTCCTTGCCTTGGCCATAGGCTAGGCTCCCAATCAGCCCCAAGAGCCTCTTGTAACCCAGGGCCATGGAGGACCTTGCATTCATTCAACAATGTCTTCATCCAGGCATGCACTGAGGCATGCACTTGCTCACTGTCTCAGCTCCCCACACTAATCTTGCTCAATACCAAGCAGCTACCAGGTCCCGGAGGTGAAGCACTGAGCATGGCAGGCATGGTCTTGACCTGGAGAAGCTCACACTTGGAAAAGAGATTTTAATCTGCAAATCACACATCTATTGGGCCCCAGACAGAAACAAAACAAGTGGTCTGCCTATGACCCTTTGTGGACAAGAAGCGGGCAAACCCATCCCTGTTTCCTCCCACACTGCCCTGGGGTGGTCAACTGGGCCTGTGAGACAGCAGTCTGATGAAGCAGGTACCAGCTAGAGCCTCACTTCAGCCCCTCCTCTTATTTGAGGACTCAGAGAGGACACTGTGGTCAAGGGGGATGATCTAGAGGTGAGGGGATTGAGGCCAGTCTTACAATGAGACTCGTGTACACTGTACATGAGTAGCCAGCTGTGGCCTCCTTACAGGGTGTAGGAGGGTATCAGACTATGGGAGGTGAAGGGTCTATGGCAGGTCTATGCAGTTGTTGTGTTGATGCCTCTCTACCTTTTGGTCTCCAGATCTGTACTTCTGCTTCCTCAACCAGGAATCACCAAGATGTCCATCCTGAAAAGAGCCCCCTATAAGACGACAGCAGAATCTCTGAGCAGTGAGGAGGAGCCTGTGAGTGACTTTTAGAGCCCTCTCTTATCCCTACTTTTCACACTCACATACCCTTGGCTTCCAGAACAGTCCTGAGTGGGACTTGCCCCCAACCCTTTCCTGGCCCCCAACCCTGTCCTCTCCTGGGTGTGAGGCCCAGGCTGCAGCCCTGCCCTGTTGAGGAGCCTAGGAGGGTTCAGGGTTGCTAGGCGTGGCTTCAAGGGGTGCTAAAGGAATGCTGACAGTCATATTTCCCAACTCCCAAGTCCAAGGGTCAGATACTCTTTTTTCTCCCAGAACTTCCCCCCACCCCAAGTTCTGCTTTCAATGGCTTTGAACCCAGTGGAGTTGGCTTAGGTAAGCCTGTCACACCCCAGCCCGAGTTGCTGTCACTAGTTCAGCCCTGAAGGCTTAGGTACCATTTTCTCCACTGGCTCAAGACAAGCCACTCCTTTTTGAGCAGGCATCCTCGCTCCCACCCCACTCACCTTCCCGAGTGATAGAGCAGCACACCTGACCACCACATTGTTGCAAGGTTGGTCTCTCTGCCATACTTGTTTCTTGGCACCTCCTGGATACCCGTAGCACTCACTCTCCACCCCGAGCTTCATTTGAAACCCTGATCAGAATTTTCTAGCTTCTCCCTATGAAGTTGCTCACCACATTGTCCCGTTCATGGCAGCTGACACTGCTGCTTCTGTTCTTTGGCATGTCCCTGTCTTCGGACGTTGTCTGCTTTGTTTCTCCATTGAACCTTTGTTCACCCCAGGGTCTAACTCACATTAACTGCCAAGGTAATGAGATGATATCCTCATGGACCAAAAATCTTCATTAGTACAAGTTTCTGCCTCTGTTCCCATTGTGGGCCAGAAGCCCATGAGAGTCTAGGAGGAGCCCCAAGGGGCTGAGACATTCTAGCAGAGATTTCTTATCTCATTCCTTTTAATCAACTGCCTATGATCCAGGCTGAGTCCCAGGGAACTGCCAAGGCCCCAAAGAAGGGTGGCTTGTTCATAGCAGAGGCTCCAGCAAAACCTGCTATTACTCTTGGCCAGGCCACCAACTGGTCTGGGCTTCCTGTAGGTACTTGCCCAATCACCCACCACACAAATCCCCAGACCCCAATAGAAGGAAGAGGAAGCCTACTAGAGTAGCTGAGCAGGAGCCTGGACCTGGCTCTCTCGAGTGGGCTGGATAACCTGAAATGCTGTCCAAACCCATCCTCAAGTGATCCCTAGGTTAGCAACAGCCCTTAGTGAGGACTGGCAGCCTCTTCACCCCCACTACAGCAGTGAACTTTAGACACAGGATCAGACAGGTGGAGGACTCCCTGCACCTGATCATCAGCACATGTTCATTCAGTCCCATCCGCCTAGGGGGTCAAGGGGGCTCCAGCACATGCAACAGTAAGAACAGAGTGGAGGGGAGCTTTCAATAGGCTCCTTCCCTTTCCTCTACAGCCTTCCTGGGATAGAAACCCACTGCTCCCACCACCCTACAGAGGAGAAACCCCAACTTTGTAAGGTTTAAACCCTAGTTTTCAGTTGTGACTAGCTAAGTGGGGAAGAAAGAAAGGGGATAGAAAAGAGAACAAGCAAGAAAGAAGAAAACAGCTGAGAAAGAAGGAGAAAAATGAATAGTGGATGAAGACTGATTTTAGGTCTTAGCTCTGCCACCAAATTGCTGGATGACCATGGACTATCTCTCCACTCTCCTGGCATAAGTTTCCTCATATGTCAATGTGGCTAAGCCATAAAATTGTTGAACATGTATGTAGAATCCCTGGTGAACACAGTTGGTAAACTGAGAAGCATGAGGCCAGGCTCTCTTCACACTTTGGGAGGCCCAAGAGATTGTGAGTTTTCTGGAAGGATAAAGACACTAACATTATAATATTGAATGATGTATTTTGGGGAACTGGTTGTTTCTCTCATTTAATTCTCTCTGGGCCCTCTCAGATAGGAATTATTATTTATGCCCTATGGATGAGGAAACTGGGATTTAGAGAGATTAAAAGAGGAAGAACTTTCTGCCTGACCAGGTGGTGGTGCAGTGGATAGAGCATCAACCGGGGACACTGAGGACCCAGGTTCAAAACCCCGAGGTCACCAGCTTGAGTGCAGGCTCACCAGCTTGAGTGCAGGGTCACTGGCTTGAGTGTGGGATCATAGACACAACCCCATGGTTGCTGACTTGAGCCCAAAGGTCACTGGCTTGATGCCCAAGGTCACTGACTTGAGCCCAAGGTCACTGGCTTGATGCCCAAGGTCACTGGCTCAAGCCAAGGTTACTGGCTTGAGCAAGGGGTCACTAGCTCAAGTCAAAGCACATGTGGGAAAGCAATCAATTAACAGCTAAAGTGCTATATCTATGAGTTGATGCTTCTCATCCCTCTTCCTTCCTGCTTATTTGTTCCTATCTGTATGTCTGTCTTTATCTCTCTTTAAAAGAAAATAAAAAAGAACTTCCATTGCACTTTTCTCGTACCCCACTCGTATGCCCACATGCAGCAGAATGCCCCCTCTGGGTTTCATGACTGGGAGGGATTTAAAAAGGAACCCAGGGCATGAGTCACATTCCCAGGAAACATCTTGCAGAATTCTGGTCCTTAGGGCAAGCAATGAACTATATCTACCCCCATCTTTCACCTGTCCAAATCTCTCCATTGAATCACACCCAGATCAATTGACTCTGGAACTCTAACTGGGAACAGCTGCCGAATTAAGAAGGACCAGCAGTCAATATCAATAACAGGACTATTTCATCTTAGAGCCATTCTCTGTGGTTGACAAGCACTTTCACATCAATGTTCTCTTTGATCCTATGAGAGGTACAGGTTATTACCCCCATATGACAGGGAGGAAACTGAGGCACTGAAGTAGAGGTGATTTGCTTATGATCAAATCTGATTCTGCTGGTCAGCAGCAGGGTCAGAGCATGAATCCAGGTCTACCTGGGATCAGCAACAAGGTATTTTCCCCTGAAATTTGTTCCTTCCTGAGGGCAGGGCTGGGATATGGGAGAGAGCAAACAGGAACTTTCTCATTTCACAATTCTGCTCAGCTGAGCCCTGGAAGCAGGTGAGTCCCAGAATATAAAACAAGGATGGCGGCAGATGGAGACAGACACCAGGTGTCAATTTGGGGACAAGCATGGGCCATACATAAGGATAGGTACAGCAAGTACTTGTGAGCTCTTTCTTCCAGGGGCTGCCCAGACTTCCAGTGCCCCCACTGCAGCAGACCCTGACCACTTACCTACGGTGCATGCAGCACCTGGTACCCAAAGAGCAGTTCAGGAGGACCCAGGTCATCGTACAGAAATTTGGGGCCCCTGGTGGCCTTGGCGAGATCCTGCAGCAGAAGCTCCTAGAGAGGCAGGAGAAGACAGCCAACTGGGTAAGAGTTGCTGGGGGTGAGGGGGGGCTGACTTAGGGGCTAACAAAGAACCCACAGGGCAGTGCATGGCAGGAGGCAGATTTGGAGATAGAGAGATTTGGATGAGGGCCAAGGGTGACAAACAGACAAGATGTGGAATGAGAGATAAATACAGAGACAGGAAAGACAGGGACAAAGATAGGGACAGGTGGGGACAAGTTTGGGGGACAGATGGTTGACGGGATGGGGCACCAGGAGATACTGATGAGGTCAGGGATGCAGAGAGGGTTAAAAGACAGGAAGGGCACCCTCGTAAGGACAGGCAGAGCACATGGATGAGCCACCAAGCCACCAACACGGGGATCAGAAATGGAGGAAAGGTGAGAGCACAAGGACAGGCGTGGGGGGCTGGGAACCAAGGTGAGAGCACAAGGACAGGCGTGGGGGGGCTGGGAACAACTGAGGCTCCGTGTATGTTTGGGGAATGAATGAATGAAGTGCATGATCCAGTGAAGTGTCCTGATTGTCCCCCAGGCTCCTAGATGGGATCAGTGTGCTCCAGAGGCAAGGTGCCTTTCCTGGAGGGGAGGGGGGTACGTGGCCCTTGTAAGTAATGGTTTCCTTTCCTCACTCTCCGTGCAGGTGTCTGAGTACTGGCTCAATGACATGTATCTTAATAACCGCCTCGCCCTGCCAGTCAACTCCAACCCAGCCTTGATCTTCTCCCAGCAGCACTTCCGAGATGCCAACGACCAGCTAAGGTGAGCTCACTGAACTCCTGGACTCGCAGCTTGGGGGTCTGCCTGGAGGAGGGGTTCTGGCCACAGCACCAGGAAGGGAAGGCTTGTGTCTTGGTAAAGATTTCTAAGGCCAAGTGCCTCTGGAACAGAGTCCCTCCAGGCCATGGGGTGAGGAAGGAGGTTAAATGAGGCTGTACATGAGGAACAAAATACAAGGCCCAGGTCTACCTCAGAATGTATGTATTTGGGTTGGGTGGGCACTAATGGAGGGCATGGACCCCTTAGTGCCCCCCATGGCAGTCTCGACCTGGCTAAGGTTCTGGGAGAAGATGGGTACCCTCTGGACCTGCCCATACTTGAGGCTGGGACTTGTCAGTGGGACACAATGTGCCAGGTGATCTGAGAGGCCCCTGCTGCCAACTCACCCCCAGCTCTAAACAGAGGCTAGAGGAGTGGGCAATGGTTTTTTCCCCACCAGCCACCTTTGCCAGAACTTGTGCTATCTGCTGCAATTTCATAGCTCACTGAGCCACTGAGGACAAGGGAGGGGTCATTTATGCCAGGGTGGGGCAGAGAGGGAGGATCTCCCTGCTGGAGTCACTCAGACCCAAACCCATGTCTCTGAGTTTAAGACTCGAATGGGGCACTGTGTAGGGACAGTTCAGTAGGAGGACAAGAACAGTAGGTAGGGCCCATCTCACCTGTAGGCAGGGCTCAGCTGTGCTTGGGAGATCCCCAGACTGTCCTTCCTCACCAAGACCAGCCCCAAGGTCTGGGGGCAGCCTTCCTACTTCCCCTGCAGCCAGGGCCTCCCCCGGGGCAAAAGGAAGTCTGTGGATGGATGAATGACTTCTGAGAACGGGTCTTAAAGTTGCTCCAAGTGGGCGTTTTCCTCCTGATGCAGTTAAGCTGGGCTGCTGGTCCGTGCGTGAACAGTAAAGAGGACACAACTCCACTGCACGGTTCTTTCCTTTCCATTAGCACTAGGGAACACAATGACTGACTTTTCCCAGGAGACTGGATTTCCTAGAACCCCGGGGTCCTGGCCCAGTCCAGCCCCAGCACGGGCCTTTCCTAGGAAGGACCCACTCCTGATCTTCCGGCCCTTCCCTGTTGTCTCTGTGGCCTCTCTGGGCTTCCTCTCCCTCTTCCTTCTGCTCCTCATTCACATTCTATATAGTTTCCTCTCCTTCCTGAAGTTCTTTCCAGGAGATCAGTTTTAATACAAAGTTTGTGAAGCCTCAACAGCATAGAGGTGGGGGGCGGGCAGCAGGTACCCATCTTGTTAGGGCACCACTGAGACCTGGCACCTGGTGAGAGGTCATTGGGTTTGGGAGAGAGACAGAGAAAGGAGAGAGGGAGGAAAGGAGATGGGGGAAAGAAAGGAAAAAGGAAAGGAGAGAGAGAAAGGGGTGTTGGAGAGGGGTAGGGAGAGCCTGGAGCCCTGAGAGGAGAGGCTGAAGCTTCATCTCTCTCTGCAGGTTTGCAGCCAGCCTCATCTCCGGGGTGCTCAACTACAAGGCCCTGCTGGACAGGTAGGACTGCGCCCAGCCTGCAGATGCTGCTGCCCTGTTCCAGCACAGTCTGCTGATTCACTCGCCTCCTTGCCACACTAGACAAGGAGCTCTAGAAAGCAGGGACCTTGTCTTTTTCCAGCTCTGACTTCCTGGATCCTGTGACAGAGTAGGTGGGACCCCACCCACCCGTAGCATCAGGATGACCTTTACCCCTGCTGGCCCAAACATTAACAATTCCTTTTCCTGGTGTAAGCACTATCTTACCTTGATTTCTTGACAATGCCTCCCTGTCCTGTTCCTCCATACCTTATTTGTACACACAAGTGTGTGCATCACGAATCAAAAGAATACATGAGAAGGTGGAGAAGGGAGAGTTGTTGGAGCAAGGTAATGATGAGTGAGCCTTGCCACCTGCTACTCCAGGGGAATGTTCTCTTCAGTCTGAGCCTGTTTACACTTACCTTCAACCCCACTGGCCTCCTTTCTGCCTTAAACCAGAGTTTGTCAATCTGTGGTGTTTTCTAATTTTATAAAATGTTTGTAAAACACTATAAGAATAAATTAGTAGAAAATGGGTACAAAGATATGAAATATGAGACCACTTTTTTAAAATTAGGCTCTTTATTTTTTAACTTTTTTAAAATTAATTTTAATGGGGTGACATTGATAAATCAGGGTACATATGTTCAGAGGGAACATCTCCAGGTTATTTTGACATTTGATTATGCTGCATTCCCATCACCCAAAGTCAAATTGTCTTCTGTCACCATCTATCTGGTTTTGTTTGTGCCCCTCCCCTTCCCCAACCCCCTCCCTTTCCTCCCCCCCTCCGCATAATCACCACATTCTTGTCCATGTCTCTGAGTCTTGTTTTTATGTTCCACCTATGTATGGAATCATATAGTTCTTAGTTTTTTCTGATTTACTTATTTCGCTCAGTATAATGTTATCAAGGTGCATCCATGTTGTTGTAAATGATCCGATGTCATCATTTCTTATGGCTGAGTAGTATTCCATAGTATATATGTACCAAAGCTTTTTAATCCACTCGTCCACTGATGGACACTTGGGCTATTTCCAGATTTTCGCTATTGTGAACAATGCTGCCATAAATATGGGGGTGCATTTCTTCTTTTCAAACAGTGCTATGGTGTTCTTGGGGTATATTCCTAAAAGTGGGATAGCTGGGTCAAAAGGCAGTTCAATTTTTAATTTCTTGAGGAATCTCCATACTGTTTTCCACAGTGGCTGCACCAGTCTGCATTCCCACCAGCAGTGCAGGAGGGTTCCTTTTTCTCCACATCCTCGCCAGCACTTATTCTGTGTTGTTTTGTTGATGAGTGCCATTCTGACTGGTGTGAAGTGATATCTCATTGTGGTTTTAATTTGCAATTCTCTAATGATTAGTGATGTTGAGCATTTTTTCATATGCCTATTGGCCATCTGTGTGTCCTCTTTGGAGAAGAGTCTATTCATTTCTTTCGCCCATTTTTTGATTGGATCGTTTGTCTTCCTGGTATCGAGTTTTACAAGATCTTTATAAATTTTGGTTATTAACCCCTTATCAGACATATTGTCAAATATGTTCTCCCATTGTGTAGTTTGTCTTTGTATTCTGTTATTATTGTCTATAGCTGTGCAAAAGCTTTTTAGTTTGATATAGTCCCATTTGTTTATCCTGTCTTTTATTTCACTTGCCGGTGGAGACAAATTGGCAAATATATTGCTGTGAGAGATGTCAGAAAGCTTACTGCCTATGTTTTCTTCTAAAATGCTTATGGTTTTATGGCTGACATTTAAGTCTTTTATCCATTTTGAGTTTATTTTTGTGACTGGTGTAAGTTGGTGGTCTAGTTTTATTTTTTTGCAGGTAGCTGTCCAATTTTCCCAACACCATTTGTTGAAGAGGCTGTCTTTACTCCAGTGTATGCTCTTACCTCCTTTGTCAAATATCAGTTGTCCATAAAAGTGTGGATTTATTTCTGGGTTCTCAGTTCTGTTCCACTGATCTATATGCCTGTTCTTATGCCAGTACCAGGCTGTTTTGAGTACAATGGCCTTGTAGTATAACTTAATATCCGAAAGTATGATACCTCCCACTTTATTCTTCATTTTCAAGATTTCTTGAGGCTATTCGTGTTCTATTTTGGTTCCCTATAAAATTTTGGAATATGTATTCTATATCTTTGAAGTATGCCATTGGTATTTTAATCAGTATTGCATTGAATTTATAAATTGCTTTGGGTAATATAGACATTTTAAGGATGTTTATTCTTCCTAACCATGAGCACGGTATATGCTTCCACCTGTTTGTATTTTCCCTGATTTCTTTTATCAATGATTTATAATTTTCCCAGTACAAGTCTTTAATTTCCCTGGTTAAATTTATTCCTAGGTACTTTATTTTTTTGGTTGTAATGGTGAAGGGGATTGCTTCCTTAATTTCTCTTTCTGACAGTTCATTGTTAGTGTATGCCTCTGATTTCTGAGTATTAATTTTATATCCTGCCACCTTGCTGAATTCATTTATCAGGTCCAGTAGTTTTTTGACTGAGACTTTAGGGTTTTCTATATACAATATCATATCATCTGCAAATAATGGTAGTTTTACTTCTTCTTTTCCAATTTGGATGCCTTTTATTTTTTTTTCTTGTCTGATTGCTGTGGCTAGGACTTCCAGAACTATGTTGAATAAGAGTGGTAAAGGGAGCACCCCTGCATTGTTCCTGATCTTAAGGGGATTGCTTTTAATTTTTTCCCATTGAGTATAATGTTGGCTGTGGGTTTGTCATAGATGACCTTTATCATGTTGAGGTATGTTCCCTGTATTCCCACTTTGCTGAGAGTTTTGATCATGAATGGGTGCTGGATTTTATCAAATGCTTTTTCTGCATCTATTGAAATTGTCATGTGGTTTATCTCCTTCCTTTTGTTTATGTGATGAATCACATTGATTGATTTGCAAATATTGTACCAGCCTTGCCCAAGAATAAATCCCACTTGATCATGGTGTATGTTTTTTTTTCATATATTGTTGGATCCGGTTTGCTAATATTTTGTTGAGGTTTTTAGCATCTAAATTCATCAGGGATATGGGCCTATAATTTTCTTTCTTTCTGTTGTCTTTGCCTGGTTTTGGAATCAGAATTATGCTCACCTCATAAAAGGAGCTTGGAAGTCTTCCTTGAATATTTTGAAATAGCTTGAGAAGGATAGGAGTTAGTTCTTCTTTGAATATTTGGTAGAATCCACTTGTGAAGCCATCAGGCCCAGGACTTTTCTTTGTTGGGAGTTTTGTTTTTTTTTTAAACGATTTTTTTTATTTTTATTTATTTTATTTTATTTTTTTTCATTTTTCTGAAGCTGGAAACAGGGAGAGACAGTCGGACAGACTCCTGCATGCGCTGGACCGGGATCCACCCGGCACGCCCACCATGGGGCGATGCTCTGCTCACCAGGGGGCGATGCTCTGCCCATCCTGGGCGTCGTCATGTTGCGACCAGAGCCACTCTAGCACCTGAGGCAGAGGCCACAGAGCCATCCCCAGCGCCCGGGCCATCTTTGCTCCAATGGAGCCTCGGCTGCGGGAGGGGAAGAGAGAGACAGAGAGGAAAGTGCGGCGGAAGGGTGGAGAAGCAAATGGGCGCTTCTCCTGTGTGCCCTGGCCGGGAATCGAACCCGGGTCCTCCGCACGCTAGGCCGACGCTCTACCGCTGAGCCAACCGGCCAGGGCCTTGTTGGGAGTTTTTTGATAACTGTTTCAATCTCATTTGTTGTAATCAGTCTGTTTAGGTTTTCTGATTCTTCCAGATTAATTTTTGAAAGATTATATGTTTCAAGGAATTTGTCCATTTCACCTAGGTTGTCTAGTTTTTTGGCATACAGTTCTTCTTAGTATTTTCTTGCAACATTTTGTATTTCTGTTGTGTCAGTTGTTATTTCTACACTCTCATTTCTAATTTTATTTATTTGAGTCCTCTCTCTTTTTCTCTTGGTGAGTCTGGTTAAAAGTTCATTGATCTTCTTTACTTTTTCAAAGAACCAGCTCCTGGTTTCATTGATCCTCTGTATTGTTTCTTTAACCTCTATGTCATTTATTTCTGCTCTGATCTTTATTATTTCCTTCCTTCTACTAGCTCTGGGCTTTACTTGCTGTTCTTTTTCTAGTTCTTTTAAATGCAGGGTCAAGTTGTTTATTTTAGCTTTTTCTAGCCTTTTAAGGTATGCCTGTAATGCTATGAACTTCTCTCTCAGGACTGTTTTTGCTATGTCCCATAAATTTTAAGTTGATGTATGCTCATTATGGTTCATTTCTAGGAATTTTTTTATTTCTTCTTTGATCTCATTGTTAACCCATTCATTATTTAATAACATGCTATTTAGTTTCCAAGTGTTTGAGTATTTTTCAGTTTTTCTGTTGTGGTTCATTTCTAGTTTCATGCCATTGTTATCAGAGAAAGTGCTTGATATGATTTCAATCTTCTTAAATTTGTTGAGGCCGCTTTTGTGCCCCAACATGTGGTCTATCCTAGAGAATGTACCATGAGCACTTGAAAAGAATGTATATTCTGTTGCTTTCTGGTGAAAGGTTCTGATATCTATTAAATCCAGTTGATCTAGTGTGTCTTTTAAGTCTGCTGTTTCTTTTTAAATTTTCTTTCTTGAGGATATATCTAGTGATGTTAGTGGGGTATTGAAATCCCCTACTATTATAGTATTGTTGTTGATCTCGCCCTTTAAATACATCATAGTCTGCTTCATATATTTAGGTGCTCCTATATTCGGTGCGTAGATATTTATAATGGTTATATCTTCCTGTTTGATTGCTCCCTTTATCATTATGTAGTGACCTTCTTTATCTCTTACTATAGCCTTTGTTTTAAAGTCCATTTTGTTTGATATAAGTATTGCTACCCCAGCTTTATTCTCATTTCCATTTGCCTGAAATATTTTTTCCATCTTTATATCTTCAGTCTATGTGCATCTTTTGTTTTAAGGTGTGTCTCTTGTAGAAAGCATATGTATGGGTTCCTGTTTTCTTATCCACACAGTCTTTTGATTGGATCATTTAATCCATTTACATTTAAGGTTATTATTGATATGTAGTTGTTTATTGCCATTTTATTCTTTAAAACTGTATTCCTCTTTTGCTATATTCTTTTTCCCCTTTGATCTGTTTACAACAGGCCCCTTAGCATTTCTTGCAGCATTGGTTTGGTTTTAGTGAATTCCTTGAGTTGTTTTTTTTGTTTTTTGCTTTGGTCCGGAAAGCTTTTTTTTTCTCCTTCAATTTTAAACAATAGCCTTGCTGGATAAAGTAGTCTTGGTTGTAGGCTCTTGTTCTGCATTACTTTGAATATTTTTTGCCATTGCCTTCTGGCCTCAAGTGTTTCTGTTGAGAAGTTGGAAGTCATCCTTATGGGGGCTCCTTTGTAGGTGATAGTCTTTTTTTCTTCAGCAGCTTTTAATATCTTCACCTTATCACTTAGCTTTGGTATTTTAATTATGATGTGTGTTGGTGTAGATTTCTTTGGGTTTCTCTTTAATGGAATTCTCTGTGCTTCTTGAACTTGTGAGATGTTTTGCTGCCTTGAGGGAACTTGAGGGAAGTTTTCAGCTATGATATGTTTGAATAAAATCTCTCTCCCTTGTTCTTTCTCTTCTTCAGGAACCCCTATGATGCAGATGTTGTTTCTCTTCATGTTGTCACAGAGCTGTCTTAGAGTTTCCTCAGATTTTTTGAGTCTCTTTTCTTTTTTCTGCTCTGCTTCTGTGCCTTCATTTATCTTTTCCTCTAACTCGCTGATTTAATTCTCAGCTTCATCCATCCTGCTTTTAATTTCTTTCACTGTGGTCTTCATTTCTGATATTGTATTTGTCATTTCTGATTGATTTTTTTTTTATTATTTCAATGTCCTTTTTTATATTTGCTATGTCTTTATTTAGGTGTTCTTAATGACCATCTATTGTTGTTCTAAGATCTTTAAGCATCCTAACAATCATTTTAAACTCTGTATCTGGTAAGTTGGTTATATCTGACTCATTCAGGTTCTTTTCTGGGGATTTCTCTTGATTTATTTGTGTTGCATTTCTCTGCCTTCCCATTTTGTCTATGTAAAAGAAGATTTTGGCCACTGGAGTCCACTGCGTGTGGCCTCTGTGTTCCCTAGGTGTGGTCTGTCTGCAGGCCTGCCACCCCCTCTGCTGCTGCTGCCTAGGACATTTTGGTATGGGCGTTGCTGTTGCCAGCCCACTGGGGGTGTTGCTGTGGTTTCCACCTCTCCTTCACTGAGTGGCTGTAATCACGTGCTCAGGTGTACAAGCCTCGGTGGCTCAGCCTTTGCCCCACCCCCTGGGTGGGGTTATGCTTGGCCCTGAGGACAGGGGTGAGCACCTTTGCTCAGCTGCAGGTCTCCGCTTGATTCTAGGCTTTCCCCCCGCTATTGTAGGAGGAGCCCACTAGTGGGACAGCTGCAAGCCTTGGCTCCACAGGCTGGTCAGGTTGTGTGACCATGCTCAGTCACAGGACTCTGCCTGTTCTGGGCTTTCACTCCAACCCCAGGGGAGGAGCCAGCTCCGCTGTCAGGCTACAAGCCTTGGTTCCGCAGGTGGTGCGAGGCTATGCTCCTGCTCCCCTGTTCAATGGTGGGTCTCTGCCCCTTTCAGGGCTCCTGCCCTTCCCCCGCAGGCTGGATTGCAAGCGACCAGCAGCTGGGCTTGACCACTTTCGCACATCCCTTCCTCCCCAGCCGGGCAAGACCAAGCTCACACCTGGCCCTCAGTTGTGGCTAGCCAGCTTCTGCCCTTGTCGACAGAACCATGCTTCCACATCCTGCCACTGCCCACCCTCAGGTGAGCCCTCAGCTGTATGGGTGGGAGTGCTGCAGCTCAGACCCTAAGACTCACTACTGTAGTCCTGAAAACTCCCTCCTTCTAAGTGACTCTGCTCTAAGTACCACAGGGGAGCTTGTTTGGCTGCTGTCCTGCTTCCCTTTGCTGGTATTGCTGTTTCCAGGGGAAATATTCACTTCAGATTTAGGGAGTGACTCAGCCCAGGGGTTAGGGTGGCTGTCCCCCAAAGTGTTTCTGCCTGTGCCTCCTAGATTACACTCTCTTCTCACTACTCTGGTCCTCTCCTCTCTCCCTGTCCCCTGAAGCCCCTGGTGAGTAGTTGTGAGAGACATTTTCTGTGCAGTCCCTTTAAGAAGAATCCTGGGTCTGAGAAATAAGTCTCTTTCTCACAAACAGTGTCCTGACTTGTGTCCAGATAAATACTGTCCATACACCTCTTCTAGGCTCTGGGGCTGCAGGCTGGGGCTTTGTTCTTGGGGCTCAGAACAAACCCTCCCCTCTCTGCTAAACTCACTTCCTGCCATGTCAGTCTCTCCCGGCTGCCGTTCGCTCTGGGGAGCTGGGCCGCCCTCTCCGCATTTCCGCTTTTCCTGCCAGTCTCAGTGTGGCTTCTTCAGTGTTCCTTGTTTGAAGAGTCCTCTTGGTTTAGTCCAAAGTTGGTTTTCCCAGATGATGGTTGTTAAAATTAAGTTGTAATAGACTTTGGTTCTGGGAGGTGGAAGTTGGTATGTCCACCTACTCCATCGCCATCTTGTCCTCCCTCTATTTTTTAACTTTTGTAATTATAGTTTACATTTAATATTATTTTGTATTAGTTTCAGGGGTAGAGATTAAGAGTTAGACAATCATATTCTTTACAAAGTGTTCCCTTCGATATGTTCAGTACCAACTGGCAGTTATTATATTAGTCACTGTATTCCCTGTGCTGTGCTTTATATTCCTGTGACTGTTTTGTAACCATAAATCTGTACTTCTCAATTTCTTTATCTTTTTCACTCAGTCCCCCAACACCCCTCTCCTCTGACAAATTTTAGTTTCTTCTCTGTATCTATGAATCTGTTTCTTTGTTTATATTTTTCTTTACATTCCACATTTAAGTGAAATAATATGGTATTTCTCTTTCCCTGACTGACATACTTCACTTAGAATTCTCTATGTCCATCCACTGTTGCAAATGGTAAGATTTCATCCTTTTTCATGGTTCAGTAACATTCCATTATATACATATACCACCACCCACTTTTTATCCACTCGTTTATCAATCGGTACTTGGGGAGGTTTTTAATGGTTTTTTCTATTTCTTCTCTACTAATAGGTCTGTTTAGGTTTTCTGCTTCTTCTTGACTCAGTCTAGGAAGGTTGTATTGTTCTAGGAATTTACCCATTTCTTCTAGGTTGTTGAATTTAGTGGCATAAAGTTTTTCATAGTATTCTACAATAATTCTTTGTATATCTACGGTGTCCGTGGTGATTTCTACTCTTTCATTTTGAATTTTGTTTATATGAGTTCTTTCTCTTTTTTCCTTGGTAAGTCTTGCCAAGGGTTTGTCAATTTTGTTGATCTTTTCAAAGAACCAGCTCCTTGTTCTATTAATTTTTTTCTATAGTTTTTCTGTTCTCTATTTCATTTATTTCTGCTCTGATTTTTATTATCTCCTTTCTTCGGCTGGTTTTGGGTTGTCTTTGTTCTTCTTTTTCTAGTTCCTTAAGGTGTGAAGTTAAGTGGTTCACTTGGGCTCTCTCTTGTTTGTTCATATATGCCTAAAGTGGGATGAAATTCCCGCTTATCACTGCTTTTGCTGCATCCCATAGATTCTGATATGTTGTATTGTCATTTTCATTAGTCTGTATATATCTATTTTTTTTCACTTTAGAGGGGAGAGAGAGAGACAGAGAGGGAGAGAGAGAGGAGAGAGAGACAGAGAGAGAAGGTGGGGAGGAGCTGGAAGCATCAACTCCCATATGTGCCTTGACCAGGCAAGCCCAGGGTTTCGAACCAGCAACCTCGGCATTTCCAGGTCAACGCTTTATCCACTGCACCACCAAAGGTCAGGCTGTATATATCTTTTGATCTCTGCACTTATTTCTTCTTTGACCCATTCATTTTTAAAAGTATGTTGTTTAGTTTCCACATTTTTGTGGGATTTTTTTCCTCTTTTTTGCAGTTGAATTCTAGTTTCAAGGCTTTATGATCAGAAAATATGCTTGGTACAACTTCAATTTTTCTGAATTTGCTGATGTTGTTTTTGTGGCCCAACATATGGTCAATTCTTGAGAATGATCCATGTACACTGGAGAAAAATGTATACTCAGTCACTTTGGGATGAAATGTCCTGTAGATGTCTATCATATCCAGGTGCTCTAGTGTTTTGTTTAAGGCCACTATGTCTTTGTTGATTCTCTGTTTGGATGACCGATCTAGAGCCGTCAGCGGTGTATTGAGGTCTCCAAGTATGATTGTATTTTTGTCAGTTTTTGTTTTAAGATCAATAAGTAGCTGTCTTATATATTTTGGTGCTCCTTGGTTTGGTGCATATATATTAAGAATTGTTATGTCTTCTTGATTCAGTGTCCCCTTAGCCATTATGAAATGGCCATTTTTGTCTCTGAGTACTTTTTCTGTCTTGTAGTCAGCATTATCCGATATGAGTATTGCTACACCTGCTTTTTTTTGGATGTTATTTGCTTGGAGATTTGTTTTCCAGCCTTTCACTTTGAATTTGTTTTTATCCTTGTTACTTAGATGAGTTTCCTGTAGGCAGCATACAGTTGGATTTTCTTTTTTAATCCATTCTGCTACTCTGTGCCTTTTTATTGGTGAGTTTAATCCGTTTACATTTAGTGTAATTATTGATACTTGTGAGTTCCCTATTGCCATTTTATATCTTGCTTTCTGTTAGTTTTGTGTCTTGTTTGATCCTTCTCTTTCGTTTTTCTATCTTTTGTTTTTATTTGGTTGTATTCCATACATCTTTCCTCTGTTGCTATCTTTTTTATCTCATGTGCTTCTGTGGTGGTTTTTTCAATGGTGGTTACCTTTGAGTAATGAAAAGGGTCCCTACCCTGTTCATTGTAGCGAACTATTTTGTGAGTACTTTTGCACTCCATCGTCCTTTGCTACTGTTAATCTCCATCTTCTCCCCCTCTTTCTTTTTGTTGTTGTCACAGTTTAAATTTGGTTTTATTGTGTTCTTCTTGGAGCTTTTACTTGTGGCTCTGTTTTTTTTTGTTCTTTGTATCTGATTGGAGAACCCCCTTTAGTAATTCCTGGAGTAGGGGTTTTCTGATGATAAATTCCCTCATCTTTTCTGTATCTGTGAATGTTTTTATTTCTCCTTCGTATTTGAAGGATAGCTTTGATGGGTATAGTATTCGTGGCTGAAAGTTCCTCTCTTTCAGGACTTTAAATATTGGGGTCCACTCTCTTCTAGCTTGTAGAGTTTCTGCTGAGAAATCTGATGATAATCTAATGGGCCTTCCTTTATATGTTGTATTCTTCTTTTCCCTGGCTGCCTTGAGAATTTTTTCTTTGCTGTTGGTTTGTGTCAATTTCATTATGATATGCCTTGGAGTAGGTTTGTTGGCGTTAAGAAAACTTGGAGTTCTGTTTGCTTCTTGAACTTGAGGCTTTAGTTCTTTCCACAGGCTTGGGAAGTTCTCATCTATTATTTGTTTGAGTATGTTCTCCATTCCATTTTCTCTCTCTTCTCCCTCTGATATACCTATTATTCTTATGTTATTCTTTTTGATGGAGTCAGATAATTCTTGTAGGGCTATCTCATTTTTTTAAATTTTTGAGTCTCTTTCTTCTTCTCTCTGTTGTGCCTCAAGTTGCTTGTCTTCTATTTCACTAATCCTCTCTTCTATCTGACCTGTTCTATTAGCTAAGCTTGTTACTTCATTTTTCAGCTCGTGAATTGAGTTTTTCATCTCTGTTTGATTTGTTTTTATAGTTTCAATTTCCTTGGACATATATTCTTTGTGTTCATTGAGTTGTTTTCTGATCTCCCTATATTGCCTTTCTGTGTTTTCTTGTATATCTCGGAGGATTTTTAGTATTTTTATCTTGAATTCTCTGTCATTTAGCTCCAAGGTTTCCAATATATTAAATTTTTTCTCCATAGATTTTTCCTCATCTAGCTGTGTTACCTCTCTTTCTTTTGTATCCATGATATTCTATTTTCTCTTCCTTAATGGCATCTGAGGGTGGTTTTGTTGATAGTATTAATGAGATTTAATAAAGAATAAAAAGTTAAAAAAATAAAAAATAATAAAAAATCGAAAAGAGTTGTTTTTTTAAAAAAATTAATAATGAAATAAAGAAAAATAAAATAAAATAAAAATTTTAAAAAAAGGAAATTATTCCCCCCCTCCTTTTTTCCTCTCCTCTCCTCTCCCCTCTTTCTTGAGAAAATCTTGTGGTGGACTGTGAGTTATAACAAACAATGCCTGTGATGGAGGGCCTGAATTGGGGAAAAGTAATAAAGGGGCAAAAAAGAAAAAAAGAAAAAAAAAAAAGAGCGTATGGACCCACAAAAAGCAAATAAGGAAAAAATTTGGGTCAAGAATAAAATGATTTGCTTTTAGGTGTTGGTTGTCTAAGAGTTATGATGAGAGGAATAAGAGGAAAACGGAAAAATGGGGGGACAAATTAAAAACTTACTATTGTATTTAGTGGAACAAGAACTAGATAATATGGAGAGCCAGGGATGGGAGCACTGCTAGTGAGTTAAAAAGGTGAAGTAAAAACCCCCCAAAATGCCACAAACATAGGTTTGAGTCCCAGATAAGATAATTTGTTTGTTATTGAGGTTTGAATGAGAGGAGATGTAAAGGAGAAAGGAAGAAACTAATATAGAGGGAGAAAAGAAAGAGAGAGAGAGAAAAAAAAGAGGGAACCACTAAAAGAAGAAAAAAGAAAGGAGAGAGAGAGAGTTAAGGGTTTTGGAGTGCAACCCTCATAGAGAGAAAGGAAGAGAAGAGAAAAGATAATGGGAGATGTAACACTTATGGGTAGTGTAGTTCAAGGAGAGGAGAGAGTAAGACCGGTAGAGAGTTAATCGGCCAAATTGGAGGAGGAAAAAAAAGTATCAAGAATGAAGATAAGAGAAACAAACGAACAAATATAATAAAATGTGATAGGTTATAAAGTCTGCAGATTATTCTTGATTTTGAGAGGTTATCTTCTTGCTTTTTCTTTTCTCTCCCTCTTCCTGGTCGGTGACTCTGTACCCCGGGTTCTGCCCCTTTGGCACGCTCAGGTAGAGGTTTGCAGTTGATAAGTCTCTATGGCAATGTCATGTATTGTGCTTTAGTCTCGTGGGAGTCGAGGCTCATTAGCATTTATAGGCTCCGACAGTGAGAGAGTCCGTGTTCCTGGAGCCTTTCTCCTAGTCTTTCCTTCCTCAGTTAGTAGCCTGATAATCCAGCTATGGGGTTGCTGCTGCCTCTGCCTGGATAGTAAGAGGCTCAAAGAGCTGGCAACTCCCCACTCTATTTCCACTCAGCACAGGGCTCTGGGTAAGGCTCAGTCAGTCAGAGCTGCTAGCATAATCAGGCGGGCTTTCCGCCCACTCAAAGACCACTGGCTCTGCCTCTCTGTCCAGTAACACAAGCGGGCGCCCACTTCTGTGGGGCGCTTGGAGGAAACTCTCACTCACTGTCTGCGACCAGGATATCCAGCCAGCAGTCTCATGCTCTGAGTGAAACCCCCAACCGCAGGGAAAAGTTGCAGCGTTGGAATTGAGTCTCGCTCCGTCCCCGTGCGCGGCTTTTGCAAGGCGCTGGGGCGGCTCGAGATTCCGCTTTGGCCCACACAAAGGCCCCTGACTCTGCCCCTCTCTGCGATAACACGGGCGCGCACTGCCGAGGCACTCGGAGGAATCACTCACTCCTTATCTGCGCGCGCAAACCAGGATATGAGGCCGGCCGCGGTTCCCTCTGAGTGAAACACCCTCCAGCACGGAAAATCTCCACCGTTGGAATTAGTTCTCACTCCCTCCCGTGCATGGCTTTCCCAGGGCACTGGGGCTGCCCAGAGACTCTGTCCTCGGCCCACAGAAAGGCCTCTGACCCTGCCTCTCCATGGGGCAACACGGGCACCCACTCTCGGGGCCTAGGAAGAAATTCTCGCCCACTAACTGCGCACCGACCAGGAGACCGGGTAAAATGGCCGCTCCGCTTGTCTTTCTTTGTTTGGGTTTGGCGCGAGTGTTAGCTTGTATTGCCCGGGTTGCCACAGGATCAGATTTTCCTCGGCTTGGATCTGTGTGCCACAGCCTGGTTCGGCCGTTTGTGCCGCGGCGGCCTGGATCTATTCACCCCCTTTGCCCGCCTCAGTTTCTATATTCACAGTTACCAGAGAAAGCCGCCCTGTTTAGGTTAGTGAGGAAGGCGGAGCATTTCTTACTCCCTATTTCCTTCGGGGTTTGTTTATATATTTAGCCAATTTTTCACTCAATCATACCTTTGGGTGTATTGTGAAGCATCTGGAAGCTCCAAGTATAGGTTTTTCTGTTTCTGGTTGAAGATCTTGTTGAGTTTTGGGGAGATTTATCGGTATCGCTTCCTACCCCGCCATTACTCTGACGTCATCCTGGCCTGTTCTATTAGCTAAGCTTGTTACCTCGTTTTTCAGCTCGTGAGTTGAGTTTTTCATCTCTGTTTGATTTGTTTTTATAGTTTCAATTTCCTTGGAAATATATTCTTTCTTTGTGTTCATTGAGTTGTTTTCTGAGCTCCCTAAGTTGCCTTTCTGTGTTTTTTTGTATATCTCTGAGTATTTTTAGGATTTCTATTTTAAATTCTCTGTCGTTTAACTCCAAGGTTTCCAATATATTAAATTTTTTCTCCATAGATTTCCCCCATCTATCTGTGTTACCTCTCTTTCTTTTGTATCCATGATATTTGATTTTCTCTTCCTTAATGGCATCTGAGGGTGGTTTTGTTGATAGTATTAATGAGATTTAATAAAGAATAAAAACTTAAAAATATAAAAAATCAAAAAGAGTTGTTTTTTTTAAATTAATAATTAAATATAATAAAATAAAATAAAAATTAAAAAAAAGGAAATTATTCCCCCCCTCCTTTTTTCCTCTCTTCTCCTCTCCCCTCTTTCTTGGGAAAATCTTGTGGTGAACTGTGAATTATATTGTACTAAATAGAACAAACAATGCCTGTAATGCAGGGCCTGAATTGGGGAAAAGTAATAAAGGGGCAAAAAGAAAAAGAAAAAGAAAATAAGAAAAAAAAGGGGGTATGGACCCACAAAAAGCAGAAAAGGAAAAAATTTGGGTCAAGAATAAAATGATTTTATGTTGGTTGACTAAGAGTTATGATGAGAGGAATAAGAGGGAAACAGGAAAATGGGGGGACAAATTAAAAAATTACTATTGTATTTAGTGGAACAAGAACTAGATAAAATGGTGAGCCAGGGATGGGAGCACTGCTAGTGAGTTAAAAAGGTGAAGTAAAAAACCCCCAAAATGCCAGAAACATAAGTTTGAGTCCCTGATAAGATAATTTGTTTGTTATTGAGGTTTGAATGAGAGGAGACAAAAGGAGAAAGGAAGAAACTAATATAGAGAGAGAAAAGAAAGAGAGAGAGAGGGAACCACTAAAAGAAGAAAAAAGAAAAAAGAGGAGAGAGAGAGAGAGTTAAGGGTTTTGGAGTGCAACCCTCATAGAGAGAAAGGAAGAGGAAAGAAAGGATAATGGGAGATGTAACACTTATGGGTAGTGTAGTTCAAGGAGAGGAGAGAGTAAGACCGGCAGAGAGTTAACGGCCAAATTGGAGGAGGAAAAAAAAAAATCAAGATGTCCGTGTTTCTGGAGCCTCTCTCCTCGTCTTTCCTTCCTGAATTAGTAGCCTGATAATCCAGCTATGGGGTTGCTGCTGCCTCTGCCTGGATAGTAAGAGGCTCAAAGAGCTGGCCACTCCCCACTCTATTCCCACTCAGCACAGGGCTCTGGGTAAGGCTCAGTCAATCAGAGCGGCTAGCATAATCAGGCGGGGCTTCCGCCCACTCAAAGACCTCTGGCTCTGCCTCTTTGTCCAGCAACACGAGTGGGTGCCCACTCCCGGGGCACTTGGAGGAAACTCTCACTCACTATCTGTGTACAGATCAGTATATAAGGCCAGCAGTCTCATACTCTGAGTGAAACCCCCGCCCGCATGGAAAAGTTCCAGCGTTGTGATTGGCTCTTGCTCCCACCCCATGCACGGCTTTTTCAGGGTGCTGGGGCGGCCCGAGATTCCGCTTCCGGTCCACACAAAGGCTCCTGACTCTGCCCCTCTGTGGAGTAACATGGGCACCCACTCCCGAGGCACTTGGAGGAATCTCTTGCCCACTCTCCATGCATGCCGACCAGGATATCAGGCCGGCCGCCTCACACTTTGAGTGAAACCCCCGCCCGCACGGAAAAGTTTCAGCATTGTAATTGGCTCTTGCTCCCACCCCATGCGCGGCTTTTTCAGGGCACTGGGGCAGCCTGAGATTCCACTTTTGACCCACACAAAGGCCTCTGACTCTGCCCCTCTGTGGGATAACACGGGCACCCACTCCCAGGGCTTTCAAAGGAATCTCTCACCCACTATCTGCGCGCGCCGACCAGGAGATCGGGGAAAATGGCTGCCCCACTTGTCTTTCTTTGTGTGGGTTTGGTGCAAGTGTTAGGTTGTATTGCCTGGGTTGCCACAGGCACAGTTTTTCCTTGGCTTGGATCTCCGTGCCACAGCCTGGTTCAGCCGTTTGTGCTGGTGCCTGGATCTATTCACACCCTTTGCCCACCTTAGTTTCTATACTCTCTGTTCCCAGTGAAAGCACCCCTATTTAGCTTAGTGAGGAAGGTGGAGCATTTCTTACTCCCTATTTCCTTTGGGGTTTGATTATATGTTTAGCCAATTTTTCGCTCAACCATACCTTTGGGTGTATTGCGAAAGATCTGGAGGCTCCAAGGATAGGTTTTTCTGTTTCTGGTTGAAGATCTTTTTGAGTTTTGAGGGAGATTTATTGGTATCGCTTCCTACCATGCCATTACTCCGACATCATTCCCACAATTGATATTTTAATAGGAATTGTGTTGAATCTATAGATCGTTTTGTGTAGTGTGTTCATCTTTACAATGCTATTTTTTTTCTATCCATGAGCATGGTATAGCTTGCTTTTATTTGTATCTTCTCTTCATTGTTTTATCATTATCTAGATATCAGTCTTTTACCTGTTTGGGTAAGTTTATTACTTTATCTTATTTGATACAGTTGTACGTGGGATTGTCTTCTCAGTTTTCCTTTCTGGTAGTTCATTTATTGGTATATAAAAATGCAACTAATTTCTGATTATTTATTTTGTATCTTGTTATTTTACTGAATTTATCAGTTTTAGTAGTTTTGGGTATAGTCTTTAGTGTTCTTTGTATACAATATCATGTCATCTGCAGATAATGACAGTATTACTTCTTCCTTTCTAATTTGGATGCTTTTTATTTCTTCTTCTTGTCTGATTGTTGTGACTAGGACTTCCAGTACTATGTTGAATAAGAGTGGTGAAAGCGTACATTCCTGTCTTGTTTTTGATGTTAAGAAAATGCTTGTAGTCTTTGCCCATTGAGTATGATGTTGGTTGTAGGCTTGTCATTTATGAACTTTATTATGTTGAGGTATGTTCCCTTTATGCCCACTTTGCTTGGAGTTTTTAACATAAATGGGAGCTGTATTTTGTTGAATGCTTTTTCTGTATCTGTTAATATAATCATGTGATTTTTATCCTTTACTTTGTTCATGTGGTGTATTGCATTTGGTGATTTCCAAATATTGTACAAACCTTGCATCTCAGGACTAAATCCATCTTGATCATGGTGTATGATTTTTTAAATGTATTTCTGGATTCATTCTGCTAATATTTTGTTGAGGATTTTTCCATCTATGTTGATCAGAGATATTGGCTTATAATTTTTTTTCTTGTAGTGTCTTTATCTGGTTTTGGCATTAAGATAATGCTGTCCTTATAAAATAAATTTTGGAGTCTTCCCTCCTTTTGAATGTTTTGTAACAGATTGAGAAGGATAGGTGTTAGTTCTTCTTTGAATATTTGGTAAAATTCACCTCTGAAGCCATCTATCTACTCCAGGACTTCTGTTTGTTGGGAGTTTTTTTATTCCTACTTTAATTTCATTGGTTTTAATTGGTTTATTCAGATTTTCTGATTCTTCCTGATTCAGTGTTGGAAGATTATGTATTTATAGGAATGTATCCATTTCTTCCAGATAGTCTAATTTGTTGGCATATAGTTTGTAATACAGTAATTTCTTACAATCTTTTGTATTTATGTTGTGTTCTTCTGCATTTCTGATTTTATTTATTTGGGTCCTCTCTCTATTTTCTTGAGGAGTCAAGTTAAAACTTTGTGAAGATCAAAAGATCTTCTTTATTTTTTCAAAGAACTAGCTCTTTGTTTCATTGGGAATCTTAACCCTTTGCATAGTACAAACATTCATGTATGTCCTCATGCCTCCTGATCATCCAGAGTACAAATCATACATGTGTAAGGTGGGGAGTGACATCAGAGAAATGGCAGAGTGAGGGACAATCTCAACCTCTTCCCTTGTAATTTCAACAAATTCAATGACTAAACACAGAGAAAAAAAAACCTTTGGAGAATCTGAAGTTTGCACACACCAGACAAAGGTATGATTGTGTGAAAAAGTGGCTGAATATATAAGATGAAGAATGGGGCATTTTGCTTTTCACACTAATCTGAGGTAGGGGCACTTTTGTTTGGAACCTGGCAACTCAAGTAGTGGGGAAGGAGCTCAGTAAGGGGAGACACCCAGACAAAAGAAAGAACACACCAGCTCTGCCTGAGCTCACAGACACTCGGCATGCTCATGGGCAATGGGATCCAACTAAAATTATCAGCACAGGGTGCCCACATGGGCCAGCACCAGCATCTTTGTATATTACCATCTCCATGATCACCAGTGCACTGCCAGCAGCTCCACCTAGCATCACCAGCACAAGGAGCGAGAGGGCGCACGTGTAGGCCAAGGTGCCTACCCCAAGATTAACAACATTGGGCATCTGTGTGAGCACCAGCATCTTTGAGCACTCCTGGTTCCACGATCTCCAGTACTGGGCTCATGCACGGGCCAAGACCTTTGGCCTGAGATTGCCTGCGCTGGGCACATGAATGGTGGCTGCAACTGTCCATGTGAATTGCTAGAGTAGAGGTAGCTGAACACATACGGGGCCTGTTGCGGGCTACCAAGCAGCACAAGTGGGAAAATCCCGGGGAGATGAAAACTGTCGCATGCTGAGGCATGGTAGATATGCCCACAGGCCCATAATATTTTGCCTGTGTGTAACATAAAGAAACTTGATCCTTGGTCAGTGCCATGCCCTGCCTGTTTGCACTGGCAGATCTGGGTGCCATTGCCTTGCCCAGAACTGTGCTTTGAGCGGTGCTTGTGGGGGGACCTAGCTGTGCATAGATTCCCTTGCTGTGAGGACAGTAGCTGAGGTGGACCCCACAGCTAAGTCCCCAGGCTGCTAGCTCCAGTGGGAGGGACATGTGGAGAGGTGCCTGGAAAACTGAGACTGCTATTGATAGAGCCAGATAGACAATTGCAAAGCCCTAACAAGTCCCACCTGCCAACAGGACTGAGGCCCAGCCTATGTCATTGCCACAGCAACACACCAGCAGACCTCTGTTCAAGAGCCCCACATAAGAAATATCATAGTATAGCACCATCTGCTGAAAAAAGGAAGAAGCTACCTCTCAAAACCAGAAAAAATTACATTTTTTTAACACTTCTTGTCATTTTTACTTGTTTCCTTTTCCCTCCCCCCCATCATTTTCCTGTTGAACTACATTATCTATAGCAGTTACATTTTTCATTCTTGTTTTTTTTTGTGAGGGTTTCATTTCAGAAACCTTTACTTTTGTTTTCTTTTACTTTTTTCTTTTTCTTTCTCTTGGTTTTGTATTTGGTTTCTTTTCTTTCTCTTTATTCTCCCTTATAGTTTCTTCTCTTTTATCTTTATCTTTTTCTTCTTCTTCTTCTTCTTTGCTCTCATCTGATCATCACTTATCATCAAGTTATTATATTTTGGATACATATTTTTCTTTGTGGCATTTTGCTGGTTTTTACTTCATTTTTTTCTCTTTTTTCATCTTTCCTCAGTTCCTGCTCCTTGTTGTCTGTTGTTTTTGTTCCACTTATCATTATAGAATTTTCATTATTTCACTGTATTTTTCAACTTATATTTTATTTTCTTAATCATCTCTTATTAGTTTTATTAATAATACCACTCTCAAATACCATTAAAGAAAAAAAAATCAAATATCATGGATACAAAAGACAGAAAGGCAGCTCATATAGATGATGAAAAATTGCTAGAAAAAGACTTCTATTATGTAGAAACCTTGGAGTTAAATGACAGGAAATTCAAAATTGAAGTCTTATAAATACTCAGTGAAATACAAGAAATCTCTAAAAGGCAATTTAGTGAGCTCAAAAAACAATTTAATGAATAAAAAGAATACTTCATCAAGGAAATTGGAACTGTAAAAAGGAACCAGAGATGAAAAACTCAATACATAAACTGAAAAATGAAGTGACAAGCCATATAGAGCAGGCCATATGGAAGAGAGAATTAGTGACATAGAAGATAGGCAACTAAGATATTACAGAGAGAAGAGGAGACTCATGAATTTAAAAAAAAAAATGAGAGAGCCCTACAAGAATTGTCTGACTCCATCAGCAAGAGCAATAAAAGAATAATAGGTATATCAGGAGAAGAGAGAAAAAAAGGAATGAAGAACATATTCAAACAAATAATCAATAAGAATTTCCCAAGCCTGTGGAAAGAATTAGAGCTTCGAATCCAAGAAATAAACAGAACATTGAGTTACCTTAACCCAAACAAACCTATTCCAAAGCACATCATAATGAAATTATCACAAATCAATGACAAAAATATCCTTAAGGCAGTCAGGGAAAAGGCGATTATAACATATAAAAGAAAGCCCATTAGGTTATCATCAGACTCCTCAGCAGAAACTCTGCAAGCCAGAAGAGAGTGGACCTCAATATTTAAAGTACTGAAAAAGAGGAACTTCCAGCCAAGAATATTATCTTCATCAAAGCTTTCCTTCAAATGTGAAGGGGAAACAAAAACATTCACAGATATAAAGAAGATGAGGGAATTTATTGCCAGAAAACCCCACTTCAGGAAATACTAAAGGGCGTTATCCAACCAGATACAAAGAACAAAACAAAACAAAATCACAAGTAAAAGCTCCAACAAGATCACAATAAAAACAAGAATTATCTGTGACAACAAAAACAAAAAAGGGGAGAAGACAAAAATTAACAGTAAAAAAGGAGGATGGAGTGCAGAAGCACTCATGAGATAATAGAATACAATGAATATGATAAATATTCTTTTAATTTCCTAATGGTAACCACCCCTGAAAATACCACTACTGAAACACATGGCTTAAAAAAAAAAGAAATAGAGGAAAGAATTACATTAAATGTAAATGGATTGAACTCACCAATAAAAAAACACAGAGTAGCAGAGTGGATCAAAAAAGAAAATCCAATTGTATGCTGCCTTCAAGAAATACATCTAAGATACAAGAATAAAAACAGACTCAAAGTTAAAGGCTGGAAAATGATTCTCCAAGCAAATAATATCCAAAGAAAAGCAGGTATAGCCATACTCATATCTAACAATGCTGACTACAAGACAAGAAAGGTAATCAGAGGCAAAGATGGTCATTTCATAATGATAAAGGGGACATTGAATCAAGGGGACTTCTTAATATATATGCACCAAACCAAGGAGCATCAAAGTATATAAGATATCTACTAACTGATTTAAAAATAAAAACAGACAAAAATACAATTATGCTTGGAGACCTCAATACACCTCTGATGGCTCTAAATCATTCATCCAAACAGAAAATCAATAAAGAAATATTGGCCTTAATGAAACACTAGAACAATTGGATATGATAGACATCTACAGGACATTTCATCCCAAAATGCCATAGTACACATTTTTCTCCAGTGTACATAGTACATTCTCAAGAATTGACCATATGTTGGGACACAAAACTAACATTAACAAATTTAGAAAGATTGAAATTATACCAAGCATATTCTCTGACCATAAAACTTTGAAAATAGAATTCAACTTCAAAAAGGAAATAAACAAACCCACAAAAATGTAGAAATTAAATAACATACTTCTGAAAAATTACTGGGTCAAAGAAGAAATAAAAGCAGGGATCAAAAGATATATACAGATAAATGAAAATGACAACACGACATATCAGAGTCTCTGGGATGCATCAAAAGCAGTAATAAGAGGAAAGTTCATATCATTATAGGCATATATGAACAAACAAGAGAGAGCCCAAGTGAACAACCTAACATTACATCTTAAGGAACTATAAAAAGAAGAACAAAGGCAACCCAAAACCAGCAGAAGAAATTAAATAATAAAAATTTATTATTTTTCAGAAACAAATGAAATAGAGAACAGAAAAGCTATAGAAAGAATCAATAAAACAAAAAGATGATTCTTTGGAAAGATCAACAAAACTGACAAGCCCTTGGCAAGATCCACTAAGAAAAAAAGCGAAAGGACTCATATAAACAAAATCCGAAATGAAAGAGGAGAAATTACCACAGATATCATAGATATACAAAGAATTATTGTAGAATACTATGAAAAACTATATGTCACCAAATTTAACAATCTAGAAGAAATGGATAAATTCCTAAAACAATATGATCTTCCTAGACTGAATCATGAAGAAGTAGAAAGCCTAAACAGACCCATAAGCAGGGAGAAAATAGAAGCAACTATCAAAAACCTCCCAAATAAAAGTCCAGGGCCAGATGGCTATATTAGTGAATTCTATCAAACATTTAAAGAAGATTTGGTTCCTAGCCTACTCAAAGTCTTCCAAAATATTGAAGAAAAAGCAATACTTCCAAATACATTTTATGAGACCAACATAACCCTCATACCAAAACCTGGCAAGGAAAACACACACACAAAAAAACTACAGACCAATATCTCTAATGAATACAGATGCAAAAATCCTAAACAAAATACTAGTAAACTGAATACAACACATTAAAAAATTAATTCACCATGATCAAGTGGGATTCATTCCAGAATCACAAGAATGGCTCAACATATGTAAAACAATTAACGTAATACACCATATCAACAAAACAAAGAACAAAAACCATATGATCCTATCAATAGATGCAGAAAAGGCATTCAATAAAATACATCTTTTTATGTTTAAAACACTCAACAAAATGGGTATAGAAGGAAAATATCTCAACATAATAAAGGCCATTTATGACAAACCATCAGCTAACATCATATTAAATGGCAAAAAACTGAAAACTTTTCTTCTAAATTCAGGAACAAGACAAGGCTGCCCACTCTCTCCACTCCTATTCAATGTAGTGCTGGAAGTTCTAGCCAGAGCAGACAGACAAGAGAAAAAAATAAAAGGCATTCATATTGGGAAAGAAGAACTAAAGGTTTCACTTTCTGCAGATGATATGATCCTGTACCCCAAACACTCCACAGAAAGACTATTAGAAACAATAAACCAATACAGTAAGGTCACTGGAATCAAACTTAACATACAGAAGTTTATTCCTTTCTTATATGCCAACAATAAAACTTTAGAAAATGAACTCAAAAAAATAATCCCTTTTATGGTTACAAAAAAAATAAATAAATAAAATACCTAGGAATAAACATAACAAAGAATGTAAAGGATCTATATAATGAAAACTATAAAGCATTGTTAAGGGAAATCAAAAAAGATACAATGAGATGAAAAAATATTTCTTGTTCTTGGATAGAGAGAATAAATATAGTTAAAATGACCATATTACCCAAAGCAATATACAAATTTAATGCAATTCGAATTAAAATTCCAATGTCATTTTTTAAAGAAATGGAATAAAAAATCATCAGGTTTATATGGAACCATAAAAATCCTCGAATAGCCAAAATAATCCTAAGGGAAAAAAAATGAAGCTGGGGGCTTTACAAGGCCTGACTTCAAATTATACTACAGAGCCACGATAATCAAAACACTATGGTATTGGCAGAAAAATAGACACACAGACCAATGGAACAGAATAGAGAGCCCAGAAATAAAACCACATATATATAGTCAAATCATCTTTGACTATAAAAACACACAATGGAAAAAAGAAAGTCTCTTTAATAAATGGTGCTGGGAAAACTGGAAAGCCACATGCAAAAGAATGAAACTCAACTACAGTTTGTCTCCTTGTACAAAAATTAATTCTAAATGGATCAAAGGCCTAAATATAAAATCTGAAACAATAAAATACATAGAAGAAAACACAGGTACTAAACTCATGGACCTTGGCCATAAAGAACATTTTATAATTGACTCCAAAGGCAAGGGAAGTAAAAGCAAAGATAAATGAATAAGACTACATCAGACTAAGAAGCTTTTGCACAGTAAAAAAACAACTGACAACAAAACAAACAGACAGCCAACTAAATGAGAGATGATATTTTTGAACAACAGCACAGATAAGGGCCTAATATCCAAAATATACAAAAAACTCATAAAACTCAAAAACAACAAGCAAACAATCCAATAAAAAAATGGGAAGAGGACATGAACAAACATGTCTCCCAAGAAGAAATACAAATGGCCAATAGATATATGAAAAGATGCTCATTTTCACTAGCTATTAGAGAAATGCAAATCAAAACTACATTGAGATACCACCTCACACCTGTTAGATTAGCTATTATCAACAGGTAACAGTAAGTGTTGGAGGCCCTGGCCGGTTGGCTCAGCGGTAGAGCCTGGCGTGCAGGAGTCCCGGGTTCAATTCCCGGCCAGGGCACACAGGAGAGGTGCCCATTTGCTTCTCCACCCCTCTCCCTCTCCTTCCTCTCTGTCTCTCTCTTCCCTTCCCGCAGCGCGGCTCCATTGGAGCAAAGATGGCCCAGGCGCTGGGGAGTCTGTCTGACTGTCTCCCTGTTTCTAGCTTTGGAAAAATGGAAAAAAACAAACAAAAAAAACCCCCAATAAGTGTTGGAGAGGTCGTGGAGTAAAAGGAACCTTCATTCACTGTTGGTGGGAATGTAAAGTAGTACAACCACTATGGAAGAAAGTATGGTGGTTCCTCAATAAATTATGAATAAAACTACCATATGACCCAGCAATCCCTCTACTGGGTATGTACCCCCAAAACTCAAAATCATTGGTACGTAAAGATACACACAGCCCCATGTTCATTACAGCACTGTTCATGGTGGCTACGACATGCATATAACCATAAAACCCTCTAATAGAAGATTGTATAAAGAAAAGTGGTACATATATACTATGGAATACTACTCAGCCATAAAAAATGATGACATAGGATCATTTACAACATGGATGGACCTTGATAACATTATAATGAGTGAAATAAGTAAATCAGAAAAAACTAAGAACTCTATGATTCCATACACAGGTGGGACACAAAACTGAGACTTATGAACATAGATAAGAGTGCACTGGTTACCAGGGGGAAGGGGAGGGAGGAAAGGGAGAGGGTGGTAGGAGTGGAGGGGTTTAAAGAAAACTAGATAGAAGGTGATGGAGGACTATTTGACTTTGGGTGATGAGTATACAACATAATCAAATGTCAAAATGATCTGGAGATGTTTTCTCTAAATCTATGTGCTCTAGTTGTCCAATGTCACCTCATTGAAATTGTCTAAATAAAACTATGAAAATAAAAAAAATATGTAAGGCAACATTAAAAAAAAGGCAAATGTATGTTCTTCTTGTTTCCACAAATTGGTTATTAAACAAACATGATTTTAAGTTAATGAAACTATAACTGAAGCTAATTTCATTTTTTGGAAAAAAAAACCTCACTCCTGGGGGTCAGTGAGCATGAAAAAAAACCTCACAACTCAAAGGATTAAAGAGTCCACCAAAAAAACCCTGCTAGAACTGGTAAATTTAGTAAAGTAGCATGGTACAATATAAATATTGAGAAATCACTTACATTGTTTTTATTTTTTAGACTGTATTTCATTTATTTATACTATGATATTTATTATTTCCTTTCTGCTACTCTCTTTGGGCTTTGTTGTTTTTTCTCTAATTCTTTCTGGTTTAAGGTTTGATTGTTCACTTTAGATTTTTCTTGTTTTTTGAGGTATGCCTGTAATGCTATGATTTTCCCTCTTAAGATTGCTTTTGCTGTGTCCCTTAGGTTTTGGATTGTTGTGTTTCCATTTTCATTTTTCTTAAGGTATCTTATGATTTCATTAACATGTTATTTACTCTCCATATGTTTGGGTGTTTTTCAGTTTTTTTCTTGTAATTGATTTCTAGTTTCAACACATCATTATCAGAGAAGATGCTTGTTATGATCAATCTTATTAAATTTTTAAGACTTGTTTTGTGTCCTATCATGTAACAAGACCACTTTTATTGTTATATTCAACAGACTTAAAATTCTTCTGTTTGATTGCTACAAATGTTTCTGAAAGCTCCTTCCAGATTCCCATGTTCACCCCACTATGGGTTGGTCATTACAGTTGGCTTAATACCTGAGCTTGGAGCAGAAGGGTCATGGGGTATCCACCTAGCCAACTTAATCAGGCTAGCTTTTCTCATGGCTGTCTCTTACCCTCAGGGCTCAGCTCAAAAGTCTGATCATCAGTGAGACCATCCCTGTCCCCTCCTCCTAGTCACCCTGGCTCACTCTCTGAAAACCTTGTATTTACGAGTTTGCTGCTTGTTGTCTGTGTTCCACCCACATATTCTAAGACTTGCACTTTACTAGAGCAGGAAACTCACGTCTTGTTTGCTGCTATTTTCTCCCATGTCCCAGAACGGTGTCTGGCACAAAGGAGTGCTCAATTACATTTCTTGTCTGAAAAGGTAGAGGAAAGGAAGGGGAGATAAACAAACAAAGAAAAAGGAGGAGAGTAAGAAAGAGGGAGATAGAAAGAGAAAGGACATAAGACAGTCTGAGACCACAAGAAAGAGAGAATTTACTGCCTTGAACTCAGAGAAGGCTTCTAGAAGAGGTGATGAAGAAGTAAGCTCTTGAAAGAGTAAGGGGGGTTTCTAAATAAATAGTTGAGTACAGGGTGGGAGGTAAGGCATGCCAAGCAAAGATTAGCATAACCAAAGACACTGGGGGCTAAAATGGTAAAAATCTGCCTGCAGTGCATGGAGCAAGGATGAGGGAGACTACTGAAGATATGAGAAAATCCCAAGCATCTTCTTGGCTATAGAAATGGGTCCTTCTACTACTTTAAAAAGCAGAGAGTCGAGTTCTTTGACTGTCATCATAATAATGCATCTCTGTTTTTTTGTACCCTGCTTTGCCCAATCCAGTCACCGTAGAAACGATTCTGATTTCCTGCCTCCCTCCTCACTTTCCCCCTCCAGCCACTCCATTCCCACTGACTGTGCTAAGGGCCAGCTGTCAGGAGAGCAGCTCTGTATGAAGCAATACTATGGACTCTTCTCTTCTTACCGCCTCCCTGGCCACACCCAGGACAAACTGGTGGCCCAGAAAAGCAGTGTCATGCCTGAGCTGGAGCACATCATTGTAGCCTGCTGCAACCAGGTAAGCAGCCCTTGCTGCTGCAGCCTCTTGGGCTTGGGGAGGGCACATGTGTGCTCATCTATTCTTGCTTTTCCAAGGATGTTCAGAACCTTCCCAGAGTCACACAGTAAGCTTGGGCAGAGTGGCCCCAGAGTGGGGCCTCCTCACTCCCTGTCATTCCCATTTTTCTCCACTGGTTGGATTTTAAGAACAGAAGTATCATCAATTGAGAACACCTTCAGTGGGCTCCCATTCCAGCCCTGACCAGCCAGGCCAGGTCAAAAGAGCTGCCTGGATGAATAGACTTGGGGTCATTAATAAGACCCAGCAAAATCTCCACATGTAGTCACCCGGGCCATGGCCTTCCCAGAGACTATACACAGATGAACGCTTTATAGACTGTTGGGGCCTCCTTGCTTCCCCCCCATCCACCCACTCACTAGTGAGTTTGGGATCTTGCCTGATAGCTGTATATGGAGCTAGTTTATTCCTTTTAACTACTGGGTAGACATGCACTGGAGCAAGTACACTTAACCCTTCCTTACTAGAAACATTTAGGCTCTCTCTGCCACTTTGCTGCTGCAAACAATGGTGATATACACATTCCTTTATGCATCTTTAGAGGCAAAAGGATATGTGTTTCTCTAATCCTTAGCTAAAATATGTATTTATAAGAGCAATTGCTGAGTCATAGGTGTAAAGCCAGTAGCTACGGCCACCATCACAGCTACCTGGCCCTTGCAGGTTTGCATTTGATTCGGACAGACGGTAATGAAACAACGGAGCCAAGAACTGGTGGGTCATTACCTTTAATTCTAGTTCATACCCAGTGGGCTAGAAATACACACAGTGGTAAAACACTTCCCTTTCCATTCAGGGCTCCCAAAGCCACAGACTTATCTGAGTATTCCTAGAATCAAAGGTTTCTATCTACCTCACCAGCCTTATTCACCTCTGTTCCCCATCTCCTTCTCTCTGCACAAACTCTGCACAAACTGGCTTCTCCTTCAGCACTCCACCATCTTGGCTGCCTTTCCTATGCCATGCTAATTTCAGGAACAGTCAAGCAAGCCCCTGGTCTGCCCAATTTTATAGTGTAGAAATCAAAATCTTTAAGCCAGTATACAAATAAGGAAGTCTCTGATACAAAGTCACTTATCTGAGGCATAAATGGGAATCCTCATAAGAGTGTACCACCCCACATCATGCAACAGTCAAGGGTGTGGGAAAAGCTTAGTGTTGAGAAGATTTTAGGATTAAAGGGGTGGGAAAGGCCCAGTCTTAAAACCAAGCCTTAGCCTATAAGGACCCTGCCTGCTTACAGCCTGTCCCCCACACCCAATGCAAACTATACGCAAGCAAACATATATATCATATTTCCAAACTTATTTGACCCACAATAGGGTATGCACATTTTTTTTGTTTTAGGAGACACTGTCCCCCAACAGTGGTTGTACCAACTTATACTCAATTTCTCACAAATATATGGCTTTATATGAACAAAGAACCGTAAAAGCAAGTGTCCTTTTAGCTAAGTTTCATCTGGACTTCTTTGAATTGGAGCAGCTTGGAGTCCAGCACAGTTGACAATAAAGTTGGTCCCCAAATTGTGACTATTCATAGCCATCACATACCTTGGGAGCCTAAGGCCTGAGCCATCTCTATCTATTCTCAGATAGAAGGGTTCAGCAAAAGCCTGGCACCTTGGGCTGGTTGCCATGAGTGACATGTTTGACCTGTTTCCCCCACAGTTCTTTGTCTTGGATGTTGTCATTAATTTCCACCGTCTCAGTGAGGGGGATCTGTTCACTCAGTTGAGAAAAATAGTCAAAATGGCTTCCAACGAAGATGAACGTTTGCCTCCAATCGGCCTGCTGACATCAGATGGGAGGAGCCAGTGGGCTGAGGCCAGAACAGTCCTCATGAAAGGTCAGAAGCAGTGCCCAGCGCATCTCCACACCCATCTCATCCTCACATCTATTGGCCTTTCCTCCTCCAGGGTTGGATATCATGCCTCATCCCCATTTGTCATTGCTTGGGGAATGGAGGCTTCCCTCCATCTCGGGATCTGGGGGCAAGTCTTGCTGTCACCAAAGTGCTTTGACACTGAAGGCCCTCTTATTTCATTTGACAATACTCAAGCTTTCTGGGTGAAGCTGACAACACTGGATTCCTGTGACGTCTAGGAATACTAGGAGAGGGAAAGCTTTGAGCTGGCATAAGGCTTGCAGCAATTAAGTGGTTTTGTTTTACTTGTTGGCAGGGGTGCTTCTCATTTGAGGGGTCTGAGTTTCTGGGAGAGCTGTCAGAAGGGTGTTTGGAGTGGAGCCCACCTCCAGAAGGGTGATTGATGGCCTTCTTCATAAGAATTCTCAGTCCTAAAACTTTTCATCTTTGAGCTGAAAAGTTTCCAAAAATCATCCTTCTGGAAACTACTTTTCAAATCCAAATTCAGCTTTGTTCCCAGGACCTGAGTGGTTCTCCAGGTCCGTTCTTGCCTATGTTAGAGACTCCTGGATGAAAGGTGAGACTCCTGTGAGCCTCTATCTGCCCTTGGGTTTTCATCTGGCCAGGTGGCCATCTAGACTCACCAAGTGTCTCTAAGATGAGGAGCTGGGTGAGGCCTGGGGCATGTGAGAGATAAAGAGGATGAAGCACCTACTCTAGAGCTCACTGTGTAGGAACACAGACAAGAAGGCATGGACAAATGCATTTAAGCACATGTCACACATAACAGTGATGGAGACAGTGGGTGCCAAATAAGTACATCAGGACTTCAGAGTGTGAAGGGGACCCTCCTAAATGGGAAGCTTTCAAAAGGCTTTGTTGAAAGAGGTGTAAAATTGTGCAGAGCCTTGTGAATGAGTGAGAGCAGCAGGAGGTTTGGACAGCATCCAGGCTGGCAGGCTGACTGTGGTCAAAGCCAGAGGCCCACCAAGGACATATGCCTTGCCCAGTACCATGAGGAGAGCAGCCTGGATGGCAAAGATGGCCATGCTGAATGTACTGGGAGAATGATGGGTAATAGTGTCTGGCACTCTGGAAACAAGCACTTGCATTTTCTAGTCCTTCTCCCTAGAAAGCTCTTCCCATGGGGCTGGCTGGCTCCTTGCACTGTTCAGAGCTCAGCTCAGGTGTCACTGTCTCAGACCTCACTGTCACTTTGTCTTGTTTGCACATCTTGATTGCATTTTTCCCTTTCCAGAGTAAGCTTTTCATTCTTTTGATTCATGCTGCTTATATGCCTCCCCCAGTCAGTAAGGTTCAGGAGAACAGAGGCCTTATCTGTTGGGTTTAACTTTGAACCTGAGGTTCCAAATACAAGAAAGGCCCAATTACATTTGTCAGCTAAGAGAATAAAGGGTTATTAAGGATACTGGGCCCCAGACTTATTTCCCACTTACCAATGAACTTTTCTTTCCTTCAATTATTGGGCACCTGTGAGTGCTTGGTTCTAAACTGGAGGTTACACAGGCCACAGGGAAGTCTGAGAGCGGAGCCTGCTCTCACAGACCTAACCATCAAGTCAGGGAATTAATCACTTACCATTTGAAAGTGAGTTAATTCCCTCAGGAGACCATGGTGTAATCAAATCCCACTCTTCTCCACTCCAGGGACAGTGACAGGCATCAAAATAATCGCTTCTGCTTCCAGTACAGTTCCCACTTTATTAGCAGGCCCAGCTAAGCCATCTCCCTGCAGGACTGCTGGGGATCGCCTGGAGGCCTTAGTGCTCTGGCTGCCCTAATCGAAATTAATTTGTTAATGGCACTTGATCTGGCTTTCTGAATTAGAAGCGCTGTTTCTGTGGGAAGTGTGGCAGAAGGGGGAGGGGTGGCACTCATGCCTTCCCTTTGGAAATGGGTGTATCCTGTCAGTGCTGAATATGTCATCTTCCCAGCAAGAGACCAGTCCTTCACAGAACCCCCTTCTATGAGGCCCTTTCCCACAGAAGACCAATGGGGAAAACATTTTTGAAAACAATTTCAGTATAAAAATAAAAGATGGTGGCAGCGTGGGCTGGGGTTGAGAGGGAGGATAGAAAGACCTCGGTGAGGGCAGATCTAGCCATATTTCAGAGTAGAAGAGGAAAGATCAAAGAAGCAAACAATGTTCCTAGGTCTTTGATGTGAGCAACTGAATGGAGGGTGGTTCTATTCACTGAGATGGGGGCCAGGATGGAAAAGTGGCTATGGAATGGAGAAATCCTTTGCAAGAATGTCAGGTTCGAGATGCCTTGAGCCATCTAAGTGGAGACATCAAGTTAGATCTATGTGTCTGGAACTCGAGAGAGAGGTCAGTACAGAGATATAAATTTGAGAGCCATCAGCTCATAATGATATTTAAAGTCATGGACCTGGGTGAGATCATCTAGAAGCAGAATGGGGCCTTCGAGGTCAGGTAGGGAAAGATGCTCAAGGAATTGAGAACAAGCAGCCCTGAAATTAGGAGAAAAACAGATGAGTCACAAAAAGCAAGATGGAAGGAGGAAGTGGCCAACCACACCAGATGCTGCAGAAAGCTTAAGGAAGAGTCATCGGTGACTTTCACAAAGGTCAGATGAAACAGTGAAAAGAACAGATGATTGTATGCTGATGGAGAGATCCAACAACAGGAAGGAATTGCGGATGAGGTCAATGAGTACAATCAGTGTGAATGACTCTTTGCAGACATTTTGGTATTTAAAGGAGAATGAAAATGGGGGAGTTGCTAGAAGAGGATGGGGCTCAAGGGAAATGTTTTGGTAAGAAAGGTCAGGGGCTGGTTGTATGTAGACAAATACATGGACATAATCCCATAAAAGAATTGTTACTGAGGAGAGAGGAGATAGATGGAGGAGTAGAATTCTTGCAAAGACATTAGGAGATGGGACCCAGAGAATAAGAGGCCTTTGGTCAGTGCAAGGAAAACAGAAACCTGGACCCAGGGTCCATAAGTCTGTGCTGTGGTGGCAGAAGATGAGGAGGCTCTTGACTGGTAGCTTCTGGTCTCACATCAGCAGACCTATGGCCATAAGCTGATGCAGAAGGACCAGCCATTACTCCTCAGGCATCATGAAGGGTTCAGGAAGGAGGAAAGGAGAGGAGGGGAAGCCCAGGCCCATGTAGGGGACAGTGGAGCAACAGAGCATGGGAATGCCAACAGCAGACTCAGGTACAGTGGTCATAATTGCAAACAATACTCCCAAATTCTTAACTTCTGAGAAGCTACTCTCCCTTAGTTTCAGGCATGCTTGCCTGACTGTTGAGACTGCCTGGGGGTAGAGACATGTTTCCAGCCCAGAGTAGTATCGTAATTAACACCATGGGGTGGGTGCTCTTCAGGGCATCTCTGCTGAAGTCCCAAGGTCTCCACCTCCCTTCCTGGGACTGGGCATAGACCAGTGCCACAGGCACTGTCCTGCAGGTCCCAGTCAGGTCCTGTCCTGCAGGAGGCCTCAGCTAAGCCAAGTTCCTTTTGTCTTGATGGAGGTCTGGAGAGAGCTCCCTGAGTGCGGGTAAAAGCTGCCTCTAAATTCTCATAGGGTCAACTGAAGCCCAGCAGGGCTACTGTTCTCATTAACCCTCTCTCCTCAAGAAAAGAGGTGGTCCAGCACACCCCCAGCCAGGCCGGGTCCCTCTGTGAGCTCCCAGGTTCCTCAACCCAACCTCCCTGCTGTGCTGTTGAGAATGGAGCTCACAGAGGGCCAGTAACGCCACTGTGGCCCAAGCAGTGGAGCAGATGTCTGCTGCAAAGCCCATGCCCTCCCTGTGTCCTCAGTGCGCCCATTCCCCATCTCCTCACGCAGAACTTCTCAAACAAAGCTCACTGGGACACACGGTGCAGGACACCCATATGTATTGTCCTCTCCCTTGGCAGCCCAGTGAACCACAGCCAATACTGAGAGCCCTCCTGGTGGGGGAGGTCAAGGCTGAAAGCCCCACCAGAACCACCACTGCCTCCAGAGGCCTTTGGTCTTTTCTGGGAAGGCTGGAATAAGCAGAATTGTCAGGACAAGCATGAACAGGATAAAACCAAAGGGGTATCTCTGAAAGCAGTCCTGAGGGCATTTGTGGGCTCACTTTCTGTCTGCTGTAGCCCAGGAGGGCTTCCTAAGCCAGATGGGACTTGAGGCTAATGCCAACTGATGTCTGTGTGACTGGGTCTGATGACATCAGGGTTGTCTTAGTGAGCTCCTTAAAAAACAAAACACACACACATACACACACACACAAACAGATTACTCGGTCCCAGTGGTTTTCCAGTGGGACAGAGTGAGGCCAAGAAATCTATATTCTTAGGTACCATCATGTGCAGCCCAGGTTGGGGCCCCCTTCTTCAGATGTTAGCAGCTTCTGTGCATGGAGTTCCCCCTTGATGTTAGGTCCAGTCCTGAGCATTTGTGTTTCTTGTTGTTTTAGGTCTTTATTGCAACCCATAAGGGAACAGTTTATCCCCACAGAATAAAGGAGGCTGTGTCTCTCACAGGTTGAGGCAACCCCCCTTAGAGGTGTCATTTGCAGAGCTGAGACCAACCCAAAGACATCTGCATGACAAGCCTGAGCTCTTCAGGGCCTGGTGAGCAGGCATAGGAGTTGGGGCCTCCTATGCATAGGAGGGCTGTTCCTATTCTTTCAGGACCTTCCTCCCCAGCGAGCTACGGCTTCCTGAGCCCTGGAGAAGCCGACACTGTTGTCCTGGTCTGGAAATCTAATTAGACATTCAGCTCTGAGCCTGGAAGACTACAGCACTTGTCAATTTGTAGAAAAAGGATAGCCAGCTCGGAGAGCCCCCTCCCCCTTGCCCACTGGCTTTCTTGGGCGCTGCTTCGAGGTCCTGCCAGCAGATGTTTCTGTTTACACAGCTCCATAAATATTTATCCCCAGCAGCCAATCAGAGATGAGGTGCTGCCTTCCAGGCGGGAGCTCACAGAAGGTGGCTGCATCTGCAGAAGGCCTCTGTCATGGTTTACAGGAACTACTCGGGTGGGGTGGGACATCTTGCTATCTCAGTACTGTCACCCAGCGATAGGCAAGTCTGCTAATTTTAAAACCAATTACATATTAGCAGCTTGTATGATTTAATTCGCTCAGAAATGCCTCCTGGGCTCTTGAGGCTGAATGCTGTTTCCCGTCTTAGGGGAAAATGGGGCTTAAGCCAACGCCTCCTTCTCACAGTGAAAGCATGAAGACTTTCATGGACCAGAGCATCCACGCAGAAAGAGGCATGTGGTCTAGGGCAAGAGGCCTGCTCTTGACTTGGCACCCTTGTTGTCCCCTGGAAACTGGCTCCCTAGGCTAGGATATGAAGATGGCAGCCCCTTCCTGTGGATAAGACCAAGGGGATGCCTGACATACATAGGGTATTCACTAGAAGCTGTTCAATTAGATTTGTGGAAACACTCTGGGAATCCAACCTCTCTGGAAAAATCTAGTGAACTGAAGCTAGGCACCTGTTGAATGGGCATTGTCCATGCAGTAAGTGACAGTGGCCCATGGCCCTAGACTGATGGCCTGTGCTCCTTCCATGGAACCCTAACCCTTGTTAGCTCAGGTGTGCTTTTGCTTCCCTCGGGTCCCCCACATACCCCATGCCCTGTGTTCATATATAGGCACCTCTCTTCTTCCATTTTTCTCTGGTTGCCATCTCTGTGGCCCCATTTTCTATGAAATCATGGGAAGCACAATGTTACTCAGGATACAAGGCAACAAGGGAGGTGCTTTTGGTATCTCCTGCCTTTCTTTGCCCACCACCCCTCCCCTGATTCTAGAAGTATAGTAGCTCTTTTCATCTGCCTTTGTGGGAAGAGGGAGGTTAGAGCACAGAGGAAGGAGCAATTGGTGGTTCTTGAACTTTTTAATTAAATTAAACATATTTGGGGATAATTGTAGATAGAAATGCAGTTGTGAGAAATAATCTTGTCTGTGCCCTTTCCCCGCCCAATGCTGACATCTTGCAAAACTCTAGTACGACATCTTGATACTGATATTGGACAGTTAAGATACAGAACATTGCAATCCCCACAAAGATCCTGAGTGTTGCCCCCTGTAGTCAAATCTACTTTCTCCTGACCCCCCCTTCCTTAGTCCCTAGAAATCACTAGCCTGTATTATTTCAAGAATGTGATATAAATGGAATTATATAGTATGTAATATTCTGAGATCAGCATTTTTTCCCCACTCAACATAATTCTCTAGAGACTCATCCAAGTCGTGGCATGTGTTAACAGTTCATTCTTTTTTTTTTTTTTTTATGTACAGTATTCCATGATACGGATGTGTCTCAATAGGTGATATAACTAGCCATTCACCCATTGAAGGATTTCTTTCTTCATTTTGACTGCAACAGATAAAGCTACTATGAACATATATGTATAGTTTTTTGTGTGTAATCATAAGTATTTATTTCATGAAAAAACGCCCAGGAATGAAAGAACAGATATGTTATATCTGTGTGTTTAGATTTTTAAGAAACTTATAAAAAGTTTTTCAGAGTTAACTGCCGTCTTACATTCCCATCCAAGATGTGTGTATGCGTGATCCAGTTTTCCTTCATCCTCACCAGCGTGTGGTTTCTCACTATTTTTTATTTTAGTAATTCTAATAGGTCTGTATTGATATCACGTTGTAATTTTAGCTTATATTTTTCTTAATGATAGGTGATGCGGAATATCTTTCGTGTGCTAATCTGTCATCTGTATATCCTCTTTGGTGAAATATCATTTCATGTCTTTTGCTCATTATCTAATTGGATTGTTGGGAGGGGGTTGTTTGTTTTACTGTGAACTCTAAGAGTTGTTTATATATTCTTTACTAACTCTTTATTGGATGTGTGGTTTTACATTTCCTCCCAATTGGTAGCTTATCTTCTCATCTTCCTAATAGGATGTTTCACTGAGTAAATGTTTTACTTTTGATGTACTCCAATTAATCAAATTTCCTTTTTATGGATTCTCTGTTTGGTGTCAAGTTTAAGAATTCTTTGCCGAGACTTAAGTCTCAAAGATTTTTTTTATTTTTTCTAAAACTTTTACAATATTACATTGTACATTTAAAATGATAACCCATTTTGAATTAGTTTTTTTTATGAGGTGTGAGATTTATATCCAGTTTTCTTTTGTTGTTTGTTTGTTTTAACTATGGACATCTGATTGCTCTAGCAATATTTGCTGAAAAGACCCTCCTTCTTCCATTAAATAACTTTTACTCTTTTGTCAAAATCAGTTGGGCATATTTTTTTTTTCCTTTTATTTTATTTTTATTTTTTATATGTAAATAAATTTTTATTTTAATGGGGTGACATCAATAAATCAGGGTACATACATTCAAAGAAAACATTTCCAGGTTATCTTGTCATTTAGTTATGTTGCATACCCATCACCCAAAGAGAGATCGTCCTCTGCCACCCTCCATCCAGTTCTCTCTGTACCCCTCCCCCTCCCCTCCCCCTCTCCCTCCTTCCCTCCCCCCACCCCCCATAGCCACCACACTCCTGTTCATGCCTCTCAGTCTCGCTTTTATGTCCCACTAATGTATGGAATCCTGCAGTTCCTGTTTTTTTCTGATTCACTTATTTCACTCCGCACAATGCTACCAAGACTCCACCATTCCGCTATAAGTGATCCAATGTCACCATTTCTCCTAGCTGAATAATATACCATGGTGTATATGTGCCCCATCTTCTTCATCTAGTCCTCTATTTTTTTTACAGTGATTAAAAGCCTTTAAGCAAACTCTTGGCCAATACAGCAAGAATCCATAAATGAGTAGTGTCCTTAACATGTTCCCCAAGTCCAAGTTGGCCCCCTCACCATGCCAAATCCCTGAAAAATGCAACCCAACCACAGTTCAGTCTGTTAGGAGCTGTCACAGGGAGCAGGAGTCCAGGAAAGTTCCCCACAGGAAAAGTCCGCATGGCACTGGAATTGTTGTCACCATTCTATACTTTGCAGCTCATGTCCAAGTCCCAATGACCGCTGCTTCTAGCTGGTAATGATTCAGGTAGACTGGAAAAAGCCATTTGCAGCATGCGTGGATATGGAGCTTCTGTTCTCCTCTGCCTGGAGAGTTGAGACCAGGTTGCTTTTCCCTGGAGCTCTGTGACTGTGGCCTGGTAAAGAGAACCTTGGGATACACTAAGCTGGGTGGCAAAGGTAAATTCATAATACAAGTTGGCAAAAGGAGGAAAGAGAGCTCTAAATTAAGAGTAGGTCCCAGCCTGAAATATGAGTGGGGCATTGAGGTAGGAGGAATAAAGGAAACACTATATATTAAGCAAAGCAGCAGAAAATAGGACTATCAACACCCACAACAGAGATCTTTGAGGGAAGAATAAAGAACCTGACTATTCAGGCAAAACATAGTTAAGTGGCCCTTGTGCAAATGAGATCAGTTTACCTGCTTCTTGGAAGAAATACCCTAGGCTCGTCCACAGTGTCGTAGATGGGGTCGACGGCCCTGGGCACCTTCAGCCTTCAGTGGCAAACCCCAGCATTCTGGGCAAGGTTAGGTCATAGGTGGCTGGAGCAGGCCTGGAAGAGACTGAACCCTCCCTTAGAGGAGCGAGGGGGAAGCCCACCTTCCAGTGTCCCTGTTTCCTCACAGCAGAGGTGTGTAAGCCTGGCAGGCTTTAGCTCAATGACCTTCCTTTCCACTATTGAAGCAGGACCCAGATGGCATCCTATGAGACCCCTTTGGGGTGCTGGAGCCTTTAAGGGTGTATCCTAAAAGCTGGTAGTTCCCCCTGATCTCTATTGGGCTTTTTCTGCCTCTAGGTATCTTAAAAGCCATTCTCAGAAGATCTCGCTGAGGGGTTTGAGGATTCCCATCCGCCTATATAAATCTTTTCCATATATCTGGAGCTATTTGGAAAAAAGACAGAACAGTGTTATTAGCTAGATCTAATAAAGAAGGTAGATTTGGTGTCTCCTGTTCATCAGCTTTCAAAAGAAATATAATTTTTTTTTTAAGTAAAAAGCATGATATGGTAGACCCGTCGGAGTCATTGGCCTGGTGTGCAGGATTCCCGGGTTCGATTCCCGGCCAGAGCACACAGGAGAAGTGCCCATCTACCTCTCCACCCCTCCCCCTCTCCCCCCTCCCGGTCCCTCTCCTCCCGCCCACAGCCAAGGCTCCACCGGAGCAAATCCACCCTGGGCACTAAGGATGGCCCCATGGCCTCCGCCCTAGTTGCTAGAATGACTCCGGTTGTAACAGAGCAACATCCCAGATGGGCAGAGCATTCCCCCCGGTAGGCATGCCAGGTGGATCCCAGTCAGGCACATGCAGGAGTCTGTCTGCTTGCCTCCCCATCCCCATCCTCAGAAATATACAAAAAATAAATAAATAAAAGAAAAAATACAAAAAAAAAGGGGGGGGGCATTCCCTTGTGCTAAAGCACCAGGAAGCATGGAGTGAGCTTGAGTATGTCCTATGAAACATGGAGCTCTATGTTTACATATAAGTCTTTGAAGAAGGAGGAACTGCTGAAATAGTTTGTCAGCATTTGTCCCTAAGACAGCAGTCTTTATAGTGGGAACACCATACGTAAATATTTGCTGTCTGTCTATAGATTAAGGGGGGAATATGGCCAATGCTGAAAAGCCATGATCTTTGTGCCCCTCCCCTCCCCCAACCCCCTCCCTCTCCTCCCCCCACCCTGTAACCCCAACACTGTTGTTCATGTCTCTGAGTCTCATCTTTATGTCCCACCTATGTGTGGAAACATATAGTTCTTAGTTTTTTCTGATTTACTTCTTTCACTCAGTATAATGTTATCAAGGCCCATCCATGTTGTTGTAAAAGATCCTATGTCATCATTTCTTATGGCTGAGTAGTATTCCATAGTATATATATACCGAAGCTTTTTAATCCACTCATCCTCTGATGGACACTTGGGCTGTTTCCAAATCTTTGCTATTGTGAACAATGCTGCCATAAACATGGGGGTGCATTTCTTCTTTTCAAACAGTGCTATGGTGTTCTTGGGGTATATTCCTAACAGTGGTATAGCTGGGTCAAAAGGCAGTTCGATTTTTAATTTCTTGAGGTATCTCCATACTGTTTTCCACAGTGGCTGCACCAGTCTGCATTCCCACCAGCAGTGCAGGAGGGTTCCCTTTTCTCCACATCCTCGCCAGCACTTATTCTGTGTTGTTTTATTGATGAGCGCCATTCTGACTGGTGTGAGGTGATATCTCATTGTGGTTTTAATTTGCATTTCTCTAATCATTAATGATGTTGAACATTTTTTCATATGCCTATTGGCCATCTGTGTGTCCTCTTTGGAGAAATGTCTATTCATTTCTTTTGCCCATTTTTGGATTGGATTGTTTGTCTTCCTGGTATTAAGTTTTACAAGTTCTTTATAAATTTTGGTTATTAACCCCTTATCAGACGCTATGTCAAATATATTCTCCCATTGTGTAGTTTGTCTTTTTATTCTGTTCTTATTGTCTTTAGCTGTGCAGAAGCTTTTTAGTTTGATAAAGTCCCATTTGTTTATCCTGTCTTTTATTTCACTTGCCTGTGGAGACAAATCAGCAAATATATTGCTGCGAGAGATGTCAGAGAGCTTACTGCCTATGTTTTCTTCTAAAATGCTTATGGTTTCATGGCTTACATTCAAGTCTTTTATCCATTTTGAGTTTATTTTTGTGAGTGGTGTAAGTTGGTGGTCTAGTTTCATTTTTTTTGCAGGTAGCTGTCCAGTTTTCCCAACACCATTTGTTGAAGAGGCTGTCTTTACTCCATTGTATTGTCTTACCTCCTTTGTCAAATATCAGTTGTCCATAGAGCTGTGGGTTTATTTCTGAGTTCTCTGTTCTGTTCCATTGATCTATGTGCCTGTTCTTATGCCAGTACCATGCTGTTTTGAGTACAATGGCCTTATAATATAACTTGATATCTGGAAGTGTGATACCTCCCGCTTTTTTCTTCCTTTTCAGGATTGCTGAGGCTATTCGTGTTCTTTTTTGGTTCCATATAAATTTTTGGAATATGTGTTCTATGTCTTTGAAGTAAGTCATTGGTATTTTCATTGGTATTGCATTGAATTTATAAATTGCTTTGGGTAATATAGACATTTTAATGATGTTTATTCTTCCTAACCATGAGCACGGTATATGCCTCCACTTATTCGTATCTTCCCTGATTTCTTTTATCAATGTTTTATAATTTTCTGAGTACAAGTCTTTAATCTCCTTGGTTAGATTTATTCCTAGGTACTTTATTTTTTTGGTTGCAATGGTAAAGGGGATTGATTCCCTGATTTCTCTTTCTGACAGTTCATTATTAGTGTATAAAAATGCCTCTGATTTCTGAGTATTGATTTTATATCCTGCCACCTTGCCAAATTCTTTTATCAGGTCTAGTAGTTTTTTGACTGAAACTTTAGGGTTTTCTATATACAATATCATGTCATCTGCAAATAATGATAGTTTTACTTCTTCTTTTCCAATTTGGATGCCTTTTATTTCTTTTTCTTGTCTGATTGCTGTGGCGAGGACTTCCAGAACTATGTTGAATAAGAGTGGTGAAAGGGGGCAACCCTGCCTTGTTCCTGATCTTAAGGGGATAGCTTTTAATTTTTGCCCATTGAGTATTATGTTGGCTATGGGTTTGTCATAGATGGCCTTTATCATGTTGAGGTATGTTCCCTGTATTCCCACTTTGCTGAGAGTTTTGATCATGAATGGGTGCTGGACTTTATCAAATGCTTTTTCTGCATCTATTGAAATTATCATGTGGTTTTTCTCCTTTCTTTTATGTGATGAATCACATTGATTGATTTGCGAATATTGTACCAGCCTTGCCTCCCAAGAATAAATCCTACTTGATCATGGTGTATGATTTTTTCCATATATTGCTGGATCCGGTTTGCTAATATTTTGTTGAGGATTTTTGCATCTAAGTTCATCAGGGATATTGGCCTATAATTTTCTTTTTTTGTGTTGTCTTTGCCTGGTTTTGGAATCAGAATTATGCTCGCCTCATAAAAGGAGTTTGGAAGTCTTCCTTCCTCTTGAATTTTTTGAAATAGCTTGAGAAGGATAGGAGTTAGTTCTTCTTTGAATATTTGGTAGAATTCACTTGTGAAGCCATCAGGCCCAGGACTTTTCTTTTTTGGGAGTTTTTTGATAGCTGTTTCAATCTCATTTGTTGTAATTGGTCTGTTTAGGTTTTCTGATTCTTCCAGATTGATTTTTGGAAGATTATATGATTCAAGGAATTTGTCCATTTCATCTAGGTTGTCTAGTTTTTTGGCGTACAGTTCTTCATAGTATTTTCTTACAATATTTTGTATTTCTGTTGTGTCAGTTGTTATTTCTCCACTCTCGTTTCTAATTTTATTTATTTGAGTCCTCTCTCTTTTTTTCTTGGTGAGTCTTGTTAAAGGTTCATCGATCTTGTTTACCTTTTCAAAGAACCAGCTCCTGGTTTCATTGATCCTCTGTATTGTTTCTTTAGCCTCTATGTCACTTATTTCTGCTCTGATCTTTATTATTTCCTTCCTTCTACTAGCTCTGGGCTTTACTTGCTGTTCTTTTTCTAGTTCTTTTAGATGCAGGGTTAAGTTGTTAATTTGAGCTTTTTCTAGCTTCTTGAGGTATGCCTGTAATGCTATAAACTTCCCTCTCAGGACTGCTTTTGCTGTGTCCCATAAATTTTGAGTTGATGTATGCTCATTATCGTTTGTTTCTAGGAATTTTTTAATTTCTTCTTTGATCTCAATGTTAACCCATTCATTGTTTAATAACGTGCTATTTAGTTTCTAAGTGTTTGAATGTTTTTCAATTTTTCTATTGTGGTTGATTTCTAGTTTAATGCCATTGTGATCAGAGAAAGTGTTCGATATGATTTCAATCTTCTTAAATTTGTTGAGCCCGCTTTTGTGCCCTAACATGTGGTCTATTCTAGAGAATGTCCCATGAGCGCTTGAAAAGAATGTATATTCTGCTCTTTTAGGGTGAAAGGTTCTGAAGATATCTATTAAATCGAGTTCATCTAATATGTTCTTTAAGTCTGCTGTTTCTTTGTTAATTTTCCTTCTTGAGGACCTATCTAATGATGTTAATTGGGTATTGAAATCTCCTACTATTATAGTATTGCTGTTGATCTCGCCCTTTAAGTCTATCAAAGTCTGCTTTATATATTTAGGTGCTCCTATATTAGGTGCGTAGATATTTATAATGGTTATATCTTCCTTTTGTATTGCTCCCTTTATCATTATGTAGTGACCTTCTTTATCTCTAACTATGGTCTTTGTTCTAAAGTCCATTTTGTCTGATATAAGTATTGCTACCCCAACTTTTTTTTCATTTCCATTTGCGTGAAATATTTTTTTCCATTTTTTTATCTTCAGTCTGTGTGCATCTTTTGATTTAAGGTGTGTCTCTTGTAGACAGCATATGTATGGGTCCTGTTTTCTTATCCACGCAGCTACCCTATGTCTCTTGATCGGATCATTTAATCCATTAACATTTAAGGTTATTACTGATATGTAATTGTTTATTGCCATTTTTTTTCTTTAAAACTGTTTTTCTCTTTTGCTATATTCTTTTTTTCCTTTGATCTGTTTACAACAGGTCCCTTAGCATTTCTTGCAGCCTTGGTTTGGTTGTAGTGAAATCCTTTAGTTTTTTTTTGTCTGTAAAGCTTTTTATTTCTCCTTCAATTTTAAATGATAGCCTTGCTGGATAAAGTAGTCTTGGTTGTAGGTTCTTGTTCTGCATTACTTTGAATATTTCTTGCCATTCCCTTCTGGCCTCAAGTGTTTCTGTTGAGAAGTCAGAAGTCATCCTTATGGGGGCTCCTTTGTAGGTGATTGTCTTTTTTTCTCTAGCAGCTTTTAATATTTTCTCTTTATCATTTAGCTTTGGTAATTTAATTATGATGTGTCTTGGTGTTGGTTTCTTTGGATTTCTCCTTAATGGAGTTCTCTGTGCTTCCTGAACATGTGAAATATTTTCCTGCCTTAATTGGGGGAAGTTTTCCGCTATAATATGTTTGAACAAAGTCTCTATCCCTTGTTCTTTCTCTTCTTCTTCAGGAACCCCTATGATGCGGATGTTATTTCTCTTCATGTTGTCACAGAGCTCTCTTAGAGTTTCCTCAGACTTTTTGAGTCTCTTTTCTTTTTTCTGCTCTGCTTCCATGCCTTTATTTATTGTGTCCTCTAACTCACTGATTCGATTCTCTGCTTCATCCATCCTGCTTTTAATTCCTTCCATTGTATTCTTTATTTCAGATATTGTATTTGTCATTTCTGTCTGATTCTTTTTTATTATTTCAATGTCCTTTTTTATATTTGTTATCTCTTTATTTAGGTTTTTGTAATGGCCATCTATGGTGGTTCTAATATCTTTGAGCATCCTAACAATCGTTATTTTAAACTCTGCATCTGGTAATTTGGTTATATCTGATTCACTTAGGTCCTTTTCTGGGGATTTCTCTTGGTTTATTTGTGTTGTATTTCTCTGCCTCCGTATTTTCTCTTCACGAGAGTGGCTGTGATCACGTGCTCGGGTGCACAAGGGTTGGTGGCCTTGGCCTTTGCCCCGCCCCCGTGTGTGATGTTATGCTCGGTCATGAGGGCACTGGCGAGCACCTTTGCTCAGCTGCGGGTCTCGGCCTGTTTCCGAGCTTTCGCCCTGCCTTTGCAGAATGATCCCACTCAAGGAACAGCTGCTAGCCTTGGCTCTACCACCAGGAAAGGCTGCGTGCCCAAGCTCAGCTTCGTAGCGGAACTCCGCCTCTTCTGGGCTTTTGGCTCCACCCCTGTGGGAGGAGCCTGCTACCAAGTCAGACAGCAAGCCTGGGTTGCACAGGCGGGGCAGGGATGTGCTCCTCTGCCCTTGCTCCGGGGCTGGTTTCTACCCTTTCTGGGTTTCCTGCCCTTCTCCTGGAGGCTGGATTACAGGCTGCCGGCAGCTGAGCTTAGCCGCTTTTGCACGCCCCCTTCTCCCTAGCCGGGCAAGATTGAGCTCACACCTGAGCCCACTGGTGGCCAGCCGGCTTCCGCCCCTGCCAGCAGAACTGCGCTTTTGTCTCCCGCTGCTGCCCGCTCTCCGGTGCGCCCTCAGCCCTGTGGGTGGGGGCGTTGCAGCTCGGACCCTAAGACTCACTACCGTAGACCCGAAAGCTCCCTCCTTCTATGCGACTCTGCTCTGAATGCCGTGGGGGAGCTTGTTTGGCTGCTCTCCTGCTTCACTTTGCTGGTATTGCTGTTTCCAGGGGAAATATTCACTTCAGCTTTGGGGAGTGACTCTTCCCAGGGGTTAGAGTGGCTATCTCCCAAAAATGTTTCTCCCTATGCCTCCTAGATTGCACTCTCTTCCTGTTACTGTGGTTCTCTCCCCTCTCCCTCCATCTCCAGGAGCCCCGGGTGAGTGTTTGTGAGAGAGATGTTTTGCGTGGTCCCTTTAAGAAGGATTCTGGGTCTGAGAAATCAGACTCTCTCACAAACAGTATCCTGACTTGTTTCAAGCTAAATACTGTCCTTATGCTTCTTCTGGGCTCTGGGACTGCAGGCTGGGGCTTTGTTCCTGGGGCTCAGGGCCCTTTCCCCTCTGCTAAACTCACTTCCCGCCACGCGAGTCTCTCCCTGCTGCCGTTCGCTCCGAGAAGCTGGGCAGCCCTCTCCGCGTTTCCGCTTTTCCTACCAGTCTCTGGGTGGCTTCTTCAGCGTTCCTGGGTTTAAGAGTCCTTTTAGTTTAGTCCAAAGTTGATTTTTCCAGTTGATAGTTCATAAAATTAGTTTGTAATCCACATTGGTTCTGGGAGGTAGATGCTGGTACGTTCGCCTACTCCAGCGCCATCTTGTCTCTCCGGAATCGAACTCTTTACATGCTGGGCTAACGCTCTACTACTGACCAGTTGGGCATATTCTTGTGGGTCTATTTGCGGTTTTCTATTCTCTTCCATTCATTTATGTGTTGCTCTCTCTGCCAATACCACACATTCTTGGTTATGTAGCAGTATAATGTTTTGAAATTATACTGACTTCTCTAACTTTGTTCTTTATCAAAATTGTTTTAGCTATTGTAGTTCCTTTGTCTGTTCACATAGACTTTAGAATAATTTTGTCTATATATACAAAAAGTGTTGCTGGGATTTTGATGGGAGCTGTGGTGAACCTGTATATCAATTTGGGAAGAACTTGATATCTTTATTATGTTGAGTCTTCTGATGCATGAACACCGTGTATCTCTCCATTTACTTAGATCTTCTTTGCTTTATTTCATTCGTGTTTTGTAGTCTCAGCATACAACCCCTGTACATTTTTGTTAGATTTACACTGAAGTATTTCATTTGTTTTGCATGGTTGTAAATGGTATTGTATTTTTTAATTTTGGTGGTCATGTGTTTGTCACTGGTATACAAAAACACAGTTGATTTCTGTATGTTTATTGTATATCCTGCAAACTTGTTGAACTTATTTATTAATTTTAGGGGAATTGGTCCTTGTTTTTAGTTTTTCCTTTTTCTTGCCTTGTTACACTAGCTGGAACTTCTGGTACTGTGTTGAATAGCCTTGGTAAGAGTGGGTGATGTCCTTACTTGCTCCTGATCAGAGGGGAAAAGCATGCAATCTTTCGCCTTTAAGTATAATGTTAGTGGTATGCTTTTCTGTAGATGCTCCTTATGAAGTTGAGGAAGTTCCCATCTGTTCTGAGTTGGGTTATGTTTTGTTTTTTTATATTTTATCATGAGTAGTTGTTGAATTCTTTCAAATACTTTACTGCATCAATTGATATAATCATGCATTTTTATGTAGTCTGTTAATATGATCAATTATATTGATGGATGCTCTAATATTGAACCAGCCTTGCATCCCTGGAACAAGGCCACTTAGTCATGGAGTATAACTCTTTTTATGTTGCTTAATTTTATTTGCTCACATATTGTTCAGTATTTTTGTATATATATTCATGAGGATTATTGAACTGTGTGTGTGTGGGGGGGGATGTTCTTTTCTTGTTTTGGTATTAGGATAACATTGGGTTAATAAACTGAATTGAGAAGTGTTTCCTCCTCTTATAATATCTGAAAGAAATTATGTGCACTGGTGTTAACTCTTTCATAATTGTTTGGTAGAATTTTGCAGTGCAACCCTCTGGACCTGAAAATTTCATTTTTAGAAGTTTTAAAATTACACATTCAATTTCCTTAATAGAGGGTTATCCAAATTTGACATTTCATATTTGGTGTATTTATACATTTCAAGGAATTGATCCAGTTCATTTAAATTGTCAAAGTTATGTTTGTAGAGTTGTTCATAGTATTTCCTGATATCCTTTTGATGTGTACAGGGTCTATAACAACAGCTCTGTTTTATCCTGATATTGTGTCTTTACTTTTTTTTGTTTGTTTCTGTTTTTGTTAGACTTGTTAGAGATTTGATTTCTCTATTAAAGAAACCAGATTTCTTTTCATTGTTTTTCTATTTTTTTTTTGTTTTGTTTTGAATCTCATTGATTCTCTTCCTTCTGTTTGCTTTGTATTGATTTTGTCTTCTTTTGCTGGGTTTTTGAGATGAGAGCTTATGTTATTCATTTGAGACTTTTCCTCTTTTCTAATGTCAGCATTTTTTTTTTTTTTTTAGAGAGGAGAGGGAGAGACAGATAGAGAGGAGAGACAGAGAGAGAGAAGGGGGGAGGAGCTGGGAGCATCAACTCCCATATGTGCCTTGACCAGGCAAGCCCAGGGTTTTGAACCGGCGACCTCAGCATTTCCAGTAATGTCAGTATTTTATTCTCAACAGGGCGTTAGCTGTGCTTTATAAATTTTGATACAGTGTGTTTTTATTTATAGTCATTTCAACTTTTAAATATTTTCCTTTAAGACTTCCTCTTTGACACAGGGATTATTTGGAAGAGTGCTGTTGAGTTTCCAAATATTTAGAACTTTTCCCGTTATTTGTTTTTACATTGAATCCAGTGACTAGAAAACACATTTTGTAGGATTTCAATTTTTTTTTTCAGTTTGTTGAGGGTGTTTTATGGCCTAAGATATGGTCCACCCTGACATATATGCTTCATGGGACCTTGAAAAAAATGTGCATCCTGCTGTTGCTGTGTTCTATAAATGTCAGTTAGATCCCGGTGATTGATTGTGTTGTTGAGTTTTTCTATATCCCTACTGACTTTCTGTCTAGTTGTTCTATCAATTATCGAGAGAGAGGCATTGAAGTCTCCAAATGCAGTTGTGGGTTTGTCTATTTCTTCCTTCAGTTCTGTTGGTTCTGTGATATGTTTGATATATACACATTTAGGATTGTTATGTCTTTTTGGTATATTGACCCTTTTTTACATGTAATGTCTGTGGTGATTTTCTTTACTCTCAAGTTTACCTAATGTGATATTAATATAGCCACTCCTGCTTTCTTTTGATTAATGTTTGCTTGATATATTTTTTTTCTTTCTTTTACGTCCAACTAACCTATATCATTATATTTGATGCAAGTTTCTTATAGATAGCATATAGCTGGGACATAATTTTTTAATCTCCTTGTCAACCTCTATTAGTAATTGTTGATATGCTGGGGTTTAATTCTGCTGTTTTGCTTTTTGTTTTCTCTGTTTTTCAATTCTTGCTTTCTTTTTCCTGTCTTCCTGTGGGATACCTGAACATTTTTTAGAATCAATTTTATCTGTAGTGTTTTCAGTGTATCTGTTTGTATAGCTTTTTCTGATGGTTTCTATAGGTATTACCCATACATAATTTATCATAGTGTATCAGTGTTAAAATTTTGCTACTTCTAGTGAAGTGTAGAAAGTTTATCACCCTTTACATCCCTTTTATAATTTATAATTACTCTCCCCCATTTATAATTGTCTTAAATATTTCCTCTAATATAAATTTAAAACCACATCAACAGTGAATGAAAATTTCTTTATTAAGATTGCTGGGAACAAATTCTTTTAGAGGTTTCTCATCTGAGATTGTTTTGATTTTCTTTTATTCCTGAAGGATATTTTGATGGACATAGAATTCTGGGGTGACAGTTCTTTTGTTTCAGCACTTGAGAAAGTTTCACACCCCTTTTCACGAGCCTTCACAGTGAAATATGTTGTAATTTGAATTTTTTTTATTTTTCTCTATAATAAAGTGTCATTTCTTTCTCTCTCAAGACTTTTTGTTTTGTCTCTAATTATCAGAAGTTTGACTATAATGTAACTTGATGTGTATTTCCTTGAATTTATTCTGTTTGAGATTAATTGAGCTTTTTTTTTTTTTTTAAACAGAGACAGAGAAAGGGACAGATAGGGACAGACAGGCAGGAATAAAGAGAGATGAGAAGCATCAATCATCAGTTTTTCCTTGCGACACCTTAGTTGTTCATTGATTGCTTTCTCATATGTGCCTTGATCATGGGGCTACAGCAGACCGAGAACCCCTTGTTCAAGCCAGTGACCTTGGGTCCAAGCTGGTGAGCTTTGCTCAAACCAGATGAGCCCGCGCTCAAGCTGGTGACCTCGGAGTCTCAAACCTGGGTCCTCCACATCCCAGTCCGATGCTCCATCCACTGCACCACCACCTGGTCAGGCAAACTAAGCTTCTTGAATTGTTAGGTTTATGTCGTTTTCCCAAAGTGGGAAATTTCCAGCCATTATTTTCATTAGTACTTTCCTGCTCTAACCCTTTTCCTTTCCTTCTGTGACTCTAATGACATAATTGTTAAATCTTTTGTCCCACAAGTTTCTTAAGCTCTGGGTTTTTTTGTTGTTGTTTGTTTTTACTAGTCTATTTTTCCTTTTTCAGAGTGATTACTTTTATTGCTTTAGCTCCAACTTCACTCATTTCTTTCTCTGCCCTACATTTTGCTATTGAGCCCATCATTTTCCAATGGCCTTATACATTGGCTATTTCTCAGTTCTAAAATGATCATTTCTTTTTCCTTTATCTTTAAATTTTTTATTGCAATTATTGGGGTGACATTGGTCAACAAAATTATATAGGTTTTACATATACAATTGCATATCACATCACCTGTATATTTTTTGTATACTCACCATCACAAGTTGAGTCTCCTTCCCGTCACCATTTATCATCTTTTCTTACCCTCCTCTACTTTCCCCAACCACCATTCCCCTGGTAATTTATTACCCTCTGATAATCAATGTGTTTATGAGTTTCTGTATTGTTGTTGTTTCTGTTAATTGCTTTACCTTTTCACCAGCCCCAACCACCATCCCCTCTGACAGCTGTCAGTCTATATCTATGCATCTATTTCTATTTTCTTTATTAGTCTATTTTGTTTATTAGATTCTACATATAAGTGAAATCATACAGTATTTGTCTTTTTATGCCTGACTTATTTTACTTAGCATGCTTTCCAGGTCCATCCATGCCATCACAAAGGGAAATATTTCCTTCTTTTTATAGCTGAGTACTATTCTGTCGTGTATATTTACCACAGCTTTTTTATCCACTCATCTACTGAAGGACACTTGGGCTGCTTCCAAATCTTGACTATTATAAATAACCCCACAATGAACATAAGGGTGTAAAAATTCTTTCGAACTACTACTTCATGATTTTTCAGATATATTTACAAAAGTGGAATCTCTCGGTCATATGGCAGTTCCATTTTTATTTTTGAGGAAACACCATACTACTTTCCACAGTGGCTGCATTCCCAGCAATGGTGCATGAGGGTTCCCTTTACTTTACATCTTCACCAACACTTGTTGTTTGTTGATTTATTGATGATCACCGTCATCTTTTTATTGATCATTTGTATGTCCTTTTTGGAGAAATGTCTACTCAGATCTTTTGCCCATTTTTTAATTGAATTGCTTGGGGTTTTTTGGTGTTGAGTTTTATGAGTGCTTTATAAATTTTTGATATTAACTCCTTATCAGCTGTATCATCTGTGAATATGTTCTCCCATTCAGTGGGTTGACTTCATTCTGTTAATGGTTTCCTTTGGCGTGCAAAAACGTTTTAGTTTGATATAGTTCCCTTTGTTTCCCTTCCCAAGAAGGTATATCAGAAAAAATATTGCTATGAGAAATGTCTGAGATTTTACTGCTTATGTTTTCTGCTAGGATTTTAATGATTTTAAGTCTTATGTTTAAGTCTTTAATCCATTTTGAGTTTCTTCTTGTGTATAGTTTAAGAAGGTAGTCTAGTTTCCATTTTTTGCACATATCTGTTCAATTTTCTTAGCACCAATTTTTGAATAAACTGTCTTCACTCTATTGTATGGTCTTGCTTTGTTTGTCAAAAATTAATTGACCATAAAGTCATGGGCTTATTTTTCAACTCTTTATTCTGTTTCATTAAGCTCTATGTCTATTTTTGTACACATATCATGCCGTTTATATTAATATGGCTTTGTGGTATAGTTTGATATCAGGTAACTTGATACCTCCAACTTTGTTCTTTTTTTTCTCAAGATTACTACAGCAATTTGGGATCTTTTGTGATTCCATATAAATTATTTAAATATTTGTTCTAGTTCTGTGAAATATGCCATTGGTATCTTGATATGGATTGCTTTGGGTAGTATGGATATTTTCATAATGTTAATCCTTCCTTTCCATGAACATGGTATATGCTTCAATTTATTTGTATCTTCTTCAGTTTCATTCTTCATTGTCTTATAATTTTCCAAGTATAGGTCTTTTACATCTGGTTAAATTTATTTCTAGGTATTTTCATTTTATTTTTTGATACAATTATAAATGAGGTCATTTTTGTTAGTTTCCTTTTCTGATACATTATTATTGGTGTATAAAATGCAACTGATTTCTGGATATTTAGTTTGCATCCTGCTACTTGACTGAATTCATTTATCAGTTCTAGTAGTTCTTTGGGCCATAGCTTTGCAAGGCAGAGCCAGCAAGAGTTGGGAAGGTGGGTCCACCAGTAGCCCAGAGGGTGCAGCTATTGGATCTCTTGTGAGGGAAAGGTACCAGCCAGCCTCACAGACATGTGGAGGAATGTCCCCTACCCTTGAGCTTCATCTCAGTCACTGACACCCACTGAGTCTGCTCTGACCTCTACATCAGGCAACTGACTCCTCCCCAGGGAGTGAGCTCTGCAGACTGTGGCAGTAGGGAGTCCAGAGGGTAAAATTATTGCATTCCCTCAGGCTGATAACAAAAGGAGGGGAGAGCTCCACCCAAAAAAGATGGCATCAGCTGTGTGGGAGAGGGACTCAGCACAGAGATTGGTGGCTGTCCCTTCATCTTTCTTCTAGGAGTGACAAACCATGGTCTCTCCTCACATAACTGTAATCCACTCTGCCCTTCCTCCATCAGAGCCCAGGGTGAGTGGCTACAAATGAGATTTTGTGCATTGGACCTTTAAGAGGGCACCTGGGTCTCTAGCTGACTCCTATCTTTCCCTGGCAGATGGAATCCCCACTGATTTTCATAGCCAGATGTTATATGAGCACCTCTTCCCAGCTCTGGTGCTCTGGGCTAGGGAGCCCAGTGTAGGGTTGAGACCTCATGCACCTCAAAAGGAAATTTTTCAGCTGAGATATCCCTCTAAAATCTGGGCTGCCACACATGGAAGTGAGGCCAGCCCTTTCCATGTCTCTGCCCTTCCTACTAGTCTTGATGTGGCTTCTTCTGTAAATCTTTGGTTATAAGATTTCTGTTCATCTAGTCTTCAATTGGATATTCAGGTTGATATTTAAGTTGTAATTTATTTTGGTCCTGAGAAAGGGGAAGTGTAACTTTTACCTTCTTTGCCACCATCTTAGATCTCCTTTATATTTTTTATTTTTTTACTGAAACTACCATTTTTTATTTTTCATTTATATGTCTTAAATGTGTTCATAATTGCTTGTTAAAGCATTTTTATAATGGCTAATTTAAAAATATTTGTCAAGTAGTTTTAACATTTGCCTGGTCTCAGTGTTGTCATCCACTAATTATCTTTTTTAATTCAATTTAAGATTTTTCTTATTCTTGGTATGACAAATGATTTCATATTGATATTTGGATATGTCATTATCTGAGACACTGGACCTTATTTAAACATTTTGTTTTAGCTGGCTTCTTCTGACAATGTCTTAGCAGGGAAAGGGATGAGCACTGCCTTGGTAGAGCCAGGTAAGTTTAGAAGTTCAGGTCCTTCAGGTGATCTATATTGGCATGCCAAGGGAAGGTACTCTTTGTTGTTGCTGGGGAGTTAAGAATTCACTCTCCCCACGTGTTCTCTACTGATGCTGGGGGGGGGGGCGGTAAACTGTGGTGTTGGTTACCACCTAATACTGATAGAAGTTCTAGTTTGCACCTTTCTTTCTCTGAAACCACCCAAGACGAGATGTCTCATTACAGAATGATGATAGTAGAAGTCTAAGTTCCCCATTCTGTCTTTGCTGGTATGTGGGTGAGGAGAGTAGGTTTAATATCTAAAAGTGTTCTTTCTTGCTAGCCTGTCCTTTACCTGGTCCTTCTGCTAAAGAGAATGATAAAAACCCTGTTTATCAGGGTTTTTGTTGTTTGTTGTTGTTCACATTTGTTTGTGTTTTAATGTTGATGGCTACTTCAGTTCCAAGTCTGAAGTTTTCTAAAACAGAAAATCCAAAGATTCAGTGGTTTAAACAATAGAAATTGATTTCTCACCATCTTGGAAGCTAGAAGTCCAAGATCAACAGGTTGGTGGGGTTGATTATTCCTGAGACCACTCTCTTTGGTTTTCAGATGACTTTCATCACATGGAACTATCCCATGGCCTTACTCTGTGCATATATATTCTCAGTGTTTCTTCTTCTTCTTATGAGGACAACAGGCTTATTGGTTTAGGGCACCACCCTTATGACCTCATTTAACCTTAATTAATTCTTTAACAGTCTTGTCGCTAAATGCAGTCATATTATTGGGAGTTAGGGCTTCAACATATAAATTTGAAGACAGATGGAGAGGATATAATCCAGTCAATAACAGCCATGGAACCCACTATCATGTGTTCCTTGGGTCCTGAGGTTCTTAGTCACTCTGCCTTCCTCTTTCCATATTTCAGAGTCTTCTATATTTGCTTTAAACATAATGGTCAGAGTTTACAATGAGAGGAACAGGGGAAAACCCTCTTGATCTTTCTAGAAGCAGATGTCCCTCCTTCTGGAGCTTTTTAAAGAGGCCTTTGTAACTCAAGTTAAAGAAATTCTGAACTGCAAAAAACAGGTTTAATTGAGCAAGAAATGCACTTGTTAGAAATCTCATAACCTCTGGAGATGGGGAGCATAAAGATTACCCCATAAGTCATAGAGTAGAAAAGTATATGGGATGTGAGCTGGCAGATTTCTCTTCTAAGAGAGATATGATCCCTCTATCTTGGGAGGAAAGATGCTCAGATGGGGTTGACAATGGCCTCTAAGAAGATACCGGGTGCCTCCATCTCCCTAGACCTTCAGAGGCTGACCTGGGCCAGCTTCTCAAGGATAGGTCAAAGTAAGCAAGAATCTCAGAGAGGGCTCTGTGTGAGAGTGTGTGTGTGTGTGTGTGTGTGTGTGTCTGTCTGTCTGTGTGTGTGTGTATAGCACTTGAGAGTTCCGCAGCCATCCAAAGGGAAAGGTTCCATGTTGATGTTCTCTCTGTTCACCTTAGTCATGGTTTGTAAGCTTTCTACCTCTAACAGGAGCTCCAGGGACCCCCAAGGTCTCATGGCTTCTGAAATTTATGCACAATTGAGGCTGTCAACCTCTCCTATGTGGGTAGCAGAGCAAGATCCTCCTATTACTCAACTCTGACTTCTCACTATTAAGCAGGAACTCCTTGAAGAAGATTGATTTACCACATTAAATGAGCCTCCATGTGCTCGATGAGGATGTCACAAGACAAACAGCCTATGCCGTATGCCTTCAGCCCACTGCTCCATGTTTCCATTACATTTGAGCTAGAGTCATGGTGGATGAGTTTGGCTATAGTTTATTTTCTCCCTGACACGATAAACTTATCAGCATTTGACCTATCAGCTCTTTGTATGCAGGGAGTTCATTTGCAAGACCACCTGGCATCCTCACTTGGCTGTTCTGCTCCCATCTCACTCTGTCTAATGAGCCAGGACCTGGTTCCTGCCTGCACAGCTAGCATGCCAGGGAGTGAAGGCTCAGCTCCTCCAAGGAGTCTCTCTTTCCCATCTAGAAGACGGTGGGCACTGGTGCCTAAAAGCTGTCCTTTTTTGCTGCTAACAGCAGGTTGCCTAGCTGAGAAGGAGTATGCCAAGCCTCCAATTTCTTAGCCAGAAGCTCTGTCAGACCTGTTCTCTACTCTTCTGGCTGAATTTCTGTATGATTCCTGGGAAGCTGCAGCCTTCCCACTCCACCTGGCCTTGGAGCTGTTCCTAAGGAAACCTTGGTGTGGGCAGATACTAAACCTGAGTTCTCAGGGCTCACTGAGACATGGCTAACAGGGCCAAGGTGGGCAGCCTTGGGCTGCTCATGGTCCCTTGTCTGGCCTCCATGCCTATGCCCTTCCCAAGCACTAGGCACCTTAGACTCTCTCTGACCACACCAACCTCTGCCCAGATCTATAAGTAGCTCCCTGCCATGGCTAGATAAAGTTCATATTGCAATACTGCCATTCAGTTTTGATGATTGGTCCCAGCCTTGCCATTAGGTTTGAATCAAAGTCACTTCCCTTCTTTTACTAGGTGACTTTAGGTAACACATGTAGCTATTCTGTTCTTCACCTGTGAATAGGGATGATAATAGTTTCTATTCGATTTTCATCTGTACGAGTGCTTAGATTGATGCTTGGCACATAGCAGATGCTCTAAAAAGGCTAACATCTCTTTACTGCGTTCTTCCAGCTGCACTGAAATCCTGCATGCCTCACAAGCTCTTCCCACAAACTTGAATGTTTACGTCCCAGCCCTCAGAGCCCTTTCTTTTACTGTTATTTGCTTCCTGATGTGCTTCTCCCTTCTTCTCTGCCTATTTAAATCTGGCTCAGGCCTGGCCAAAACCTTCTCATGCTCTGAAGTCATTAGCCAGCTTAGAAGCCAAAGGAACCCCCAGAACATCACCTGGTACAGGGCCAGACATCATGGCTATTGGCCAAGACTTACTGGAGCAGAGAGAGGTAGAGTTTGGAGCTTTGCAAAGGGTAAGAAATCCTTCCCACCTTCTTTCTACCCCTAACACTTCCCATGAAACTCCATGCCCCCAAAAGTGGTGGTCCTGACCCTCCAGGAGCCATTGGACCTTTTCTTTTGGCCAGCAGAGCTCTGCTGGGCTACCTCCTGGAGCTGTGCACACAGGCCTCAACTCTGTCTGTTCATGCACTCGCAAGTCCATTGCCAGGCAGAGACACTGCCTGCCTGAGCTGGGACCCAAGTCCAACCTTCTGCAAGCTCACAGGTTGGGTGGTGGTGGTGAAGGGAGATCAGGGTTTCTGGGCCTGGACTGGCAGCAATTGATTAAAGCATGGGGGTCTGGGGACAGTGCAGGGACTTGCTCTGTAAGGTCATGTGCTTTGTGGTAGAAGACAGTTGGTATAGAGGAAATTGGACCAGCCAAACTCAGGTACTGTGTGAGGCTGGCCTGGTGGACAGGGTGGAGGTGCCTCACCTGCACTGAGCAGATGACTCCAAGTGTGCAGAGTCCTGGAGGGTGGGGACTCTATCCAGACTGCTCTCACCATGCCAGGTACAGGGCCAGTACTCTTAGAGGACTAGGGAGCCTGGGAGCATTCTACAAGCAGGCTTTGATGGAGAGAATGAGGGAAAGGCTCCAACCTGGGGACAGCCTGAGCAATGGGAAGGGGGTCCACATGCACAGGTGTCCTGGGAGCAGCAGAAAGCTAGTGTGAGGTTCATGCACACAATCAGAACGGTTGAGTCATGAGGGGCCATAGAGGCTAGCCCTGAAGCCCAGGAGCTGTTGAGAAGTTTGGATTCCACCACGTGGGCAGGAGGAGCTGTTTCAGGCTGAAAGGATGACATGGTGACTGTGTCATACTTAAGGAGTGAAAGGAAGGTGGGGCCATGATAGGGTCTAATATGTCTTTAGCTCCTCAGGTAAGGGTTCCAAGCTTTGAAGTTCAGACCAAGGCAGGAGAGCACAAGAGGCCGGTGGAAAGTGAAGAGCCATCCTGACCCCACAAGGATCATGCAATGTCCTGGAGTATGATACTCCCCAAACTCTCATTCATTATTCTAGACAGGAAGGGGGGATGGAGGGGAGAAATGGCTGGCTTGCTGGTCACCTTCCCTCCCAAGTTGGAATGCCCGCTCTGAGTAATGGGTCCTTCCCCTAGAAGTTTCAAAGAGTGGGAGGAAGGGGATTGCTTCCCGTAAGGCTGACACATCAAGAAGGGAAACTTCCCACCTCCTTGAGTGTAGGAGCTTCCCAGAGGCTATGGCAAGGCCAAAAGTAGGGAGAAGCAGATAGGACCTTACCTATGACCACCCCAGGTTCCCATCTGTTCAGAAGAAAAAACAGACACATTCCTGGTGTGGTCACCGGCCATGTATGGACTCAGCTTCCCACTACCTGGTAAAGGTGTTGCTGAGCTTGGCTCTGACCCATAGGCAGGACCAGACCCGTGAATAGGGGCTATGAGGGGACCTAGAGCTTGAGAGGAGAGGTAGGTGGAAACTGCACCTGCTCCCACGCATACCCTGGACTTCAGGAAGGCAGATTCTAGATGACTGTGAGGGATTATGGGAAGTGATGGGAGATGATGAGCATAATTCTTGGCTTGAGGCTATGGAGGAAGAGAAGCCTATAGAGCCAAGGGCTCTGAAAGGGGGAGTCCTGACTGAGCAGTTACTGGGGTCCCAATGGAGAAGATAGAGGCAGGATCTGGGGGGTATGTGTGGCTGCACACACAAGGAGTTTTGTACCTGGGCTCAGAATCAAAGGAACCAGAGCTGGCTACAGGAAATAGAAGGGCCAGCACCCAGTCCCAGTACCTGCCTCGGTGCAGAGTCAGAGGGAGAAAGGAGGGTCTTGACTATCATCCAGGAGGGACCCTCAGCCCTGCCCCCCATATTTGACAAAGAGAACAGTCTTCTGAACAAGGACCTTGAATTTAAATACCTGCAGAAGCAAAGGGGCTCAATAAATAAGAGGAGACTGTGGCAAAGCAAGGGAGCAGCTTCTCAGCTCCAACTAATTCCTGCAGTGTAAGACTGTGAACTCACCCTCACCAGATGGTGTGTTAGGATCAGATATGGCCACGTGTGACCGAAAACCGAATATAGTAGTGGTTTCAAAAAATAGAATTCTTTTTTTCTCTTTCACATATACCAGGGACTAAGCTAGACCTGAAACATGATGGCTTCTTCCATCTCACTAGAAGGGTGCGGGACCTCATCTTCATGGTCCCAAGTGGAGGCTAGAGCTCCAGTCATTACACCTGTGTTCCAGGTGGCAGGATGGAGGAAGGCAAGAAGGAGGGCCAAGAGCACATGCTGATTATCTTTAAGGAGGTACATTGGAAGCTGCCACATAGTGTTTCTAGGTCTTGTTGGTAGAATTTAGACACCTGCAGACCCTGAGTTTTAAGGGAGGCTAGACAATGTAGCTTTACTTCTAGTCATCCCTGTAGACACAACTGCTAAAACCCAGGTGTCCAGTGGCTCAAGGGAGAGTGGTTATTGTAACATGCGACTAGCAATGTTACAGGTGCCCTTTGCCTCCAGATACCACCCAGCCCACTTTTCCATAAATGTAACATACTGGGAGTTGGGGTGGTGACAGTGACCTTCATCCTGCTACTGCATCTGCCCTAGAAGCCTGGATCTCTGGGTGATGGGCAGCCTCCCCACTGGGTCCTAATGCTATATTCTATATGGGATAGTAGAGAGGGAGCACAGCCACCACCATAAGGACTCCTGACCGCCACAGTCCCACTGAGCAGGCTCTGTGAACCTTCCTGTGCTTGGTGGAGGAAGTTATTGGCAGCCCATCTGGCTGGCCTAGCTCTGTCTCAGGATGAACCACGGGTCCAATGTCCTTGCGGAAGATTCAACCTTCCTTGGCAGCATACCTCCTGCACAACTCAGTGGCGTTTGACCTATTCATCCTGATGAGTCTCACAGGCCTGAAACAGCCTCAGTAGGGTGATCTGGTCATAGATTTTGGGCAGCCTGGATCGTGCATCTGGCTCTGCATCAACATAACTGCTGGGGTGGGGGTGGGGCACAGAGAGCAGTACCCTTACTCTTTTACTTCACATTTTCATGTGAAATTGACTCATTTAAAAATTCCACCCAATAAAATTCCATTTTAAAACTAATGCTTGAAAACCATTCAGGGCAAATAAACATATCTAGGTGCACGGTGTGGCTTCCTGGTGCCATGATGCAGGGTGTTGCTGAATGAGGGAGCCAGAGCTCCTCTCCGGGCATAGGGTCTAATATCCACAGAGAAGGCCGTAGGGCAACTCCTCATATCTTGGCCAGCTGGGCCAGTGACCACACATCTGCAGGCAGAGCTGGCCACAGATGGAGGGACTCTGAGGCTGAGCTGGGCCCTGGGGTCAGCATAAAAGCTCAGGATAGGCTGGCTAACTTCCCAGAGCACCCACTGGGACAGAGGAGGGGTCAGGACTGGCTCAAGATCTGGCTGCCCTTGTGTGTCTGTCTGTGGTGTGTCAGGCTGTGCAGTGGGGACCACAGAGCATGAGGGGAACAGGTGATGAGGCCTTGCTTGCCTGCCCTGTAGACTCCACCAACCGGTACTCACTGGACATGATCGAGCGCTGTGTCTGCCTGGTGTGCCTGGACGTCCCCGGCGCCGTGGAGCTCAGCGACACCAACAGGGCTCTCCAGCTCCTTCATGGTGGAGGCTGCAGCAAGAATGGGGCCAACCGCTGGTACGACAAGTCCCTGCAGGTGAGCCTCCCCTGGGTCACAAGCAGTGGCCTGAGCTGGCACTCGGCACATCCAGCTGACTCATTCACCAGCCTCTGTTGTCCAGGAGGCTGTGTGTGTGGCCAAGGGAGCTAAAGGGGTCAGAAATGTGCCATCGATGTCCCCCCTGGACTGGCCAGCACTCTTTTCAGGAGCAAGTAGCCAAACCCCACTCAAGCTTCCTAATCTTCTTGCTGTCTGTGCCAGGCCAGGAACTCTCTGGATCAGACCTGGGTTCACTCCTACCTCCCATCATGCACTGTGCCAAGGCCGCCCACTGAACAAACACTCAGCATGTTCAGCAAGAATCACAGCTGATGTCCAGACATGTCCTCTTTTCTTAATTTCTGTCACCCTGGCCTGGCCATTTGGACACACTTCTCTCCATCCCTGAGAAATAGGGCAGCCCAGCATGTGCCCAGAAAAATATGTCATAAAATGAAATAAAGTAATTCTTTTTTCTTTTTTTTTTTTTTTCATTCATATGACATCGACCCAGAAACAATATGCCGGAGGAAAACACTCATGCAGATGGGGATGAGGTTGAAGTTGGGTCATTCGTCCCTGTTCTCACACCCTTCTTTCCTTGGCATGCTGACCCTGAATCTAATCTTGTTTATTTTGAAAGCCTCCATGATCATGATGACCTTATTAAACAGCCGTCGGTGATCTGTACTCCTTGGGTTAGCATCACTCACCCCTAATGAGCATTTCTAGGCTAATTTTTCTCTTTCTTCGCCCTGTGCATCCTGCAGGTTATCCTTTACATTGGTGTGCATATTGATTCTGCTGTTCCTGACAAGCTTGCTCGCTGCTGTGCTGGCTGTTTCAGCCATCCCCGGCAGTGCTAATGGCTTGTAACCTCTCCTGGAGCACCTGTGGGAGTGAAATGCTATAATGGATGTACAGGACAGATGATCAGGGCCGCTGGAGAAACCCACTGGCTTCATGGGCAGGATAGGAAAGGGCCGAAATATTTCCCATCACAGAGGCAGGGTGCACTGGGGCGAGGTGGAGGGTGTGTGTGCAGGAATGAGTTTTGAGAGAAACTCTGTGGGAAGTTGGAAGAATGGGAGCAAAGATCTGGGCAGCTGACAAGTGTATGAGTGGTTGGGGGGCATGGAGCGAGTCTGCTCGGGTGTGTGCTGTGTGCCCTGGGAGGGCTTTCCATGAAGATGTCAATAGCCACTTGTGTGCTTGTTTGCCTGCTTGTTTAATTATGGGTGGTAAGCTAGTAACTCCTCAATAGGATGCTGTGCTAGATAGATGAGCTACAGGGTCACCCTGCTTTATTTGGGTTATGCTTTAAGAATCAAATCTCCTTCTTATTATTTTCTCCCAGGACTTTTGTGCACAGAGGACATCCCTTTTCCAACCCACTAAAGACAGCCTTTGTAAGGTCATGAGTCATAAGTAATCCTTACAGTTCCTGTGCTCCCTTCACATACCTTCTCTCTAGTCCTCATTATCAATCTCACGAACCCACGTTATTGGATCTGTTCTAAATGAGAGCAGGCTGCAGCCAGAGAGCTGGAGTGTCTTGCTGAAGCTCTCTCAACTGGCAGGCTGCAGCCGCAGGACTGAGAGCAGAGTCCCCAATGCCAAGCCCAGGCAGCAGTTGTTGGTGGGGCACTCTCATACACCTTGTCCTTGCTAATTTCACAGGGAGTTTATTTCTCCCTAGGAATTGTGCATTGTCCAAATTATATTGTCATCTTCCATTCAGTCACCCCACAAAATTATTGAGCACCTAATATGGGTTGAAAACTGATCTAGACCCTGGGAATAAAAATCAAGGGTGCCCACACCCAGAGGGGCCATCGGGCACATGATCGCACAATGCACTACAGGGTGACGGCCCTGACAGCCACTGTGAAGGGTAAACAGGGCTAACCAAAGCTGAAGGAATGAGCCCGTGCCAGAGGAGAGAGTGCCCAGCCTTCCTGGAGCCTCTGGGACACTCTAGCCAGAGAACTTTGGGTTGTACCTTCCCTTCCCAGAGCATTTCTGGACAGGAGTCACACAGCTGAGTGTCCTTTGAGAGTTCTCAGGTCCTGGTAACTGTGTTTAGTGTTATTTTCAGGAGATAATGTGCTTTGATGCCCTTGAGGAGAGAACCTCTTGTGAGGCCAAGGGCACCTGTCTAGGAGCCCAGGGGCAGGTGTGACGTGCTGACTGTAAGCAGAGGTCTGCTCTCCTCTCTGTTCCTCTTGCAGTTTGTGGTGGGCCGGGATGGCACCTGCGGTGTGGTATGTGAACACTCCCCATTCGACGGCATCGTCCTGGTGCAGTGTGTGGAGCACCTGCTCAAGCATGCGTGAGTCTGGAGGGGGAACCGCCCAGCAGTAGCCGAGCTGGGTCAAGACAAATTGGGTGGTCACACGGGATAGCTTTAGGCTCAAAAGTGTCTTAGCAACAAAATGAATTTGCAAACCAGCTTGAATGAGGCATTGCACGCTTTATCAGCCATGGACAGAAGGGGTCATCCAGGCAACAGATTTAAGGGCAGTTAGGGAGAAGCTTCTTGGCAAAGAATTTTTAGCTTAAAAAGTACATCTGCTTTGACCAGGGGAACTCCAATCTATCTGTGTTGTTTATCCTGAGTCAGGGATGGGCTGACTGGTGACCCAGCGCAGAGGGAAGGTTTCTGAGCTGTATGGCTCTCCACCCTCTCTCCCTCTCCCTCTCTCTCTCTCTCTCTCTCTCTCTCTCTCTCTCTCATGTCTGAGCTGGCCAGATAAAGGGCTTCTCTGACCTTCAAATGCATTGGGCTCCTTCCTCCATTTACAAATTTGTGGTTTTTCTCCTTCTATACTCTTCTCCCCAAATCCAAGTTCTAAACCTCTTCCATGATTTAGGAACTATTTACAATTTGTGAAAACCCAAACCAACCCTCACAGACAGAAGAACACAATGTGCTCCAATTTATCTCCAAATGTTTTATAATTGTTGATGGTACAATATAGCTGAACAGGAAAATGCAAAATAACAGTAATAACTGGCTCTAGAGTCAGGTAGAAGTGCCACTTGCTAGTCTAGGTGACCTCTGTAAGCCTCACTCTGTTCATCAGGGCAGTGGTTCGGGAGAACGCATACACACTGGACCCCCCCACAGCTGAGATGGCGGCAGAGGGAAGGAATCATGCTGCCCACTGCCCCCAGCTCACAAGGTTGCAGGAGGTCGCCTCTTTGTGCCTGCAGGATGAGCAGCAGCAAGCAGCTGGCCCGGGCCGACTCTGTCAGCGAGCTGCCGACCCCCAGGAGACTGAGGTGGAAATGCTCCCCGGTAATCCAAGGCTTCTTAGCCTCCTCGGCAGAAAAACTTCAACGGTAGGGCACAGCCCGAGTCTCCTTCAGGGTGATGCTCCAGAGATCACCTTGTGTCTTCCTTCCAACCCCAGGTGCCCAGGCACCTTGAAAGGTTCCAGAGACCCCACTCCTCCGCCCCCCACCCCCTCACAGGAGTATAGTCAAACAGAAGGGAAATTCTAACTCTCCGGGAAATAACCTTGTTGAGGGATCTGTCATTTCCATAAAATGTAAACATGGAGCTTTTTATTTTCTTCCAGGGTTTCACCTGACTGAGCAGAGTCGAGGGGGGGGGATCATCCTGTTTGGGGGGGATGGGTAATAAACAACTGGTTTGCATAGGTCATTTGAATCTAAGCTATTTCAATTTGCTTGAGTTAACACTGCAACTTGACAAGGGGGCTTTTATTCCCATGGGCAGGGCAGGCTCCAGGCAGGAGTGGCCAGGAATGGGTATGAGCCCTTCTTGGGGAGATAGGGGTACAGTCCTGGCCGTGGCAAGGTGTGGAATGAGCTGCGGGCTGACAACTGAGGCTGCACCTTGGTTGTTCACTCCCTCGTTGAGTAAGAGAGCATGAGTGCATTCACTCATCCATTCACTCACTCCGCCAACACTTGCAGAGTCCTAAGTCTGTGCCAGGCCTGTGGTGAGACTCTGAAGACATAGGAGCAAATGTGCCGTGGGGCCTGCCCTCCATACTTCAGCGGAGGAAGGGAAGCAGACCCCCAGAGCAAGAATGTGTGATACAATTAGTGCCCAGAACAGACAATGGCAGACCGATCTGCATCCACGGAGGGCACAGGTGCTGAATTCTGCCCGGACATTGAGGGAGGGCTTTACAAAAATGAGTCTTAAAGGGGTTTGTGCTGCAGGCGGCTGGGGAAGGCAGGCTCATGAGAGAGCCAGACTGCTGTGGAGCCCAGCAAGTGAGAGAACGGCCAGAGTTGGGGCACTAAAAGGAAGTGGGGGTCCCATTGTGAAGAACTTCACACTCCTTATGCCACACGGCCCAGAAGCTTTGAGGAACCCTGGAAGACTTGGTGCAAGGATCTGGAGAGCCAGGGAGGAAACTGTGGGAATAGGGTAGGTGAGGTAGATGGAGTGCGGCTAGGCTCACAGGCCAAGGAGCAGGAAGGACAAACCCACTACAAGCTGCTGTGAGGTCAGCTGCCTTCCATGGAGAAGCGGCCTCAGATATTCATCTATCAGGTGGTACTGGTATCTCAACCTTACATAGCTATTGTAGGATAAGCAGGTCACTAGGAGGTGAGTTATTGCTGAGCCCTGAGAAATATAATAGAAGGAGCCTGCTCCCTTCAAGGTGCTGGAGCAGGCCCCATGTGATCCTGAGGTCCCCAGCTCCTCCTTCTGGGGGCAGGAAGAACCGAGAGAGGCCTGCAGGTGGGGAAGCAGAAGAGTCCTGAGCTATACATGGGAAAGAGTGGGGTCTGAGTGGGCCGAGCTTGGGCAAGAGGTTTCTCGGGGCTGTGGTGGGAACAGTGAGTCAACAGGCCAGAATGAGGGTTGAGTTCCCATGGGAATTGGCTCTCTTCATTCTGCTGAGTTCCCAGAACTTGGCATGACCCCATGAAGAGCTGAGGTCATGTGAGGCAGCAGAAATCATTCAAGGAGAGGTAGGCAAGGAGCATCAAGTCCTGAGAGAGCAAGTATGTGAGTGAGGGCCAAGGTTGCCTCAGGGCCCCGTCCAGGGCTTTGTACTCACACAGGGCTGACAGATGATGGATGGTGCAGACCTCACTGGACGTCGCTCTAGGGAGGAAGTCAGCCCAGACCCCAAGCTCATTGTGAAGGCTGGGATTGGTCATTCCTGGGGGCAGGAAAGGAGAGACCAGTGTTCAAGGGTCTCCATGTAAACTCAGGGACTCTTCCTGCTACTCTGACAGTGATTTATAGGCAGCAAAGACCTGGGGGTGTCATGGCAGCGGCAGCAGCAGCAGCAGCAGCAGCTCTGGATAAAAGATATCTTTAGTCACCAGTAAGCAGCTTTCACTGTGGTGACCATGACCAACAGCCAGGCTCCAGGACACTCTTCCCAAAATGCAACAGGGATGAGTCTCAGGGAGGAGACACTACTTGCAGCCATCTGAGAAATAGACTCTTCTCTGGTCCAAGAGAGTTTGCAGAACTGGCAGGATGTCCAGGATGCCCAGAGAATCCGTAGGGCTTCTTACACACCTTCCCAAACAGGTCAAATGAATGATCTCTCTCGGGCTCATTTCTTTGAACAGCAGGCTTCTATGATCTGGTTTCTTAACAGTGTTCTCCTAGCCCATGCAAATCTCTCTCCTGCCCCCATATCCTTCCCTGCAGCTAAGCCCGTGTCCCTCCAGTGCCAGAGCAGGGCCATCATCTTGCCCAGCCACTCCTCACCTTCAACTCAGAGTCATGCTGGTCCAGGAGGCCCTCCACCACTTCCATAAGTTAAGGACAACCTCTGACACATTGATCCATTTCTGCAGGGCAGGGACTATGTCCTCATTCTCTGGGGTGCTAGGACATAGACCAGGTTCAAGTAACTTGGTTAGATTCTGTAATGTGTGCGTTCTATGTTGAGAGAAATAAAAGCATCTTCTTTTTTTTCTCCACAGAATAGTAAATAATCTTGACTTCCTTGTTTATAAGTTTGACAACTATGGGAAAACATTTATTAAGCAGCAGAAATGCAGCCCTGATGCCTTCATTCAGGTGGCCCTCCAGTTGGCCTTCTACAGGTGAGCAAAGCCTGCACTGGAGAACTGCCTTGCAAGCTGCTCCAGACTCTAGAATCTAAAAGTACCCTGGAGGGAGAGAGACTGTCTGTGGGCCTAGAGGACAGGAGAATGACCAGGGCAGCCTGCTTGGATGGAGGCGCCACCTAACTGAGTTTCAAGGCATGAAACTTTCTCAGAAAAGAGAAGGAAGAATATCACCACCAGTCAATTGCCTGAGTAATGGCCCAGGGTCACAGAGCTCAAAAGGCAGGAACAGAGCCTGACCACATAGTGGCACAATGGATAGAGCATTGGACTGGGATGCGGAGGATCCAGGTTCGAGACCCCAAGGTCGCCAGATTGAGTGTGAGCTCATCTGGTGTGAGCAAGGCTCACCAGCTTGAGCCCAAGGTTGCTGGCTTGAGCAAGGGGTCACTCAGTCTGCTGTAGCCCCTCAGTCAAGGCACATATGAGAAAGCAATCAATGAACAACTAAGGTGCCACAATGAAGAATTGATGCTTCTCATCTCTCTCCCTTCCTGTCTGTCCCTGTCTGCCCCTCTCTCTGACTCTGTCTCTGTCACAAAAAAAAAAAAAAAAAGAAAAAAAAAAGGCAGAAACAGAGCTGATGAAGGCCAGGCAGGTGATGGGGACATCGGGCTGAGAAGATGTTCCTCCTGCTGATCTTATCCGGTCCACCTGGGCCTCTGTAGCTGTGATGTGACCTCCTGGTTTTCCTAGAATCAACAATAAAATGGAACTAGCTTTCCCCAGCAGGTGAAGTCAAAGATCTTACATTACACTCACCCTTGATTTCTCCCTGTATCTTATCCCCAACCCTGTGAGATATTTTTCATGTGTCCCTTTGCCCTCCACCTCTACCTCTACCTCCACCATCACTGGCCCCTCCCAAGCCCCTGCCATTGCATGCTGTAGCATGCTCCCAAGGGTCTCTGCATCCAATCTTGCCCACTCTATCCTATCTTTATAGAGTATGAACTTAAATATATGCAAATCAGATTCTATCATTTATCACTGCGAACCCTCCCAGTGGCTTCCCATCATGCTTAAAACAAAATTCAGGTTTAGAAAGGCTCCTTTTCAGCTGGCCTCACCTAGGGTCTTCCCCCAAGCTCTCTCCCATATCTAGACCTTTGCTCTGGCTGTGCCTTTGCCTGTACACCTGTCACCACTCCTCTTCACCTGACAGCTCCTTCTACTCAGGTTTCAGCTCTCAAAGGACTTTCGTGACCCCTTATCTAAGACGCCTCAGATCCCCTGGCCACTCAGTTTTATGTCATACCAGTTGTGTTCCCTTTCTCTCTCATGGCAGTTGTTACTCATGTGAGCTGCCTTGTTCATTGACTTGTTGACTTTGTTTTCTAGACTGTCTCTTCCACGCATGACAGTCTTGATACCTTGCACACCTGGCACAGAACAGGCATCTGGCACTGAGTCACACATGGAAGACACTACAGGACTGTTATCTAGGGTGGTGCGGTCAGGTCTGTAATTTAGAAAAACGTCTCTAGTGGTAGGGAATCAGGGCTGAAGGCAGAGTAGGGTTCCTGACTCATCTTATATAGAACTTTGCTAAAACTAATGTGAAAAGTAGATCTTCCTCCAGATATGGCTGGCTCCAGTTGTTCTAGTTGGCTCTGGTATTCCAGAAGCCCAAGCTTGTGAGCTGGCCATGCTAGCAATAAAGTAGAGCAAAGGAGTCTCACTAATGAGCAGGCAGCACCCATCTGGACACAGCACCTGGATGCTGGTGTCCCATGTGGGGCTAAACTCACGGGGAAGGGAGCAGCCACTCTGAGCATCTGTCTTCTTACAACTCATTGGGAAAGTCTGACATCACCCTACATGGCCACAACACAGACACCTTGCCGACATGAACCGTGGTAAGACATGGTGACTGGAACTGCCATCAATACCATTCCAATACTGTACTAGCAACTGGTTGAAATGGGCCATGAAGTCAGTGTCCTGCTGGACCCATGACTGGGGAGACTGTTCAGTGAGCACTTTAGAGCCTCAGATCCAAAGCCAAGAGGAATCTACACGGTGCACCATGTGATCTTTACTATTACTGGACATGGCCAAGAATGGACATGGCCAGAGGCTACTGGCTCATTGAATATCTAAAACATGATCTGCTTCCCACAGAGAACATTCTTCAGAGTCTAAGCTTTAACAAGCTTAAAGCTTGTTAAATTTTTTCTTTAAAGAAAAGTAGCTCCTAGATTCAGCAGAAACCTAGAAGTTGCCTAAATTGAGGATGATCCATAACCAGCTAGTGATTGTGTCTATTTTGTGGTTGGCATGACATTTGCCTTGGGGACCACAGAGATACAGGAAAAGAGCTCTTTGCTTGTGTCTGGGGAAAATGAGATCTAAGTGCAAGAGAAGTTTATTCACTTGCTCACCAAGCAGTACAGAGCCAAGCCCTGTGCCACGTCAGACTTGGCCTTCCACCCTCGTGGAGCTCACTTAGTGTGGAGACATGTGCCTTGAGAAGACCATGATTTGCTGTGTGACTCTGGGCTGTCACTGTACTTCTCTGAATTCTGTGTCTTTTCCTTCCCTCCACCCCAACACCAAGGACTTTATTGACTGGTAAAGAAAGGTGTATGCTATCCAGGTACATAAGCCTAGGGGCACTTGCTTGGTTCACATGCCTAAGGAAGAGACTTTCCCTGGCTCTTGGGGAGAGTAACCATTGCTGCTCCCATCACAATCTTTAGAGAGGGTCCAGGGTTTGTTGAAAACCCAGCTGCTCCTGGATAGTGAAGCAGCTTATACCAGGCCCCCTCCCAGCCTTAATCCATAGTTCATGCTTGAATGGTTTTTAAATAAAACAGGATTCTCTCTGGGGTATGAATGATTAATTATGCAATTATTCCATTCTGTGCTATTAATCAAACATTCATCAGGTCTTGCAGAAAATCATAGGTTTCCCACCAGACTGGGATTTTTTTAAAAGCTACCAGCTCACTTTCTTAGTTTATATCTGTGTCATGTCACCCTCATATGGAAAGTACATAACTCTTCATATTAGAGACTCCCCAACATTCATCTTTGAGAAAACTCCTCTAGAATTCTATAACCGTTAAAATGAAATACGATGCCAGGTAAAGTCAGGACTGTAAAAATAAAGCCAGTTGGGGCTATCTTTCTCTCAGCATTTCTGAGTCCTCGAGAATGCAGCACCATGTAACATCCATCCCTCATCTTGTGTAGGCTGCATGGAAGACTCGCGCCCACCTATGAGAGCGCATCTATCCGCCGATTCCAGGAGGGACGGGTGGACAACATTCGATCGGCCACTCTAGAGGTGCTGCGCTTTGTGAAAGCTGTCACTGACCATGAGGCTCCTGTGCCAGTAAGTCTTGCTCCGTCCGGGAGTCTCAAGGAGGCTGTCCATCAGCTTGACTCTGTGACAAGCAGCTCCTTGGGCCTGTTTGTCCCTGAGTAGCCCCTGAAAACCCCGTGTGCCCTGTGACTGGTCTGTCCACAGTATGCGGAAAAGCTGCAGCTCCTGAAGGACGCCCTCAGAGCCCAGACCGAGTATGCAGTCATGGTGAGTGATGAGGTGCAGCCTCACTGAGCTTATGACAACTGGCTGTGCCAGCGCTGGGCTTACAAAAGATGGGCCACAGCACAAACTGGGTGATAGTGACTTGGCAAGCCCACTCTACCTGCCAGAGCCCCCTCCTTCTAACTTTTAGAACCTAGGAAACACCCCATACCTGCTCTCTAGGCAGATTTTATGAGAACACAATGAGTCGTTTTTGAAACAACAACAATAATAGCACCAAATATGTATAGCAATTTGTGCTCTGTACAACAGATGAAGTCACGAGTGAAGGGAGTGCACCCAGGCCCAGTGCTGTAGTGGCTCGTACACCTTGCTCAGTCGTAGGTGAAGCAGGGTTTATTCCCATCCAGTGCTGATTTTGCCTTCTTAGTCTTTATGTTTTTATTTATAGGCTGTAAATGAAAAATATATTTTCCCGAAAATTAGTAGTGACATCAAAATCATAAGGGAAAATGTTTCCTTAGTTTAGAGAAATAATTTATTTTCTAGCACTGCAAGCTTGCATTCAAACAGCAAAGAATACCCTGGGGCTAGTGATCAATGGATTCACTAAAAATCATTCTGATATAGTCTTTGCAAAGAAGTTGACCAGATTCCACTCTAGATAGTTGAAAGCAAGTACAATGCATATCTGGGTTTTAGTACCAGCCAGTGTAGACTTTCCTCTAATTCCATATATTCTCTAATATAGGTCCTTACTTCATCTGAAGAGTGAAGTGTGTTTGTTCCATTTGGGGAAAATCAAGCTCACTCTCATGTATCCAATCAGTTTTTTTGGGTACCCATTATGTATTATGTTCGATCTGCATGTGCTCAATAAAGTGCTGGGTGTTAGGAAGTAAAAAAAAAAAAAAAAGGAGTCCACAAGCCCTATCATTAGGGAGTTTACTGTGTAGTTAGGAGAAGAATCTCCAAAATGATAAATTCAATATTATGTGAAAGAGGTCCTCAAGACATAGTAAAGAGCATGAGGGAGCTAGCTCGTTCCTCTGACTGGAAAATCCAAGAAGAGTTCTTGAAGGAAATAGTGCTTAATATGAGACTTGAAGGATGAGGAGTTGTTTATAACAGACATAGAAGGGAAGAATGGTCCCAGAAGGATACAGCATGCACAAAGACAGTCTGGAGAGAATAAGACACATTGGAGGAAAAGGAAGTAAGTCAGGTATGCAAAGAACAGAGGATCAAGAAAGCTCATAATGTTGGATTTTCTGCTGCAAAGCTACTCGAACGACCAGGTGGGAGGAGGACTGGTTGGGGCATGAGTAGGTCTGCTGAGAGGCAGCAACACTGACTATAGATGAGAATATATATTCAGAAAGAGCTGGCATAAGAACTGAAGTAGAGCAAGGGCAGGGGACTTAAGAGGAGCTCAAACTTCTGACTTCTGATTAAACATGGTAGATTGAACACAGGGGTTACTATCCTTTCCCCAAAAAACCCTCAAAAACATCAGCAAAGTAAGTTTTAAGCCATAAATGCACTAGAAGAAAGAGAACAGCATAGGAGGTGACAGCAAACTTTTAGACCTGAAAAGTAAAAGAGATGGCAACAAATTTAGCAGACCAGAGAAAGCTGAAACCTAAGTAAATTGTAAGGGAGGCCCAGGAGCCCAATGAGCTATAGTGCAGAACCTCAGATATTGGGGTACCCACCAAAAGTAAGGCTGTAGGGCTGAAAAGAAGAAAATTGGTGGAATAAGAAGGACTCTAGACTTGGAGACACCAGGTACAGCTGAGGGATTGGATACTGTCCCAGAAATAGGGGATTCATGGAAGTCTGCTTGCTTACTAGTACACCCTCCAGCCCCTCAGCTCCAGGTATACTGGTAACCCCTTTATTACCACCTCTCCCCAAGCAGGAGATTAGAAAATTTTTATGTGATGAAACTGACCAAGCCAAGAAAACAGATTCACAGACATTGACAGTATGTGTGTTTGTGTGTGTGGAGGGGGGGCGGGTCTCCAATGAAAAAGCCCAGCCAGCCCACCTCACAGTGAAGTCCACCAATTGACAAGTACATTCTCATTCTTCTACTCATTTTTTCGGTGCTTTATTCTAGCATAAAATAGCCATAATTCACCAGACATTAAAAAGTTGCTAATATAAAAGACAAAAACCAGTAAAAACAAATACTTCTGTTTAATTTTTTAAATAATTTTTAAAAAACTTAAAGGGAATAAAATCAATGCAGGAAATAGAAGGATTTAAAAAACTAAAATTGAAATCTTCTGAAAGAGAAAGAATATTATTGCATCCATAAATAAAAATAAAATTTTATTTCATTTTCAAAAAAGAAAAGTAACTCTGGGGGGAAATATGGTGAAAATTTAATTGGAGTTCTCAACAGCATCACTGGAAGGGTTACAATGGTTTAGCAATGCTTTCAAATTCTGAGAAAGTTATTTTTAACACATATTCTATACCCAGCTAAACTATCATCAAGTTTGAAGAGAATAAGGACATTTTCGGACAGATTAGGTCTCAAAATTTTTACTATTAAGCTCTCTTTCTTGTAAAGCTATCAGAGGATGTAGAACACTAGTATAAGAGAAGAAAATAGAAAAGAAAAAGTCAAAGGATCCAAAAATGAAAAGATTCAATATAAGAGGCAGAGAGAGAGGATGATAGTAAAGGGGAATCCCAAGCTGGCAGCTGCTCAGCAGAACCAAGAAGCAAGCAGTCCATAGAAGAGCAAGAAGTGAAGGGAGAAGTGAAACAGTTTAATTATCAGATATGTTTAGTGTATTGAGGGAAGTTTTATGCTTCTGACTAAGGTTTTAGGAATCAATTAGTTATAGACATATAGAAAGCTCAACAAATGGGAAAAAACATAATTTCATCGTTTTTCATCATTTAAAAATGGTCATTTTCTAGGGAAAACAAAAAAATAAGAAAGAAAATCTAATCATAATACATGAAGGACTTAACCATAAATCCTTGAATAATTATAATCATGGAAAAACTGAACGTTGATCAAGCAACAAAGAGTTAAAATATAACTACTGGGAAGATGGGAGAATGCATGTGTATTTGGAGAAGAGGGGTATACAAGAGCCAAAGTTTATCTTCTATAGTAAGAGAAGTATTTATATAAGTAACACTAAAAAGTGCCGCAATGGCCTTCTATACCTGTTATTTAGAACTAAGAAAGCACACGCTGGAAGTGTTCTGAGCAGTTGCCTCTGTGGAGTGGGAATCAGTGCTGGCGTGGTGACATAAGCCATTATTTGGTTTTTTAAACTATTTAAATATATAACTGTGATAATAATTTAGATTTTTTTTTTTTAGAAAAAAATTAGAAAACTATCTTCCAAAGGATTGCCATGGGGTCATTTTGCATTAACTATTTTAAGTTGATGAGGATGATTAAAAAAAAAAAAAAAAAAAAGATAGGGGATAGAGAAAGAAGAGCTGTGGAGATGCATTAGGTAAGTCTGATGACTGGTTGGCCATGCAGAGTAAGGGATGGGGAAGAACCAAGGAACCTTCCCCATATCTGGCAAGTATACTTGGTCAGGGTGGTAGAGAAGAACATTCCAGTGAGGGACAAACGTGGTCCAGACACCCTCGTCACATATTTTCATAGCACCTTGTGGTTTCCTTTATAACATTTAACCTCAGTTGTTGAACACGAGTTTATTTAAATAGATGGCTAACCTCTGCCTACCACCCTATTGAGGCTCCATGAGGGTTGAATCTAGAACTGCTTTATTCTCTTCTCTGCCCAGTGCTCAGCAACAGCAGGAACACAGTAGGCACTCAGGATTGTCTAAATGAATGAAAAAGGGTGAATGATGAGTCATTTCACTCACTACTCATGGCACCCATCCAAACAATCTGTTCAATCAAACCCAGTTGCTACATGTAGGTTCCAAGACAGTGAAGACAGGGCTGGGCTGTCTGCAGCACAGTGTAGCTGTTCCTACAGAGCTACAGAAATCAGTCAGTAAACAGAGGTGACCAGAGAAATGGGATGTGTGCTTGACATCATAGCTGGGCTCAGTTCTTCCTCTGTCTGAACACAGCACATGTGAAGTGAGCAGTGATTGTATAACGATTCTCTCCATCTTATAATTAGGTGCATTTGGATAGTCGGGGGCCTCTGAGTCATCTTTATGTATTCATTTCCAACTGAAAGAGAGCAGTTGTCAAATTACCAAATGTGCCTCATAAACCTGAGCCAAGTTCTCTGTGATGGGAGGTGTCTTTATATATGGGGCTTTAACAGTTAAGTGGACAATGGTGAAACCCCCCCAAAATTACAGTTGCCCTGAGGTTGACCCAGAGGTGATTACTGTAGGCCAGAGGTGGCCCCACATCTCCATCAGCCCCTTCCCCCAATTTTCTCAAATAAGTGTGTAACCTAAGCAAAACCAGGGTGTGCACTACACATGCAGCCTCAGGTGGGCAATGCAGAATGGGTGTCCTAGCCCACGGTCCACTGCCATCCCACCACCATCTGGAGCACCTCCCACAGAGAAGTTCTGGAGCTCCCATTGTTATTATCATATCCTTTGCTGAGAACTCAAATACCTAGCAATAAAAAGAAAAAAACCGGCCCTGGCCGGTTGGCTCAGCAGTAGAGTGTCGGCCTGGCGTGCGGGGGACCCGGGTTCGATTCTCGGCCAGGGCACATAAGAGAAGCGCCCATCTGCTTCTCCACCCCCGCCCCCCCTCCTTCCTCTCTGTCTCTCTCTTCCCCTCCCGCAGCGAGGCTCCATTGGAGCAAAGATGGCCCGGGCGCTGGGGATGGCTCCTTGGCCTCTGCCCCAGGCGCTAGAGTGGCTCTGGTCGCGGCAGAGTGACGCCCTGGAGGGGCAGAGCATTGCCCCCTGGTGGGCAGAGCATTGCCCCTGGTGGGCATGCCGGGGGGGATCCCGGTAGGGCGCATGCGGGAGTCTGTCTGACTGTCTCTCCCTGTTTCCAGCTTCAGAAAAATACAAAAAAAAAAAAAAAAAGAAAGAAAGAAAGAAAGAAAGAAAGAAAAAAACCTTTCCTCGTTCAAGCTTTCCCATTGAAAATATCAGCTGAGCCTCTCCTAAGATGTCTAATTTCTGTTTCAAAATGATTCCTTAGATTTTAGATCCACTTGAGTTGATTGTTTCTGGGACCATGAAATAGCAGCCAAGATTCAGGAACAAGATCTTAACAACTTTTGTTCTCATTCCTTTGCGTCCCACTGGAGGATAAAGTGTTGGGGGTAGTGAGAACCTATCTAGTGACAGCCAGGCCCCTCGCCATGCCTGCATGAGGCTCACAGTCCCTGGGCCCAGTGCCTGTCCTTCTGCCCAGACTCGTTCTCTATCTGACAAAGTACTGGAGTCAACCAGGCAGACTGCACCTTCACTTCAAGTGGTAAGTGGTTCCACATGGTAAACTTCAGCAGTCACCATGGGAAGGGACTCAGACTCACACTGGAGTGCAGCTGGAGCTGGACTCATCCTGAGCACATAAACATGCACAAGGGCCCGAGGAGCAGAGGTCACATTGTAAAGGGGTCAGTCCTGGGCAGCCACCCACACATGCGCCCTGCAGTGAGCACTGAGCAAGTGTGGCCATTAGAGTCACCACTAGCCCTAAGGACTAGGGAGGAAAGGAGGAGGCATGTGAGAGTCCACATCTCATTCACCAGTCTTTGTTCCCTACTGCCCAGGCCATAACGGGGATGGCCATCGACAATCACCTGCTGGGGCTGCGGGAGCTGGCCCGGGATGTGTGCAAGGAGCTGCCTGAAATGTTCACAGATGAAACATACCTGATGAGCAATCAGTTTGTCCTCTCCACCAGCCAGGTACAACCCTATTGTGGCCATTGTCCAAGCAGCCACCTAACGTAATCAGTGGGTTTTCTAAAGAGCTCGGTGAATATAGGCCACTGGTTGGAATCAGACAAGTCCTGTATCCACATCTCATGAACTCTGTGACCTTCTGCAAATGACCTAAATGATCAGATCACTGCTATTCATCTTCTACATGGGGATAATCATAAGTGCCACCTGAGCAGAGGTAGACAGGATAGGAAAGCACTCATTCTGGTGCCCTAACCATTACACTACTATCTTTCAGCCTGTCACCTCTGGAGTCTGATAGGCCTAGAGTGAAGTCCTGGCTCATTTAGATGCAATGATGTAGGTAGAAAGCCCAGCCAAATGCCGAGCACAGACAGGGCCCTCCAAGCAGGTCACAGCCATTATAATAAATGGCCATGCAACGAACAGCAAGCGATTAGCTGCCAGCCCAGCATCTCCTAATCAGTACCACTGGCTTGTTCTGTTGGAGGACCACTGTCACAACAATGGACTGAAATCCATTAGGAGAAGGCAGCGGTTTAAGAAAAAAAGTACCCCACATAGATACACACATCAATTTACTGAAACTCCACCTCATCTATGAAAGGCTGCCCATGGGCAATAGGCTCATAAAGTTATGTTTGAGAATAAAAGCCCACTCAGTGATTTGATTTTCCCATTATTGCAGTGAGCTGCAGATGTGACTAAACAGGGCAGAGCACAACATAAATTCTCCAGGAAACAATCCACGGGCAAAGAGTGCTTTGGAATGGCTTTATGGCCTTCGGCTGTTGTATGGCAAATTTACATGACAATAAGGTGACTCTATTAATAAGACTAATGATTTGTTATGCCCCATTAAAACAACCGGTGTCATTTCTGAAATTATTTTACCTACCTGGTAAAACAAACCTACCCTGCCCTGGCCGGTTGGCTCAGTGGTAGAGCGTTGGCTGGTGTGTGGAAGTCCCGGGTTTGATTCCTGGCCAGGGCACACAGGAGAAGCGCCCATCTGTTTCTCCACCCCTCCCCCCTCCTTCCTCTCTGTCTCTCTCTTCCCCTCCCACAGCCAAGGCTCCATTGGAGCAAAGTTGGCCTGGGCGCTGAGGATTGCACCATGGCCTCCACCTCAGGTGCTAGAATGGCTCCGATTGCAGCAGAGCGGTGCCTCCTGGTGGGCATGCCGGGTGGATCCCAGTTGGGCGCATGCAGGAGTCTGTCTGACTGCCTCCCTGCTTTTAAATTTGGAAAAATACTAAATAAATAAATATAAAACAAACCTACCCTGAACTTGCCTCAAAACATGTCCTATTTTCCCACTAAGACCAGCTAATAAAATTAATTGGCATATGGCAGTTCGTTTTTTGTTTTTTTTTTTCTTTTTGTTTTTGCAACTGGAAATAAGCATTTATGACTTGAATGCCTTCAGAAACACATTTTTCTTGGTTTGTAATCTGGATCACAATCTTGGCGCTCTGAATTCAAAATATATTCCGTATATAAACGAAAACTTCAATTGATGGTTAACTCTGAAGCACCCACCCCTGGGTAATTGTGCATGGCTGAGCTGTGGGAAGAAAAACCAGACCAGCCAGGCAATGCTGATAGTAATTAAGGATGTGAGGAAAATCGACAGAAGGTACAGGCCAGATTTCCTCCAGTTCATAAAGTATTCCCTCTGGGAAGTCATCGAATCATTGGATGTCACTATGGTGCCATTTAATAAATTATCCTGATTGCTTTGGTGCCTCGAATGGCCCCTAGCTAAAGGAGAGACTCAGCTGAGACCCAGTAGCAGGTGAGTCGGGCGTGTCTGACTCCACAGTAGAGCAGATGTCACACCAGGGAGCGGCGTAAGGCCCCTCTCCTTCTGCTTTCATGCAGAGAGATGGGTTCATTGTTGTGACTGTGACCGTGGCCATCCATGCTGAAGCAGCCAGTTGATTGGGTTAACTCAGTCAAACGCCCAGGTGGAAAAGAGAGAAGCTGATACTCCATGGAGGCCTCAGGTTGCTAGAGTGCCCTTTGTGCTAATAGGCTCACAGGTTATATTTCAGAACAAGCAGCTCCTGATCTGTTCTCTCCTCCAGGTGCCCACAACCATGGAGATGTTCTGCTGCTATGGGCCCGTGGTGCCCGATGGGTACGGTTGCTGCTACAACCCCCAACCCGAGAGTGTCCTTTTCTGCATCTCTAGCTTCCACAGCTGCAAAGAGACCTCTTCTACCAAGTTTGCAAAAGCTGTGGAGGAAAGCCTCGCTGACATGAGAGACCTCTGCAATCAGCCACAACTTGATGCAGGCAAGCCACCGGGGACAAAAGAAAAAGACGCAAGGCCCAGCCAGTGCCACCAACCTTGACTCTTGGCCACTATACTTCACTTCCCCAAACCCAGCATCCTGCAGCTGCCAGACCCTGCTGAACCCTTGCTCCCAACTCTCACCCTCGCTGGCTCCCCTGTCCTCGGGGCCCAACACACAGACCACAGTGAGGCGTCACACAGAGCTGTGTGTCTGGAGGACAGTGTCCCTCATTATGCATGGACTTGTCACTAGTTGTAGCAGTGCCCTCTGGCCCGTGCAGTGCTAACACCTGTGCAGAGGAAGTAAAGCAGCCTGGGTCAGGAGTGGTCTAGTGAGGTGGGGGGCGCACACTGACTTCCCTTCACAGCCTCGGAAGCCTAATGTTGCTATTTGCTTCCCCAGCAAGACCTACCAAGCTCAGGGCATGTTTTGCCCAGCGAAATAATGAGTCACCTTATTAAGTGCAATGTACCTAATGAATAATGAGGGAAGAGGCTAAGTTCAGGTCATTACCTCTTTTCTTTTGAGGAGAGGGAGAGGGCTTTGTTTTCAGACTCAAAGCAGTCTAATCATTCAGAGGGTCCTGAGCCAAGCCACACAGTTCTGTCAGCTCTCTCTCTCCCCTACACACACACACACACACACACACACACACACACACACACACAGCCCAAGTTCATTTAAAATACAATAACTTGAGCACACCAACACATTTCACCTTCTGCCTTCCAGGGACAGCCTTCCCTGGAGCTCAGAAATTCTGAGCTGGCTATTCTGGAAGGGGAAAGGAAGGGGAAGAATCTCTGCCTTTGCCCTGGAGTACTTGCTGCTCTCTGCTTTCTCAGGAGGTTCAGGGACAGTCCAGAATGAACGAGCAGCACAGCCTGGGGCAAACCGGGGAAGGAAGGATGGAAGGACTGGTCCACTTCTCCAAGGATCCTGCCACTTGTGTGTTTTTCTAATTGCTTTTTCTTTCCCCTTCACATCAAACATGCCCCAGTAGGTGATCTTCCTCTCAGAGAAGATGAGAAAGTGTTGCACTGGAAGTTTTCTGTTGTTGATTTGTTTTGTTTTATTCATTCCTAAGAGAGGTTTTTAAGAAAACTGCTGTGACATAATTTTAGGAAATATCTCAGTGGCCCAAGCAGGACATCTTTGGACAGCTGGGTTCCTGTATGTGGAAGATGTTGTACAGGGACAGACTAAAACCTGTGTGGAGGAGCCTAAGGCTGTGGCCTCAGGGGCTGAATGGGTCAGGGAGGGCAGAACAGCTGTGTCCAGAACCAGCTCCAGTGAAGGGCAGAGCATCCACAGAACCAGGGTTGATGTTGTCCTGAGAGGCTGTGATCACCAAGGAGATCTTCACATCAGGGCATATTTTTATGGAAAATTTAAAAGGACAAAGGAGTGATAAAGCCACCAGAAAAAGTCAGACTGCACATAGCTGAGGCCACCCACCTCTGTCCAGAGTTAGGTGCAGATTCCAGCTCTCATCACTGTGAGTTCTTGCGTGGAGGCTGGGAGGGGGCTAGTCCAGAAAAAGTCATCCCCACCCTATGCTGCTCATGCTGCGAAATTCTGAGCACTCCCCTCTGACTTATGGATGCTGCACCTGTCCCTTCTTTGGGCCACTTTGTATGCTGCCTGCATTTTGACCTGTGCTGGAACAAGCAGGGCAGAGAAAAGGCCATGCATTCTGACCTTTGCTCAACTCTTTAAAAATACAAGCAACTCCAAGTAGTCAATTCCTTGAGCTCCGGGTTATAGATTGCAGATTCCTATTGGATAATCTGAAAGATCCTAGCACTGCCCATCAAAGCCATTGGTCCTTGCTCTTGCCCTCAGATACCTACCTTTCTGTTCCCTTTGTGAAGTGGCAGCCCAGGAGTCTTGGGCATATCTGGAGAAATGCTGTCTATCTGCTGTAAATTGACCCAAAGCCACAGTCCATTCTTACCCAATGACCATAGTACATATCTGAGTTCTCTTCTCGTTTCCTTCCAGGGATTTCTGAGCAGGCAGAGAGCTCTTATTTCAGGGTCAAGGAGCCCTGTTGACTTTGACCAAGAGACTCATCGAATGGGGATAAGAATGTCCCAACCTTGTGAGGCTGTGAGAGTTGTAGCTTATGTGTACAAAGGGTCTTGCACAAGCAGGTGGGCACTGGTACCCACTGTCAGAATAATATTTCCCCAGTGGCAACTATTTGAGTGGCTTTTATTTCAAACTTTCATACTGATCTGACAGAACCAATCTCACACCTGCCATTCTCTGAGCCTAGGGAAAGGAACCTGACTGTATATTCAGATATCAACCATGCATTGTGAGGGTTTGGAGAAGTGTGATGGGGGACATTTGACAGGAGGGACACCTCCAGTGTTGGAGGAAGGGGCTGGAAGCTGGTCTTCCCCCCCTCCAAGCACAGGTGGGTGTAAAAAGTCTTTCTGCAAAGGAAACAATGAGCCAAGGCCATGTGGGAACCCTGGTAAAGACATGTCCCCAAAGAGCTGAAAAATGAAACCAGAAAATGGTCACTTTGGGATAGTGCTGCTAATAAAAATGTATGTAGTATCTTAAAATACTTCTATGTTGCCAAATTATATAGTTAATTGAGTTCTATTTTTATAAAATAGTTTTAGATTTATGGTGATATATACATGTGCATTTATAGCTTTTCCATTCTAGGTTATAGTTTTGTGCTTCCAAGAAATGTATATATGACTGAAAGAACTATATATTGAAAACACTATATTCAAATTATATAAATATTGTAAGCTTGTATCCAATAAAAAGTGATGCCAAGAAAGATGGGGTTGGGCATTGTTTCTACCCAGAAATGTTATTAAAATTTTAGTGTAAGTTCTGTGAGCTGGGTCAACAATTCATTTGCTTTTGTCTGAAATCTCTCAGCAACAATGGTGGATGTCTTTAGCTACATCCACCAAAAGAGAAAGGGACAGAGGAACTTTGTCTCCTGTAGTGTGTGGTATGCCACCGTGGGGTAGTTATGAGGGGCAGAGAAGCTTCACGGAGTGTTTGTGATGTTGGCAAAAGCTGGATGTAGTGTTGGGTATCTCCATTTAGGTCTGCACAAACGTGCATGGTCAGAATGGAGTGGAAGGAAAAGCATCAAGCTCAGAGGCAGGATGCCTGAAATATGAACCCAGCTCTAACTCTAACTTACCATGGACTTTAGGGATGTCATTTCACCTATCTAACCCTTAGTTTTCTCGTCGATAAAATGGAGATGTTGATATCAGCACTACCCACTTCCACGGTTGTAAGGAGATGATATGAGATGGTCATTGTATGACAACTTAGGAAGTGATATAAAAAACTAGCATTTCTATTGCAGGCTCACAGGTGCCTGTGCACATAGGTCCCCTCAGCCTGCATGGCCCAAAGATATGTTGCAAGCCTCAAGACTACTCCACAGCCACAATAATTCACAGAACCAGATCTGAAGTTCCTCCAAACAGAAGCCCAACCTGCTTTCCAACCAGAGCCTAACCTCAAAGTGTATGATTTATGTGGCTGGGATGTAGAAAAGACACTATCTTCAACAACAACAAAAGTGAAAATTGATGACCTAAGTATAACTTGAAAAAAAAAACAACAGTAAATTCAGAAAGAACAATAAATTTAAATAAAGTAATAAAGATTAAGAATAGCTATCAATGTAGAATTAGATCAATAATTTATATGGAACCACAATAGAAACCAAATAGCCATAGCAATCTTGAGAAAGAAAAAAAAGTTAAAAGAAACATGCTACCTGATATCAATGTATATTACAAGGCCAAAATAATCAATACAGCATGGCACTGGCATAAAAACAGACATATAGATAATGGAACAGAACAGAGAGCTCAGGAATAAACCCATGACTATGTTATCAATTATTGCTCACAAAAATTAGGGGATATTTAAAAATGAATATGAAGTGATAAAAAAAGCATTTGATTTTTCTTTATTAAACAAGAACATCAAAAAAGCAAATGACGCCCTGGCCGGTTGGCTCAGCGGTAGAGCGTCAGCCTGGAGTGCGGTGGACCCGGGTTCGATTCCCGGCCAGGGCACATAGGAGAAGCGTCCATTTGCTTCTCCACCCCCCCCCCCACCCTTCCTCTCTGTCTCTCTCTTCCCCTCCCACAGCCGAGGCTCCATTGGAGCAAAGATGGCCCGGGCGCTGGGGATGGCTCCTTGGCCTCTGCCCCAGGCGCTAGAGTGGCTCTGGTCGCGGCAGAGCGACGCCCCGGAGGGGCAGAGCATCGCCCCCTGGTGGGCAGAGCGTCGCCTCTGGTGGGCGTGCCAGGTGGATCCTGGTGGGGCGCATGCGGGAGTCTGTCTGACTGTCTCTCCCCGTTTCCAGCTTCAGAAAAATACAAAAAAAAAAAAAAAAGGCAAATGACAAGTCAAAGAAAGTTGTTTGTGCAAATGAGATACAAAACCAACTTTTATTTCATTGGTGAAAATATACTATACAAAAGGCTGAAAATAGTGGAGTATCTCCTCATTCCCTGATCCCCTAATTTCTGTGAGCAGTATTTGATAAAATAGGCAATACAGTGTGGTAAAGATAGTCAATTCAATAAATGGTGCTGAGAAAATTAGACAGATACATGCCAAAAAAAGAAAAAAAGGAAGCTAGACCCTTCTTACACCATACACAAGAATAAACTCAAAGTGGACTAAAGACTTAAATGTAAGACTCAAAACCATAAAAATCTTAGAAGAAAACATAGTAAAATTTTAGATATTTCTTGTAGCAATATTTTTTTCTGACACATCTCCTCAGGTAAAGGAAACAATAAAAAAGTAAATAAATGGGACTAAATCAAACTAAAAGGTTTTTCAGAGCAAAGGAAATCATCAACAAAATGAAAAGACAACCTGCAGAATGGGAGACCATATTACCCAATGATACAGCTGATAAGAGGTTAATAACCAAAATTTGTAAATAACTCATAAAACTCAACACCAAAAAAAAAAAAAAACAACAAAAACCAAAAAATAAGCAATCCAATTAAAAAATTGGCAAAGGACCTGAATAGATGCTTTCTTAAAGAAGACATACAAATGGCCAACAGACATAAGAAAAGATGCTCAACATCATTAATCATCAGAGAAATGCAAATTAAAACCACAATGAGCTATCACCTCACATCTGTCAAAATGGCTATCATCAATAAATCCACAAACAATAAATGTTGGCAAGGATGTGGAGAAAAGGAAACCCTTATGCACTGCTGGTGGGAATGCAGATTGGTGCAGACACTGTGGAAAGCAATATGAAGATTTTTTTTTAAATTAAAGATAGAACTGCCTTATGACCCAGTGGTTCCACTTCTGGGATTATATCCAAAGAAATCACTGAATTCAAATGAATACATACACCCCCATGTTCATTACAGCATAATTTAAAATAGTCAAGATTTTTTTTTTCATTATAAAGAATAGTCAAGATTCGAAAGCAGTTCAAGTGCCCATCAGTAGATGAGTGGATAAAAAGCTGTGGTACACAATGTAGTATGCAGATGGCATTTTATTGAAACCTTGAAACCTGTATAGTTTTTGTGAACCAATAAATTAAATAGATAGATAGATGATAGATAGATAGATAGATAGATAGATAGATAGATAGATAGATAGATAGATAAGGAGCATTTTTTTTAGGCCCTGGCCAAGAAGCTCAGTTGATTAGTCCATTGTCCTTATATGGCAGAGTTGCGGGTTTGATCTCCATTCAGGGTACATACAAGAATCAACCGATGAATGCATAAATAAGTGGGACAAGTTGATATTTCTTTCTCTCTCCCTTACTCTCTCTTTAAAAAAATAAATAAACAAATTTAAAAATAAAAAGCTGTGGTACATTAACACAATGAAATACTACTCAGCCATAACAAAAGTGAAGGAAATCTTACCTTTTATGACAGCAAGAATGGACCTAGAAAGCAGTATGCTAAGTGAAATAAGCCAGACAGAGAAAGACAAGCACCATACGATCTCATGCATATGTGGAATCTAGTGAACAAAATAAATTAACAAACACAATAGAAACAGACTTATAGATATGGAGAACAGACAGACAGCTGTCAGAGGAAAGGGGTGTTGAGGAGCTAGGTGTAAAAGGCGAAGGGATTAAGCAAAGATTTTAAAAACTGATAGACACAATAGTACAGTGATTAAAAGAGGGAACGGGAGGCTGGGGAGGTAAGAGAAGGTAAAGGGAGAATAAATAGTGATGGAAGGGATTTGACTTAGGGAGGTAAACACACAATACAATATACCAATGATGTAGTATAGAATTGTACCCCTGAATCATATATACATATATATATATATAAATTTTTTTTGGTATTTTTCCAATGTTAGAAGCAGGGTGGCTATCAGATAGACTTCCACATGCACCCAAGATCCACCCAGCATGCCCACCAGGGGGCGATGCTCTGCCCATCTGGGGCATTGCTCCACTGCAGCTGGAACCATTCTAGTGCCTGAGGCAGAGGCCATGGAGTCATCTTCAGTGCCCAGGCAAACTTTGTTCCAATGGAGACTTGGCTGCAGGAGGGGAAGAGAGAGAGAGGAAGGAAAAGGGGAAGGGTGGGGAAGCAGATGGGCGCTTCTCCTGTGTGCCCTGACTGGAATCAAACCCTGGACATCTGCAAGCCGGGCTGACGCTCTACCGCTAAGCCAACCAGCCAGGGCTGAAACCTATATAATTTTATTATCTAATGTCACTTCAATTAATTCAATTAAAAAATTTTAAAAGCTATCAAGGAAGGAGAAAACAAAAATACAATAAACAAAATAAATAAAAGAAAATTTGATTCTTTAAAAAGATTAACAAAATAGACAAGTGTCTGGAAAAACAAATTTAAAAAAAGAAAGTCAGAAATAAATAATATGAATAAAAAGTTGACATAACTATAATAAATTAGACATTTGAAATAAAAGAATATATGAACCACTGTATGCCAATAAATTTGAAAACTTAAATTAAAAATAGAAAAAATTTTAGAAAAATATAATAAGCTAAAATTGACTCAAGAATAAAATTTCTGAATATTCTTATAAATCTTAAGTAAACTAAAGAAGTAGTTTAAAATGTTCCCATTAAGGTGCTGGGAAAACTGGAAAGCCACATGCAAAAGAATGAAACTGGACTAGTTTGTCCCCCTATACTAAAATTAACTCAAAATGGATCAAAGATCTAAACATAAGACCTGAAACAATTAAGTACATAGAAGAAGACATAGGTACTAAACTCTTGGACCTGGGTTTTAAAGAGCATTTTATGAATTTGACTCCAAAGGCAAGAGAAGTGAAGGCAAAAATTAATGAATGGGACTACATCAGACTAAGAAGTTTTTGCTCAGCAAGAGAAACTGATAACAAAATAAATAGACAGCCAACTAAATGGGAAATGATATTTTCAAACAACAGCTCAGATAAGGGCCTAATATCCAAAATATACAAAGAACTCATAAAACTCAACAACAAACAAACAATCCAATAAAAAAAATGGGAAGAGGACATGAACAGACACTTCTCCCAGGAAGAAATACAAATGGCCAACAGATATATGAAAAGATGCTCATCTTCTTTAATTATTAGAGAAATGCTAATCAAAACTGCAATGAGATACCACCTCACACCTGTTAGATTAGCTATTACTTACAAGACAGGTAATAGCAAATGTTGGAGAGGCTGTGGAGAAAAAGGAACCCTCATACACTGTTGGTGGGAATGTAAAGTAGTACAACCATTATGGAAGAAAGTATGGTGGTTCCTCAAAAAACTGAAAATATTCAATAGAACTACCTTATGACCCAGCAATCCTTCTACTGGGTATATACCCCAAAAACTCAGAAACATTGATACATAAAGACACATGCAGCCCCATGTTCATTGCAGCATTGTTCACAGTGGCCAGGACATGGAAACAACCAAAAAGCCTGTCAATAGATGACTGGATAAAGAAGATGTGGCACATATACACTATGGAATACTACTCATCCATAGAAATGATGACATGGGATCACTTACAGCAAAATGGTGGGATCTTGATAACATGATACGAAGTGAAATAAGTAAATCAGAAAAAACCAGGAACTGCATTATTCCATACGTAGGTGGGACATAAAAGTGAGACTAAGAGACATTGATAAGAGTGTGGTGGTTATGGGGGGAGGGGGGAGAGGGAGAGGGAAAGGGGGAGGGGGAGGGGCACAAAGAAAACTAGATAGAAGGTGACAGAGGACAATCTGACTTTGGGTGATGGGTATGCAACATAATTGATTGACAAGATAACCTGGACATGTTATCTTTGAATATATGTATCCTGATTTATTGATGTCGCCCCATTAAAAAAAAATCTTCCCATTAAGTGAAAAAAAAAGGGGGGGAATAAAATTTAATAGACATGTTCTACCAAATATTCAAAGAAGTGATCATTTTAATTGTACACAAAATAAACAAAGGGATATTCTCTATTTTTCTATACTCCCTTATTTATGCTATGATGCTAATATAACTTTATATTTAAACTTAGATTAGGACATACTGTTGTAAAGTACCCAATCCACAATTCCCCGGGTTTTCATAGAGACACATAGTCCAAATAAGTTTTTGAAAAGTTTTATTAAAGGAGGAGATTTATTAAATATACCGGCCGCATGTATCTTACATGAGGCAGTTCCAAAGTACCAAATCTTGTGAGTCATTAATATTCTAGGGGTTGGTTATATACCATTAATTATACATGGACGGGGAAATAACCTGACATCACGGTGTAAGCCTATACCTTTGTCCAGACATACATACATTAACTACATGCTTTCAGGAGGGGAGAGGTAGTCTCCATGGCAGGGGTCCCCAAACTTTTTACACAGGGGGCCAGTTCACTGTCCCTCAGACCGTTGGAGGGCCGAACTATAAAAAAAAAACTATGAACAAATCCCTACGTACACTGCACATATTTTAAAGTAAAAAAACAAAACGGGAACAAATACAATATTTAAAATAAAGAACAAGTAAATTTAAATCAACAAACTGACCAGTATTTCAATGGGAACTATGCTCCTCTCACTGACCACCAATGAAAGAGGTGTCCCTTCCAGAAGTGCAGCGGGGGGCCGGATAAATGGCCTCGGGGGGCCGCAGTTTGGGGACCCCTGCTCCATGGGAACAAATGCCTGTAAATGGTCCATTAGTATAAGAAAAGGTTTAATTTTTTTCCCTACACCTGGCAGCTATTCACCCATTTCCCCATAGGTATGGGGGAAGGTCAGAGAATCCAAGTCTCCTTTCCTCTTCTGCATTTACAACACAATGCCATCAGCCATCTTGGTTTTATGCTAATCATACAAGTATAGAGATCATCTACAAAATCCCTCTGTACACCTAGCCCAAACTAACAAAATGTTCTTTAAGCTTCCTAAAATATTAATATTAATTCTGTAGCCTTTGATACTTTACAAGAGTACCACATGTCCATTTCACTCGTACATATATATCCCCCAAAATATTTAAAAGTATATAAAGAAGATAATATACTAACAACTAAGTCAGGTTTATCCAAGGATGCAAGGTATTTTAATATTAAGAGCTATCTAAATGTCATTTACTTTATCAACAGCTTAAAGAATAAAAATAACAGCATCATTCTAATGTGTTATAAAAAGTGGTCCAGTACATTTGAAAAGGCACCAAACTATAATTCTAGAATTAAATAACCAAAATAATCTGGGTGATGGCTTTAACAGCAGTAAAGACACAGGTGAAGGAAAAATTAGTTAATGGGATTACAGGTAAAAATAAATGAATGAGTGAATGAATGAATACCCACTTATATATGTACATACAACCCTAAAAGCAGCATGGAAGAAAAACACAGAGGAGACATAAAGATTACAATCAGAAGGTCTCACATACATTTAATTGGAGTTCCTGTAAAGTGAGAAAATGTGGCAGAAGCAGTATGCGACGAGATAATGACTTCAATTTTTCTGAAACCAGATAAAGCACTTAAAATTCAGTTTCAAGAATCTCAAGTCCCAGGCAAGAGAAATAAAATGAAATCTACACATAGGCACCTCACCGTGTTTCCAATCCAGGCTACACCCCTGATTTGCCTGGGAAGTTACTCAGCCCTCTGAGCCTCTGTTTTGTAAACACAAAATAACAAAATCACAATCTACAATACTTTATAGGGATGGTAAAATGATCAAACGAAGTAACATACTTAAAAAGCGCCCAGTATGTTGCCTGATACATAATTTCTGTAATTGGCTGTAAAAACTGACTCTTGTGATTTAGCAACACTTTCCATACCAGTTTATATCCCATGTTTCCCTGGCTGTGAATGTGGCTAAAGCAAGTAGTCTCCCGACCACCCACACCTTTTCGCCCCCAGCAATGGGCGCACATCAGGTGGTTTGGGCAACAATGTCTCAATCTTTCCCATCACAATAAGCAGTGAGGTGGTGGGAGGGAGTTGCTACAGCTCCACCCTGACCACGCCCACCCACGCATGGCCACGCCCACCCTATTATTGCCTGCTAAGCAGTTGCCTAACAGTGTGTGTTTTGCAGCAGCCTCAACAGGAGGTCCCACCATGCCCAAGAATGCAGTGGTCATCTTGCGGTATGGCCCATACAGTGCAGCTGGCCTGTCTATGGAGCACCGCACCTTCCGCCTGGAGGGTCTGCAAGGTGGGCAGCAGAGTGCTGAAGGGCCACCAACCTGCGTGTGCCCAGGTATACCCCGGCCTCTGAACCTCTGATCAGACTGTGCCTTACTTCCTCAGACCCAAACCAAGTGCCACCTCCTCTGGAAAGTCTTCCCTGAACCTTTACCACCCTGGGCTGATTTAGCACCTTCCTCTGACTTCCCCTGCATCCAGGTAAAAGTGGGAACAAACAGACATGCTCTGTGAGCCCACTGGGTGCCAGGTGGCTCAAACAGTTACCTGTAGAGAAAGGATTGCTACCTTGCTTTACACAGTAGGAAACTGACCCTTGGGAATGGTAAGTGACTTTTCCAAGGTCATGAGGTTGGCTGGAAAATGATGGGGAATCTATCCCTTGATCATTCATTCAACAAACCTTTACTAAGCACCTAATATGCATCATAGACATGCTTCCAGGTACCTGAGACATACTTGTGAACAAAGACGTATGTCCTTGGAGCGACCTTCTTATTGTTGACTACTAATTGACAGTAGTGCTAAGACTCACAGAGGAATGTAATATTCAGGGGGCCTGCCACTAGCCATAATTGGAGGGGAGAGGAGAAGATCTGGAAAGTTTTATTTGCTGGAATTACATTTGAGTTCAGCTTTAATAAGTAAGGAGAAACTAACCAAGTAAAGAGAAGAAAGATCATCCTAAACGAAGGACAGATATCCGCAAAGGCTGGAAGCAGAAACCAATGTCGTATCTGTTACGCTGATGGGAGAATAAAGTTGGAGAGGTAGACAGGGACCAGATTCTTCAGGGCCATATAAAAGTTTTAGGCAAGGGGGTAAAACTACAGCTGCTGTGAGAATAATGAATTAGAGGGGTCAAGAATAGAAACATGGAGACAAGGCAGGGAGCTTCTGGCATGGTCCATGGGAGAGATGATGGTAGCCTGCGCTAGTACAGCCACAAAGGGGTGGTGGGTGAAAGGAAAAGCAATGATGCTCCCTACAGTGGTACTCTGAATTTTAGGGGGAGGCAGGGGTCAAGAGGCAGCCTTCTGGATCCAGTCAGTTCAGTCTTGAGCCAAATGCTGATGAGTGGAAGTGGTCTACACTAAATAGGAGACCACCAAAGATGTTTACTTGAAGGAAGGAACATGCTTCATTTTGGACAGTATTAAATTTTGTGTGTTTTCAGCTATAAAGATGGAAACTGTGAGTCAACTCTGCAGTTCTAGAGTTCAGAGAAAAAAATCTGTGCTGGAGGTAGAAAGGTATGAGTTATTGACTTGGGGAGGACATATAGAATGAGAATGGAGTCTTCATGAATTCCATTATATGACTCAAACCCAGAATTTTCCAGGCAAAGTGCTATGGAAGTCCAGAGGACACAAAATCAGCCATTGGGGAAGGCCTCCCAGAGGAAGTGACACTTGAGTTCTAGTTTAGAGTCGGGGGGCGGGACTCACATACATCACAGTCATCAGAGAAAACTGCTTTCTCTTAGAGAAGAGTTGGTTGAGAAATTTCTGTTGCACATAGCTTAGAATGATTTGCTAATGCTTAAAGTGTATGGTCGTCTTGGCTAAGGACACTGCCTAAATAACTGACTTTTTACTACTTCCCTGTCTGGTAAACTGGGCTCACCCACTGACCTTTCAACTCATAACCCACTTTAGTTGGTGTCCAATAAATGATGAGACTAAGAAGCGACATCATTACCTTAGAAATAAGATAGTTCTGGATCCCAGTCAAGATGGCACTGTAGAGAAATGTGCTACTCAGAAACTCTCGGCTACATCAGAATTACAGCTAAACTACTGAAGAACTACCATTCAGAACTTCTGGAATGTAGCTGAACAGAATTTTTTTTTTTTGCAGATATATTTTTTTATTTTTAATTTTTATTTATTGATTTTAGTGAGAGAGGATGGAGGGAGGGAGGGAGAGAGAGAGAGAGAGACAGGAACATTACTGTATGTGCCCTGGCTGGGAATTGAACCAGCCACCTCTGAGCTTCCAGATGGTGCTCTAACCAACCGAGCTATCCAGCCAGGGCTGAACAGAAATCTTGTAACTAAGGATACACAGAAGAAGCCACACTGAGACTGGTAGGAGGGACAGAGATGTGGGACAGGCTAGTCCCACACTCATGTGAGGTGGTTAAAAATTGAAAGGGGTATCTTGGCTGCTAAGATCCCTCCAAAAAAACCAAGGGCCTCAGACCCACACAAGAACCCCCAGCCCAGGGTTCCAATGCTAGGAAGAGAAGTTCCACAAGGTATTAGCTGTGAAAACCAGCAGATGTTGTAGCTGAGGGAGATGGAGGGCTGCTAGAGTCCCAAGCATTCCTCTTAAAGGGCCCCACATATGGATTTACTCAGTCTCACTTGCTCTGAGCTCCAGCACTGGGGCAGCAGCTTGAGAGGCACCAGACATATGGGAGGAACTGAAATGTCTGGCTTCAACAAAGGGCTGAAGGAACAGCTTTCTCCCAGACGGAAGTGCTACCAGAGGCCATTGTTCCTTTGTTGAGCCTTCCCTTTACAAAGCCAGCAAGCAGTCCTCCAATTTGAGTCTCCATAAATCTGGCTAACACTATTCTCCCCACCTTGGTGATTCCCTGAAATCCTGCCTTATCCAACTTGCAGTCCACCCAAGCCCTTCCCAGTGCTTTTCCATACAAATATCCTGTCTTGGCTTATGCTGCTGACTTTCCTAAAAGCTCTCAAACAAGCAGCATCTGGCCTCTGTGTGGCCTGGACCACCCAGAAGCCCCAGAGCCAACACATCCAGTGTCCAGCCTCAGACCATGTCAAAACACCACCACCAACCTCAATGAGAAAACACTCTAGGGGTGGGCTGATTGGGTACCTGAGACCTGGTAAAGTAAGTTCTGCTCCATAGGCTGGGGTCCTGCACTACTGATTCTCCATGGTGGTCACAGCTAGTCTTTGCAGCTGATTGGCTTAAAGGTGAATTTTTCCCATTGTTGTGCCAATAGCAATCAAGGTTGAAATACAATAGGAGATTGCACATAGCCCCCATATGGGGGTGATTTGGAGTGCCCAGGTCAGATGACTGGGGAGGCTGCATGACACCTATTATACATAAAGACACTCTGCCATGACTGGGAGATGCAGCAGCTCTACCTAATACAGAGAAACAATCACAGGGAGGCAGTCAAAATAAGGAGACAAAGAAACATATTCCAAATGAAAGAAGAGAACAAAACTCCAGAAAAAGAACCAAACAAAATGGAGACAAGCAATCCACCAGACGCAGAATTCAAAACACTGGTTATAAGGATGCTCAATGAAATCAGGGGAGAGTGAAAGGACTTATAACTTTAAAAAAAAGTTAGCAAACATAGAAATAAAAACAAAAACTATAAAATAATCAGTCAGAAATGAAGGATACAGTAAACAAAGAATACATTATAAGGAATCAACAGTACAGTAGATGAAGCAGAGGTTCAAATCAGCAATTTGGAAGATAAAGAAGCAGAAAGCACCCAATCAGAGCAGCCAAAAAAAAAATTTTTTTTTTTAATGAGGCTAGTGCAAGGAGCCTCTGGAATAACTTGAAGCATACCAACATTTGCATCATGGGGGTGCCAGAAGGAGAAGAGAGCAAAGAATTGAAAACCTATCTGAAATAAGAATGATGAAGAATTTCCCTAACCTGGTGAAGGAAACAGACATACGTGTCCAGGAAGTGCAGAGAGTCTCAAACAGTATAAACTGAATAGGCCCACACCAAGACACATCATAATTAAAATGCCAAAAGTTAAAGACAAAGAGAGAATCTTAAAAGCAGAAAGAGAAAAGAAATTAGTTACCTAAAAAGAACTCCCATTAGACTGTCAGTTGATTTTCAACAGAAACTTTGAAGGCCAGAAGGGACTGGCACAAAATATTCATTGATAAAATGGAAGGACCTACAATCAAGATTACTCTACCCAGCAAATCTATAATTTAGAATCAAAGGACAGGTAAAAAACTTCACAGACAAGAAAAAGGTAAAAAATTCATCACCATCAAACCAGTATTATAATAAATGTTAGAGAATTTTCTTTAAGAAGACCCTGGCTGGGTAGCTCAGTGGATAAAGCGTCGATCAGTATACCAGAGATTGTGGGTTTGACCCAGTCAGGGCACATACAAGAAGAAATGAGTACACAACTAAATGGAACAACTAAGTGAAACAATGAGTTGATGCATCTCTCCCCTTCCCCTTTGTCTATCTCTCAAATCAATGGAAAATTTTAAAAAATACAAAGATAAAAGATCAAAATATGAATAATAAAATGATAAATATATATCTATTAATGATTACTTCAAATGCAAATGAATTAAATGCTCCAATCAAAAGACATTTGGAGGTTGAAATAAGACCCTTACATAAGCTGTCTGCAAGTGACTCACTTCAGATCAAAAGATACATACAGACTAAAAATAAAGCAATGGATGCCTGACCAGGTGGTGGCACAGTGGATAGAGCATCAGACTGGGACATTGAGGACCCAGGTTCAAAACCCCAAGTTTGCCAGCTTGAGCGCAGGCTAATCTGGTTTGAGCAAAACTCACCAGCTGGAGCCCAAGCTGGCTTGAGCAAGGGGTCACTCAGTTGCTACTGACCCCCTCATGCCTCCTCAAGGCACATATGAGAAAGCAATCAATGAACTAAGGTGCTGCAATGAAGAATTGATGCTTCTCATCCCTTTTCTTTACTGTCTGTCCCTCTCTGTGTCTCTGTCACAAAAAATAAAAATAAAGCAAAGAAAAAAGATATTTTAGGTCCTGGCTGGTTGACTCAGTGGTAGAACGTCAGACCAGTGTGTGGATGAGGATGTCCAGGGTTCGATTCCTGATGAGGGCACACAGGAGAAGTAGCCCCTCTTGCTTCTCTCTCTCTTCTCCTCCCCTCCTGCAGCCAAGGCTTCATTAGAGCAAGTTGCTGGCACTGAAGATGGCTCCATGGCCTCTGCTTCAGGCGCTAAAATAAAAATGGCTCCCATGGCAACCGAGCAAGAGCCCCAGATGGGCAGAGCATCGCCCCCTAGTGGACTTTCCAGGTGGATCCTGGTAGGGATCCCTTGACTCTTTAGCAGCCCTTGTTCTTGTATGGAACCTGGATCCTTGTTTCCAGAGGGAGCACAGCAGACCTTATTTGTAAATTCTCATGTTTGTCTGCCCTAACCGGTCTGGGGCTATTTAGAGGATTAACACAAGGTGCTCATCTCTGTTCTGCCTGACTTGGAACTCACACAGGGTGGGAGAGCTGTGTGCAGGACTAGAAAACATTGTGAGGCAAGTGGAAAATTTTTAGCTATCTGAACAAAAGACTGTTGAGACATAAAATAAATTTCATAAAGCTCTAGAGGAAAAGCTAAGGAGAGAGAGTGTCTTTGGGAGGCGAGAGCATTTAAAAGCACTTTGGGAAACTGGAGAATTTAGAAAGCCAAGTGCATGCCCAGCACAGGTTGGTAATTCAGAAAAGACTTGGGAAGATCTTAAGATTTCATCACTGGTTGATCTACAGGCTCAGTGAAAGCAGGAAGTAATGGCTAAGGCATTGTAAATAGCTTAAGTGTTAAAGTAATGTCTCAACATAGAGAAAATACATGAAGAATGGGAGATGCGCTTTTTTTAAATTTTTGACTTGTTTCAAAGCGACTGGCATTCATGGAGATCTCTGTTGAAACATGGCTGAAGTCACAGTTACTGAAGGACCAAAGAAAGCAAGCATTCTCTTTCTTTCTTTTTTTTTATTCAATGAGAGGAAACGAGGCAGAGACAGACTCCTGCATGTGCCCTGACTGGGATCTACCTGGTAAGCCCACTAAGGGATGATGCTCCGCCCATCTAGGGCATTCCTCCATTGCTCTGCAACTGAGCCATTTTAACACCTGAGGCAAAGGCCATGGAGCCATCCTCAGCACCCAGGGCCAACTCGTCCTAAACAAGCCATGGCTACAGAAGGGTAAGAGAGAAAGAAGTAAGAGAGGAAGGGGTGAAGAAGCAGATGGGTACTTCTGTGTGCCCTGACTGGAAATCAAACCTGGGACATCCACACGCCAGGCCAACACTCTACCACTGAGCCAACTGGCCAGGGTCAGAAAACAAGTATTCTCAAAGACTTGCGGTTGGAGGGTGAACTGGCACAGTAACTTTGGAAGACAACTTGATGGTGATTTAAATTTTTATTTTTTAATAATCATACACTGTAAAATCTAGCAATGCTGTTTCTCAATTTTACATACACACACACACACACACACACACACGCACACACGCACGTGCGCACATGTACATGGAGGTGTGCTCTTCTTTCACATTTTTTGGTGACAGTGAAATACTGAAAACAACCAGAAAAAGAAATGGATGAATTATTACAGTCCGATTGTCACATGAAATGCAGTGCAGCAGATCTATAGATGTTGCCAGGGCTGGACCACCACCACATAGTGTTAAAGGAATGAAGTATGTTCCTGAGCTCCATGCACATTATGATCCCACTTCCATAGAAAAAGACAAAGAAAAAGGAGGGGGAAGAACTATGGGTGATTTAAAATTTTTTTTCTGTTCCTATAATTTTTTAAGTTTTTTTTTTTTAAATCATGGGTCTGCATTATATTTATATTCAGATGAAATTTCAGAGTAAAAGCATTTTAAAGCAATAAAAGAGGTGAGTCAGAGCATGCATCCCCTGAGGGATAAGAGAGAGCTGAAGGAGCTGTGGAATGTGCTAATGGTTCTGCACCTCTGAGCCTGCAGGTCAGGAGGTGGGCTGAGGGCGTCAGTGCAGGAGGTAAAGGCGTGGGTAGAGGAAGCAAAGGGCGTACAGAGGCAGCACTGCCCACAGTGGGGAGAGAAGAGTACTTTGAGAAGATCAAGGAGAGAAGTGTTGGGGTTGAAGACTTGAGAATTGCAAGGTATCAGCAGGTGGTTGATTTCTAGTTAGCTTCGTAGATTTCTGCTGATAATTCACATTATCCAGGCAGCCAACATTTACTGAGGGCCAATGAAAAATGCCACATGTTTACAGAAGCAAAGCGGGGAACATCTGCTCCACCCTCCCTGTCCCACACACCCCTACCACCGTAGATCCAACACAAACATCATAATAAGCACTGAATGGTGCCATTTGCAGACCCTCCCCTATAAAAAAATCTCCATCTGAATTCTGTGTGTTTCTTTAAAATATTATAGCTCTTTTTTATTTCCCAAAGTCTTGCTGGCTTTGAAAACATGTCTGATCTTTACTGAACTTACTGTGCCTTAAGCAATCTGAACATTTCTGTTCTTTCCTCATTACCCACAAATTATTGTATAATAGCTCAGCAAAAATGTCTCTATTGTGGCCTCAATACAGATGAAACTAAAACTAATCAATGCTTAACAAAAAGGTCTAAGTAATTCCCCGGTCATGCTGCTCCTTGCCTGGATGAACATATAAGTCTGTCTAATGACCCTCTAAAGGGAACGAGGAGGAATTGTAAGTGACCTGTAAAAATAGAGTCTGCTTTGTGTGACATCCATCCATCCCTGGCTGTGCATTAGCTATACATATTAATGGTCATAAGCATTGCATTTATGCAAAGCAGAGAAGGGGAAGGGGTTCGCCTGTCCATTTGCCTTAAATTCCTAAACAGGAACATATATACATCACTCATAGCTGGTGCACACTTCCCCCAGCACTGAGAAGAGGGAAGCTTTTCTGTGTCCCTTCAGTTTTCCCAGAACCCACTTGAAAAATGAGGTGCCACTTCAAAGAAGCAGGCATTCTGCAGGTGGCCTTACAGCTCCTGGTTGATTTATGCTGGAGTTTAGCCACTGCCTTTGCAAAGACTTTGTTGCATGGAGTATATTTATCTGACCTTTCTTTGAATAGACAACCCCATGGCAGCTCATAGAACAAATGGGTCCTCCATGTAGAGAAGGTGGCATTTGGACAAGCTGCAGGAATTCTGGTGCTTCCTCGAGTTTGATCCCGTAAGCCTGCCCTGGCCACCTTATTGCTGGGCTCAACATATCTCTTTCTACTGATGGGAAGGGACAGGTGCCCTGAGGGTGATGTACAGTCTAGACTCAGAGGTGGATTTTTGCTTTAATAAGAACCAGACTTAGGTCACTCAGGGTCCAAAAGAGTCATTGGAGGCACCTAACACTATGATAAGCTTGTTTAGTCAATGAGCTTTATTTTTTTTTATTTTTTTTTTTAATAAATTTTTATTAATGGTAATGGGATGACATTAATAAATCAGGGTACATATATTCAAAGAAAACATGTCTAGGTTATTTTGTCATCAAATTATGTTGCAAACCCCTCGCCCAAAGTCAGATTGTCCTCCGTCACCCTCTATCTAGTTCTCTGTGCCCCTCCCCCTCCCCCTAACTCTCCCTCCCTCCCTCCCATGTCCTCCCTCCCCCCCAACCCTTGGTAACCACCACACTCTTGTCCATGTCTCTTAGTCTCATTTTTATGTTCCACCAATGTATGGAATCATGTAGTTCTTGTTTTTTTCTGATTTGCTTATTTCACTCCTTATAATGTTATCAAGATCCCACCATTTTGCTGTAAATGATCTGATGTCATCATTTCTTATGGCTGAGTAGTATTCCATAGTGTATATGTGCCACATCTTCTTTATCCAGTCTTCTATTGAAGGGCTTTTTGGTTGTTTCCATGTCTTGGCCACTGTGAACAGTGCTGCAATGAACATGGGGCTACATGTGTCTTCACGTATCAATGTTTCTGAGGTTTTGGGGTATATACCCAGTAGAGGGATTGCTGGGTCATAAGGTAGTTCTATTTGCAGTTTTTTGAGGAACCACCATACTTTCCTCCATAATGGTTGTACTACTTTACAGTCCCACCAACAGTGAATGAGGGTTCCTTTTTCTCCACAGCCTCTCCAACATTTGCTATTACCCGTCTTGTTGATAATAGCTAATCTAACAGGGGTGAGGTGGTATCTCATTGTAGTTTTGATTTGCATTTCTCTAATAACTAATGAAGCTGAGCATCTTTTCATATATCTGTTGGCCATTTGTATCTCTTCCTGGGAGAAGTGTCTGTTCATGTCCTCTTCCCATTTTTTTATTGGATTGCTTGTTTGTTTGTTGTTGAGTTTTATGAGTTCTTTGTAAATTTTGGATATTAGGCCCTTATCTGAGCTGTCGTTTGAAAATATCAGTTCCCATATAGTTGGCTGTCTGTTTATTTTGATATCAGTTTCTCTTGCTGAGCAAAAACTTTTAATTCTGATGTAGTCCCATTCATTTATCTTTGCCTTCACTTCTCTTGCCATTGGAGTCAAGTTCATAAAATGTTCTTTAAAACCCAGGTCCATGATTTTAGTACCTATGTCTTCTTCTATGTACTTTATTGTTTCAGGTCTTATATTTAGGTCTTTGATCCATTTTGAATTAATTTTAGTACACGGGGACAGGCTGTAGTCGAGTTTCATTCTTTTGCATGTGGCTTTCCAGTTTTCCCAACACCATTTGTTGAAAAGGCTTTCTTTTCTCCATTGTGTGTTGTTGGCCCCTTTATCAAAGATTATTTGACCATATATATGTGGTTTTATTTCTGGGCTTTCTATTCTGTTCCATTGGTCTGAGTGTCTATTTTTCTGCCAATACCATGCTGTTTTAATTATCGTGGCCCTATAATATAGTTTAAAGTCAGGTATCGTAATGCCCCCAGCTTCATTCTTTTTCCTTAGGATTGTTTTGGCTATTCGGGGTTTTTTATAGTTCCATATAAATCTGATGATTTTTTGTTCCATTTCTTTAAAAAATGTCATAGGAATTTTGATGGGAATTGCATTAAATTTGTATATTGCTTTGGGTAATATGGCCATTTTGATTATATTTATTCTTCCTATCCAAGAACAAGGAATATTTTTCCATCTCATTGTATCTTTTTCGATTTCCCTTAACAATGCTTTGTAATTTTCATTATATAGGTCCTTTACGTTCTTTGTT